>NC_081411.1:367064489-368374489 GCF_030272615.1 Cryptomeria japonica
TGTATGAGACTAGATTTCAAGTGTCCCTGGGTCTTGGAAAGTAGTATCTATGTCAATTGAAACCTTGTCTACTTCAGAAATAGGGGATGCCATCTTGCACAGTGTTTCCTCTGCATCCAAATCCAGAATGAGATGAGGAGCCGGCAGCTGGAAACTCTTCTTGGACCTTGACCTGGTAATTTGACCACCAATAGAAAGGTCAATCCTGATGTCAAGTTTCTCTTCTTTAATCCTTGCCTACCTTTTTTCTTCCTCTGTCCTCTGTAAACCTCTATCACAACCTATTTCTCCTGCTTTGAAAACTCCTTCTCAACACCTTCTCAAGAAAATAATAATCTCAACGAGACAACTACTTAGTTGTAAAGCCGAGAAAATCTTACCCATCATTACCAAAAGATGCCTTCATTACTCCTCGTTTGTGTGACCTTACTTTGAAATGATTGCCCTTAAGCATGCCTTAAATGTCAAGTCACTTCACTTTTGACACAACGGATCCTCACACATACTTGCTATAAATGGCAGATTTTAAATCATTGAAGAAAGAATATTCCTGCCCTCGACGACCATTTATCATGTTCTAAAAGTCTATGTCGTCACCTCGTGGCAAGTCACATGTCTTCCAAGAAACCTATAAATCAAACTCTGAATCTTGCAAAACAATCGTAGCACAACACTAACATGAAAAATCTTGAACTTTGAACCTTGAACCAAAAAGGTTCAAGTTCAAGGTTCAAAGAATGCAAAATGCCGACAAGGACTAGTAAAACTTAAAACTGCATGGGAGGAAAAACATTCAAAACAACGCTCGTTGAACTTTGAACCTTGAACCAAAAAGGTTCAAGTTCAAGGTTCAAGTTCAATGCAGTGAAACTTAACAATGACTGAATTACATGAGCAAAATTTAAGCAAATATCTTGACCAATGAATTAGATAAGCATTACTTCAAACAAGGATGCATATGGAATGGAAATTTTATATGGGCCCAACAAATAGCAAAATATCAAAAAGCTACCTCAAATAGTGTGAAGTTGGTGACAGGAGCTTTTTGATGATATATGATGTGCCCCAAAGGAAAAAAAAGCCTCCACATGCCACAAAGCCATGCTATAACACAAGACAAATGAATAGACAATGGTCATCCCGAGTGAAAGAGTTAATGCCAAACATATATATCCGGACTGTTAAAACACAAGACAAATTGGGGAACACATAAATTATACACAAACATAGTATTTTTATGTGGTTCACCAATTTGGCTACATCCACTAGAAAGAAGAGCATAGATTACTATTATTATTGCAGCTTACATGCATAGGGATTTACCCTCATATATATACAATATTCTTCAACAGAAGACGAAGAGACAAAGATTGGGAAGATGAAATGAAGAGTCAGACTTCACATCCCAACAATCTCCCACTTGAAGTTTGACTCACACTGTGACTTCACATCTAAACAACCTCCTATTTGAAGTATATCCTCTGCTTTCCATTCTCAACCAATATCCAAACACAATCACGAAATCCCTTGGTAATAGTCATGCTGAGAATCAATCACCATAGATAGAATAACAACCACGACTAATTGCTAATAACATGCAATCAATGCTGACATATCCAACCAATACAACAATTCTGTGTAATCTCATCTTCCAACAAAACACACCAGAAACTACTGATGTGCAAAACACTACAAGACACTTATATGGCAGTCCACATGTTGCATGAGAAATGTTAACCAAAGTAACTCAAATCTACCAATCAACACTAACATAAAAGGTGTGGCAATAATCAAATCAGCATGGCCTGCAACCTGCAACCAACTTGCTGCAAAATGTCACTTGACACTCTCCAAGTCCTCATGAAAAGCACATATTGTTGTTAAAAAACAATATAATAAAACAACAATAGATGATTTCAAAAACTCTAGAAAGAAACATCCATGCAAACCATATCTCATCCTTCTACCAACACCACCATGTGCTCAGCTATGCCAAGTATGATCTCCTTTACATCCCCAAATGAAAGAATTTACAACACCCAACCAACTTGGATGAAGCTCCTAATCAAGGAAGATCAAACTCAATATAATTCCAAAACTAGGAACCATCTCCTACAAGGAGATAAATCTACCGAGTAGACGAAGAGTGGGAATAAGAATGCTCCTCCACGATACACCAAGTCCCATTGACTGTCTCCAAGAATAATCTCCTCTAGGTCTACAATGAATTTGTGTCCATCGCCAGGTGTACATTCCTCGGTCTTCTTGTTGAAACCTCTAAAGAGATACCATCTCAACAAATATTCTCTAATCCCAAGAGAACTCCAGCCTCACCCAAGCTTCTTAGTCTTCAAAAGCACCTCCATGGTCAATCCAACAATGTACTCGATATTAAGAGCACTAACAAGATCAATGTCAAAAAACCCACTGCACATTTGCATAACCAGGAAACACAACATGACAACTTGATCTTACATCTCCACAATTGAAGAGCACATGCTCCAAAGAGAATAACCTATCAAGAGAAACTATATCATGCCAATGCTCTAATCTAGAATCAAGAGCCTACCATGGCATCAACATCTCCAATCACATGAAGATAACCACCTCTTGATAGAAAAATCTCATTACCAGAAGAAAAAAAACTCCCACTGTAGTGTGACATTGATTTATTCATGGTATCATGATAAGCATGCTACAAGTCCAATGTAAACACCCTAATTATCCACTTAGATAATCTGTAGACTTAAAGACTCAAACACCAGATCCACGATCTGATTTGTCAATCTACAATGAGTACTCAGGTTCATAGACATCATAAACAAAATTTGTAACATGATACCAACAACATCACACTCAATAGTTATAACTTACAGCTGCACTTGCTCCATACCCTACAAAATTAGGGTCAAATCCAACATCTTCCCTTAGGCTTTGAGGAGCTACCACTAGTCCATTGCAATAACTATCTCTAGCTATCAAGAAACACTTGTTAACAAGATAGCTCACAACACAGGGCATCTGCAGACTCCTCTCTACCTTACTGAGCTCAAGCTGATTGAAAAACCCTGAACCATCACTGTGGTCATCTGCCCCATGTTCTTGATTCATGTAATCTTCACAATCTTCCTATCACCAGCTACAACCTCTTTCACCAAATCAACATGCCCTAGCTTCCCTTACACTATCCACAAATTCGATGTGGTTGTAACCCCAATTGCCTTCAACTTTGTGTCTATAGAGTGACACACATAACAGAGGTCAAAAACCCCTCTATTTGTACAAGCCGCCCAAGAATTGTTAACAAATAAACTTCTTGTGATTGTCTATGTGAATAACAATAGTCCGCTAATACAAGAAGTATACACATAGAAAGAGTTTAGAAAAGATAAAATATCCAAGTGTAATTTTCTACATCGCGTCCTAGAAAGGAACCTACATATAACCAAATGTCATATTTAGGGCCACAAATTAGGAACAACAACTCACAATAGGATTTCGACACCCCAAGAAAATTATCTTGACACATCCAATAACATGTGCAAGGGCAATCCAAACCTCCCTGGAATCTCACGCGGCCTGAGATTTCTTTTTTAGGGTCGAGCCCTCATAGAAATTCAACATGCTTTTCTTTCTTTGGTCACGGTTTTGAAATACAACATGATTTTCTTTCAATTTTCTAAGATTTGTAAAGTATATTCAGCCCCAAGGCTGAGCTATGTTTATGTATCCAAAGATTCAGATTTTAAACCTTGGTAAGTCATATTATATATTGAAAGCACCTTTTCTACTGGTGAATCTGTATCCAAAGATTCAGATTTCAATTCTTGCTCTTTTTGCTTCCTTCTAATACATGAGGAGAGAGAGACGACAATGCTTTGTGAATCTCGCTCATAAAAAACTTCTTCAAAGACTACCAAAGTGCACCACAAAATTTAGCAATATCCAACCACTCCTCTTCTGCATGCTGGTAAGAATCTTGATAGGTATCCTGCCACAGAGATTTCTATCCACTCACTGCTGTTAATGACTCACCATATCTCTTTTAATATCACCGAACATGATAAGGTAGGATAAGCCCATGTGAGATAAACATTTAAATTTAGCAAAACCAAGTTATTCTATTTTGCCACTTCTTCTGCATGTCCATTCTTCCCTGGTGACTCCATTCAACAGTCATTAACAACAATCTTTTCACAGGCTTTCTCTTTCAGTTATGATAGGCTTTTTGAGCACCCTATTCTAGAAACTCTGTTACCTTTCAATATTTACTCTAGCCCTGCTCTCTCTCAGATCTCGCAGGCTTTGATACCAATTGTTAAAACACAAGACAAATCGAGGAACACACAAATTATACATAAACACGGTATTTAACATGGTTTGCCAATTTAGCTGCATCTACTAGAAAGCAAAGCAGAGATTACTATTATTATTGCAGCTTACATGCATAGGGATTTACCTTCATATATATACAATAGTTTTAAAAAGAAGACAAAGGAACAAAAATGGGAAAGATGAAATGAAGAGTCAGACTTCACATCCCAACACGAGCCCTCCTGCTAATGCAAGGTTTAACTTGCACCAGCTACACGGGCTGTGTCAAGGAAAATCTCAGCCAAAAAGTTGATCCACTGCCAAAGATCGATGGGATTAATGGAGACTTGCCCCACAAGATCGATACTCCAAACAAATGAAGCCTTGCAAAATTTGAGGCAAACAATGAATGCGCAGCTTCGCCAACAGTTAAGACATGCCGGTGAATTGGAGAAGCATAAGCCAAGTCAACTATGAGGATCGATAACTACAAATCAACTGTCACAAATGAACGCAGACCAGAACTCAGGAAATACGAGCCATTAAGATGATTTGATCACAAAACTGTAAGGCACCAACCACTGTATTAATACATAGGCCAAGCAAAATCTCTTCCAAGCAAAGAAAAAAATTCCTGATCCAATAACTGCTGACAAGAGTGAATGTGTCGCTGATTACAAATTAGAGCCAACAATATGAATAAATGGGCCTACTAATAGGTGCGATCTTTAAGCCCAAATAAGGACCGCCAATGCAACAATGGGTAATATTAATACAGAGGTGTACAAGCGCCGGTGAAAAGGTATCATTTAGCGTCAAACAAGGAACAATACAGGCACGACTCCAGCTAGTGAAAAACTTGTTCATCAATAGATACGCTCCAAAAAGAAGTCTGCAGTGGCAATAACGGCCTCACAAAAGCATAAAAACACACACAAATGGAATTCAATGCGAGACTATAGATGGAGCCAACTACTGGAGATAGATCTTCAAGGGCTAACAAACACAAGAAAACCCTTCGAACTTCAAACATTGTCCAATACAAAGTAGCGCAAAACCACCAAAGTTCCTCTGTGTAGAAGGCAAAACAAACTGCCTCCTCAAAAATGGAAAACATAGAGACGATCAGCTAGCACTCCCACCAACCAACGAGATAACTATTGGAAGCGAAGTCCAACGGACTTCTTCCTCTTGCCATCAAAACTCTTGGCTATTCAACTTCTCCTTGCAAGTTCTTTAAGAGCTGATTGTATTTCATTTGTAGAGGTTAATTTTGGAGCTGCTTGCAGCTGTGTATGTGTGTAAACCAGATTGGTTATTAATCTATTGATTCCACTATTTCAACTGTGGATGTAGGCAATTGCCGAACCACGATAAATCTGTGTGTCTCATTTGTTTGTGTGGTGTGTTTATAATTTTATTTTATCTGTTGTTTAAATTTGTTTCTTCATCCTAACAATTGGTATCAGAGCGAGGTTAGATCGTTGTTAAGATTTTGGTGGTTGAAATTCCAGAATCATGGAAGAAGTGAAGATAGAGAAGTTCTCTGGATAGAGCTTCGGGTTATGGAAGGTACAGATGGAGTCTTTGCTGATAAAGCAAGACCTTTCACTCATGCTTGAAGGGAAAGAGAAGAAGCCAACTGTGATGGCTGATGAAGAATGGGAAAAATTAGACAAGAAGGCAAGAGCGACAATTTTTCTCTCGTTGTCCAACAATGTTCTCTTCAATGTCACGGGTGATGCAACAACAAAAGATGTATGAGATAGACTCACAACCATGTATGAAATGGCATTGACTACAAATAAAGTGTTTATCATGAAGCGCTTGTACAAACTGAAAATGGAGGAAGGTTGTGCTATGGCAAACCACATCAATGAATTTAGTACATTGATTACTCAAGCGACTTCGGTGGGGATGACACAAGATGATGAGACAAAGGTTGTTCTCTTATTATGTTCTTTGCCAAGCAGCTGGGATGGCGTTGTAACAGCAGTTAGCACATTTATATCTGGTAAAAATAAGTTGGTTTTTAATGATGTAGCAGCGACTCTTCTCAACAATGATTTGAGAATAAAGAATGATGAAGCTTCATTCGGTGAAGCCTTAACAGTGGTCAGCACCGAAAATAGAGGTAGAAGTCATAATAGAGGCAAAAATAATTACCATAAATGTTTGAAATCAACAAGGAGATCGAAGTCTAGAAACAAAAATGGTGAATGCTGGTTTTGTGGCAAAGCAGGTCATGTGAAGAAGGATTGTAGAAACTTCAAAAGGGCACAAGAGAGGGTGCGGGACAAGGAAGCAAATACAGTCTAAGGTAAATATGATAGTGTACTAATCCTTTCAACAACCGACACTACTCTGGATTCATGGGTGCTTGATACTGGAGCCTCCCATCATGCTACCTCATGTCTTGAAGCATTCATTAACTAACATGAAGGTCATTTTGGAAATGTATTCTTAGGAAATAACAAAGCTTGTGAAATTACAGGCAAAGGGGATGTATTGCTACAATTAGAAGGTGGTAAAACATGGCTAGTCAAAGATGTTTGCCATGTCCCAAAATTGAAGCAGAATTGGATATCCATTGGATAGCTCTTTGATCAAGGTCTTAATGTAAATTTTCTTCCGGATACATGGAAGGTGACTCATGGTACCATGCTTATTTCCAATGGTAATAAAGTGAGTAGTTTATACATATTTAAGACTCATGGTGAAGTGGGAGCTACAATGGTGATTGAGGACAGTAAAGCGGATCTTTGGCATCAAAGACTTGGGCACATTAGCAAGAAAGGTCTCCATGTTATGAATACAAGAAATCAGCTTCCAAGCCTCAAACGTGTTGACTTAGCCTTTTGTGAACATTGCCTTTATGGCAAACAAAAGAGAGTCAATTTTTTGAAAGGTGGACATGACACAAAGACAACACCGCTGGAGCTTGTATACGTGGATATTTTTTGGCCTACCGAGGTAACCTCCATTGGAGGAGGTAACTATTTTGTAACCTTTCTTGATGATTGTACAAAAAAAGTATGGATTTATATGCTTTCTAGGAAGTCTGAAGTCTTTTCAAAATTTAAAATTTTCAAGGCTTTATTTGAAAATCAGATTGGGCATAAGATTAAATGTTTACAAAATGATAATGGTGGAGAATTTTGTTCACATGAATTAGATGATTTTTGTGTTGATAATGGGATTAGAAGAATCAAGGTTGTTCCTTTCATGCCTCAAGAAAATGGTACAACCGAGAGGATGAATAGAACAATTCTTGAAAAGGCAAGATGTATGTTGTCTAATGTAGGTTTAGGCAAGGAATTTTGGGCAGAAGTGTGTAACACAATAGTGTATTTAATCAATCAAAGTCTCTCATCTAAATTTGATTTTGGTATTTTGGAAAAGGAATGGCAAAGGAAAAAGATTTCATACTCACATCTTCATGTGTTTGGATGTGAAGCCTTCTCGCATATACCCAAGGAGAAGTGAACCAAATTAGATCCAAAGTCGCTGAAATGTATTTTTGTTGGGTATGGTGAAGAGTAATTTGGTTTCAGATTGTGGGATTTTGTTCACAAAAGATTGTTTGCAACAGGGATGTAATTTTCCATGAAACCTCCTTCCCCACGCTACAAAATTTAAATAAATCAAAGAAAGAATATGTCCCTATGTCTTTGTTTCAGAATTGGACTACCAACACTCTGCCTTTAGTCTCTCATTCAATGGGAACCCCTATGACATCTACCTTAGTTGAATACAATTCTTAGACTAAGAATAAAGAAGTTAGTGCTAACAATGTTTGCTCTCCATTTAATTCTAAAATTGGGGGTCTGCAGAACAGAGCACATCCTCTTCACACTAACACCCTCCCGTGCAGATCATGGAGGATGCCACCACTACTCCCCACTCCCTACACTCCCAACAACCCCAGGCCATGGAAGATGCCACCTTGGAACTCATCTCCATGCACACTCGCAAAACATAGGCAGTGCAAAATATTGTTGCAGGATCCTCCTCCCACGACTTGCTTGCATTCAACATGGACAAAAATCCATAGGCTGCTAATTGCCCTGCAGATAGGGAAATTAATAGTAAAACTACTAGGAAAATTAATAATGGGAGAGATATGAATTTGCATAAATAGGGATCACATAAATCGAATGATTCTACTACCGAAACAGAGAGTCAATTAAGGAAATCTACTAGACAAAGGCGACCTCCTGCAAAGTTCTCTGACTATGATTTATTGTTTTGTGAAGAAGCTAAACCTACCTTGATAATCTCTGATCAAACAGAGCCTGCAACATACAAAGAAGTTTGTAAAAATGTAGACTGTGATAACTGACATGCTACAATGTGCGAAGAAATGGATGCACTATTGCAAAATCAGACATGGGATTTGGTGCCACTTCCGCTTGGCAAAAAGACATGAAGAAATAAATGGGTGTATAAACTCAAAGATGAAGTTGATGGTTGCAAAAGATTTCAAGCAAGACTAGTTGTAAAGGGATATGCTCAGCAACAAGACCTTGATTTTAAAGAAATTTTCTTGCCAGTAATAAAATGACTACCGTCCAAGCAGTATTGGGCTTAGTTGCAGCCTAGGATCTTGAACTTGAATAGCTAGATGTGAAGATGATATTTCTCCATGGTGATCTTGATGAGGAGCTATTTATGTATCAGCCAGAAGGGTTCATTAAAAGGGGGCAAGAAGAGCTCTATTGCAAATTGAAACACAATTTGAATGGGCTTAAGCAAGCTCCCACCAGTGGTATCTTAAATTTGACAAATTAATGATTGATCACAAGTTTACTCGTAGCGAGTCTGATCCTTGTATTTATTTTAAGAAGCTTCCTAGTGGTGAATTTGTCATACTTCTCCTTTATGTGGATGATATGCTAGTGGCTAGCACAAGCATGAAGATTGTGAGTGAACTTAAAACTCACTTAGCAAAGGAATTTGCCATGAAAGATTTAGGGACAACAAAGAAGATTATAGGAATGACTATTTTTGGGCGATAGAAAAAGAGAGAACTCAAACTATCTCAGCAAGATTACATTAAAAAAGTATTGGACAGATTTGGTATGGCGGATGCTAAGTCTGTTTGCATACCCTTAGCCTCTCATTTTCAGTTGTCTTCTCAATTGTGTCCCAAAACAAAAGAAGATAAGGAGTTTATGGACAAAATTCCATACATATTTGCAATTGGTAGTCTTATGCACGCTATGGTGTCTACTCATCTGGACATTGCTCATGCCATGGGAGTGGTGAGTAGATTTATGGCTAATCTAGGAAAATCACATTGGGAGGCGGTCAAGTATATATTGCAAGATCTCACGGGTACTTCTGATTTTTGTTTATGGTTTGGAAAGAACAAGATAGTTTTGCAAGGGTTTACTGATTCTGATTTTGCTGGAGATTTAGACAAAAGAAAGTCTACTTCAGGTTATGTTTTCACATTCATCAGGGCAGCGATTAGTTGGGCTTCAAAATTGTAACATACAGTTGCTCAATCAACTACGGAGGCTGAATACATAGCTCTTTCTGAGGGAGCAAAAGAGATGGTATGGTTGAAACCCTTGTTCAGCGAGTTGGGTTTGAAGCAATCAGATTTTTCTTTGTTTTGAGATAATAGTAGTGCCATCTTTATGACTAAACATCAGACATCTCAGCCTCGGTCAAAACATGTTGATGTTCACAGTCATTATGTTCGCCATATGGTTGAAGAAGGCAAGTTTCATGTAGATAAAATTCACACCAACAAGAATTTGACTGATGTGCTCACTAAAGTGGTTAAGTGGGAGAAGTTTGGTTTTTGTCGAGCTTCTCTCAGCCTTTCCAATAACTGATAGTAGGACTAAGTGGGGGAATCTACTTGTTGCAACATTTCATTAGCCTTCAGTGGGAGATTGTTGGAAGTGAAGTCCAACGGACTCCTGCCTCTTGCCACCAAAACTCTTGGCTATTCAACTTCTCCTTGCAAGCTCTTTAAGAGGAGATTGTAATTTATTTGTAGAGGTTAATTCAAGAGCTTCTTGTAGTTGTGTATGTGTGTAAACTAGATTGGTTAATAATCTATTGATTCCGCTACTTCAAGTGTGGACGTAGGCAATTGCCAAACCACGATAAATCTGTGTGTCTCATTTCTCTGTGTTTTGTGTTTATAATTCAGTTTTATCTGCTGTTTAAATTCATTTTTGAATCCTAACAATAACATAAAGAACTTTACACTATCAAAAATCAATAACATAGTGGATCTCAAAAACCAAATCAACCGGGACCTCAAAAAAAAAAAAAAAGTGTTAAAACAAGGAAAGAGCTGCAATGCAAGAGTTTGGGCTTTGATACCATGTGGGTGCTTACACCCAATCGAGGAGTTAGTCTGCAAGACATCCTCTTAGCTAAGAGAGATTCAACACATGAGATTGTATTGAGTTAAGAGGTGAGTACAAATATATAAGGAACTTTGCTTAAATAGGCAAGAATAGGTGACATCAGTACACAAGATTTGGGCAAGTGTCTCAATTTAGAGAAGTTAGACTCTAAATATAACTGTACAATTATCCATCTACTTAATAAATGTTCTTACCTAAGTATAACTTAAGTAAACTATAAATAGTAAACATAATTTATTCCAACAATGGATAGAATTACAAGGTAGGGACTCAAGGCAACCAAGATATAGAGTGGGAGAAATGAGAAATACAAGGAGTGAAGGCACACATTAAAGATCGAGGTCAGTTCACAAAAGCTAATTTACCTGAGAGTTGCATCTTCTTCTATATGGATAATAAAAGCATAGACAAAATAATTACAAGAATGAAAGAAATTTCCATCTTTATAAAATGGGATGGGGAATGGTTAGCTATGGGGAATTAAGAAACTAGTGTGAAAAAATTGCACTAAAAGGATTAGTCTAGAATCACTTCCAAATGAGTTTTTCTTGGTTCAATGTTTGGATGGGGGTGTTGATTCTCGAAAATGGTTTTACACTGCGAGAGGCACAGACCAAGTTGTTTCCTCCGAATACCTATGGAATGCCACTTCCAACTGCCAATATCCGTCAGGCTTGGACCAACTATGACAAGGATCCACAAATCCTTCTACACTTTGGGCTCTACAAGACTCAAGAGGGTAATCTCTTTAGTGAACTTCTTGATCTCTACACCACACTCAAAGATTCACTAAAACAAAGTAGATAATCTCATGAAAAGGCTCGACGGAAAGGGAGAATGCTCAAGGATGGAAAATCCTTGACTGATCCTAAACCTACCTGGAGTATGAGATGGGTGGGACAACTCAAACATACATGAAAATGTAAAAAAGTTTTGATAATCAACAAATTACAGTGATTCATCAGTGAAATTGAAACAAGACTGGTTATTAAAGATAGCTATAAGCAGTGATCAATGTCTTACTCCATTCGGCACCTGAAGATACAAAATGTAAACTGAAAATGTGACAAAACTTTATCTAATAGTATAAGATCTAAGATAATACTGCCTTATAGTATATCTCATTTGTAATCCCAACCTAAACTGCTTATCTAAATCCCTACACAAGCCCTATCATTCTACAACTCTATCTAAGCAATTTAATTGACCACTTGGGTCAACACATAAATAGAAAGTCACATACATCACAACAATGCACTGAATAAAACAAACCCTTAGTTGATTTTACTCAAAAACTGATAGAGTCATACAATGGAGAGAAATAGGTCAGAATTTTATTTTTATTTAACAAAAATACTACTTCTGTCACAGGATGAAATTTTCATATAACTCCTTTGAGAACCTACAAAAAAGCTTGATACTAAATTCTTCTATATTTTCTCTATAAATTGACTTTACAACTTGCTCACTTCACCTAGACTCGCTACTAGATCCAGACAAGGAAACCCCTAGGAACAAGAAAAATCTGAACCCAAAAGAGACTCCCCCAAAATCTCAACACGTCTAATGGTATTGATTTCCCTTTTTATAGAAGAAAGGGAGCAACAAGCTTCAGGCCAAAAGACACACATCAACAACATATTTACTCTCAACAATTAGGCCTAAAAGGCCATATGCGATTTTGTTACAAAGATATTCTATATCCATATGCTGGCACCTATGAATCAATATTTTCAACTAAAAAATTGGTAGAAGTAAAACTGCTTGAGCCGTGCTATTATCACCTCGATGCCTTCGAATGGAGTGTGAGATGTTACGTTCTATCCAACAAAGCGTCTCCCTTCTTGGAAAGGATACTGGGTCTTGGGAAGAAGAAAAGTCGCCCCTAAAATAGAAGAGGACCTCAAGCCTTCATGCTTAGGATCAGAAAAAGTGGAAGGAGGAGCTAAAGGGGAAACATAATATGTTGGGGAGGAGTCACAGCTTCCATGCAGTCACAAAAATAATTGGCTGCCACTCGCCACTCGAACAAGTCCTTCTTAGAACCCCATGCCATCTAGTGGCAGAGTAGAAGAAGAGGTTGTGCCATGCGTGACCTTTCTTCATAATAAAAGGCATTCATGCCCCCTCTAGAAATCCTTCTCACTTTTAGAACCCCTCTGACAATAAGCATACTCACACTAGAGAGAAACACCCATCCGGTATCATACAGTAAATAGCAATTCCATACACGACCTTGCTCAAACATCATCTTCCTTGCACAAGAAAGAACTGCTCTTAGAAAATGAAAAGGCTTCTTTTCTCTTGTACCAATTAATTCACCACCCAATTGTATTTATAATAAAAAAACTTCATCCGGTGATACTCATTTACGTGAAAAACCATCATTTTGGTGCTTTCAACTCAACCTGCGAGCTATGGATTTTACAAATCATGCCTTTCAAATCCACTGCATCCTGCTAAGGCTCATCTTATCCGAATGATTTTTTTCTAATTTTATTCTTCCTGAGTGTACATTTTCTACTTCATAATCCCTATCAATAGATGATCTTTGATATCATCGGGGAACCCGTGATCCTTCATCTCTAACTCAGAAGTTATCCCAATCCTTTCACGCTTCTGAGACATCATCCTTGCTTTTCTAATCAATCCCGACTCAGTAGAAAATTTCAAATTAGTCCCTCAAGAATGAGTCGGCATCCAAGTGTCCCAACTTGTTGCTATTTTGTTCCAAATCGACAATCCTACATTCTGTTCATTCTATCTTTCCTGCACAGGTGACAACCAATACCTTTAATGACCCTTTTAAAAATCAATTTGAAACTCAGCCGTAGATCCTTCCCAACCTGACAAATCAAACAATCACTAATAGTCAATATGGCACTATCCTTCCATTGTGGCTTGTGGACCTATTAAACATTGGACATAGCAGTGCCATATCATCTTCTAGCCTAACACTATCAACGACCACACCATCGGTCCTCTCGGTCAACCAGAGACACATGGCATCATCTCATGATGCCATGGTCCATAACCTTCTTGCAATTTCTTTCTTGAGGTTAGAAGGAATGTTGGATTTGTTCACACTTTACCATGTGACCACAGTGCTCACTAACCTTTGCAATTTAAAATCAAGCACCTTTTCGCCCAAATCGTAACATCATCATCTATTTGAAACATGTGAAAATTGATAAGGCCACAAGTAAGCCGGTCTTTACCTCTTGAGAACCCTTAACATGAGGTTTTGAAAATTCAAACTGCTAGCTTGCCCCTCTCTGCTAAGGACACGTGGCATCATCTCATGATGTTGTGGTCTTTATCTTCCTTGTGCCTTCGACCGCAGGGAAGCGCAGACCATCAGATCTAAACTGCCTTTATCCACTGACCGAAACACTTAGAATTTTTAGAGTTAGGAAAATGTAAGGGGTCCACTGAAAATGACTTAATGCTTAGGAAGTATAATGGCCTTGCCAACAGTAACCGACCCTTGGCTTAAGTGGAAAAAGGTAATGACAAAATATAACAAGGTTAGGGTTTTTTCTTCACAAGACTTAAATCAGAAAAATAACAAACCCTAAACCCTACACCTTGAGCTTTGACATAGGGCAAAGTAAATGCAAAATGACCAATATTTTGGCTCAAATATGAAAACTCTTGTGTAGATATTTTTAGGACTATCAGGGGGTTTAAAAAGGAACATTTTTAACATTATCCCATTTATAATTGGGGAACAAGGATAATTTATTATGGATTTGGAACATAATTTCAACCCCTTAAATATTCAATCAAGGAGATCCCCATATAGATAAGATTAGACAATTTTCGCTTAGAATATTGGGATTTTGAAACCTTTCAGAATATTAAAAAATAATTAAGATCATTTTTGTTAGTAGATGAAAAATGGGAAGACAAATTATTGATTGTATGCCTAAATTTTCATTAACATCATATTGGTGCTAAATATCCTAGAAGAAATACATATTGCAAAAAAAATGGGGTTGTGGTGATAGAAGGTGGAAAGAGAGAATTGGCTCGAGATATGCCACAAATACAAGTCAAAATAGCATGGACAAGAGGAGTGTTCGCTTGAAGGTCATAAAGAAACCTAGGTGAACAAGAGCCCTACCTAGAGGAAATTAGTAATATTGTCTCTCAGGATGATGTTGATGTAAAGTTTTTATCCGATGAGAAATGTAAAGAACAATTAGGAGTAGAAGGGGAAGCTCCTCCAAGGTCTTGTGTCAATCATAAACTATACAAGGTACAAATAGATGAGGCATATTATCTAGCAATCATGATGGACCAAACCCTATAAAAATAAATAGAGTGGGATAGGGCAAATATAGATAGAGAACTAGTAGAACCGATTAAATAGGCTTTAAACTTGGAGATGAATGTTAAAGAGATGCAAACAAGGAGACGTCATGAAAGATAGAGAGGGGAGATGGAGAGAACTTTTATTTAGACTTAGATGTTAGGGGAAGTGAATTTGAGGAAGAATAAGGAATTTGGGAAGAAGGAACAATTGAGAAATCAAAGTCAAAATGAAATTAACTAAGAATGAGTGAGAATGGTGTGAGAGGAAAGAAAACAAACCAGGAAAAAAGTGAAATTATAGAAAATGCAAAAGGGAAAACAAGGATGAAAATGAGGTCTAGCAAGGGATTTTTCCTTCTCAAGTTACAATGAGGTACATAATGTGCAATGTTAGGTGCATTAGTGCCCCTAACAAATGGTACATGATCAAGCACCAAATTGATCAAACCATAATATATTTTGTAATACTACAAGAGATTAAACTAAAAAATGAGGAATCAATAGAACTAATGGAAAAGTGGAGATAATAAAAAGGGGTATTTGTAGAATCACAAGGGGCCTTTGGTGGGAATGATAGAATGCGGAAGAAAAATCAGATCATAGTGAAACCAATCATTGATGAGAAACACTGGTATTTGTGAAAGCCAAAGTACACAAATTACATGTGAATATGTTCTTGATCTACATTTATGGCCTTACAAAAGTAAAGAAAAAAAGGAGTTATAGCATAACTTATCCAAAGTCATTCACGCTATTCAAGTGAAAAAAAACATAGATAGAGAATTCAATGATATGATCAAATATTCAAAGAAATGAGGAGGCATGACTAGAACCTCTTAGGTGTAGTTGGACTTGAAGAGTTTCATAAAAAATAATAATATTCAAGACATCGTGTTGAAGAATGGAATCTTTACTTGGACTAAAAGAAGGAAATGCTTTACTTGTATATTAGAAATACTTGAAAGACACTTACTAGCGAAGGATTATGAGAGGATAGATGAAATGGTTTAAGGTAAAGATTTGAAATTTGACATATTTAGATTACTTCCTAGTTGCATTAACCTTCACACTAGACACTGCATACAATGAAAATAGATGAAGAAAACAATAATATTGAAAGACTAACAAAGATCCAACAACAAAACCCTATCCTAGCAATGAAAAACATCCACCATACACAAATGAAGATACCTAAGATCATGCAAATCAACAAAACAAAGCAACATATACCATTCACATGTCTAGTAGGGTTTCAATCTCCATTTATTCCTATCTCCATTGATCTTGTTTGATATATTTGCTCTCAGATTTTATGTGTGCACAAGAGGTCAACAAAGAACGGAAATGTGGTTGATAGCTTGATCGCAAGAAGGCTTGATTGCATAAGAGATTAGATTGCACCGATTAGGTTATTATATAATTAGGATTGAAAAGGAAGAGGTCATCCTCTTATATAGAGAACACTGTAGGAAATAGAGGGATACTATTAAGAAGTGAAGAGGATAAATGGTTGGCTAGGATTAAAGGGTCGATAGAGAAAATAATTAAATGGTAAAGGGGTAGGTAAGAGAAGAATTAAGAGATGAATGACACGTTTTATGGATAGAAAAGGCTAATGAATTAGTTAAATAAATAAAGATTTTATTTAATTAATAGAAGAAGTGGGATCAATTAAATAAATAAAATATTTATTTAATTTAGGAAAAGGTCAATTTAAATAAATAAAAAGTATTTATTTAAATGAGGAAAGGCTTAGAAGCGGATTAATGAATTAATTAAATAAATAAGAATTTATTTAATTAATGGAAGACTTAGGATAAAATAATTACATAAAAAAAAATATTTATTTAATTAAACATGACAATTTTAGGTGTCTACAAATACAACACCAACTAGATATCCCTTTAAGTTGGAGAATATGTGGCTAGGGGGAAAGAGACTAAAAAGATAAGAGGAGAGATGGTGGTCAAGTGGACTAGGCTATAAAGGGTCACACAAGCATTGGTTTTCTAGGAAATTAATTTTTCTTAAATCACAACTCATAGAATGTAACAAAAGCAACTTTAGTAACATCTTCATAGGAAGAAAAAGATAGAAGATGAGTTAAATAAAATCAATGAAAAAGTGATGAAATTTTCAATGAGTTATGAAGACTTTGAGAAGGGAAGTAATCTCCTATAGCAATATGCTAAAGTGTGGGATATAGAAGATGTTTTATGAAGGTAGAAGTTGAGAGAAGCATGGCTAAAGAAACTCAATAGAAACACAACATTTTTCACAACAATAACTTTTCTTTAGTGGCTTGAGATAAAATATGTCAGCTAAAGGAAGCTAGAGGTGTGAAGATAAGAAAACTACATAATAGGAAGTTTTTAGTATGAGAAAAACTGATTTAAAAATTATATAAGAATAGACAATGAAAATGAGAAAAAGTTTTACAAAGAAAATATTTGGACTAAGCATTCCCCATTATGATCTTAGTAGTTTAGGATCCCTAATAGGACTAGGAATATGAAACATTATTATTTCTTGTAGGGTGATTATCAGCAAGCATTTAATGTGGAAAATTAAAGATGGGTAGAAAGCCTCTTTCTAGAAAGGTTCTTGGGATGGACATGAAGTCATTGACAATTTATAGAACTTGGAGGGCTTAAAATCACAACCACTAGAGAAATGAAAATCCAAATTTATGGACTATGTTGAGAAGTCAAATGAGGGGTAGGTAATATATAAATAGAAATCTCTATGAGACATTATGGTTCCTCTAGACAAAAAAGGAAAATTTAGAGCAAATTCTCAAGAATAAAACAATATGGTTGTCACTGGAAGAAGATGGAATTATTTGTTGTAATGGGATTCTAGTAGATGTTTAATAAAACTGGGATACAAAATCCAAGAAAATACCTCTTAGAAAAAAGAGTGGCCGATTCACCTAACGTTGAGTAGAAAATGCCTCCAAAACATTGGGGTCTTTACATGGACAACTCTACAAAACAAGATTTTAACTCAAAAAGGGAACAAGAAGCACAAATTTGCATGTCCTTGGAGATGAAGTTTGTGTAAAATGGGAGAGGAAACAATCTAACCTGTACTATTAAGGGTTATATTGAGTTCATGTTGCCCAAACTAAACAAATGATTATTCTTTAATAACATATATTAATTTTCTTCCTCGATGGTTGTAATTATCGTAAAACTTGTAATGAATTTTTTATATTAATATATATTTCAAGATATATGCCTTTTAATAAAAATAAATAAAATAGCATATGGATTTGTTTTCCTTCAATTTTTGAGAGATATGGACAGAAAAAACAGGAGAATATTCCAAGGAAAAGAACAATCGAATGAACTATTGTTATCCAAATAGAAAGTATCATTATAGAAGCACTTGAAAAAATAGTGTGCAAATAAGGGTTTAAAAGTATGGATTTAGAACATGAGATGATCTCATGAAGACAAAATGGTAGCGGCACACTTATTGGTGCCACCTCACCTATTCACAAGCTTTATCACATGTGCCAACTAGGTGGTTAGGATGGCATAACATTATGGAGATTTAAAAGCATATATGGGAGAATACAATGGCCTACCATCTAATGATGTCACCTTGACTATTTAGTTGTGTGCGAAATGAAGTAGCTGCTATGTAACAAGTAGAAGAATATATGGACACTAGCATCTGTTTGCTGGAAAGGAAGAGACAAATGGTATTTTTTGAGTACATTTTAGAGAGACGTCTCATGGAAGTATTTAAGTCCAAATATAGGTTGGTGTTGTAGACACTTAGAATGAGGTTATCTATGATGAATATACGAACGTGAATGAGAGGTATCACATAAATTTTTATATTGTATCCACGTTTGTAGCAATGCTAACAGATGTAGGGAAGTTAGAGTGTATATTAAGTGCCCTCAAAACTAAACCAGTTTGGTTGTGGTGGTATGCTGGATTGAAGAGCTTCCTCCAATGTGCCAAGTTCAGATAAGGCTTAATTCTAGATGATAGAATGCAGCCCAAGCTTAGAGACGATGATGACAACCTAAAATAATTATTCATGATTTAGGGTGTTAGCATGGATGTAGTGGCAAGAAGAAGACATGCTAGAATGATCGTTAACTTTATAAAAGGGTACATTGAAGGGATACAGGTTGCGGATAGAAAGTGAACGTTTACTTTAGCCACGAATGTGGATGACGAGATAGAGGGGGAGGAGGAAGGGTAATTCTAGTTACAGTTTTCTATAGTGTTGGTTGCATATGTTTATAGTTAGATCTTTAATATTAGTGGAAGGATAGTAAGGTACATACTCTAGGTAGACATAGAAAAACATGGTATAGATAGTACCTAAATTAGTTGGTTTTTCCTCACTAGAATAAAAGGATATAGTCAATGGCCCAATGAGGGTCTCATGATGCAAATATTTCTTTTTTGGGGGGCGGGCTTTTGATATATGGGGATTTTTCCGTATTACAACGATTGTAGGCTACCACCTCCGGGTGGAGGTCTTGGGGTCGAAACCCCCCGAGGCTCACACCATGCCATCCAAGATGGACGGTATGGTTAGGTGGAGGTTTATCCTACCCCCCGCTGACTATGATTGTCCATAGGTCCCCCATTCCAAAAAAAATGTCTGCTCTGCTCCGCTAGTGCCGATATACTAATCTAGTAGTGCGTACCGCAAGGAAGGCCTAGCACAGATGTAGGGTAAAGTTTGATGTCGGCTCTCATTGTCAGTGGCTTGATAGATGGTTTGTCTCTATTCGTTGGCCAATGGAAATGATGGTTGGTGCTCTCAAGTCATATAGGTGCTTCATCAAAGATGCCTTGGCTCATGATATGGAGATGAGGTCCTCCGATGTGATCTCATTGGTTCATAGCTCTAGTCAAAAGCGGTTTCCCTTAAAAGAAAAGATATATAAGTGTGGCCCCATAGAATCACATTAACCCATTCAAAAAATATTCCTATCACCCTATTTTTGTTGAGTTTGATCGCTTTTTTGTTTCTAATATTGTGTTAATGTATGTTGTGCATAATATTTTATTTTAGTTTGCAATGATTTCAAGGATAAAAGGGTAATATTTATTTATTGAACGAATCTTTAAGTAGTTGTGTGTCATAGTTAGATCAATTTGATATTTTATTTGAGTTATTATGTGTAGCATTTTAGTTACTTTGTTTCAAAATTAAGCTACTTTTGGTTTTTTGAATTTCCCATAGTAAAATCATGAAAAATATTGAAAATGGAATTTATATGGGTACCTTGGATAGAGTGAATTATGGGATACCCATATCCTTTACAAGACAAAATTAATATTTACAAATACTCTATTTTCATTGAAGATTGATGGCACATATTTTCAAGCTTTAGTAGATATCCTTGGGATCTTATCTTGGAGATCATCACTACAAAGGATAGATGATCAACTTAATATATAATGGAAGCTCAATATATCTTATCCAAAATGAAAATTTCTTTAGTGACTATTTAGAATCTGAAGGTTGTTCTTGATGTTTAACTTATTGCATGGTGACTTTCATCTTGAACTACTCACAATTTAGAGCATTATCATCCTTTGTAAGAAGGTGTTGTGATATTTATATTACAATCAAAAGGAATAATGAGGGAAATAACTTTATAGACCATTCTTACTCTCATATATTTTTTAAATGTATTTTGGACATAAAATAATTTTTCTAGGTTATAGTTTCTCTTTGAAACTCATTTTTATGGAAAGTATGATTTAAATAATATATTGTAGATGTATTTAAATTAATTATATAGATTGCATTATGTAACTCACTGTAAAAACTATCTGGCATAAATATATATTGCTAATAATATTATAAATTTCTTCATATATAGAATAAAGTAAGGAAATTAACTAGAATAATACTTATAATTAGCATGTAAAAATAATGTAGATACCAAATAATGTCTCAATAGGTACAATGAGTGCGAAGTGATCGGTTACATTATAAAGGGTTATTAAATCTCCACCTTTAGAAATTATACATCCTCTCGAAAGTCATTGAAGGTTGAGAGAATGAAAGTTTAGCATTTGTCTCTTTATGTGTAAGTAATTAGTGAAGATGAAAAGCCTATGTATAACTACTCCAACACCATCATAGTACATAATCTTGGAGCAAGAAAAAATTAAAATGAGAAAAGAGGAGGTAGAAAATCTAAATGGGATAATCAAGATAGATGAAACAATAAATAGATGGCATAGATGAACTAGGAGATAGATTGTAGACTTATAGAAAGCTCTCCAAATATCAAGAGGAATTTATGTATGAAATTTTGTGTTGATTCAAAAAACAACAAATTTATGTGGTATACATTCCTCATCCGATGGACATGAAATCTATGTGGATTATGTTTCTTAAGCTATTTACAAATATTATGTGACTTTCAAGTTTGATAGATGCAATATTTAAGAGGTTATATCAATTAATGTACCTGATAATATATGTAAGAATAAATTAAAAATTTGAACTATTCAAACTAATACAATATATAAGAAAAATATAAATATGTATAAGAGAAAATATAAACCTAAAACATTAGATATTATCAAAGAATAGGATGAAAAGAGAAAACTAGGCTATATTCATATCATAAAAGTTCATATAGAATTTAAAAGCTACAACAAATATTGATTTATAAATAAAGGCATAAGAATGAGTTCCTTGTCTTAAGGATATAAAACTTGTATGAATTACAACTTACTTGCACTAAAAATGCAAATTAAAAAGTACAAAATATAAAAAAAATAAAAATCCAAGAATTGTTCATCTCATATTCCTGATCACTTATAGCTCTTACTCCTTTTCAAACATAATATATTCCTATGAATCAAATTTGTAAATGAATCCTTTAAGATATTTAGATCAAAGATAGGATGACCGTAGTTAAACTCCTTTGGACAATTTAAACATATATTCATAGAACATAACGATTTTAATAATAATACAATTATAAATATAAATGAAACATAAATTTTAAGCTGAAAAAAATAAAAGCATGATCTTAGAAAGATGAAATGGAAACGAGACAAATGGGGGATCGGTTAAAGAAGGCAATGAAAGGATATAAGAGTGATATAGATATTATGATGAATGTAATGAGGGGATAAAACAAATAATTAGAAAATAAGATGGTGGATTAGGAAATAGATTTCGATGGAAGGAGAATGGTTATGGAAGGAAGAGAAAGAGGACTAAGGACCATACACAATTTATTCTATAACTAAAAAATATTACATAAATTAGATCTGAATCGCTATCATGGTGTTCCAAGAGTATATCAATATTTCAAGGTTATAAATGTGTAATATTGTAAATCAAAAGTAGAAGAGGTGCTTGTGCGTTATGACTGTGATGATTAAAAGAGGCAAAATAGGATTCTTTGTAGGTTTTTGATAAATTATCAAATATCTTGAAATGGAAAAAATTATAAATATGATAGGTTTCCTTAGGGATACTTTACTTTTAATTTTTTTGGAATGAGAGAAGTTGATATAAATGTATAGGACACTGTAATATGCTATCTTGAATAAGGAATATTAGATGGAAAGAATAAGGGAACCAATATAATCTCATTACAATTTGTTCTAGTTTATCTCAAAGTTGCATTGTGTGAGTTATAGAACAAATAAGGGAGAGGTTCACTACTCATGATAGTATATAAGAAATATTTTAAATTTTAGAAAAATCAACTAGGGAGTAGATAATCCTATAGCTTAAGGGTGAAGAATTCCGTATGAAAGAGTAGAAATTACAAGAAAAGGACAAAAGATGGTATAGCATAATATAAGAAATAATGTATAGGAAAATTTTAGGACAAATTCAAAGTTGAGAACTAAGGAGTTGATAAAAATTATGTGCTATGGAGAGATAAAAAAAATCTTTAAGAAAGGAAAATTAAAGAAAAACCCAAAATGTGTCCAAATACTACTTAGAGTTACAAATTCACCATTGCAAATTAATCAAAATATTGCATATGTTTCTTCTAATTGTTCTCTTCTGGTGGTGATGCATTCATATTTCATGCTCTTTATCTTGAATAAGTTGATTAAATCTTGTCAAAGCACTTCAAAGTAATGTTATTGTGTAAAATCTATATATGTAATATAGCCATTTTATGTACACAACTAAGATCTTTTATCAAATTTCATATATCTGTGCACCTATAGTTTTGGTGATTAAGTGAAATTCTAATTATTGGATTGTAGATTATTTTGAATTCATCACATGTTTCAAAATTAAGACTAAAACTAAGTGTGTTATTGGCTACTTACATTTACTATTTACATCTTTAAATCCTAGCATCTTTTGATTTTTTTAATATAAATTCTTTTTGACTAGGATTAGATTAGAATTATATTATTCATATCTAGAAAGATTTATGAACCATTTTAGAAAATTTAACTCTAGATGTAAGAATTGTCTAGCTTGATATTTTACTAGTATAAACACTTTGTTAAAAAAAAATTGTAAATCATATAGCTACTTCAGTATTGCTAATACCAAACACAAAAACAACTTATATTTAATTGATCTTTTAAATTGATTAATTTTATTAAAAATATTAAATATCTTCATTCTACTAAAGTTGATTGCATCAAAAGACCCTCTTTGAAAAAACTGACTTCAATACCTTCCAACTCACTTCAATACCTTCCAATTATTAGTGTAAATTAATTTATGCTGAATTATAAGGTTGATTCATATAGCATACTAGTTTAGGCCTCGATATTTAACACCTCTTTCAGTTTTTTTCATTGATTTTAAAGGTACACTTCCGTAGTCTTGAGTCCCTTCAATGCCCACGTTGTTTCTCCTACACCTCTAAACCGGATCATCCATTCCTCTATGTCAGTTTTGAACACCACGAGTTTGTATGTTCTAGTCTGCAAAAGACTTCATAACATTTTAAAAGACTGAGTTCCCTATCAAAGACGTTACCTTCCTTCGCGAATATTTGATTCCAGTTCGCAGTTCATTCGGCGAGAGTTACAATTTACTTGAGGAATGTTCTGAAGGTTGGCCTGTTGCATCATATCACTGTCCCATCTGTTCTGAATAATGGGAAGTACAGTGCATTTCATTATGTTAAATTTCACGTCTCATAATGCGTTCCACTATGTTCGGGATTTAATATTAAAGTGCATGATGAATTCCACGAACATTGCAATTGAGTGCAAGCAGACATAGTCATGTTCCATGATTCATTTCCTTGGTTTCCAGCTATAAAAGGAGGCCATTGACGTAGCGTCAAGCTCATAACCTTCTTCTTCTTCTTCTTCCAAATTAGTTAGTATCATGGCCGTCACTGCTAGTACCAGTGCTACCTCGTATAGTTCTCTATTATGTGTTGCTTCGATTGTGATTGCAGTCGCACTCAGTTTAGGCATTCAACCTTCATTGGCAGTGTTCCAGACATCGTCTGGTATGGAGGGAGGACTATCATTGCAAGAAGGAGCTTCTGTTTACGTTGCGCTCAACAATCTACTGAACTTCGATGGATTCGATACAACAGATTGGTTTGAAAGTGGAGTCGCCTTTGCGAATGTGCACACCATCAATGGCAAGAGCATCGCCCTGAGATATGCGTGTTGGACTCAGTACTGCACCGTTGGCACCTGGGAGACCACAAGAGGAGATTTAGTGCTGGATGATTTTCGAACGAGCGTCACGTATCTGAGGCCCTTTTTACTGCAAGGCTTCTCTTGGGCTGCTGTCTCCAATGGCTACGCCTGGCTCGATTACCATCTCTTCCCCACGGATGCAACCACTCTTGAATTGCCTTCATCAACATCCCTATTGAATGTAAGTATTACGAATACCATTGTTGATGGACATGAAGTTAACACAACTGCAAATGTTGGGGATTTTGCTTCTACTTTACCCAGGGCTCTTATATCAACTGTGTCAAGATATTCCCCTGTTGAGAAGACAGGCTTTATACACTGTCCCGTCTTGCCTCTGGTTTTGCTGAGCCACTTCAACGGCATTTGGGACATTCTCCACGAGGGGGAGTACTTGACATCTGCGAACAAGAGAATACAACTTGTAATGCAGAGCGATTGTAATCTTGTGTTGAGTGATACGCAGAGTAATGGAATTCTGTGGAGCAGCGGTACTGCAGAGCGGGGAAGTGGATGCTTTGTGCGCCTTCAAATCGATGCCAATTTAGTTATATATACTGGAGATGGTGCTCCAGTGTGGGCTATTGACCAAGGCTGTGGGTGCGTCAAGTTTAGCTCTTTGGTTATTGAGGATGATGGTAACCTGGTTCTCTTTCGTAGTGAGAACAGGAAGCTTTACCGAGTTTGGGCTACAAACACCATGGTATGACTGAGGCCTTCAAAGTTGCTATCTCGCTTTCTAGTTGAGTGGGCTTTGCGGTGGATCTAATTAGTATATCTCCCGATTCGAAGAGTGGGTGTGCTTACGTTCAGTTTGTGTATCTCTTTGTTTTGCCAGTCTATGGTATATTTATAATTAATTGATAATGTGTGGATCATACTATAACCAATTAATTCAATATTCTATAACGTATATTATATCCATTTAAAATGATATATTATAGATTAAGGTCAATCTGATAGTATCTGCACATTTAAGAAACAAATAGTTTATTGTTTAAAATAATTGTCATTAACAAAAACTATAAGATGAATAGAAAATAATTTAAATACTCAAAGAAAATATTCTATGCGTTGAAAATTTAAATCATATAAAATAAGTTCCCCTGAAGCAACTCAAATTGAAGTATTGATTTTGATAAAAATATTCATTAAATTAATTTGGAAATGTTATGTTTATTCTTAAAATATGATACCTTTCATTATTTGGGAATGATTATTATAAAATGGGATGAGCCAAATTAACCATACGACAATTTAGTTTGACTTTCTCAAACTAGATTTTTAACTCATAGGACATGTCTCATGAGTTTTAGATGTAACTGTCTTAGAAGACATAAATTATCTGGTAAGTTAATCATTCAAAAAATGTATGATTTATGAATTTCTAAATAAAAAAAGATATAGATTCACTTGAGTGAGCATAACCTTTTATGTGCTTTCATATACATTAATCATTTCAATGGAATAATAGAAGTCTACACGTATATAAAAACATACTAAAACAATCTCAACGTTCTTTTAATTTGGTTTCATATAATATTTAGTACACTATTGCATAAAAAGTTATAATAAGTTGTCGTTGAGGAAGAATATGCTATCTTAGATTATATTCACTCGATCTTTTATGTAGAAATGAAAAGTATGCTTTGGATCTTATCATTCTTGATGAACAAGAAAAGAATGTTCTTCAAATTAAGAAAGGTAATATTCTTGGTCTTGAGTGTTTTTATATTGATTTTTTTTCATGAATTTTTGGATATTTTCAAGGATTATCTCCTAATAGTTGTATGTGAATCTTAACATAATAAAAAATATTTTAAAATATTAATTTTACATTTTTGTCTTTCATTCTCAAGAAGTTTGTAGTAATTTTTTTTTGACCAATTTCACCTTTTATTTCTCTCCAAGTGTCACTTAAAAAACTATTACTAAACTTATCATTGATTGTGTAATAAAGATTTTTTATCATCTCATATTATATAAAGATGGGAGATGGGCGATTTGTTAAGGGATACTTAGTTATTGATGTTATTGTTAATGGGACTTTTTCTTAGCCTATTCCTCTTACTAGATCCATTAGGTATGGCTGCCCTCTTGCCATTTCTTTGTTTGTTATTGCCTCGGATGCTTTATTCTACCTCCTAAGAGATGACACCTTATCTCCTACAGTTCATGGCATTAAGCTACTAGATGACTCTGAATTGCTCAACATTCAGTTTGCTGATGATACCTCGCTCTTCTTGGAGCTATCTAGGCATAACATTGACTGCCTCAATCAAAAACTTTACACCTTTGGTAGAGCTTATGGCACTCATATCTCCAACCCCAAATCTAGTTTTCTTGGGTGGAAAGAGGAACCCCTGGACTAGCTTCAACAGTTTGGATACTCATGGGGAGGACCCACCAAGATAGTTAGATACCTTGGTGTCCCTTTCTCTGTCTCTCCCTCTCTTAAGGACATGTGGCTTTGGGTCAAAGAAAAGATTGATAAAAAGCTTAACAAGTGGAACAATAGGGTTCTCTCCTTCGCTGGAAGGATTCAAGTCTGCTAGAAGATCCTTTCTTCCTACAGTATTTACTACTCCTCTGCTTGGATGTTCAATAACTAACAAATTTTTGAAATCCAAAAATCTATCAGACGCTTCCTTTAGTCTGATGGAAAGGGTAAAAAAAACACCCATACGGTAAAATGGATCTAGTGCCACATAGACAAGAAACTTGGTGGGTTGGGTCTTAAGGATCTCAGAATGCAAGGAATTTCCCTTGCTACCAAATGGATATTTCATGCTTTGGAAGGACAAGAACCTTGGAAGATTCTTGTCAGAAACAACATTCAAAATGGTGTCCCAAGCTTGCCAAATCTTGGAAAGCCCTCCCCTTTAGTGATCTGGTTGCAGGTGGTTTCTCTGTCTCTATCAAAGGCACTTGGGTATTCAAGTCCATTTGGAAAGCTTGGGAGAATGTGCACAAACTTATTGTCAACTCTAGAATTGACTATAGCAACACTTTGCATGGGGAGAGATCAATATGGTGGAATCTCCACCATAATTCTAAACCCCTTGCCTTAACCCAAGGCTGTTTTGCTAGGTGCTGGTATAATAAGGGTATTAAGTATCTTATGGACATCTTTGAGCATGATAATCTTATTATCTGGGAGGATCTTAGTGGTGAGTATGGCCTTGCTACCTCCCATAAGAGAACCTACAATATGATTGAAAGCACTTCTGCTTGTCTCAACCTTCCCAGGAACACTGATGTTTTTTCTCACAGATACCTCTCATTCCTTTGGAAGGATGGATCCCTACTCTCCAAGATCAAAGCCAGGTCTATTTACAGATTGTTCAACTATGACACCTTGGTGGTTGATCACATTAACTCCCTTTGGTATGTTGACTCAATTACCTCTGCTTGGTAGAAAACCTTTGAGAAATTATGGAAGTCTCCCATCCCCCCTAAGATCAAATTCTTTAGGTGGCAACTCATGCTGAATAGATTGCCTATTAGGAATAACTCGGCTGCTTATGACTTATGCTCTATTTGTAGGAAGCCTGAGACTACATGACATATCTTTCTTGATTGTATTTTTGCTAGAGAAGTCTGGTTGATGTTTGGAATCTCTCTTACTGAACATGTTTGTACTCTTGATATTATTACTGGTTTCATTTGTGGTCTTAAGAAGGATGCTATCCTATTCTGGTAAATTCTTTCTTCTTTCATTCTTTTGTTTATTTAGAAATTTTGAAATGAGGAAAAGTTCCAAGGCAATGATAGATCTCTTACTGGGTTTTTTAGAAAAATCTTACGTTATAAAATTGTTGTGCAGGTTTGTTCTTTGATGAACGTGGAGAGGGAAAATTTGTTGTGTTTCCTAGGGATGGCCATGCAACTATGTTCATTTATGAAATGAAAGACAGATTTGAATGGGCAAGGATTGTGGAGAATCAGACTGCCTTCGATGATGCGCTCAACAAGCTGATCAACAAACTCAAAGACAACAGAGGTCCCTACTTTGACAAGCTCGAGATGTTTACTTAGATCTTGGATCAGAAGAAGGTGGTGTGGATGGAAGGTCCACAAGGCTAGACCACGTGGTTGGAGAATCATGATGAGATTCTCCAATAGATGTTTATTATGTTGCTGTCACAATTAGTGTTTTCCTTAGTCTGTTGTCTCGAATACTGTATACTGTTATATACTTTCCTTTTTGGCTCTTTTTGGTAGATGGATGACTGTATATTTTCAGTTGGTTAGTGTCTCTGACTTTACTAATTGATGGTTGAGGCTCTGCCTCCCATGGTTTTTGTATAAACTCATTCTATTTTGATCTCTCGATTATTAATACAAAAAAAAAAGGTTTATGATATAGTTGGATGATCCCTTTTAAGAAATGTTCTAAGTTCTAAATTTAATTTTAGTGAAAGATAGATTGATAACATTATGAGTTGTATCATATCTTCTTTATTCTTCATTTTGACAAATGTAATATCCTCTTCTCTTTTTATTTGCTATGAGACCCTATTTCCACTTATATTTTCATTCTCATAGCTAATAATTTGGGAAGTTTCTCACCCCCTAAAGCATTAATGGCATTATTCATGGCTGAAACATCGGCGGGGAACTTGATTCAATTATTTTTAATTTGGTTATGTTATTGTAGTGATATGTGCAGCTAAGACTTATTAAGAGCTCTTAATTTGGATGAATTTTAGATATACATTTGATAGATTTAGGTTGGCAAATCAGTGCAGATAAGTCAAACATCTTTTGATTTAGTGGATTAATTCTCTTATTTTGAGATTTAAAATAGGATAACATTGTTTTGGTCATCTTGATATTCTTTTCTCCAATGGCCCTATAAATATTTTTAATGGAAAAATATTTTTGGTCAACTTAGCATGTAGGTTCAATAGTATACTTTGTGTTGGCTTCTCTTACAAAAAATTATATTTTACTAGTTATTTTTAGTAGTAAATTTTTGGTTCTTTAAGGTTTTAAGAATTTTTAAGAAGTTTCATTTTCTATCTAAAAGTTTTTTGTGGTTATGGGTATTTGCATCAAGTTTGGGGATCAAAAGAGGGTCTTAAGATGCAACTTTTTTTTTGTGAATTCAACATAATCCAAACTTTGATGAGAAATTGAATATACATACACTCAAAATCTCAAGATGCAATATGAACAAGATTTGTAGCGCTTTGAATCTACTTTCTAAACTACTAATTTTTTTTTAAAATGGTGGAGATTAAGGGTTTAGAAAGGGGTGGGGTCACAAAGTGGTCCTATTTTGTTCAGAAAGCATAACATAGTGTATGTTGTGGCCCCCATAAAATGCTAACTTTTTTTTTATAATTTTTAAAAGCCTTCTCATGATAAATTAACTAACAACATGTTATTTATGTCATGCTTTTGACTATTTTTTTTAATGAATATATGCTTTTTGACTAATTTTCAAAGTGAGAAAATCTTGAAAAATAGAAATTTGAGCATATGCTCCCCCCCTAAATTTTTGAAAACCAATAAAAAATTAAACTTTTTTTTTGTGTGAAATTGAGATTTTTTTATTAAACGGTAATTTTTCTCATAATTTGATGAACGGGTAAAAAACTATGCCCAAATTAGCACTTGTTGGTTTTTGACAACAAATGGACACAATAGAAAAAGAGATTAGACATGACAACCTTAACATAATTAGAATTTGAAATAAATTATATGGTTATATAGCTAAGATAGAGCTTAACATTATCATGGTTTTTTATTTGCTTGCATTAAAACATGTGCAAACTCGATGGAGAACATGACCAAAAATGTTAGAAAATTTTTCATCTTTTAAAAAAAACACATCTTAGGCCTGAAATGGTTGACCAAGCTTTTGGGTTGGATGACCAAGAAAAATCCAAGAAAAAGACTTGGTATTTCCCAATGTAATTCATTTGTCAAGCACCAAATTTGGTGCCCGTTAAACTTTTTGTATTAGCAACTTCTCCATCTCCCTCTCTCTCCCTTAGTGAAATATATAAATAAAATATAAAAATTAAGTATAATTAACATTTTAATATATATTCTTCATTTCTTATGTAATTCAATTTATATTTTATGTATATAGTGACAAGATGTTTAAGAGTAAATTTAGATATCACGGAGTTATAATCTAGATTCTATGTTTTAGAAGATCATATATAGTTTTAGAGAGTAAAATTTTAATAATAAATATGATCTCAAGTAAAAATTATCTTTCTCTCTCTTTATCTCACTCTCTTTATCTCCTCAAAAACTCTAGATATATCTTTCTCCCTATCTTCTCTCTCTCAACTCTCTCCACCTTACCTTCCCTCCTTACCCACATCTCTCTCTCTCTCTCTCTCTCTCACACACACACACACACACACACACATTGTTTCTCTCCCCTCTCTCTTCTCTTTCTCACCTCTCTAGTTATTCCCATCCCTATCCACCTCTCTCCCTCCATCATTAACTTTATTTCTCTTTGTAAACTTCTCTCTCTATCACCTCCCCATATTTCACCTCGTTAGCTCTCTTATTCACTCATTTTTTACCTCTTTCTCCCTTTCATGAATAGAAAAGTTACACAACATCATTAAGTAAATACAAATGAAGGAAAAAAGTTTGTTAGAAGCTTCCAAGTCACCAAAGAGACCCAACTCCATTATAGACAAACAACAAGAGGTTGATCATCTAATTTTTTCATAAAACATAGGGTTGAAGTTCTATGAATCCATGATTATAGCTTCTTATGGCACTAAATATAACTATTAGTTTCTTGTATGATCAGGTGGTCAAAGGGAAATTATCATTATTACAAAAAATCTTTTGCTACACATTACCATAAGTTTAAGGAACACTTCCATCATATGAGTGCATAATAATGTACTACCAAATAAGAGATTTGAATCATACCAATGTAATATCTATATAAATTACCAACTCCAATTAGCCTCTCCACCATTCCAACAATGCCATACAACCTGTTTCTAAAAAATAAATTAAATTTCATTACACTATTTGACTTCCAAAACATAATGAATAAAAAAGTCACTCCAACATATTCTCACAAGATTTCAAAGATAAGTAATAAATAGTGGAAAATACCTTGAACGAAATCACCATAGATACATAACATACTAGCACATTCAAGAAGAAGTGAACATTTTACAATTGCATGCATAGAACTATAACGTTCATGCAAATAACATTAAAAAAAACATGAGACTACATGCAAACCAACGAATCACCTTCGATATAATACCAAATTTAAGAAAAAGTCTCCTCAAAACCCCTTAGAAATTAAGTAATATATTAATGATTATTAGGTATTGTAGGTTTTTCCATATTAATGTTTTCTAAAATTTAACACAAAAATTAGAGCTATAAGAATTTGGTAGCTTTTCAACATATAAAAAATACTTATAAAATAAAAAATGGGACATATATAAGAAAAATCAACCAACATGAAAGAGATGGATATAAGAAAAGCCTCAAAAAATCATTTTGGATCGTACCCAACCTCTAAAGTGTTGAACCAATGTATTAAAAATACTAATAAACCCATTACAGTATAATATCAATTTCCTTCCTCAATAAAGATCAACATTTTCTTCTTTCAATAGAAATTTTACAATATAACCCTATAAAAAATGTGTCTAATAGTCTATCTTATGTCTCCATCTCACTTTCACAGTATATAGAATCATAGAAGCTGAAAAATTTACCAAAAGACTTTATGATGTTTATAAACATGGTCAAAAACTATCGTGCCAATTGTCAATAAAGCACACACTATAATTTATTATTTGCCACCTTTGAAAATATACTCCATGACATGATATAACATGTGTCGTAAATGGATCAATTTTTTTAAACCACTTTGTAACATTTATTTTAATCATGTTCTTTTACATCTCTTAGACCCCCCTTTTTCTCTCATCTCTTAAATTATTCAAGAAATCAAGTGGAATTGTCTTCTTTTATTTAAAGAATCTATAAAATAATACATAATTAAATAAATTAAGCATTAAAACTTAACCAAAAATACTTATCTAAAAGGAATATTATAGAATAATAATTACTTAATTATTAATATAAATTTTAATATTTAAAATTAAAAAATTGTTTCATAAGAATTAAATTAATTAATAAATCAATATATGAATATAATTAATTTATCATCTTCAAGAGAGAGCTAATTTGTAGGATACAAGAATATACATTCCAAGAGAAAGGATATAAAGTATCAACAAAAGACCATTACCAACATTAACAATAGAAGGGCAGACAATTAGGACTAGAAGAACAAGGAAAACCTAATAAAAATTGGAAGAAGAAGCAATAGTAAATACAATGTCACTTAAGTACATATGGATCATTAAAAGACCATAAAAATGAAGAAATGTTTTCTTCTTTTACATAAGAATGAAATAATAAATAATTTTGAAGATACAAATAAATGGTATTTAATTTCAAAGAATTGTATCATATATTTTCTAAATCTTAATTTTTTTATTAATATATCAATTAAATTATTTAATTTTGTAATATAAAAAAAAATCGTATATTTATTTTTGTTTTCAATACCTAACCCCTTTTTCTAAATTCATTCAAGATAACCAATCCATTATTTCAATAGTTAAAAAAACATTGCAATAATTATTCCTATCCGATTAAGAATACAAAGATATGTAGGCCACCTAAATGAACTTCATAGATAAGTTATAAAGAAAACAGTGGCATATTTATCATATTGTTTTAATTTACTGGAAACCTTTTTAGAATTTATAAACAATATGTATGTTAGTCGTATCAACCGATGCATCTATGCTTGAAAAAAAAATTCTTGAACAAACAAAATATGAAGGATTCATATTCATTTATGTTAATAGAGTCTTCAAATAACTTTAGAAAACCATTTTAAAGCTCTGCATTTTTGGGTAAAGTTTTCCTCTTTCAGTAATAGTTCCATTCTTTTTAAACTAGATTTTCCACCACCTTTCTCTCTTGCTTAGAACCACCTCCTCTTTTACCATATTGTTGAGCTCATTTATGAAATTCCTATTCACCTCCTCCTCTCTAGCCTTAATTTTTAATTCCTCTACCATCTTGCCTTCTTTTGACACCTCCTCTTTTACCTTATTTTCCGCGATTTCTTTTTCCCTTTCCTCTATTAACTTAATTAGAAACTCATCTTCTACGTCGCTTTTCTCCTCCTCTTTTACCTTCCTTTCAATCTTCTCTCTGAACTCGCTTTCATCTATTAGCTTCATTAGAACCTCTTTTCTCACCTGTCTTTCTACTGTCACTCTTACCTTCCTTGCCACCTCATCTCTCAAATGGTTTTGCTTGGCTAAATTTATTAAAAGCCCCCCTTCAACCTTACTTTCTATTGGAAGTGAAGTCCAACAGACTCCTTCCTCTTGCCGCCAAAACCCTTGGCTATTCAACTTCTCCTTGCAAGCTCTTTAAGAGCTGATTGTATTTCATTTGTAAAGGCTAATTCCAGAGCTCCTTGTAGTTGTGTATGTGTGTAAACCAGATTGGTTATTAATATATTGATTCCCCTACTTCAAGTGTGGATGTAGGCAATTGCCGAACCACAATAAATCTGTGTGTCTCATTTGTATGTGTTGTGTGTTTATAATTATATTTTATCTACTGTTTAAATTCATTTCTTCATCCTAACAATTGGTATCAGAGTTAGGTTAGATCACTGTTTAGATTTTGGTGGTTGAAATTCCAGAATCATGGAAGAAGTGAAGATAGAGAAGTTCTCTAGATAGAGCTACAGGTTATGGAAGGTGCATATGGAGTCTTTGCTGATAAAGCAAGACCTTTCACTCATGCTTGGAGGGAAAGTAAAGAAGCCAACTACGATGGCTGATGAAGAATGGGAAAAATTAGACAAGAAGGCAAGAGTGACAATTTTTTTCTCGCTCATGTCCAACAATGTTCTCTTCAATGTCACGGGTGATGCAACAACAAAAGATGTATGGGATAGACTCATAGCCATGTATGAAATGGCATCGACTGCAAATAAAGTGTTTATCATAAAGTGCTTGTACAAACTGAAAATGAAGGAAGGTTGTGCTATAGCAAACCACATCAATGAATTCAATACATTGATTAGTCAAGCAAATTTGGTGGGGATGACACAAGATGATGAGAGAAAGGTTGCTCTCTTATTATGTTCTTTGCCAAGCAGCTGGGATGGCGTTATAATAGTAGTTAGCACATCTATATCTGGTAAAAATAAGTTGGTTTTTAATGATGTAGTAGCTACTCTTCTCAACGAGGATTGGAGAAGAAAGAATGATGAACCTTCATTCAATGAAGCCTTAACGGTGGTTAGCACCGACAATAGAGGTAGAATTCATAATAGACGCAGAAATAATTACCATAGATGTTCAAAATCAGCAAGGAGATCGAAGTCTAGAAATAGAAATGGTGAAAGTTGGTTTTGTGGCAAAGTTGGTCATGTGAAGAAGGATTGTAGAAACTTCAAAAGGGCACAAGAGAGGGTGTAGGACAGCAAAGCAAATATAGTCTACGATAAAGATGATAGTGTACTAACCTTTCAACAACTGACACTACTCCAGATTCATGGGTGCTTGATTCTGGTGCCTCCCACCATGCTACCTCATGTTTTGAAGCCTTCATTAACTACCATAGAGGGCATTTTGGAAATGTAGTCTTAGGAGATAACAAAGCTTATGAAATTACAGGCAAAGGGGATGTATTGCTGCCATTAGAAGGTGGTAAAAGATAGCTGCTCAAAGATGTTCGCCACATCCCAAAATTGAAGCGGAATTGGATATCCGTTGGACAGCTCTTTGATCAATGTCTTAATGTAAATTTTCTTTTAGATACATGGAAGGTGACTCAAGGTACCATGCTGATTGCAAATGGTAATAAAGTGGGTAGTTTATACATATTTAAGACTCATGGTGAAGTGGGAGCTGCAATGGTGATTGAGGACAACAAAGCGGATCTTTGGCATCAAAGACTTGGGCACATTAGCAAGAAAGGTCTCCATGTTATGCATACAAGAAATCAACTTCCGGGCCTCAAAATTTTTGACTTAGCCTTTTGTGAACATTGCCTTTATGGCAAACAAAAGACAGTCAGTTTTTTGAAAGGTGGGCATGACACAAAGACAACACCACTGGAGCTTGTATACTCGGATGTTTTTGAGCCTACTGAGGTAAACTCCACTGGAGGAGCTAACTATTTTGCAACCTTTCTTGATGATTGTACAAGAAAAGTATGGATTTATATGCTTTCTAAGAAATCTGAAGTCTTTTCAAAATTTAAAATTTTCAAGGCTTTAGTTGAAATTCAGAATGAGCATAAGATTAAATGTTTACAAACAGATAATGGTGGAGAATTTTGTTCACATGAATTTGATGATTTTTGTGCTAATAATGGGATTAGAATAATCAAGTTTGTTCCTTTCACTCCTCAAAAAAATGGTGTAGTCGAGAGGATGAATAAAACAATTCTTGAGAAGGCACAATGTATGTTGTCGAATGCAGGTTTAGGCAAGGAATTTTGGGCATAAGCATTGAACACGACAGTGAATTTAATCAACCAAAGTCCCTCATCTAAATTGGATTTTTGTATTCCCGAAGAGGAATGGCAAGGGAAGAGGATTTCATACTCACATCTTCATGTGTTTGGATGCGAAGCCTTCTCGCATATACCCAAGGAGAAGCGAACCAAATTGGATCCAAAGTCACTAAAATGTATTTTTGTTGGGTATGGCAAAGAGAAATTTGGTTTTAGATTGTGGGATCCAGTTCACAAAAAGATTGTTCGTAGCAAAGATGTAGTTTTCTATGAAACCTCCTTCCTGTGCTACAAGATTCAAATAAACTAGAGAAAGAATAGGTCCCTATGTCTTTGTTTCAGAATTCGACTACCAACGCTCTACCTCTGGACTTTGATTCAGCGGGAACCCCTATGACATCTACCTCAGTTGAATACAATTTTCAAACTGAGAATGAAGAAGTGAGTGTTGACAATGTTTGCTCTATGTTTAATTATGAAACTGGGGGTCTACAGAACAGAGCACGTCATCTTCACACTAACACTCATGGCACAAAATAATATGGAGGAACACCCATATGGTTAGCATTTTGGCTCACATCATCACCATTTGGTTGGGAATTCTTAACAGTGGTCAAAATCCATACCATATCCTGCAAGTTTTGTTTCAATCCCCCCACGACATGCTGCAAAGTCTTCAAACCATGCAGCACACCCACCTCTACCTCCACGACAACTGTTCCCACACCCCGCAACTTGCTCACCTCCCCTGCGGGCTCCCTGCACACTTCTCCACGGGCTCCATCCAGGATCCACCTTCATAGTCAAACCATGGAGTCACCCTCTCGTACAGACCATGGAGGATGCCACCATGACTCCCCACTCCCTGCACTTCCAACTACCCCAAGCCGTGGAAGATGCCGCCTTGGCACCCAACTCCCTACACAACCATAGAACATAGGTAGTGCAAAATACTGCTACGAGTTCCTCCTCCCGCGACTTGCCTGCATCCAACATGGACAAAAATCCAAAGGCCATTGATTGCCCTATAGAAAGGGAAATTAAGAGTAAAACTACTAGGCAAATTAACAATGGGAGAGATATCAATTTTCATAAACAGGGATTACATAAATTGAATGATTCTACTACTAAAACAAAGAGTCAATTGAGGAAATCTACCAGACAGAGGTGACCTCCTACAAAGTTCTCTGACTACGATTTATTGTTTTGTGAAGAAGCTAAACCTACCTTGCTAATGTCTGATCAAACAAAGCCTGCAACATACAAAGAAGCTTGTAAAAATTTAGACTATGATAACTGGCACACTTCAATGTGCGAAGAAATGGATGCACTATTGTGAAATCAGACATGGGATTTGGTGCCACTTCCGCCTGACAGAAAGACATTAAGAAATAAATGGCTGTATAAACTCAAGGATCAGGCCGATGGTTGCAAAAGATTTCGAGCAAGACTAGTTGTAAACAGATATGCTTAGTAGGAAGACCTCGATTTCAAAGAAATTTTCTTGCCAGTAGTAAAAATGACTACCATCCGAGCAGTATTGGGCTTAGTTGCAGCCTGGGATCTTGAACTTGAATAGCTGGATGTGAAGATGACATTTCTCCATGGCGATCTTGATGAGGAACTATTTATGCATCAGCCGGAAGGGTTCATTAAAAAGGGGCAGGAACACCTATATTGTAGATTGAAACACAGTTTGTATGGGCTTAAGCAAGCCCCCCACTAGTGGTATCTTAAATTTGACAAATTCATGATTGTTCACAAGTTTACTCGCAGCAAGTCTAATCCTTGTATCTATTTTAAGATGCTTCCTAATGGCGAATTTGTCATAATTCTCCTTTATGTCGATGATATGCTAGTGGCCGGCACAAGCATGAAGATTGTGAGTGAACTTAAAAGTCATTTAGCAAAGGAATTTGCCATGAAAGATTTAGGGGTGCAGCAAAGAAGGTTCTAGGAATGACTATTTTTTCAAGATAGGAAAAAGAGAGAACTCAAACTATCTCAACAAGATTACATTAAAAAAGTATTGGATAGATTTGGTATGGCAGATGCTAAGTCTGTTTGCATACCCTTAGCCTCTCATTTTCAGTTGTTTTCTCAATTGTGTCAAAAAACACAAGAAGATAAGGAGTTTATGGACAAAATTCTATACAAATCTACAATTGGCAGTCTTATGTACGCTATGGTGTCTACTCATTCGGGCATTGCTCATGTCATGGGGGTGGTGAGCAGATTTATGACTAATCCAGTCAAATCACATTGGGAGGCCGTCAAGTATATCTTGCGGTATCTTAGGGGTACTTCTGATTTTTGTTTATGGTCTGGAAAGGACAAGGCAGTTTTGTAAGGGTTTACTGATTCTGATTTGGCCAGAGATTTAGACAAAAGAAAGTCTACTTTAGGTTATGCTTTCACATTCATTGGGGCAGCGATTAGTTGGGCTTCAAAATTGCAACATACAGTTGCTCAATCGACTACGAAGGCTGAATACATAGCTCTTTCCGAGGGAGCAAAAGAGATAGTATGGTTGCAACTCTTGTTCAGCGAGTTGGGTTTGAAACAATCAGATTTTGCTTTGTTTTGTGATAATAGTAGTGCCATCTTTATGACTAAACATCAGAGATCTCAAATTTGGACAAAACATGTTGATGTTCACAGTCATTATGTTCGCCATATGGTTGAAGAAGGCAAGTTTCACGTAGATAAAATTCATACCGACAAGAATCCGGCTGATGTGGTCACTAAAGTGGTTAAGTGGGAGAAGTTCGATTTTTGCCGAGCTTCTCTCGGCCTTTCCAATAACTAATAGCAAGACTGAGTGGGGGAATCTACTTGTTGTAGCAGTTTGTTGGCCTTCAGTGGGAGATTGGTGGAAGTGAAGTCCAACAGACTCCTTCCTCTTGCCGCCAAAACTCTTGGCTATTCAACTTCTCCTTGGAAGCTCTTTAAGAGTTGATTGTATTTCATTTGTAGAGGTTAATTCTTGAGCTGCTTGCAGCTGTGTATGCATGTAAACCAGATTGGTTATTAATCTATTGATTCCCCTGCTTCAAGTGTAGATGTAGACAATTACCGAACCACGATAAATCTGTGTGTCTCATTTGTCTGTGTTGTGTGTTTTTAGTTCTGTTTTATCTTCTGTTTAAATTCCTTTCTTCATCCTAACACTTTGTACCTGCTCTCTTATCATTTTTTTCTCCTCCTCCGTTACTACCTTTATATTTACTCCTGCTTCGTCCATGGCAGTATTGACTACAAAATTATCAGAATGGAATGTTCCATCGGGAGACACCGCAACGAGCACGGGTAATTTATGAAAGGAGGTGTGCCTGCGGAAATAACGCATAAGCATGGGATTGATTGACCAGGGATCCGTTGTGGATAACCATTCAATTTTTTCATCCCACTCTGCATGAATAGCTCGTGTTCCTCTGCCTTCAATTACTATTGGAATCCAGACAACATCAAACATGAGGTCGATTTTCTTTTCATTCAACAATTTTTTAAGTCTCTGGTAGAAATTATTGAAATCCTTGTATTCTGTATCCATGTTATGAAGCCAGGAGAGTAAGAGGAACACGTATTTCCCTTCAAGCTCTGCGATTTCTACCTGTGGTCAGCAAATAGTTACTGAAAAGGGTCAGATATGATTAGTCCCTTGAAATATCAGTAAGTTTATCAAGGAGAAAACATTAATATACCTGTCTTGTCTTAGAAATTAAGAATTTTATATCTTTTGTGAGCGACAATTCTCGAACCAATTTAGTACTGCTCCGTTCCTGAGAATTCTCTGTCTCAATTAGATCCTTGAGGTGGAGATATTCAATCTTTTGGGAAGTCCATTTCCACGGTCATCTCCCTTACACTCTGGTACATGACGCCTGTCCAGCTCGTAAAGGTTTTAAGTTTATCTCTGCACTCTACATCACTGATGATCATAGCGTAACTGACCCTCTAATCAAAACCCTCAACCGTGCACAATGCTTTTTCAAAGAAAACCAGTGCTCCATACTTATCACAACCAAAAACAGGATGACTGCCCGCCAGCTTCTTTTCCAGTTCAGTCATACATGTTCCAATGTGAACTACTTGCAGTTTCTCACGAGTTGCTTGAAGATCGTCAATTATCCTCCCCAGTGCTTTTCAATCTGCCTCTTGGTAATCATTATAAAAGAGAACAGATAAAGTACTGCCTTCCTGAAGACTAGATGGATGAAACTGCCGTCCATTCAGATCTAGAAAAAGCCATTTGCCATTGAAGAATTCGTAAATTCCTCGCTTTAACTCCTTCCTAGTGTCCGGATCCTGCAATACAATAGCAAACGATAGTGAAAAATCGAAATTTTCAAGAAATTTGTTTCAAGTTAACATCCAATCTGAGTGCATTCCATATCGTTGTTAAGTTCTTGTTGTTTGTTAGTATGACTTAGACAAGTTACCTCCTTCGAGAATTTGTAAAGGGAAGAGATCCCAATCAAGGACGAGTTGTGGTAACGACCAAGTGGCGTATCCTTCTGTCTCTGTTTAGTAGCTTCCATCGGTCGACGAGCATTGGACTTCCATGGATGTCTAAGTAAGCCAAACTTTCTATCCCAATCAAACTCCCTAAACAGTGTCCCGCCAATCCTGGACAATTAGAGAGGTTCAGTTCTTGCAACGACAAGAGGTGGCTCAGTTTAATTGACGACTCCTCTAACTTCTCACATGACTCTAAATTTAAACTCTGCAGAAATTTCATTTTGGAGAAACGATTTGGCAGCCTCAAAAGACTTTTACAGCCACTCAAGCTGAGCGTTTTTAGACGACTCAGCTCTGTGGGAAAATCCTCGGTAAGCATCTGTAAAGACACGCAATCCACTAACATGAGTTCCACCACCTGTACCTTGATGACGCTGATGAATCCCTTTGATAATTCTACAATATTTTTACACCAACTCAGGGAAACTTTTCCCTGCGTCAAAGATTCTGCTGATCCGACCTTTTCATGAAGAGCTCTGAGTCGCTTGCATGATTCTAAATATAGCTCCTTGAGAAGTAAACCATCAAATCCTTCTGGCAGCTCCAATAGATGAGTACACCCTCTCAATTTCAACACTTGCAAAGTGGCCAGCTTCACGAAGCTTTTGGGGAGCTTATCTAGACTCTTGCAATACGAAAAGTCCATTTCCTTTACAGACCTCAGCAAACCAATGCTCTCCGGAAGATCCTTTAGTTTCCTTTACTAGGAAAAACTAACTTTTTCAAGACAGATCAACCACCCAAAATCTTGTGGCAGTTCAGTTAGCGCTTCACAAATGACTAAGATCTATTGTCTTTAAACATTGGAGTTTCTCAAAGGTTTTTGGCAATTGCTCCAACTCTTTGCATTGGCTCAAAACAATATTTTGCAAAGAATATACATCGCACAAAGCGTCTGGTAGATATTTCAGATCAACCCCTCCTAAACACAAGTGTGTAAGTTCACATCCTTCCGACAGGTTTGTCCAACCAATGTTGTCTTCTAATTTCAATCTTTTCAATCTCGCCATGCCTTTTACTCTCACCGTTCTGAGAGTCAGAGGAACCTGCACTCAGAGGAACGAAACAAGGTGAAAAACAATAAAAAAAGTTGAACTACGTAGCTTAAATTTGTAAAATGCTTTAGCAAATCCAGCGTCTAAATAGAAGAAACAATTTCTAACGTTTGCTGTCTTCTTTCTACAATCTTCTAAGTTAACGAGATTAGGTCCTTGACCTGTGAGCTCTCTCCAAGGATTATTCAACCAAATATCATAGAACCATAGGATAAACACAACATATTTAAACGCAGTTTCATCTAGTTACATTAAGTAAAATGTTATAATGATATAGAAATCCCAGAGCACAAAATTTCAACTGTTTCCTTTTAAGTTGCATGATTAGAAAATTTTTAATCAGATTTGAAAGCAAAAAATTTGGCTTGCCTCTTCTGTACCACCTCCGAAGTAAAGATGTGGACTGGTCTCAAAAAATCGTAGGTTATCCGCCTTTTCGATTTTGAATGGCAACTTTTCAGTCTTTCCAGCTTGAAAATATCTGAGCTTCCTTATGTTTTTACTGCACGCACCTATCACTACTGTCCAGTCTCCTAGGGCAAGAACTCTTAAATTATCCATTTTATCCAGCTCTGATGAAGTTATGTGGAAGGGGATCTCGTTTTCTGACATCCAGAGGCCTTTTATAAGACCAAGTTTCCCCGGTTTCTTTGTCAACACAAACAAGAACAAGTATCAGAAACAGTGAGAGACTAATAAATCTATTTTTGTGTTCAGTAACTAGTATGAATGCATACCTTTTTCACAGCCAGCATAACATCAAGAAGGTCAGAAGCCTTATTGATTCGTCTTCCTTTTGCCCAAGAAAGACAATATGTCTCGACTGAAGGAGGGACATATACTGTGTCCGACTCTCTCTTCACTAATTGTAACTGTTTGAGCTTTTCAAGCACACCGTCTTCGATTATGCAGGCTGCCTCATGCCAGTTCTAGCCATTAAAGAATGAGCAAATGTCAAGAAGCGTATTTTTAGCTATTATTGACAGATGGAGAAATTTCTCCACACTTTAAATAGCCCGTGAGTTCTACAAAATTATGCTCTTCGGTCATAATCCACTCTGATAATCTATTGAAGGCTTCATTATTTGCAACGTAGTATTTCAACAAATACTCCAGAACTGTTTCCATTCTTTTCTTATAACCCTTGCTTAACTTTATGATATTTTTCACCAATAGCTCTCTGCTCATGTCCAGCTTTAACTTGTCCTTAAAGACTTGCATTGCTACTTCATTCCTAAGAGGTTTCATAACATAGAGATATGTCTTGAAGAAGGAGTCCTCCTGTTGTCCCTTAGTTGTCCTTGATGACAAAAAGGGTGACATCATGAGACTTTGTTTAATGGGCTGAAGCTATTCTGGCTTCAAAACAGACCTCTCGTACAGCGTGTTAGCGACAGGTTAGTCAATCGTAGCCATTTATTGCAAAATCGACAGTGTACAACACACGACTAACACGTGTGTTAGTCAATCCATACTGCCATTTTGGAGCCAGAATAGACGCATCCTGTTTAATGCTAGTTGACATGGCGTATACCTTTCACTTAATGTCTAAGTCTGATGGTTTATGTTATGTTATATGTTGAATATAAAATGCTTATGAACTGCACTATTGGCATTTATTTAGATGTTTTTAAAAGTACTTTGTATAAGTGCTACCGGCAATATGAGATGTGGGTCTCGATGACTTGAAGGTGAGCTGGTGTATTGTAAGTGATTGTTGGTTGGTTGACATGGAGTGGCATTTAAGTGACATGTTTTGACGAAATAAAAAATGCATTTCAATATGACAAGGGTTCGGCATTTTCTTGTAAAGCAAGTGATATTTTTGTTTTTGTTATATTGCAAACCCTAACAGGCCGCCACCATGGGTAATGAGAAGGTAGTTGAAGTGACATGTTTTTGGTCATTTCTTCATGTGGGTTTTGCATATGTTAATCTGTAGTTGTAAGAAATATGGATGGTGGACTTTGTGGCCGCATATATGGGGTTTTCATCCCGATTTTTACAAATTCCTATCTGCAAGATTAATATCTTCTTTTCCAGGTGTTATCGTTTCATTATCTCAGTTTTTTTTATTCACAAAAAATGGAATATGTGGTTGTGGTAAAGGATTTCAAAAGATACAATGTCATTTATTTATTTGTTTCTCTTGCATATCTGAAAAAGAGCATGGGTTATTCGAAGGGACCATTTTCTGTTAAATTGTTCCTTGTTAGTTATAAAGGATTCTTTGATTAAATGTCATTTAAAAAAATGAGCTGTTGAAATCAGAGGAAATCAGTTTTCTTCTTGGTAAAACAAAAAAGACGTTTTTCAGGATCAGTGGATAAAAACCCTGGTTAGCGTATGATAACTCGTTTTCGAACATTGTATATATTGAAGTTCTCACAATAGAAAATGATGTAATTTTCTAAATAGAGAGGTGTATGTCAGTAAAAATGGAGAACAAGATGGATTTTTTGTAACAGAGGGTATAAATTTTTTGATTATGAAGTATACCTTGAAAATAAAACAATATATGATGAACTCTCTATCTTTATTAATACAGTGACTTCGAGATATGTATCGTATTGTTATAACAGTACCCTGTAACTAAGATTATTGCATATTATTGTGTTGGAAATCTCGTTCAAACACTGGCAAATTTGTAGATGCACAAAAATAGTGTAGATATAAGTTTTTCAGTGCTTGTAACTTGAGATGCTATTGAGATAAGGTGAGATAAAGGGGTGGGTGCTCCTTGAAGTCTAACACTTCTAAATGCAGTGTATTGAGTTGGTGCTCATTGATTTAATAAAAGGAAATTCATTGCCAATTGGTTTTTCTACCCCAAGAGGGTTTTCCACTCATGAAATCTATTGTGTTATGGGTTCATTTTTGTCTCAATTTTTTTCATTAAGGTTAATGCTCTGATACCTAAGTTATGTATATGGTTTTCTGTTCACAAATCTTGTCTTGCTCATTTTCTGCATTACTTAAAATGTTCAAGTTATATTTCCATTTGTAACAGTCTGTTATGATTATAAGCATTACGAAGGTTATTCAAAATGCATATTGAATAATCAACTTTATTTGCTTTAATAAAGTCTTGTCTGAACCTCTAGGGATTGTTTTTTTTTTATTACTCATAGATTGCAAGTTGTCACAAAGTTGCTCAGTTTTTATTTGCTCAATTTGGGTCAGAATTTGACTCACTCTGATTCACTCCCCCCTCTCAAACTGAATCAACTTCCAACAAGTGGTATCAGAGCTTAGGGTCCCTTCATATAGGTCTAACCTAGGGATTGATTCTAGTCTTTGGAAGTCCATATGGTCCAATCATAAGAAGGTGCTTCACTTTCTAGAGCTGCTCTCTTTGATGACTTAGATTATGTGTTCAGGAAAATCAGAATGGAAACTTACCTAGTTTTGGTTGATCTTAATGTATGGGACATTGTAACCATAAAATATGTTGTTCCTTCTACTATTCCCACTGATCCAGATGCTAAGACACAATATGAATTAAAAGCCATAGCTAAGCATGAAATCTTGTGTGGTGTCACCAAGGATGTTTTTGTAAAAGTCAAGCATTGTGCATTTGGTCATGAGATATGGAACAAACTTGAAACTATTTATCAAGGGAATGCAAAGGTCAAAAAATGTAAGATTCTCACACTCAAAAATCAATTTGAGTCTTTGAGAATGAAAGAAGATGACACCATTGGAATTTATTTTCTCAGAATAGATGAAGTTGTAAATTCTAGAAGAGGTCTTGGTGAAACTATTGATGAAAAAGATGTTGTTAGGAAGGTCATTCGAACCTTATTACCTAAATTTGAAACTAAGGTTTCAACCTCAGAAGAAAAAAAGAATTTTTCCACAATGACTCTTGATAGCTTACAAAGAATACTCACAGCCTATGAAATGAGGATAGGTAGTAATCCTTCCACTTGTAAAGAGACTACTTTCAAAGCAGGAAAGAAATAAGAACCTAATAGTGAATCTGAACTTTCAGATGCTATAGAAGCCCTACTTGTTGGAAAGCTGAAAAAGAAGTATAAGGGTAAATTGCCCTTCAAGTGCTTTAAGTGTGGCAAAACTAGACACTTTGCTGCTCAATGCCCTTTGAGTGACCAAAACAATGAGGGAGAAAAACCAAAAAAATTTTACAAAAAGAAAATGTGGAATCCTAAAAAGAAGTTTAATTATTTTAAGAAAAAGAAGAGTCTCTTTACTAAAGAAGACTCTAAAGTGGAATCAGATGACTCACCTTGTGAAGGTAATGAAACTTTATTCATGGAAGAGATAGAAACCCCTTCAGAGAAAGACCTGATTAACGAAAATGAAAATAAACTTGATGATTTGTATCAAGGTGAAGTTGATCTCGAAGGAGAGTTACTTTGTGCTCTCAAAGAAATCAAGAGATTAAAGAAGCTTTTAGCTTCTCATGAAAGATCAAATCAGATCTTACAAGTTGAGTTGAGCCACTCAAACTTGGCAACTACAAACCTGAAATCTCTTCTTGAAGAAAGAGAAAAGAAAATTGAAACCTAAGAATAGAAAACAATAAAACTACAAAAAGAGATTGAAAAATATGAAAGTACCATGCATTTGAATGATATCTTGAGCAAGCAAAAGTAGCACAAAAATTTGACTGGTGTAGGTTATGATAAGGATGAATCATCAAAACAGATTACTAAGCCTACAAATAGAAAGCACTTTTAGGCTTACATCAAGATGACACCATTTATGTTCAGGTTCTTTCATGGCTATTGCTTTTATTGCAATAAGTTTGGCCATAAAGTAAACACTTGAATATTTTTACAACATAGAACTCCTATGTTTGGACACAAACAAGCCTACGACTTTCCAAACAATGTGAAGTGTATTAATTGTAATACCTTTGGACATACCTCTACTCAGTACAAGTCAAAGGCAAACACTAATAAGATGTGGAAACAAAAATTTGTACCTAACTTTGAACAATGAATGATTGTGCAAACTTCTTTTTTGTCAAATAAGAAATCAATGTGGGTGTTGGATAGTGACTGTTCACACCATATAACAAGAGACTTCATTTACAAGATTTTGATGGAGGTTTTGTACGATTTGGAGATAATTCAAGAGCCTTTGTCAGGAGGTAAGGGTACATTACTACTGAATGATGATACTCCACTTCATGATGTGTATTTTGTTGAAGGATTAAAACATAATTTGTTGAGTGTGAATCAAATTTGTGACAGTGGTTATAATGTATCCTTTAGTTCTCAGGGTTGTGCTATCAAAAATAAGTCTGGTATAATTGTTGCTGCTGGTTTTAAGAACTATTGGCAATGTTTACAACTTGCTTGACTCCAGAAACTATGAAAACAATGAAGGCATGTGTCTTTTGGGTCAAGTAGAAGAAAATTGGTTGTGGCACAAGCGCTTGGGACATGTAAACTTTGATAATCTGGTTAAGAATCAGAATGTTAGAGGTTTCCCTATCTTGAGTAAACCTTTAATCTCAATTTGTAAAGAGTGTTTGAAAGGTGTACAAACAAAAGTGTCTTTCAAATCTAAAGAACACTCTTCCACAAGACCGTTACAGATTGTTCATATAGATTTGTGTGGTCCTAAAAGGACATAGTCAATAAATCGTGAAAAATACTTTATGCTCTTTGTCGATGACTATACCAGAATGGTATTGGTTACTTTTCTTAAATACAAATCTGAAGCATTGGACAAGTTTAAGATTTTCAAAACTATGGTTGAACGTGAATATGATCTGAAATTAAAATACTTAAGATTAGATAAGGGTGGTGAGTTTACATCACAAGAATTCACAGATTATTGTGAAAGACATAGCATTAAAACACAATATGATACTACCCAAACACCCCAACAAAATGGAGTGGTTGAGAGAAAAAATAGAACAGTCAAAGAAATGGCTCGCATGATGCTCAATAAAGCAAATATGCCAGATAGGTATTGGAAAGAAGTTGTTCATACAACAGTTTACATTATGAATCATGTACAAATCAAGGTAAAATCTACCTTTACTTTGTATGAACTCTGGTATGGTAAAGCTCCTTCTATTAAATATTTTAAGATTTTTGGAATCAAGTGCTACATTAAAAGAGATGAAGAAAATCTAGGAAGCTTTGATACTAAAACCGATGAGGGTATCTTTCTTGGATAGTCGATTCATAGAAAAGCTTATAAATGTTTCAATAATAGGCTAAATAAAATTGTTGAAACAGTTAATATAATATTTGATGAGCAATTTGTTCTAAGTGATGATGTACAGGATGTTGAGGAGGATAACCAATAAGACTTGATCAAGCTCCTAAATTTGTTGAAGCAAAAATAATAAATGTAGAGAGTGAATCTAGTTCTAAAGTTGCATCTAGTTCTAAAGCAAAAATTCCTCTAAATACACCGTCTAGATTCATTACTAAAAGACATCCTCAAAATCAGATTATTGGTGACATAGATGCAGGAATCATGACTAGGAGAAGAGCAAAAACTAATGAACAAGCTCAAATGGCCGAGCATTATTCTTTGGTAACTGATTTTGAACCTAAATCCATCTCTGATGCATTGATTGATGAATGTTGGATAAATGCAATGAGATATGAAATCAATCAAATAGAAAAGAATAAAGCCTGGGAACTAGTGCCTAGATGAGATGATAAAACTGTTATAGAGGGTAAATGGATTTTCAGAAATAAACTTGATGAGTCAGGTAAAGTTGTTAGGAATAAGGCACACTTTGTTTGTAAAGGCTATGCACAACAAGAAGGTATAGATTTTTGTGAAACATTTGCACCTGTTGTTAGGCTAGAATCAATAAGAATATTTATTGCATATTCTTGTTATAAAAACTTTACAATCTATCAAATGGATGTTAAAACAACATTCCTAAATGGTTATCTTGATGAGGAGGTGTATATGGAATAACCAAAAGGGTTTGTCTCTGCAGATAAATCTGATTATGTATACAGGTTGAAAAAGGCTCTTTATGGCCTTAAACAAGCTCCAAGAGCTTGGTACTCTAGATTGGATGCACACCTTACAACAAAAGGATTCACTAGAGGTGGAGTTGATTGTAACTTGTATGTCAAGGTTGAAGGTAATGATATTTTAGTTATTGAAGTATATGTGGATGATATTATTTTTGGTAGCAATAATGATTCCTTGTTTAAAGAGTTTTCAAAACTCATGGAATCAGAATTTGAAATGTCCATGTAGGGTGAATTAACATTTTTCCTTGGTCTTCAAGTAATGCAACTTGATGGGGGCATATATGTGTCACAAACTAAATATGCAAAAGAAATGCTTAAGAAGTTTAACATGACAAATTGCAAATCAGTTAGCACTCCAATGGAGACTGGCTGCAAATTAACTAAGATTGATGATTCTCCCGAGGTAAATAAATCAGAGTATAGATCAATGATAGGCAGTTTACTATATTTAACTACATCTAGACCTTATTTAATGTATACAATATGTCTAGTTTCACGCTTTCAGTCTGCACCTAAACAATCTCACTTGACTGTTGTGAAAAGAATATTTAAGTACATTCAGGGTACTTTAGAGTTTGATTTATGGTATCCTCAGAAAAATGATTTTTCACTTTTTGGTTTCATTGATGCTGACTAGGATGGCTATATGGATGACAGAAAAAGCACCAGTGGTGCAACCTTCTTTCTAGGTGATTGTCTTGTTGCTTGCCACAGTAAAAAGCAAGATTATGTCACTTTATCAACTGCAAAGTGGGAATATATCACAACAACTACATGCTATACTTAGCTAATCTGGATGTCTCATCAACTTGCTGATATGGGTATTTCAGTTGACACCCCCATTTCCATTTTTTGTGATAACACTAGTGCAATCAATCTCTCTAAGAATCCTGTTATGCATTCTCGCACTAAACATGTTGCTATCAAACTACAGTTTTTTATGAGAACAAGTGTTAGCTAATGAATTTCAGATGTGCCTTCTCATGCACAAGTAGCTAACATTTTCACAAAAGATATATCTAAAGAAGCATTTGAACATTTCAAGGACAGGTTGGGAGTCATCTCTCAATATACTCTTTCTTAAATTCCTATCTTCAATCAAGGGGAGCTTTTCTCTCCACAAGTAGCATTTTGTTGTTTTGTCCTTGGTCCTTGAGTCAAAAAGGGGGAGAAATCATCATTGATTGATTCATTGACAGATGGTTAAAATGACATATGACACTGACAGATGATTAACAATGACAAATGATAATGACAAATGAGATAGTTAAAATGACAGATGACAATGACAGATGATTAAAAATGCATCATTAACAGATGGTTAATAGATGATTGGTATTCATTTTGACAGATTGGCATTTGACAGATTAAATTGACATTTTTTGGCATTTGGCATTGCATTCATTTCGGTATTAATAGTTGACAACATTCTTGGCATTTGGTATTGCATTAATTTTGGTATTGACTGTTGACAAATTGTTTTGAAAGATTTGGTATTCTTGGATATTGACAGGTGACAGATTGACATTTGGTATTATTGGTTTATATGCTTATTAACAGTGGTTTTGTCTGGCATTAGCAGTCTTGTATTGGTACTTTGCATTCTGCAGATTTTTTATTTCAGAGGTATTTTTTTTGCATTTCAAAGTCAATGATGGCATGCTTTTTGCCATCAAGGACAAAGGGGGATTTTTTTGTCCCTTAGTTGTCCCTGATGACAAAAAGGGTGGCATCATGAGGCTTTGTTTAATGCCAGTTGACATGGCATATACCTTTCACTTAATGCCTAAGTGCTGATGGTTTATGTTATGTTATATGTTGAATATAAAATGCTTATGAATTGCACTATTGACATTTATTTAGATTTTGTTTTTAAAAGAACTTTGTATAAGTTCTAGCGACAATATGAGATGTGGGTCCCAATGAATTGGAGGTGAGATGGTGTATTGTAAGTGACTGTTGGTTTGTTGATGTGGAGTGGCATTTAAGTGACATGTTTTGACAGAATCAAAAATGCATTTCAATATGACAAGAGTTCAGCATTTTCTTGTAAAGCAAGAGATATTTAGTTTTTGTTATATTGCAAACCCTAATAGGCCGCCACCATGGGTAAGGAGAAGGTAGTTACAATGACCTATTTTTGGTCATTTCTTGATGTGGGTTTTGCATATGTTAATCTGCGGTCATAAGCAATATGGATGGTGGAATTTGTGGCCACATATATGGGGATTTCATGCTAATTTTTACAGATTCTTGTCTACAAGATTAACATCTTCTATTCCAGGCATTATCGTTCCATTATCTCAGTTTTTTTAATAAAAAAAATGGAATATGTGGTTGTGGTTAAGGTTTTCAAAAGATACAATGTCATTTATTTATTTGTTTCTCTTGCATATCTTAAAAAGAGCATGGATTATTCGAAGGGACTGTTTTTTGTTAAGTTGTTCCCTGTTAGTTATAAAGGATTCTTTGGTTCAATGTCATTTAGAAAACGAGCTGTTGAAATCAGAGGAAATCAATTTTTCATAATCAGTTTTCTTCTTGCTAAAACAAAAAAGGTGTTTTTCAGGATCAGTTGATAAAAACCCTGGTTAGGGTATGATAACTCTTTTTTGAAGGTTATATATATTGAAGTTCTCACAACAAAAAAAGATGTAATTTTTGAAACAAAGAGGTGTATGTCAATAAAAATGGAGAACATGATGGGTTTATTTGTAACAGAGTGTATAAATTTTTTGATTATGAAGTAAACTTTGAAAATAAAATTGTATATGATGAACTCTTTGTCTTTATTAATATAGTGTCTCAGAGAGATGTATCGTACTATTATAACAATACCCTGTAACTAAGATTATTACATATTATTGTGTTGGAAATCCCATACAAACAATGGCAAATTTGTAGATGCACAAAAATAGTGTAGATATAAGTTTTTCAGTGCTTATAACTTGAGATGCTATTGAGATAAGGTGAGATATGGGGGTGGGTGCTCCTTGAAGTCTAATACTTCTAAATGTAGTGTACTGAGTTGGTGCTCATTGAGTTAATAAAAGGAAATTCGTTGCCGAGTGGTTTTCTATCACTAGAGGGTTTTCCACTCATGAAATCTATTGTGTTATGGGTTCATTTTTGTCTCAATTTGTTTCATTAAGTTTAATGCTCTGATACCTAAGTCATGTATATGGTTTGCTGTTCATAAATCTTGTCTTGCTCATTTTCTGCATTACTTAAACCGTTCAAGTTATATTTCCATTTGTAATAGTCTGTTATGATTTTAAGCATTACAAAGTTATTCAAAATGCATATTGAATAATCAACTTTATATGCTTTAATAAAGTCTTGTCTAAACCTCTACGGATTGTTTTTTTTAATACTCACAAAGTTGCTCGGTTTTTATTTGCTCAATTTGAGTCAGAATTTCACTCACTGTGATTCACCCCGCTCTCAGAGTGAATCCACTTCCAACATCCTCCATGGCAGAAAAGTCATTTTTATCATATGTGAGAAGAAGAAATCTTATTCGAATCCCATTACGATCTTTAATGGCAAAATCCGTTTAACAATTTGAGGACTGGGGACCCTAGGCATGTATACATATACATTATTAGACTTCTCTAACATTTTCGAGAACTTTTGTTGCCAATGTTCTCTTGCTCTTGTTTTTCATTCTCTGGTTCCAATTGTTTTATTATATCGGCTCGCAAATCATATAGCATGTCATCATCTACTAGCAATCCATCTTTTGGCTCTTTCCTTTTCCAAGGTTCTTATTGTGACTACTTTCCACCTCAACTTTTCGAGTTGCTCTTGCAGATACTTGTCTTCAGCAATACTTTCCCTTCCCGTTTTCTTGTGGCCGAATATAAATACGGCAATTGCTTTCTCCTTATCTCCATCTTCCAGATGAACCATTTTCATAATCTCCAGCACTGAAACTCAACGCAACAGGACAGAAACCACAAAAGAACAAAAATGATAAATAAACAAATTCTATCAAGACAAGACAAATCATACGAAGAATACGTTTTTTGAAATAAATATGAACCTGGGTCTTCGTCGTCCTCCAATTCGAAAGGAATATCGTGATTATCTGCAATACGAGATGAAAATCCTCACCATCAGAGAAAGGAAACTGTGAAATATGAAGGCATGCTTGAATTTCAAGAGCTTTTCGACTGGTTTTAGCTTTTAGTTTGTTATGTAATTTGTATGAATGCCTGCAGCATATAGAGCCGTAAAATATTGTATATTGCGATGAAATCGTGTAAGAAATGACTAATAGAGAGCAGCATATTATTGTTAATTATTATTTATCTCTTATATTATTTTTTATATATAATAATTTTATTATACAAGTGACCGTATAGTCTATTAGTTCTTCAAGTAATTGTTAGAATAACTAAATAGAGTAGCTTTATCATTCCAACTGTCACCATTTATAAAAGAGAAATATGAATATTTGAGCACGAAAATTAAGATTGTGCTGTTATCTCAAGATCTTGAAGAAAATGCTTTCATTATTTCAATACGAAATCAATGGACTCAATTGGAAGAAGATAGAAAAAGAAGAGTCAAGTTATATTCACCATTGAATTTGAATCAATGCTATTTTAGTTTTCCTCTTTATTGGCTATGGCCAAATCAAATGATGGATGAGAGGCTCTTGAAATTGCATACCAAGGATTAGATAAAGTTAGAATGGCAAGTATTCAAATCTTTATAAGAGATTTATATCTTATTACATATTTTCAAATTATTGTTAGCTAGCTTAGAACTCAAGGGAAAACTATAATAGACTAAAGGATTGTAAAGAAGATAGTAAGACCTCTTCTAAGATTTGTTTGAATTATAAAAAACATTAAAGAATGTTATAATTAACTATGTTTAAAGTGTTAAAGTTGTAGCTTCGATGTAGTTTTATAAGGAGTGCATATAGCATTCCATTAGTAGCCTAGTGCAAGCTTTCAAGTTGAATATAAGAATTGTAGAAGAATATAACAAAAAAATTCTCAAGCAAATGATTTTCACTAAGTAGAAGATATTTTAAAGGAAGAGGAAAATAAAATAATAGTGAGAGGAAAGATTTCTATGGGTTATGTAGAACCATCTATTGTTGGTGTTGTGAACATTATGGATACTATTTATCTTAGTGTATTTCTTTTATTTGACTAAGTTAAGAACCAACTATATTGAATAGTCTATTAAATATAGAAAAACACCCCACATTCTTCATATGTAATTTAGAAAAATAACATCATAATCATATAATTTTTATAGATGGTAGTTGTTTAAACCATGTGAAAGTAAATCTAATCAGTTTGCCAAAATAAATAAATCTATAAGAATTTAGGTAAAACTTGGTGATGATGAAGATGTTGACATAATAGGAAAGGGTGCTCTTATTGTAATGTTTGAACAAGGAAAATCTACTTATATTATTAGTAATTTGCATATAAAAAAAATATAATACAACCTTTTAAGTACTAGGTAGCTCATAAAAAAAACTTATATAGTTTTTTTTGAAGATAAGTATTAAAAAGTATATGATAAATAATCTATTTGACATCCTTTAGAAATATCTTTAGTGATAGCGAATAGGGTATTTCCTCTCACATTAACTTCTAATAAAGTAAATAAGCTCAAAGAAACATTAGATGATTTGCAACTATAGGAGTAATCTTACGTTGACTTTTCTTCACAACAAAAATATGACGAGAGGACATCCTAAACTTTAGGAAAAGTAATAAATTTGTTCATTTGGAGTATGCATTTAGTAGGTAAGACTAAGATAGCTTGCTAGAAAATAAGTCATGGGAGGCACAATCTCCTCTTGAGCTTCTATTTTTATTTTTTTTTAAAATTAATCCTTGTATGTAAATCATTATTTTTTAACATTAATTGATATTTTTTGATAGCACACATGGTTCTGTTTTCTTTTCAATAAGAAATATTAAATGTTTGAATGCTTCAGAAACTATAATCTCTATGTAATGTGATATTAGATAGTGGATTTGTTATCTGGAACAACATTCTAAACTCCAAAAAATTTCTAAGATAAGGCATTAGATAGTGGGTAGGTAATGGTCATAAAATCAATTTTGGGGAGGATACTTTGGTTGGCAAGATTGTCCTTAGTTCCAACCCCTTTTTTAGAGACTTTGTTGAACTTCTCTCTCATCATTTCAGGGTTAAATTCTTTTACTATGTGTAGCATTGTAAATTGAAACTAGTCTAATTTACACCTCATGTTGGTTCTCCTACTTTAGTGTGTCCTATATCCATACCCTCTCTAGGTCTATTTTCATCCTATTATCCAACCCTGATGTCATGAACAACACTTAGTGGACACCATTCTAGGGGTACCTTCCTCATTTCCCTTTGTGATGATATTTTCCTGTTGGAGGACTAGGGCATGAAACACTAGAGTCTGAACTAGGGCACTCCAAAATGCCCTGGGCCCCATTAAACAAGCCCCAATTTGAAATGGGGTAGGCCCTTTATCTCGCTAATGGCTTTCAGTCCCTGTGGCTACACATGATCATTGGAGGTTGGCCTAATCAGTAACTACATCTCTATTCTTCTAAACTATAGTATTATTTTTCCTCACATGGGGTTTTTTCCATTTTATGCTTTTTAAAATAGTTTAATACTTTCTATATTTTAGGGAGGATTTTTATCCTACTAGATTTTATCATTTTTTTTTTTTGAGATTGATTTTTAGATAGTTAACTAATGTGGCATAGTTTCTATAACCCAATATTTCATCATTTAAACTTTGTGTGTATTCTCATTCTCCCTAAGTTGCACTTGAAGGATTTTGTGTGAACATTGATATTACCTAGTTATTTTACCTCATATGCCCTATTAACATGAGTTGAGTTTACTTTGGGTACACATAAGATACTTATCATTTTATGTATAATACCATAAGAATAAGACACTTATCATAATCCTATGTAGTTCCATGTCTCCAATTGACCTATATAGAAAAGAGGTTATCTTTTTAGCATTAATCAATGCATTCGTTATTTTTGTTTTTCATTATTTGATAGTAATATAGTTCATTCTTGTAATATTTATCTTCTCAATTCATCATTATTTCCATTAGGTCTTAAGATCTTGGATGACTATCTCCATAATTGAATCTTATAGTCATAAGTTCTTGTCAATTGAATTCTCTTAGATGTTTAAGTTTTTAAAAAAAGAGATACAAATATAATAATATATTTAATATCTATTAGTAAAATTAATATATAATCCAAATTTATTAATTATTTTAAGTTTTTCTAATTAAGGTAAGCAGGGAATGAGCTCTAAGCCACATAAAAAAATTAGAAAAGTAAGATATTAAAAGGGCCCTGAACTCTTGAACAAAGAGGAAGGAAATATCCCACTAAGGTAGAATAACTAGTATGGAACATGGGTTTAAACAAGGACACTAAAACCTTCATGGGTTTTGAAAAGGACCCAAAACCTTCACTCTAGAAGTAGACTAACTAGAGAGACAAAGTGTGGATTGGACCAGACAACCCATCACCTAAATCTCATCCAACCCAATCAACTAGGTACAAAAAATGAGGGATTTAACTAGGTTCCCTAAATATTTACAAAGGGTCAAAAAATGTTACCTTGAGCCATCCAGAAACATCTAAACCAACAACAATATATCCCCTCAACTACCAAAAATCTCTCCACCTCAGTATGAGAGGAACCCAAAATAGGAGCAGATGAGGAGAAGATACCACAATAGTCATTAATAACTAAACTCCATCCTATAGTCATCCAGTCACCATTGAGAGAATACCACACAGAACAACCACCATGCTCCCTCCACAAGAACATCCTCTCCTCTATCGGAAATGATCCCACTTTAATAAGGAACATGAAAGAGAAGAATGTAAGCGAAAAATGCCATCCCTCAATGAAGTAGTCAGCATAGACCCCACCTTAATAGGGGTAGGCCCCACCTCCATAGAAGCCAAATAGAACAGAGCCCAGCTGAGAACATAAGCCCAATTAACAAGCAAAAGACCCTCCAAACCGTACCTTAATCAAGAATATATCATGGCCTGAATAAGACCTTGAAAGCAACACCCTCACCACACAAAAAATCAAAATGATAGGAAGCACCAAAAGCACCTGAAAAAGAACACTTGCAAAGACAAAAGCCAAAAAGACCCTTAACCATCCCCACAAGGTGGATATATAACAAAGGAGTCACATCCCAAAAGGCCAGTGAAACAAACCACTTTCCTCAAACAAAAAAAATAAGCAACACCACCACAGAGAGGCTCCAAGAAACAACTCATCTTGCAATAGTAGAGGAAATAGAAGAAGCAAGGCTTCCAATAGCCTCCCTTAAAACCACACAACCAACTAGAAAAGAACATGAGGAAGCCTTCCCACACAAAGAGAGGCAAAGAATAAACCAAACATAATTGGATATAGAGTCCTAAAAATCCCTAACCCAGAATGAGTGGCAACAAAACCCCTCCATAACAACAGCGGAAGCCACATAGAATAAGCAGGTAAAGAAGACTCGAGCCTTATGCCAAAACCTCTCACACAAAAACCTGACCATAATTCCACACTTGGTCTCAACAACCAACAAACCCCCATCACATGGGGAGGACACCCTTTGCAAACCCAACAAAATGACTACAAGGTGGCAGCCTCGACAGGAACTATTGACTAGGGGAAAAGCGTCATTGCAAGAGTTAACTAAAGGGCCCAATAGGATGTGCATAGATTGAAGCCATTGAACAACCATAAACTTAGTACAAACATGAGCAACGTGACCATGGCTATCCACCTAATGGAAAACCGCACCATCAATGACCATCTCTCTAATATTACTCACAACACAGGAGCCCCAGGCCACACAAAAACGTGCTAGTAGCCAATGAGGTGGGGAAGGGAAACCCTAGCATAGGATAAGAGCACACCAAATCACCCCCATCCACCATGGGAGAAGAAAGTACGGCACAAATACTTAGCCATGCTTGCGAAACCATTGCCATCCACTTTTTCAACCTCCTCCCCTACAACCTTGCCACCTGTAGAAACCCTAATAAGCATGCTCCCTCTCTCACCCATCACACTATAATTGGATCAGATATATTAAAAAACAAGTTATCGCTCTACAAGTTTCAAATTTCAAACCCCTGCCATTCATGGTGGACTTTGCTAGTGGGGTTCTTCCCCCACCACCTACCAACCTCGCTTTGGACTCCGCAATGCTGACCCTATTTGTCACATCCTCTCTTGGTCCCATGATGGATTCTCCTTCTAGTCCGACCATGATTCAACTTGACGGTTCTACTTTCGAGAGCCCTCTGGTCACACGCGTGGTATCTGATCCTATACCCGACGCCCCGGTTGTTCTTGATAAGAAAATAATCACTGAACCTCCTATTGATATCATGAATCTCAAAGGCTAGAAAAATGTGTTGGTCGGAAACAATGAGACTGTGGACCCCAACATCATCCTTGTCTAATCACAAACCGAGGAGGGAAAGTCTTTAGAGTTTCCTAACAATTTTCTTGACCGCATTTTGTAAAACATGGATAATACTCCGATGGGAAAATTCTTCTCCCTAGCCCCCATAGTGGAGATGGTTAAAAAATGGGTCAAGGACAAATGGTAACTGAAAAGGAGTGTTATGTTAGCGCCATGCCTAGAGCCCTCTTCCTCTTCAAATTCACTGATTGATGAGGATGTCGCTCTTGTCCTTTTTGGCTACTGGTCCTATGGTTGAAACAATCTTTCCCTTTGTCGATGGAAGGTTGGTTTTGACCCAGCGATTGACTTGCAGAAAATTGCTCCGGTTTGGGTTTGCTCCTCGGGCTCCCCCTTGAATATTGGGATGAGTCCATCTTTAAATAGATAGGGAATTCTTTTGGTCATTTTGTTGGTGTTGATGAAATTACTAGAACCAAATTGCGCCTAGTCTATGCTCGTTTCTATGTAGCTAGACTCAAGAATGAATCTCCCCAACTTTATAACCCTCAAATTTAGGCTTGGTAGCTGGACTCAAGCCCTTCTTTATGAAAATGTCACCCTTTTGTACCACAAATGCCACAAAAATGGGCATATTATTTCTCAATGTAAAGCTCTAACTCCCTTGCCTCTTAAGCTCAAGGGCCTGGCCTTGGTTGAAATCCTTGTGCCAAAATTTCCTCCTATTCATCAAGGCTTGATTGTGGGGCATGTTGTGGCTCCTACTCCTGGCTCGGACCTACCTCCCCCTACAGTCGAGGACTCGGTTATGGAAGAATACCCCTTTTCTAAGAGTATTATCAACATTCTCAAATCTTCTGCAAAGTATGTGGACAAGGCATCTAAATCAGCACTGGAGGAACAATGTATCTCCCCGATGGCCAGCTCAGTTTCACCGGTTGACCAACTGGAAGATGGTGAGATTGTGAGGAACCCCATTCTTGCCCTAGAGACAGATTGCTCCACATTGGTGTTATCTCATCCCACTCTGAACTAGGGTATCTTGTCGCCTAGTGCTCCCGGTGCATCATCCAACTGTTGCATGACTCCTATTGACAAGGCTATATTAATCAAAGATGCAAAACTAGGAATGCAAAGCCTGATGTGGGGATAGACCTTAAAGTAGGTCTACCATCATAGAGACTATCAAGACAAAATGAAGCAACAAGGGATATTGCCAGTTATGTAGCGGACCTTGGAGACATCCATAAGAGGTAAGAAATGAAGGTCCTCTCATGGAATATGAGGGGCTTCAACAACCCCCAAAAGAAATATGCTCTTAAGAAGTGTATTTTTGAAAATAAAATTATGGTCCTTCTCCTCCAAGAAGTTAAGATGTCTATGTCTTCCTTTTCACTTTTTGTTGGAAAAATTTGGCTTCGTACTAAGTTTGTTACCAATTATGCTACTGGAGCCTCTAGTGGCTTGGTTACCATGTGGGACCCCTCCCATTTTTCTGGCAGCCTTCTCAGCTCCTCGGCCAACCTTTTGGTCTTTGAACTCTCTTTCCTAATGGGCTCCTGCCTTCTCATTAATGTTTATGCCCCCAATGTCAGATTGGGTGGACTAAATCTCTAGAACGACATAACTTCTCTAATACAAAATAATGCCAATGCCCACTAATTGGTCGCAAGTGATTTCAACTCTCTTATGATCCCCTCTAAGAAGTTCGGGGGCCTCCCAGAGTACTCTGACAGTATGACTAATCTTGTTGACTTCGTTGGAAGGAATGGGTTAATGAATGTGGAACTAATGGGGCAAAAATTTACTTGGTCCAATCTTAGGAAGGGAAAGGATGTTATTTAGGTCAGACCTGATAGATTTATCATCTTAGGAAATTGGGGAATTGGTTCCTCCTTGAAGCTCACTGCCCTCCCCAGAACGGTCTCTACTCACAACCCCTTACTCCTTCGGAATACCACAAATGCTGTAAAGAAAAATCATCCTTTTAGGTATGAAATTAAGTAAAACTCTCATCTAGAGTTCAAGGAATGCATTAAAAGATGGTGGAACACCTGCATCCCTGGCACACCTATGTTTTAGATTGCCCAAAAGCTTGATTTTGTCAAAAGGAACATTTGGGGTTGGAATAAATATACCTTCAGGGACATCGTCAGGAAAAAAAGGGACCTCAATAGTAAACTGACTGCTATGCAAAAGCGCATTGATAAAGATGACTCCCTTGAAGCTACCCATATGGAGGAGGCTAATCTCTACATAAAATGGAAGGAAAACTCCCACAAAGAAGAACACTACTTGAAACAGAAATCTTGGGTTCAATGGATCAAAGAGGGTGAAAAGAATATGACTTTCTTTCACAGATTTGTTATTATCCACAGGGGCAGAAACCACATCACCTCCTTCTTGTATGATAACAATCAAGAGGTCAGTGATGAGGATAGTTAGAGTAGACTGACTACTAAGTATTTTGCCACTTTGTTTAGGGAAGATGGTGACTCTGGGGCCCCTGTTGGGGATGATCTTCTCAAACCACCCCTCTTGGTGGAAGATAACAACCTCAATTTTGGCCCCTATTTTTGAGGAGGAAATCAAGTCCATTGTTTTTTCTATGGGTTCCTTCAAAGCCTCGAGTCCTGATGGTTTCCCCCTGACTTTTATCCAAGATTTTTGGGATGTGGTGGGCCCCGATGTTGTTTTGGGTAGTAGGGATTTTTTCAGATATGAAAGGCTTCTCAACAAAATCAGTTACACCTTCATTTACCTTGTCCCTAAAATTCACGAGGCAACCAGTCTCAAGGACTTCCACCCTATTAGTCTCTACAACACTATTTATAAAATCTTCAGCAAAAGTTCTTGTTAATAGGCTCAAACCTTTCCTGGATTCTATGATTAGCCATTCCCAGAAAGGTTTTTTCCTAGGTAGATAGATTATTGATGCGTCCATGTCTACTCATAAGATTATTCACTCCATGGATATGTGTCATCAGCTAGGGATGGAACTAAAGCTTGACATCTTTAAGGCTTATATTAGAGTCAATTGGAACTTCATCTTCAAAGTTCTCAAAACTATGGGTTTTGGAGATAAACTCATCAAACTTATTGGGTAATGTATATCTATAGTCACCTGCTCTGTGATTCTCAATGGGAGCCCCCTCAAGAGGTTCAGGGCCTCCAGAGGTCTATGACAAGGGGATCCTCTCTCCCCTTACCTTTTCATCATTCTTGCTGAAGTCTTGGATTCTAATTTGAACTCCATGGTTCGCAGGAGAGCTCTCTTGGGAATGAAACCTACCTCTACGATGCCTCATAATGTTCTGTAGTAGTTCATTGATGACACTATTCTCTTTGGTATCTCCTCCATGTGGGAAGCTAAGGTGTGGAAATCCTTTCTCAACTCTTATGCTCTAGCCTCTAGCCAACATATTAACTATGAGAACAACAACATTTACTTCTTTAACACTCATGTCCAACTCCAAGATAAAGTCTACAGAATCCTTGGTTGTCAAAGGGCCTCCCTCCATGGCACCTACCTTGGTCTCCCTCTGATTGTCAAAGATGTCTCTAATTCCTTCTGGATCTCTATCCTTGAAAGAATGCAGAAGAAGTTGGCTAGTTCGAAAGGTAGATTCCTTAGTAGTGTTCTTTCTTGATTCCTTAAGTTGATTCTTGAGAATATCTCTGTTTCTAAAATCCAACTCACCTCCAAGCCCCCCTCTACCTGGGACTAGGAAATTGCTAGATGTTGGAGCATACCCCCCTCGTTCTCTCTCGTTGACTGCTCCAAGAGACTCCTAAGGAAAAGCACGGTCTGGTCCCCTTCGACCATACACTTCAAACTCAATTTTGATGGGGCTTCCAGGGGGGCTCTGGTTGCTGGTGGAGGGGTTATCAGAACCCATTTGGGGGCCCTTGTTGCTGCTTATGTGGGTAACCTGAATGGCATTCCTCTAATCAGGCTAAAGCTATGGCCTTAGCTTGAGGAATGCATCTCGCCCTCACGATGGGAATCAAGATTATGGATATTGAAGGTGACTCCAAGCTCATTATTGATGTTGTGAAAGGGCAAAATAGGCTTAATTGGACTATTGAGGGAACTATCAGGGACATCTTGAGGCTCATCACCGGGTTTGATTCGTTTAAAATTATGCATGTCTACAGTGAAGGCAATAGAGTGGTGGATGCCCTAGTGGCCATTGGCCTAAATATTTTAGGCTTGAGATGTTGGAGGAGCCATAAATCCCTCCCGAACCATGTTAACTTCCTACTTTAGGAAGAAAAATCCAAAATTCTTACCAATGATTAAGCTACTGCCAATGGTTTTCCTTACTCTTCTCTCTTCCCTTGGGGTCTTCTAGATGTGTTGGTTTCATAATTCAAATCATGAGAATATCCCTTTGAGATATGCCGATGTGGTGGTGACTTGTTTGACTAGGCTGGCGGTGATGGACATGCTGCTTTGCTGGCAATTCCTTTGGGCTTACAGTGTCATGATGAGGTATGATTGGATTGGTAACATGTTGGTTGCCACTGGTATTTGCTATCTCTCCATGCCTCATAATGAGGAAATCATTTCTAAAAGTGATTTTAATTTTTCCCATGCACCCAACCTCATGTCTCATTTAATGATGTCGGGCTCACACACTTCCCATTATCTTTTCTCGAATTGCTACTCAAAGGGTCTCTACAACTTTCTTTGTGAAATTTTTTTCATGACTAAAGAATCTCTATTGGCAGAGGATATGGGGGGTGATAGAGTTAGATAAGAACCAGACAATCTAGATGATTTAAAAAATGACCCCTTGGTCTGGAATTTCTACATTGAAGGAGGGGTTGCCGATTTTTTAAAATGTCTGCAAGGCCTCGATGAGAAGCTCTCGACAAGCGATATTTATTTTGATGTCTCTGAGGAGACTATTTCTTAGGATACAAAGCTATCCCTCGATGGTCGATGTTGGAGGCGCACTAGCCATGTTTCCAATAGCGAATGTTTGAAATGCTTCTTCTGCAACCATGAGGAACTTGTCAAACTCCAGGGTGGGTTTGCTTGGGAGGAGATCAAACACCCGTGGAACATGATCTTCCTTATGATCATGAAGTACTTCACTCTCCAAGGCAGGAAAAAGGTATTTTACTACTATCATCTGCCCCTTCTTATTCATTTCTGCAATAATGATTTTCTCTGTCTGCCCTTTTATTTACTACATTTCATTGAAAGATCTGTTAAAGACACCATGGATCCCAAGCATGGGGATAAGCCACCCTACCTCCTTCACCAGGGCCTCATTTACAGGCTGTATAAATTCCATAAGGCCTTTTTCCCCATCAGAACCTCTCTCTCTCTCAGCCCCCCATGCCTACTCCTCAACAACTTGCCGCCCTGTCTATGGCCTTCCCCAAATGTTCCAGTATGCTCATGAAGGCTTTGCTATGACCAAATTCTTCATGTCTCTACCTACTTATTCCTCTATTGTTTCCTTATATGTGGTCTCCCTAAGTTTTACTCTGTCTGCCTCTTCCAATGCTTCCTGCTCCCTATCCAAGGGCAAAGGCATAACCCCTATTAAATGCAAATGTATTGTCTTTGATGACAATTCATCCACTAAGGATGCTGAGAATGATAATCCTTCCCATGATTCTGAGGTTAAAAGGAGATCCTCCACATTGGCTTCCAAAAGTTTGTGCCAAAAGAAGACCCTTGTGATCGAAAATATCGACTCAAAGGAGGATCCCATTGGGGACAAGGAGGGACAGGACTCTAATACCACTATGGGGGGCCCTGATGGGGATGTTTTGGATGTGGATATGACTAGGGACCCCATGGTTTTGATCATTGTTGGTGCCGCTAACATGGGCAATTTTGAGATGCAAACCCAAGACTCTGTTGATGTTAAGGATACGACCCCTATGAACATGGGCACTGAGTGTGTCATGGGTGAGGAAAATTTTGATAAGAAATCCCTGGACTCTGGTAACTTGGACCCGCATTTAAAGATGGTAGAACTGGTGATGAACTCTCTTCCCTTGATGGGCCTGGGTAATCATATTAAATGTCCCCCTGTTGAAGATGTGGCCAAGGAGATGCATAAGATTATAGATGACATGGCTACTGTGAACCCCCAGGGTGTCCCTACTCTGGAGAAAATGGAAAAGTTGTGCACAGACGTGTTGGACATCATGTAGAGGATTAAGAACCTGGGCCCTGTGCTTGAATTGCAGGCTATCATGGATGATGTCAAATGACTCTAGAGTAAGATGGAGGCTTGGGATGCCCAAATTGTGACCCTTAACAAATTTCATATGCAAGTTTTACATAGCTCGAAGCTCACCCTCTCTCTGCTAAGGAAACGCACTGCAGAAGTGGAGGAGAATAAGAAGAGGCTAGGGACCTGTACAAATTCTTATCCAATGAATGGAACAGTGCCATTGATGTGACTGGGGTGCGAAAGGTGCCCCTGTAATTTTCTTTTGTGTTTTTTGCTGCTGTTTTTTATTTCTAAGACTCGGTCTCTTTTTGTTGTTAGTTGATGTTAATGTTGTTATAGTGTTGTTTTTGCAGCGTGGTCTCATTAATGGTTCTTCTATGTAAAGGGTTAGTGCCCTATTTCTCACTTCTTTTTTAATCAAAAATAAATATATACAACCTTTTTTTTGGTTATTTCTTCTATTTTTGGTTATTTCTAGTATCATTTCGAGTCTTTTTTAGGTCTCGCATCTCAGAAAACTCTTTATTATTCACTATTAATATTCTTTTAAAAAATACATGTTTTAGTTTAATGAAGAAATGAATTTAATAAACCTAGTTTTTAATTTTGATTTTTAAATGAACATATTAAAAATTTTATAAAAAAATACTTCACTAAATATTAAAAAAATAAATTCAAAAAGTTTTAGATGATGGATTATTTTGTTTTAAAAATATTGCAAACAAATTCTATTGCATTCTATCATTGAGTATGAGATTGTGGTAAACAAACTTAACTCCATTTTTGCATATGTCCTTGAGCTTTTACCAACATTCGCCAACTTTGTTGTGTTTGCCTACTACAATAATAAAATTTAATAATTTCAATTGATATTAATAATTTTAAATGATGCATTCTTATATTTTAAATTTTTTCATAAAAAGATACAAATTTATTTAATAAAAAATTCATTGTAAATAGATTTTTTTTTTTGCCTTATTTAAGTCTATATTTTTAACACATCATTATAACATTGACTAATTTATAGTACAAACAAAGGATTTCTAATGTAACAATTCTTTTCTTAACACATATATGCATTCTTTGAATAAATTTAATGTAAAAATAAAAATTTATTCTATAAACAAATTAAATTGAAAATATCCTTGGGAAAAAGGGACTAGAAAAAAAAGATTGAAAATGTAGAAGAACAAAGGGACAAAATGACATGCCATCATAAAAAACTAAATATGAAAATATTAGATACCATTATTTATTAAAATATTTATTCCATCAATAATAAATAATATTTTAAGTAGACGCAACACTCTACATGGGGTTAGATGCATGCTCTATTACTAAACCATATACTCCACTATAGTGGTCCTAATCACCATAACCACCATATAGTAATCATAATTAAAATTTTACATATACATTGTATAAAATTATTTATTATTAAAGCTTTTGTAAATTATTATATTATATTTTCTCTATTATTATATGATAAGATATACTATTATATGTTTGGGTGTCTTTGCTTGTGTGTACTAATGAGTATGTGCATAAGTGTCTATGTGTATCTCCATATGCACATGTATGCATTTATATATGAATTTACATAATACATGTGAATCTATGAATATATAAGTACATAATAGCTTATGCACCAATATAATTGATTTCTTTATATATCAGTAATCTTGTGTTACTATTAAATTTATTATTATTATTTTTTCATGTTTTCTATGTTTTTTGATGATTTAGTCGAAAATGTTTCATTACTTCAATAGTTTAATTATTCCCTAGATGTAAAATATAAAAGAGATGCAAAATAATTGTATAAGAATACATGTGAAGTTAGTACATTGAGAATGTTTTTCTAATGTCTATTTAGTGCAATTTACGAATAGGATAGGATTGCATTATAATTTTCAGCCAAAGAATACCTTATTAATATATAATGAGTAAAAACTAAAAATATATATTTAATTGACACTAGGGTAATAGCTTGAATTAATTTTGTTGATACATTTTTTAGGGGATGAATTAATAGTAATATTTTGTATTATTATAATTTAATCATGCAATGAATTATTTCTATCATTATACTTTGTATATATGTGAATTCTATATTCTATACATCAAGAAGATGGTGAATAACAGTGTACCAAATTCATAATTGTTAGGCCCAATATAGAAAGCTAATGTACTGAGAGGGGAGGGGTGAATCAGTACTCCAAAACTTTTCTCTAATAATAACCTTACTATTATGCATAAACAAAATAGTGCAGTAACATAAAATAAAACTATAATCAACAGATAACAATCATACATGATTTACTCCATAACACATATATTTTGGTCATGTAGAAACTCTTGGTTAGAGAGAAAAATTGCAGTGGGGATGGCACCCACAACTTCACTACTGCAATAATAAAGAATGCTCGGTTAGAGCTACATTTAGCTATTTCTAATAGCTTACCCTGTTAGGAGTATCAAGATCAGTTAGATCTACTTTACTAAAAGATTTTTTACAACACTATATAAGTGTAGCACCTAGTTAAAGGATTTACAATTTATAGACTTGGTTAGAGTCTTTTACCCTATTAAAGGTTTCTCTTACAACTTCAAAATATTACAATAAAATCATTACAAATATCTGCAACTTTACATCTGAAATGCTAAAGCAGATTCTATGTGCTCTGAATAAGATTACCTAGCTTGTAGCATACCTTGGTAGCCCATAATGAAACTCGGTAAACCCTTCTATTTACTTTGTTCTTCGACTATTCATTGATAACCTTCTTGGTGACCTCTCTGTGTCTCTGTAATAGTCTTCCTTCATGCATACACTCTATTATCTCTTATTGCATGTCATATATCTAACCCTAGAATCATGTTGTATAAATAGATCTCTTACAGCAGTGATCTAATTCATTGCTTCGATCTTACAAAAGATTCTTTGAATGAATAACTAAACAAAATATCTCATTGGTTAGATTGACCTTGTAATCATACACAATCTCATAGTGCAATTCCCAATGCAAAAATGGTTAGATGTGCCTCAATGTTGTAACACGTTTTCATGTGCATGTCCAGGTTCAATGTATCTGGTAAACTGTTTCACTTGGTGAATATCAACTCGGTGAGTTAACTTTACCACTCGGTAGCCATGAAACTTTACTCGGTAAACAACTCGATGAATACTACATTTTGTGACTGCTTTCTTTTGTAAATGACTAGACTGTTCATACCGACTTCTCTGAGTGTACCGATTGCATGATTCAGTAATACTAACCGACTAGAATATATAGTATGACTTTGGATATGAAACTAATGGCAATTTGATAAGTAGTAACAATAATATGGACTAAAATGATACAACATTAAGATTCACTTAATTTCTTATCCAAAATATATTATTAAATTGAAAATTCTTATTATTTCCCTCTTATGATTTATGCATTGTGAAGTGACCCCTTCATAGGTAACATGTGTCCAAATTAACAAGTGGTTACTAGGAAATGTTTATTATTTCACATTCATATAGATACCTACAAATAAATGTCCCAAAGAGGGATATAAGAAATTGTTTATTTATTTTATGTGGATATTTTAATTGAGATACCTAAAAATATATATTTTCTTGTATATAAACATATAAATTATGTTAAAATATAGCGTGTTAAAGGAAGATGTAGATAAGAGAATCCTATTAAAGGCGTTACTATTTTTTTCATGATATTGATCAATATTATATTGAAACAACTAATATGGAGTATTGTTGCATATAATAGAAACTTAAAAAGTTAGTGTTCTAATCTTACTAATACATTTGATAAATCACTAAACTAAAATTTAGTATTATGAAGCATATCAAACAAACAACACATAAGAACACTAGATGCATGTGGAGAATCCTTTCAAGAAAATATTTCACCACCAAAGAGATAATGGTGTTGAATTAATATACAAAAAGGCAACGACATCAATAACAACAAGTTTGTTCCTTTAGACTAAGAATATTCTAGCAATATATAATAGTACATACACAATCAATGTATGAAAACTTTGTTCAATATTTTAAAGCATATAAATGAATTAAAATTCAAAAACTACTATGTCGAATCAAGAACTAGAGGAAAGAAAATGGACCAAAACTAACCTTATTGATCAATAACACGAGAATGCATGGAAAATGCTTTGCCATATTTTAAAGTTACAAATCATATTTATTTTTCATAAATCATTATGAATTCCACTTTTATGTTAATGTAGTTATGGATGAATGTTTCAATTAAGAATTATCTAACCATGCATTATAACACAATTATAGAACAATGATTAAATAAAAGGTTCAAACAATCACATGAGATTCCTGTTTAAGATTAAATAAGGTGGCAAGATGGTTCTAAAGTCATTATAATACATAATTTAAATAAAAATTGTAAGGTATTTGGGGCCTTTCCCAATTTTGATCAAAACTATATAATGAAAAAACACTACAAAATAAATTGGAGACTAAAAAGACACAAAAAAAACTAAGAGGACATTGTATTGTGGAGGATTATTTCTGAGTGCTCCAATCATCCATAATTAGCATTAAATTTTTCTTCCATGTGAACAATTCATTCTTTTCTTTATTTTTCTTCACCTCTCATATCTTTTTCATATTATTTTTCTCCTTGAGCCTCTTCTTCTAGCATTTAGTTCATCCTATTACAATACTCTTGTACAATATCCAAATACTTTACGGACCACTCCATGAAGTCATAAATATTTAAAAAATAGTACCACTAAGTCCTTAATTTGAATAAATCTATTTTTATTAATTTTATTTTTTCCTCCATACAGTCTTCTTTATTTTTGTTTCTTCTCTTATTTAACACTAGTTGCTAATCTTTCTTCTATTAATAACTATACTTTTCATCTTTTTTCTTTTCTTTCAGTTCTTGTTACTTGGTGAAATTTTAGAGAAAAAGTTAGAATTTGAAACCATAGAAGCGAAGTTAATAATGATAGGCTCATCCTCAATTGGAATATAATAGGAGCTATGTGTCTTTTATATGTTGGGTCAAAATATTCTTCATCACTATCATCAACAAAGTCTAGAAACACTTCCAAAGTACCAATTTTTATATATTTTTTATATTTCCTTTTAGAGATACCCATATTTTGAATCTTAGTGGCAACAAGTATCACAGACCTCATTTTTATACTTGGTATTCTATCTAATCATGACCATCATCTTCCTTACCCTTTTTTGTTTTAGGTCTTCATTTTTTTTCGTTTTAGGTAATTTAATGTATTTTAAAGTTTTTCCTTCTCCTTTGCCATCATTTTTTTGTAGAAACCTCTACGAGTAAGTACACTTATAAAGGGTTTTTTGTTTTAAAATTTTATTATTTTAACACAATTCTTAGTGCTTTTGTCAAGCCCTTACTTTCTTTTCCTTCACAATTTGGGGTTCCAACTTTAGGGTATTACATGGGTGTTCAGTTCAACATTAATTCAAGGGTATTTAGCAGTGTATTCCATTTATATATCACTTTTTATCTCAAGGGATTTTTTTTTTAATAGCATGGGGGCTCTACTAAAGGCCATCTTTGCACTTGTGTTCATAGACTTCAATTATAGGATACTTTAGAGTTTACAAGGTTTATGTATAATAAATGATATAAAAAAATTCAATTAGTCCTTAATATAGGGGGTGGTATGTCCCCATTGATAATAAAGTATTCTATGGAGGTTTAAATATATTGAAAGAAACTAATTGACTTCCTATTCCTTAAATGAGCTAATATAGTGAAATGGTAAGTATAAACAAAACCAAAATGGTTCTTAATAGTTTTGTACTTAATAGAGTGCCAACTTTGCTCACCCCGTGACATGGGTAGCCCCTTGCACATGTAGACATTCTAAAATATGATAAATTTATTATTGGAAGTTATGTCTATTCTACCTAGATATATTGTCATTGATTTCAAATAATATTAATATTAAATATTTTTATGAATAAGATTGTAAAATTTGTACTTTGCGCGAATCGAACTCTTTCTCTCATAACTTTAGTATTTAAAGTTTTGTTGCTAGAAAATCTAAGGTAGTTATAAACATTGACACTCAATATGCTTGATCTCATCATGGTGTTTTATCTATATTTTTAACACTTGTAATTATCCTTAATGGTATGTGGTGATTTGATTCCTGACCTATTCCTGACCTTTGAGATGATTGACATCAAATTCATAAAGGATGTCAAATTTTTCTATTCATGATTCCAACTTAAATGGTCTCTTTTTTATAAAAATGTTAAAGAGAACACCCAATACATGTTAATGTGATGAAGTTTTTTTCTTAGTACAAATATATTAAGGTGTTTGGCAATTATCTTAACTTTTCTTCTTTTTTTTCTTGGAAGAAGATAAGGTTGACCCCACCAGCAATTTATAAACATGGCTTCTTATTCTAAGTCTTCATTGATTATCATTCTTAGGTTCTTAACATTTCAATATAAGTTTTAACTTGTAGTTTTTCCAAGAAATAAGACATAAAGGTGACCTCAAACCCCCTGAAATATATAAAAGATAAAAAAAAATTATATTCGTTGATGACATGACAACGTTCATAATTTGAAATTAATTTTATTTTGATAGCCAACTTGTGGGAGAGTTAAATTATTTTATGCTAACTTGTAATTTTTTTTTGAAAATTGTAAGATGTAAAATAAAAGGTGAAGAAAAATTGTGAAAGTTGAAGAGTGAGTATTGTGTATATGTGATGTGAAGCATCTTTGGGTGTGTGATTTTGTATCTTTCAAACATAGGTAGAAAAAAATGTATCATAAGGTAGATTAGGGGTACAATAGAGAAAAAGTGAATAAGGATATTAATGTATGGTGAAGTGCTAAAATTCTCCATAATTTGAGATAAATAAAAGCTTTTGTAAAGTAGATGAAAATATCAATAGTGTAGAGTAAAGTAGATTACAATTGGGGTAGAGAAAGAAAGGAGATTCATTTGGTCATCATTTTTTAAAGAACCAATATACTAAACGTGATTTATTATTTAGAAGAGGTCGGTGCCTTCTTTAACAAGAAATTGGTGTCTCTTGTTGATTTTTTCTCAATTATGGGGTTTGGTGTTTCTAGTAGGTTATTGCTAGAAAACAATTTAAGCAAGGGTTGGTTATCCAATGGGTTGGTGACTCCAAATATTGTAATATAGTTTTATTATTATTTGTGAGACTAGGTTTGGATATTATATCCAAGTGGTCCATTGCCATAGTTTTCTTTTGAAAGGGTTTCCACATAAATTGGTGCTTTCTCCTTTGTGCATGTTGTATGTATCTTATTATTTATATTATTATTTTTATTGTTATTAATAATAATATTAAGGTGGTTAGGTTTTAATGAGTAAAAATTGCCTTATATTGATTCACGCCACACTTAGTATATGTGTGTTCTCTTCAACTAGTATTAGATTGGGTTTCATTATCATTATAGTTGCTATAAGGTAGATCTTGAAAGTACACATGGAATGTCAAGAAAGATTTCCCTCATAAAATAGTTGTTATTTGATGTATATGTTGGCAATTGACACTCATTCGGTGGTCTTCGATGATTTCTGGTGGTTCCTGTCATTGATGGAAAATCTTCTTGGAGATCTAATCTAGCGGACGTAAATTTGTAATTGTTTTTATTCAGAAGTAGGTGTTACCTGGTAGCCGACTAACCGATATTTTAGGAAGAACAAAGCATTTTTGGGTCCAGATGATTTTCGATGATTGTGGTGCATTGAATCATGTTCTTGTTGATTGGGTCGATTTAGATACATTATTTTATTATCATTTTGGTGATCCACATTTATCCTTTTGGATCCGATCGAGCTGACATGTAACTACACATTACACCTTCAGGCCATCATGATGTATAACCTATTTTGTGATTACCGGTATATAAGTTTGGTATGGGCGATCTTTTTGGTGGATGGTGTGATTGTATGCGAGTGAGAGGGGATCAAGAATCCATTTAGCGTAGTTTTACGTGTGCATTCTTGATCTGGTAGTTGACTAAGATAGTGTACATGGAAAAACAGAGCAGGATAGAGAAGGTGATCTAGTCAGTGTTTTTGCAATCAACTGAAACTCATCCTAGCATAGTCAATGCTATTTCAGAGTTCATACATTGTAATTGATCACTGTAACAACTATGTAAGTCAGCATGACTTCCCTGAGGGTTGTAGCCTTCCTGGTTATTGTAATTGAGTAGTGAGCTCTAGGCAGTGTACCTGAATGCTTGTGCATTCCCATTTGGTAATAATGTTTTGCTACTGGCCATAGTAGAATAATATTGTGAGTTCAAATCCTACCGTGGTTTTTCCCATTTGGGTTTCCACGTAAAAATACCAGTGTTATGATCTTGTGGTTGTTTATCTCATGTTTCTACATTTCAGTTTTAAGTGTATGCTTCTGGTGGTTAAAAGTTAAGTTTGAAAATAGGCTAACTGGTAGATCACTGATTCACCCCCCCTCTTAGTGTTTCTTGATTCCAACAATTGGTATCAGAGCTTAGTTCCTCTGAGGAAGCTCAACCACTTGAGGAAGATCTGTGAGATTGATTCAACGGGTTTTGGTTTTCAAAGACAACTCAATGTGGCACTTGAGGATCTTGATGAAACTAAAAATGAGATGTATACCCTGAAGAAGAACCTGAATGCTATTGATGATTTTATTAATGGCCTGAAGGATCAAGAAAACATCTCTAGAGAGAAGAGGATGGCATTGATGGACAAGTTGAAGGAGAAAGAAGATCAGATCATGGAATACTAGGATAAAGTTGTTGAAGTTAACAAGATTGAAAGAGATAATGTTGCTTTGAAGAACAAGATGCAATCAATTATGATGAGGTTGACTAAGGAAATTGAGGACCAGAAGAAGAATGAAGAAAATATGGCACAATCATTGAAGGAAAGAGCATATGAAAGGTTTAGGCTTACTTATGAGAATGATCAATTGAAGCTTTAGCTGACACATTCAAGAAATAATGGTCAAGAACTTGAAAGACAGATTGCTACCTTGAGGGATGAACTTTCTATTGCTAATGAGTATAAAGACAAATTGAAAGCTATCTTGGCAAGGATTGATGAGATTATTGAAATTTAGAGACATGGAAAGGACATGTGAGGACTTGGATTTGAGAAGGGTGAATCCTCCGAATCTAGAAAGGGAAATGCAAAACCTGATCAAAAGAAGAGAAAGAATCCTCTGGTAAGACAACCTAATTCTCATAAATTAAATCACAAATGCTTTACTTGCAATAAGTTTGGTCATGTGGCAAACCAATGGAGAAGTAGGATGAATAATGTTCCTACCTTGATCAGTTAATGCTTCATATGCAATAATTTTGGTCAGAAGTCAAATATGTGTAGAGGAGTAATGAATAACTTTTGAAAAAAAAGGTTCTATGCTTGTGGAATGTTTGGACATATTTCTAATTAGTGCAGGGCAATACCAAATCGGATGAACTTTAGACCCATGCAAAATAATCTTGTTTGTCGAGCATGCAACAAAATCGGTCACATTGCGAAATACTACAGAAGCAAGAACATTGCTCTGGTAGACAAGAGTAACTTAGATGAGAAAGGAAAAGTGAAAGTAGAAGAGATCAAGGAGAAGAATGAGAAGATGTGGGTAAGAAAGGATCAATCCAGAGATGACAATGGGTCTGCACCCCAATCCAGTGTAGGATCTTCATCTGGTAACTAGGGCTTTATGCTTTAGGGGGAGATTTTCATGGAGATTCTAAGAACCCCTCTCTTTGGTGGTCTGCAATTATTTCTGGAAGGTTACAGAAGGACTGAATCATATGTACAAATGATAACCAGAAGTTTCAGAAAGATCTAGTGCTCTAGTATGCAATTTCATGAAAATCATGGTAATCAGTTGCTACATTTATTATAATAGAAAATTAGTTTTTCAAAGGATAAAAGTGCATCTTGAAGTGTCATTTGTCACAATGCGATCAAGCGAGTAGAGAAAAGAAGAGAGAAAAGTAATTTGGTGATTTCTACAATGATTTCAGCGACTCCAAAGTGAATTTTAGTGCCCGGTTGTGAAGCAAGGGAAATTCATGCACAGAAAGAGACTAAGTCTACTCCTACTCTAGTAGCCCAACTAGCAAAACCTAGGACATTCATGAAAGGTGTACTGAAGAAGAAGGAGAATCCAAAAAGAACCTATGTTGCAGTATCTTTGGTGGCCTCAGAAACTGAGTTTGAGGAGGAGGCAGGAAAGGCGAAGAAGAAGGGACAATTTGTTAGAGTGGTGAGGAAGCTGCAATCTGGTGGAGCCCAACAAAGAAAAAAGGCAAAATTAGATCTTGTTCCTACCGCAAGACCCAAAAGAGAATGGAAAGTCAAGACTCAACCTGAGTCTGGTGCTCAAAAGGGTAAATCAAAATCTGTTCCCTCACTGACAATAGATTAGTTTATATATGAAATAATAGTTGATGGTTACGTGAAGAATATTGGAGGTTTTTATGATAATTTTGATGAAGGAGATAAGAGAAAAGTTGACAAAGCAGTTGTACTATACTTACATAATTTTAGTAAGACATTAATTGAATTAGAAAATGCCATTCCAAAGGTTTTGTATAGTTTGATAGATGGTAGAAGGATGACTACAAGCAATATTGACAGGGAGATGAGAGAAAGAGAATTAATAAATGTTTGCACCTATGTGTCACAAAATGAAGGAAACAGGCTGATTGAGGAGGCTAATAAGAAGGAATTTAGAAGTAAAAACATGATTAACAGATTAATGATTGGAAATGTTGAAGAGGTGAGGAAAGAGATAGAGGAGATATGGAGGAAGATAATTGCAAATGACCCTCTATACAAGGATGCATTCAACTCATCTCAACAAGAAGATAAGAAAGGTGTATCCAGAAGTTAGAAGGTTGAAACTCAACTGAAAGACCAAGGTAATACTACACTTGATGTTGAGAACAACGATTCTCCTCCAATGGTGGATAGCTCTATAGCCCCTAAGATCCAATAGGCTGATACTGCACCAAGTGGCAACACTAGTGTAACAGATAAAGGGGATAAGGGAGAAAAGAAGGATGCTGAGACAATAGAGGCTAAGGTTGTTGAGGTTGATAAAGGAAAAGGTATATCTGATCCAACAATTGTCACTCCTCCGGTTACAAGGACCCCGCCTTAGATTCCCATTAATATTGATGGTTTTGTTGATCTTGGGAACATGTCTCTTGCTGAGAAGCTTATGCTCGTAGCTGCTATGCAAGCCCAAGCTAGCCAAGATCTGGTGAAATTAGAGACTCAAGATAAAAACCTAATTTTGATGTGTATAGATGTTTTGTAGAAGGTGGCCCCTAATGTACAAATAGATTCAAATAACAGCCCCTCCGATAAATTGTTATAGTTAATTAACATTGTAAATACCTGTAGGCATCTAAAAATGGTCAATGCTTGCGGTGTCATGCTTTAACATGTCCGTGTGACCTTATTTTAGGGTTTTCACATACTATTAATATTTCTTCTATGTCGCACACTTGATCTTTATTATTTGTCGACATTTTGTCATTTTTCTGTGTTTCTTGCATTTGTCGCATTCTCAATTAGGTCTTGTCAACATTATCACTATCAATTGCGATATTTGATCATTATCAATATTATCATGTCAATAGAATATCGTCAATCCTTTTGAATGTTGAATTAGGGTTTTGTCTTGATCAGTCATCAATTTATTATTTCTTGTCAATTTGGATTGGTTAGTCATTGGTCCTCTTCAATTGGCATCTATCTATTTCATCCTTGTCAATCTTGATCAATTTATCATTGACCTTTATCAATCAACATCGACACTTTATCAATTACCCATTTTTCATCATTAAATCATGATCAAAATGACCCTATATCAATTATCTTTTGTCAAGACCTAATTGTTGTCCTTACATTTCTAATTGATCTCCTAGAGTTTTTCCAATTTAAGCATTTAATCCTATTTTTTCGTTTTCCCTCTAGGTTAAATAAATTTATTTATTTTATCCTAGGTCCCCTTGTCACAATTAAATATTTCATTTAATTGGCTAATTAAATCCTCATTGTGAATTAATTAATGAATGAATATTTATAAATTAATTCCACCAAATCTTTCCCATTTTCATCATTTCTAATTTACTAATTTTCTAATTCATTATTTCCACCTAATTTCTGATTTTAATAAATTAATATCAAACTAATTATCTCTCTCAAGTGTCTCCTATTTTTGTGCTTTGATTTGGAAGCATGTTTCCTTATTCGTCATGAGTTTGGATATGGCATCTTATCTTAACACTGGATTTGATATCTAGTCTTATATTCTTGCATGGGAAAGTGTGTCATAGCATTTCTTTTTCATTTTTTTTCCCCTTTTTTGAATGTTGTTGCCTCTAATATATTAGAAGAAATGAGAGCAATGGAGGTCAAGGAAGGAGTTTTCTTCATATGGTTTGCAATTTTATGTTTAAATCTTGCTTTTCCTTCTTCTATTGCATGTATTGGGATTTGTTTCATAGCTTGTTAGTTTTTGTGGTTAGCTAATATAGGTTATGACTCTAATGCTTAAATTTCCTATTACCTTGCTACACATGGCACCTATTTGCCAGGTTTTTACCATGGTACTTTCCCAAAGCGCCTATTTGCCAAGTTTTTACTAGAGGGTGGATGCTTTTTCTTTACTATTTTTGACATTGTTTTTCTTCTTTTTCATTTTTTTTTTTCATTTTTTAAGGATCATATTGAAGAACTAATGAAAGAAATCTATGTATAATATTTCCAGAGGTGCATGCTATTCACATGATCTGATAGTCGTTCTCCCTCTAGGGTTGCAAGCTGATAAGTACCTAAACCATATGTTGTAGTTGTGATGAAAGGGCCAACCCAATTAGGTTCAAATTTTCCTTTGATGATCTCAGTAGATTGTGAATTCTTAGGGATGGCTTTCAAGACCAAGTCTCCCACTTCAAAGTGTCACCCTTTGACATTCTTATTATAGGTGCAATGAAGATGGTTTTGATATGCTTGCAAATGAGTCAAAGTTGTCTGATGCCTTTCATCTAGCATCTAAAGTTGATGCAACCTAGAAACTTTGTATGCCTCATCATCTATCAGATGTTGTAAGGAGACTTGCAAGGATGTAATATCCACCTCCAAAGGTAAGATAGCTTTTGCACCATACACGAGAGAGTAAGGTGTTGCACCAATAGGGGTGCAGATAGAAGTGTGATAGGTCCATAAAGTTGGATTTAACTGCACATGGCAATCTCGACTAGTATTATTAACAACCTTTTTGAGTATCTTGATAATGGTTTTATTGGATGCCTCAACTTGGCCATTAATCTATGGATAATATGGGGTTGAGAAGCGATGCTAAATGTGAAACTTCTCATAGAGTTCACGAACATCTTTATTTTGAAATGGACGACCATTGTCTGTGACTATAGAAAGAGGAACTCCATATTGACATATGATATAATTTAGAATGAACTTAGAAATCTATGTGCCAGTGATATAGGTCATGGGTATAGCCTCAATCCATTTTGTAAAGTATTCTATGATCATTATGATAAACTTATGTTTATTTTCTGATGTCAGGTGGATCTTTCCAATGAGATCAAGCCCCCATTGAGAAAAGGTTCATGGATAAATGGTAGGTTGAAGTTATTGTGCTAGCACGTGAATATAATCTCCATGCACCTGGCATTTGTAACACTTATTAGCAAAGTCATGGGCTTCTTTTTCCATTGTCGACCAATAGTATCTATCTCAGAATAACTTTTTAGCTAGGCTAAGACCATTCAAATGGCCCCCACATATAATATAGTGAACTTTGTGTAAAGTTGTTTATGCTTTGGTAGAATCCAGACACCTAAGTAGGGTTTGGTCAAAGGATCGACAGTAGATGGTATCACTGACAATGACATATTTGGTAGCTTGTCTAATAAAGGCTCAATGTTGGTTGGTAGAAAGGTTTGGAGGTATGGAATGGGATTTTAGGTATTCATAGATTTCTTTGTACCACAAGGAGTTAGGACCAACAAGGACACACACCAGATCTGATTTCAAAATTTGAAAAGATGGGACCAACAACTTCTCTACCAGAAATTCAAATCTATCCATATTCTAAGGCATATCCAAGATAGAGGTGATAGTTGCCATAACATATATTGATCTATTCTGAAGACGGGGGACTTTATTAAATTGGATAACAGTGAATTTTGTCTTGAAATGTTCTACCATGTGCTTATAAGGGAGAATCTTTTTATCGTTTGTTTCATAGTCATCATTTACTTGGTGGATGACTAACTAAGAATCTCCATAGACCTGTAGCTATGTAATATGCCATTGAATTTCTATTCTAAGTCTAGTAACCAAAGCATCATATTCTGCGATATTGTTGGTGCAATTAAAACCTATTTTGTGGGATTTTGGAATAGCATCACCCTTAGGAGTTAAAAATAGGACACCTACCTCTAAGGAAAATATGGTGTGGGATCCTCAAAATATAATTACCATTCATTAGAAGATGTGATAGAAAGACTCATGCATCTGGAAAATCAATCAACAATTGATGATCGTTTTGGACAGGTGCATCTGCGAGTTGATCAGATATGACTTGTCCTTTTATTGCTTTTCTTTTAGTGTATTCAATATCAAACTCACTTAAAATCATTACCCATTTTAATAATCGGCCTGTCAGAGTGGCTTTCCTAAGAAAATATTTCAATAGATCAAGCTTGGCTACCAACAAGGTCTTATGATATAGCATATAATGTCAGAGCTTTTGAGCTGCAACTATGACTGCCAAGCATGCTCGTTAAATGGTAGAATAGTTTAATTCATAGCCCACTAATGTCCAACTAATATAATATATAGCCCGCTCTTTGCCTTGTTCATCTTGTTGGGCCAAAAGAGCTCCTAATGCAGTTTTTGTTACAGAGATATACAAAATCAAGGGCTTTCCATCCATGGGAGGCATTAAAATGGGTAGGGATAGAAGATAATATTTTAAAGCTTGGAATGTCTATTGACACTCATCATTCCATTTAAAAACTACCCCTTTGTGCAGTAGATGTTGGAAGGGGTGGCACTTGTCTGCCAATTGAGCTATGAATCGTCAAATTGATTGTAACTTTCCGTGAAGGCTTCTTAGTTGATGAAGATTGGTAGGAGGCATATCTAGGATTTCATGGACCTTTACAGGGTCAACTTAAATACTCTTTGAGAAATAATGTAACCCAATAATTTGCTAGATGTAACACCAAACACATATTTTTTTTTATTTAGTCTGAGCTTGTATTTCTCCATCCAGTCAAAGATTGGTCCTAAAATAGCTAGATGACTATCTCTAATAACTGATTTGCATAGGAGATCGTCAACATAATCTTTCATCAAAGTGTTCCTGTAGTCATGAAAAATTGTTGTCATGGCCCTTTGATATGTTGCTCCTGCATTTTTAGGCCAAATGGCATCACATTCCAATAGTAGATTCCCCAAGCACATGTGTTGATCTTCGGGAGCTATTTGAATCTAATTGTACCTAGAAAATCCATCCATTAGTGACAACATCTGATATCCAGTTGTCATGTCTACTATGATGTCAATATTTGGCAGAGGAAAGTCATCTTTAGGGTATGCTTTGTTTAAGTCTCTAAAATCAGTGCAAATTCTAATGCCCCCAGTTGCTTTGCTGATTGACACTAAGTTGGAGATTCACTCTGCATAATCAATTGGTCTAATAAAGCCCACATCCAATAATTTATTGAGTTCAACTTTGATTAGTAGGGCCACTTGCGGATGCATTTTTCTTAGTTTTTGTTTGACGGGTTTGGCACTTAGTTTCAATGGTAGATGATGAAGGACTAGTTCTAGATCGAGGTCGGGCATGTCTGCATAACACCATACAAAATTGATCCTCTTATCAAGGAAAAAGCTGACAAAATCTATTGTTTCTTGTTCTAACAATGAAGCAACAAAATGAATGACCTTAGAATTGTCAAGTGTACCCAAATTTATCTCCTTGGTCACTTCCACAAGCAATGTTGATTTGTCCTGACCTGATGGGGTTATGTCCAATCTTCCACCTTTGGGCACCTCAGAGAGGTTTTCACTTGTAGGTACGTCCTTTGTTTTTACTTTTTTGTGGTCAGAGGGTGCCTTGTGGTTTTCACCTAGAGACCTATTCTTTTGATTTTTTTCTTTTTTATTTTCTTTTTTAATTTTGTGATTGGAAGACGGAGTTGACTCCCCAAAATATGTTGTGGAATCTAAATCAATATAAAATCCAACCTTGTGGTCACCTTGTGGTATGCTTTCTCTAAGCTCCAGGAATTTTGCTATTGCCTCATCATTTTCAAAGCAATCTAACTGAAGTGATCCTTGTTGGTCACATTGGATAAGTTGTGGGTATACAAGGGGCATGTCATCATCAGTTTAAGTAAAGGCTTGGATCAAGATAGTAAATATATGAATATTAGTAGTATCACTATCTGAGCTACTTGTGTTAGATTCAGTGGTAGGATTCTAAAATGATTCTATCCAAGCTTAGGGACATGTTTTGACAAGAGGAGGAATTTCATGTTTGTCTTCCATAGGAAAATCATTAGGGTCAATGAAGACATTATCAAGGGCATAGGAGCTAGAGGAATAAGAGTCCCACTCCCATTCGTTAGAGTCAGTATTAGGATGGGTGTCCTCAGGTGTTGTTTCATCATCAGAATCATGCCCTTTTTCACATATAGTCACTTTGGTAGATGAGGTTCCGACTCACAATGGTACAAAATCTAAACCCAAAGTTTTATGTCTCATCTCAAGGATGATAGGCTCTAATCTTCCTTTTTTGTCAAGTCCCAAACTACTGCATCCATCATATCCCTTCTTTTGCATTATGGTAAACCCTTTTCCATATTATTCTGCTGAAAATTTGATAGGTGGATTGTTTGTTGCATCTGCTTCATCTTTATAGAGCCATCCCAATACGTCATCATCCAAAGTTTCTTTGTTCAATTTGCCCCTCTGTAAATATGGTGGGAGGTTGATATTGGATGCTTGTTTTGGATTCCTTTTTCAAACAAATATGGTTTTCTATGTGATTTTGGTGACAGAGGCAACTTGCCAATAAGGAATATTTGGGACATGGAATACTCTTCACAGCCTTGATCTTGTATTTTCATCTTATCCTTCATAGATTCTAACAATTTATTGGGATCCACATAACTAGGCAAGGACGTCGCTCTATTTATTGAAGCATCCTTTAGGTTAGCACAAAATTGAAATGGATTAGGATCTCTGGGAATTGTTATCTCAGTTCCATTGTATGAATATTTCAAACACTAGTGATAGATCGAAGGAACTTCTTTCATTGCATGAATCCATGGATGACCTAGGATCATATAGTAAGGGAGATCCAGATCTAGCACTTGTAGCAAAGTGTTATCTATTGTTGGACCTACTCTGATAAGAAAAACAATCACTCGTTTAGATGGGAGTTCAACATCATCATAGGCTTATTGTTATCTTCCTGGAAGGATCTATGTCATTTTCAGAGTAACCAAGGCCCATTATGACTCTCATACTGCATATATTTAGGCCTGCCCCACCATCTATCAAAACTCGTCTGATTTTGCAATTATGGACGAACACTTCAAGATGGACGAGATCATTATGATGAGTTTTATAACAAGGTATATCTTAGTTTGAAAAGGAAACATGGTGGGAAGTCGCAAGGTTTCCTATCCTAGCTTGAAATTGGTCAACATCAATATCAATAGGTATTATTGAATCGGTCAAGGCTTTGTCTAAGACAATGCGATGCATGGGAGATATTTTTAATAAATCAAGGATTGAAATTTGCGCAGTGGTTTTTCCCAAATGGTCAAGGAGATTGTATTGGCTTGTTGAGTTTAGCTTAGCAGGATTGGAAGGTGCTCCTTTAAAAACTATTTTGGATTGGCGAGTGGTCACTGGAGATGAGGAATCTTGTTCTTTTATTCATATGGTTGACACAAACTCATTTGATGCATGAAAGAAATTAATGACATTGTTATTACTTGTGTTGGTATAAATAAGATTTCCTTTTTCATTTGAATTTGAAGAGGAATCTTTTCCCTTATCATGATCAAGTAAGGGAGTCTTGAAAATTGTATGATCAACGTTAGAAATTCCAGCGGATGAATCTACCTCAATTACACCCTAATCGAGAAAATCTTGAATAAGGTGTTTCAAATGTAAACATGACATAGTTCTATGTCCCTTAGACCAATGATATTCACAATATGCATTATCATTCCACCAATAGGGTTTTACTAGGAGCTCCTCTTTGATATCTGGGAACTTAATGAAATTAGCCTGAATCAACTATTTCATTACCGATTCAATAGGCTCTCCTAATATAAATTGATGGGGAGGCCCGTCTCTTGATCTGAAAGGTCTATATTGCTGATATTGTTGTTGTTGATTACGTTGTTGATTTTGTGGTTGTTGGATAGCGTTACTTGTTTGATTCTGCGTCTTTTGATTCTGTTGGAAAGTTGGAGCATTCAATAAACTTGGTCCTCTTATAACAAACTTAGGTTGACTAGTGCTTACAGTTCTTGTGTCAATTACACCATCATTAGTGATATTCTTATTGTTGGACCAAAAATTATTCCTATCACTCGAGTTGGTCAAATTGTTGTTGTCCTTGTTCACTTTAATAACCCCCTTAGCAATAAAATAATTCTCAATGTCCATTCCTTTTTTAATGAGTTTTTCAATAGTACTAGGACCTTTCAATTTAAGCTCATACATCATCTCTGGTATAAAGTTTTGAATAAATAAATTAACTTGTTGTTCATCTGGGATGTCGAGGGAACATCGACTAACCAATCCTCACCATCTTTGTAAGAAATTCATTAATGGTTCTCCTAGATTTTTCTTTGTGTTGCATAAATCTGACATGGTTATCTCATTGTTGATGTTGAATGTGAAATGACAAATGAATTTCTTGGCCAATTCATTTCAAGATTTTATATTCCCAGGCAAATGTGCATACCAATCCATATCTTGTCCCATGAGACTACGCGGGAAAAGATGCACCAAATATGTTGCATCATAAGTTACCTCAGTACATGCTACATAAAAAGCTTGAATATGATCTTTTGGATTATCGTTTCCCTTGTATTTCTCAAATTTGGTGCTTCAAAGTGCTTAGGAAAGGGAGGCATCTATAAACTTTTATCAAATGGATTAGGACATAAGTCTTTCTCTATTTATAACTTCTTTGTATTTTTGGCTTGTAACACCTCTATTTGTCGTTGCATCTTTTCAATTTGTTGCACCAACACATCTGATTTTGAAGGCTTTTGAGGGTCATCATTCATCCCTGGATGTCCTTATTTTTGATATATAGTACTTCCAAATGGTTGTTGATGTTTAGAAACCATTGTCTTTGGTGTCTCTGGCATATATTCATTTTGGAATTGGTCATGTTATTGAGGTACTGCCATGCTTTGGTGCAGAGTATTTTGTTGTGCCCATTGAGATGGAATTGCCATCTACATCTATGGTTGATAATGCACTTTGGGTTGTTGAAATTGTATTTGTGCTTGGTAATGCACATTTTCTTCTTCTTGTTGTTGTTATTATTGTTGGGGCATATAATAGCTTACTTTCCCTTGTTGTACATACTGAGGCACATACTATTGTTGATATTGATTTTGTTGACTTTGAATCAAAATTTGTTGATTTTGTGCCATTTGCTTCTCTCTTGATGTAAACCCCATTAATTTTAAAAAGGTTTGCTTATGTGCTTTAGGTTGTTTCAGTTTTACATGCGGAATGGCCCTTGCGTTTATTTGCTATGAATTTTGTCCAAATGATTGTTGTTGTTGCAATTTTGTATTTACTTGTAGTGGGGTGGTAGGTAGTATTGTCTGATGTTGAGTATAATACTCTCGTTGTGCATTATGTGTTTGCATATTCGATGGTACCTATTGTGCATTTTTAAATTGTTGGAATATTTGTTGTGGTTGTGTGCCAGTATTTGTTCCTTTTGTTGCCATAATTGAAGGTCATGTCGATAAAATTTGTGTCATTTGTGAATGTGTATCTGTCACATGTACTAAACTTGAGTGAACATAAGAAATTTATTGTATCATTGGATTGGTTTGGACATGAGTAATCTTTGGCATTCCAGTCATAAAATGCCCTTGCATTTATGATTGCGATCTACTTTGGAGAACTTGTGATGTATTTGGATACGTTGTCTTTATAAATTATTTCGCAATCACCATTTGATCTTGTGGAAATGATGTAGTGTTTATCAATGGATTATTAATTGTATCAAAGGTTGATTTCAGTGGAACACTCACACCCAAGGATTTAGAGACACTCTTCTCAAGTGGTGTGCTTGGTACATCCTATTGTGCATTTGTTTCATCTAGATGAGATTCAAAAATTAAACTATTACCAAATTCATCTTGCGTTTGTACATTAGTTTGATCATTCAAGGTTGTAGCAGCTTCAAGCATGCTTCTATACTTGTCGAGAAACAATCTAGACACTTTACTGAAGAACTTTTTCATTTTCTTTTCAATTTTTGGATTGCTAATAAGCATTTCAAGATCATCTGAATCATCAAAATATGACAAGGAATCTGATGGGTTATTTGGATCCATTTGTTGTTCAAGGTCTTGGTTTGACCCAAATCCTTGTATAAGGTTTTGTTCCTCATATGAAATCGGAGGTTGCATGTCATATTACTTATTTAATTGATTGAAATTGAATGGTGCACTCCCTGATGGTGTTGGTGGAACACTTCCAAATCCTGGTTTTATTGGAACAAATATGGGTTCATAATATGGAGGTGGTCCCAATTGTACTATTTCACATTGTGGTGGTGCATTGCTTGATGAACCCACGTTTGGAATGAGTGACTGAGTCTGATATTGTTACATTTGCATGTTTTGTGTTTTATCCATTGGAAAGGGCATGGTTTGATACTTTGATTCATGTGATTTCTTGGACTTAGACCTTGTTTCAACCAGCATGTCATTATGCAATGCAATATATATTTGGGATTTTGGATGATGGATGCAAATAATGCAACTTACGAATAATGACAATGCAACTTATGTTTTTGGTCTTTTGAATTTTTGGAATGACGATTAGATGCAACTAAATGTGACTTTAGGATATGAACATGCAACTTAGGGCAGAAATGCATACTATATTTTTTTTGATTTTGGAGATTTTAGACAAACTTTAAAATGCAACCCTAAAAGATTCAACCCTTGGGAAATTGAAATGATGTCTAGATCTTAAAGGACAAAAGGACCAAGTGACAATAGGACAAATGACAACATCTCACCTATATGCTTGAATACTAAGCTAGGTTTGACAATGATGTTGATGACAAAAGAGGACAAAAATTTAACAAGGTCTAGACTTCCTAGCAATGACTTAGGGTTTTACCTAAAGAATTGAATCCTCAAGTATGGCAAAAACCTAATTTTGACACTATATGAAAAAGGAAAAAATAGTCTAAGGTGAAAACCTACAATATGATATGATAATGACCTAGGTTATGAAGGGAGATCTAGGGTATGCAAATGTGACCTTATACAATGATACGGACAAAAGTTGATCATGACAAAATGATATGACACTAAAGATGTAGGTGCAAATGTATGATAATGTTATCATAAGACCAAACCTAGGATTAGAGTATAAAATAATATTACCCTATGTGCAAAAGGACATATGCAAAGGAATGAATTTTTGATATGCAAATAATATGACCTAGGTGAAACCTAACTTTGGTATTTGACAATGATTTATGGAAAGTGCGAACCTAGGAAGGACATAATTATGGCATGCAAAATGATAGCTAAGAAGGAACCTAATAATAATATGCAAAACTGAGGAAAATGGTGCTAAACCTAAGTTCAAAATGAGGACACTAAAATGGGATACTAAGAATGAATACACTAAGTGAAAAATGAGGATACTAATAGTAAAAATTATTATCCCCTAAAAACTAGGTATGGACTATTATGGACCTGACCCTAAGTGACATGTAGTTGAAGACAAAAGTTTCCAATGTTTGAAAGCCATGTTATGAAAATGTTTTGAACTTTGTTTGGACAATTGAAACTTGTTTTTGACTTGTTGATGTTTGTTTGAATTTTAAAAACAAGCTTGTTTATGACCACTTGTGACAATTGTTTTTAAATTCAACCTTTTACAAGCATAAAAGACAAGATGTTTGTTTTTGACTTTGACCCAAGACCTTCAACAACAAAACCTATGGATTGCAAGGACAATAGTCATTGGATCTCACTTGGTTTCCCAGCTACGCCTACTCAAAGTGGATACTTAGATGATTGACCCAACTATCTCCCCTCCATGATACTCTCTTCTCTGGGGCAGCCAAGCATTAGTTCCCATGAAAACTCCCCATGGTGAACTTTGCATCTCTACTAAGAGCCATAAAAGTGTGAGACGATATCAGAGGTATGACCTCTTGTACCAATAACTAGAAGGTTTTGGGTCTCTAAGAACAAAGGTGTTTAGTCAATGCATCCGTTCGGGTGGACATATATCCGACGAATTTAATCATTTCTACTCCATTCCAGCATCTATTGTCAACAACTTTTGTTTCATACATAGTTATTTATAGTGGTTTGGAAGAGGTTCATCTTCAACCCCGTCGCCACTAAGGGTCGTTCCCTCTCACCAATGCTTGTCAAGGTACCAAGCAAATTGAGAGGCAAGCCCACTATCTAAATGTCAAAACATGCAAGCAAATGAAAAAAAAACATGGCATACGTGGTTTTCACTAAACCTTTAGAAAATGAAGTGTGCAACTACACTAGAAATCACAAACACATCTAGTTTTGAATATGAATCTTTGGCTACGTCCTGCAACAAATATGTTAGTAGTTTCAATGTTTGTCTTCAATACACGAATATCTCAACCTCCAACCTGCACACATCAAAAGCCCCAAATTATTTGTCAAAAGGAAATCCAAAACACACTAAAAAAAAAAAAACAGTAGTCTAATTAACAAAAATAAAATTTTGATCTACGTAACAAAATTAAAATCTAATCTAATTAAATAATTAAAAATCTAATTAAAAACTAATTGAAAAAATCTAAATTAACAAAATTTAAAATCTAATCTAAAATCTAAAATCTAAATCTAAATTAAATTGATAATATATAATCTAAACTAATTTAACAAAATCTAAAGTCAATTTAAAATAACAAGATTTTAATCTAAACAAAAAAATAATTTAAATTAAAATTAGATCTAATTTAAAAGAAAAAAATCTAAATAAAATAAAATTATATAAAAAATAAAAAATAAAAAAAAAAGCCAAAAAATTTGAAAACTTGAAAATCCAAAAACAATCACTTTCATTTCATTTCGCCAATAAATTAGCTCTTTTGTACATAGACAGACATTTGAATGTATGTTGGACAAAAAACACATAAAACACTGCACTTCGCAAATCATGCATCAAGAGACGAACTGCTCAACCAACCAAGCATCCAAACTGATCAAAGTTGTCCTATCAATCAATAATATCAACATTATCAGTCCTTTGTCAATATTATCTGGATCTTATACAGGGTGTGGTATACTTAAAACCGGACTGTGTCCTATCTTAGGTAGGGTACTACATTTCCTGAAACTAGACAACATGATTGTCCTTTCACTACAATATTATGACCTTTTGACAATGAAGATCAGAAAATTTGTTTGAATTGATTGGATTTGTGAGTCTTATCTTTCATTTATTTATCTTTGATCATGTTCCTATGTCACTCAATGATGTCACAAAGTGAGTTAGAGTGGTCGGGATGGCTCATAATCTTTTTTGTTTTGTTTTCTGTTTGCGGAGTGTTTCATAAACTTCTTGGGAACATATGTCTTGGGTGTCTATGATAAGTACATTCTCTTTTTGAACATCTCACATACCTCGACCTTCGACATATGTATTGTTTTAGGTAGTTTTTGACTCATTCCTTGTCTGCAATGTCTCTGTTTTACGCAAAGGGATTGCATTATCGCTTTGGCCTTCAATACCATAATGCACTGCATCTGTTTTTCAATATTAAATAAAGGTTCTCACCTACTATTTGTGCATTTGTGAAAGAAACATTTTTCTTCACCACCAATTCTTCTCCATCTAATTTCCTCTAACTAGCATTTCTTTTGTCAGTCATTGCGGTCATCTTGGTGTAGTCCTGCTATTATTTTTGATAAATTGGCCTCTTTTCTGGATTTTTCCGATCAATTCCTCGAGGGGCATCCATATATGTTGTCATCATTTGTGGCATATTTCTTGATTGTTCTTTGAAACAATGCTCATAATCGCATTGTCTCAAAGAGAGGCAAAATATACGCATCTAAAAATGGTCAACGCTTGCGGTGTCATACTTTAACATGTCTGTGTGACCTTAATTTAGGGTTTTTGCATCCTATTAACATTTCTTCTATGTCACACACTTGATCTTCATTATTTGTCGATATTTTGTCATTGTTCTGCATTTCTTGTAGTTGTCGCATTCTCAATTAGGTATTGTCAAAATTATCATTATCAATTGCGATCTTTGATCATTATCAATTTTATCATATCAATAGAACATCGTCAACCCTTCTCAATGTCAAATTAAGATTTTGTCTTGATCAATCATCAATTTATTATTTCTTGTTAGTTTGGATCGATTAGTCATTGGTCCTCTTCGATTGGCATCTATCAATTTCATCCTTGTCAATCTTGATTAATTCATCATTGATCTTTATCAATCAACATTGACACTTTATCAATTATCCATTTTTTATCATTAAATCATGATCAAATCGATCCTACATCAATTATCTTTTGTCAAGACCTAATTGTCGTCCTTGCATTTCTAATATATATCATAGGGTTTTTCCAATTTATTCATTTAATCCTATTTTGTCATTATCCCTCTAGGTTAAATAAATTTTTTTATTTTATCCTAGGTCCGCTTGTCACAATTAAATATTTCATTGAATTGGCTAATTAAATCATCTTTGTGAATTAATTAATAAATAAATATTTATTAATTAATTTAACCTAATCTTTCCTATTTTCATCATTTCTAATTTACTAATTTTCTAATTCATTATTTCCACCTAGTTTCATACTTTTATAAATTAATTTCAAACTAATTATCTCTCTCAAGTGGCTCCTATTTTTGTGCTTTGATTTGGAAGCATGTTTCCTTATTCATCATGAGTTTGGATATGGCGTCTTATCTTAGCACTAGATTTGATATCTAGTCTTATATTCTTGCATGGGAAAGTGTGTCATCTCATTTCTTTTTCAAGTTGATTTTTCCCTTTTATGAATCAAGTTGCCTCTAATATAGATTTGTTGCTAATTGTTGTCCTCTCTCTAATTTTTCTATAAATTGGATGCATTTCTCATCAGAATCAACCATGCTTCTAGTATCGTCGTGTTGTCAAAATAAATCTCGCTTCATGCTCTTGCACTTGTAGGTGAGATCTACACAAATCCGCTATTTGGAGGAGAAAGGAGAACAATGGAGGTCAAGGAAGGAGTTTTCTTCATATGGTTTGCATGTTTATGTTGAAATCTTGATTTTTCTTCTTCTATTGTATGTATTGGGATTTCTCCCATTGCCTATTAGTTTTTGTGGTTAGCTAATATAGGTTATGAATCTTATGTTCAAATTCCCTATTACAATACCAATTTTGATTCTTTGGAGAATACGGCTACATAGAAAGTTTTGGATAAGTTCAACGATGTTAGGAAACAAACATTTCAAAAATTGATTGAAGATGACAGAGTGAGATTAAATAAGAGATTGCATATTATTTCTGACACATTGTCAGAAGCCAGTAAATTGTATAAATCTTGCCTCATTTTGCCTAAGTTCACTATTGATATTGATAAGGAGATAGGTGTTTCCCAGGGTAAGCTTGCTGAAATTTCTCAATCCTTTGATCCTAATGTAACTCTAACTAGGAGTATTGAAGGACATATTATAGCCTTAAATGATAAGATCTCAAGCCTTTAAGTGGATAAGGAGAAAATTTTGAGAAAAGTGGGTGAACTCTAGAACCTGATTTCCACCCTATTGGACACTATACTAAGTAATCAGGTGGATTGTATGAAGGAGATGACCTAGCCTATATCATCAGGTTTAAGAGAGTTAGAGATTCTTGCTACTGTATTCAGTGCATTGATCATAGTTTTGGACAACTTGAAGAGTGGGTGGGATAATCACCTAGGAGTTTTGAAAACTGTTTATGTTGAACTCTTCAAGTATTTGTAAAGTATTTATCATCTATATATAAATTTTGGGCAGCACCCCATCTTTGGCATTGCTGTCAAAGGGGGTGAGGAATGGTGAAAAAATTACAACATTGAAGAATGGAATTATTTGTCTAAGGGGGAGCCTTAGAGATTCTTTTTATTTTTTTGAAACGGTGTACATTTATCAACACTTAATCATTTTTCACAAGTATTGCCATCAATGCCAAAGGGGGAGATTGTTGGCAATTGACACTCATTCAATGGTCTCTGGTGATTTTAGGTGGTTTCTAGTGGATGATTATTGATTTAAGGGTTCTTATTGATCACAACTCTTCTTGGAGATCCAGTCTAGTGATCGTAATTGTTTTTATCTAGAAGTAGGTGTTAATCGATAGTCGACGAATCAATATTTCAGGAAGAACAAATCATTTTTGGGTCTGGATGCTTTTCGATGATTGCGGTGCATTGAATCATGTTCTTATTGATTGGGCTGACTTAGATACTTTATTTTATTATCATTTTGGTGATCCACATTTATCTTTTTGGATCTGGTCAAGCCGACATGTAACTACACATTACACCTTCAAGGTGACATGATGTATAACCTATTTTGTGATTACCGGTGTATAAGTTTGGTATGGGCAATCTTTTTGGTGGATGGTACGATTATATGTGAGTGAGAGGTGATCGAGAATCTGTTTTAATGTAGTTTCACATGAGCATTCTTGATCTAGTACCTAATTGAGATGTTGTATAGGGCAGAACAAAGAAGAAAAGAGAAGGTGATCTAGTCAGTGTTTTTACACTTAACCAGAACTCATCCAAGCATAGACGATTCTATTTAAGAGTTAATGCATTGTAATTAATCACTGTAATAGTTATGTAAGTCAATGACACTTCCTTGAGGGTTGTAGCCTTCTAGGTTATTGTAATTGAGCACCGAGCTCTAGACAGTGTGCCTGAATGCCTATGCACTCCCATTTTGTAATATTGTTTTGCTATGGGCCATAGTGGAATAATATTGTGGGTTCAAATCCCATAGTTTTTTTTCCAATTTAGGTTTCCACATAAAAATACTAGTGTCATGATCTTGTGGTTATTTATTTCATGTTTCTGCATTGCAGTTTTAAGTGTATGCTTTCAGTGGTTAAAAGTCAAGTTTGAAAATCTACTAATTGGTAGATCATTGATTCACCCCCCCCCCTCGGTGATCCATAATTCCAACAGTATATAGTTATTATTTACAGAGTGTAAAGATGCAAAATTAACTAACAGCTATATTGTTCGACAATTGACAATTTATTATTATCAATTATTAATATTTCTAGGTGAGGAGTGTAAATTTACGGAAGTAGATTTATCTGGCAAAGGTTTTCAAGATAAGTAAATAACGTCACTTCCTTATTATTTTTAAAATTTTGTCTATACAATTTAGGAGAGTTGATCAGTAGAGTAACTGTATTCACCAAGTAGAGGAAATATGAACCCTAGCAAAAGCAATGGCTCCCAAAAGGAAAACCACAACTAAACTAACAACAGAGTAGATGCCTCAACAAGGTCAAAGTTCAAAACCTAAGAGAAAGAAAGTAACTATTTTACAACCTACAGAAACCTCACCTCTAGTAGTTGTGGATATAGAAACCCTAGATAAACTAATTGTAGAGACGTTGGTTAATATTGAGAGTAAGAAGAATGAGGTTAGGGGTTTGCATCAGGACTTGCCACAAATCTTTAAGGGTTCTACCCTACAAGTTTCATTGAGGAGGTTTTTTAATAACAAGCACATCAAATATGGTGATGTTGAGACTGAAGAAAGAGGATGGGATATTTTCTCATTTATCTATGGTAATAGAGATAAGAAAATACCAGTGACAAACTCTTGGAATTTGGATCTCAGCAAATTGGTACTAGAAAATAATTTTCAAGATGATGAGTTGATTAGATTAATGGCAAGAGTATATCAACCTAAGTCCCTGATAATTAAAATCATCGATGTAAATATCATGGTAGACATAAGATAACATTATGTTTTAACCTAAACAAAGAAGCTTTAAGGGAGATTCACTTAAATAAGTTTGAAGATGAATAAAATAAGAAGAAATTGATTCTAAGGAGGGATGAAGTCCCAAGATATAAGAAGAAAATGTACCATGGCTCAAAGAATTATGTGTTATAGTAAGAACAAGAGCCTATTGATTTGGTCACTTTTGAGAATTACTTTGTTAGGACTTACTATACATGTGCCAAATTTTGGGAATTGATGCATAAAAGAATAAGATTCTTGTAAACCTAATGTTGATGGCAATGAGAATCCAACATTCTCATGTAAATGAATTATGTCTTTGTCATCTATATTCAAGATAAATTGCATGAAGGATTGATGAGGGTGAAGAACAATCAATCTTTGGTTGTTGTTAAATATTACTCCCTCTTATGTCACCTCATCCTTTTCCAAAATAGAACAATATGGAGCCCAAGCCTCAAACTTGTCATGCACTTTTTTTAAATCACTTTTATATGAAAGTTTTGATGTGGTGTGGCCTAGATTGCTAAATATTACAAGAGAAAATTGAGAATTCTCTAAGAGCCAAGGACAAGAAGCTACCAGAGGGGCAATTGAAAAAGAACTATTTATCTCACAACATTGGTTACTTCTTCTTCTTTGGTAAGTATACAATGATAAGAGTATAAGCCCGTGCTCGCAAGAACCACACTTGCTACCAATTCTTGTTCCCCCAAGATTGGCTTTTATGGTTTTTTTTGTGGAAATTGATGTGGATGGAGAAGAAGTGGGTGGAGCTAAAGAGAACTGGTACTCATCTCCCAAGATACATCCAATATAATGATTTCATTATAGGATGTGATTATTTTGAAAGGTTTTAGGAATTAATGAGAGAAAATTAGCACCTACAGAGTGGAAAGATAAGAGATTATGATGAAAAGGTAATATTAAACACTTGAGGGTAAATAAAATGAAGAGAAAATCCTATGCTCATGAAACTCTTAAGTTTGACAATTTGTGAAAAAATTGAAGCCTTGGACAAACCCTCAATAACAAAAGAAAATGGGTTTTTCAGAGATGATTGAAAAGGAGAAGAGGGAAGAGGATCTTGAGTTCATAGGTTTTTGTGTAAATCTCCAAAATTTTACCTTGCCTATGACAAAGGAGGAAAGGCCCACATATCAACTATAAAATCTCATGAAGGTTGCAAGCACAGTGAAATAGATTATGGACCAAGAACCATAGTAGACTCAATCTAGTCCTCAAATGGAATCACCCCTTGAAAGGGTTAGGATTGAGAATCTATCAAAATTGTAGAAATGCCAGATGATGAAGAAGAAAAGATGGATCAGCCTCCCTTTTCCCCTCTGAGGGATATAATTCATAATGAAGAGGAGGAACAAGGGCCCATGGATGTTGATAGGACTCTTATGCCAAATATTATCCCATTTGAATAAGTGGAAGATGAAAGAATGGTTACTATCCTGTAATTTGTTTCTGATGACAAGTTCATTAAAACTCATGAGTTTAAGACCTTCTGGTCACAAGAAAAATTGGAAGAGTTATCAATGGAGGAATCAATAAATTTGGATCAAGAGAATATTGACATTAATCTCAATGAGGCAAGGATAATGGTTAAAAAAAGTGGAACTCCATTAGTCCCAAATTGGTATCTAAAAGAATTTTGTGTATTAGATCAAGTTATAAAGGAGGAAAATCATGTATTTACTATAGAATTCAGTACAATAAAGGAAATCAAAGGGACAAGTTATAGCCCTAGTATAAAGATATTGACCTAATTGTCTAAGGCACCTGAGACAAATAAGCCTAGGCTGTTGGAAGATGTGGAAGAAAAGGTGGGGGACATTGTAATAAGAACATTGAGAGACACCTCTACTGTATAAGCTACCACAGTCACAACCCACTCATCCTTATTTGTACAAGCTACTACTGAGAAAGAGGAGGAAAGACATGAGGAATTTTAAAGATGACATATCGCTTATAATATAAGTTTTTATAATTTATACATGGAAAAAATCAAATTAAAGAAGGAATTAGGTGGATTTTCTTCCATTAAAGTGATTGAAACCAACCTCTTCTTCCTCAAACTCGAAGTGACTAGATAGAGTTTATTGTAAAGGATGAAATTGCTCCCATTTCCCGATATAATTTTAAGAAATAGAGAGATGAGAATAAGGTTTTAGGGAAAATAATTAAAAGGAGGGAGAAAATTTTGTTTGCAGAAGATGCAAAAGCAAAAGAAAAATATTTGTGTGCGATCGTAGTTACCATTGAGCATTTGTTGCAAGGAATTTTTAATAAGCTATATGGTGTATACAATTCTTATCAAACCCTTGCACATACTACACAACAATGCAAAAGTTCTTTTGGAAATTTTGAAGTCTTTGTTAGAAAGATGTCGGCCAGAGAATCAAGTTGTGAATGATTTGGAGATGGCGATCGAGAATGTTCTCAATGCTCCTCTTTCTGTCCTCTAGACATGTAAAATGGTTACAATGGTGTTTAAATAACTCTCATTCTTTTAAAAAAAGGAGAAGATAATAAGGGAGAAAATGGATTTATTTCATGAGTTGAGACATTAGACTACTCCTGATATATTACTTGGGGATGGAAGTATAAAAACTCTAAAATAATGGATAAGTTAATTTAATGATATGATTCCCATTGCTCTACAAAATATTGACGATGGTCAAAAATTGCAATTACCAATATACTACACAATGTGTGATAAGATCATTGTAGCGGACCTGAGATTTGGCAAGTTTATTATAGGGGCTAGGAATATTATTGATAACAAATGTAGGGAAATCCCTAATAGAGTACAATAGATATAGGGTTTCAAGTGGCCAACCAATTTTGCAATTGCAAAATGGCATTAGGAATATTGCATCATGGAGGAGTGAAGATAAAGACACCATGATAAGAAGGAAGGTTGTATTTTAGTTACTTATTAGCCACTGAATAGGAATCTTTCTAGGTGTACCATATCTAAGTGTCCTACATTGATTTCTTCGACGTAAAGGTATGCTAGAATGCAGATATTTTGGTCAACATCTCAATACCTAAATCAACTATGCCAATCAGCTTCTTCTTTAGGTTATTTTTTATTTCTATTTCAACTTGTTATATCCACATCAATAAGCTCCCACTTGTCAATCCAAATTAGATGGGCCAACAACAAAACTCTCTAACTATATGGTGGTTATATTTTCATTCCCTCCTTTATGTAAATATTTTTTGTCTTATGTACATGTAAAAGATGCTTTTAGCATATCCGATTGTAAAGAAATCCATATTTTGACACGTGTACTAACTAAACCAAAGCTTTTTTGATCCCTTGTGAATTATAAAAGGAAATTCTAGGTAAGTAGTAGGGGGTTTTGAAAGTTCTAAATTTTATAAATGGGAAGGTAGAATAGAAAGTTTCAAGTTTGAGTGAGAGAGTATCATTTTGAAGTGTAATTTGAGCTTGTCTTGAATGTGCCAACTATTTTGAAGCAATGAATGAATAAAGGTTACTTCAAATTGTCTCCTAATTTTTGTTTTTATTTTGTATGAATTCTTCTCATCAAGGATCAAAAAGATCCTCTTTTCAATTTTCATTGTAGATGTGAAATATGTTAAGAGGTTCTTTCTAAGGGAGCTATTAAATTATGTGAATGTGTTTTAGTGAAATAGAGACACAATTAGTGATCACTAAGAATAATTTGAAGTGAATTGCTTATTTGCATTGGTTTTAAGCATCACTATATGGGATCTAAGTGACTAAGTAATTAAGATTTATTGAGAATTTTTAGAATTCATGAAGTTATGACTCTATTGCCCATATTAGGTATTGATCTACAAGAATTTTGAGTGAATTTCAGAAACCACTACAAATATTGTTGATCTATTTCCATTTTTTTGTTCATAGGAGTAGGTGTAGATTAGGATTCACTCTCAAATATGTGTGAAAATGTTAAATAACTATGAATGGAGAAAATATGAAGCTGAACACATGAACTCTAGTTAATATTTGTTGTGACTTATCTACATTTTAGTAATATTTGTTCATTTTGTTAAACATTCATGAAATACTACAAAGGGTCACCTCACTAGGTCTTGGAGAGCCTAAAGGGCAAGAGATTTGTCAACACTTAGTTGAAATCCCATTCATTGGCCACTAAACCAAATTCCCATCGATAGAAAATGGCTCACTCTTAGGTGAATTAAGGCAATCACTTGGAAACATCAAGACTACCTTCTCTGAAATTCTATCATACATCAATTTTTCTAATTAATCTTTATTATTTATCAAATGTTAAGTGAACCATATAAATAAAACCCTTCACTCACTTATTTTCTACTAGAGCACACTATGATCAAGCATCCATTATAAAGTATCAAGCATCTTGTACCAAGTACCAATCTATCATCCTCTCATTTCACTATCATAATTATTGCTTAAATTTGGTAAGATAAAGTATGCAAGTGCATTTCCATTGAGACCATTTCAAGTAGAGGATCCTTTCTACCAATAAGGCATTAAATTTATTAGAGAAATTGTACACAAATTCAATGGTGGACATAAATAGATCCTACTTGCCACTGATTGCTTTACTAAGTGGATAGAAGTTGTTCCAACTGTTGGTCCCCAAAATTGAGTATTTCTCAAACTTTAAGAGTATGCTAGGCTCTATGATCAAGTTTGACAATTAACTTTGGCCACTGAATGAAATGAACTAGTATGGTTGTAATTCCATTCTCTTGAGGCCTAAGTGGGTATACCCTAAGAATAGTTGTAGAAAATTGTATTATATAGAGAATTTTTTTGACATATGATATACTAATATACAAGTTGATTTCTACTCCTATGAAAATAAAATAAAAGGAAGTAAATGTATTTATTTTTTTAAAAATTTTGGTGATTGGTGCCTTCCTTCCACTATGCAATGGAGTCAATTTTTTCTCCCTCAATGGTTTTGTATCACTCTATTAGACAATTTTTACATCCATATCTTGTATGAATCTACCAATTGTTTGTTTCCCTTGATGAAATGAGTTGTCTTTTGTTACTATGACTTATCCGAGTGAATTTAATCCCTCCTTGAGAAAACCAAGCAAATAAACCATACAAAGAAAGATTCTTTCAATAAATCTAAGATACCTTAGGTATTCAAATCAATATAACACATAAATTCCAAATATAGAGAAATGAAATGACCTTGGTTACTTTAACTAATATAATAGATGAAGCCAAATATAAAATCGCTTCATTTTATTTGTTCACAAATTCAAAAAGAAAACCAACAAGTGTTCTGAAAGTTCTAAAAATGCAATCAAAATATCGTATTTCATATATCTTTTTAGTAGTGGTTATGGTTCTCATTATAGAGAGAAACAAGCTTCCAACTGCTACCTGAAAAGTCACACCATTTGATAATCATAGAATTAAAAGTTTCTTTAAAATGGTAATATAAAGGAAACATAAAAGAAAAAATCTATTAGTGCACATATGTAGTCTTCAATCCCTTGATGAATGCCCATGGATATGGTCAGTCGGGCAAAGCGTTCACCTCAACTCTGGATGTCACTTGATCCTCGCTAGTGTCTTCATATAACTATCATGTAATGCAAAGATTAATAACCTCGAGGTGGTCTATGTACTTTGGGCTCTTGTAGGTGTTAATATTTAAGATCAAATGCGTCATGGTATACTCTATTGAATACATATCATTCATTATATTTTATGTATTGCTTACCACATTATCTTCATCATTTATATTCTCCAAGGCCTCAAGAAACATAGTCGTTAGCTTTTCCTTCCTCTCTTCTTGTGCTATTATTATGTCTTCATCATCCATAAAAGGTGGCGACTCCACATCTCTCTTCTCATTGACATAGTTAAAGTTTGCGATTATCTTCATGAAATTCCTAATTTTTCCTTAGAAATTTATGTCTTTCTGGTTAGCTATGCATTCAGAGGATCATATTCATAAATTTCCTCTATTTTGGCTTTTAACCTTCCATCAAACATAGTATGCTCATCAAATGGTTTAGTGGCTCTAACATATGCACTCCAAAACTGACTAGCAAACACTATCATCTTCTAATGCCTATATTTAACCAATTTTTTAAACAACACCAAATCCATCAATTTTTATTTTTTTTTCTTTTTGTTCTAGTTTCTTCCTCAACTTTTTTGATTTGACTCTCCAAAAAGAAACATCACCATGTGCCTCTAAGAGGGCTTTATTTGATTGAAGACTTTTTTCCAAAGGATCCTCTACATATTAGCTCACTTCTTGATTTTTACATGTTTCTTTCCTTGACCAGTTTTTCAATCTGAGCCTTGCTAAATTTTGCCACATTGATGCTCAGGTCAATAGTTTCTTCTAGATATATTTCTCCAACTCATTGTACCATCATATGCCTAAAGACTTTACCAGTATCAATGATTGTTGGCCTCTTATATAGGGGATATAGTGCCCTTGTGAGAAAACTCTTTTCATTTGGGTTGAAACTAGACCTAGTGTATATTCTATCCACAAACTCTAGGTTGAATTTCATCTTTGTGTCTTGGTCACTTACAAAGATGTCAAAAACAACAGAAAAAAATATATCTCACCCTAGGAAGATCATAACACCCACTTTTTGGAACCACAAACTTTGACTTCAATTCCATCTTTGTGTCTTGGTCTCTTACAAAGATATAAAAAATAAGAGTAGAAATTATATTTGGTTTGTAATATTTTACATTTGTTGTCTTTCTGGTGTTTGGTTGTTTGTGGTTGCTCTATTTTTTTTATTTATTTCTTTTTCATCCTTCGTGTTTTTGGATTTGGATGCCTATAAGTCCAAATGGTTTTAGGTCCACTCTGAAACCTATGGTTCGCTGCAATGTAGTCTAGTCTATTTCTTGATGGTAACTCTCTAATTGTAAGGGTTTTAGGCCCCCCTCAAAACCCATTTAATCCTAATAAAAAACACCAGCTTCTTGCAAAAGTTCTCTTCCCCTCTCTAGAGTCATTTTAATCATTTCTAAATCAATGTTCTTTTACAATTCTTATAGTAATTGAGACTCATTGGTAGGTGTTATATAAACTCCCTTTCTTACTTGCTTCTCTTTATACTTATAAAAAAGGATTTGAATTATGATGTCTTCTCAAAAAACTTGTTAGAAATAAAGTCATTCCATGCCAGTTGCCTCATATCAATAGTTAAGTCATTTGTAATAAAACCCTCATTATCAAAATCTTACCTTTTCATCCCTCAATGGAATTATAGTATGTTAGTTTGCTATCAATAAATTTATATCCTTTTGTGGCCATTATAGTAAAATCTCCAAAGGGGAAGGTGCTTGACATGAGGGATTGTGTTTTTAAATGAAATCAAGTTCATAAAACTAGAACATGCCAATTGTCTAACAATATTCAAGTCAGCTACTCTATTTGGCACTATTCTGGGAAGGAGGAAAGGTATATCTTCAAATCCATACACCTTGATGTTTGTGCAATATTTAAAAGAATACCAGTCTCCCCAATTGTGGTCCACTTGTCATCTCTCATCTTTGACTTTTGGATGAAGAAACTTTAGAAGCTCGGGTGTCAATGCATAATCACACAGTGGCTTGACAAAATATTCTTCAAAGTACAAGAAATGAGGTCACATGCATTTGTTGTCTCATACTGCATTATCCACATTTGTATAGGTCTTAAATTAGGTCATTCCTATAATAATCCATAATCTTTAAATCTCTTTGTTTGTCTTCTAATCTCTTGGTGTCAAGGTTTCCTTACTGATTTAGGAGTAGGACAAGACAATTGATCTATCAGGTCTTGGTTCACATGCCTTCCTTCTTTTCTCTATCTTTTAGATTTGGGTTTCTTAAGTGTATCCCCATTGACAATTATCCCCTTTTTAAATTAAAACATTATCGAAATTGTGCAAGGCAGGATCCAGATACTTACTTGTAATTATATTCTAAGATGTTTTCTCTCAATCCCGTACTTGGTTCCTCCAATTCATCTCTCTGTGAATTGTGTATCTTGTTTGTGCCCTTCAAATTATGTTTATAATTTTTCCCTAGGCCAATGTATGAATTTCCACTCATGCGACCAATACTATTAGCCAAACAACCATTAATGCATTCAAATTTTTGAATTGTACCTCTAGTGTGACAAACTTTATCAATCAAATGAGAAAAAATTCTCTTCGATCATAATATATCTATTTGGCATCATCTTTTGTATTCTTATATCTAATCAAGAAGAAAATAAATTATCTCCTTGATACTAAATGTCTCCTTGATGAAGTTTCTCACCATTGTTGTGACTAGTCAATGATGTCGAATTGGGTTGTGAGTTAGTTTTCCCATAATATCTTAAAGTTTTATTGATATATGAATTCAGTCAATCTCATCAACATGAATAGCAAATGCATAATAAAGCAGTAATACAACCACAACTTGAACACTAGATTTTATACATGGAAAAAAAATATGAGAAAAACCGTAGAGAGTGTTATCTCTCAAGATAATATAGCTAGTTATATGGTGTTTACAAAATGGGGTGGCTCACAGCCAGATGACTCATGGCCAAATTACAAAAGTGGCTTAGTATTTGAATGCTCACTGCAATAGAAAGATATTGAAAGCCTTGAAAGCCTTGAATAAAAACATGATAACAAAGTGGGCCTTTACTTGATCTCTCATTTCATTTACCAGTGCATACACCTTAATTATCGAAACAAAATAGGGGTCTACCAGACCAATAGATATGAACCCATAAGAACAAAACTTTGAGAAAAACAAATCCTAACTCTGAGATATAGATACCACAAATAACAAAAATACCATAACATTAATCACAATAAATACACATCTGATATGATTTCTACCACTGATACCAAACTGCACATAGCTGATACCAGAAAAAGATACCAACTAGGATAAGAATAGCTCAGGATTTCGTAAATGAGTATTTTTTGGAAATAACACCAGTAGATTATCTATGCCTTATTGTTTCATATCACATACCTTTCTTCCATTGATGCTCGACCAGCTATACCAAAAGAATAGAAAATTGCTTCCAACATAATGCATCTGGTCCTAACCAGATAACCAAGTTTGACATCAATGACAAAAATGAAAATATTCACACAAGTCTAACAATCTCCCCCTTTGTCATTGATGGAAAAACATCTCAAACAAAGAATAATCCATGAAACTCACCCTTACTCATATGACTGATATCTTTGTTACTCTACCTATCTCTATAGTTTATCCATATTCTATTTCTCTCTATTTCTTCCCATTTCTCTCCCCCTTTGACAATAATGGAAAAGGGTTCCTTCAATCCATGAAAAATAAAAGATAAATAAAAAAATGTAAGCCAGAAAAATTTCCTTAAGAGTACTTCTTCTGAAATATCTGATTGTACTTCTCCTTCAGTTCTAGAAGAAAAACCTCCTAGGAGTGCACAACCAATTTAATACTAATAGATAAAATTTTGCATTCTACCAACATGTCAACAACATGAGAGAAACTGTCTAGAGAAGATAGATTCTTATCATACTCAACAACACTATTAAGCACTGTTGAGAAATGTTTCAATTTTGCTTCAACAATCTCTTTCACCTTCTAGAAAATACTCATATAATCTTCCCTTTTACTTTGCAACAATAACAATTCAACCTTAATAGAATTTACCTTTTTCCTTTTCTCTCCATCCTTGTCGCTCAGAAAGTAAAATGACACCCAAGGAAAATATTTCTTCTTCAATAGCTTTAACTTTGCTTTATGCTTTGCTACAGTAGTCGGCCATGAAAAACAATACTTGTAAACTTTATTAGCACTGTCGATATAGACTCTCATTTCATGTATGCATTCAGATAGAGTCCTTTGTGCATCATTTCATTTCTCCAACATACCCTACATATCATCAACATCTTCCTCAGAATCTTCTACACTAACAAGTTGCTCAATCAATTTCTCTTCAACTATCTTAGACGAGAATTCCAGAAGCACATCACTAAATCTTCAATCTTAATATTGTTTAAGAGGTAATGATCTATCAGGACATTCTCAATTCTATATATCTCAAGAGAAGTAAGCCATATTTTTTCAATCTTCTTTATTCCATCTGAACTGCCAATGATTCCCAACAAATTAGATTTGCCATCAAGTTCAGATACTTTTACTTTCTTCTCTACAACAACCACTTCTCCCTTTGCAACGGGATATTCAGGATCTTCAATCATAAAGATGTCTTTCTAATTTTAATCCTTCTTTTGCTTCTTAGATTCTAGGGCATTGGTAGGCACAATTTTTTTTTCTCTTTTCGGAGGAAGAGCCCTCTCTAGCTGAACCGGTAGCAGGGGATACTGGACTGATACTCCACATATCCAAAAATGATTTGAAATATTCTAAAAATTTTATAAATGGGTAGGTAAAATAGAAATTTTCAAGTCTGAGTAAGAGAGTATCATTTTGAAGTGTAATCTAAGCTTGTCCTAAATGTACCAACAATTTTGAAGCAATGAATGAATAAAGGTTGCTTCAAATTGTCTCCTATTTTTGGTTTTTATTTTTTATGAATTGTTTCCATCAAGGATCAAAACATTTCTCTTTTCAATTTCCATTGTAGATGTGAAATATGTTAACAAGTTGTTTCCAAGGGAAGAATGAAATATTGTGAATGTGTTTTAGTGAAATAGAGGACACAATTAGTGATCACTAAGAAGAATTTGAAGTGAATTGCCTATTTTCATTGGTGTCAAGCATCACTATATGGGATCTAGGTGGTTAAGTAATTAAGAATTCTTGATAATTTTAGAATTCATGAAGGTATGACTCTATTGCCCACATTAGGCACCGATCCACAAGAATTTTGAGTAAATTTTAGATACCACTACAAATATTGTTGATTTATTTCCATGTTTTTTGTTTATAGGAGTAGGTGTAGACTAGGATTCACTATCAACTATGTCTAAAAATGTTAAATAACTATGAATGGAGCCAATTTGAAGTTGAGCACATGCATTTTGATTAATATTTGTTGTAAGTTATCTCTATTTTAGCAATATTTGTTCATTTTGTTAAAGATTCATGAAATACTACAAAGGGTCGCCCCACTAGGTCTTGGAGAGACTAAAGTGTAGGAGATATTTCAAAACCAGTTGAAATCTTATTCATTGGCCACTATTCCAAATTCCTATTGATAGAAAATGGCTCACTCTTAGGTGAATTCAGGCAATCAGTTGGGAACATCAACACTATCTTCTCTCAAATTCTATCATACATCAATTTAATTAATTAATTTCTATTATTTACCAAAGGTTAAGTGAACCATATAAATAGAACACTTTACTCACTTATTTTCTACTAGAGGACATTATGATCAAGCATCCATTATGAAGTATCATGCATCATGTACCAAGTATCAATCTCCCATCCTATCATTTCACTATGATAATTATTGCTAAAATTCTAAGCGCAACACACATATCAAACATCAAATTAAATATGAAAATGAAGAAATCTAAGTTTTTTACTATGGTATTAATGTTTATGATTTGATTTTACACATAGATCTTAGTCTTTATTTATTGAGTGTGATTATGAATTTAAATCTTGCAATGTATTGTTCCATTTTTCTTAGATTCACAATTTCATCCTTGACAAAGATTATTTCAAATAGAATAAATAATAAGTGGCATATTTTCTAAGGAAATTTTACTAAATAATTTAATTATTATTTTTGTATATTTTAGTGAGTGACTATAATATCCAAAAATTTTATGCATTTAATTGGTAGCACATACATATAAAAAATTAAATATCATAACCATTGAAGCAGAAACATATGACAAACAATTTGAAATTTAAATTAAATTATTTATCCACCTTCCATTAAAAAATATATTATTTATTACATATTATATTAGAGAAAATCCTAGTTAAAATAAGCATTACAAATTAAAGAATGTGCAAGGTATGCATATCATATATCCTTTAGCTTCCTATATATAGAAAGATATATATAGAAAGATTGAATCTATAATGACCTTCTTTTTATAGCATTTTATAGATCAACAAACATAGAATATGTTTGTTGATGCTTTAAAGTGCTCTATAATCAAATAAAGACAATGAGTTGAAGATGCATCCAAGATCTATAATAAATTATCAAATTAGCTTATCGAACATTTTTTTCCATAGATATTAATTAGATATATTATATGAGTATACATGTCATCAATCATTATATAAGAAGATGATTGTAACGGAGGAAGAACGTAATATTTTTTCCAAAGTCTTATCTTAAATTTTAATATGAAGGAGTTCAATTATCAAATAATCAATACTCTATTTAATTTTAAACCTCTCTCACACACAAATTATTCGATAAATATAATTTTTTAATAAAAAAATTACTTTTGACAATTGCGTTTTTTGATGCTGAAGAATAATGATTTCCTAAATATACACTTTTTAATACAAACAAAAATTCTACTAAAAAATCAAAATATACAATTATAAAATGAATACAAATGAAATCTATAAATATATTATTTTCATAATTAAAAGATCTATATTCATAAATACAGTTCAACCCAAAATTAAAACACAAAACTTAACTACTTATTAGACTCTCCAAATTATAAGTCAAACATAATGTACAGCAAATTACTCTATTAGCACAAAAATATTAAATCCTAATCATTATTTTTTATTATTTAAATATTATATACAAATTATATGTTGACTCGTAATCGTAAATTAAATGGGTATAGCTATATTCTCTGAAAGGTTTTATTTTAGTTCCTTTTACAAGTATTAAATATATTAAAAGCGTGCATAATGTAGGTTCCACCTGATGAAAAATAAATAAAAAATTTTACAGGTACGACTGTTGTCAAATATACAAGGCAAGGGACTACTTACGTCGAGACGAACGACTTGTCGGGTCAAATCCATCTGCATACAATTGGAAAAATTAACATTCATCATTAATGATAATAAAATCGCATTAAGTGTTCTAGATTTTAATAGTCTTGTATAGAAAATTATGTCCGTCAGTTACCGGTCATTCTACTCTTTACAATGAAGTATAATAATTACAAGGAGACTGGTTTCATTCAACTCGGAGTTACGTTCTTGCTCTTCTGGTTTGGATCTATCTTCACCCTGTTGTTCTGCAAATGTCGAACAATAGTTGAGCACTAAGTTACATTATAATTGAATAATAAAATCCAATATATCCTTAAAAAGTGACGAGGAAATATTATAACAGAAAATTTGCGTTTAATAATTCCAGTGGGAAGGGAAACTAGAGAATTTGTAATTCTTACTTAGATAATCCTGGTGATTGGATGATAGAGAAACAGCATGCTGCACTCTTGGATATGATAGTTTTGGCTCGGTTTACAGTGGTTTCCATTTCTTCAGGTATTTGTGGCAATTTGGTTAACCTTCTAAGAGAAGTTGCCACTGTATTAACCAATGCCAATAATTCACTACACTCCTTATCAACGCGTTTTGCTTTCTCAATGTTGTTAAGGACTGCTGCTACAACCAGCGATACTGAAACGGCCCAATGAGCCTTCCCCATTAATGCAAATATATCTCCAGCCGTAGTCATTACGTCCTCGAACTTGGTCGATTTTAACTGAACACATCAATGCATTACACATTTAAAATCACAAACTAACTATCTTGTTAAAGTTTCATTATATGACATCTTTGGTTAAAAATAGAATTGTAGGATCTTTCAGTATACAAAATTGGTTGTTTAGCATGTGTGATGGAAAATTGTTCATATATTTGAGGAGATAGTTTTGGGTAAGTGTGATTTTTTTGGTGTAGTGGATTCTGGTGATGTGGCTGTTTTCAAAAAATTGTTCATATATATTAATGTAAGATGCAAACAGAACAGATTCATAAATATAATTTCATGGAGCCCCTCACTATTATATGCAATGGAGAAAGGTTGTGATTTTGGCTGGAAAATAATTATTTGGGAATCTGATTCACAAGCAATGGTGAATATGCTGAATGAGCAGTATTTGGATGATGTTAATTGACATTTAATTCTAAGATTGAGTAAGTCTTTAGAATCTGTTACATTTTTTCATATTCTTAGAGAGTGGAATAGAGTAACTGATTGACAAAATATGCATTTGATAGAATGCAGGGTTGGAATATTGCAGATTGGAAACATTTTCCTTTAGATTTATCTCATATATTGAAGCAATTACTTGAAGATGATGAGAATGGATAAATAATTATTCTTTGAATGACTATTGACTATTCTTACTTTGTAATCTTTATTTGTATTCAATTAAATTTTACCCCTTTTATAATTCAAAATTGTTAATTAATAAAATCCCAAATTAAGTAACTCCAATAGAAGTAAGACTTGTATCTTTCAGTGGTTGCAATGGAAGTTGATTACAAAACTTTTCAACCCTATTAAAATATACTCATCAAGAGAGCAGCTATAGGGCACAGACAAAAAATAGCCGAAGAGCGTGGAAATACTTTTCTCTTAAGTAGTTTTAATAAAACAGCAGCTACTAATATCTGTATTAACTGTCTCGTGCTAATAGTTATTGTCGCATTTTTTCTTCTCCTTGGATTATAGAAGATGGGTTAAATGTACACTGATCATAATATCAATACGCAAGTAATGGATCGAGGAAGTACCTTTTCATAAGCGCTGGAGAAGCCACGAGACATGGAGTCGATCCCTTTGAAGGAAAGGTAGATCCCGTTTGCAATAGTTCCCAAGCTCTCCGACCAGTGACTCTGCAAAAGCATGCATCTATTCATTATCCTCCAAAAAGATCTCAGTAACCAACGTTAAACGAAACATACAAATCTGGAAAATGTCCGGCCTGGTACAAGAAAGTATCTATTTGATTGGAAAGTTTTTCCAGGAGGTGTTCGTCATCTATTGCAGTGCCTTGAGGCACATGGTCGTCATCATCAGATTCAAGCCTTATTTTGGATTTGGCAGCACTTGGAGACGCATCGTCTTTTGAAGAGGGAAGGCATTCCAAGATTGAACTTGGCCATGCCAATGTTTTGTTTTCTTTTTTACTGGCCATTCTGGCTGATCGGGGGGAAAGGACTGTTCTTCTGAATATATAGATTTAGTAAGGTCCTTCCCGTTGCGTTAAGCACAACGTTTACAGATATGTTGGTCTCACAGCGACTACTTTTTGTCTGATATAACACCTTGTGTATCATGTGGCGTCTTGCTCTTTGCACTTTAGTTAATTTAATTTCTATGAGCACAAACTTGTCGGTGGATAAAGTCGATTTGTAGTATAAGGAACGATTTTTCCTTAAAGCATTGGTATATATAAATGTATGTTTCTAATAAGTAAGAAATAGAATATATACCAGATGGAATACAATTTAAAGCTATGAATTGATTGGTATCATATTCTCTTTCTTTTGTTGTCTAACTTGAAAAAAATTCTAGTCTAGATTTCTTCCATTTTCCAATCGGGGATCATTGAGAAGCACTTTTCAAAGTTCTTTTTCATACTAAGATCATTAGAGCGAGTTAACATGAATGGTAATAATCTTTGACTAGTCTATTTTCTGTCTAGTATTAGAGTTACCTCCTTCACACCAAGTTAATTTGAGATAGCCCCTTCATACCTAGTTAATTTTATTGATGAATGTTTTCTTATATCGTTTGCAATTTTAGTCATTGGAATGGTATATTGTATATGTAATCATAATATTATTTTTATTGTAATTATTCTAGCTTGGATACTTTGCATTTATGTTGAATAAAGTAGTTTACTTTATCAATTTTGTTTTTCTATTTATATTTTTTTTCAATAATTTATATTGCAAAGGTTCTTATAATCAAATCTTATATAGTATTCAAGTATGCTTTCCTTAGGAATAAAGGTAAACATTACAACTAAAAAATCTGAAAAATTGATTGCAAATCTGAAATTAAACTCTTATGATCATGAATGAATATTCATCTAAATTTAGACTAATTGTAGAAGTTACATTATTGGAGGTTAGGATAATAATCAAAGAAAGTAACTTTTCAGATATCACTTTTGTCCACGAATTGTTTAACTTTGAAACTACTCGCTATATTTCTTGCTAACCCAAGAATATGTAAGACATTAGGCAGCGATTTTATTCTCCAATCACTAAACAACAACTTCAAGTTTCCTCAACCAACAATAAGATATGAATTGTTATCACCAAGGTAGACCTCTTTACCATCACATACTTCATACCAAGATAATTAGTTACTATGGGGTGTCATATAGTATGAGGATCTTAACTCAATCTATCATTTTTTTATTAGAAGCATTACTATAGGAAATGATTAAAGCTTCATCACCTATATCAGATTTTTGTATGCAAGAGTACCAATTCTTTCTCTTTATTTTGTACTCTTTCTTTACATATAGTCTCTTCCCACAATTCCAATATTTAATTTTTGTCTCTTCCAAGAGTTTACAATGGTTCTCGGATTTTTTTTAGACACCTTCGTATCTCCCTTGTACCCTCTTTCTTGAGGCATTTCCCTAACATGAATAGCATCCTTTATTGCATCCATATTGAATTTTATTTTCATATATTTTTAAATAAAAGTAGAAAGAAAAAATTTCATCTTTAAATAACCTTTTAATTTCACACTAACTCAAATAATTGTATTCTCACATGGCTGAAGAAAAGAATAAAATAAAATCATATATTTATCCTCTTCGTCAACATTTGTAGTTAGAATTTGACTCAAAATCAAATTAGAATAATTTAAACATTCAATTACTAAATCACCACCTTTTATATTGAGAGAAAAAAAATTATTTTTACCTACCAAAGAAAAGAAAAATTGTTTTCAACTAAAGTTTATTTAGACAAATTTTAGCCTAGTGTATACTAACAAACCTTTCCCACAATATATATGCAATCATCTCATTTGATCAATTTATAGGAAAACAAAAATTAGCAAGGTATAAATATATTATGCCTTGAGCCCTCGTATCCATTTTCTCCCATTCATCTCGATTCAGTGTAGTGGGATGTTTTTCATTTAGAACCATCTTTCATTGATCTATCTCTTCTAGAAGGTATTCAGAGTATTTATTTTATCCATATCCAACAAAAAATTTGATATATTCTTGATTTTCATCCATAAATATACAAAGTAAAATCATAAAATATCTTATTATAGTACAAAAAACCTTCACTTTCCACCCATGGACATCACAATAGGTCAGACTCTAAGACCAAAAGTTACAAATATTCATAAACACCACAACTTGAAATCCATAATTATTATTATAAATATAAAATTAAACACTTATGATCATGAATAAATATTCATATAAAAATAAGATTAACTGTAGAATACCACTAATAGAGGTTATGATAAAAGTATGTCAAATAAAAAATCAATAAACACATAGAATCAACATAGAACATCAAAGTTAAGTGGACAAAAATGTTAAGAGAAAAAATCCATAAGAAATAAGCCAAGGCTGTATTGGTTTTCAAATACATTATACCCATATAATAATTAATCTTCTACTCCCAATTAAAGAATATTTGTGTACTTCTAAAACAACTATTTCAATACACCATCTAGGAACTCAATAGAGATCCTTAAGCGCTCAAAATGGGTCCACGAATATTCCTTGTTAATTTTTCACCCTCTTTGGAACATAAGACAACATTCAAATTTTCCTACTTTATCTCTCTTTATTGGTGCAAACCTTGGGAAGTTGAATTAGAATGGCCCTTCCTTTTTTATTCTCTCCTTTATCACCTCCTTCTTGGGCATCTACATGATAGAATAAGGGTCTAGGAATAATAAATTTACAATTACACCTTAACCTCTTTATATTAAATGTATTTACAAGATATAGTTGGAATAATAATTTTATGGCATATGATTTACAAGGCACATAGTGATAATATGTTGATAGATGTAGGTCACTTTTTAGGAAATTTAGGTGCATATCTAGTATTTCCTAAAACATGTGAGAATTTTGTTCTTTTATATTGTTAAAAAATTGAAATATTAAGTAACCGTAAAAAATAGTAGATTTTGAGGTATTTTTATTTTTTAAATTAATTGTTGTAGATGTATTAATGAACCGTCATAAAAAAATAACAATATCGTCATTAAGTTTTAAGATATTAAGAAGGTCAATTTTTCTTTTAAGTTAATTTTATTTGGACATCATAGACTAAATTTAAGTTTTAAAAAATAGATTTGTTTTTTTATATCTAGCATTATATACATTTTTGGGATGTTCTGAGAATAAATGGTCCCTTACATTACATCCATAGGACTCAATATATGTCACTTTCATAAAAAATATTATTCAATTTGGATTAAATTTCATTTAATGATTTTTGTGGAATTGAGATATATTCCTGTATGAATTTGAAGCATATGAAATTTAAAAGGAATGTGTAGTATGTGTAGAGGAAGTATAGTGGTTATTTCCAATATTGCTTTGCTATAAATATAACACTTTTTCCTACTTGGTTTCTAATCCAATAAATTAAAGATAAGTATTGGAGCTATTAATCTAGTAAGGCTACATGGATTTAGAATATCCTCATCAACCTATAAATTATCTTTTAAAATACATTATTCATCTATTATGGCAACCAAAATTCATCTAAATCTTCAATAATTTATTCCATCATCAATAAACTAAACACATTCAGATTCACAAAAACTTGATATAAGATCTAAATAAAAACTAGGTACTTTATTTGTATGATTATCCTATAATAAAATAGATTCAAGCTATCTTTGCCAGTCACGTCATTAATTGAAAGTACAAAAAACTCTAATATGTCTTAGGAGTGGAATCCATTTCATTAGGTGAGTTATGTGAAAGAACAAGTTTATAGAATGATAATTTTAATATATGCTAAAGTAAAGAGGAAAAACCTAAAAAAATTATTGAAAAGCTAGTCCTGCTAGATTCTAAAAGAAATAAATGAAAAATTTAATCGAAATTAAATTTAATATTTTTTTAAAACATCTTCAAAATATTTGATATATTTTTCTTTTAATTTCTTTTGAAGATTAAAAGTGAAAAAGAAATTTTTTAATCAACATTTTGTGTACATGAAGACTTTCTTATAATGCCTTTTACATATTATTTCATGTAAAATTAATTGGAAACTATCTATTAACCCCACTTAAGCCTAAAAACCTTGAGAACATAGAAAAAACTACAATCTTAACCATTTATTTTCTTGTTGGTACATACATCAAATTATCTCAAAATGGTATTTGACACATAATTTAAGAAAAAAATTAGAACACAACCTTGAAGAGAAGATATGATGCTAAAGAATGTTTCCAAATTGATAAACTTATAAGGCACTGAGAGGGGTGGGGGAGGGTGAATCAGTGCAAGTAAAACTAATTCAATTCTTTCACCAACTTAAAACTCAATAGGCATATAAGTAATAACACCAAGTATGCAATCAACACATAAAGCATAAACCACATGACACAAGATTTTATACGTGGAAAACCCAAATGGGAAAAACCACGGTGGGAGTTAGTACCCACAAGATCCACTATCTACAGTATAGAGATCAAACCGGTTAAAGTCTATAACACTCGGTTAGGGGCACACCCTTTTAGGAGTGTCTAAGCCCGGTTAAGAGCTTTACAAAAAGGCCTGTGAGGACTAGCCCTTCTAGGAGCTACCCAAGTTACTAGGATTTGCAAACACAAGTTAATGTGTCACCTGGTTAGAGGATTTAATGATTAGAACTATTAGGATCTGACTTCACCCTGTTAGGAGTGACCTTGTGAGAGGATTTTCTTGTTGCAACTGTTAGGGAGACACAAATTACAAATGAACTCAGTATAACTCCTTTAGTGTCTGATAAGATCTGATTCAGAACATTACAACATCACATATGCTTCATCTCTCAACTCCTCTGATCATCACAGTATCAGAAATACAAAAAATGTTGATGATCTCTCACACTTTCAAGCTCATATATAGATTTTAAATCATCATTAGGTCGGTTAGAACCTTGTTACAATTACCTAGGTTCAATGAATCTATATATTCTTGCATTATACACTTTATTTGTGTCGGCCACCAACATAACAAATCCAATTCTGTATCGTTTTACCAATCTGAGTGATTTTCAACACTATTGGTTAAGTCTCAGTCAAAATACCTACTCTGCCAATCTAAGCTTGTTCACCTGATTGAATCAGCATGTGTGGTCATGAACATAACTTCATGTACCATCCTTAATTATTGTTGTCAAATTGCATCATCTCATTCTTCATAGATTTCCTATGCCAGTTGTTGGAATATAACTTTGTTTGTCTTTTACTGGTTAAAGTCATGATTAGCAGTTCTGATAAAACTGTCTCTACTTACTAGTTAAGCCTTGTCGGTTGACCTATAGGACTTAGATGACTATAAAAACATAGTTGCCATCAATGACAATATACAACATAGTCATCATACAACAATATAATCAAACATGTATCAGTTGTATCAAGTAGACAAACAATTATCAGTTAAGATCAAATGATCAAATGGCAATAATCTCCCCCTTTGGCAATGATGGAAACACTTAAGAAAAATTTTGTCAACTAAGTGTGCAATACAAAAATTGACTATACTCCCCCTTAGAAACTACTCCTATTGCTCCCTCTTTACATTGCATACAAAATTTTCACTGGACTCTTAACTATTACTCCCCCTTTAACAACAATGCCAAATAAAGAAGTAAAATACATGAAAGATATATACATTTTACATAAAAATTTGCATCTGAGCATCACTGAAATGAAACTTCAACTATTTGAGATCATTATCCCATGTCTTTAACAGTGTGCCGGTTATCTCAACATGTGTCTTTATCTACCCAGATAATTCATCCATTTCATCAACTATGCTCCTCTCAAGTGTAGCCAAAATAGCTTCTAACTCCTTGTATGCTCGCTATAAAATTTTAACTTTAGGAATTAGTTGAGTCTGGAGATCCTTCAATGATCTAACCTATTTTACCTACTCATGTTCATGCATCTCAAGTTTGTGATGTAAGTCTACAACTAATCGACCAAAAAGAATAGATGAGTCATTTAGTGGCCTAAATGTCTCACTCAAGATTTCAAGTTCTTTCTCAGCATCTTCCCTTTTCTCCTTCAAGTCAGCACAAAATAGTGAAAACTTAGAAATAGTAGCCAAAATCTTTCCTCTAGTTTCTAGTGCTTTCTTCAACAAGTCTTCATTAATCGTGACTGCTACCTTACCTTTGTCTATTTCAGACATCAATATTTGTGTTATTTTCTACTTGTAATCCTTTTCAACTGATATATATGCTGCATCTTCAAAAGCTTTGACCTGATCTCCGGTATTGGTAGCCAACTGTCCAAGTTTGTCAATAGGAGTAACAAAAATTTTAGTATTAGTCTCTGGTAGGAGACTAGACAAAATATCAACTGCTATCTTGATTGGCTCTACCTCTCTCTGTTGTTTCTTTATTCTTTTCTTTTGAGCTCTAGATTGCATCGTTGTTGCAATCTCCATCAATTGAGAAGAACTTAGATTGTCCATATCAATAGGTACTTTAATGCTCACTGAGTCATCATCATCATCATCAATTATTTTCTTCTCCTTTGACTCTTTTTTCCCTACCTTTTCTTTCTTTGTTTTCTCCTTCTCGATCTTATCTGCTTCTATCTTCTCTTCATCTATGGTGTCCTTGACCGGTGGTGGTTGTGTCTCCACATTGTGTTCATTCACCGATACTTTTTCATCAGTCTTTTTAGCAATCTTTTCCTTTTTACTGTCATCAACATTTACACTTACCAATGTAATTTGACTATCAGTAGATTGTGTTTTCACCGATGGCTCATCATAGCTCTTTTCTTCAGTTTTCTTCTCCACTTGTTCCTCTTGTTGCTCATGTTGTTCATAAATTTAAACATCAACATTTGGTACATCTATTTTGTCAGTAGTGTTAGCAACATTATCAGCATTATCGATATCATCATCTAGTATATCTACCAGTTCAGTATCAATCAGATCATCATACATATACTTGTTATTAGGTTCAAAATCTGTGATCTTGACACCTTTAGGAAGGTCTTCTAACTTTAGCTTTTGAGAACTACCCTCCTCATCTTGTTCATCTTTTTCTTCATCTTCATTCGAGATAAGACCTAAAGCCTTCTTAATCTAAATCTTAGTCTCCTTCTGGACTGATTCGATCTCTCCTATTAACATTCTTGTTAATCTCTTCTTGGATCGGAATGATGCCTTCTCTTTCACCTTTATTTGTTCATTTTCTTCCTCACTTGCTTCTGGTTGCAGGTGCTTAAATATATAATCAACCAATTCTTTGTCTTGGCTAATGGTTGTCTGCCACCTTGCATCAATCAGATTATACAAGGATTTGGGAATCTCCCCTTGCAACTCAATGAGGGCTCCGCTATATTTATTCATACTAAAGATGACTGCATCTTCAATATCTCTTTGTTGAGTTTCAAATAAATGAATAAATAATGTATTCAAACCTTTGTATATCCCATACTCTATTGAAAGAATCTTCTAATCTAAATGGTTTCTTAGGTGACTTTCCCTTACCAGTTGCCTTAGGCTTCTTAATACTTGCCCTAAGTGGTCTTTTATCCTCCTCTGATTCAGTAACCTCTTCATCATTTGCCAGTTTGTGGGCTTGTTGCTTCTTCCTCTTTCTGGTTTGAACTAGTTCAGCAGGTGGATCAATAATTTTATGATTTCTCTAGAACTGAATTTTAGATGGTTTCCCTCTTTGTGATTCAACCAGTTTGTCTTCTTCAATCTTCTTCTTTGTTGCTTTGGCTTTTGTAGCTTTAGTCTTACCGATAGGGGAACTGGTAGGGGTACCAGTAGGTGCACTTGATGCTTCACCTTTATTTGTTGTGTACTTAGCCCTTCTTTCTGCTATCCACTCTTTTGTGAAACCTACCTACTTAGAAAAAGCTTCAACCTCCTTCGTTACCTTCTTGGGAATTACTGGTTCTTGCAACTCAAAGTGGACTTGTAGTGATATTTCTTTGTAAGTCCCAAACCTTTCTGTGGTGGTATCCACCGATTGCTCTAACAGATGGTCAATATAAGAAATGAGTAGATCCTTGTCTACCTCATATCCCATAGGTAATACCCATGTGGATCTAGGGATAATTGCTTCCATCATACAGGTGTCAGTATCCACCATAAAACAAATTGTCTTTTCATACCGGTTGACTACTTATGTTGGTATATGCTCTCTAGCATGCATTTTCTTTTGAAATTCCTTGAAGTAACCCCGTGAAATATTATCAAACTTATCCTTTAGTATCCTAATATTGTTCTTCATCTCAAGTAGTGCAGGGGTACCTTCAATCGATTGAACATCTCCAATATTGGGGAAATGGTTTTTGAAATATAAGAACAATCCCAAAATCAATTGTCTAAATTTGAATCTCATCTTCTTATCTTTCTTCACATCTTCTAGATTCACTATTAGTTGACTTCTTAGTGCCTCTGCCAAATCATAATCAACATTCTCCTTTACCATTCGGTAGGAAGTATGAATAGTTGTTGCCCCGGTATACTATTCATTCTGCTAGAATAATAAATCTTGTATTCGATCACCATGGAGGCATATTTCAGAGCTAGATCATTGATGCTATTTATGGTCATGTCTCTACCATCCCATCTTGATCATGTCAACTTCTCAACACCATTCTTGGTACTAATCTAAGTAAGGGTGCTTCACCAATTGAGCAGAATCTGGTTACTGCATGAATGACCTCCTTAGTTATTTTATGTGGTCGATCAAACCACATAAAGTGATCATGAATGCGACTCAAAACAAATCTAGCTGACTCATTATCAAAATAATCAATGAAGTTCACCGCATGATGGAACCCTTTCTCAGTGACACTTTTAAAGTACTCTTTCAATATGCCCTTGTTGCCACATAATGATCTATACTGTTCATAGATAACTGAAACACCGATATCCTCCAATTTGCAGTGATAAAAACATCCAACATCCTCCACATACAAAACTCCATTCGGTACACTAGATAACGCATGGACAGGGTCTGTTTCCTATGATTTGTAAGGATGACATTTAAAATTTGGTCGTGGCCTCTCAGTCACATCAACTAGATGCAGAGTATCCATACTACAATATGCAAAACTTAGAAGCAAAGAGTAAGATTCACTGATAAATAACTTTCCTTCTTTAGAAGTAGGGTTTCACACTGTTCACCAATGCACAATACACTTCCGACCACCTCAGATCTCTGCTAGACATGCTGAATATTGTAATCACAAACTTTCCTCTACTCTGTTCACTCATCAAATGCTCTCAAGATCGTAATGTGTCAAATGAAATTCAGAATGTTCCTTTTATTTTCTTTCAAACAACTGCATTAAATGCTTTAACAGACAAAACCCTAAAATGCCTTAAAACACTCTAAAGCATATTACCGGTTGCAAAACTCAATGATTTTTACTCGTTATAATTCAAAAAGACTTATAAACATCAAAATGCATCAGACTATGCAGATTTAACTTACATTACTTCATCCTAGGGTTCATTTCAAGATTTGACATTAAGCTCACCCTAAGTTGTAGAAACAACTTAGTTTGTCAGTGATGGGTTCTCCACACTAGGTGAAGAAATTGCTTCCTCAATTGGTTTGTCATCACTATTCTTCTTCTAGGTTCTATTCATCTCAGCTTTGGTTTCTTCAATATCAACTTTCTGCTTTCCTTTCTGGTCTACAAGATGATTTACCAGTTGATTCTTCTATTTTCTACAAACAATAGCAATGCGTCCCGATTTGTTACAATGATAAGATGCCATTTCAGATGCTTTCCATGGTCCTACATTGCCTCTACCTATCCTTCTTCGATAGTTAATTGCCACATGTCCAAAGTTGTTGCAAACTGCACAAATCACATTAATTCTTTTCTCCATCCAATAAGGACTAGACCGCTTAACATAGGGTCTTTTCTAATTAGTGCTTCTCTAGTCATTGAAATTCCTTCTCCAATCACCAACAATCCTTGGATTCATATGAGGTGTTGGATAATTAGCTTCATACCTGCATTCAATAGATCTATACCCATACATGTTGCATGTATAATAGTAACCTTGCAATTTTCTAGGAACATATCTAGTATTAGGTCTATAACTAGTATTAGCATTAGATCTGCTTCTACAAACATTAGCAGTATGTCCTGGTTTATGACAATTAAAACAAACGGGTTTGTAAGTTTTCTTACCAGTAGGTTTCTGAAGTTTAGGAGTTGTTTTACCTTCATGCATGTTGCTCTTAGTACCAGAAGGTTCTCCTTCTCAAATGTATTGTATCCTAACCTGGAAGTATCGCCTTTCATCCTTTGAGATTGGATCTGTTCATCCCACATGGTAGAACTCTTGTTGAATTTCGCAAGCTTCTCATTAGCTTCTGTAAACTCTTTAGTAATATCTTCATTTTGCTTCATAAGAGTCTCTCTAAGAGACATTTCTATATCAAGATCTACTTTTATTTCTGCTTTCTCTTCTTTCTCCTCATGCCAATGTTCATAAAGAGTGCTATTCTCTAGCTTTATCTTAAAGATCTCATTATCTTTCTCCTTGATCTTGTCTTCAACTACCCTCCTAGCTTCAAGTTCTTGACTCATGCGGATTGTAAGGGCTTCAAGTTCTCTCCTTAGGTTAAACTTCTCACCATTTAGTTTCTCCACTTCCTCAACCAATGCCTCTATATTTGCTTCATCAGAAGAGCTCCTTTCATTCATCTCCAACAATTGTTCAATCAATTCCTTCCTTTTAGCTAGTGATGTCTTATACTTGCCTCTTAGGGTTTCTAGCTCTTCCTTGGTTTCTGCAAGTTCCTTAGCCATCTCTCAGTAAGTCATTCTTTCCCCCATATTTGCCTTAGGATTAGAGATCCCTTCCAAGCGGTTAAGTCATAAGGAAGTTAAGCTCTGATACCAATTGATGAACTTATAAGGAAATGAGAGGGGGGGATGAATCAATGCAAGTAAAAACAATAAAAATCTGATTATCAATTTTACCAGCTTAAAAATCAATAGGTATATAAGAAATAACACCAGGTATGCAATCACCATATAAAGCATAAACCACATGACACAAGAGTTTATACGTGGGAAACCCAAATGGGAAAAACCATGCTAGGAGTTAGTACCCACAAGATCCACTATCTACAGTATAGAGATCTGACCGGTTAAGGTCTACAACACACGGTTATAGGCACACCCTGCTAGGAGTGCCTAAGCCCAGTTAAGAGCTTTACAAAAAGGTCTGTGAGGATCAACCTTGCTAGGAGCTATCCAAGTTACTAGGATTTGCAAACACAAGTTAATGTGTCACCTAGCTAGAGGATTTAATGATCGGAACTGTTAGGATCTGGTTGCACCCTGTTAGGAGTGACCTTGTGAGAGGATATTCTTAGGGCAACTATTAGGGAGACAACAAGTACAAATGATCTTAGTATAACACCTTCAGTGTCTTATAAGATTTGCTTCAGAACATTACAACATCACATATGCTTCATCTCTCAACTCCTCTGATCATCGCACTATCAGAAATACAAAATTCAATGATGATCTTTCACACTTTCAATCTCATACACACATTTAAAATCATCATTAGGTTGGCTAGAACCTTGTTACAACTCCCTAGGTTCAATACATCTAGACAATCTTGCATTGTACACTTTAGTTATGTCGGCCACTGACATAACAAATCCAATTCTATGTTGTTTTACCAATTTGAGTGATTTTCATCACTACCGGTTAAGTCTCAATCAGAATAGCTGCTATGCCAATCAAATCCAGTTCACCTGATCAAATCAACACGTGTCGTCATGAACATAACTTCATCTACCAGCCTTCATTGTTGTTGTCAAACCACATCATCTTATTATTTATATATTTCTTGTACCAGTTGTCGGAATATAACTCTGTCTGTCTTTTACCGGTTAAAGTCCTAATTACTGGTTCTGATAAAACTGTATCTGCTTACTGGTTAAGCCTTGTCGGTTGACCTATAGGATTTAGATGACTGTAAAAACATAGTTGCCATCAATGACAACATACAACATAGTCATCATACAACAATCTAATCAAACATGTACCAGTTTCAAATCAATCTACGAAAGATCAAGTTTAGCTGAGTGCAAGGATGTAGCCTCACAAAGGATAAGATCATGATCATGCCCCAAGTGAATTTGGTGGGATGAGTACCTCTCAGTCCTTGGCTCTTAGTCGATGAGGTTTCAGCCTGCAGGCTAGTGCTCCGGTATCGGATGGCTAAAACTACTTTGTGAAAGCCTTTACTCAATTGCTATGCTCACAAACATACATTGTTAGAATTTTCAATGAAATTCAATTAAAACATATTTTCATATTTCAAAAAGTCTTTTATCAATTTTTAAATTTCAATGATAACATTAACTAACTTTATGAAAGCGTTGCTATACTAATATATTTGTAAACTTCATGCCCCTACTGAACTACTGTGCTCACAGGGCTAAACCTCTATTTAAAAAATTGAATCAATCACCAAATGGACTCCTCAGAATTATAGTATGCCTTGCTTAGTCTGCAACTTGTCGAGCTCATGAGTGTAGATTGTATCTTTAAAGTAGCCTTCTCGAATATATCATTGAGATTAGGAAAAATATCATATTTATGTGTTAATACCATATGTCACGTAACGCACATCTTTTATTATTATTCCCGGGTACTTTAGTGATATGATGCCCACGTGCCCACCGACTGCTTTGCGGAGGGAATAAATCTCACGTCGACATCTCGCAGCTTTGATTGAAGGGAGTTTGTCCTACACAGCAGTTTTGGAACGACAAGAGTCATCTGGCATTACCTTTTTGCACTAGCAATACCATGAGTCGGTGGGTAAGGCCGACCGATAGCATAAAGGGATTTGTTCATATATAGCTTTGCTATATATTAAAGTATGTTTCTAAGACATCTTATGATTTCACAATGGTATATAGAACTTATGCGGATAAGTTATTGAAGATTTGAGAAGGATAACTTAGGGTTAAATGGGTAAATCCAAATAAATTGAAGTGATATTTAGATATAGTAATTGAGAATGATTAATTAAAATTTTACATATTCAGTGATACAATAAAAATTAGAGGGAATTACAATTTTATTTATTGTTGTTTTGAAGATTAAGTATTAATTTTAATTTACAATCTTCTTTAAATTAGAAGTGTTTGAAAAAATTAAATTTAAAGTTGGTTATTTCAAATTTAATGAAGGGTGTGATTATAATATTAATATGATATAAATGATTTGATTATTTCATAATGTTACGATTTTGATTGATATAGAATTAAATAGTTGGTCCTATAGAAATGGTTCATATCGATAATATTTAATTTAATGGAACAAGTGGTGCAAAAAGCATCAAGGACATGCTTTGAAAGGTTTGAAGTTCAAGGATTTATTTTACTTTAATAAAATCGAAAGAGTAAGTTAATATTACTATAAAAAAGTGACGATTGAACTAGATATTGGCATGAACGTAGATTTAGGAGATATTATAGTCTTGCAAAATGTTAGAGAAAGACGCATTAAATAAATTGTCATGGAAATCATTTTAATAAGATTTGTTCATGTGTAAAATCACATAGAGAATACTCATTTAAGTACATGTTCAGTGTAGATGATTCAAGGCCTCTTAGAATAACACATGAGAACATAAACATATGCAAAATTTTTGTTAAATTTAAAAGAACCCATTTTTAATTTTTTTTTGTAGACTGTGTGGTTAGGGCCTATTCCCAATATACAAAAAAAATAAAATGATAAACACTGCTTCTGACTGATCAATAGGGAGCACAAAAAATAATGAACTTACTAAAGAATTCAAAAGAAACCAAGTAAGACACCAAAAGAGAGCTGAAGACAAAGAAATCAACATCGAAATAAGATGTTGAAATCACAAAGACTATAAAAGAAACCATTGAGTAGACTCATATCATTTATCCTTTTTTGCTAGATCCACTTCCTCATGCTTGTAGTAAGGAGGGAATCCATGGTCCATTGAGTTACTTCATGAACTACATCTCTATCGTCAATGCAAAGCTTTTCTACTTCTAATTTACAGATTTTTTTCCTTTTGATTGGGAAGTTTGATCTAGAGATGTCATTAGAAGTTTGGGAAATGGTGCATTTTCTAACTAGAACAACCACATAATCTAAATCCAAAAAATTATAAAAATCCTCATCTAGATCTTCATCGATAGGAGTAATTCTTTGGGTACCAGCATTGCAGGCCAACATGTTTTCATCAGGACACTAGTATAGGAGGCCGACATCATTTTGGGAGATCCGACAATCGGCAATTGATTTTGATATTTATGTATATATGTAATTGAGGTGACATGTATATTCATATTGTAATTATCTATGTAAGCCAACTTAAGGCATGAGTATTGTAAGGGTATATAGGTCAGTTGATTAGATCATTATGTGATATGTGAGGATAATAAAAGGATATGCTTTTAATGATTGTAATGTGGAGATTATGAGGATATTCATGTAAGCGGTTATTCCAGCAAGGTTTTAGGGTTTAAGAACAGAAACTTTCAGAGCTTAACCATAATTGTATTCAAGCATAGGAGATGCTATCTTTGCAGTTCATTTTATTTTCTGGATTGTAGCCTAGATTTTTATGTAGTCAATGAGACTCGTTTTTGTGATGAGTAGTGTGCTCTACGCTGTAAGCCTTCCTACAAGTGTAGACCCCCACATTTTGTAATATATTTTCATATGGCCAGTGGATTGATATTGTGGTTCACAAATCCTACCATGGTTTTTCGTCTTTGAGGTTTTCTACGTATAATTATCTGTGTTATGGTATTCATTTATGTGATTGGCTTATTGGTTTCTTTACTTCTTTCAATTATATATGTACCAGTATACCAATTGGTGAATGCATGTTTTAATAAGGTTAAAATTAATCATTCTAGTAGAACATTGATTCATGCCCCCCCCCCTCCTCTCAGTGTTCTTGGATTCCAACAATTGGTATTAGAGCTTTGTGCCTTGAAGGAAGTTTAACAGCTTGAGGGAGACCCTGAATCCTGAATCCATGGATATGAGTTTGGAGAAGCAACTGGAGGTAGCAATTGAAGATTATGATGTTAAAAGGATGAAGAACTTGAAGATACAAGATGAATTTAATTTTGCTTAAGAATTTATTCTTATCCTACAGGAGAGGTTGTCATCTGTTCAAGCTAGGAGGAAGGAACTACTACAAAATCAGGATAATGATGAGAAAGATGCCCTTAATGAGAGATGTCAGAAGTTGAGTCAGGAGAACATGGTTATGAGGAATGAAATGCAAGCCCTAACTGTGATAATGTCAAAAGAGATTGAGGACAGGAAGATGAATAAAGAAAACCTTGGGAGATCTTTGAAGATAGGTCTAAATAATGCATCTAGTTGGTTCATGAAAATTATATGTTTAGGACTGATTTAGTGCAATCCCAAAGTAATGAACAAGAACTTGAAAGACAAATGATAATTCTAAGAGATGATTTGTCTATTGCAAGTGAGTATAAGGACAAATTCAAGGTTAGTTCAGCACAACTTGATGAGTTATTGAAAAATCAAAGGCATAATGGAGATTCCAATGGACTTGGATTTGAACAAGGTTAGAGTTTCAGTACTACAAATGAAGATTAAAATCAGAAGGCACCGGTAAGGCAGCCTAATGCTGACAAATTTAATGGTAAATGCTTTGTTTGTAATAAATTTGGTCACATGGCTAGGTAATGTAGAAATAGAGCAAATCGGAAGTATAATTCTGCTCCCAGTCAATGTTCTAAATGCAATAAGTATGGTCATAAGACATAAGATTGCAGAATGAATGTTTAATGTTATGCATGTTGAAAATTTGGACATATGGCTAATCAGTGCAGGTCAAGCAATTACACTGGTTTTAGCAAAGCAATTCAAAAGAACAATGTTACGTGTTATGCATGCAACAAGATTAGACACATTTTTAAGTTATGTAGAAGAAGAAATCCACTAGTTGATAATGATGGATTGAATGACAATGGGAAAGAGAAGGTCAATGAAATCTGGCAAGATCATATTAAGAAATGGGTCAGGAATTCAGAAGATCAATCAATAGGATGCTCTGGTTACTCAATCGGTAGAGGAGCTTGCTCCTGCACTGGCAGGAAGCTCATCCGGTAACTGAGGCAAATGCCTTAGGGGTAGGAAAAATTCATGAAATATAGTGCATATGCCCCAGGAAGAGGTTCTGGAAGATGTTCCAGACATTTAGAGATGCTTATCCAGCATGGAGATGTTTGACCGAGATCTGGTATCTTTCACCAGAAGTCATTCATATCAATGATTGATTAGGGTTTCTTGGAGGTTAAAAGGTTGAATCCACTTCATTTATGATCACCTTACATTCATAGTGATTAAGACCAATTCAAAGTGAGTCTAAGGCAATTGAGTGTGATCGATATCTTCTTGAACGATTTCACCAACAATCGGAAGAGTTCTTTAGGGTTTCACCAGCAACTATTTCTCAGGTACTTATCGATATTATCTTTCTTCATGGAAGAGAGATCATCCTCTGCACCAACTTTTATTGCAAATCCTATTGTTGTTGAGGTCAAGGATTGTCCTAGGCTGATTTTCAAACAATGTCTGCATATTGCCACCTTGGATGATTTAGTTGGTACATTTTCCTGTGTTCCGGAAAGAGTTATATATGTGGAAGATATCAGAGCATACATTCACTATTATTTTGAGGCTTTGGGTACTAATGATATTAAGAGCATGTATATGAGTGAGTTGATGGGAGATTCTAGAAAGATTAAGCTCAATTACAAGCATATTGAGGATTTAGGGTTTACGGGCATCCTGGATATTCTCAAATTTGAAGATGAGATTGTCACATATGTATTGAGCAGAGTGTATGGAGAATTCATCTGGTTGGAAAGACCGTATAAGATCTTGAAGGAGGCCATCAAGGCCATCATTGGTTTACCACAGATTGGACAACATTCAGAGAAAAAGATTTCTATTGATCAGGTTAACAAGCTCACCGGCGCAACATCAGACCGACAATCGATGAGGGTTAGTACTATCATCGATAGAGATATCAGATTCATAAGCATGATTATTGGTTACAAGGTAACTCAATCCAATCATCTGAGTTATGTTTCTTTCTCTTGCATTTATGTCGCACATAAGATGATGAGTGATAATGAGATATTAGATCTCTGTGGATGGATGTTAGATGAATTGTTGATTAACCTAGGGAATATCAAAGGAGAGAAGAAGGGAACATCCCAATATGGAAATATTATTGTTTATTTGATGTTATTTTTCATTAATAAAACTCTTGGCTTTGGGAAAAGGCAATGGGCATTTGATATCTCGGTAGGAAGACAACTCAAATAATAGATTACTAATCTGGGTAGTCAGCAAGATGATAAGGTTTGGGGTTACTTCAAGTCATTCCAGAAGGCTATGAAATCTAGAGAGAGGCTTCCAAAGAAAATTGTTGAGAAATGTTCAATTGAAATATGCTTCATGGTTAACAAGGAAACATTAATGGAAGCGGTCAAGCCCCGAAAGATATAGATTGAAGAGATGGGTTATGAAGTTGATGCACAGATTCTAGATGCTTATGCAAATATGTTAATTGATGCACCTATTGATGAGGCTAAGAAATCCTTTGGTACTGCAAAGAAGATGAAGAAAGAGGTTCAAACCGAGTTTAATAAGAAGAAGAGGAAGAAGCAGCAAGGCAAGGCAAGCAAGTTTGTTGAACAAGTGTCTCAGGATATCAAGGCATTAATGGATGTTGTTTTGAAAAAAGGAAGGAAGAGGAAAGAGCCTGATGTTTTTATTGAGCCTATTCCATCAAACTCTGGAACTGAGGATGACACAATATTAGCATTCAAGAGGGCATTGAGGAAGAAAAGTGAAGAGTCAAAGGAGGAAACATGGAAACAACCGGTTAGGAAGGTTACAATCAAGGTATCGGCAAAGAAGAAAGCTCCAAAGGAAATATCCCAAACACCTTCTTCTCCATCTGGTACTACAAGAAGAAAGAAGATGGATGACACTGATCTTGCACTTGTTTCTGGTAATGTAACTATTATTCCACCTAAGACTTGTGCAGAATTGGTTGATGAAATCACTAAGGATGGTATGTTGAAGAATGTACAATTTTATTATGAGCATTTAGATGATGATGAACAGAGAGAAGTTGAGGAAGCAGTTTTATTATATTTAGATATATATAGAAAGCCTTGTTAGAATTGAGAAACAAATAGTGGCATAGTTATATAATAATTTAGATGCTAGAATATTATCGGCTATGGAGGAGGACAAGCGGATAAAGATTCAAGATTTGTTAACTACCTGCATATCCATTACTCCTAAGGAGTTGGATATGACACTTGAGATTGCAGACAAAAAAAGATTTCAAAGAAACCACAAGATAGTCAGTCTTATGTTAGATAGGTTTAATAAGATTATCAGTGAGAACCACAAGGCATGGGTTCAATTCTTTGCTTAAAACACTTGGTTTTATACTTCACCGAAGGCTAAAACAAAAACTACAAACATCTCGGTTGAAGGGAAAGGTAAAGGTATAATGGGTACCTCATCTACAATTTTGAAGGATATTAAGATATTGGATATAGAGCCCCCGATAGAATCTAATGTACAAGACACAAATGTAGAGATAACGGAAGATTCTAAGAATGTACAGGTTGAGGACAGAGTTCATAAGGAGGAACCGATAGTAACTGATACTGCACCAAGTGGCAAAGCCACCAGTGCAAGAGAGGAAGTTATTAAAGTTTATAAACCATAAGAGGAGAAGGGAGGGGAATCCAGAAGGAAACCGGTAGTGAGCCCATCATTGTTGTCAATTAACACCTCGTGGGTAGAGCAGAAAAGCTTAACTGAGATGAGTTCTACTGAGCTCATGATGATGGTTGCACAAAAGATGATGTAGGATTTGTGGACAAAGGAGTTATTAATCTATCTATCCCAGTTTTGCTTAGATTTATCACGGAGTGTAAATTTGATAAAGAAGCAAGCCCATCCAACAAGCTTAAGACAATCACATAGCACATTTCCAAGGATTTTCAATCTTTACAATGGATACCAAACCAGTAGGCATTGGAGAGGTTTACACAAGCTAAGAGAGATACATTTGATCAGATGATTGAGTCGGAGAAGAAGGAGATTAATGATAAGTTGAAGTTGATTGATAATGCATTAAGGAATTGTACAAATATTTATAGAGTATGTTGTAACACGGGTTTACTTACAGATGATTTAGATAAGAGGATTAAGGAATCTTAGGAAAAGATTGTAGCTATATTTAATTCTTTTGATGGATCAAATTCTTTAACAACATCTATTGATGGTCAGATTTTGGTATTGGAAGCTCAAGTTTCATCTCTTGAGAGGCATAAAGATAAAATTATAAGGAGAGCTAGAGGTCTCAAAGGTTTGGTGAGTTGCTGGTTGGACTCATTAAGTGTACATAAGGAGTGTATTGATATAGTTGGTAAGCCCACACCGACAAAGCTTAAGGATAAAGAGTCATATGCCCATTGCTTAATGGACTTGTATATGTTTCCGACACACTCAAATCTAGTTGGGATACCTATCTAGAGATTTTGGAGAAAGCCTATCCAGAAATTTTCTAGTATATTCAGCTCCGGTAAGGTATTTTGGGACATTCTTTGTACAGAATTTCATTCTTCATCCCGGTTTTTGGTTATTTTTTGTCATTGATGTTAAAGATGGAGGTATAGGTGAAAAATATATTCTTGGTATCTGGAGGTATGGAGTATTTTGTTCACATCATGATCCTAGATGGATATTCAGCTCAGGGGGAGCAATATCAGGATGAAATTGACAGATGGAAACCATTATCATTTTTCACGTGAATGTTGTAATCAATGCCAAAGGGGGAGATTGCTGGAAACATGTTCCAGATTTCATATTTTAGTTTGGTTGTTCATCAGCAGACACCTCACTGGCACTGGCAGGCATCTTCACCGATAGGAGGAATTCTTAGGGTACCGGCATTGCAGGCCGACATGTCTTCATCAAGATACTGGTAGAGGAGGCCGACATCATTTTCTTATATCCGTCAATCGATAATTGATTTTGATATTTATATATATATGTAATTGATCCGACATGTATATTCATTTTGTAATTATCTATATAAGTCAACTTAAGGCATGAGGATTGTAAGGGTATATAGGTCAATTGATTAGATCATTATGTGATATGTGAGGATAAGAAAAAGGATATGATTTTAATGATTTTAATGCAAAGATTATGAGTACATTCATGTAAGAGGTTATTCTGGTAAGGGTTTAGGGTTTAAGAACCAAAACTAGCAAATGCTATCTTTGTAGTTCATTCTCTTTTCCGGATTGTAGTCTGGATTTTTATGTAGTTAGTGAGACTTCTTTTTGTGATAAGAAGTGTTCTCTTGGTTGTAAGCCTTCCTGCAAGTTTAGGCCTATATATTTTGTAATATCTTTTCATAATCCCACCATGGTTTTTCCTCTTTGAGGTTTTTCATGTATAATTCTCTGTGTTATGGTATTCATTTGTGTGTTTGGCTTATTGGTTGCTTTACTTCTTTCAATTATATATGTACCAGTATACGGGTTGCTGAATGAATGTTTTAATAAGGTTAAAATTAATCATTCTGGTAGAACATTGATTCACCCTCTCCTCTCAGTGTTCTTGGATTCCAACATAGATAACATACCATGCCTTTACAACACCCTTACAAAAAAATTTTGAAGCTCTGTCATAGATCCCATCCATCTTGGTAAATCACACGGTCATCGTTGGTCAATCTGAAACTCACCTTCCATCTAGAAAACGAGTCCATCCAAAGTATGACTTGGCATAGCCAACTCACCACTTACTTCACCTTGGTCAGTGTCCCCACCATCGGCTTTTCTTGGCCCACCTTGGACACATGGCATCATCTCGTAATGTCGCAGTCCATCATCCCCTTACATCTCTTGATCATGGGGTTACAAGGGTCATTGGATTGATTCACTTTACCTGCTAGTCACAATGAATGCCTTCTTAAGTCCCTTAACAGTTGAGCACTTTTTTACAGAAATTAAAACATCTTCCTCAATTACAAGCACATGCAGATTGATGAACTATTAGTAGTCCAGACTTTACTTGTTGGGAACTGGTAACGACAAATGTTGCAAAGGTTTAACTGTCATCTTAACATCCCCATCGAGGATAGGTGGCATCCTCTTATGATGTTGCGGTCCTTAACCACTACGCACCTTCAACCGCGGGGCAGCCCAGGCTATAGGATTTGCTCGCGGTTTAGCTATCAGCCACAATATTAAAACATTAGACTTAAGTAAAAACAAAGGGGTCAGCTTAAATGTTAAATGGGATCCGCCTAGGATAATATAGGTAAGCATAACTTAAGGGATAAAATGGCCCTGCCAAAGACAACATGACCCTCATGCCTTAAGACAAAAAGGTAATGCGAAATTAAAACAAGCTTAGGTTTTTTCCACAAGATTTAATTATTAAAGCGTAAAACCCTAAAACCTAAACCCCAAAGGTACGAATAGAGAACAAAATTAATCCAGAATGACCAGGATTTTGACTAAGACATGAAAATTTTTGCTTAGTCATATTTAGGACTATCAGGACCTTCGACAACCCACCCTCAAATCTATTTGCAACATTTACAAAAAAAACAAGATATGGTGAACCATCTATTACAACTTCTTGTCGTCTCTCTCCATGGAATCCTAAAATTCATTTCCTGTCACAATAACAATCAACCCTCTCCCAACTATCTTTCTTATTTCATGGAGTGCAAGTACCACCAAATAGGTATTTGTTAGATGTGTCTTCCTCGAGCGAGGAAAATTTAGGAAGAGAAGAGGAAAGTGATACATGTAGTAGGTCTAAAAGAGGGAGATCAACCAGAGGTCAAAAGATTATAAGAAAATTCCATAAATGCATGGAATTCTTTCTTGCTCAAGGGGGGTCATGTTCTTATGATAATGAGAGCATAGGTGACATCGAGGTGCTCTTGAGGTACAAACATCTACAGAAATAATGGGTACCCAAGGAACTTCCTCCAATAAACACTGATTTTTGTGTTAACGGGAGGATATATCGCATAGCACCATATTCATTACATGGTTTGGGCCTATTTTACATGGACGACATAAAGTTGTATTGAAAAAAAGTTGCTTAATTGATGGTGTATGTCATACCCTGTTACAATTACATAACTTGGATGCAACTGGTTCAATATACATGAAGTATGTGTAGGTATGCACTGTCAACAAATTATATACAAGTAAAAGATAATGATCAAAGTAAAAGAGTGGCTATGTACATTAATGAAAGACCAAAAGCAACAACAAGGAATATTGCAAGTTTTATAAATAGTACACTACCTAGGTCAACTTATAGGCAACCCAATTGCATATTCGAGACGTGTGAGGGAAACCATGTATTCGTATGTGCGATAAAATCAATAAGTGTGGGGGAAGAGTTGCTAATCGATTACAATTTGAATCACATACATACAAACAAAGTTACTATCGTAGGGGTGGTGCGTACTTATATATACCATTTAAAGCAACCTCCAATTAATGACTCCAATATATCATTTTATTATTAATTTTTTTTGGTAAGTCTATTGGTTTCATTTCGGTAATGTCCTTTTATATTTAATTTTTTTCATAGTGCGACATTGATCCAACACATAGCACATACCAAGATGTAGCTCTAGGCACTTCTACCGAGCAGGTAAACCTTATTGTAATTGTACAAATTAGATACAAGAAAAATGTTATATTATTATGTTATTTTCTTCTCACAAATAGATGTTCGGGGAAAGGCACCTATAGTAGCTAACAACATCGATACAGAGATGGAATCACTATCATGAAATGATGACATCGCATATTCCACAAACCCTATCGAAAGGATAAGAAAGACGCAAAAAAATTAATAAAGAAATTCTCAAATTATTATTCATAGTCCCTCAAACTTATGAGATACAAGAGAGGGTGAAACAATTGATAGAGAGAGCACAAAACTTGCAAGTAAGCAGTAATGAAATCTTTAATTATAACATAAGTTCATTCATGGTTTATATTTTATGCTCTTTTATGTCATGAACTAAAATATGTACGTGTTGTTTTTATAGGAATTTTTGCATCCTCATGAAGATGGTGGCCATGATTAGGGTACTCCAGGTAGTTCAGGTGATGACCATGTTTTGTGCATACACCAACTCAAATTTTTACATGTTTCCATTCTTTTGTTAATGTGTTATTGCTCTTATATTTAATGTATTGTATATTTAATGTATTAATCTTTAGGTGTTGTCCATGTTCCTGTGCATTCACCACCTCATCTGACCTCATCATCGGCACCTATATTGCCGACTGCAATGTCGACAACACACAACATGCAGTCATCAAGTATTGCATCGACCTGGGCAACAAGACATGCAGTTGGGGATATAGAGGCCACCAGTGGTGATATTTTAGCAACATTTACTAGATATTTCCATATTACTAGTACGGGAACACTGTCGGTCACATTTGTGGTGATCGATGATTTTGTTCCCATAAAGATGGAGAAGGTTCCAGGTACTTTAAAATAATTATTACATAAAGTCCAATTGTAATTTACTTATTCATCACTCATTTTGGACTAATGATCCCATGATTTTTTGCAGGCAATGATATTTTTTATAAACATCTAAATGATATTACATTGGAGATCTTCGGGCCCACCATACATACATAGTGGAAGGCCCAAAATCAATAATTAAAAGATGAACTCATAAACCGTTTGGTTGTGTTGTTTGAAAATGACACATTCAACAAAACCAAGGTCCTTTAGAAAGTTGGCACATATCTAAAGTATGTGAGGGACCAAAATAGGACACATTTAGAGAAGAACATAAAGTACGAGTGTCCCCCCATGATTCCAGAGAGGGAGTGGAAGGACTTGGTTTTGGATGGAAAGGAGAAAGTTGATAAGAGAAGAGGACATACACCATTGAGCAAAGGAAGGTATGTGATACTATTAACAATATAATTGTGTACTAATTACTCTATATATTTACATAATCTAACATATTTCAAACTTTTCATTGGTTGCCCGACACATCGAAGGCAACTAAGGCAAGACTAGAAAAGAACGGGCAACAGAAACTTGGCTCTGGTGGTTATATGAAAATTGCCACACGAATTGTAAGTATCAATAAATGAAATATTGCATCAAAATAATAAATTGCAAACATTTTTTTTAATCAAACAATAGAAGCAAAATTCATGATATTAAGCAAAAATACAGGGCTCTGAATTCAATAGAGCGCCCATAGAAGATGACATAAAAATTTCCTTCCAACAAGGCTATGGAGCCATTGTTGAACACCTAAGAGAATTGAGTGGGCAAATACAAGATTATAATGAATTCATCACGTAGGTAAATAAGCTAAATGAAAATTATTTAAAATTTAATACTTGAGCAATAATATATTTGATGTTAATTTCCAACATAAAGTGACTATATTTGTTTTAAATAAGAAAGCAATGATGACAATGCACATGGCATTGGAATGCAGCCTGCTAAGGGTGGAACACAACCTGCACATGATGAAGGTTGTGGTGTGCATCCTAGTACAAGATGTATTCATGTTCTATATATTTTTTTTTATTTAATTATTAATACAGTTAAACATTTTTAATTGAAATTGGTGTAGTAATTAATGTAACCTTTTTTGTTTTTATTTTAGAGCATGTAGAGTGTGGTGAACAAGTGGAGCATGATCAGAGTAGACAACATCAGGAATGTGATGTGCCCCCATCAGGTAAAGAGGGCTACTATTATTCCTTTAGAAAAATTTAATTAAAATTGGTGTATTGATTAATATAACCTTTGCTTTGTTGTTCTTTTTACCATGCAATAAAGAAAGATGAATTTTCTTTTAAAACACCAAAAAGGAAGGCATGAAGTTCATTTTATGTATCCAAATAAAATGATGAGGTTTATTTTAACTTGTGCAAAAAGGGAGAGTGAGTTCTTTTTAACCAACTTTTGTTGAAAGAAAGTAAAAAAAAGAAACTTGAAGCTTCTAAACTAACTCCTTCCCCTGTACAAAAAATATTAGAACCTGCACACAGTCAGTGATCAAATGTTAGTGTGAGCTTACACAAGCCTAAATTCTGATCTTGGTTACAAATTTTACAATTCTGATCCTGAAATGCCCTGAAATTTGACTAAGTCTGAAATTTGGAAGATCTTCCAAAAACTAGATTTTGCATTACAACTCCTAGAGGTCTGAAACCCCTCTCAAACATCCTGAAAGTATATATGGAATATAACTTAAAGTATAAGAAAGAGAAAAGAGAAGAGGAAATGTCACTTATATTCCATATATACTATGCCTCTCGCAAGCTTAATTTTTGACTCTGTCATAAATTTTTGGCTCTGCCAACTCTATGCGCTAAACTATTGCACGGATGCGCTAAGAAAAAGCACCCACGCGCTATTATGTGCCCCCAATGTGCTAAGCTGTTTTCCCAATGCGCTATTCTATTTTTCTCCCGCGTCGAGACCTATAGGAAAATATTAGTGAAAGTCACGTGCTAAAGAAAGGTCTCCACATGCTAGAGTATAGACCCCACACGCTAAACAGTGAGCGGGATGCGCTAGACTGTTAATCAGATGCACTACTCTATTTTTCTCCCGCGTTGATACCTACAGAAAAAAAAATTTAACGGAGGTCACGCGCTAATGTTTGAACTGCACGTGCTAGAAGATGGTCTCCACGCGCTGAAAAGTGGATTGGATGCGCTACTCTGTTTACTGGATGCGCTAAACAGTGTTTTGCCCGCGTCGATACCTATAGGAAAATTTGTTAATACAGATCATGCGCTAAGAAAAGGTCTTCACGCGCTAAAGCAGAGAGCCCACGCGCTAAACAGTAGGCTAGAAGCGCTAAACTGTTAAGCGGATGCGCTAATACATGCTTTCGACGCGCTGATTCTTGTTTCCTGCGGACCTGCAAAAGTGATCAATTTTAAAAACCAATTTGTTATTTGGGGTCGAGCCCCATGGTGGGCACCAGAAATGTATGTGGGAAAAGTGGGTGAATAAAACTTAAAACATGAAAATTTTGAGAAATACCAATCCACACACACACACAGGACTTCTTGATGCAAGCTATGGAGTAACGTAGTGTTACTCAGCTTCCCAAGGAGGGTCCCATGGTTCTCTATCTCACAATGTCCCTCAAACCAATGTTTTGCTCTCAGATTACTGAGCAAAATGGCTTAGGGATGGCAAATATGAGAACGAGAGAGATTTTTAATTGATTTTAGTATGAGATGTGTTATAAGCTAGGTATGATGCTAGAGATGCAATAAACTAAATGATAAGATGATAGGGTTAGTATGAATACTATCCTAGCATACTATATTTAATCTATGATTGAACTAAAATGATAAAGAACTTATTCTAAACATGCATATTCATGATTAATTCTGATCTAAAGAGAGGCTAAATGATGAGCATAAAATGATATGAAAGCTTGAAACAATTTAAGCATAAGTGTGATGCTTCAAATTTGAAAGATGATTGTTTAGAATGGAGGAATGAGAGCTCTATTTATAGCACAAACAGGGCAATGGATGGTCAAGATTGAAAGGTTTAATCAAGGGCTAAGTTTGAAAGTTGGGAATCCATGTGCACAATTGGCACCAATGAAATGATGACAAATGTCAACACAGGATTGGGTTGAAAGAAGAGGTTGGAGGCATTAAAGGCCTGAGAAGACCTCATGGTTATCTAAAGGCTAAGGGTCAAGTCTAAGTTAGGATTACCCAATGAATTAAGATCTAATCCAAAGATAAACCTTTGTGCAAATGATTAAGAGATAATCATGGTCAAAGCATTAATGACCTGATGAGACCCTTGGGTTGGGTAGAGGTTGAGTCAAAACAAATGTTTTAACCATGTGGAAGGGTTTGAAATAACCATTAATGGTTATTGGAGACTTTGTGGATTAAGTGGTTGAAGGTTGGAAGCCTTCAATGGTTTTCAAAGACTTTGGGGGTTTTGGTGGTTGAAGATTGAAAACCTTCAATGGTTATCCAAGACTTTGGGCCATTTGAGAAGTGACCTCCCTTTGCTTAGGGATGTGACAAAGTTTAGAGGGGGTTTATGTTAATTAGAATCGATTAGAAGATTCTAGAAGGGGTTAGGAAGGGGTTTGGGATTTTGCAAGTGGATGGGGGGATAATAGGATTTAATTGAAATAATTTAATTCATTCAATTTGGTTGTAATTAAATAAATTTGATTTATTCAATTTAGGATAACTATTTAATTAAATTTGAATTTAATTAAAAGTGGATAGGGGGGATTTAATTGAATAAAATGATTTATTCATTAAATGGTATAGTGAATTTTATTTAAATAAATTGAGTAATTTACTTAATAAAATAGAAGAATGTGGATAATTTAATTAAATTGGATTTAATCAAATAGGGAAATGAACATAAAATATTTATTTAGGAATATGGTCATTTTTATACGTCTACAGTTTCCACTCATCATAATTATATAGGATTAAAAGTACAACTTTGAACCAATCCATTATTAAACAAGAGAATGCAACAACCATTCTTTACAATATAGCTAATCAGCTCCTTATGTGCACAAGAAAAAGCATGCAACTTTGGAATAGTATTGGTAAACAGATTTGTCTTCCCTTATTTGTTTAATCTTTAAGCACCGCGGGTCATGGAAAGAAAGACAAATTTTCTACCAAACAGTTGGAAAATCATTATATTGATTAACCTCTGAATTAAGGTATAGCTCCCTCTAGTAAATATTCAATCAGCTCCAAATTATAGTCAATCAATAGAATGCTTTTCACTAGAAAGCACTTAAAGGTAATTGCATACACCAATCAATACAAAATGAATGCAAGCACTGATTCATACATAACTCTTTATATAAAGCTGACAGACTTCATATGTTCCCTAAAACAAAATGAAAAGCTTAAAAAGATGAAATTTACCAATAGTTTTTTGCACACATAGAAAGTATAACAGCCCCTTCTTTGAAACAGATTTTTACAAAAATCAAACTTCAAATATCAAACACAGATTTGAAACCGAAGATAGCTGTTAACAAGATTTTCATTCATCGATGGTCATCCACTTTTTACATACACAAAATGTTTTTAGCCAATCTTAAAGATAGTCTTTTCAAAAACTTAGTGAACCTGTTCAAAGTCATTACAAAACATATTTATAGGTCACCAGACCAATAGTTCTTTTAACGAAAGTAAAATTAACTCGCAAGAGTTAATAGAAAGCAACCCTAACTGTATAACTGAAACTAAGGAAAATAACTAGACTCACTAGCAAACAACTGCCAGCAGTGCTAGTCATGTCATCTGCTTAGTTTTTGTGTGATCGCTCAGGTTGGTGTTTTGGACAAACACCATCACTGCCTTCCCCGCACTCCACTCTTGATGCACTTTTGAAAAATCCTAGATTACAGTTATGTGTGGCAAACTAATGTGAATTACTCTCTGCTTCCAAAGCTCCTTCTTTCTCTTCACCATCTGCACTTTATCTCTATGGGAATCCAAGTGATCAAGACAAACAGTGAGCATCGATTCCACTTTATAAATCCTCGTAAAGTCTTCCATGGACAAGGATTTCTCCACCTTGATTTGTTTGATGTGGCTGCTAAACTGGTTAATCATCTCCATAGTATCTTCCAGGGTTTCGCTATCTTCTTTAAGTAATTGAACATATACGCAGTGTAAGTCCTTCTGCATGGTCACCCTTAAGGTCGTTAATTTTCCACACAGACTGACCGACTCATTATAACCCTGTTCAATAGTCTGGTTGTGCCACTTGATACTCTTTATGCAAATAAACATTACATCTTCATTTAGTCCTGACACTTGATTTCCAGCAATAAAATTCATTAGACCATAACGCTGAATATCACTCATCTGTTTCGAAATCACTGCCCACTTAGATTTCTCTTTTTACCACGAGACCAAGTCGGAGTCCAATGCTTTGGTGACCTCATTGGAATCTTTGAAAATTTGGACCAAAACCGTTATTTAATTGCTTGCTTGATGCATGATCGAGGTGAGCCATTCTGAGAAAACCTCGGCAATCATCCTATTTCGTTGAACTTCATCAAAGAATTTTTGATTTCCAGGTGACTTTGGACTGAATGGTCATAAATTTTGAGACAATGTTAATGGGCTGTTCTATAGAGCATGAATATACTGGGCCATTTGTGTTAGACTTTGTTTTAACTCAGCCTTGTCTCTCTCGTCCTTCCAAGTACTAGAGATAATTCGTTTAGTCGAAGTCTCCAGATGCTTCACATCTACAGCTCTGGTTCCAACCCCCAAATCAATTCATTCAACAACATAGTCTGCTTCTGAAGTCATAACAACATCTTTATCGGACTAGGGTCTAGCAATGTCTGCAGTCCAATGCTTCGTGCTATCATCAAAATCAATCATGGCCTTTGTTTTTAGCTTTTTGGGCTTTGTAGACCTTCCCAGACATTTACTCACAACATCCTCCATTGATACCGAAATAGGAACCACATTCCTTTTCCTGGTGATTGAATCACTTAACCATTTTGGTGCTAGAGTCAGTTCATTAGATGGCACGGGTGGAAATCTTATTGTGGATGGTGGTGTGGCACAATCTGTATGAGACTAGATTTCAAGTGTCCCTGGGTCTTGGAAAGTAGTATCTATGTCAATTGAAACCTTGTCTACTTCAGAAATAGGGGATGCCATCTTGCACAGTGTTTCCTCTGCATCCAAATCCAGAATGAGATGAGGAGCCGGCAGCTGGAAACTCTTCTTGGACCTTGACCTGGTAATTTGACCACCAATAGAAAGGTCAATCCTGATGTCAAGTTTCTCTTCTTTAATCCTTGCCTACCTTTTTTCTTCCTCTATCCTCTGTAAACCTCTATCACAACCTATTTCTCCTGCTTTGAAAACTCCTTCTCAACACCTTCTCAAGAAAATAATAATCTCAACGAGACAACTACTTAGTTGTAAAGCCGAGAAAATCTTACCCATCATTACCAAAAGATGCCTTCATTACTCCTCGTTTGTGTGACCTTACTTTGAAATGATTGCCCTTAAGCATGCCTTAAATGTCAAGTCACTTCACTTCTGACACAACGGATCCTCACACATACTTGCTATAAATGGCAGATTTTAAATCATTGAAGAAAGAATATTCCTGCCCTCGACGACCATTTATCATGTTCTAAAAGTCTATGTCGTCACCTCGTGGCAAGTCACATGTCTTCCAAGAAACCTATAAATCAAACTCTGAATCTTGCAAAACAATCGTAGCACAACACTAACATGAAAAATCTTGAACTTTGAACCTTGAACCAAAAAGGTTCAAGTTCAAGGTTCAAAGAATGCAAAATGCCGACAAGGACTAGTAAAACTTAAAACTGCATGGGAGGAAAAACATTCAAAACAACGCTCGTTGAACTTTGAACCTTGAACCAAAAAGGTTCAAGTTCAAGGTTCAAGTTCAATGCAGTGAAACTTAACAATGACTGAATTACATGAGCAAAATTTAAGCAAATATCTTGACCAATGAATTAGATAAGCATTACTTCAAACAAGGATGCATATGGAATGGAAATTTTATATGGGCCCAACAAATAGCAAAATATCAAAAAGCTACCTCAAATAGTGTGAAGTTGGTGACAGGAGCTTTTTGATGATATATGATGTGCCCCAAAGGAAAAAAAAGCCTCCACATGCCACAAAGCCATGCTATAACACAAGAGAAATGAATAGACAATGGTCATCCCGAGTGAAAGAGTTAATGCCAAACATATATATCCGGACTGTTAAAACACAAGACAAATTGGGGAACACATAAATTATACACAAACATAGTATTTTTATGTGGTTCACCAATTTGGCTACATCCACTAGAAAGAAGAGCATAGATTACTATTATTATTGCAGCTTACATGCATAGGGATTTACCCTCATATATATACAATATTCTTCAACAGAAGACGAAGAGACAAAGATTGGGAAGATGAAATGAAGAGTCAGACTTCACATCCCAACAATCTCCCACTTGAAGTTTGACTCACACTGTGACTTCACATCTAAACAACCTCCTATTTGAAGTATATCCTCTGCTTTCCATTCTCAACCAATATCCAAACACAATCACGAAATCCCTTGGTAATAGTCATGCTGAGAATCAATCACCATAGATAGAATAACAACCACGACTAATTGCTAATAACATGCAATCAATGCTGACATATCCAACCAATACAACAATTCTGTGTAATCTCATCTTCCAACAAAACACACCAGAAACTACTGATGTGCAAAACACTACAAGACACTTATATGGCAGTCCACATGTTGCATGAGAAATGTTAACCAAAGTAACTCAAATCTACCAATCAACACTAACATAAAAGGTGTGGCAATAATCAAATCAGCATGGCCTGCAACCTGCAACCAACTTGCTGCAAAATGTCACTTGACACTCTCCAAGTCCTCATGAAAAGCACATATTGTTGTTAAAAAACAATATAATAAAACAACAATAGATGATTTCAAAAACTCTAGAAAGAAACATCCATGCAAACCATATCTCATCCTTCTACCAACACCACCATGTGCTCAGCTATGCCAAGTATGATCTCCTTTACATCCCCAAATGAAAGAATTTACAACACCCAACCAACTTGGATGAAGCTCCTAATCAAGGAAGATCAAACTCAATATAATTCCAAAACTAGGAACCATCTCCTACAAGGAGATAAATCTACCGAGTAGACGAAGAGTGGGAATAAGAATGCTCCTCCACGATACACCAAGTCCCATTGACTGTCTCCAAGAATAATCTCCTCTAGGTCTACAATGAATTTGTGTCCATCGCCAGGTGTACATTCCTCGGTCTTCTTGTTGAAACCTCTAAAGAGATACCGTCTCAACAAATATTCTCTAATCCCAAGAGAACTCCAGCCTCACCCAAGCTTCTTAGTCTTCAAAAGCACCTCCATGGTCAATCCAACAATGTACTCGATATTAAGAGCACTAACAAGATCAATGTCAAAAAACCCACTGCACATTTGCATAACCAGGAAACACAACATGACAACTTGATCTTACATCTCCACAATTGAAGAGCACATGCTCCAAAGAGAATAACCTATCAAGAGAAACTATATCATGCCAATGCTCTAATCTAGAATCAAGAGCCTACCATGGCATCAACATCTCCAATCACATGAAGATAACCACCTCTTGATAGAAAAATCTCATTACCAGAAGAAAAAAAACTCCCACTGTAGTGTGACATTGATTTATTCATGGTATCATGATAAGCATGCTACAAGTCCAACGTAAACACCCTAATTATCCACTTAGATAATCTGTAGACTTAAAGACTCAAACACCAGATCCACGATCTGATTTGTCAATCTACAATGAGTACTCAGGTTCATAGACATCATAAACAAAATTTGTAACATGATACCAACAACATCACACTCAATAGTTATAACTTACAGCTGCACTTGCTCCATACCCTACAAAATTAGGGTCAAATCCAACATCTTCCCTTAGGCTTTGAGGAGCTACCACTAGTCCATTGCAATAACTATCTCTAGCTATCAAGAAACACTTGTTAACAAGATAGCTCACAACACAGGGCATCTGCAGACTCCTCTCTACCTTACTGAGCTCAAGCTGATTGAAAAACCCTGAACCATCACTGTGGTCATCTGCCCCATGTTCTTGATTCATGTAATCTTCACAATCTTCCTATCACCAGCTACAACCTCTTTCACCAAATCAACATGCCCTAGCTTCCCTTACACTATCCACAAATTCGATGTGGTTGTAACCCCAATTGCCTTCAACTTTGTGTCTATAGAGTGACACACATAACAGAGGTCAAAAACCCCTCTATTTGTACAAGCCGCCCAAGAATTGTTAACAAATAAACTTCTTGTGATTGTCTATGTGAATAACAATAGTCCGCTAATACAAGAAGTATACACATAGAAAGAGTTTAGAAAAGATAAAATATCCAAGTGTAATTTTCTACATCGCGTCCTAGAAAGGAACCTACATATAACCAAATGTCATATTTAGGGCCACAAATTAGGAACAACAACTCACAATAGGATTTCGACACCCCAAGAAAATTATCTTGACACATCCAATAACATGTGCAAGGGCAATCCAAACCTCCCTGGAATCTCATGCGGCCTGAGATTTCTTTTTTAGGGTCGAGCCCTCATAGAAATTCAACATGCTTTTCTTTCTTTGGTCACGGTTTTGAAATACAACATGATTTTCTTTCAATTTTCTAAGATTTGTAAAGTATATTCAGCCCCAAGGCTGAGCTATGTTTATGTATCCAAAGATTCAGATTTTAAACCTTGGTAAGTCATATTATATATTGAAAGCACCTTTTCTACTGGTGAATCTGTATCCAAAGATTCAGATTTCAATTCTTGCTCTTTTTGCTTCCTTCTAATACATGAGGAGAGAGAGACGACAATGCTTTGTGAATCTCGCTCATAAAAAACTTCTTCAAAGACTACCAAAGTGCACCACAAAATTTAGCAATATCCAACCACTCCTCTTCTGCATGCTGGTAAGAATCTTGATAGGTATCCTGCCACAGAGATTTCTATCCACTCACTGCTGTTAATGACTCACCATATCTCTTTTAATATCACCGAACATGATAAGGTAGGATAAGCCCATGTGAGATAAACATTTAAATTTAGCAAAACCAAGTTATTCTATTTTGCCACTTCTTCTGCATGTCCATTCTTCCCTGGTGACTCCATTCAACAGTCATTAACAACAATCTTTTCACAGGCTTTCTCTTTCAGTTATGATAGGCTTTTTGAGCACCCTATTCTAGAAACTCTGTTACCTTTCAATATTTACTCTAGCCCTGCTCTCTCTCAGATCTCGCAGGCTCTGATACCAATTGTTAAAACACAAGACAAATCGAGGAACACACAAATTATACATAAACACGGTATTTAACATGGTTTGCCAATTTAGCTGCATCTACTAGAAAGCAAAGCAGAGATTACTATTATTATTGCAGCTTACATGCATAGGGATTTACCTTCATATATATACAATAGTTTTAAAAAGAAGACAAAGGAACAAAAATGGGAAAGATGAAATGAAGAGTCAGACTTCACATCCCAACACGAGCCCTCCTGCTAATGCAAGGTTTAACTTGCACCAGCTACACGGGCTGTGTCAAGGAAAATCTCAGCCAAAAAGTTGATCCACTGCCAAAGATCGATGGGATTAATGGAGACTTGCCCCACAAGATCGATACTCCAAACAAATGAAGCCTTGCAAAATTTGAGGCAAACAATGAATGCGCAGCTTCGCCAACAGTTAAGACATGCCGGTGAATTGGAGAAGCATAAGCCAAGTCAACTATGAGGATCGATAACTACAAATCAACTGTCACAAATGAACGCAGACCAGAACTCAGGAAATACGAGCCATTAAGATGATTTGATCACAAAACTGTAAGGCACCAACCACTGTATTAATACATAGGCCAAGCAAAATCTCTTCCAAGCAAAGAAAAAAATTCCTGATCCAATAACTGCTGACAAGAGTGAATGTGTCGCTGATTACAAATTAGAGCCAACAATATGAATAAATGGGCCTACTAATAGGTGCGATCTTTAAGCCCAAATAAGGACCGCCAATGCAACAATGGGTAATATTAATACAGAGGTGTACAAGCGCCGGTGAAAAGGTATCATTTAGCGTCAAACAAGGAACAATACAGGCACGACTCCAGCTAGTGAAAAACTTGTTCATCAATAGATACGCTCCAAAAAGAAGTCTGCAGTGGCAATAACGGCCTCACAAAAGCATAAAAACACACACAAATGGAATTCAATGCGAGACTATAGATGGAGCCAACTACTGGAGATAGATCTTCAAGGGCTAACAAACACAAGAAAACCCTTCGAACTTCAAACATTGTCCAATACAAAGTAGCGCAAAACCACCAAAGTTCCTCTGTGTAGAAGGCAAAACAAACTGCCTCCTCAAAAATGGAAAACATAGAGACGATCAGCTAGCACTCCCACCAACCAACGAGATAACTATTGGAAGCGAAGTCCAACGGACTTCTTCCTCTTGCCATCAAAACTCTTGGCTATTCAACTTCTCCTTGCAAGTTCTTTAAGAGCTGATTGTATTTCATTTGTAGAGGTTAATTTTGGAGCTGCTTGCAGCTGTGTATGTGTGTAAACCAGATTGGTTATTAATCTATTGATTCCACTATTTCAACTGTGGATGTAGGCAATTGCCGAACCACGATAAATCTGTGTGTCTCATTTGTTTGTGTGGTGTGTTTATAATTTTATTTTATCTGTTGTTTAAATTTGTTTCTTCATCCTAACAATTGGTATCAGAGCGAGGTTAGATCGTTGTTAAGATTTTGGTGGTTGAAATTCCAGAATCATGGAAGAAGTGAAGATAGAGAAGTTCTCTGGATAGAGCTTCGGGTTATGGAAGGTACAGATGGAGTCTTTGCTGATAAAGCAAGACCTTTCACTCATGCTTGAAGGGAAAGAGAAGAAGCCAACTGTGATGGCTGATGAAGAATGGGAAAAATTAGACAAGAAGGCAAGAGCGACAATTTTTCTCTCGTTGTCCAACAATGTTCTCTTCAATGTCACGGGTGATGCAACAACAAAAGATGTATGAGATAGACTCACAACCATGTATGAAATGGCATTGACTACAAATAAAGTGTTTATCATGAAGCGCTTGTACAAACTGAAAATGGAGGAAGGTTGTGCTATGGCAAACCACATCAATGAATTTAGTACATTGATTACTCAAGCGACTTCGGTGGGGATGACACAAGATGATGAGACAAAGGTTGTTCTCTTATTATGTTCTTTGCCAAGCAGCTGGGATGGCGTTGTAACAGCAGTTAGCACATTTATATCTGGTAAAAATAAGTTGGTTTTTAATGATGTAGCAGCGACTCTTCTCAACAATGATTTGAGAATAAAGAATGATGAAGCTTCATTCGGTGAAGCCTTAACAGTGGTCAGCACCGAAAATAGAGGTAGAAGTCATAATAGAGGCAAAAATAATTACCATAAATGTTTGAAATCAACAAGGAGATCGAAGTCTAGAAACAAAAATGGTGAATGCTGGTTTTGTGGCAAAGCAGGTCATGTGAAGAAGGATTGTAGAAACTTCAAAAGGGCACAAGAGAGGGTGCGGGACAAGGAAGCAAATACAGTCTAAGGTAAATATGATAGTGTACTAATCCTTTCAACAACCGACACTACTCTGGATTCATGGGTGCTTGATACTGGAGCCTCCCATCATGCTACCTCATGTCTTGAAGCATTCATTAACTAACATGAAGGTCATTTTGGAAATGTATTCTTAGGAAATAACAAAGCTTGTGAAATTACAGGCAAAGGGGATGTATTGCTACAATTAGAAGGTGGTAAAACATGGCTAGTCAAAGATGTTTGCCATGTCCCAAAATTGAAGCAGAATTGGATATCCATTGGATAGCTCTTTGATCAAGGTCTTAATGTAAATTTTCTTCCGGATACATGGAAGGTGACTCATGGTACCATGCTTATTTCCAATGGTAATAAAGTGAGTAGTTTATACATATTTAAGACTCATGGTGAAGTGGGAGCTACAATGGTGATTGAGGACAGTAAAGCGGATCTTTGGCATCAAAGACTTGGGCACATTAGCAAGAAAGGTCTCCATGTTATGAATACAAGAAATCAGCTTCCAAGCCTCAAACGTGTTGACTTAGCCTTTTGTGAACATTGCCTTTATGGCAAACAAAAGAGAGTCAATTTTTTGAAAGGTGGACATGACACAAAGACAACACCGCTGGAGCTTGTATACGTGGATATTTTTTGGCCTACCGAGGTAACCTCCATTGGAGGAGGTAACTATTTTGTAACCTTTCTTGATGATTGTACAAAAAAAGTATGGATTTATATGCTTTCTAGGAAGTCTGAAGTCTTTTCAAAATTTAAAATTTTCAAGGCTTTATTTGAAAATCAGATTGGGCATAAGATTAAATGTTTACAAAATGATAATGGTGGAGAATTTTGTTCACATGAATTAGATGATTTTTGTGTTGATAATGGGATTAGAAGAATCAAGGTTGTTCCTTTCATGCCTCAAGAAAATGGTACAACCGAGAGGATGAATAGAACAATTCTTGAAAAGGCAAGATGTATGTTGTCTAATGTAGGTTTAGGCAAGGAATTTTGGGCAGAAGTGTGTAACACAATAGTGTATTTAATCAATCAAAGTCTCTCATCTAAATTTGATTTTGGTATTTTGGAAAAGGAATGGCAAAGGAAAAAGATTTCATACTCGCATCTTCATGTGTTTGGATGTGAAGCCTTCTCGCATATACCCAAGGAGAAGTGAACCAAATTAGATCCAAAGTCGCTGAAATGTATTTTTGTTGGGTATGGTGAAGAGTAATTTGGTTTCAGATTGTGGGATTTTGTTCACAAAAGATTGTTTGCAACAGGGATGTAATTTTCCATGAAACCTCCTTCCCCACGCTACAAAATTCAAATAAATCAAAGAAAGAATATGTCCCTATGTCTTTGTTTCAGAATTGGACTACCAACACTCTGCCTTTAGTCTCTCATTCAATGGGAACCCCTATGACATCTACCTTAGTTGAATACAATTCTTAGACTAAGAATAAAGAAGTTAGTGCTAACAATGTTTGCTCTCCATTTAATTCTAAAATTGGGGGTCTGCAGAACAGAGCACATCCTCTTCACACTAACACCCTCCCGTGCAGATCATGGAGGATGCCACCACTACTCCCCACTCCCTACACTCCCAACAACCCCAGGCCATGGAAGATGCCACCTTGGAACTCATCTCCATGCACACTCGCAAAACATAGGCAGTGCAAAATATTGTTGCAGGATCCTCCTCCCACGACTTGCTTGCATTCAACATGGACAAAAATCCATAGGCTGCTAATTGCCCTGCAGATAGGGAAATTAATAGTAAAACTACTAGGAAAATTAATAATGGGAGAGATATGAATTTGCATAAATAGGGATCACATAAATCGAATGATTCTACTACCGAAACAGAGAGTCAATTAAGGAAATCTACTAGACAGAGGCGACCTCCTGCAAAGTTCTCTGACTATGATTTATTGTTTTGTGAAGAAGCTAAACCTACCTTTATAATCTCTGATCAAACAGAGCCTGCAACATACAAAGAAGTTTGTAAAAATGTAGACTGTGATAACTGACATGCTACAATGTGCGAAGAAATGGATGCACTATTGCAAAATCAGACATGGGATTTGGTGCCACTTCCGCTTGGCAAAAAGACATGAAGAAATAAATGGGTGTATAAACTCAAAGATGAAGTTGATGGTTGCAAAAGATTTCAAGCAAGACTAGTTGTAAAGGGATATGCTCAGCAACAAGACCTTGATTTTAAAGAAATTTTCTTGCCAGTAATAAAATGACTACCGTCCAAGCAGTATTGGGCTTAGTTGCAGCCTAGGATCTTGAACTTGAATAGCTAGATGTGAAGATGATATTTCTCCATGGTGATCTTGATGAGGAGCTATTTATGTATCAGCCAGAAGGGTTCATTAAAAAGGGGCAAGAAGAGCTCTATTGCAAATTGAAACACAATTTGAATGGGCTTAAGCAAGCTCCCACCAGTGGTATCTTAAATTTGACAAATTAATGATTGATCACAAGTTTACTCGTAGCGAGTCTGATCCTTGTATTTATTTTAAGAAGCTTCCTAGTGGTGAATTTGTCATACTTCTCCTTTATGTGGATGATATGCTAGTGGCTAGCACAAGCATGAAGATTGTGAGTGAACTTAAAACTCACTTAGCAAAGGAATTTGCCATGAAAGATTTAGGGACAACAAAGAAGATTATAGGAATGACTATTTTTGGGCGATAGAAAAAGAGAGAACTCAAACTATCTCAGCAAGATTACATTAAAAAAGTATTGGACAGATTTGGTATGGCGGATGCTAAGTCTGTTTGCATACCCTTAGCCTCTCATTTTCAGTTGTCTTCTCAATTGTGTCCCAAAACAAAAGAAGATAAGGAGTTTATGGACAAAATTCCATACATATTTGCAATTGGTAGTCTTATGCACGCTATGGTGTCTACTCATCTGGACATTGCTCATGCCATGGGAGTGGTGAGTAGATTTATGGCTAATCTAGGAAAATCACATTGGGAGGCGGTCAAGTATATATTGCAAGATCTCACGGGTACTTCTGATTTTTGTTTATGGTTTGGAAAGAACAAGATAGTTTTGCAAGGGTTTACTGATTCTGATTTTGCTGGAGATTTAGACAAAAGAAAGTCTACTTCAGGTTATGTTTTCACATTCATCAGGGCAGCGATTAGTTGGGCTTCAAAATTGTAACATACAGTTGCTCAATCAACTACGGAGGCTGAATACATAGCTCTTTCTGAGGGAGCAAAAGAGATGGTATGGTTGAAACCCTTGTTCAGCGAGTTGGGTTTGAAGCAATCAGATTTTTCTTTGTTTTGAGATAATAGTAGTGCCATCTTTATGACTAAACATCAGACATCTCAGCCTCGGTCAAAACATGTTGATGTTCACAGTCATTATGTTCGCCATATGGTTGAAGAAGGCAAGTTTCATGTAGATAAAATTCACACCAACAAGAATTTGACTGATGTGCTCACTAAAGTGGTTAAGTGGGAGAAGTTTGGTTTTTGTCGAGCTTCTCTCAGCCTTTCCAATAACTGATAGTAGGACTAAGTGGGGGAATCTACTTGTTGCAACATTTCATTAGCCTTCAGTGGGAGATTGTTGGAAGTGAAGTCCAACGGACTCCTGCCTCTTGCCACCAAAACTCTTGGCTATTCAACTTCTCCTTGCAAGCTCTTTAAGAGGAGATTGTAATTTATTTGTAGAGGTTAATTCAAGAGCTTCTTGTAGTTGTGTATGTGTGTAAACTAGATTGGTTAATAATCTATTGATTCCGCTACTTCAAGTGTGGACGTAGGCAATTGCCAAACCACGATAAATCTGTGTGTCTCATTTGTCTGTGTTTTGTGTTTATAATTCAGTTTTATCTGCTGTTTAAATTCATTTTTGAATCCTAACAATAACATAAAGAACTTTACACTATCAAAAATCAATAACATAGTGGATCTCAAAAACCAAATCAACCGGGACCTCAAAAAAAAAAAAAAGTGTTAAAACAAGGAAAGAGCTGCAATGCAAGAGTTTGGGCTTTGATACCATGTGGGTGCTTACACCCAATCGAGGAGTTAGTCTGCAAGACATCCTCTTAGCTAAGAGAGATTCAACACATGAGATTGTATTGAGTTAAGAGGTGAGTACAAATATATAAGGAACTTTGCTTAAATAGGCAAGAATAGGTGACATCAGTACACAAGATTTGGGCAAGTGTCTCAATTTAGAGAAGTTAGACTCTAAATATAACTGTACAATTATCCATCTACTTAATAAATGTTCTTACCTAAGTATAACTTAAGTAAACTATAAATAGTAAACATAATTTATTCCAACAATGGATAGAATTACAAGGTAGGGACTCAAGGCAACCAAGATATAGAGTGGGAGAAATGAGAAATACAAGGAGTGAAGGCACACATTAAAGATCGAGGTCAGTTCACAAAAGCTAATTTACCTGAGAGTTGCATCTTCTTCTATATGGATAATAAAAGCATAGACAAAATAATTACAAGAATGAAAGAAATTTCCATCTTTATAAAATGGGATGGGGAATGGTTAGCTATGGGGAATTAAGAAACTAGTGTGAAAAAATTGCACTAAAAGGATTAGTCTAGAATCACTTCCAAATGAGTTTTTCTTGGTTCAATGTTTGGATGGGGGTGTTGATTCTCGAAAATGGTTTTACACTGCGAGAGGCACAGACCAAGTTGTTTCCTCCGAATACCTATGGAATGCCACTTCCAACTGCCAATATCCGTCAGGCTTGGACCAACTATGACAAGGATCCACAAATCCTTCTACACTTTGGGCTCTACAAGACTCAAGAGGGTAATCTCTTTAGTGAACTTCTTGATCTCTACACCACACTCAAAGATTCACTAAAACAAAGTAGATAATCTCATGAAAAGGCTCGACGGAAAGGGAGAATGCTCAAGGATGGAAAATCCTTGACTGATCCTAAACCTACCTGGAGTATGAGATGGGTGGGACAACTCAAACATACATGAAAATGTAAAAAAGTTTTGATAATCAACAAATTACAGTGATTCATCAGTGAAATTGAAACAAGACTGGTTATTAAAGATAGCTATAAGCAGTGATCAATGTCTTACTCCATTCGGCACCTGAAGATACAAAATGTAAACTGAAAATGTGACAAAACTTTATCTAATAGTATAAGATCTAAGATAATACTGCCTTATAGTATATCTCATTTGTAATCCCAACCTAAACTGCTTATCTAAATCCCTACACAAGCCCTATCATTCTACAACTCTATCTAAGCAATTTAATTGACCACTTGGGTCAACACATAAATAGAAAGTCACATACATCACAACAATGCACTGAATAAAACAAACCCTTAGTTGATTTTACTCAAAAACTGATAGAGTCATACAATGGAGAGAAATAGGTCAGAATTTTATTTTTATTTAACAAAAATACTACTTCTGTCACAGGATGAAATTTTCATATAACTCCTTTGAGAACCTACAAAAAAGCTTGATACTAAATTCTTCTATATTTTCTCTATAAATTGACTTTACAACTTGCTCACTTCACCTAGACTCGCTACTAGATCCAGACAAGGAAACCCCTAGGAACAAGAAAAATCTGAACCCAAAAGAGACTCCCCCAAAATCTCAACACGTCTAATGGTATTGATTTCCCTTTTTATAGAAGAAAGGGAGCAACAAGCTTCAGGCCAAAAGACACACATCAACAACATATTTACTCTCAACAATTAGGCCTAAAAGGCCATATGCGATTTTGTTACAAAGATATTCTATATCCATATGCTGGCACCTATGAATCAATATTTTCAACTAAAAAATTGGTAGAAGTAAAACTGCTTGAGCCGTGCTATTATCACCTCGATGCCTTCGAATGGAGTGTGAGATGTTACGTTCTATCCAACAAAGCGTCTCCCTTCTTGGAAAGGATACTGGGTCTTGGGAAGAAGAAAAGTCGCCCCTAAAATAGAAGAGGACCTCAAGCCTTCATGCTTAGGATCAGAAAAAGTGGAAGGAGGAGCTAAAGGGGAAACATAATATGTTGGGGAGGAGTCACAGCTTCCATGCAGTCACAAAAATAATTGGCTGCCACTCGCCACTCGAACAAGTCCTTCTTAGAACCCCATGCCATCTAGTGGCAGAGTAGAAGAAGAGGTTGTGCCATGCGTGACCTTTCTTCATAATAAAAGGCATTCATGCCCCCTCTAGAAATCCTTCTCACTTTTAGAACCCCTCTGACAATAAGCATACTCACACTAGAGAGAAACACCCATCCGGTATCATACAGTAAATAGCAATTCCATACACGACCTTGCTCAAACATCATCTTCCTTGCACAAGAAAGAACTGCTCTTAGAAAATGAAAAGGCTTCTTTTCTCTTGTACCAATTAATTCACCACCCAATTGTATTTATAATAAAAAAACTTCATCCGGTGATACTCATTTACGTGAAAAACCATCATTTTGGTGCTTTCAACTCAACCTGCGAGCTATGGATTTTACAAATCATGCCTTTCAAATCCACTGCATCCTGCTAAGGCTCATCTTATCCGAATGATTTTTTTCTAATTTTATTCTTCCTGAGTGTACATTTTCTACTTCATAATCCCTATCAATAGATGATCTTTGATATCATCGGGGAACCTGTGATCCTTCATCTCTAACTCAGAAGTTATCCCAATCCTTTCACGCTTCTGAGACATCATCCTTGCTTTTCTAATCAATCCCGACTCAGTAGAAAATTTCAAATTAGTCCCTCAAGAATGAGTCGGCATCCAAGTGTCCCAACTTGTTGCTATTTTGTTCCAAATCGACAATCCTACATTCTGTTCATTCTATCTTTCCTGCACAGGTGACAACCAATACCTTTAATGACCCTTTTAAAAATCAATTTGAAACTCAGCCGTAGATCCTTCCCAACCTGACAAATCAAACAATCACTAATAGTCAATATGGCACTATCCTTCCATTGTGGCTTGTGGACCTATTAAACATTGGACATAGCAGTGCCATATCATCTTCTAGCCTAACACTATCAACGACCACACCATCGGTCCTCTCGGTCAACCAGAGACACATGGCATCATCTCATGATGCCATGGTCCATAACCTTCTTGCAATTTCTTTCTTGAGGTTAGAAGGAATGTTGGATTTGTTCACACTTTACCATGTGACCACAGTGCTCACTAACCTTTGCAATTTAAAATCAAGCACCTTTTCGCCCAAATCGTAACATCATCATCTATTTGAAACATGTGAAAATTGATAAGGCCACAAGTAAGCCGGTCTTTACCTCTTGAGAACCCTTAACATGAGGTTTTGAAAATTCAAACTGCTAGCTTGCCCCTCTCTGCTAAGGACACGTGGCATCATCTCATGATGTTGTGGTCTTTATCTTCCTTGTGCCTTCGACTGCAGGGAAGCGCAGACCATCAGATCTAAACTGCCTTTATCCACTGACCGAAACACTTAGAATTTTTAGAGTTAGGAAAATGTAAGGGGTCCACTGAAAATGACTTAATGCTTAGGAAGTATAATGGCCTTGCCAACAGTAACCGACCCTTGGCTTAAGTGGAAAAAGGTAATGACAAAATATAACAAGGTTAGGGTTTTTTCTTCACAAGACTTAAATCAGAAAAATAACAAACCCTAAACCCTACACCTTGAGCTTTGACATAGGGCAAAGTAAATGCAAAATGACCAATATTTTGGCTCAAATATGAAAACTCTTGTGTAGATATTTTTAGGACTATCAGGGGGTTTAAAAAGGAACATTTTTAACATTATCCCATTTATAATTGGGGAACAAGGATAATTTATTATGGATTTGGAACATAATTTCAACCCCTTAAATATTCAATCAAGGAGATCCCCATATAGATAAGATTAGACAATTTTCGCTTAGAATATTGGGATTTTGAAACCTTTCAGAATATTAAAAAATAATTAAGATCATTTTTGTTAGTAGATGAAAAATGGGAAGACAAATTATTGATTGTATGCCTAAATTTTCATTAACATCATATTGGTGCTAAATATCCTAGAAGAAATACATATTGCAAAAAAAATGGGGTTGTGGTGATAGAAGGTGGAAAGAGAGAATTGGCTCGAGATATGCCACAAATACAAGTCAAAATAGCATGGACAAGAGGAGTGTTCGCTTGAAGGTCATAAAGAAACCTAGGTGAACAAGAGCCCTACCTAGAGGAAATTAGTAATATTGTCTCTCAGGATGATGTTGATGTAAAGTTTTTATCCGATGAGAAATGTAAAGAACAATTAGGAGTAGAAGGGGAAGCTCCTCCAAGGTCTTGTGTCAATCATAAACTATACAAGGTACAAATAGATGAGGCATATTATCTAGCAATCATGATGGACCAAACCCTATAAAAATAAATAGAGTGGGATAGGGCAAATATAGATAGAGAACTAGTAGAACCGATTAAATAGGCTTTAAACTTGGAGATGAATGTTAAAGAGATGCAAACAAGGAGACGTCATGAAAGATAGAGAGGGGAGATGGAGAGAACTTTTATTTAGACTTAGATGTTAGGGGAAGTGAATTTGAGGAAGAATAAGGAATTTGGGAAGAAGGAACAATTGAGAAATCAAAGTCAAAATGAAATTAACTAAGAATGAGTGAGAAAGGTGTGAGAGGAAAGAAAACAAACCAGGAAAAAAGTGAAATTATAGAAAATGCAAAAGGGAAAACAAGGATGAAAATGAGGTCTAGCAAGGGATTTTTCCTTCTCAAGTTACAATGAGGTACATAATGTGCAATGTTAGGTGCATTAGTGCCCCTAACAAATGGTACATGATCAAGCACCAAATTGATCAAACCATAATATATTTTGTAATACTACAAGAGATTAAACTAAAAAATGAGGAATCAATAGAACTAATGGAAAAGTGGAGATAATAAAAAGGGGTATTTGTAGAATCACAAGGGGCCTTTGGTGGGAATGATAGAATGCGGAAGAAAAATCAGATCATAGTGAAACCAATCATTGATGAGAAACACTGGTATTTGTGAAAGCCAAAGTACACAAATTACATGTGAATATGTTCTTGATCTACATTTATGGCCTTACAAAAGTAAAGAAAAAAAGGAGTTATAGCATAACTTATCCAAAGTCATTCACGCTATTCAAGTGAAAAAAAACATAGATAGAGAATTCAATGATATGATCAAATATTCAAAGAAATGAGGAGGCATGACTAGAACCTCTTAGGTGTAGTTGGACTTGAAGAGTTTCATAAAAAATAATAATATTCAAGACATCGTGTTGAAGAATGGAATCTTTACTTGGACTAAAAGAAGGAAATGCTTTACTTGTATATTAGAAATACTTGAAAGACACTTACTAGCGAAGGATTATGAGAGGATAGATGAAATGGTTTAAGGTAAAGATTTGAAATTTGACATATTTAGATTACTTCCTAGTTGCATTAACCTTCACACTAGACACTGCATACAATGAAAATAGATGAAGAAAACAATAATATTGAAAGACTAACAAAGATCCAACAACAAAACCCTATCCTAGCAATGAAAAACATCCACCATACACAAATGAAGATACCTAAGATCATGCAAATCAACAAAACAAAGCAACATATACCATTCACATGTCTAGTAGGGTTTCAATCTCCATTTATTCCTATCTCCATTGATCTTGTTTGATATATTTGCTCTCAGATTTTATGTGTGCACAAGAGGTCAACAAAGAACGGAAATGTGGTTGATAGCTTGATCGCAAGAAGGCTTGATTGCATAAGAGATTAGATTGCACCGATTAGGTTATTATATAATTAGGATTGAAAAGGAAGAGGTCATCCTCTTATATAGAGAACACTGTAGGAAATAGAGGGATACTATTAAGAAGTGAAGAGGATAAATGGTTGGCTAGGATTAAAGGGTCGATAGAGAAAATAATTAAATGGTAAAGGGGTAGGTAAGAGAAGAATTAAGAGATGAATGACACGTTTTATGGATAGAAAAGGCTAATGAATTAGTTAAATAAATAAAGATTTTATTTAATTAATAGAAGAAGTGGGATCAATTAAATAAATAAAATATTTATTTAATTTAGGAAAAGGTCAATTTAAATAAATAAAAAGTATTTATTTAAATGAGGAAAGGCTTAGAAGCGGATTAATGAATTAATTAAATAAATAAGAATTTATTTAATTAATGGAAGACTTAGGATAAAATAATTACATAAAAAAAAATATTTATTTAATTAAACATGACAATTTTAGGTGTCTACAAATACAACACCAACTAGATATCCCTTTAAGTTGGAGAATATGTGGCTAGGGGGAAAGAGACTAAAAGGATAAGAGGAGAGATGGTGGTCAAGTGGACTAGGCTATAAAGGGTCACACAAGCATTGGTTTTCTAGGAAATTAATTTTTCTTAAATCACAACTCATAGAATGTAACAAAAGCAACTTTAGTAACATCTTCATAGGAAGAAAAAGATAGAAGATGAGTTAAATAAAATCAATGAAAAAGTGATGAAATTTTCAATGAGTTATGAAGACTTTGAGAAGGGAAGTAATCTCCTATAGCAATATGCTAAAGTGTGGGATATAGAAGATGTTTTATGAAGGTAGAAGTTGAGAGAAGCATGGCTAAAGAAACTCAATAGAAACACAACATTTTTCACAACAATAACTTTTCTTTAGTGGCTTGAGATAAAATATGTCAGCTAAAGGAAGCTAGAGGTGTGAAGATAAGAAAACTACATAATAGGAAGTTTTTAGTATGAGAAAAACTGATTTAAAAATTATATAAGAATAGACAATGAAAATGAGAAAAAGTTTTACAAAGAAAATATTTGGACTAAGCATTCCCCATTATGATCTTAGTAGTTTAGGATCCCTAATAGGACTAGGAATATGAAACATTATTATTTCTTGTAGGGTGATTATCAGCAAGCATTTAATGTGGAAAATTAAAGATGGGTAGAAAGCCTCTTTCTAGAAAGGTTCTTGGGATGGACATGAAGTCATTGACAATTTATAGAACTTGGAGGGCTTAAAATCACAACCACTAGAGAAATGAAAATCCAAATTTATGGACTATGTTGAGAAGTCAAATGAGGGGTAGGTAATATATAAATAGAAATCTCTATGAGACATTATGGTTCCTCTAGACAAAAAAGGAAAATTTAGAGCAAATTCTCAAGAATAAAACAATATGGTTGTCACTGGAAGAAGATGGAATTATTTGTTGTAATGGGATTCTAGTAGATGTTTAATAAAACTGGGATACAAAATCCAAGAAAATACCTCTTAGAAAAAAGAGTGGCCGATTCACCTAACGTTGAGTAGAAAATGCCTCCAAAACATTGGGGTCTTTACATGGACAACTCTACAAAACAAGATTTTAACTCAAAAAGGGAACAAGAAGCACAAATTTGCATGTCCTTGGAGATGAAGTTTGTGTAAAATGGGAGAGGAAACAATCTAACCTGTACTATTAAGGGTTATATTGAGTTCATGTTGCCCAAACTAAACAAATGATTATTCTTTAATAACATATATTAATTTTCTTCCTCGATGGTTGTAATTATCGTAAAACTTGTAATGAATTTTTTATATTAATATATATTTCAAGATATATGCCTTTTAATAAAAATAAATAAAATAGCATATGGATTTGTTTTCCTTCAATTTTTGAGAGATATGGACAGAAAAAACAGGAGAATATTCCAAGGAAAAGAACAATCGAATGAACTATTGTTATCCAAATAGAAAGTATCATTATAGAAGCACTTGAAAAAATAGTGTGCAAATAAGGGTTTAAAAGTATGGATTTAGAACATGAGATGATCTCATGAAGACAAAATGGTAGCGGCACACTTATTGGTGCCACCTCACCTATTCACAAGCTTTATCACATGTGCCAACTAGGTGGTTAGGATGGCATAACATTATGGAGATTTAAAAGCATATATGGGAGAATACAATGGCCTACCATCTAATGATGTCACCTTGACTATTTAGTTGTGTGCGAAATGAAGTAGCTGCTATGTAACAAGTAGAAGAATATATGGACACTAGCATCTGTTTGCTGGAAAGGAAGAGACAAATGGTATTTTTTGAGTACATTTTAGAGAGACGTCTCATGGAAGTATTTAAGTCCAAATATAGGTTGGTGTTGTAGACACTTAGAATGAGGTTATCTATGATGAATATACGAACGTGAATGAGAGGTATCACATAAATTTTTATATTGTATCCACGTTTGTAGCAATGCTAACAGATGTAGGGAAGTTAGAGTGTATATTAAGTGCCCTCAAAACTAAACCAGTTTGGTTGTGGTGGTATGCTGGATTGAAGAGCTTCCTCCAATGTGCCAAGTTCAGATAAGGCTTAATTCTAGATGATAGAATGCAGCCCAAGCTTAGAGACGATGATGACAACCTAAAATAATTATTCATGATTTAGGGTGTTAGCATGGATGTAGTGGCAAGAAGAAGACATGCTAGAATGATCGTTAACTTTATAAAAGGGTACATTGAAGGGATACAGGTTGCGGATAGAAAGTGAACGTTTACTTTAGCCACGAATGTGGATGACGAGATAGAGGGGGAGGAGGAAGGGTAATTCTAGTTACAGTTTTCTATAGTGTTGGTTGCATATGTTTATAGTTAGATCTTTAATATTAGTGGAAGGATAGTAAGGTACATACTCTAGGTAGACATAGAAAAACATGGTATAGATAGTACCTAAATTAGTTGGTTTTTCCTCACTAGAATAAAAGGATATAGTCAATGGCCCAATGAGGGTCTCATGATGCAAATATTTCTTTTTTGGGGGGCGGGCTTTTGATATATGGGGATTTTTCCGTATTACAACGATTGTAGGCTACCACCTCCGGGTGGAGGTCTTGGGGTCGAAACCCCCCGAGGCTCACACCATGCCATCCAAGATGGACGGTATGGTTAGGTGGAGGTTTATCCTACCCCCCGCTGACTATGATTGTCCATAGGTCCCCCATTCCAAAAAAAATGTCTGCTCTGCTCCGCTAGTGCCGATATACTAATCTAGTAGTGCGTACCGCAAGGAAGGCCTAGCACAGATGTAGGGTAAAGTTTGATGTCGGCTCTCATTGTCAGTGGCTTGATCGATGGTTTGTCTCTATTCGTTGGCCAATGGAAATGATGGTTGGTGCTCTCAAGTCATATAGGTGCTTCATCAAAGATGCCTTGGCTCATGATATGGAGATGAGGTCCTCCGATGTGATCTCATTGGTTCATAGCTCTAGTCAAAAGCGGTTTCCCTTAAAAGAAAAGATATATAAGTGTGGCCCCATAGAATCACATTAACCCATTCAAAAAATATTCCTATCACCCTATTTTTGTTGAGTTTGATCGCTTTTTTGTTTCTAATATTGTGTTAATGTATGTTGTGCATAATATTTTATTTTAGTTTGCAATGATTTCAAGGATAAAAGGGTAATATTTATTTATTGAACGAATCTTTAAGTAGTTGTGTGTCATAGTTAGATCAATTTGATATTTTATTTGAGTTATTATGTGTAGCATTTTAGTTACTTTGTTTCAAAATTAAGCTACTTTTGGTTTTTTGAATTTCCCATAGTAAAATCATGAAAAATATTGAAAATGGAATTTATATGGGTACCTTGGATAGAGTGAATTATGGGATACCCATATCCTTTACAAGACAAAATTAATATTTACAAATACTCTATTTTCATTGAAGATTGATGGCACATATTTTCAAGCTTTAGTAGATATCCTTGGGATCTTATCTTGGAGATCATCACTACAAAGGATAGATGATCAACTTAATATATAATGGAAGCTCAATATATCTTATCCAAAATGAAAATTTCTTTAGTGACTATTTAGAATCTGAAGGTTGTTCTTGATGTTTAACTTATTGCATGGTGACTTTCATCTTGAACTACTCACAATTTAGAGCATTATCATCCTTTGTAAGAAGGTGTTGTGATATTTATATTACAATCAAAAGGAATAATGAGGGAAATAACTTTATAGACCATTCTTACTCTCATATATTTTTTAAATGTATTTTGGACATAAAATAATTTTTCTAGGTTATAGTTTCTCTTTGAAACTCATTTTTATGGAAAGTATGATTTAAATAATATATTGTAGATGTATTTAAATTAATTATATAGATTGCATTATGTAACTCACTGTAAAAACTATCTGGCATAAATATATATTGCTAATAATATTATAAATTTCTTCATATATAGAATAAAGTAAGGAAATTAACTAGAATAATACTTATAATTAGCATGTAAAAATAATGTAGATACCAAATAATGTCTCAATAGGTACAATGAGTGCGAAGTGATCGGTTACATTATAAAGGGTTATTAAATCTCCACCTTTAGAAATTATACATCCTCTCGAAAGTCATTGAAGGTTGAGAGAATGAAAGTTTAGCATTTGTCTCTTTATGTGTAAGTAATTAGTGAAGATGAAAAGCCTATGTATAACTACTCCAACACCATCGTAGTACATAATCTTGGAGCAAGAAAAAATTAAAATGAGAAAAGAGGAGGTAGAAAATCTAAATGGGATAATCAAGATAGATGAAACAATAAATAGATGGCATAGATGAACTAGGAGATAGATTGTAGACTTATAGAAAGCTCTCCAAATATCAAGAGGAATTTATGTATGAAATTTTGTGTTGATTCAAAAAACAACAAATTTATGTGGTATACATTCCTCATCCGATGGACATGAAATCTATGTGGATTATGTTTCTTAAGCTATTTACAAATATTATGTGACTTTCAAGTTTGATAGATGCAATATTTAAGAGGTTATATCAATTAATGTACCTGATAATATATGTAAGAATAAATTAAAAATTTGAACTATTCAAACTAATACAATATATAAGAAAAATATAAATATGTATAAGAGAAAATATAAACCTAAAACATTAGATATTATCAAAGAATAGGATGAAAAGAGAAAACTAGGCTATATTCATATCATAAAAGTTCATATAGAATTTAAAAGCTACAACAAATATTGATTTATAAATAAAGGCATAAGAATGAGTTCCTTGTCTTAAGGATATAAAACTTGTATGAATTACAACTTACTTGCACTAAAAATGCAAATTAAAAAGTACAAAATATAAAAAAAATAAAAATCCAAGAATTGTTCATCTCATATTCCTGATCACTTATAGCTCTTACTCCTTTTCAAACATAATATATTCCTGTGAATCAAATTTGTAAATGAATCCTTTAAGATATTTAGATCAAAGATAGGATGACCGTAGTTAAACTCCTTTGGACAATTTAAACATATATTCATAGAACATAACGATTTTAATAATAATACAATTATAAATATAAATGAAACATAAATTTTAAGCTGAAAAAAATAAAAGCATGATCTTAGAAAGATGAAATGGAAACGAGACAAATGGGGGATCGGTTAAAGAAGGCAATGAAAGGATATAAGAGTGATATAGATATTATGATGAATGTAATGAGGGGATAAAACAAATAATTAGAAAATAAGATGGTGGATTAGGAAATAGATTTCGATGGAAGGAGAATGGTTATGGAAGGAAGAGAAAGAGGACTAAGGACCATACACAATTTATTCTATAACTAAAAAATATTACATAAATTAGATCTGAATCGCTATCATGGTGTTCCAAGAGTATATCAATATTTCAAGGTTATAAATGTGTAATATTGTAAATCAAAAGTAGAAGAGGTGCTTGTGCGTTATGACTGTGATGATTAAAAGAGGCAAAATAGGATTCTTTGTAGGTTTTTGATAAATTATCAAATATCTTGAAATGGAAAAAATTATAAATATGATAGGTTTCCTTAGGGATACTTTACTTTTAATTTTTTTGGAATGAGAGAAGTTGATATAAATGTATAGGACACTGTAATATGCTATCTTGAATAAGGAATATTAGATGGAAAGAATAAGGGAACCAATATAATCTCATTACAATTTGTTCTAGTTTATCTCAAAGTTGCATTGTGTGAGTTATAGAACAAATAAGGGAGAGGTTCACTACTCATGATAGTATATAAGAAATATTTTAAATTTTAGAAAAATCAACTAGGGAGTAGATAATCCTATAGCTTAAGGGTGAAGAATTCCGTATGAAAGAGTAGAAATTACAAGAAAAGGACAAAAGATGGTATAGCATAATATAAGAAATAATGTATAGGAAAATTTTAGGACAAATTCAAAGTTGAGAACTAAGGAGTTGATAAAAATTATGTGCTATGGAGAGATAAAAAAAATCTTTAAGAAAGGAAAATTAAAGAAAAACCCAAAATGTGTCCAAATACTACTTAGAGTTACAAATTCACCATTGCAAATTAATCAAAATATTGCATATGTTTCTTCTAATTGTTCTCTTCTGGTGGTGATGCATTCATATTTCATGCTCTTTATCTTGAATAAGTTGATTAAATCTTGTCAAAGCACTTCAAAGTAATGTTATTGTGTAAAATCTATATATGTAATATAGCCATTTTATGTACACAACTAAGATCTTTTATCAAATTTCATATATCTGTGCACCTATAGTTTTGGTGATTAAGTGAAATTCTAATTATTGGATTGTAGATTATTTTGAATTCATCACATGTTTCAAAATTAAGACTAAAACTAAGTGTGTTATTGGCTACTTACATTTACTATTTACATCTTTAAATCCTAGCATCTTTTGATTTTTTTAATATAAATTCTTTTTGACTAGGATTAGATTAGAATTATATTATTCATATCTAGAAAGATTTATGAACCATTTTAGAAAATTTAACTCTAGATGTAAGAATTGTCTAGCTTGATATTTTACTAGTATAAACACTTTGTTAAAAAAAAATTGTAAATCATATAGCTACTTCAGTATTGCTAATACCAAACACAAAAACAACTTATATTTAATTGATCTTTTAAATTGATTAATTTTATTAAAAATATTAAATATCTTCATTCTACTAAAGTTGATTGCATCAAAAGACCCTCTTTGAAAAAACTGACTTCAATACCTTCCAACTCACTTCAATACCTTCCAATTATTAGTGTAAATTAATTTATGCTGAATTATAAGGTTGATTCATATAGCATACTAGTTTAGGCCTCGATATTTAACACCTCTTTCAGTTTTTTTCATTGATTTTAAAGGTACACTTCCGTAGTCTTGAGTCCCTTCAATGCCCACGTTGTTTCTCCTACACCTCTAAACCGGATCATCCATTCCTCTATGTCAGTTTTGAACACCACGAGTTTGTATGTTCTAGTCTGCAAAAGACTTCATAACATTTTAAAAGACTGAGTTCCCTATCAAAGACGTTACCTTCCTTCGCGAATATTTGATTCCAGTTCGCAGTTCATTCGGCGAGAGTTACAATTTACTTGAGGAATGTTCTGAAGGTTGGCCTGTTGCATCATATCACTGTCCCATCTGTTCTGAATAATGGGAAGTACAGTGCATTTCATTATGTTAAATTTCACGTCTCATAATGCGTTCCACTATGTTCGGGATTTAATATTAAAGTGCATGATGAATTCCACGAACATTGCAATTGAGTGCAAGCAGACATAGTCATGTTCCATGATTCATTTCCTTGGTTTCCAGCTATAAAAGGAGGCCATTGACGTAGCGTCAAGCTCATAACCTTCTTCTTCTTCTTCTTCCAAATTAGTTAGTATCATGGCCGTCACTGCTAGTACCAGTGCTACCTCGTATAGTTCTCTATTATGTGTTGCTTCGATTGTGATTGCAGTCGCACTCAGTTTAGGCATTCAACCTTCATTGGCAGTGTTCCAGACATCGTCTGGTATGGAGGGAGGACTATCATTGCAAGAAGGAGCTTCTGTTTACGTTGCGCTCAACAATCTACTGAACTTCGATGGATTCGATACAACAGATTGGTTTGAAAGTGGAGTCGCCTTTGCGAATGTGCACACCATCAATGGCAAGAGCATCGCCCTGAGATATGCGTGTTGGACTCAGTACTGCACCGTTGGCACCTGGGAGACCACAAGAGGAGATTTAGTGCTGGATGATTTTCGAACGAGCGTCACGTATCTGAGGCCCTTTTTACTGCAAGGCTTCTCTTGGGCTGCTGTCTCCAATGGCTACGCCTGGCTCGATTACCATCTCTTCCCCACGGATGCAACCACTCTTGAATTGCCTTCATCAACATCCCTATTGAATGTAAGTATTACGAATACCATTGTTGATGGACATGAAGTTAACACAACTGCAAATGTTGGGGATTTTGCTTCTACTTTACCCAGGGCTCTTATATCAACTGTGTCAAGATATTCCCCTGTTGAGAAGACAGGCTTTATACACTGTCCCGTCTTGCCTCTGGTTTTGCTGAGCCACTTCAACGGCATTTGGGACATTCTCCACGAGGGGGAGTACTTGACATCTGCGAACAAGAGAATACAACTTGTAATGCAGAGCGATTGTAATCTTGTGTTGAGTGATACGCAGAGTAATGGAATTCTGTGGAGCAGCGGTACTGCAGAGCGGGGAAGTGGATGCTTTGTGCGCCTTCAAATCGATGCCAATTTAGTTATATATACTGGAGATGGTGCTCCAGTGTGGGCTATTGACCAAGGCTGTGGGTGCGTCAAGTTTAGCTCTTTGGTTATTGAGGATGATGGTAACCTGGTTCTCTTTCGTAGTGAGAACAGGAAGCTTTACCGAGTTTGGGCTACAAACACCATGGTATGACTGAGGCCTTCAAAGTTGCTATCTCGCTTTCTAGTTGAGTGGGCTTTGCGGTGGATCTAATTAGTATATCTCCCGATTCGAAGAGTGGGTGTGCTTACGTTCAGTTTGTGTATCTCTTTGTTTTGCCAGTCTATGGTATATTTATAATTAATTGATAATGTGTGGATCATACTATAACCAATTAATTCAATATTCTATAACGTATATTATATCCATTTAAAATGATATATTATAGATTAAGGTCAATCTGATAGTATCTGCACATTTAAGAAACAAATAGTTTATTGTTTAAAATAATTGTCATTAACAAAAACTATAAGATGAATAGAAAATAATTTAAATACTCAAAGAAAATATTCTATGCGTTGAAAATTTAAATCATATAAAATAAGTTCCCCTGAAGCAACTCAAATTGAAGTATTGATTTTGATAAAAATATTCATTAAATTAATTTGGAAATGTTATGTTTATTCTTAAAATATGATACCTTTCATTATTTGGGAATGATTATTATAAAATGGGATGAGCCAAATTAACCATACGACAATTTAGTTTGACTTTCTCAAACTAGATTTTTAACTCATAGGACATGTCTCATGAGTTTTAGATGTAACTGTCTTAGAAGACATAAATTATCTGGTAAGTTAATCATTCAAAAAATGTATGATTTATGAATTTCTAAATAAAAAAAGATATAGATTCACTTGAGTGAGCATAACCTTTTATGTGCTTTCATATACATTAATCATTTCAATGGAATAATAGAAGTCTACACGTATATAAAAACATACTAAAACAATCTCAACGTTCTTTTAATTTGGTTTCATATAATATTTAGTACACTATTGCATAAAAAGTTATAATAAGTTGTCGTTGAGGAAGAATATGCTATCTTAGATTATATTCACTCGATCTTTTATGTAGAAATGAAAAGTATGCTTTGGATCTTATCATTCTTGATGAACAAGAAAAGAATGTTCTTCAAATTAAGAAAGGTAATATTCTTGGTCTTGAGTGTTTTTATATTGATTTTTTTTCATGAATTTTTGGATATTTTCAAGGATTATCTCCTAATAGTTGTATGTGAATCTTAACATAATAAAAAATATTTTAAAATATTAATTTTACATTTTTGTCTTTCATTCCCAAGAAGTTTGTAGTAATTTTTTTTTGACCAATTTCACCTTTTATTTCTCTCCAAGTGTCACTTAAAAAACTATTACTAAACTTATCATTGATTGTGTAATAAAGATTTTTTATCATCTCATATTATATAAAGATGGGAGATGGGCGATTTGTTAAGGGATACTTAGTTATTGATGTTATTGTTAATGGGACTTTTTCTTAGCCTATTCCTCTTACTAGATCCATTAGGTAGGGCTGCCCTCTTGCCATTTCTTTGTTTGTTATTGCCTCGGATGCTTTATTCTACCTCCTAAGAGATGACACCTTATCTCCTACAGTTCATGGCATTAAGCTACTAGATGACTCTGAATTGCTCAACATTCAGTTTGCTGATGATACCTCGCTCTTCTTGGAGCTATCTAGGCATAACATTGACTGCCTCAATCAAAAACTTTACACCTTTGGTAGAGCTTATGGCACTCATATCTCCAACCCCAAATCTAGTTTTCTTAGGTGGAAAGAGGAACCCCTGGACTAGCTTCAACAGTTTGGATACTCATGGGGAGGACCCACCAAGATAGTTAGATACCTTGGTGTCCCTTTCTCTGTCTCTCCCTCTCTTAAGGACATGTGGCTTTGGGTCAAAGAAAAGATTGATAAAAAGCTTAACAAGTGGAACAATAGGGTTCTCTCCTTCGCTGGAAGGATTCAAGTCTGCTAGAAGATCCTTTCTTCCTACAGTATTTACTACTCCTCTGCTTGGATGTTCAATAACTAACAAATTTTTGAAATCCAAAAATCTATCAGACGCTTCCTTTAGTCTGATGGAAAGGGTAAAAAAAACACCCATACGGTAAAATGGATCTAGTGCCACATAGACAAGAAACTTGGTGGGTTGGGTCTTAAGGATCTCAGAATGCAAGGAATTTCCCTTGCTACCAAATGGATATTTCATGCTTTGGAAGGACAAGAACCTTGGAAGATTCTTGTCAGAAACAACATTCAAAATGGTGTCCCAAGCTTGCCAAATCTTGGAAAGCCCTCCCCTTTAGTGATCTGGTTGCAGGTGGTTTCTCTGTCTCTATCAAAGGCACTTGGGTATTCAAGTCCATTTGGAAAGCTTGGGAGAATGTGCACAAACTTATTGTCAACTCTAGAATTGACTATAGCAACACTTTGCATGGGGAGAGATCAATATGGTGGAATCTCCACCATAATTCTAAACCCCTTGCCTTAACCCAAGGCTGTTTTGCTAGGTGCTGGTATAATAAGGGTATTAAGTATCTTATGGACATCTTTGAGCATGATAATCTTATTATCTGGGAGGATCTTAGTGGTGAGTATGGCCTTGCTACCTCCCATAAGAGAACCTACAATATGATTGAAAGCACTTCTGCTTGTCTCAACCTTCCCAGGAACACTGATGTTTTTTCTCACAGATACCTCTCATTCCTTTGGAAGGATGGATCCCTACTCTCCAAGATCAAAGCCAGGTCTATTTACAGATTGTTCAACTATGACACCTTGGTGGTTGATCACATTAACTCCCTTTGGTATGTTGACTCAATTACCTCTGCTTGGTAGAAAACCTTTGAGAAATTATGGAAGTCTCCCATCCCCCCTAAGATCAAATTCTTTAGGTGGCAACTCATGCTGAATAGATTGCCTATTAGGAATAACTCGGCTGCTTATGACTTATGCTCTATTTGTAGGAAGCCTGAGACTACATGACATATCTTTCTTGATTGTATTTTTGCTAGAGAAGTCTGGTTGATGTTTGGAATCTCTCTTACTGAACATGTTTGTACTCTTGATATTATTACTGGTTTCATTTGTGGTCTTAAGAAGGATGCTATCCTATTCTGGTAAATTCTTTCTTCTTTCATTCTTTTGTTTATTTAGAAATTTTGAAATGAGGAAAAGTTCCAAGGCAATGATAGATCTCTTACTGGGTTTTTTAGAAAAATCTTACGTTATAAAATTGTTGTGCAGGTTTGTTCTTTGATGAACGTGGAGAGGGAAAATTTGTTGTGTTTCCTAGGGATGGCCATGCAACTATGTTCATTTATGAAATGAAAGACAGATTTGAATGGGCAAGGATTGTGGAGAATCAGACTGCCTTCGATGATGCGCTCAACAAGCTGATCAACAAACTCAAAGACAACAGAGGTCCCTACTTTGACAAGCTCGAGATGTTTACTTAGATCTTGGATCGGAAGAAGGTGGTGTGGATGGAAGGTCCACAAGGCTAGACCACGTGGTTGGAGAATCATGATGAGATTCTCCAATAGATGTTTATTATGTTGCTGTCACAATTAGTGTTTTCCTTAGTCTGTTGTCTCGAATACTGTATACTGTTATATACTTTCCTTTTTGGCTCTTTTTGGTAGATGGATGACTGTATATTTTCAGTTGGTTAGTGTCTCTGACTTTACTAATTGATGGTTGAGGCTCTGCCTCCCATGGTTTTTGTATAAACTCATTCTATTTTGATCTCTCGATTATTAATACAAAAAAAAAAGGTTTATGATATAGTTGGATGATCCCTTTTAAGAAATGTTCTAAGTTCTAAATTTAATTTTAGTGAAAGATAGATTGATAACATTATGAGTTGTATCATATCTTCTTTATTCTTCATTTTGACAAATGTAATATCCTCTTCTCTTTTTATTTGCTATGAGACCCTATTTCCACTTATATTTTCATTCTCATAGCTAATAATTTGGGAAGTTTCTCACCCCCTAAAGCATTAATGGCATTATTCATGGCTGAAACATCGGCGGGGAACTTGATTCAATTATTTTTAATTTGGTTATGTTATTGTAGTGATATGTGCAGCTAAGACTTATTAAGAGCTCTTAATTTGGATGAATTTTAGATATACATTTGATAGATTTAGGTTGGCAAATCAGTGCAGATAAGTCAAACATCTTTTGATTTAGTGGATTAATTCTCTTATTTTGAGATTTAAAATAGGATAACATTGTTTTGGTCATCTTGATATTCTTTTCTCCAATGGCCCTATAAATATTTTTAATGGAAAAATATTTTTGGTCAACTTAGCATGTAGGTTCAATAGTATACTTTGTGTTGGCTTCTCTTACAAAAAATTATATTTTACTAGTTATTTTTAGTAGTAAATTTTTGGTTCTTTAAGGTTTTAAGAATTTTTAAGAAGTTTCATTTTCTATCTAAAAGTTTTTTGTGGTTATGGGTATTTGCATCAAGTTTGGGGATCAAAAGAGGGTCTTAAGATGCAACTTTTTTTTTGTGAATTCAACATAATCCAAACTTTGATGAGAAATTGAATATACATACACTCAAAATCTCAAGATGCAATATGAACAAGATTTGTAGCGCTTTGAATCTACTTTCTAAACTACTAATTTTTTTTTAAAATGGTGGAGATTAAGGGTTTAAAAAGGGGTGGGGTCACAAAGTGGTCCTATTTTGTTCAGAAAGCATAACATAGTGTATGTTGTGGCCCCCATAAAATGCTAACTTTTTTTTTATAATTTTTAAAAGCCTTCTCATGATAAATTAACTAACAACATGTTATTTATGTCATGCTTTTGACTATTTTTTTTAATGAATATATGCTTTTTGACTAATTTTCAAAGTGAGAAAATCTTGAAAAATAGAAATTTGAGCATATGCTCCCCCCCTAAATTTTTGAAAACCAATAAAAAATTAAACTTTTTTTTTGTGTGAAATTGAGATTTTTTTATTAAACGGTAATTTTTCTCATAATTTGATGAACGGGTAAAAAACTATGCCCAAATTAGCACTTGTTGGTTTTTGACAACAAATGGACACAATAGAAAAAGAGATTAGACATGACAACCTTAACATAATTAGAATTTGAAATAAATTATATGGTTATATAGCTAAGATAGAGCTTAACATTATCATGGTTTTTTATTTGCTTGCATTAAAACATGTGCAAACTCGATGGAGAACATGACCAAAAATGTTAGAAAATTTTTCATCTTTTAAAAAAAACACATCTTAGGCCTGAAATGGTTGACCAAGCTTTTGGGTTGGATGACCAAGAAAAATCCAAGAAAAAGACTTGGTATTTCCCAATGTAATTCATTTGTCAAGCACCAAATTTGGTGCCCGTTAAACTTTTTGTATTAGCAACTTCTCCATCTCCCTCTCTCTCCCTTAGTGAAATATATAAATAAAATATAAAAATTAAGTATAATTAACATTTTAATATATATTCTTCATTTCTTATGTAATTCAATTTATATTTTATGTATATAGTGACAAGATGTTTAAGAGTAAATTTAGATATCACGGAGTTATAATCTAGATTCTATGTTTTAGAAGATCATATATAGTTTTAGAGAGTAAAATTTTAATAATAAATATGATCTCAAGTAAAAATTATCTTTCTCTCTCTTTATCTCACTCTCTTTATCTCCTCAAAAACTCTAGATATATCTTTCTCCCTATCTTCTCTCTCTCAACTCTCTCCACCTTACCTTCCCTCCTTACCCACATCTCTCTCTCTCTCTCTCTCTCTCTCTCTCTCTCACACACACACACACATTGTTTCTCTCCCCTCTCTCTTCTCTTTCTCACCTCTCTAGTTATTCCCATCCCTATCCACCTCTCTCCCTCCATCATTAACTTTATTTCTCTTTGTAAACTTCTCTCTCTATCACCTCCCCATATTTCACCTCGTTAGCTCTCTTATTCACTCATTTTTTACCTCTTTCTCCCTTTCATGAATAGAAAAGTTACACAACATCATTAAGTAAATACAAATGAAGGAAAAAAGTTTGTTAGAAGCTTCCAAGTCACCAAAGAGACCCAACTCCATTATAGACAAACAACAAGAGGTTGATCATCTAATTTTTTCATAAAACATAGGGTTGAAGTTCTATGAATCCATGATTATAGCTTCTTATGGCACTAAATATAACTATTAGTTTCTTGTATGATCAGGTGGTCAAAGGGAAATTATCATTATTACAAAAAATCTTTTGCTACACATTACCATAAGTTTAAGGAACACTTCCATCATATGAGTGCATAATAATGTACTACCAAATAAGAGATTTGAATCATACCAATGTAATATCTATATAAATTACCAACTCCAATTAGCCTCTCCACCATTCCAACAATGCCATACAACCTGTTTCTAAAAAATAAATTAAATTTCATTACACTATTTGACTTCCAAAACATAATGAATAAAAAAGTCATTCCAACATATTCTCACAAGATTTCAAAGATAAGTAATAAATAGTGGAAAATACCTTGAACGAAATCACCATAGATACATAACATACTAGCACATTCAAGAAGAAGTGAACATTTTACAATTGCATGCATAGAACTATAACGTTCATGCAAATAACATTAAAAAAAACATGAGACTACATGCAAACCAACGAATCACCTTCGATATAATACCAAATTTAAGAAAAAGTCTCCTCAAAACCCCTTAGAAATTAAGTAATATATTAATGATTATTAGGTATTGTAGGTTTTTCCATATTAATGTTTTCTAAAATTTAACACAAAAATTAGAGCTATAAGAATTTGGTAGCTTTTCAACATATAAAAAATACTTATAAAATAAAAAATGGGACATATATAAGAAAAATCAACCAACATGAAAGAGATGGATATAAGAAAAGCCTCAAAAAATCATTTTGGATCGTACCCAACCTCTAAAGTGTTGAACCAATGTATTAAAAATACTAATAAACCCATTACAGTATAATATCAATTTCCTTCCTCAATAAAGATCAACATTTTCTTCTTTCAATAGAAATTTTACAATATAACCCTATAAAAAATGTGTCTAATAGTCTATCTTATGTCTCCATCTCACTTTCACAGTATATAGAATCATAGAAGCTGAAAAATTTACCAAAAGACTTTATGATGTTTATAAACATGGTCAAAAACTATCGTGCCAATTGTCAATAAAGCACACACTATAATTTATTATTTGCCACCTTTGAAAATATACTCCATGACATGATATAACATGTGTCGTAAATGGATCAATTTTTTTAAACCACTTTGTAACATTTATTTTAATCATGTTCTTTTACATCTCTTAGACCCCCCTTTTTCTCTCATCTCTTAAATTATTCAAGAAATCAAGTGGAATTGTCTTCTTTTATTTAAAGAATCTATAAAATAATACATAATTAAATAAATTAAGCATTAAAACTTAACCAAAAATACTTATCTAAAAGGAATATTATAGAATAATAATTACTTAATTATTAATATAAATTTTAATATTTAAAATTAAAAAATTGTTTCATAAGAATTAAATTAATTAATAAATCAATACATGATATAATTAATTTATCATCTTCAAGAGAGAGCTAATTTGTAGGATACAAGAATATACATTCCAAGAGAAAGGATATAAAGTATCAACAAAAGACCATTACCAACATTAACAATAGAAGGGCAGACAATTAGGACTAGAAGAACAAGGAAAACCTAATAAAAATTGGAAGAAGAAGCAATAGTAAATACAATGTCACTTAAGTACATATGGATCATTAAAAGACCATAAAAATGAAGAAATGTTTTCTTCTTTTACATAAGAATGAAATAATAAATAATTTTGAAGATACAAATAAATGGTATTTAATTTCAAAGAATTGTATCATATATTTTCTAAATCTTAATTTTTTTATTAATATATCAATTAAATTATTTAATTTTGTAATATAAAAAAAAACCGTATATTTATTTTTGTTTTCAATACCTAACCCCTTTTTCTAAATTCATTCAAGATAACCAATCCATTATTTCAATAGTTAAAAAAACATTGCAATAATTATTCCTATCCGATTAAGAATACAAAGATATGTAGGCCACCTAAATGAACTTCATAGATAAGTTATAAAGAAAACAGTGGCATATTTATCATATTGTTTTAATTTACTGGAAACCTTTTTAGAATTTATAAACAATATGTATGTTAGTCGTATCAACCGATGCATCTATGCTTGAAAAAAAAATTCTTGAACAAACAAAATATGAAGGATTCATATTCATTTATGTTAACAGAGTCTTCAAATAACTTTAGAAAACCATTTTAAAGCTCTGCATTTTTGGGTAAAGTTTTCCTCTTTCAGTAATAGTTCCATTCTTTTTAAACTAGATTTTCCACCACCTTTCTCTCTTGCTTAGAACCACCTCCTCTTTTACCATATTGTTGAGCTCATTTATGAAATTCCTATTCACCTCCTCCTCTCTAGCCTTAATTTTTAATTCCTCTACCATCTTGCCTTCTTTTGACACCTCCTCTTTTACCTTATTTTCCGCGATTTCTTTTTCCCTTTCCTCTATTAACTTAATTAGAAACTCATCTTCTACGTCGCTTTTCTCCTCCTCTTTTACCTTCCTTTCAATCTTCTCTCTGAACTCGCTTTCATCTATTAGCTTCATTAGAACCTCTTTTCTCACCTGTCTTTCTACTGTCACTCTTACCTTCCTTGCCACCTCATCTCTCAAATGGTTTTGCTTGGCTAAATTTATTAAAAGCCCCCCTTCAACCTTACTTTCTATTGGAAGTGAAGTCCAACAGACTCCTTCCTCTTGCCGCCAAAACCCTTGGCTATTCAACTTCTCCTTGCAAGCTCTTTAAGAGCTGATTGTATTTCATTTGTAAAGGCTAATTCCAGAGCTCCTTGTAGTTGTGTATGTGTGTAAACCAGATTGGTTATTAATATATTGATTCCCCTGCTTCAAGTGTGGATGTAGGCAATTGCCGAACCACAATAAATCTGTGTGTCTCATTTGTATGTGTTGTGTGTTTATAATTATATTTTATCTACTGTTTAAATTCATTTCTTCATCCTAACAATTGGTATCAGAGTTAGGTTAGATCACTGTTTAGATTTTGGTGGTTGAAATTCCAGAATCATGGAAGAAGTGAAGATAGAGAAGTTCTCTAGATAGAGCTACAGGTTATGGAAGGTGCATATGGAGTCTTTGCTGATAAAGCAAGACCTTTCACTCATGCTTGGAGGGAAAGTAAAGAAGCCAACTACGATGGCTGATGAAGAATGGGAAAAATTAGACAAGAAGGCAAGAGTGACAATTTTTTTCTCGCTCATGTCCAACAATGTTCTCTTCAATGTCACGGGTGATGCAACAACAAAAGATGTATGGGATAGACTCATAGCCATGTATGAAATGGCATCGACTGCAAATAAAGTGTTTATCATAAAGTGCTTGTACAAACTGAAAATGAAGGAAGGTTGTGCTATAGCAAACCACATCAATGAATTCAATACATTGATTAGTCAAGCAAATTTGGTGGGGATGACACAAGATGATGAGAGAAAGGTTGCTCTCTTATTATGTTCTTTGCCAAGCAGCTGGGATGGCGTTATAATAGTAGTTAGCACATCTATATCTGGTAAAAATAAGTTGGTTTTTAATGATGTAGTAGCTACTCTTCTCAACGAGGATTGGAGAAGAAAGAATGATGAACCTTCATTCAATGAAGCCTTAACGGTGGTTAGCACCGACAATAGAGGTAGAATTCATAATAGACGCAGAAATAATTACCATAGATGTTCAAAATCAGCAAGGAGATCGAAGTCTAGAAATAGAAATGGTGAAAGTTGGTTTTGTGGCAAAGTTGGTCATGTGAAGAAGGATTGTAGAAACTTCAAAAGGGCACAAGAGAGGGTGTAGGACAGCAAAGCAAATATAGTCTACGATAAAGATGATAGTGTACTAACCTTTCAACAACTGACACTACTCCAGATTCATGGGTGCTTGATTCTGGTGCCTCCCACCATGCTACCTCATGTTTTGAAGCCTTCATTAACTACCATAAAGGTCATTTTGGAAATGTAGTCTTAGGAGATAACAAAGCTTATGAAATTACAGGCAAAGGGGATGTATTGCTGCCATTAGAAGGTGGTAAAACATAGCTGCTCAAAGATGTTCGCCACATCCCAAAATTGAAGCGGAATTGGATATCCGTTGGACAGCTCTTTGATCAATGTCTTAATGTAAATTTTCTTTTAGATACATGGAAGGTGACTCAAGGTACCATGCTGATTGCAAATGGTAATAAAGTGGGTAGTTTATACATATTTAAGACTCATGGTGAAGTGGGAGCTGCAATGGTGATTGAGGACAACAAAGCGGATCTTTGGCATCAAAGACTTGGGCACATTAGCAAGAAAGGTCTCCATGTTATGCATACAAGAAATCAACTTCCGGGCCTCAAAATTTTTGACTTAGCCTTTTGTGAACATTGCCTTTATGGCAAACAAAAGACAGTCAGTTTTTTGAAAGGTGGGCATGACACAAAGACAACACCACTGGAGCTTGTATACTCGGATGTTTTTGAGCCTACTGAGGTAAACTCCACTGGAGGAGCTAACTATTTTGCAACCTTTCTTGATGATTGTACAAGAAAAGTATGGATTTATATGCTTTCTAAGAAATCTGAAGTCTTTTCAAAATTTAAAATTTTCAAGGCTTTAGTTGAAATTCAGAATGAGCATAAGATTAAATGTTTACAAACAGATAATGGTGGAGAATTTTGTTCACATGAATTTGATGATTTTTGTGCTAATAATGGGATTAGAATAATCAAGTTTGTTCCTTTCACTCCTCAAAAAAATGGTGTAGTCGAGAGGATGAATAAAACAATTCTTGAGAAGGCACAATGTATGTTGTCGAATGCAGGTTTAGGCAAGGAATTTTGGGCATAAGCATTGAACACGACAGTGAATTTAATCAACCAAAGTCCCTCATCTAAATTGGATTTTTGTATTCCCGAAGAGGAATGGCAAGGGAAGAGGATTTCATACTCACATCTTCATGTGTTTGGATGCGAAGCCTTCTCGCATATACCCAAGGAGAAGCGAACCAAATTGGATCCAAAGTCACTAAAATGTATTTTTGTTGGGTATGGCAAAGAGAAATTTGGTTTTAGATTGTGGGATCCAGTTCACAAAAAGATTGTTCGTAGCAAAGATGTAGTTTTCTATGAAACCTCCTTCCTGTGCTACAAGATTCAAATAAACTAGAGAAAGAATAGGTCCCTATGTCTTTGTTTCAGAATTCGACTACCAACGCTCTACCTCTGGACTTTGATTCAGCGGGAACCCCTATGACATCTACCTCAGTTGAATACAATTTTCAAACTGAGAATGAAGAAGTGAGTGTTGACAATGTTTGCTCTATGTTTAATTATGAAACTGGGGGTCTACAGAACAGAGCACGTCATCTTCACACTAACACTCATGGCACAAAATAATATGGAGGAACACCCATATGGTTAGCATTTTGGCTCACATCATCACCATTTGGTTGGGAATTCTTAACAGTGGTCAAAATCCATACCATATCCTGCAAGTTTTGTTTCAATCCCCCCACGACATGCTGCAAAGTCTTCAAACCATGCAGCACACCCACCTCTACCTCCACGACAACTGTTCCCACACCCCGCAACTTGCTCACCTCCCCTGCGGGCTCCCTGCACACTTCTCCACGGGCTCCATCCAGGATCCACCTTCATAGTCAAACCATGGAGTCACCCTCTCGTACAGACCATGGAGGATGCCACCATGACTCCCCACTCCCTGCACTTCCAACTACCCCAAGCCGTGGAAGATGCCGCCTTGGCACCCAACTCCCTACACAACCATAGAACATAGGTAGTGCAAAATACTGCTACGAGTTCCTCCTCCCGCGACTTGCCTGCATCCAACATGGACAAAAATCCAAAGGCCATTGATTGCCCTATAGAAAGGGAAATTAAGAGTAAAACTACTAGGCAAATTAACAATGGGAGAGATATCAATTTTCATAAACAGGGATTACATAAATTGAATGATTCTACTACTAAAACAAAGAGTCAATTGAGGAAATCTACCAGACAGAGGTGACCTCCTACAAAGTTCTCTGACTACGATTTATTGTTTTGTGAAGAAGCTAAACCTACCTTGCTAATGTCTGATCAAACAAAGCCTGCAACATACAAAGAAGCTTGTAAAAATTTAGACTATGATAACTGGCACACTTCAATGTGCGAAGAAATGGATGCACTATTGTGAAATCAGACATGGGATTTGGTGCCACTTCCGCCTGACAGAAAGACATTAAGAAATAAATGGCTGTATAAACTCAAGGATCAGGCCGATGGTTGCAAAAGATTTCGAGCAAGACTAGTTGTAAACAGATATGCTTAGTAGGAAGACCTCGATTTCAAAGAAATTTTCTTGCCAGTAGTAAAAATGACTACCATCCGAGCAGTATTGGGCTTAGTTGCAGCCTGGGATCTTGAACTTGAATAGCTGGATGTGAAGATGACATTTCTCCATGGCGATCTTGATGAGGAACTATTTATGCATCAGCCGGAAGGGTTCATTAAAAAGGGGCAGGAACACCTATATTGTAGATTGAAACACAGTTTGTATGGGCTTAAGCAAGCCCCCCACTAGTGGTATCTTAAATTTGACAAATTCATGATTGTTCACAAGTTTACTCGCAGCAAGTCTAATCCTTGTATCTATTTTAAGATGCTTCCTAATGGCGAATTTGTCATAATTCTCCTTTATGTCGATGATATGCTAGTGGCCGGCACAAGCATGAAGATTGTGAGTGAACTTAAAAGTCATTTAGCAAAGGAATTTGCCATGAAAGATTTAGGGGTGCAGCAAAGAAGGTTCTAGGAATGACTATTTTTTCAAGATAGGAAAAAGAGAGAACTCAAACTATCTCAACAAGATTACATTAAAAAAGTATTGGATAGATTTGGTATGGCAGATGCTAAGTCTGTTTGCATACCCTTAGCCTCTCATTTTCAGTTGTTTTCTCAATTGTGTCAAAAAACACAAGAAGATAAGGAGTTTATGGACAAAATTCTATACAAATCTACAATTGGCAGTCTTATGTACGCTATGGTGTCTACTCATTCGGGCATTGCTCATGTCATGGGGGTGGTGAGCAGATTTATGACTAATCCAGTCAAATCACATTGGGAGGCCGTCAAGTATATCTTGCGGTATCTTAGGGGTACTTCTGATTTTTGTTTATGGTCTGGAAAGGACAAGGCAGTTTTGTAAGGGTTTACTGATTCTGATTTGGCCAGAGATTTAGACAAAAGAAAGTCTACTTTAGGTTATGCTTTCACATTCATTGGGGCAGCGATTAGTTGGGCTTCAAAATTGCAACATACAGTTGCTCAATCGACTACGAAGGCTGAATACATAGCTCTTTCCGAGGGAGCAAAAGAGATAGTATGGTTGCAACTCTTGTTCAGCGAGTTGGGTTTGAAACAATCAGATTTTGCTTTGTTTTGTGATAATAGTAGTGCCATCTTTATGACTAAACATCAGAGATCTCAAATTTGGACAAAACATGTTGATGTTCACAGTCATTATGTTCGCCATATGGTTGAAGAAGGCAAGTTTCACGTAGATAAAATTCATACCGACAAGAATCCGGCTGATGTGGTCACTAAAGTGGTTAAGTGGGAGAAGTTCGATTTTTGCCGAGCTTCTCTCGGCCTTTCCAATAACTAATAGCAAGACTGAGTGGGGGAATCTACTTGTTGTAGCAGTTTGTTGGCCTTCAGTGGGAGATTGGTGGAAGTGAAGTCCAACAGACTCCTTCCTCTTGCCGCCAAAACTCTTGGCTATTCAACTTCTCCTTGGAAGCTCTTTAAGAGTTGATTGTATTTCATTTGTAGAGGTTAATTCTTGAGCTGCTTGCAGCTGTGTATGCATGTAAACCAGATTGGTTATTAATCTATTGATTCCCCTGCTTCAAGTGTAGATGTAGACAATTACCGAACCACGATAAATCTGTGTGTCTCATTTGTCTGTGTTGTGTGTTTTTAGTTCTGTTTTATCTTCTGTTTAAATTCCTTTCTTCATCCTAACACTTTGTACCTGCTCTCTTATCATTTTTTTCTCCTCCTCCGTTACTACCTTTATATTTACTCCTGCTTCGTCCATGGCAGTATTGACTACAAAATTATCAGAATGGAATGTTCCATCGGGAGACACCGCAACGAGCACGGGTAATTTATGAAAGGAGGTGTGCCTGCGGAAATAACGCATAAGCATGGGATTGATTGACCAGGGATCCGTTGTGGATAACCATTCAATTTTTTCATCCCACTCTGCATGAATAGCTCGTGTTCCTCTGCCTTCAATTACTATTGGAATCCAGACAACATCAAACATGAGGTCGATTTTCTTTTCATTCAACAATTTTTTAAGTCTCTGGTAGAAATTATTGAAATCCTTGTATTCTGTATCCATGTTATGAAGCCAGGAGAGTAAGAGGAACACGTATTTCCCTTCAAGCTCTGCGATTTCTACCTGTGGTCAGCAAATAGTTACTGAAAAGGGTCAGATATGATTAGTCCCTTGAAATATCAGTAAGTTTATCAAGGAGAAAACATTAATATACCTGTCTTGTCTTAGAAATTAAGAATTTTATATCTTTTGTGAGCGACAATTCTCGAACCAATTTAGTACTGCTCCGTTCCTGAGAATTCTCTGTCTCAATTAGATCCTTGAGGTGGAGATATTCAATCTTTTGGGAAGTCCATTTCCACGGTCATCTCCCTTACACTCTGGTACATGACGCCTGTCCAGCTCGTAAAGGTTTTAAGTTTATCTCTGCACTCTACATCACTGATGATCATAGCGTAACTGACCCTCTAATCAAAACCCTCAACCGTGCACAATGCTTTTTCAAAGAAAACCAGTGCTCCATACTTATCACAACCAAAAACAGGATGACTGCCCGCCAGCTTCTTTTCCAGTTCAGTCATACATGTTCCAATGTGAACTACTTGCAGTTTCTCACGAGTTGCTTGAAGATCGTCAATTATCCTCCCCAGTGCTTTTCAATCTGCCTCTTGGTAATCATTATAAAAGAGAACAGATAAAGTACTGCCTTCCTGAAGACTAGATGGATGAAACTGCCGTCCATTCAGATCTAGAAAAAGCCATTTGCCATTGAAGAATTCGTAAATTCCTCGCTTTAACTCCTTCCTAGTGTCCGGATCCTGCAATACAATAGCAAACGATAGTGAAAAATCGAAATTTTCAAGAAATTTGTTTCAAGTTAACATCCAATCTGAGTGCATTCCATATCGTTGTTAAGTTCTTGTTGTTTGTTAGTATGACTTAGACAAGTTACCTCCTTCGAGAATTTGTAAAGGGAAGAGATCCCAATCAAGGACGAGTTGTGGTAACGACCAAGTGGCGTATCCTTCTGTCTCTGTTTAGTAGCTTCCATCGGTCGACGAGCATTGGACTTCCATGGATGTCTAAGTAAGCCAAACTTTCTATCCCAATCAAACTCCCTAAACAGTGTCCCGCCAATCCTGGACAATTAGAGAGGTTCAGTTCTTGCAACGACAAGAGGTGGCTCAGTTTAATTGACGACTCCTCTAACTTCTCACATGACTCTAAATTTAAACTCTGCAGAAATTTCATTTTGGAGAAACGATTTGGCAGCCTCAAAAGACTTTTACAGCCACTCAAGCTGAGCGTTTTTAGACGACTCAGCTCTGTGGGAAAATCCTCGGTAAGCATCTGTAAAGACACGCAATCCACTAACATGAGTTCCACCACCTGTACCTTGATGACGCTGATGAATCCCTTTGATAATTCTACAATATTTTTACACCAACTCAGGGAAACTTTTCCCTGCGTCAAAGATTCTGCTGATCCGACCTTTTCATGAAGAGCTCTGAGTCGCTTGCATGATTCTAAATATAGCTCCTTGAGAAGTAAACCATCAAATCCTTCTGGCAGCTCCAATAGATGAGTACACCCTCTCAATTTCAACACTTGCAAAGTGGCCAGCTTCACGAAGCTTTTGGGGAGCTTATCTAGACTCTTGCAATACGAAAAGTCCATTTCCTTTACAGACCTCAGCAAACCAATGCTCTCCGGAAGATCCTTTAGTTTCCTTTACTAGGAAAAACTAACTTTTTCAAGACAGATCAACCACCCAAAATCTTGTGGCAGTTCAGTTAGCGCTTCACAAATGACTAAGATCTATTGTCTTTAAACATTGGAGTTTCTCAAAGGTTTTTGGCAATTGCTCCAACTCTTTGCATTGGCTCAAAACAATATTTTGCAAAGAATATACATCGCACAAAGCGTCTGGTAGATATTTCAGATCAACCCCTCCTAAACACAAGTGTGTAAGTTCACATCCTTCCGACAGGTTTGTCCAACCAATGTTGTCTTCTAATTTCAATCTTTTCAATCTCGCCATGCCTTTTACTCTCACCGTTCTGAGAGTCAGAGGAACCTGCACTCAGAGGAACGAAACAAGGTGAAAAACAATAAAAAAAGTTGAACTACGTAGCTTAAATTTGTAAAATGCTTTAGCAAATCCAGCGTCTAAATAGAAGAAACAATTTCTAACGTTTGCTGTCTTCTTTCTACAATCTTCTAAGTTAACGAGATTAGGTCCTTGACCTGTGAGCTCTCTCCAAGGATTATTCAACCAAATATCATAGAACCATAGGATAAACACAACATATTTAAACGCAGTTTCATCTAGTTACATTAAGTAAAATGTTATAATGATATAGAAATCCCAGAGCACAAAATTTCAACTGTTTCCTTTTAAGTTGCATGATTAGAAAATTTTTAATCAGATTTGAAAGCAAAAAATTTGGCTTGCCTCTTCTGTACCACCTCCGAAGTAAAGATGTGGACTGGTCTCAAAAAATCGTAGGTTATCCGCCTTTTCGATTTTGAATGGCAACTTTTCAGTCTTTCCAGCTTGAAAATATCTGAGCTTCCTTATGTTTTTACTGCACGCACCTATCACTACTGTCCAGTCTCCTAGGGCAAGAACTCTTAAATTATCCATTTTATCCAGCTCTGATGAAGTTATGTGGAAGGGGATCTCGTTTTCTGACATCCAGAGGCCTTTTATAAGACCAAGTTTCCCCGGTTTCTTTGTCAACACAAACAAGAACAAGTATCAGAAACAGTGAGAGACTAATAAATCTATTTTTGTGTTCAGTAACTAGTATGAATGCATACCTTTTTCACAGCCAGCATAACATCAAGAAGGTCAGAAGCCTTATTGATTCGTCTTCCTTTTGCCCAAGAAAGACAATATGTCTCGACTGAAGGAGGGACATATACTGTGTCCGACTCTCTCTTCACTAATTGTAACTGTTTGAGCTTTTCAAGCACACCGTCTTCGATTATGCAGGCTGCCTCATGCCAGTTCTAGCCATTAAAGAATGAGCAAATGTCAAGAAGCGTATTTTTAGCTATTATTGACAGATGGAGAAATTTCTCCACACTTTAAATAGCCCGTGAGTTCTACAAAATTATGCTCTTCGGTCATAATCCACTCTGATAATCTATTGAAGGCTTCATTATTTGCAACGTAGTATTTCAACAAATACTCCAGAACTGTTTCCATTCTTTTCTTATAACCCTTGCTTAACTTTATGATATTTTTCACCAATAGCTCTCTGCTCATGTCCAGCTTTAACTTGTCCTTAAAGACTTGCATTGCTACTTCATTCCTAAGAGGTTTCATAACATAGAGATATGTCTTGAAGAAGGAGTCCTCCTGTTGTCCCTTAGTTGTCCTTGATGACAAAAAGGGTGACATCATGAGACTTTGTTTAATGGGCTGAAGCTATTCTGGCTTCAAAACAGACCTCTCGTACAGCGTGTTAGCGACAGGTTAGTCAATCGTAGCCATTTATTGCAAAATCGACAGTGTACAACACACGACTAACACGTGTGTTAGTCAATCCATACTGCCATTTTGGAGCCAGAATAGACGCATCCTGTTTAATGCTAGTTGACATGGCGTATACCTTTCACTTAATGTCTAAGTCTGATGGTTTATGTTATGTTATATGTTGAATATAAAATGCTTATGAACTGCACTATTGGCATTTATTTAGATGTTTTTAAAAGTACTTTGTATAAGTGCTACCGGCAATATGAGATGTGGGTCTCGATGACTTGAAGGTGAGCTGGTGTATTGTAAGTGATTGTTGGTTGGTTGACATGGAGTGGCATTTAAGTGACATGTTTTGACGAAATAAAAAATGCATTTCAATATGACAAGGGTTCGGCATTTTCTTGTAAAGCAAGTGATATTTTTGTTTTTGTTATATTGCAAACCCTAACAGGCCGCCACCATGGGTAATGAGAAGGTAGTTGAAGTGACATGTTTTTGGTCATTTCTTCATGTGGGTTTTGCATATGTTAATCTGTAGTTGTAAGAAATATGGATGGTGGACTTTGTGGCCGCATATATGGGGTTTTCATCCCGATTTTTACAAATTCCTATCTGCAAGATTAATATCTTCTTTTCCAGGTGTTATCGTTTCATTATCTCGGTTTTTTTTATTCACAAAAAATGGAATATGTGGTTGTGGTAAAGGATTTCAAAAGATACAATGTCATTTATTTATTTGTTTCTCTTGCATATCTGAAAAAGAGCATGGGTTATTCGAAGGGACCATTTTCTGTTAAATTGTTCCTTGTTAGTTATAAAGGATTCTTTGATTAAATGTCATTTAAAAAAATGAGCTGTTGAAATCAGAGGAAATCAGTTTTCTTCTTGGTAAAACAAAAAAGACGTTTTTCAGGATCAGTGGATAAAAACCCTGGTTAGCGTATGATAACTCGTTTTCGAACATTGTATATATTGAAGTTCTCACAATAGAAAATGATGTAATTTTCTAAATAGAGAGGTGTATGTCAGTAAAAATGGAGAACAAGATGGATTTTTTGTAACAGAGGGTATAAATTTTTTGATTATGAAGTATACCTTGAAAATAAAACAATATATGATGAACTCTCTATCTTTATTAATACAGTGACTTCGAGATATGTATCGTATTGTTATAACAGTACCCTGTAACTAAGATTATTGCATATTATTGTGTTGGAAATCTCGTTCAAACACTGGCAAATTTGTAGATGCACAAAAATAGTGTAGATATAAGTTTTTCAGTGCTTGTAACTTGAGATGCTATTGAGATAAGGTGAGATAAAGGGGTGGGTGCTCCTTGAAGTCTAACACTTCTAAATGCAGTGTACTGAGTTGGTGCTCATTGATTTAATAAAAGGAAATTCATTGCCAATTGGTTTTTCTACCCCAAGAGGGTTTTCCACTCATGAAATCTATTGTGTTATGGGTTCATTTTTGTCTCAATTTTTTTCATTAAGGTTAATGCTCTGATACCTAAGTTATGTATATGGTTTTCTGTTCACAAATCTTGTCTTGCTCATTTTCTGCATTACTTAAAATGTTCAAGTTATATTTCCATTTGTAACAGTCTGTTATGATTATAAGCATTACGAAGGTTATTCAAAATGCATATTGAATAATCAACTTTATTTGCTTTAATAAAGTCTTGTCTGAACCTCTAGGGATTGTTTTTTTTTTATTACTCATAGATTGCAAGTTGTCACAAAGTTGCTCAGTTTTTATTTGCTCAATTTGGGTCAGAATTTGACTCACTCTGATTCACTCCCCCCTCTCAAACTGAATCAACTTCCAACAAGTGGTATCAGAGCTTAGGGTCCCTTCATATAGGTCTAACCTAGGGATTGATTCTAGTCTTTGGAAGTCCATATGGTCCAATCATAAGAAGGTGCTTCACTTTCTAGAGCTGCTCTCTTTGATGACTTAGATTATGTGTTCAGGAAAATCATAATGGAAACTTACCTAGTTTTGGTTGATCTTAATGTATGGGACATTGTAACCATAAAATATGTTGTTCCTTCTACTATTCCCACTGATCCAGATGCTAAGACACAATATGAATTAAAAGCCATAGCTAAGCATGAAATCTTGTGTGGTGTCACCAAGGATGTTTTTGTAAAAGTCAAGCATTGTGCATTTGGTCATGAGATATGGAACAAACTTGAAACTATTTATCAAGGGAATGCAAAGGTCAAAAAATGTAAGATTCTCACACTCAAAAATCAATTTGAGTCTTTGAGAATGAAAGAAGATGACACCATTGGAATTTATTTTCTCAGAATAGATGAAGTTGTAAATTCTAGAAGAGGTCTTGGTGAAACTATTGATGAAAAAGATGTTGTTAGGAAGGTCATTCGAACCTTATTACCTAAATTTGAAACTAAGGTTTCAACCTCAGAAGAAAAAAAGAATTTTTCCACAATGACTCTTGATAGCTTACAAAGAATACTCACAGCCTATGAAATGAGGATAGGTAGTAATCCTTCCACTTGTAAAGAGACTACTTTCAAAGCAGGAAAGAAATAAGAACCTAATAGTGAATCTGAACTTTCAGATGCTATAGAAGCCCTACTTGTTGGAAAGCTGAAAAAGAAGTATAAGGGTAAATTGCCCTTCAAGTGCTTTAAGTGTGGCAAAACTAGACACTTTGCTGCTCAATGCCCTTTGAGTGACCAAAACAATGAGGGAGAAAAACCAAAAAAATTTTACAAAAAGAAAATGTGGAATCCTAAAAAGAAGTTTAATTATTTTAAGAAAAAGAAGAGTCTCTTTACTAAAGAAGACTCTAAAGTGGAATCAGATGACTCACCTTGTGAAGGTAATGAAACTTTATTCATGGAAGAGATAGAAACCCCTTCAGAGAAAGACCTGATTAACGAAAATGAAAATAAACTTGATGATTTGTATCAAGGTGAAGTTGATCTCGAAGGAGAGTTACTTTGTGCTCTCAAAGAAATCAAGAGATTAAAGAAGCTTTTAGCTTCTCATGAAAGATCAAATCAGATCTTACAAGTTGAGTTGAGCCACTCAAACTTGGCAACTACAAACCTGAAATCTCTTCTTGAAGAAAGAGAAAAGAAAATTGAAACCTAAGAATAGAAAACAATAAAACTACAAAAAGAGATTGAAAAATATGAAAGTACCATGCATTTGAATGATATCTTGAGCAAGCAAAAGTAGCACAAAAATTTGACTGGTGTAGGTTATGATAAGGATGAATCATCAAAACAGATTACTAAGCCTACAAATAGAAAGCAATTTTAGGCTTACATCAAGATGACACCATTTATGTTCAGGTTCTTTCATGGCTATTGCTTTTATTGCAATAAGTTTGGCCATAAAGTAAACACTTGAATATTTTTACAACATAGAACTCCTATGTTTGGACACAAACAAGCCTACGACTTTCCAAACAATGTGAAGTGTATTAATTGTAATACCTTTGGACATACCTCTACTCAGTACAAGTCAAAGGCAAACACTAATAAGATGTGGAAACAAAAATTTGTACCTAACTTTGAACAATGAATGATTGTGCAAACTTCTTTTTTGTCAAATAAGAAATCAATGTGGGTGTTGGATAGTGACTGTTCACACCATATAACAAGAGACTTCATTTACAAGATTTTGATGGAGGTTTTGTACGATTTGGAGATAATTCAAGAGCCTTTGTCAGGAGGTAAGGGTACATTACTACTGAATGATGATACTCCACTTCATGATGTGTATTTTGTTGAAGGATTAAAACATAATTTGTTGAGTGTGAATCAAATTTGTGACAGTGGTTATAATGTATCCTTTAGTTCTCAGGGTTGTGCTATCAAAAATAAGTCTGGTATAATTGTTGCTGCTGGTTTTAAGAACTATTGGCAATGTTTACAACTTGCTTGACTCCAGAAACTATGAAAACAATGAAGGCATGTGTCTTTCGGGTCAAGTAGAAGAAAATTGGTTGTGGCACAAGCGCTTGGGACATGTAAACTTTGATAATCTGGTTAAGAATCAGAATGTTAGAGGTTTCCCTATCTTGAGTAAACCTTTAATCTCAATTTGTAAAGAGTGTTTGAAAGGTGTACAAACAAAAGTGTCTTTCAAATCTAAAGAACACTCTTCCACAAGACCATTACAGATTGTTCATATAGATTTGTGTGGTCCTAAAAGGACATAGTCAATAAATCGTGAAAAATACTTTATGCTCTTTGTCGATGACTATACCAGAATGGTATTGGTTACTTTTCTTAAATACAAATCTGAAGCATTGGACAAGTTTAAGATTTTCAAAACTATGGTTGAACGTGAATATGATCTGAAATTAAAATACTTAAGATTAGATAAGGGTGGTGAGTTTACATCACAAGAATTCACAGATTATTGTGAAAGACATAGCATTAAAACACAATATGATACTACCCAAACACCCCAACAAAATGGAGTGGTTGAGAGAAAAAATAGAACAGTCAAAGAAATGGCTCGCATGATGCTCAATAAAGCAAATATGCCAGATAGGTATTGGAAAGAAGTTGTTCATACAACAGTTTACATTATGAATCATGTACAAATCAAGGTAAAATCTACCTTTACTTTGTATGAACTCTGGTATGGTAAAGCTCCTTCTATTAAATATTTTAAGATTTTTGGAATCAAGTGCTACATTAAAAGAGATGAAGAAAATCTAGGAAGCTTTGATACTAAAACCGATGAGGGTATCTTTCTTGGATAGTCGATTCATAGAAAAGCTTATAAATGTTTCAATAATAGGCTAAATAAAATTGTTGAAACAGTTAATATAATATTTGATGAGCAATTTGTTCTAAGTGATGATGTACAGGATGTTGAGGAGGATAACCAATAAGACTTGATCAAGCTCCTAAATTTGTTGAAGCAAAAATAATAAATGTAGAGAGTGAATCTAGTTCTAAAGTTGCATCTAGTTCTAAAGCAAAAATTCCTCTAAATACACCGTCTAGATTCATTACTAAAAGACATCCTCAAAATCAGATTATTGGTGACATAGATGCAGGAATCATGACTAGGAGAAGAGCAAAAACTAATGAACAAGCTCAAATGGCCGAGCATTATTCTTTGGTAACTGATTTTGAACCTAAATCCATCTCTGATGCATTGATTGATGAATGTTGGATAAATGCAATGAGATATGAAATCAATCAAATAGAAAAGAATAAAGCCTGGGAACTAGTGCCTAGATGAGATGATAAAACTGTTATAGAGGGTAAATGGATTTTCAGAAATAAACTTGATGAGTCAGGTAAAGTTGTTAGGAATAAGGCACACTTTGTTTGTAAAGGCTATGCACAACAAGAAGGTATAGATTTTTGTGAAACATTTGCACCTGTTGTTAGGCTAGAATCAATAAGAATATTTATTGCATATTCTTGTTATAAAAACTTTACAATCTATCAAATGGATGTTAAAACAACATTCCTAAATGGTTATCTTGATGAGGAGGTGTATATGGAATAACCAAAAGGGTTTGTCTCTGCAGATAAATCTGATTATGTATATAGGTTGAAAAAGGCTCTTTATGGCCTTAAACAAGCTCCAAGAGCTTGGTACTCTAGATTGGATGCACACCTTACAACAAAAGGATTCACTAGAGGTGGAGTTGATTGTAACTTGTATGTCAAGGTTGAAGGTAATGATATTTTAGTTATTGAAGTATATGTGGATGATATTATTTTTGGTAGCAATAATGATTCCTTGTTTAAAGAGTTTTCAAAACTCATGGAATCAGAATTTGAAATGTCCATGTAGGGTGAATTAACATTTTTCCTTGGTCTTCAAGTAATGCAACTTGATGGGGGCATATATGTGTCACAAACTAAATATGCAAAAGAAATGCTTAAGAAGTTTAACATGACAAATTGCAAATCAGTTAGCACTCCAATGGAGACTGGCTGCAAATTAACTAAGATTGATGATTCTCCCGAGGTAAATAAATCAGAGTATAGATCAATGATAGGCAGTTTACTATATTTAACTACATCTAGACCTTATTTAATGTATACAATATGTCTAGTTTCACGCTTTCAGTCTGCACCTAAACAATCTCACTTGACTGTTGTGAAAAGAATATTTAAGTACATTCAGGGTACTTTAGAGTTTGATTTATGGTATCCTCAGAAAAATGATTTTTCACTTTTTGGTTTCATTGATGCTGACTAGGATGGCTATATGGATGACAGAAAAAGCACCAGTGGTGCAACCTTCTTTCTAGGTGATTGTCTTGTTGCTTGCCACAGTAAAAAGCAAGATTATGTCACTTTATCAACTGCAAAGTGGGAATATATCACAACAACTACATGCTATACTTAGCTAATCTGGATGTCTCATCAACTTGCTGATATGGGTATTTCAGTTGACACCCCCATTTCCATTTTTTGTGATAACACTAGTGCAATCAATCTCTCTAAGAATCCTGTTATGCATTCTCGCACTAAACATGTTGCTATCAAACTACAGTTTTTTATGAGAACAAGTGTTAGCTAATGAATTTCAGATGTGCCTTCTCATGCACAAGTAGCTAACATTTTCACAAAAGATATATCTAAAGAAGCATTTGAACATTTCAAGGACAGGTTGGGAGTCATCTCTCAATATACTCTTTCTTAAATTCCTATCTTCAATCAAGGGGAGCTTTTCTCTCCACAAGTAGCATTTTGTTGTTTTGTCCTTGGTCCTTGAGTCAAAAAGGGGGAGAAATCATCATTGATTGATTCATTGACAGATGGTTAAAATGACATATGACACTGACAGATGATTAACAATGACAAATGATAATGACAAATGAGATAGTTAAAATGACAGATGACAATGACAGATGATTAAAAATGCATCATTAACAGATGGTTAATAGATGATTGGTATTCATTTTGACAGATTGGCATTTGACAGATTAAATTGACATTTTTTGGCATTTGGCATTGCATTCATTTCGGTATTAATAGTTGACAACATTCTTGGCATTTGGTATTGCATTAATTTTGGTATTGACTGTTGACAAATTGTTTTGAAAGATTTGGTATTCTTGGATATTGACAGGTGACAGATTGACATTTGGTATTATTGGTTTATATGCTTATTAACAGTGGTTTTGTCTGGCATTAGCAGTCTTGTATTGGTACTTTGCATTCTGCAGATTTTTTATTTCAGAGGTATTTTTTTTGCATTTCAAAGTCAATGATGGCATGCTTTTTGCCATCAAGGACAAAGGGGGATTTTTTTGTCCCTTAGTTGTCCCTGATGACAAAAAGGGTGGCATCATGAGGCTTTGTTTAATGCCAGTTGACATGGCATATACCTTTCACTTAATGCCTAAGTGCTGATGGTTTATGTTATGTTATATGTTGAATATAAAATGCTTATGAATTGCACTATTGACATTTATTTAGATTTTGTTTTTAAAAGAACTTTGTATAAGTTCTAGCGACAATATGAGATGTGGGTCCCAATGAATTGGAGGTGAGATGGTGTATTGTAAGTGACTGTTGGTTTGTTGATGTGGAGTGGCATTTAAGTGACATGTTTTGACAGAATCAAAAATGCATTTCAATATGACAAGAGTTCAGCATTTTCTTGTAAAGCAAGAGATATTTAGTTTTTGTTATATTGCAAACCCTAATAGGCCGCCACCATGGGTAAGGAGAAGGTAGTTACAATGACCTATTTTTGGTCATTTCTTGATGTGGGTTTTGCATATGTTAATCTGCGGTCATAAGCAATATGGATGGTGGAATTTGTGGCCACATATATGGGGATTTCATGCTAATTTTTACAGATTCTTGTCTACAAGATTAACATCTTCTATTCCAGGCATTATCGTTCCATTATCTCAGTTTTTTTAATAAAAAAAATGGAATATGTGGTTGTGGTTAAGGTTTTCAAAAGATACAATGTCATTTATTTATTTGTTTCTCTTGCATATCTTAAAAAGAGCATGGATTATTCGAAGGGACTGTTTTTTGTTAAGTTGTTCCCTGTTAGTTATAAAGGATTCTTTGGTTCAATGTCATTTAGAAAACGAGCTGTTGAAATCAGAGGAAATCAATTTTTCATAATCAGTTTTCTTCTTGCTAAAACAAAAAAGGTGTTTTTCAGGATTAGTTGATAAAAACCCTGGTTAGGGTATGATAACTCTTTTTTGAAGGTTATATATATTGAAGTTCTCACAACAAAAAAAGATGTAATTTTTGAAACAAAGAGGTGTATGTCAATAAAAATGGAGAACATGATGGGTTTATTTGTAACAGAGTGTATAAATTTTTTGATTATGAAGTAAACTTTGAAAATAAAATTGTATATGATGAACTCTTTGTCTTTATTAATATAGTGTCTCAGAGAGATGTATCGTACTATTATAACAATACCCTGTAACTAAGATTATTACATATTATTGTGTTGGAAATCCCATACAAACAATGGCAAATTTGTAGATGCACAAAAATAGTGTAGATATAAGTTTTTCAGTGCTTATAACTTGAGATGCTATTGAGATAAGGTGAGATATGGGGGTGGGTGCTCCTTGAAGTCTAATACTTCTAAATGTAGTGTACTGAGTTGGTGCTCATTGAGTTAATAAAAGGAAATTCGTTGCCGAGTGGTTTTCTATCACTAGAGGGTTTTCCACTCATGAAATCTATTGTGTTATGGGTTCATTTTTGTCTCAATTTGTTTCATTAAGTTTAATGCTCTGATACCTAAGTCATGTATATGGTTTGCTGTTCATAAATCTTGTCTTGCTCATTTTCTGCATTACTTAAACCGTTCAAGTTATATTTCCATTTGTAATAGTCTGTTATGATTTTAAGCATTACAAAGTTATTCAAAATGCATATTGAATAATCAACTTTATATGCTTTAATAAAGTCTTGTCTAAACCTCTACGGATTGTTTTTTTTAATACTCACAAAGTTGCTCAGTTTTTATTTGCTCAATTTGAGTCAGAATTTCACTCACTGTGATTCACCCCGCTCTCAGAGTGAATCCACTTCCAACATCCTCCATGGCAGAAAAGTCATTTTTATCATATGTGAGAAGAAGAAATCTTATTCGAATCCCATTACGATCTTTAATGGCAAAATCCGTTTAACAATTTGAGGACTGGGGACCCTAGGCATGTATACATATACATTATTAGACTTCTCTAACATTTTCGAGAACTTTTGTTGCCAATGTTCTCTTGCTCTTGTTTTTCATTCTCTGGTTCCAATTGTTTTATTATATCGGCTCGCAAATCATATAGCATGTCATCATCTACTAGCAATCCATCTTTTGGCTCTTTCCTTTTCCAAGGTTCTTATTGTGACTACTTTCCACCTCAACTTTTCGAGTTGCTCTTGCAGATACTTGTCTTCAGCAATACTTTCCCTTCCCGTTTTCTTGTGGCCGAATATAAATACGGCAATTGCTTTCTCCTTATCTCCATCTTCCAGATGGACCATTTTCATAATCTCCAGCACTGAAACTCAACGCAACAGGACAGAAACCACAAAAGAACAAAAATGATAAATAAACAAATTCTATCAAGACAAGACAAATCATACGAAGAATACGTTTTTTGAAATAAATATGAACCTGGGTCTTCGTCGTCCTCCAATTCGAAAGGAATATCGTGATTATCTGCAATACGAGATGAAAATCCTCACCATCAGAGAAAGGAAACTGTGAAATATGAAGGCATGCTTGAATTTCAAGAGCTTTTCGACTGGTTTTAGCTTTTAGTTTGTTATGTAATTTGTATGAATGCCTGCAGCATATAGAGCCGTAAAATATTGTATATTGCGATGAAATCGTGTAAGAAATGACTAATAGAGAGCAGCATATTATTGTTAATTATTATTTATCTCTTATATTATTTTTTATATATAATAATTTTATTATACAAGTGACCGTATAGTCTATTAGTTCTTCAAGTAATTGTTAGAATAACTAAATAGAGTAGCTTTATCATTCCAACTGTCACCATTTATAAAAGAGAAATATGAATATTTGAGCACGAAAATTAAGATTGTGCTGTTATCTCAAGATCTTGAAGAAAATGCTTTCATTATTTCAATACGAAATCAATGGACTCAATTGGAAGAAGATAGAAAAAGAAGAGTCAAGTTATATTCACCATTGAATTTGAATCAATGCTATTTTAGTTTTCCTCTTTATTGGCTATGGCCAAATCAAATGATGGATGAGAGGCTCTTGAAATTGCATACCAAGGATTAGATAAAGTTAGAATGGCAAGTATTCAAATCTTTATAAGAGATTTATATCTTATTACATATTTTCAAATTATTGTTAGCTAGCTTAGAACTCAAGGGAAAACTATAATAGACTAAAGGATTGTAAAGAAGATAGTAAGACCTCTTCTAAGATTTGTTTGAATTATAAAAAACATTAAAGAATGTTATAATTAACTATGTTTAAAGTGTTAAAGTTGTAGCTTCGATGTAGTTTTATAAGGAGTGCATATAGCATTCCATTAGTAGCCTAGTGCAAGCTTTCAAGTTGAATATAAGAATTGTAGAAGAATATAACAAAAAAATTCTCAAGCAAATGATTTTCACTAAGTAGAAGATATTTTAAAGGAAGAGGAAAATAAAATAATAGTGAGAGGAAAGATTTCTATGGGTTATGTAGAACCATCTATTGTTGGTGTTGTGAACATTATGGATACTATTTATCTTAGTGTATTTCTTTTATTTGACTAAGTTAAGAACCAACTATATTGAATAGTCTATTAAATATAGAAAAACACCCCACATTCTTCATATGTAATTTAGAAAAATAACATCATAATCATATAATTTTTATAGATGGTAGTTGTTTAAACCATGTGAAAGTAAATCTAATCAGTTTGCCAAAATAAATAAATCTATAAGAATTTAGGTAAAACTTGGTGATGATGAAGATGTTGACATAATAGGAAAGGGTGCTCTTATTGTAATGTTTGAACAAGGAAAATCTACTTATATTATTAGTAATTTGCATATAAAAAAAATATAATACAACCTTTTAAGTACTAGGTAGCTCATAAAAAAAACTTATATAGTTTTTTTTGAAGATAAGTATTAAAAAGTATATGATAAATAATCTATTTGACATCCTTTAGAAATATCTTTAGTGATAGCGAATAGGGTATTTCCTCTCACATTAACTTCTAATAAAGTAAATAAGCTCAAAGAAACATTAGATGATTTGCAACTATAGGAGTAATCTTACGTTGACTTTTCTTCACAACAAAAATATGACGAGAGGACATCCTAAACTTTAGGAAAAGTAATAAATTTGTTCATTTGGAGTATGCATTTAGTAGGTAAGACTAAGATAGCTTGCTAGAAAATAAGTCATGGGAGGCACAATCTCCTCTTGAGCTTCTATTTTTATTTTTTTTTTAAATTAATCCTTGTATGTAAATCATTATTTTTTAACATTAATTGATATTTTTTGATAGCACACATGGTTCTGTTTTCTTTTCAATAAGAAATATTAAATGTTTGAATGCTTCAGAAACTATAATCTCTATGTAATGTGATATTAGATAGTGGATTTGTTATCTGGAACAACATTCTAAACTCCAAAAAATTTCTAAGATAAGGCATTAGATAGTGGGTAGGTAATGGTCATAAAATCAATTTTGGGGAGGATACTTTGGTTGGCAAGATTGTCCTTAGTTCCAACCCCTTTTTTAGAGACTTTGTTGAACTTCTCTCTCATCATTTCAGGGTTAAATTCTTTTACTATGTGTAGCATTGTAAATTGAAACTAGTCTAATTTACACCTCATGTTGGTTCTCCTACTTTAGTGTGTCCTATATCCATACCCTCTCTAGGTCTATTTTCATCCTATTATCCAACCCTGATGTCATGAACAACACTTAGTGGACACCATTCTAGGGGTACCTTCCTCATTTCCCTTTGTGATGATATTTTCCTGTTGGAGGACTAGGGCATGAAACACTAGAGTCTGAACTAGGGCACTCCAAAATGCCCTGGGCCCCATTAAACAAGCCCCAATTTGAAATGGGGTAGGCCCTTTATCTCGCTAATGGCTTTCAGTCCCTGTGGCTACACATGATCATTGGAGGTTGGCCTAATCAGTAACTACATCTCTATTCTTCTAAACTATAGTATTATTTTTCCTCACATGGGGTTTTTTCCATTTTATGCTTTTTAAAATAGTTTAATACTTTCTATATTTTAGGGAGGATTTTTATCCTACTAGATTTTATCATTTTTTTTTTTTGAGATTGATTTTTAGATAGTTAACTAATGTGGCATAGTTTCTATAACCCAATATTTCATCATTTAAACTTTGTGTGTATTCTCATTCTCCCTAAGTTGCACTTGAAGGATTTTGTGTGAACATTGATATTACCTAGTTATTTTACCTCATATGCCCTATTAACATGAGTTGAGTTTACTTTGGGTACACATAAGATACTTATCATTTTATGTATAATACCATAAGAATAAGACACTTATCATAATCCTATGTAGTTCCATGTCTCCAATTGACCTATATAGAAAAGAGGTTATCTTTTTAGCATTAATCAATGCATTCGTTATTTTTGTTTTTCATTATTTGATAGTAATATAGTTCATTCTTGTAATATTTATCTTCTCAATTCATCATTATTTCCATTAGGTCTTAAGATCTTGGATGACTATCTCCATAATTGAATCTTATAGTCATAAGTTCTTGTCAATTGAATTCTCTTAGATGTTTAAGTTTTTAAAAAAAGAGATACAAATATAATAATATATTTAATATCTATTAGTAAAATTAATATATAATCCAAATTTATTAATTATTTTAAGTTTTTCTAATTAAGGTAAGCAGGGAATGAGCTCTAAGCCACATAAAAAAATTAGAAAAGTAAGATATTAAAAGGGCCCTGAACTCTTGAACAAAGAGGAAGGAAATATCCCACTAAGGTAGAATAACTAGTATGGAACATGGGTTTAAACAAGGACACTAAAACCTTCATGGGTTTTGAAAAGGACCCAAAACCTTCACTCTAGAAGTAGACTAACTAGAGAGACAAAGTGTGGATTGGACCAGACAACCCATCACCTAAATCTCATCCAACCCAATCAACTAGGTACAAAAAATGAGGGATTTAACTAGGTTCCCTAAATATTTACAAAGGGTCAAAAAATGTTACCTTGAGCCATCCAGAAACATCTAAACCAACAACAATATATCCCCTCAACTACCAAAAATCTCTCCACCTCAGTATGAGAGGAACCCAAAATAGGAGCAGATGAGGAGAAGATACCACAATAGTCATTAATAACTAAACTCCATCCTATAGTCATCCAGTCACCATTGAGAGAATACCACACAGAACAACCACCATGCTCCCTCCACAAGAACATCCTCTCCTCTATCGGAAATGATCCCACTTTAATAAGGAACATGAAAGAGAAGAATGTAAGCGAAAAATGCCATCCCTCAATGAAGTAGTCAGCATAGACCCCACCTTAATAGGGGTAGGCCCCACCTCCATAGAAGCCAAATAGAACAGAGCCCAGCTGAGAACATAAGCCCAATTAACAAGCAAAAGACCCTCCAAACCGTACCTTAATCAAGAATATATCATGGCCTGAATAAGACCTTGAAAGCAACACCCTCACCACACAAAAAATCAAAATGATAGGAAGCACCAAAAGCACCTGAAAAAGAACACTTGCAAAGACAAAAGCCAAAAAGACCCTTAACCATCCCCACAAGGTGGATATATAACAAAGGAGTCACATCCCAAAAGGCCAGTGAAACAAACCACTTTCCTCAAACAAAAAAAATAAGCAACACCACCACAGAGAGGCTCCAAGAAACAACTCATCTTGCAATAGTAGAGGAAATAGAAGAAGCAAGGCTTCCAATAGCCTCCCTTAAAACCACACAACCAACTAGAAAAGAACATGAGGAAGCCTTCCCACACAAAGAGAGGCAAAGAATAAACCAAACATAATTGGATATAGAGTCCTAAAAATCCCTAACCCAGAATGAGTGGCAACAAAACCCCTCCATAACAACAGCGGAAGCCACATAGAATAAGCAGGTAAAGAAGACCCGAGCCTTATGCCAAAACCTCTCACACAAAAACCTGACCATAATTCCACACTTGGTCTGAACAACCAACAAACCCCCATCACATGGGGAGGACACCCTTTGCAAACCCAACAAAATGACTACAAGGTGGCAGCCTCGACAGGAACTATTGACTAGGGGAAAAGCGTCATTGCAAGAGTTAACTAAAGGGCCCAATAGGATGTGCATAGATTGAAGCCATTGAACAACCATAAACTTAGTACAAACATGAGCAACGTGACCATGGCTATCCACCTAATGGAAAACCGCACCATCAATGACCATCTCTCTAATATTACTCACAACACAGGAGCCCCAGGCCACACAAAAACGTGCTAGTAGCCAATGAGGTGGGGAAGGGAAACCCTAGCATAGGATAAGAGCACACCAAATCACCCCCATCCACCATGGGAGAAGAAAGTACGGCACAAATACTTAGCCATGCTTGCGAAACCATTGCCATCCACTTTTTCAACCTCCTCCTCCCCTACAACCTTGCCACCTGTAGAAACCCTAATAAGCATGCTCCCTCTCTCACCCATCACACTATAATTGGATCAGATATATTAAAAAACAAGTTATCGCTCTACAAGTTTCAAATTTCAAACCCCTGCCATTCATGGTGGACTTTGCTAGTGGGGTTCTTCCCCCACCACCTACCAACCTCGCTTTGGACTCCGCAATGCTGACCCTATTTGTCACATCCTCTCTTGGTCCCATGATGGATTCTCCTTCTAGTCCGACCATGATTCAACTTGACGGTTCTACTTTCGAGAGCCCTCTGGTCACACGCGTGGTATCTGATCCTATACCCGACGCCCCGGTTGTTCTTGATAAGAAAATAATCACTGAACCTCCTATTGATATCATGAATCTCAAAGGCTAGAAAAATGTGTTGGTCGGAAACAATGAGACTGTGGACCCCAACATCATCCTTGTCTAATCACAAACCGAGGAGGGAAAGTCTTTAGAGTTTCCTAACAATTTTCTTGACCGCATTTTGTAAAACATGGATAATACTCCGATGGGAAAATTCTTCTCCCTAGCCCCCATAGTGGAGATGGTTAAAAAATGGGTCAAGGACAAATGGTAACTGAAAAGGAGTGTTATGTTAGCGCCATGCCTAGAGCCCTCTTCCTCTTCAAATTCACTGATTGATGAGGATGTCGCTCTTGTCCTTTTTGGCTACTGGTCCTATGGTTGAAACAATCTTTCCCTTTGTCGATGGAAGGTTGGTTTTGACCCAGCGATTGACTTGCAGAAAATTGCTCCGGTTTGGGTTTGCTCCTCGGGCTCCCCCTTGAATATTGGGATGAGTCCATCTTTAAATAGATAGGGAATTCTTTTGGTCATTTTGTTGGTGTTGATGAAATTACTAGAACCAAATTGCGCCTAGTCTATGCTCGTTTCTATGTAGCTAGACTCAAGAATGAATCTCCCCAACTTTATAACCCTCAAATTTAGGCTTGGTAGCTGGACTCAAGCCCTTCTTTATGAAAATGTCACCCTTTTGTACCACAAATGCCACAAAAATGGGCATATTATTTCTCAATGTAAAGCTCTAATTCCCTTGCCTCTTAAGCTCAAGGGCCTGGCCTTGGTTGAAATCCTTGTGCCAAAATTTCCTCCTATTCATCAAGGCTTGATTGTGGGGCATGTTGTGGCTCCTACTCCTGGCTCGGACCTACCTCCCCCTACAGTCGAGGACTCGGTTATGGAAGAATACCCCTTTTCTAAGAGTATTATCAACATTCTCAAATCTTCTGCAAAGTATGTGGACAAGGCATCTAAATCAGCACTGGAGGAACAATGTATCTCCCCGATGGCCAGCTCAGTTTCACCGGTTGACCAACTGGAAGATGGTGAGATTGTGAGGAACCCCATTCTTGCCCTAGAGACAGATTGCTCCACATTGGTGTTATCTCATCCCACTCTGAACTAGGGTATCTTGTCGCCTAGTGCTCCCGGTGCATCATCCAACTGTTGCATGACTCCTATTGACAAGGCTATATTAATCAAAGATGCAAAACTAGGAATGCAAAGCCTGATGTGGGGATAGACCTTAAAGTAGGTCTACCATCATAGAGACTATCAAGACAAAATGAAGCAACAAGGGATATTGCCAGTTATGTAGCGGACCTTGGAGACATCCATAAGAGGTAAGAAATGAAGGTCCTCTCATGGAATATGAGGGGCTTCAACAACCCCCAAAAGAAATATGCTCTTAAGAAGTGTATTTTTGAAAATAAAATTATGGTCCTTCTCCTCCAAGAAGTTAAGATGTCTATGTCTTCCTTTTCACTTTTTGTTGGAAAAATTTGGCTTCGTACTAAGTTTGTTACCAATTATGCTACTGGAGCCTCTAGTGGCTTGGTTACCATGTGGGACCCCTCCCATTTTTCTGGCAGCCTTCTCAGCTCCTCGGCCAACCTTTTGGTCTTTGAACTCTCTTTCCTAATGGGCTCCTGCCTTCTCATTAATGTTTATGCCCCCAATGTCAGATTGGGTGGACTAAATCTCTAGAACGACATAACTTCTCTAATACAAAATAATGCCAATGCCCACTAATTGGTCGCAAGTGATTTCAACTCTCTTATGATCCCCTCTAAGAAGTTCGGGGGCCTCCCAGAGTACTCTGACAGTATGACTAATCTTGTTGACTTCGTTGGAAGGAATGGGTTAATGAATGTGGAACTAATGGGGCAAAAATTTACTTGGTCCAATCTTAGGAAGGGAAAGGATGTTATTTAGGTCAGACCTGATAGATTTATCATCTTAGGAAATTGGGGAATTGGTTCCTCCTTGAAGCTCACTGCCCTCCCCAGAACGGTCTCTACTCACAACCCCTTACTCCTTCGGAATACCACAAATGCTGTAAAGAAAAATCATCCTTTTAGGTATGAAATTAAGTAAAACTCTCATCTAGAGTTCAAGGAATGCATTAAAAGATGGTGGAACACCTGCATCCCTGGCACACCTATGTTTTAGATTGCCCAAAAGCTTGATTTTGTCAAAAGGAACATTTGGGGTTGGAATAAATATACCTTCAGGGACATCGTCAGGAAAAAAAGGGACCTCAATAGTAAACTGACTGCTATGCAAAAGCGCATTGATAAAGATGACTCCCTTGAAGCTACCCATATGGAGGAGGCTAATCTCTACATAAAATGGAAGGAAAACTCCCACAAAGAAGAACACTACTTGAAACAGAAATCTTGGGTTCAATGGATCAAAGAGGGTGAAAAGAATATGACTTTCTTTCACAGATTTGTTATTATCCACAGGGGCAGAAACCACATCACCTCCTTCTTGTATGATAACAATCAAGAGGTCAGTGATGAGGATAGTTAGAGTAGACTGACTACTAAGTATTTTGCCACTTTGTTTAGGGAAGATGGTGACTCTGGGGCCCCTGTTGGGGATGATCTTCTCAAACCACCCCTCTTGGTGGAAGATAACAACCTCAATTTTGGCCCCTATTTTTGAGGAGGAAATCAAGTCCATTGTTTTTTCTATGGGTTCCTTCAAAGCCTCGAGTCCTGATGGTTTCCCCCTGACTTTTATCCAAGATTTTTGGGATGTGGTGGGCCCTGATGTTGTTTTGGGTAGTAGGGATTTTTTCAGATATGAAAGGCTTCTCAACAAAATCAGTTACACCTTCATTTCCCTTGTCCCTAAAATTCACGAGGCAACCAGTCTCAAGGACTTCCACCCTATTAGTCTCTACAACACTATTTATAAAATCTTCAGCAAAAGTTCTTGTTAATAGGCTCAAACCTTTCCTGGATTCTATGATTAGCCATTCCCAGAAAGGTTTTTTCCTAGGTAGATAGATTATTGATGCGTCCATGTCTACTCATAAGATTATTCACTCCATGGATATGTGTCATCAGCTAGGGATGGAACTAAAGCTTGACATCTTTAAGGCTTATATTAGAGTCAATTGGAACTTCATCTTCAAAGTTCTCAAAACTATGGGTTTTGGAGATAAACTCATCAAACTTATTGGGTAATGTATATCTATAGTCACCTACTCTGTGATTCTCAATGGGAGCCCCCTCAAGAGGTTCAGGGCCTCCAGAGGTCTATGACAAGGGGATCCTCTCTCCCCTTACCTTTTCATCATTCTTGCTGAAGTCTTGGATTCTAATTTGAACTCCATGGTTCGCAGGAGAGCTCTCTTGGGAATCAAACCTACCTCTACGATGCCTCATAATGTTCTGTAGTAGTTCATTGATGACACTATTCTCTTTGGTATCTCCTCCATGTGGGAAGCTAAGGTGTGGAAATCCTTTCTCAACTCTTATGCTCTAGCCTCTAGCCAACATATTAACTATGAGAACAACAACATTTACTTCTTTAACACTCATGTCCAACTCCAAGATAAAGTCTACAGAATCCTTGGTTGTCAAAGGGCCTCCCTCCATGGCACCTACCTTGGTCTCCCTCTGATTGTCAAAGATGTCTCTAATTCCTTCTGGATCTCTATCCTTGAAAGAATGCAGAAGAAGTTGGCTAGTTCGAAAGGTAGATTCCTTAGTAGTGTTCTTTCTTGATTCCTTAAGTTGATTCTTGAGAATATCTCTGTTTCTAAAATCCAACTCACCTCCAAGCCCCCCTCTACCTGGGACTAGGAAATTGCTAGATGTTGGAGCATACCCCCCTCGTTCTCTCTCGTTGACTGCTCCAAGAGACTCCTAAGGAAAAGCACGGTCTGGTCCCCTTCGACCATACACTTCAAACTCAATTTTGATGGGGATTCCAGGGGGGCTCTGGTTGCTGGTGGAGGGGTTATCAGAACCCATTTGGGGGCCCTTGTTGCTGCTTATGTGGGTAACCTGAATGGCATTCCTCTAATCAGGCTAAAGCTATGGCCTTAGCTTGAGGAATGCATCTCGCCCTCACGATGGGAATCAGGATTATGGATATTGAAGGTGACTCCAAGCTCATTATTGATGTTGTGAAAGGGCAAAATAGGCTTAATTGGACTATTGAGGGAACTATCAGGGACATCTTGAGGCTCATCACCGGGTTTGATTCGTTTAAAATTATGCATGTCTACAGTGAAGGCAATAGAGTGGTGGATGCCCTAGTGGCCATTGGCCTAAATATTTTAGGCTTGAGATGTTGGAGGAGCCATAAATCCCTCCCGAACCATGTTAACTTCCTACTTTAGGAAGAAAAATCCAAAATTCTTACCAATGATTAAGCTACTGCCAATGGTTTTCCTTACTCTTCTCTCTTCCCTTGGGGTCTTCTAGATGTGTTGGTTTCATAATTCAAATCATGAGAATATCCCTTTGAGATATGCCGATGTGGTGGTGACTTGTTTGACTAGGCTGGCGGTGATGGACATGCTGCTTTGCTGGCAATTCCTTTGGGCTTACAGTGTCATGATGAGGTATGATTGGATTGGTAACATGTTGGTTGCCACTGGTATTTGCTATCTCTCCATGCCTCATAATGAGGAAATCATTTCTAAAAGTGATTTTAATTTTTCCCATGCACCCAACCTCATGTCTCATTTAATGATGTTGGGCTCACACACTTCCCATTATCTTTTCTCGAATTGCTACTCAAAGGGTCTCTACAACTTTCTTTGTGAAATTTTTTTCATGACTAAAGAATCTCTATTGGCAGAGGATATGGGGGGTGATAGAGTTAGATAAGAACCAGACAATCTAGATGATTTAAAAAATGACCCCTTGGTCTGGAATTTCTACATTGAAGGAGGGGTTGCCGATTTTTTAAAATGTCTGCAGGGCCTCGATGAGAAGCTCTCGACAAGCGATATTTATTTTGATGTCTCTGAGGAGACTATTTCTTAGGATACAAAGCTATCCCTCGATGGTCGATGTTGGAGGCGCACTAGCCATGTTTCCAATAGCGAATGTTTGAAATGCTTCTTCTGCAACCATGAGGAACTTGTCAAACTCCAGGGTGGGTTTGCTTGGGAGGAGATCAAACACCCGTGGAACATGATCTTCCTTATGATCATGAAGTACTTCACTCTCCAAGGCAGGCAAAAGGTATTTTACTACTATCATCTGCCCCTTCTTATTCATTTCTGCAATAATGATTTTCTCTGTCTGCCCTTTTATTTACTGCATTTCATTGAAAGATCTGTTAAAGACACCATGGATCCCAAGCATGGGGATAAGCCACCCTACCTCCTTCACCAGGGCCTCATTTACAGGCTGTATAAATTCCATAAGGCCTTTTTCCCCATCAGAACCTCTCTCTCTCTCAGCCCCCCATGCCTACTCCTCAACAACTTGCCGCCCTGTCTATGGCCTTCCCCAAATGTTCCAGTATGCTCATGAAGGCTTTGCTATGACCAAATTCTTCATGTCTCTACCTACTTATTCCTCTATTGTTTCCTTATATGTGGTCTCCCTAAGTTTTACTCTGTCTGCCTCTTCCAATGCTTCCTGCTCCCTATCCAAGGGCAAAGGCATAACCCCTATTAAATGCAAATGTATTGTCTTTGATGACAATTCATCCACTAAGGATGCTGAGAATGATAATCCTTCCCATGATTCTGAGGTTAAAAGGAGATCCTCCACATTGGCTTCCAAAAGTTTGTGCCAAAAGAAGACCCTTGTGATCGAAAATATCGACTCAAAGGAGGATCCCATTGGGGACAAGGAGGGACAGGACTCTAATACCACTATGGGGGGCCCTGATGGGGATGTTTTGGATGTGGATATGACTAGGGACCCCATGGTTTTGATCATTGTTGGTGCCGCTAACATGGGCAATTTTGAGATGCAAACCCAAGACTCTGTTGATGTTAAGGATACGACCCCTATGAACATGGGCACTGAGTGTGTCATGGGTGAGGAAAATTTTGATAAGAAATCCCTGGACTCTGGTAACTTGGACCCGCATTTAAAGATGGTAGAACTGGTGATGAACTCTCTTCCCTTGATGGGCCTGGGTAATCATATTAAATGTCCCCCTGTTGAAGATGTGGCCAAGGAGATGCATAAGATTATAGATGACATGGCTACTGTGAACCCCCAGGGTGTCCCTACTCTGGAGAAAATGGAAAAGTTGTGCACAGACGTGTTGGACATCATGTAGAGGATTAAGAACCTGGGCCCTGTGCTTGAATTGCAGGCTATCATGGATGATGTCAAATGACTCTAGAGTAAGATGGAGGCTTGGGATGCCCAAATTGTGACCCTTAACAAATTTCATATGCAAGTTTTACATAGCTCGAAGCTCACCCTCTCTCTGCTAAGGAAACGCACTGCAGAAGTGGAGGAGAATAAGAAGAGGCTAGGGACCTGTACAAATTCTTATCCAATGAATGGAACAGTGCCATTGATGTGACTGGGGTGCGAAAGGTGCCCCTGTAATTTTCTTTTGTGTTTTTTGCTGCTGTTTTTTATTTCTAAGACTCGGTCTCTTTTTGTTGTTAGTTGATGTTAATGTTGTTATAGTGTTGTTTTTGCAGCGTGGTCTCATTAATGGTTCTTCTATGTAAAGGGTTAGTGCCCTATTTCTCACTTCTTTTTTAATCAAAAATAAATATATACAACCTTTTTTTTGGTTATTTCTTCTATTTTTGGTTATTTCTAGTATCATTTCGAGTCTTTTTTAGGTCTCGCATCTCAGAAAACTCTTTATTATTCACTATTAATATTCTTTTAAAAAATACATGTTTTAGTTTAATGAAGAAATGAATTTAATAAACCTAGTTTTTAATTTTGATTTTTAAATGAACATATTAAAAATTTTATAAAAAAATACTTCACTAAATATTAAAAAAATAAATTCAAAAAGTTTTAGATGATGGATTATTTTGTTTTAAAAATATTGCAAACAAATTCTATTGCATTCTATCATTGAGTATGAGATTGTGGTAAACAAACTTAACTCCATTTTTGCATATGTCCTTGAGCTTTTACCAACATTCGCCAACTTTGTTGTGTTTGCCTACTACAATAATAAAATTTAATAATTTCAATTGATATTAATAATTTTAAATGATGCATTCTTATATTTTAAATTTTTTCATAAAAAGATACAAATTTATTTAATAAAAAATTCATTGTAAATAGATTTTTTTTTTTGCCTTATTTAAGTCTATATTTTTAACACATCATTATAACATTGACTAATTTATAGTACAAACAAAGGATTTCTAATGTAACAATTCTTTTCTTAACACATATATGCATTCTTTGAATAAATTTAATGTAAAAATAAAAATTTATTCTATAAACAAATTAAATTGAAAATATCCTTGGGAAAAAGGGACTAGAAAAAAAAGATTGAAAATGTAGAAGAACAAAGGGACAAAATGACATGCCATCATAAAAAACTAAATATGAAAATATTAGATACCATTATTTATTAAAATATTTATTCCATCAATAATAAATAATATTTTAAGTAGACGCAACACTCTACATGGGGTTAGATGCATGCTCTATTACTAAACCATATACTCCACTATAGTGGTCCTAATCACCATAACCACCATATAGTAATCATAATTAAAATTTTACATATACATTGTATAAAATTATTTATTATTAAAGCTTTTGTAAATTATTATATTATATTTTCTCTATTATTATATGATAAGATATACTATTATATGTTTGGGTGTCTTTGCTTGTGTGTACTAATGAGTATGTGCATAAGTGTCTATGTGTATCTCCATATGCACATGTATGCATTTATATATGAATTTACATAATACATGTGAATCTATGAATATATAAGTACATAATAGCTTATGCACCAATATAATTGATTTCTTTATATATCAGTAATCTTGTGTTACTATTAAATTTATTATTATTATTTTTTCATGTTTTCTATGTTTTTTGATGATTTAGTCGAAAATGTTTCATTACTTCAATAGTTTAATTATTCCCTAGATGTAAAATATAAAAGAGATGCAAAATAATTGTATAAGAATACATGTGAAGTTAGTACATTGAGAATGTTTTTCTAATGTCTATTTAGTGCAATTTACGAATAGGATAGGATTGCATTATAATTTTCAGCCAAAGAATACCTTATTAATATATAATGAGTAAAAACTAAAAATATATATTTAATTGACACTAGGGTAATAGCTTGAATTAATTTTGTTGATACATTTTTTAGGGGATGAATTAATAGTAATATTTTGTATTATTATAATTTAATCATGCAATGAATTATTTCTATCATTATACTTTGTATATATGTGAATTCTATATTCTATACATCAAGAAGATGGTGAATAACAGTGTACCAAATTCATAATTGTTAGGCCCAATATAGAAAGCTAATGTACTGAGAGGGGAGGGGTGAATCAGTACTCCAAAACTTTTCTCTAATAATAACCTTACTATTATGCATAAACAAAATAGTGCAGTAACATAAAATAAAACTATAATCAACAGATAACAATCATACATGATTTACTCCATAACACATATATTTTGGTCATGTAGAAACTCTTGGTTAGAGAGAAAAATTGCAGTGGGGATGGCACCCACAACTTCACTACTGCAATAATAAAGAATGCTCGGTTAGAGCTACATTTAGCTATTTCTAATAGCTTACCCTGTTAGGAGTATCAAGATCAGTTAGATCTACTTTACTAAAAGATTTTTTACAACACTATATAAGTGTAGCACCTAGTTAAAGGATTTACAATTTATAGACTTGGTTAGAGTCTTTTACCCTATTAAAGGTTTCTCTTACAACTTCAAAATATTACAATAAAATCATTACAAATATCTGCAACTTTACATCTGAAATGCTAAAGCAGATTCTATGTGCTCTGAATAAGATTACCTAGCTTGTAGCATACCTTGGTAGCCCATAATGAAACTCGGTAAACCCTTCTATTTACTTTGTTCTTCGACTATTCATTGATAACCTTCTTGGTGACCTCTCTGTGTCTCTGTAATAGTCTTCCTTCATGCATACACTCTATTATCTCTTATTGCATGTCATATATCTAACCCTAGAATCATGTTGTATAAATAGATCTCTTACAGCAGTGATCTAATTCATTGCTTCGATCTTACAAAAGATTCTTTGAATGAATAACTAAACAAAATATCTCATTGGTTAGATTGACCTTGTAATCATACACAATCTCATAGTGCAATTCCCAATGCAAAAATGGTTAGATGTGCCTCAATGTTGTAACACGTTTTCATGTGCATGTCCAGGTTCAATGTATCTGGTAAACTGTTTCACTTGGTGAATATCAACTCGGTGAGTTAACTTTACCACTCGGTAGCCATGAAACTTTACTCGGTAAACAACTCGATGAATACTACATTTTGTGACTGCTTTCTTTTGTAAATGACTAGACTGTTCATACCGACTTCTCTGAGTGTACCGATTGCATGATTCAGTAATACTAACCGACTAGAATATATAGTATGACTTTGGATATGAAACTAATGGCAATTTGATAAGTAGTAACAATAATATGGACTAAAATGATACAACATTAAGATTCACTTAATTTCTTATCCAAAATATATTATTAAATTGAAAATTCTTATTATTTCCCTCTTATGATTTATGCATTGTGAAGTGACCCCTTCATAGGTAACATGTGTCCAAATTAACAAGTGGTTACTAGGAAATGTTTATTATTTCACATTCATATAGATACCTACAAATAAATGTCCCAAAGAGGGATATAAGAAATTGTTTATTTATTTTATGTGGATATTTTAATTGAGATACCTAAAAATATATATTTTCTTGTATATAAACATATAAATTATGTTAAAATATAGCGTGTTAAAGGAAGATGTAGATAAGAGAATCCTATTAAAGGCGTTACTATTTTTTTCATGATATTGATCAATATTATATTGAAACAACTAATATGGAGTATTGTTGCATATAATAGAAACTTAAAAAGTTAGTGTTCTAATCTTACTAATACATTTGATAAATCACTAAACTAAAATTTAGTATTATGAAGCATATCAAACAAACAACACATAAGAACACTAGATGCATGTGGAGAATCCTTTCAAGAAAATATTTCACCACCAAAGAGATAATGGTGTTGAATTAATATACAAAAAGGCAACGACATCAATAACAACAAGTTTGTTCCTTTAGACTAAGAATATTCTAGCAATATATAATAGTACATACACAATCAATGTATGAAAACTTTGTTCAATATTTTAAAGCATATAAATGAATTAAAATTCAAAAACTACTATGTCGAATCAAGAACTAGAGGAAAGAAAATGGACCAAAACTAACCTTATTGATCAATAACACGAGAATGCATGGAAAATGCTTTGCCATATTTTAAAGTTACAAATCATATTTATTTTTCATAAATCATTATGAATTCCACTTTTATGTTAATGTAGTTATGGATGAATGTTTCAATTAAGAATTATCTAACCATGCATTATAACACAATTATAGAACAATGATTAAATAAAAGGTTCAAACAATCACATGAGATTCCTGTTTAAGATTAAATAAGGTGGCAAGATGGTTCTAAAGTCATTATAATACATAATTTAAATAAAAATTGTAAGGTATTTGGGGCCTTTCCCAATTTTGATCAAAACTATATAATGAAAAAACACTACAAAATAAATTGGAGACTAAAAAGACACAAAAAAAACTAAGAGGACATTGTATTGTGGAGGATTATTTCTGAGTGCTCCAATCATCCATAATTAGCATTAAATTTTTCTTCCATGTGAACAATTCATTCTTTTCTTTATTTTTCTTCACCTCTCATATCTTTTTCATATTATTTTTCTCCTTGAGCCTCTTCTTCTAGCATTTAGTTCATCCTATTACAATACTCTTGTACAATATCCAAATACTTTACGGACCACTCCATGAAGTCATAAATATTTAAAAAATAGTACCACTAAGTCCTTAATTTGAATAAATCTATTTTTATTAATTTTATTTTTTCCTCCATACAGTCTTCTTTATTTTTGTTTCTTCTCTTATTTAACACTAGTTGCTAATCTTTCTTCTATTAATAACTATACTTTTCATCTTTTTTCTTTTCTTTCAGTTCTTGTTACTTGGTGAAATTTTAGAGAAAAAGTTAGAATTTGAAACCATAGAAGCGAAGTTAATAATGATAGGCTCATCCTCAATTGGAATATAATAGGAGCTATGTGTCTTTTATATGTTGGGTCAAAATATTCTTCATCACTATCATCAACAAAGTCTAGAAACACTTCCAAAGTACCAATTTTTATATATTTTTTATATTTCCTTTTAGAGATACCCATATTTTGAATCTTAGTGGCAACAAGTATCACAGACCTCATTTTTATACTTGGTATTCTATCTAATCATGACCATCATCTTCCTTACCCTTTTTTGTTTTAGGTCTTCATTTTTTTTCGTTTTAGGTAATTTAATGTATTTTAAAGTTTTTCCTTCTCCTTTGCCATCATTTTTTTGTAGAAACCTCTACGAGTAAGTACACTTATAAAGGGTTTTTTGTTTTAAAATTTTATTATTTTAACACAATTCTTAGTGCTTTTGTCAAGCCCTTACTTTCTTTTCCTTCACAATTTGGGGTTCCAACTTTAGGGTATTACATGGGTGTTCAGTTCAACATTAATTCAAGGGTATTTAGCAGTGTATTCCATTTATATATCACTTTTTATCTCAAGGGATTTTTTTTTTAATAGCATGGGGGCTCTACTAAAGGCCATCTTTGCACTTGTGTTCATAGACTTCAATTATAGGATACTTTAGAGTTTACAAGGTTTATGTATAATAAATGATATAAAAAAATTCAATTAGTCCTTAATATAGGGGGTGGTATGTCCCCATTGATAATAAAGTATTCTATGGAGGTTTAAATATATTGAAAGAAACTAATTGACTTCCTATTCCTTAAATGAGCTAATATAGTGAAATGGTAAGTATAAACAAAACCAAAATGGTTCTTAATAGTTTTGTACTTAATAGAGTGCCAACTTTGCTCACCCCGTGACATGGGTAGCCCCTTGCACATGTAGACATTCTAAAATATGATAAATTTATTATTGGAAGTTATGTCTATTCTACCTAGATATATTGTCATTGATTTCAAATAATATTAATATTAAATATTTTTATGAATAAGATTGTAAAATTTGTACTTTGCACGAATCGAACTCTTTCTCTCATAACTTTAGTATTTAAAGTTTTGTTGCTAGAAAATCTAAGGTAGTTATAAACATTGACACTCAATATGCTTGATCTCATCATGGTGTTTTATCTATATTTTTAACACTTGTAATTATCCTTAATGGTATGTGGTGATTTGATTCCTGACCTATTCCTGACCTTTGAGATGATTGACATCAAATTCATAAAGGATGTCAAATTTTTCTATTCATGATTCCAACTTAAATGGTCTCTTTTTTATAAAAATGTTAAAGAGAACACCCAATACATGTTAATGTGATGAAGTTTTTTTCTTAGTACAAATATATTAAGGTGTTTGGCAATTATCTTAACTTTTCTTCTTTTTTTTCTTGGAAGAAGATAAGGTTGACCCCACCAGCAATTTATAAACATGGCTTCTTATTCTAAGTCTTCATTGATTATCATTCTTAGGTTCTTAACATTTCAATATAAGTTTTAACTTGTAGTTTTTCCAAGAAATAAGACATAAAGGTGACCTCAAACCCCCTGAAATATATAAAAGATAAAAAAAAATTATATTCGTTGATGACATGACAACGTTCATAATTTGAAATTAATTTTATTTTGATAGCCAACTTGTGGGAGAGTTAAATTATTTTATGCTAACTTGTAATTTTTTTTTGAAAATTGTAAGATGTAAAATAAAAGGTGAAGAAAAATTGTGAAAGTTGAAGAGTGAGTATTGTGTATATGTGATGTGAAGCATCTTTGGGTGTGTCATTTTGTATCTTTCAAACATAGGTAGAAAAAAATGTATCATAAGGTAGATTAGGGGTACAATAGAGAAAAAGTGAATAAGGATATTAATGTATGGTGAAGTGCTAAAATTCTCCATAATTTGAGATAAATAAAAGCTTTTGTAAAGTAGATGAAAATATCAATAGTGTAGAGTAAAGTAGATTACAATTGGGGTAGAGAAAGAAAGGAGATTCATTTGGTCATCATTTTTTAAAGAACCAATATACTAAACGTGATTTATTATTTAGAAGAGGTCGGTGCCTTCTTTAACAAGAAATTGGTGTCTCTTGTTGATTTTTTCTCAATTATGGGGTTTGGTGTTTCTAGTAGGTTATTGCTAGAAAACAATTTAAGCAAGGGTTGGTTATCCAATGGGTTGGTGACTCCAAATATTGTAATATAGTTTTATTATTATTTGTGAGACTAGGTTTGGATATTATATCCAAGTGGTCCATTGCCATAGTTTTCTTTTGAAAGGGTTTCCACATAAATTGGTGCTTTCTCCTTTGTGCATGTTGTATGTATCTTATTATTTATATTATTATTTTTATTGTTATTAATAATAATATTAAGGTGGTTAGGTTTTAATGAGTAAAAATTGCCTTATATTGATTCACGCCACACTTAGTATATGTGTGTTCTCTTCAACTAGTATTAGATTGGGTTTCATTATCATTATAGTTGCTATAAGGTAGATCTTGAAAGTACACATGGAATGTCAAGAAAGATTTCCCTCATAAAATAGTTGTTATTTGATGTATATGTTGGCAATTGACACTCATTCGGTGGTCTTCGATGATTTCTGGTGGTTCCTGTCATTGATGGAAAATCTTCTTGGAGATCTAATCTAGCGGACGTAAATTTGTAATTGTTTTTATTCAGAAGTAGGTGTTACCTGGTAGCCGACTAACCGATATTTTAGGAAGAACAAAGCATTTTTGGGTCCAGATGATTTTCGATGATTGTGGTGCATTGAATCATGTTCTTGTTGATTGGGTCGATTTAGATACATTATTTTATTATCATTTTGGTGATCCACATTTATCCTTTTGGATCCAATCGAGCTGACATGTAACTACACATTACACCTTCAGGCCATCATGATGTATAACCTATTTTGTGATTACCGGTATATAAGTTTGGTATGGGCGATCTTTTTGGTGGATGGTGTGATTGTATGCGAGTGAGAGGGGATCAAGAATCCATTTAGCGTAGTTTTACGTGTGCATTCTTGATCTGGTAGTTGACTAAGATAGTGTACATGGAAAAACAGAGCAGGATAGAGAAGGTGATCTAGTCAGTGTTTTTGCAATCAACTGAAACTCATCCTAGCATAGTCAATGCTATTTCAGAGTTCATACATTGTAATTGATCACTGTAACAACTATGTAAGTCAGCATGACTTCCCTGAGGGTTGTAGCCTTCCTGGTTATTGTAATTGAGTAGTGAGCTCTAGGCAGTGTACCTGAATGCTTGTGCATTCCCATTTGGTAATAATGTTTTGCTACTGGCCATAGTAGAATAATATTGTGAGTTCAAATCCTACCGTGGTTTTTCCCATTTGGGTTTCCACGTAAAAATACCAGTGTTATGATCTTGTGGTTGTTTATCTCATGTTTCTACATTTCAGTTTTAAGTGTATGCTTCTGGTGGTTAAAAGTTAAGTTTGAAAATAGGCTAACTGGTAGATCACTGATTCACCCCCCCTCTTAGTGTTTCCTGATTCCAACAATTGGTATCAGAGCTTAGTTCCTCTGAGGAAGCTCAACCACTTGAGGAAGATCTGTGAGATTGATTCAACGGGTTTTGGTTTTCAAAGACAACTCAATGTGGCACTTGAGGATCTTGATGAAACTAAAAATGAGATGTATACCCTGAAGAAGAACCTGAATGCTATTGATGATTTTATTAATGGCCTGAAGGATCAAGAAAACATCTCTAGAGAGAAGAGGATGGCATTGATGGACAAGTTGAAGGAGAAAGAAGATCAGATCATGGAATACTAGGATAAAGTTGTTGAAGTTAACAAGATTGAAAGAGATAATGTTGCTTTGAAGAACAAGATGCAATCAATTATGATGAGGTTGACTAAGGAAATTGAGGACCAGAAGAAGAATGAAGAAAATATGGCACAATCATTGAAGGAAAGAGCATATGAAAGGTTTAGGCTTACTTATGAGAATGATCAATTGAAGCTTTAGCTAACACATTCAAGAAATAATGGTCAAGAACTTGAAAGACAGATTGCTACCTTGAGGGATGAACTTTCTATTGCTAATGAGTATAAAGACAAATTGAAAGCTATCTTGGCAAGGATTGATGAGATTATTGAAATTTAGAGACATGGAAAGGACATGTGAGGACTTGGATTTGAGAAGGGTGAATCCTCCGAATCTAGAAAGGGAAATGCAAAACCTGATCAAAAGAAGAGAAAGAATCCTCTGGTAAGACAACCTAATTCTCATAAATTAAATCACAAATGCTTTACTTGCAATAAGTTTGGTCATGTGGCAAACCAATGGAGAAGTAGGATGAATAATGTTCCTACCTTGATCAGTTAATGCTTCATATGCAATAATTTTGGTCAGAAGTCAAATATGTGTAGAGGAGTAATGAATAACTTTTGAAAAAAAAGGTTCTATGCTTGTGGAATGTTTGGACATATTTCTAATTAGTGCAGGGCAATACCAAATCGGATGAACTTTAGACCCATGCAAAATAATCTTGTTTGTCGAGCATGCAACAAAATCGGTCACATTGCGAAATACTACAGAAGCAAGAACATTGCTCTGGTAGACAAGAGTAACTTAGATGAGAAAGGAAAAGTGAAAGTAGAAGAGATCAAGGAGAAGAATGAGAAGATGTGGGTAAGAAAGGATCAATCCAGAGATGACAATGGGTCTGCACCCCAATCCAGTGTAGGATCTTCATCTGGTAACTAGGGCTTTATGCTTTAGGGGGAGATTTTCATGGAGATTCTAAGAACCCCTCTCTTTGGTGGTCTGCAATTATTTCTGGAAGGTTACAGAAGGACTGAATCATATGTACAAATGATAACCAGAAGTTTCAGAAAGATCTAGTGCTCTAGTATGCAATTTCATGAAAATCATGGTAATCAGTTGCTACATTTATTATAATAGAAAATTAGTTTTTCAAAGGATAAAAGTGCATCTTGAAGTGTCATTTGTCACAATGCGATCAAGCGAGTAGAGAAAAGAAGAGAGAAAAGTAATTTGGTGATTTCTACAATGATTTCAGCGACTCCAAAGTGAATTTTAGTGCCCGGTTGTGAAGCAAGGGAAATTCATGCACAGAAAGAGACTAAGTCTACTCCTACTCTAGTAGCCCAACTAGCAAAACCTAGGACATTCATGAAAGGTGTACTGAAGAAGAAGGAGAATCCAAAAAGAACCTATGTTGCAGTATCTTTGGTGGCCTCAGAAACTGAGTTTGAGGAGGAGGCAGGAAAGGCGAAGAAGAAGGGACAATTTGTTAGAGTGGTGAGGAAGCTGCAATCTGGTGGAGCCCAACAAAGAAAAAAGGCAAAATTAGATCTTGTTCCTACCGCAAGACCCAAAAGAGAATGGAAAGTCAAGACTCAACCTGAGTCTGGTGCTCAAAAGGGTAAATCAAAATCTGTTCCCTCGCTGACAATAGATTAGTTTATATATGAAATAATAGTTGATGGTTACGTGAAGAATATTGGAGGTTTTTATGATAATTTTGATGAAGGAGATAAGAGAAAAGTTGACAAAGCAGTTGTACTATACTTACATAATTTTAGTAAGACATTAATTGAATTAGAAAATGCCATTCCAAAGGTTTTGTATAGTTTGATAGATGGTAGAAGGATGACTACAAGCAATATTGACAGGGAGATGAGAGAAAGAGAATTAATAAATGTTTGCACCTATGTGTCACAAAATGAAGGAAACAGGCTGATTGAGGAGGCTAATAAGAAGGAATTTAGAAGTAAAAACATGATTAACAGATTAATGATTGGAAATGTTGAAGAGGTGAGGAAAGAGATAGAGGAGATATGGAGGAAGATAATTGCAAATGACCCTCTATACAAGGATGCATTCAACTCATCTCAACAAGAAGATAAGAAAGGTGTATCCAGAAGTTAGAAGGTTGAAACTCAACTGAAAGACCAAGGTAATACTACACTTGATGTTGAGAACAACGATTCTCCTCCAATGGTGGATAGCTCTATAGCCCCTAAGATCCAATAGGCTGATACTGCACCAAGTGGCAACACTAGTGTAACAGATAAAGGGGATAAGGGAGAAAAGAAGGATGCTGAGACAATAGAGGCTAAGGTTGTTGAGGTTGATAAAGGAAAAGGTATATCTGATCCAACAATTGTCACTCCTCCGGTTACAAGGACCCCGCCTTAGATTCCCATTAATATTGATGGTTTTGTTGATCTTGGGAACATGTCTCTTGCTGAGAAGCTTATGCTCGTAGCTGCTATGCAAGCCCAAGCTAGCCAAGATCTGGTGAAATTAGAGACTCAAGATAAAAACCTAATTTTGATGTGTATAGATGTTTTGTAGAAGGTGGCCCCTAATGTACAAATAGATTCAAATAACAGCCCCTCCGATAAATTGTTATAGTTAATTAACATTGTAAATACCTGTAGGCATCTAAAAATGGTCAATGCTTGCGGTGTCATGCTTTAACATGTCCGTGTGACCTTATTTTAGGGTTTTCACATACTATTAATATTTCTTCTATGTCGCACACTTGATCTTTATTATTTGTCGACATTTTGTCATTTTTCTGTGTTTCTTGCATTTGTCGCATTCTCAATTAGGTCTTGTCAACATTATCACTATCAATTGCGATATTTGATCATTATCAATATTATCATGTCAATAGAATATCGTCAATCCTTTTGAATGTTGAATTAGGGTTTTGTCTTGATCAGTCATCAATTTATTATTTCTTGTCAATTTGGATTGGTTAGTCATTGGTCCTCTTCAATTGGCATCTATCTATTTCATCCTTGTCAATCTTGATCAATTTATCATTGACCTTTATCAATCAACATCGACACTTTATCAATTATCCATTTTTCATCATTAAATCATGATCAAAATGACCCTATATCAATTATCTTTTGTCAAGACCTAATTGTTGTCCTTACATTTCTAATTGATCTCCTAGAGTTTTTCCAATTTAAGCATTTAATCCTATTTTTTCGTTTTCCCTCTAGGTTAAATAAATTTATTTATTTTATCCTAGGTCCCCTTGTCACAATTAAATATTTCATTTAATTGGCTAATTAAATCCTCATTGTGAATTAATTAATGAATGAATATTTATAAATTAATTCCACCAAATCTTTCCCATTTTCATCATTTCTAATTTACTAATTTTCTAATTCATTATTTCCACCTAATTTCTGATTTTAATAAATTAATATCAAACTAATTATCTCTCTCAAGTGTCTCCTATTTTTGTGCTTTGATTTGGAAGCATGTTTCCTTATTCGTCATGAGTTTGGATATGGCATCTTATCTTAACACTGGATTTGATATCTAGTCTTATATTCTTGCATGGGAAAGTGTGTCATAGCATTTCTTTTTCATTTTTTTTCCCCTTTTTTGAATGTTGTTGCCTCTAATATATTAGAAGAAATGAGAGCAATGGAGGTCAAGGAAGGAGTTTTCTTCATATGGTTTGCAATTTTATGTTTAAATCTTGCTTTTCCTTCTTCTATTGCATGTATTGGGATTTGTTTCATAGCTTGTTAGTTTTTGTGGTTAGCTAATATAGGTTATGACTCTAATGCTTAAATTTCCTATTACCTTGCTACACATGGCACCTATTTGCCAGGTTTTTACCATGGTACTTTCCCAAAGCGCCTATTTGCCAAGTTTTTACTAGAGGGTGGATGCTTTTTCTTTACTATTTTTGACATTGTTTTTCTTCTTTTTCATTTTTTTTTTTCATTTTTTAAGGATCATATTGAAGAACTAATGAAAGAAATCTATGTATAATATTTCCAGAGGTGCATGCTATTCACATGATCTGATAGTCGTTCTCCCTCTAGGGTTGCAAGCTGATAAGTACCTAAACCATATGTTGTAGTTGTGATGAAAGGGCCAACCCAATTAGGTTCAAATTTTCCTTTGATGATCTCAGTAGATTGTGAATTCTTAGGGATGGCTTTCAAGACCAAGTCTCCCACTTCAAAGTGTCACCCTTTGACATTCTTATTATAGGTGCAATGAAGATGGTTTTGATATGCTTGCAAATGAGTCAAAGTTGTCTGATGCCTTTCATCTAGCATCTAAAGTTGATGCAACCTAGAAACTTTGTATGCCTCATCATCTATCAGATGTTGTAAGGAGACTTGCAAGGATGTAATATCCACCTCCAAAGGTAAGATAGCTTTTGCACCATACACGAGAGAGTAAGGTGTTGCACCAATAGGGGTGCAGATAGAAGTGTGATAGGTCCATAAAGTTGGATTTAACTGCACATGGCAATCTCGACTAGTATTATTAACAACCTTTTTGAGTATCTTGATAATGGTTTTATTGGATGCCTCAACTTGGCCATTAATCTATGGATAATATGGGGTTGAGAAGCGATGCTAAATGTGAAACTTCTCATAGAGTTCACGAACATCTTTATTTTGAAATGGACGACCATTGTCTGTGACTGTAGAAAGAGGAACTCCATATTGACATATGATATAATTTAGAATGAACTTAGAAATCTATGTGCCAGTGATATAGGTCATGGGTATAGCCTCAATCCATTTTGTAAAGTATTCTATGATCATTATGATAAACTTATGTTTATTTTCTGATGTCAGGTGGATCTTTCCAATGAGATCAAGCCCCCATTGAGAAAAGGTTCATGGATAAATGGTAGGTTGAAGTTATTGTGCTAGCACGTGAATATAATCTCCATGCACCTGGCATTTGTAACACTTATTAGCAAAGTCATGGGCTTCTTTTTCCATTGTCGACCAATAGTATCTATCTCAGAATAACTTTTTAGCTAGGCTAAGACCATTCAAATGGCCCCCACATATAATATAGTGAACTTTGTGTAAAGTTGTTTATGCTTTGGTAGAATCCAGACACCTAAGTAGGGTTTGGTCAAAGGATCGACAGTAGATGGTATCACTGACAATGACATATTTGGTAGCTTGTCTAATAAAGGCTCAATGTTGGTTGGTAGAAAGGTTTGGAGGTATGGAATGGGATTTTAGGTATTCATAGATTTCTTTGTACCACAAGGAGTTAGGACCAACAAGGACACACACCAGATCTGATTTCAAAATTTGAAAAGATGGGACCAACAACTTCTCTACCAGAAATTCAAATCTATCCATATTCCAAGGCATATCCAAGATAGAGGTGATAGTTGCCATAACATATATTGATCTATTCTGAAGACGGGGGACTTTATTAAATTGGATAACAGTGAATTTTGTCTTGAAATGTTCTACCATGTGCTTATAAGGGAGAATCTTTTTATCGTTTGTTTCATAGTCATCATTTACTTGGTGGATGACTAACTAAGAATCTCCATAGACCTGTAGCTATGTAATATGCCATTGAATTTCTATTCTAAGTCTAGTAACCAAAGCATCATATTCTGCGATATTGTTGGTGCAATTAAAACCTATTTTGTGGGATTTTGGAATAGCATCACCCTTAGGAGTTAAAAATAGGACACCTACCTCTAAGGAAAATATGGTGTGGGATCCTCAAAATATAATTACCATTCATTAGAAGATGTGATAGAAAGACTCATGCATCTGGAAAATCAATCAACAATTGATGATCGTTTTGGACAGGTGCATCTGCGAGTTGATCAGATATGACTTGTCCTTTTATTGCTTTTCTTTTAGTGTATTCAATATCAAACTCACTTAAAATCATTACCCATTTTAATAATCGGCCTGTCAGAGTGGCTTTCCTAAGAAAATATTTCAATAGATCAAGCTTGGCTACCAACAAGGTCTTATGATATAGCATATAATGTCAGAGCTTTTGAGCTGCAACTATGACTACTAAGCATGCTCGTTAAATGGTAGAATAGTTTAATTCATAGCCCACTAATGTCCAACTAATATAATATATAGCCCGCTCTTTGCCTTGTTCATCTTGTTGGGCCAAAAGAGCTCCTAATGCAGTTTTTGTTACAGAGATATACAAAATCAAGGGCTTTCCATCCATGGGAGGCATTAAAATGGGTAGGGATAGAAGATAATATTTTAAAGCTTGGAATGTCTATTGACACTCATCATTCCATTTAAAAACTACCCCTTTGTGCAGTAGATGTTGGAAGGGGTGGCACTTGTCTGCCAATTGAGCTATGAATCGTCAAATTGATTGTAACTTTCCGTGAAGGCTTCTTAGTTGATGAAGATTGGTAGGAGGCATATCTAGGATTTCATGGACCTTTACAGGGTCAACTTAAATACTCTTTGAGAAATAATGTAACCCAATAATTTGCTAGATGTAACACCAAACACATATTTTTTTTTATTTAGTCTGAGCTTGTATTTCTCCATCCAGTCAAAGATTGGTCCTAAAATAGCTAGATGACTATCTCTAATAACTGATTTGCATAGGAGATCGTCAACATAATCTTTCATCAAAGTGTTCCTGTAGTCATGAAAAATTGTTGTCATGGCCCTTTGATATGTTGCTCCTGCATTTTTAGGCCAAATGGCATCACATTCCAATAGTAGATTCCCCAAGCACATGTGTTGATCTTCGGGAGCTATTTGAATCTAATTGTACCTAGAAAATCCATCCATTAGTGACAACATCTGATATCCAGTTGTCATGTCTACTATGATGTCAATATTTGGCAGAGGAAAGTCATCTTTAGGGTATGCTTTGTTTAAGTCTCTAAAATCAGTGCAAATTCTAATGCCCCCAGTTGCTTTGCTGATTGACACTAAGTTGGAGATTCACTCTGCATAATCAATTGGTCTAATAAAGCCCACATCCAATAATTTATTGAGTTCAACTTTGATTAGTAGGGCCACTTGCGGATGCATTTTTCTTAGTTTTTGTTTGACGGGTTTGGCACTTAGTTTCAATGGTAGATGATGAAGGACTAGTTCTAGATCGAGGTCGGGCATGTCTGCATAACACCATACAAAATTGATCCTCTTATCAAGGAAAAAGCTAACAAAATCTATTGTTTCTTGTTCTAACAATGAAGCAACAAAATGAATGACCTTAGAATTGTCAAGTGTACCCAAATTTATCTCCTTGGTCACTTCCACAAGCAATGTTGATTTGTCCTGACCTGATGGGGTTATGTCCAATCTTCCACCTTTGGGCACCTCAGAGAGGTTTTCACTTGTAGGTACGTCCTTTGTTTTTACTTTTTTGTGGTCAGAGGGTGCCTTGTGGTTTTCACCTAGAGACCTATTCTTTTGATTTTTTTCTTTTTTATTTTCTTTTTTAATTTTGTGATTGGAAGACGGAGTTGACTCCCCAAAATATGTTGTGGAATCTAAATCAATATAAAATCCAACCTTGTGGTCACCTTGTGGTATGCTTTCTCTAAGCTCCAGGAATTTTGCTATTGCCTCATCATTTTCAAAGCAATCTAACTGAAGTGATCCTTGTTGGTCACATTGGATAAGTTGTGGGTATACAAGGGGCATGTCATCATCAGTTTAAGTAAAGGCTTGGATCAAGATAGTAAATATATGAATATTAGTAGTATCACTATCTGAGCTACTTGTGTTAGATTCAGTGGTAGGATTCTAAAATGATTCTATCCAAGCTTAGGGACATGTTTTGACAAGAGGAGGAATTTCATGTTTGTCTTCCATAGGAAAATCATTAGGGTCAATGAAGACATTATCAAGGGCATAGGAGCTAGAGGAATAAGAGTCCCACTCCCATTCGTTAGAGTCAGTATTAGGATGGGTGTCCTCAGGTGTTGTTTCATCATCAGAATCATGCCCTTTTTCACATATAGTCACTTTGGTAGATGAGGTTCCGACTCACAATGGTACAAAATCTAAACCCAAAGTTTTATGTCTCATCTCAAGGATGATAGGCTCTAATCTTCCTTTTTTGTCAAGTCCCAAACTACTGCATCCATCATATCCCTTCTTTTGCATTATGGTAAACCCTTTTCCATATTATTCTGCTGAAAATTTGATAGGTGGATTGTTTGTTGCATCTGCTTCATCTTTATAGAGCCATCCCAATACGTCATCATCCAAAGTTTCTTTGTTCAATTTGCCCCTCTGTAAATATGGTGGGAGGTTGATATTGGATGCTTGTTTTGGATTCCTTTTTCAAACAAATATGGTTTTCTATGTGATTTTGGTGACAGAGGCAACTTGCCAATAAGGAATATTTGGGACATGGAATACTCTTCACAGCCTTGATCTTGTATTTTCATCTTATCCTTCATAGATTCTAACAATTTATTGGGATCCACATAACTAGGCAAGGACGTCGCTCTATTTATTGAAGCATCCTTTAGGTTAGCACAAAATTGAAATGGATTAGGATCTCTGGGAATTGTTATCTCAGTTCCATTGTATGAATATTTCAAACACTAGTGATAGATCGAAGGAACTTCTTTCATTGCATGAATCCATGGATGACCTAGGATCATATAGTAAGGGAGATCCAGATCTAGCACTTGTAGCAAAGTGTTATCTATTGTTGGACCTACTCTGATAAGAAAAACAATCACTCGTTTAGATGGGAGTTCAACATCATCATAGGCTTATTGTTATCTTCCTGGAAGGATCTATGTCATTTTCAGAGTAACCAAGGCCCATTATGACTCTCATACTGCATATATTTAGGCCTGCCCCACCATCTATCAAAACTCGTCTGATTTTGCAATTATGGACGAACACTTCAAGATGGACGAGATCATTATGATGAGTTTTATAACAAGGTATATCTTAGTTTGAAAAGGAAACATGGTGGGAAGTCGCAAGGTTTCCTATCCTAGCTTGAAATTGGTCAACATCAATATCAATAGGTATTATTGAATCGGTCAAGGCTTTGTCTAAGACAATGCGATGCATGGGAGATATTTTTAATAAATCAAGGATTGAAATTTGCGCAGTGGTTTTTCCCAAATGGTCAAGGAGATTGTATTGGCTTGTTGAGTTTAGCTTAGCAGGATTGGAAGGTGCTCCTTTAAAAACTATTTTGGATTGGCGAGTGGTCACTGGAGATGAGGAATCTTGTTCTTTTATTCATATGGTTGACACAAACTCATTTGATGCATGAAAGAAATTAATGACATTGTTATTACTTGTGTTGGTATAAATAAGATTTCCTTTTTCATTTGAATTTGAAGAGGAATCTTTTCCCTTATCATGATCAAGTAAGGGAGTCTTGAAAATTGTATGATCAACGTTAGAAATTCCAGCGGATGAATCTACCTCAATTACACCCTAATCGAGCAAATCTTGAATAAGGTGTTTCAAATGTAAACATGACATAGTTCTATGTCCCTTAGACCAATGATATTCACAATATGCATTATCATTCCACCAATAGGGTTTTACTAGGAGCTCCTCTTTGATATCTGGGAACTTAATGAAATTAGCCTGAATCAACTATTTCATTACCGATTCAATAGGCTCTCCTAATATAAATTGATGGGGAGGCCCGTCTCTTGATCTGAAAGGTCTATATTGCTGATATTGTTGTTGTTGATTACGTTGTTGATTTTGTGGTTGTTGGATAGCGTTACTTGTTTGATTCTGCGTCTTTTGATTCTGTTGGAAAGTTGGAGCATTCAATAAACTTGGTCCTCTTATAACAAACTTAGGTTGACTAGTGCTTACAGTTCTTGTGTCAATTACACCATCATTAGTGATATTCTTATTGTTGGACCAAAAATTATTCCTATCACTCGAGTTGGTCAAATTGTTGTTGTCCTTGTTCACTTTAATAACCCCCTTAGCAATAAAATAATTCTCAATGTCCATTCCTTTTTTAATGAGTTTTTCAATAGTACTAGGACCTTTCAATTTAAGCTCATACATCATCTCTGGTATAAAGTTTTGAATAAATAAATTAACTTGTTGTTCATCTGGGATGTCGAGGGAACATCGACTAACCAATCCTCACCATCTTTGTAAGAAATTCATTAATGGTTCTCCTAGATTTTTCTTTGTGTTGCATAAATCTGACATGGTTATCTCATTGTTGATGTTGAATGTGAAATGACAAATGAATTTCTTGGCCAATTCATTTCAAGATTTTATATTCCCAGGCAAATGTGCATACCAATCCATATCTTGTCCCATGAGACTACGCGGGAAAAGATGCACCAAATATGTTGCATCATAAGTTACCTCAGTACATGCTACATAAAAAGCTTGAATATGATCTTTTGGATTATCGTTTCCCTTGTATTTCTCAAATTTGGTGCTTCAAAGTGCTTAGGAAAGGGAGGCATCTATAAACTTTTATCAAATGGATTAGGACATAAGTCTTTCTCTATTTATAACTTCTTTGTATTTTTGGCTTGTAACACCTCTATTTGTCGTTGCATCTTTTCAATTTGTTGCACCAACACATCTGATTTTGAAGGCTTTTGAGGGTCATCATTCATCCCTGGATGTCCTTATTTTTGATATATAGTACTTCCAAATGGTTGTTGATGTTTAGAAACCATTGTCTTTGGTGTCTCTGGCATATATTCATTTTGGAATTGGTCATGTTATTGAGGTACTGCCATGCTTTGGTGCAGAGTATTTTGTTGTGCCCATTGAGATGGAATTGCCATCTACATCTATGGTTGATAATGCACTTTGGGTTGTTGAAATTGTATTTGTGCTTGGTAATGCACATTTTCTTCTTCTTGTTGTTGTTATTATTGTTGGGGCATATAATAGCTTACTTTCCCTTGTTGTACATACTGAGGCACATACTATTGTTGATATTGATTTTGTTGACTTTGAATCAAAATTTGTTGATTTTGTGCCATTTGCTTCTCTCTTGATGTAAACCCCATTAATTTTAAAAAGGTTTGCTTATGTGCTTTAGGTTGTTTCAGTTTTACATGCGGAATGGCCCTTGCGTTTATTTGCTATGAATTTTGTCCAAATGATTGTTGTTGTTGCAATTTTGTATTTACTTGTAGTGGGGTGGTAGGTAGTATTGTCTGATGTTGAGTATAATACTCTCGTTGTGCATTATGTGTTTGCATATTCGATGGTACCTATTGTGCATTTTTAAATTGTTGGAATATTTGTTGTGGTTGTGTGCCAGTATTTGTTCCTTTTGTTGCCATAATTGAAGGTCATGTCGATAAAATTTGTGTCATTTGTGAATGTGTATCTGTCACATGTACTAAACTTGAGTGAACATAAGAAATTTATTGTATCATTGGATTGGTTTGGACATGAGTAATCTTTGGCATTCCAGTCATAAAATGCCCTTGCATTTATGATTGCGATCTACTTTGGAGAACTTGTGATGTATTTGGATACGTTGTCTTTATAAATTATTTCGCAATCACCATTTGATCTTGTGGAAATGATGTAGTGTTTATCAATGGATTATTAATTGTATCAAAGGTTGATTTCAGTGGAACACTCACACCCAAGGATTTAGAGACACTCTTCTCAAGTGGTGTGCTTGGTACATCCTATTGTGCATTTGTTTCATCTAGATGAGATTCAAAAATTAAACTATTACCAAATTCATCTTGCGTTTGTACATTAGTTTGATCATTCAAGGTTGTAGCAGCTTCAAGCATGCTTCTATACTTGTCGAGAAACAATCTAGACACTTTACTGAAGAACTTTTTCATTTTCTTTTCAATTTTTGGATTGCTAATAAGCATTTCAAGATCATCTGAATCATCAAAATATGACAAGGAATCTGATGGGTTATTTGGATCCATTTGTTGTTCAAGGTCTTGGTTTGACCCAAATCCTTGTATAAGGTTTTGTTCCTCATATGAAATCGGAGGTTGCATGTCATATTACTTATTTAATTGATTGAAATTGAATGGTGCACTCCCTGATGGTGTTGGTGGAACACTTCCAAATCCTGGTTTTATTGGAACAAATATGGGTTCATAATATGGAGGTGGTCCCAATTGTACTATTTCACATTGTGGTGGTGCATTGCTTGATGAACCCACGTTTGGAATGAGTGACTGAGTCTGATATTGTTACATTTGCATGTTTTGTGTTTTATCCATTGGAAAGGGCATGGTTTGATACTTTGATTCATGTGATTTCTTGGACTTAGACCTTGTTTCAACCAGCATGTCATTATGCAATGCAATATATATTTGGGATTTTGGATGATGGATGCAAATAATGCAACTTACGAATAATGACAATGCAACTTATGTTTTTGGTCTTTTGAATTTTTGGAATGACGATTAGATGCAACTAAATGTGACTTTAGGATATGAACATGCAACTTAGGGCAGAAATGCATACTATATTTTTTTTGATTTTGGAGATTTTAGACAAACTTTAAAATGCAACCCTAAAAGATTCAACCCTTGGGAAATTGAAATGATGTCTAGATCTTAAAGGACAAAAGGACCAAGTGACAATAGGACAAATGACAACATCTCACCTATATGCTTGAATACTAAGCTAGGTTTGACAATGATGTTGATGACAAAAGAGGACAAAAATTTAACAAGGTCTAGACTTCCTAGCAATGACTTAGGGTTTTACCTAAAGAATTGAATCCTCAAGTATGGCAAAAACCTAATTTTGACACTATATGAAAAAGGAAAAAATAGTCTAAGGTGAAAACCTACAATATGATATGATAATGACCTAGGTTATGAAGGGAGATCTAGGGTATGCAAATGTGACCTTATACAATGATATGGACAAAAGTTGATCATGACAAAATGATATGACACTAAAGATGTAGGTGCAAATGTATGATAATGTTATCATAAGACCAAACCTAGGATTAGAGTATAAAATAATATTACCCTATGTGCAAAAGGACATATGCAAAGGAATGAATTTTTGATATGCAAATAATATGACCTAGGTGAAACCTAACTTTGGTATTTGACAATGATTTATGGAAAGTGCGAACCTAGGAAGGACATAATTATGGCATGCAAAATGATAGCTAAGAAGGAACCTAATAATAATATGCAAAACTGAGGAAAATGGTGCTAAACCTAAGTTCAAAATGAGGACACTAAAATGGGATACTAAGAATGAATACACTAAGTGAAAAATGAGGATACTAATAGTAAAAATTATTATCCCCTAAAAACTAGGTATGGACTATTATGGACCTGACCCTAAGTGACATGTAGTTGAAGACAAAAGTTTCCAATGTTTGAAAGCCATGTTATGAAAATGTTTTGAACTTTGTTTGGACAATTGAAACTTGTTTTTGACTTGTTGATGTTTGTTTGAATTTTAAAAACAAGCTTGTTTATGACCACTTGTGACAATTGTTTTTAAATTCAACCTTTTACAAGCATAAAAGACAAGATGTTTGTTTTTGACTTTGACCCAAGACCTTCAACAACAAAACCTATGGATTGCAAGGACAATAGTCATTGGATCTCACTTGGTTTCCCAGCTACGCCTACTCAAAGTGGATACTTAGATGATTGACCCAACTATCTCCCCTCCATGATACTCTCTTCTCTGGGGCAGCCAAGCATTAGTTCCCATGAAAACTCCCCATGGTGAACTTTGCATCTCTACTAAGAGCCATAAAAGTGTGAGACGATATCAGAGGTATGACCTCTTGTACCAATAACTAGAAGGTTTTGGGTCTCTAAGAACAAAGGTGTTTAGTCAATGCATCCGTTCGGGTGGACATATATCCGACGAATTTAATCATTTCTACTCCATTCCAGCATCTATTGTCAACAACTTTTGTTTCATACATAGTTATTTATAGTGGTTTGGAAGAGGTTCATCTTCAACCCCGTCGCCACTAAGGGTCGTTCCCTCTCACCAATGCTTGTCAAGGTACCAAGCAAATTGAGAGGCAAGCCCACTATCTAAATGTCAAAACATGCAAGCAAATGAAAAAAAAACATGGCATACGTGGTTTTCACTAAACCTTTAGAAAATGAAGTGTGCAACTACACTAGAAATCACAAACACATCTAGTTTTGAATATGAATCTTTGGCTACGTCCTGCAACAAATATGTTAGTAGTTTCAATGTTTGTCTTCAATACACGAATATCTCAACCTCCAACCTGCACACATCAAAAGCCCCAAATTATTTGTCAAAAGGAAATCCAAAACACACTAAAAAAAAAAAAACAGTAGTCTAATTAACAAAAATAAAATTTTGATCTACGTAACAAAATTAAAATCTAATCTAATTAAATAATTAAAAATCTAATTAAAAACTAATTGAAAAAATCTAAATTAACAAAATTTAAAATCTAATCTAAAATCTAAAATCTAAATCTAAATTAAATTGATAATATATAATCTAAACTAATTTAACAAAATCTAAAGTCAATTTAAAATAACAAGATTTTAATCTAAACAAAAAAATAATTTAAATTAAAATTAGATCTAATTTAAAAGAAAAAAATCTAAATAAAATAAAATTATATAAAAAATAAAAAATAAAAAAAAAAGCCAAAAAATTTGAAAACTTGAAAATCCAAAAACAATCACTTTCATTTCATTTCGCCAATAAATTAGCTCTTTTGTACATAGACAGACATTTGAATGTATGTTGGACAAAAAACACATAAAACACTGCACTTCGCAAATCATGCATCAAGAGACGAACTGCTCAACCAACCAAGCATCCAAACTGATCAAAGTTGTCCTATCAATCAATAATATCAACATTATCAGTCCTTTGTCAATATTATCTGGATCTTATACAGGGTGTGGTATACTTAAAACCGGACTGTGTCCTATCTTAGGTAGGGTACTACATTTCCTGAAACTAGACAACATGATTGTCCTTTCACTACAATATTATGACCTTTTGACAATGAAGATCAGAAAATTTGTTTGAATTGATTGGATTTGTGAGTCTTATCTTTCATTTATTTATCTTTGATCATGTTCCTATGTCACTCAATGATGTCACAAAGTGAGTTAGAGTGGTCGGGATGGCTCATAATCTTTTTTGTTTTGTTTTCTGTTTGCGGAGTGTTTCATAAACTTCTTGGGAACATATGTCTTGGGTGTCTATGATAAGTACATTCTCTTTTTGAACATCTCACATACCTCGACCTTTGACATATGTATTGTTTTAGGTAGTTTTTGACTCATTCCTTGTCTGCAATGTCTCTGTTTTACGCAAAGGGATTGCATTATCGCTTTGGCCTTCAATACCATAATGCGCTGCATCTGTTTTTCAATATTAAATAAAGGTTCTCACCTACTATTTGTGCATTTGTGAAAGAAACATTTTTCTTCACCACCAATTCTTCTCCATCTAATTTCCTCTAACTAGCATTTCTTTTGTCAGTCATTGCGGTCATCTTGGTGTAGTCCTGCTATTATTTTTGATAAATTGGCCTCTTTTCTGGATTTTTCCGATCAATTCCTCGAGGGGCATCCATATATGTTGTCATCATTTGTGGCATATTTCTTGATTGTTCTTTGAAACAATGCTCATAATCGCATTGTCTCAAAGAGAGGCAAAATATACGCATCTAAAAATGGTCAACGCTTGCGGTGTCATACTTTAACATGTCTGTGTGACCTTAATTTAGGGTTTTTGCATCCTATTAACATTTCTTCTATGTCACACACTTGATCTTCATTATTTGTCGATATTTTGTCATTGTTCTGCATTTCTTGTAGTTGTCGCATTCTCAATTAGGTATTGTCAAAATTATCATTATCAATTGCAATCTTTGATCATTATCAATTTTATCATATCAATAGAACATCGTCAACCCTTCTCAATGTCAAATTAAGATTTTGTCTTGATCAATCATCAATTTATTATTTCTTGTTAGTTTGGATCGATTAGTCATTGGTCCTCTTCGATTGGCATCTATCAATTTCATCCTTGTCAATCTTGATTAATTCATCATTGATCTTTATCAATCAACATTGACACTTTATCAATTATCCATTTTTTATCATTAAATCATGATCAAATCGATCCTACATCAATTATCTTTTGTCAAGACCTAATTGTCGTCCTTGCATTTCTAATATATATCATAGGGTTTTTCCAATTTATTCATTTAATCCTATTTTGTCATTATCCCTCTAGGTTAAATAAATTTTTTTATTTTATCCTAGGTCCGCTTGTCACAATTAAATATTTCATTGAATTGGCTAATTAAATCATCTTTGTGAATTAATTAATAAATAAATATTTATTAATTAATTTAACCTAATCTTTCCTATTTTCATCATTTCTAATTTACTAATTTTCTAATTCATTATTTCCACCTAGTTTCATACTTTTATAAATTAATTTCAAACTAATTATCTCTCTCAAGTGGCTCCTATTTTTGTGCTTTGATTTGGAAGCATGTTTCCTTATTCATCATGAGTTTGGATATGGCGTCTTATCTTAGCACTAGATTTGATATCTAGTCTTATATTCTTGCATGGGAAAGTGTGTCATCTCATTTCTTTTTCAAGTTGATTTTTCCCTTTTATGAATCAAGTTGCCTCTAATATAGATTTGTTGCTAATTGTTGTCCTCTCTCTAATTTTTCTATAAATTGGATGCATTTCTCATCAGAATCAACCATGCTTCTAGTATCGTCGTGTTGTCAAAATAAATCTCGCTTCATGCTCTTGCACTTGTAGGTGAGATCTACACAAATCCGCTATTTGGAGGAGAAAGGAGAACAATGGAGGTCAAGGAAGGAGTTTTCTTCATATGGTTTGCATGTTTATGTTGAAATCTTGATTTTTCTTCTTCTATTGTATGTATTGGGATTTCTCCCATTGCCTATTAGTTTTTGTGGTTAGCTAATATAGGTTATGAATCTTATGTTCAAATTCCCTATTACAATACCAATTTTGATTCTTTGGAGAATACGGCTACATAGAAAGTTTTGGATAAGTTCAACGATGTTAGGAAACAAACATTTCAAAAATTGATTGAAGATGACAGAGTGAGATTAAATAAGAGATTGCATATTATTTCTGACACATTGTCAGAAGCCAGTAAATTGTATAAATCTTGCCTCATTTTGCCTAAGTTCACTATTGATATTGATAAGGAGATAGGTGTTTCCCAGGGTAAGCTTGCTGAAATTTCTCAATCCTTTGATCCTAATGTAACTCTAACTAGGAGTATTGAAGGACATATTATAGCCTTAAATGATAAGATCTCAAGCCTTTAAGTGGATAAGGAGAAAATTTTGAGAAAAGTGGGTGAACTCTAGAACCTGATTTCCACCCTATTGGACACTATACTAAGTAATCAGGTGGATTGTATGAAGGAGATGACCTAGCCTATATCATCAGGTTTAAGAGAGTTAGAGATTCTTGCTACTGTATTCAGTGCATTGATCATAGTTTTGGACAACTTGAAGAGTGGGTGGGATAATCACCTAGGAGTTTTGAAAACTGTTTATGTTGAACTCTTCAAGTATTTGTAAAGTATTTATCATCTATATATAAATTTTGGGCAGCACCCCATCTTTGGCATTGCTGTCAAAGGGGGTGAGGAATGGTGAAAAATTTACAACATTGAAGAATGGAATTATTTGTCTAAGGGGGAGCCTTAGAGATTCTTTTTATTTTTTTGAAACGGTGTACATTTATCAACACTTAATCATTTTTCACAAGTATTGCCATCAATGCCAAAGGGGGAGATTGTTGGCAATTGACACTCATTCAATGGTCTCTGGTGATTTTAGGTGGTTTCTAGTGGATGATTATTTATTTAAGGGTTCTTATTGATCACAACTCTTCTTGGAGATCCAGTCTAGTGATCGTAATTGTTTTTATCTAGAAGTAGGTGTTAATCGATAGTCGACGAATCAATATTTCAGGAAGAACAAATCATTTTTGGGTCTGGATGCTTTTCGATGATTGCGGTGCATTGAATCATGTTCTTATTGATTGGGCTGACTTAGATACTTTATTTTATTATCATTTTGGTGATCCACATTTATCTTTTTGGATCTGGTCAAGCCGACATGTAACTACACATTACACCTTCAAGGTGACATGATGTATAACCTATTTTGTGATTACCGGTGTATAAGTTTGGTATGGGCAATCTTTTTGGTGGATGGTACGATTATATGTGAGTGAGAGGTGATCGAGAATCTGTTTTAATGTAGTTTCACATGAGCATTCTTGATCTAGTACCTAATTGAGATGTTGTATAGGGCAGAACAAAGAAGAAAAGAGAAGGTGATCTAGTCAGTGTTTTTGCACTTAACCAGAACTCATCCAAGCATAGACGATTCTATTTAAGAGTTAATGCATTGTAATTAATCACTGTAATAGTTATGTAAGTCAATGACACTTCCTTGAGGGTTGTAGCCTTCTAGGTTATTGTAATTGAGCAGCGAGCTCTAGACAGTGTGCCTGAATGCCTATGCACTCCCATTTTGTAATATTGTTTTGCTATGGGCCATAGTGGAATAATATTGTGGGTTCAAATCCCATAGTTTTTTTTCCAATTTAGGTTTCCACATAAAAATACTAGTGTCATGATCTTGTGGTTATTTATTTCATGTTTCTGCATTGCAGTTTTAAGTGTATGCTTTCAGTGGTTAAAAGTCAAGTTTGAAAATCTACTAATTGGTAGATCATTGATTCACCCCCCCCCCTCGGTGATCCATAATTCCAACAGTATATAGTTATTATTTACAGAGTGTAAAGATGCAAAATTAACTAACAGCTATATTGTTCGACAATTGACAATTTATTATTATCAATTATTAATATTTCTAGGTGAGGAGTGTAAATTTACGGAAGTAGATTTATCTGGCAAAGGTTTTCAAGATAAGTAAATAACGTCACTTCCTTATTATTTTTAAAATTTTGTCTATACAATTTAGGAGAGTTGATCAGTAGAGTAACTGTATTCACCAAGTAGAGGAAATGTGAACCCTAGCAAAAGCAATGGCTCCCAAAAGGAAAACCACAACTAAACTAACAACAGAGTAGATGCCTCAACAAGGTCAAAGTTCAAAACCTAAGAGAAAGAAAGTAACTATTTTACAACCTACAGAAACCTCACCTCTAGTAGTTGTGGATATAGAAACCCTAGATAAACTAATTGTAGAGACGTTGGTTAATATTGAGAGTAAGAAGAATGAGGTTAGGGGTTTGCATCAGGACTTGCCACAAATCTTTAAGGGTTCTACCCTACAAGTTTCATTGAGGAGGTTTTTTAATAACAAGCACATCAAATATGGTGATGTTGAGACTGAAGAAAGAGGATGGGATATTTTCTCATTTATCTATGGTAATAGAGATAAGAAAATACCAGTGACAAACTCTTGGAATTTGGATCTCAGCAAATTGGTACTAGAAAATAATTTTCAAGATGATGAGTTGATTAGATTAATGGCAAGAGTATATCAACCTAAGTCCCTGATAATTAAAATCATCGATGTAAATATCATGGTAGACATAAGATAACATTATGTTTTAACCTAAACAAAGAAGCTTTAAGGGAGATTCACTTAAATAAGTTTGAAGATGAATAAAATAAGAAGAAATTGATTCTAAGGAGGGATGAAGTCCCAAGATATAAGAAGAAAATGTACCATGGCTCAAAGAATTATGTGTTATAGTAAGAACAAGAGCCTATTGATTTGGTCACTTTTGAGAATTACTTTGTTAGGACTTACTATACATGTGCCAAATTTTGGGAATTGATGCATAAAAGAATAAGATTCTTGTAAACCTAATGTTGATGGCAATGAGAATCCAACATTCTCATGTAAATGAATTATGTCTTTGTCATCTATATTCAAGATAAATTGCATGAAGGATTGATGAGGGTGAAGAACAATCAATCTTTGGTTGTTGTTAAATATTACTCCCTCTTATGTCACCTCATCCTTTTCCAAAATAGAACAATATGGAGCCCAAGCCTCAAACTTGTCATGCACTTTTTTTAAATCACTTTTATATGAAAGTTTTGATGTGGTGTGGCCTAGATTGCTAAATATTACAAGAGAAAATTGAGAATTCTCTAAGAGCCAAGGACAAGAAGCTACCAGAGGGGCAATTGAAAAAGAACTATTTATCTCACAACATTGGTTACTTCTTCTTCTTTGGTAAGTATGCAATGATAAGAGTATAAGCCCGTGCTCGCAAGAACCACACTTGCTACCAATTCTTGTTCCCCCAAGATTGGCTTTTATGGTTTTTTTTGTGGAAATTGATGTGGATGGAGAAGAAGTGGGTGGAGCTAAAGAGAACTGGTACTCATCTCCCAAGATACATCCAATATAATGATTTCATTATAGGATGTGATTATTTTGAAAGGTTTTAGGAATTAATGAGAGAAAATTAGCACCTACAGAGTGGAAAGATAAGAGATTATGATGAAAAGGTAATATTAAACACTTGAGGGTAAATAAAATGAAGAGAAAATCCTATGCTCATGAAACTCTTAAGTTTGACAATTTGTGAAAAAATTGAAGCCTTGGACAAACCCTCAATAACAAAAGAAAATGGGTTTTTCAGAGATGATTGAAAAGGAGAAGAGGGAAGAGGATCTTGAGTTCATAGGTTTTTGTGTAAATCTCCAAAATTTTACCTTGCCTATGACAAAGGAGGAAAGGCCCACATATCAACTATAAAATCTCATGAAGGTTGCAAGCACAGTGAAATAGATTATGGACCAAGAACCATAGTAGACTCAATCTAGTCCTCAAATGGAATCACCCCTTGAAAGGGTTAGGATTGAGAATCTATCAAAATTGTAGAAATGCCAGATGATGAAGAAGAAAAGATGGATCAGCCTCCCTTTTCCCCTCTGAGGGATATAATTCATAATGAAGAGGAGGAACAAGGGCCCATGGATGTTGATAGGACTCTTATGCCAAATATTATCCCATTTGAATAAGTGGAAGATGAAAGAATGGTTACTATCCTGTAATTTGTTTCTGATGACAAGTTCATTAAAACTCATGAGTTTAAGACCTTCTGGTCACAAGAAAAATTGGAAGAGTTATCAATGGAGGAATCAATAAATTTGGATCAAGAGAATATTGACATTAATCTCAATGAGGCAAGGATAATGGTTAAAAAAAGTGGAACTCCATTAGTCCCAAATTGGTATCTAAAAGAATTTTGTGTATTAGATCAAGTTATAAAGGAGGAAAATCATGTATTTACTATAGAATTCAGTACAATAAAGGAAATCAAAGGGACAAGTTATAGCCCTAGTATAAAGATATTGACCTAATTGTCTAAGGCACCTGAGACAAATAAGCCTAGGCTGTTGGAAGATGTGGAAGAAAAGGTGGGGGACATTGTAATAAGAACATTGAGAGACACCTCTACTGTATAAGCTACCACAGTCACAACCCACTCATCCTTATTTGTACAAGCTACTACTGAGAAAGAGGAGGAAAGACATGAGGAATTTTAAAGATGACATATCGCTTATAATATAAGTTTTTATAATTTATACATGGAAAAAATCAAATTAAAGAAGGAATTAGGTGGATTTTCTTCCATTAAAGTGATTGAAACCAACCTCTTCTTCCTCAAACTCGAAGTGACTAGATAGAGTTTATTGTAAAGGATGAAATTGCTCCCATTTCCCGATATAATTTTAAGAAATAGAGAGATGAGAATAAGGTTTTAGGGAAAATAATTAAAAGGAGGGAGAAAATTTTGTTTGCAGAAGATGCAAAAGCAAAAGAAAAATATTTGTGTGCGATCGTAGTTACCATTGAGCATTTGTTGCAAGGAATTTTTAATAAGCTATATGGTGTATACAATTCTTATCAAACCCTTGCACATACTACACAACAATGCAAAAGTTCTTTTGGAAATTTTGAAGTCTTTGTTAGAAAGATGTCGGCCAGAGAATCAAGTTGTGAATGATTTGGAGATGGCGATCGAGAATGTTCTCAATGCTCCTCTTTCTGTCCTCTAGACATGTAAAATGGTTACAATGGTGTTTAAATAACTCTCATTCTTTTAAAAAAAGGAGAAGATAATAAGGGAGAAAATGGATTTATTTCATGAGTTGAGACATTAGACTACTCCTGATATATTACTTGGGGATGGAAGTATAAAAACTCTAAAATAATGGATAAGTTAATTTAATGATATGATTCCCATTGCTCTACAAAATATTGACGATGGTCAAAAATTGCAATTACCAATATACTACACAATGTGTGATAAGATCATTGTAGCGGACCTGAGATTTGGCAAGTTTATTATAGGGGCTAGGAATATTATTGATAACAAATGTAGGGAAATCCCTAATAGAGTACAATAGATATAGGGTTTCAAGTGGCCAACCAATTTTGCAATTGCAAAATGGCATTAGGAATATTGCATCATGGAGGAGTGAAGATAAAGACACCATGATAAGAAGGAAGGTTGTATTTTAGTTACTTATTAGCCACTGAATAGGAATCTTTCTAGGTGTACCATATCTAAGTGTCCTACATTGATTTCTTTGACGTAAAGGTATGCTAGAATGCAGATATTTTGGTCAACATCTCAATACCTAAATCAACTATGCCAACCAGCTTCTTCTTTAGGTTATTTTTTATTTCTATTTCAACTTGTTATATCCACATCAATAAGCTCCCACTTGTCAATCCAAATTAGATGGGCCAACAACAAAACTCTCTAACTATATGGTGGTTATATTTTCATTCCCTCCTTTATGTAAATATTTTTTGTCTTATGTACATGTAAAAGATGCTTTTAGCATATCCGATTGTAAAGAAATCCATATTTTGACACGTGTACTAACTAAACCAAAGCTTTTTTGATCCCTTGTGAATTATAAAAGGAAATTCTAGGTAAGTAGTAGGGGGTTTTGAAAGTTCTAAATTTTATAAATGGGAAGGTAGAATAGAAAGTTTCAAGTTTGAGTGAGAGAGTATCATTTTGAAGTGTAATTTGAGCTTGTCTTGAATGTGCCAACTATTTTGAAGCAATGAATGAATAAAGGTTACTTCAAATTGTCTCCTAATTTTTGTTTTTATTTTGTATGAATTCTTCTCATCAAGGATCAAAAAGATCCTCTTTTCAATTTTCATTGTAGATGTGAAATATGTTAAGAGGTTCTTTCTAAGGGAGCTATTAAATTATGTGAATGTGTTTTAGTGAAATAGAGACACAATTAGTGATCACTAAGAATAATTTGAAGTGAATTGCTTATTTGCATTGGTTTTAAGCATCACTATATGGGATCTAAGTGACTAAGTAATTAAGATTTATTGAGAATTTTTAGAATTCATGAAGTTATGACTCTATTGCCCATATTAGGTATTGATCTACAAGAATTTTGAGTGAATTTCAGAAACCACTACAAATATTGTTGATCTATTTCCATTTTTTTGTTCATAGGAGTAGGTGTAGATTAGGATTCACTCTCAAATATGTGTGAAAATGTTAAATAACTATGAATGGAGAAAATATGAAGCTGAACACATGAACTCTAGTTAATATTTGTTGTGACTTATCTACATTTTAGTAATATTTGTTCATTTTGTTAAACATTCATGAAATACTACAAAGGGTCACCTCACTAGGTCTTGGAGAGCCTAAAGGGCAAGAGATTTGTCAACACTTAGTTGAAATCCCATTCATTGGCCACTAAACCAAATTCCCATCGATAGAAAATGGCTCACTCTTAGGTGAATTAAGGCAATCACTTGGAAACATCAAGACTACCTTCTCTGAAATTCTATCATACATCAATTTTTCTAATTAATCTTTATTATTTATCAAATGTTAAGTGAACCATATAAATAAAACCCTTCACTCACTTATTTTCTACTAGAGCACACTATGATCAAGCATCCATTATAAAGTATCAAGCATCTTGTACCAAGTACCAATCTATCATCCTCTCATTTCACTATCATAATTATTGCTTAAATTTGGTAAGATAAAGTATGCAAGTGCATTTCCATTGAGACCATTTCAAGTAGAGGATCCTTTCTACCAATAAGGCATTAAATTTATTAGAGAAATTGTACACAAATTCAATGGTGGACATAAATAGATCCTACTTGCCACTGATTGCTTTACTAAGTGGATAGAAGTTGTTCCAACTGTTGGTCCCCAAAATTGAGTATTTCTCAAACTTTAAGAGTATGCTAGGCTCTATGATCAAGTTTGACAATTAACTTTGGCCACTGAATGAAATGAACTAGTATGGTTGTAATTCCATTCTCTTGAGGCCTAAGTGGGTATACCCTAAGAATAGTTGTAGAAAATTGTATTATATAGAGAATTTTTTTGACATATGATATACTAATATACAAGTTGATTTCTACTCCTATGAAAATAAAATAAAAGGAAGTAAATGTATTTATTTTTTTAAAAATTTTGGTGATTGGTGCCTTCCTTCCACTATGCAATGGAGTCAATTTTTTCTCCCTCAATGGTTTTGTATCACTCTATTAGACAATTTTTACATCCATATCTTGTATGAATCTACCAATTGTTTGTTTCCCTTGATGAAATGAGTTGTCTTTTGTTACTATGACTTATCCGAGTGAATTTAATCCCTCCTTGAGAAAACCAAGCAAATAAACCATACAAAGAAAGATTCTTTCAATAAATCTAAGATACCTTAGGTATTCAAATCAATATAACACATAAATTCCAAATATAGAGAAATGAAATAACCTTGGTTACTTTAACTAATATAATAGATGAAGCCAAATATAAAATCGCTTCATTTTATTTGTTCACAAATTCAAAAAGAAAACCAACAAGTGTTCTGAAAGTTCTAAAAATGCAATCAAAATATCGTATTTCATATATCTTTTTAGTAGTGGTTATGGTTCTCATTATAGAGAGAAACAAGCTTCCAACTGCTACCTGAAAAGTCACACCATTTGATAATCATAGAATTAAAAGTTTCTTTAAAATGGTAATATAAAGGAAACATAAAAGAAAAAATCTATTAGTGCACATATGTAGTCTTCAATCCCTTGATGAATGCCCATGGATATGGTCAGTCGGGCAAAGCGTTCACCTCGACTCTGGATGTCACTTGATCCTCGCTAGTGTCTTCATATAACTATCATGTAATGCAAAGATTAATAACCTCGAGGTGGTCTATGTACTTTGGGCTCTTGTAGGTGTTAATATTTAAGATCAAATGCGTCATGGTATACTCTATTGAATACATATCATTCATTATATTTTATGTATTGCTTACCACATTATCTTCATCATTTATATTCTCCAAGGCCTCAAGAAACATAGTCGTTAGCTTTTCCTTCCTCTCTTCTTGTGCTATTATTATGTCTTCATCATCCATAAAAGGTGGCGACTCCACATCTCTCTTCTCATTGACATAGTTAAAGTTTGCGATTATCTTCATGAAATTCCTAATTTTTCCTTAGAAATTTATGTCTTTCTGGTTAGCTATGCATTCAGAGGATCATATTCATAAATTTCCTCTATTTTGGCTTTTAACCTTCCATCAAACATAGTATGCTCATCAAATGCTTTAGTGGCTCTAACATATGCACTCCAAAACTGACTAGCAAACACTATCATCTTCTAATGCCTATATTTAACCAATTTTTTAAACAACACCAAATCCATCAATTTTTATTTTTTTTTCTTTTTGTTCTAGTTTCTTCCTCAACTTTTTTGATTTGACTCTCCAAAAAGAAACATCACCATGTGCCTCTAAGAGGGCTTTATTTGATTGAAGACTTTTTTCCAAAGGATCCTCTACATATTAGCTCACTTCTTGATTTTTACATGTTTCTTTCCTTGACCAGTTTTTCAATCTGAGCCTTGCTAAATTTTGCCACATTGATGCTCAGGTCAATAGTTTCTTCTAGATATATTTCTCCAACTCATTGTACCATCATATGCCTAAAGACTTTACCAGTATCAATGATTGTTGGCCTCTTATATAGGGGATATAGTGCCCTTGTGAGAAAACTCTTTTCATTTGGGTTGAAACTAGACCTAGTGTATATTCTATCCACAAACTCTAGGTTGAATTTCATCTTTGTGTCTTGGTCACTTACAAAGATGTCAAAAACAACAGAAAAAAATATATCTCACCCTAGGAAGATCATAACACCCACTTTTTGGAACCACAAACTTTGACTTCAATTCCATCTTTGTGTCTTGGTCTCTTACAAAGATATAAAAAATAAGAGTAGAAATTATATTTGGTTTGTAATATTTTACATTTGTTGTCTTTCTGGTGTTTGGTTGTTTGTGGTTGCTCTATTTTTTTTATTTATTTCTTTTTCATCCTTCGTGTTTTTGGATTTGGATGCCTATAAGTCCAAATGGTTTTAGGTCCACTCTGAAACCTATGGTTCGCTGCAATGTAGTCTAGTCTATTTCTTGATGGTAACTCTCTAATTGTAAGGGTTTTAGGCCCCCCTCAAAACCCGTTTAATCCTAATAAAAAACACCAGCTTCTTGCAAAAGTTCTCTTCCCCTCTCTAGAGTCATTTTAATCATTTCTAAATCAATGTTCTTTTACAATTCTTATAGTAATTGAGACTCATTGGTAGGTGTTATATAAACTCCCTTTCTTACTTGCTTCTCTTTATACTTATAAAAAAGGATTTGAATTATGATGTCTTCTCAAAAAACTTGTTAGAAATAAAGTCATTCCATGCCAGTTGCCTCATATCAATAGTTAAGTCATTTGTAATAAAACCCTCATTATCAAAATCTTACCTTTTCATCCCTCAATGGAATTATAGTATGTTAGTTTGCTATCAATAAATTTATATCCTTTTGTGGCCATTATAGTAAAATCTCCAAAGGGGAAGGTGCTTGACATGAGGGATTGTGTTTTTAAATGAACTCAAGTTCATAAAACTAGAACATGCCAATTGTCTAACAATATTCAAGTCAGCTACTCTATTTGGCACTATTCTGGGAAGGAGGAAAGGTATATCTTCAAATCCATACACCTTGATGTTTGTGCAATATTTAAAAGAATACCAGTCTCCCCAATTGTGGTCCACTTGTCATCTCTCATCTTTGACTTTTGGATGAAGAAACTTTAGAAGCTCGGGTGTCAATGCATAATCACACAGTGGCTTGACAAAATATTCTTCAAAGTACAAGAAATGAGGTCACATGCATTTGTTGTCTCATACTGCATTATCCACATTTGTATAGGTCTTAAATTAGGTCATTCCTATAATAATCCATAATCTTTAAATCTCTTTGTTTGTCTTCTAATCTCTTGGTGTCAAGGTTTCCTTACTGATTTAGGAGTAGGACAAGACAATTGATCTATCAGGTCTTGGTTCACATGCCTTCCTTCTTTTCTCTATCTTTTAGATTTGGGTTTCTTAAGTGTATCCCCATTGACAATTATCCCCTTTTTAAATTAAAACATTATCGAAATTGTGCAAGGCAGGATCCAGATACTTACTTGTAATTATATTCTAAGATGTTTTCTCTCAATCCCGTACTTGGTTCCTCCAATTCATCTCTCTGTGAATTGTGTATCTTGTTTGTGCCCTTCAAATTATGTTTATAATTTTTCCCTAGGCCAATGTATGAATTTCCACTCATGCGACCAATACTATTAGCCAAACAACCATTAATGCATTCAAATTTTTGAATTGTACCTCTAGTGTGACAAACTTTATCAATCAAATGAGAAAAAATTCTCTTCGATCATAATATATCTATTTGGCATCATCTTTTGTATTCTTATATCTAATCAAGAAGAAAATAAATTATCTCCTTGATACTAAATGTCTCCTTGATGAAGTTTCTCACCATTGCTGTGACTAGTCAATGATGTCGAATTGGTTTAATAGACCAAAATACTAAGAGGTGGGTTGTGAGTTAGTTTTCCCATAATATCTTAAAGTTTTATTGATATATGAATTTAGTCAATCTCATCAACATGAATAGCAAATGCATAATAAAGCAGTAATACAACCACAACTTGAACACTAGATTTTATACATGGAAAAAAAATATGAGAAAAACCGTAGAGAGTGTTATCTCTCAAGATAATATAGCTAGTTATATGGTGTTTACAAAATGGGGTGGCTCACAGCCAGATGACTCATGGCCAAATTACAAAAGTGGCTTAGTATTTGAATGCTCACTGCAATAGAAAGATATTGAAAGCCTTGAAAGCCTTGAATAAAAACATGATAACAAAGTGGGCCTTTACTTGATCTCTCATTTCATTTACCAGTGCATACACCTTAATTATCGAAACAAAATAGGGGTCTACCAGACCAATAGATATGAACCCATAAGAACAAAACTTTGAGAAAAACAAATCCTAACTCTGAGATATAGATACCACAAATAAAAAAAATACCATAACATTAATCACAATAAATACACATCTGATATGATTTCTACCACTGATACCAAACTGCACATAGCTGATACCAGAAAAAGATACCAACTAGGATAAGAACAGCTCAGGATTTCGTAAATGAGTATTTTTTGGAAATAACACCAGTAGATTATCTATGCCTTATTGTTTCATATCACATACCTTTCTTCCATTGATGCTCGACCAGCTATACCAAAAGAATAGAAAATTGCTTCCAACATAATGCATCTGGTCCTAACCAGATAACCAAGTTTGACATCAATGACAAAAATGAAAATATTCACACAAGTCTAACAATCTCCCCCTTTGTCATTGATGGAAAAACATCTCAAACAAAGAATAATCCATGAAACTCACCCTTACTCATATGACTGATATCTTTGTTACTCTACCTATCTCTATAGTTTATCCATATTCTATTTCTCTCTATTTCTTCCCATTTCTCTCCCCCTTTGACAATAATGGAAAAGGGTTCCTTCAATCCATGAAAAATAAAAGATAAATAAAAAAATGTAAGCCAGAAAAATTTCCTTAAGAGTACTTCTTCTGAAATATCTGATTGTACTTCTCCTTCAGTTCTAGAAGAAAAACCTCCTAGGAGTGCACAACCAATTTAATACTAATAGATAAAATTTTGCATTCTACCAACATGTCAACAACATGAGAGAAACTGTCTAGAGAAGATAGATTCTTATCATACTCAACAACACTATTAAGCACTGTTGAGAAATGTTTCAATTTTGCTTCAACAATCTCTTTCACCTTCTAGAAAATACTCATATAATCTTCCCTTTTACTTTGCAACAATAACAATTCAACCTTAATAGAATTTACCTTTTTCCTTTTCTCTCCATCCTTGTCGCTCAGAAAGTAAAATGACACCCAAGGAAAATATTTCTTCTTCAATAGCTTTAACTTTGCTTTATGCTTTGCTACAGCAGTCGGCCATGAAAAACAATACTTGTAAACTTTATTAGCACTGTCGATATAGACTCTCATTTCATGTATGCATTCAGATAGAGTCCTTTGTGCATCATTTCATTTCTCCAACATACCCTACATATCATCAACATCTTCCTCAGAATCTTCTACACTAACAAGTTGCTCAATCAATTTCTCTTCAACTATCTTAGACGAGAATTCCAGAAGCACATCACTAAATCTTCAATCTTAATATTGTTTAAGAGGTAATGATCTATCAGGACATTCTCAATTCTATATATCTCAAGAGAAGTAAGCCATATTTTTTCAATCTTCTTTATTCCATCTGAACTGCCAATGATTCCCAACAAATTAGATTTGCCATCAAGTTCAGATACTTTTACTTTCTTCTCTACAACAACCACTTCTCCCTTTGCAACGGGATATTCAGGATCTTCAATCATAAAGATGTCTTTCTAATTTTAATCCTTCTTTTGCTTCTTAGATTCTAGGGCATTGGTAGGCACAATTTTTTTTTCTCTTTTCGGAGGAAGAGCCCTCTCTAGCTGAACCGGTAGCAGGGGATACTGGACTGATACTCCACATATCCAAAAATGATTTGAAATATTCTAAAAATTTTATAAATGGGTAGGTAAAATAGAAATTTTCAATTCTGAGTAAGAGAGTATCATTTTGAAGTGTAATCTAAGCTTGTCCTAAATGTACCAACAATTTTGAAGCAATGAATGAATAAAGGTTGCTTCAAATTGTCTCCTATTTTTGGTTTTTATTTTTTATGAATTGTTTCCATCAAGGATCAAAACATTTCTCTTTTCAATTTCCATTGTAGATGTGAAATATGTTAACAAGTTGTTTCCAAGGGAAGAATGAAATATTGTGAATGTGTTTTAGTGAAATAGAGGACACAATTAGTGATCACTAAGAAGAATTTGAAGTGAATTGCCTATTTTCATTGGTGTCAAGCATCACTATATGGGATCTAGGTGGTTAAGTAATTAAGAATTCTTGATAATTTTAGAATTCATGAAGGTATGACTCTATTGCCCACATTAGGCACCGATCCACAAGAATTTTGAGTAAATTTTAGATACCACTACAAATATTGTTGATTTATTTCCATGTTTTTTGTTTATAGGAGTAGGTGTAGACTAGGATTCACTATCAACTATGTCTAAAAATGTTAAATAACTATGAATGGAGCCAATTTGAAGTTGAGCACATGCATTTTGATTAATATTTGTTGTAAGTTATCTCTATTTTAGCAATATTTGTTCATTTTGTTAAAGATTCATGAAATACTACAAAGGGTCACCCCACTAGGTCTTGGAGAGACTAAAGTGTAGGAGATATTTCAAAACCAGTTGAAATCTTATTCATTGGCCACTATTCCAAATTCCTATTGATAGAAAATGGCTCACTCTTAGGTGAATTCAGGCAATCAGTTGGGAACATCAACACTATCTTCTCTCAAATTCTATCATACATCAATTTAATTAATTAATTTCTATTATTTACCAAAGGTTAAGTGAACCATATAAATAGAACACTTTACTCACTTATTTTCTACTAGAGGACATTATGATCAAGCATCCATTATGAAGTATCATGCATCATGTACCAAGTATCAATCTCCCATCCTATCATTTCACTATGATAATTATTGCTAAAATTCTAAGCGCAACACACATATCAAACATCAAATTAAATATGAAAATGAAGAAATCTAAGTTTTTTACTATGGTATTAATGTTTATGATTTGATTTTACACATAGATCTTAGTCTTTATTTATTGAGTGTGATTATGAATTTAAATCTTGCAATGTATTGTTCCATTTTTCTTAGATTCACAATTTCATCCTTGACAAAGATTATTTCAAATAGAATAAATAATAAGTGGCATATTTTCTAAGGAAAGTTTACTAAATAATTTAATTATTATTTTTGTATATTTTAGTGAGTGACTATAATATCCAAAAAATTTATGCATTTAATTGGTAGCACATACATATAAAAAATTAAATATCATAACCATTGAAGCAGAAACATATGACAAACAATTTGAAATTTAAATTAAATTATTTATCCACCTTCCATTAAAAAATATATTATTTATTACATATTATATTAGAGAAAATCCTAGTTAAAATAAGCATTACAAATTAAAGAATGTGCAAGGTATGCATATCATATATCCTTTAGCTTCCTATATATAGAAAGATATATATAGAAAGATTGAATCTATAATGACCTTCTTTTTATAGCATTTTATAGATCAACAAACATAGAATATGTTTGTTGATGCTTTAAAGTGCTCTATAATCAAATAAAGACAATGAGTTGAAGATGCATCCAAGATCTATAATAAATTATCAAATTAGCTTATCGAACATTTTTTTCCATAGATATTAATTAGATATATTATATGAGTATACATGTCATCAATCATTATATAAGAAGATGATTGTAACGGAGGAAGAACGTAATATTTTTTCCAAAGTCTTATCTTAAATTTTAATATGAAGGAGTTCAATTATCAAATAATCAATACTCTATTTAATTTTAAACCTCTCTCACACACAAATTATTCGATAAATATAATTTTTTAATAAAAAAATTACTTTTGACAATTGCGTTTTTTGATGCTGAAGAATAATGATTTCCTAAATATACACTTTTTAATACAAACAAAAATTCTACTAAAAAATCAAAATATACAATTATAAAATGAATACAAATGAAATCTATAAATATATTATTTTCATAATTAAAAGATCTATATTCATAAATACAGTTCAACCCAAAATTAAAACACAAAACTTAACTACTTATTAGACTCTCCAAATTATAAGTCAAACATAATGTACAGCAAATTACTCTATTAGCACAAAAATATTAAATCCTAATCATTATTTTTTATTATTTAAATATTATATACAAATTATATGTTGACTCGTAATCGTAAATTAAATGGGTATAGCTATATTCTCTGAAAGGTTTTATTTTAGTTCCTTTTACAAGTATTAAATATATTAAAAGCGTGCATAATGTAGGTTCCACCTGATGAAAAATAAATAAAAAATTTTACAGGTACGACTGTTGTCAAATATACAAGGCAAGGGACTACTTACGTCGAGACGAACGACTTGTCGGGTCAAATCCATCTGCATACAATTGGAAAAATTAACATTCATCATTAATGATAATAAAATCGCATTAAGTGTTCTAGATTTTAATAGTCTTGTATAGAAAATTATGTCCGTCAGTTACCGGTCATTCTACTCTTTACAATGAAGTATAATAATTACAAGGAGACTGGTTTCATTCAACTCGGAGTTACGTTCTTGCTCTTCTGGTTTGGATCTATCTTCACCCTGTTGTTCTGCAAATGTCGAACAATAGTTGAGCACTAAGTTACATTATAATTGAATAATAAAATCCAATATATCCTTAAAAAGTGACGAGGAAATATTATAACAGAAAATTTGCGTTTAATAATTCCAGTGGGAAGGGAAACTAGAGAATTTGTAATTCTTACTTAGATAATCCTGGTGATTGGATGATAGAGAAACAGCATGCTGCACTCTTGGATATGATAGTTTTGGCTCGGTTTACAGTGGTTTCCATTTCTTCAGGTATTTGTGGCAATTTGGTTAACCTTCTAAGAGAAGTTGCCACTGTATTAACCAATGCCAATAATTCACTACACTCCTTATCAACGCGTTTTGCTTTCTCAATGTTGTTAAGGACTGCTGCTACAACCAGCGATACTGAAACGGCCCAATGAGCCTTCCCCATTAATGCAAATATATCTCCAGCCGTAGTCATTACGTCCTCGAACTTGGTCGATTTTAACTGAACACATCAATGCATTACACATTTAAAATCACAAACTAACTATCTTGTTAAAGTTTCATTATATGACATCTTTGGTTAAAAATAGAATTGTAGGATCTTTCAGTATACAAAATTGGTTGTTTAGCATGTGTGATGGAAAATTGTTCATATATTTGAGGAGATAGTTTTGGGTAAGTGTGATTTTTTTGGTGTAGTGGATTCTGGTGATGTGGCTGTTTTCAAAAAATTGTTCATATATATTAATGTAAGATGCAAACAGAACAGATTCATAAATATAATTTCATGGAGCCCCTCACTATTATATGCAATGGAGAAAGGTTGTGATTTTGGCTGGAAAATAATTATTTGGGAATCTGATTCACAAGCAATGGTGAATATGCTGAATGAGCAGTATTTGGATGATGTTAATTGACATTTAATTCTAAGATTGAGTAAGTCTTTAGAATCTGTTACATTTTTTCATATTCTTAGAGAGTGGAATAGAGTAACTGATTGACAAAATATGCATTTGATAGAATGCAGGGTTGGAATATTGCAGATTGGAAACATTTTCCTTTAGATTTATCTCATATATTGAAGCAATTACTTGAAGATGATGAGAATGGATAAATAATTATTCTTTGAATGACTATTGACTATTCTTACTTTGTAATCTTTATTTGTATTCAATTAAATTTTACCCCTTTTATAATTCAAAATTGTTAATTAATAAAATCCCAAATTAAGTAACTCCAATAGAAGTAAGACTTGTATCTTTCAGTGGTTGCAATGGAAGTTGATTACAAAACTTTTCAACCCTATTAAAATATACTCATCAAGAGAGCAGCTATAGGGCACAGACAAAAAATAGCCGAAGAGCGTGGAAATACTTTTCTCTTAAGTAGTTTTAATAAAACAGCAGCTACTAATATCTGTATTAACTGTCTCGTGCTAATAGTTATTGTCGCATTTTTTCTTCTCCTTGGATTATAGAAGATGGGTTAAATGTACACTGATCATAATATCAATACGCAAGTAATGGATCGAGGAAGTACCTTTTCATAAGCGCTGGAGAAGCCACGAGACATGGAGTCGATCCCTTTGAAGGAAAGGTAGATCCCGTTTGCAATAGTTCCCAAGCTCTCCGACCAGTGACTCTGCAAAAGCATGCATCTATTCATTATCCTCCAAAAAGATCTCAGTAACCAACGTTAAACGAAACATACAAATCTGGAAAATGTCCGGCCTGGTACAAGAAAGTATCTATTTGATTGGAAAGTTTTTCCAGGAGGTGTTCGTCATCTATTGCAGTGCCTTGAGGCACATGGTCGTCATCATCAGATTCAAGCCTTATTTTGGATTTGGCAGCACTTGGAGACGCATCGTCTTTTGAAGAGGGAAGGCATTCCAAGATTGAACTTGGCCATGCCAATGTTTTGTTTTCTTTTTTACTGGCCATTCTGGCTGATCGGGGGGAAAGGACTGTTCTTCTGAATATATAGATTTAGTAAGGTCCTTCCCGTTGCGTTAAGCACAACGTTTACAGATATGTTGGTCTCACAGCGACTACTTTTTGTCTGATATAACACCTTGTGTATCATGTGGCGTCTTGCTCTTTGCACTTTAGTTAATTTAATTTCTATGAGCACAAACTTGTCGGTGGATAAAGTCGATTTGTAGTATAAGGAACGATTTTTCCTTAAAGCATTGGTATATATAAATGTATGTTTCTAATAAGTAAGAAATAGAATATATACCAGATGGAATACAATTTAAAGCTATGAATTGATTGGTATCATATTCTCTTTCTTTTGTTGTCTAACTTGAAAAAAATTCTAGTCTAGATTTCTTCCATTTTCCAATCGGGGATCATTGAGAAGCACTTTTCAAAGTTCTTTTTCATACTAAGATCATTAGAGCGAGTTAACATGAATGGTAATAATCTTTGACTAGTCTATTTTCTGTCTAGTATTAGAGTTACCTCCTTCACACCAAGTTAATTTGAGATAGCCCCTTCATACCTAGTTAATTTTATTGATGAATGTTTTCTTATATCGTTTGCAATTTTAGTCATTGGAATGGTATATTGTATATGTAATCATAATATTATTTTTATTGTAATTATTCTAGCTTGTATACTTTGCATTTATGTTGAATAAAGTAGTTTACTTTATCAATTTTGTTTTTCTATTTATATTTTTTTTCAATAATTTATATTGCAAAGGTTCTTATAATCAAATCTTATATAGTATTCAAGTATGCTTTCCTTAGGAATAAAGGTAAACATTACAACTAAAAAATCTGAAAAATTGATTGCAAATCTGAAATTAAACTCTTATGATCATGAATGAATATTCATCTAAATTTAGACTAATTGTAGAAGTTACATTATTGGAGGTTAGGATAATAATCAAAGAAAGTAACTTTTCAGATATCACTTTTGTCCACGAATTGTTTAACTTTGAAACTACTCGCTATATTTCTTGCTAACCCAAGAATATGTAAGACATTAGGCAGCGATTTTATTCTCCAATCACTAAACAACAACTTCAAGTTTCCTCAACCAACAATAAGATATGAATTGTTATCACCAAGGTAGACCTCTTTACCATCACATACTTCATACCAAGATAATTAGTTACTATGGGGTGTCATATAGTATGAGGATCTTAACTCAATCTATCATTTTTTTATTAGAAGCATTACTATAGGAAATGATTAAAGCTTCATCACCTATATCAGATTTTTGTATGCAAGAGTACCAATTCTTTCTCTTTATTTTGTACTCTTTCTTTACATATAGTCTCTTCCCACAATTCCAATATTTAATTTTTGTCTCTTCCAAGAGTTTACAATGGTTCTCGGATTTTTTTTAGACACCTTCGTATCTCCCTTGTACCCTCTTTCTTGAGGCATTTCCCTAACATGAATAGCATCCTTTATTGCATCCATATTGAATTTTATTTTCATATATTTTTAAATAAAAGTAGAAAGAAAAAATTTCATCTTTAAATAACCTTTTAATTTCACACTAACTCAAATAATTGTATTCTCACATGGCTGAAGAAAAGAATAAAATAAAATCATATATTTATCCTCTTCCTCAACATTTGTAGTTAGAATTTGACTCAAAATCAAATTAGAATAATTTAAACATTCAATTACTAAATCACCACCTTTTATATTGAGAGAAAAAAAATTATTTTTACCTACCAAAGAAAAGAAAAATTGTTTTCAACTAAAGTTTATTTAGACAAATTTTAGCCTAGTGTATACTAACAAACCTTTCCCACAATATATATGCAATCATCTCATTTGATCAATTTATAGGAAAACAAAAATTAGCAAGGTATAAATATATTATGCCTTGAGCCCTCGTATCCATTTTCTCCCATTCATCTCGATTCAGTGTAGTGGGATGTTTTTCATTTAGAACCATCTTTCATTGATCTATCTCTTCTAGAAGGTATTCAGAGTATTTATTTTATCCATATCCAACAAAAAATTTGATATATTCTTGATTTTCATCCATAAATATACAAAGTAAAATCATAAAATATCTTATTATAGTACAAAAAACCTTCACTTTCCACCCATGGACATCACAATAGGTCAGACTCTAAGACCAAAAGTTACAAATATTCATAAACACCACAACTAGAAATCCATAATTATTATTATAAATATAAAATTAAACACTTATGATCATGAATAAATATTCATATAAAAATAAGATTAACTGTAGAATACCACTAATAGAGGTTATGATAAAAGTATGTCAAATAAAAAATCAATAAACACATAGAATCAACATAGAACATCAAAGTTAAGTGGACAAAAATGTTAAGAGAAAAAATCCATAAGAAATAAGCCAAGGCTGTATTGGTTTTCAAATACATTATACCCATATAATAATTAATCTTCTACTCCCAATTAAAGAATATTTGTGTACTTCTAAAACAACTATTTCAATACACCATCTAGGAACTCAATAGAGATCCTTAAGCGCTCAAAATGGGTCCACGAATATTCCTTGTTAATTTTTCACCCTCTTTGGAACATAAGACAACATTCAAATTTTCCTACTTTATCTCTCTTTATTGGTGCAAACCTTGGGAAGTTGAATTAGAATGGCCCTTCCTTTTTTATTCTCTCCTTTATCACCTCCTTCTTGGGCATCTACATGATAGAATAAGGGTCTAGGAATAATAAATTTACAATTACACCTTAACCTCTTTATATTAAATGTATTTACAAGATATAGTTGGAATAATAATTTTATGGCATATGATTTACAAGGCACATAGTGATAATATGTTGATAGATGTAGGTCACTTTTTAGGAAATTTAGGTGCATATCTAGTATTTCCTAAAACATGTGAGAATTTTGTTCTTTTATATTGTTAAAAAATTGAAATATTAAGTAACCGTAAAAAATAGTAGATTTTGAGGTATTTTTATTTTTTAAATTAATTGTTGTAGATGTATTAATGAACCGTCATAAAAAAATAACAATATCGTCATTAAGTTTTAAGATATTAAGAAGGTCAATTTTTCTTTTAAGTTAATTTTATTTGGACATCATAGACTAAATTTAAGTTTTAAAAAATAGATTTGTTTTTTTATATCTAGCATTATATACATTTTTGGGATGTTCTGAGAATAAATGGTCCCTTACATTACATCCATAGGACTCAATATATGTCACTTTCATAAAAAATATTATTCAATTTGGATTAAATTTCATTTAATGATTTTTGTGGAATTGAGATATATTCCTGTATGAATTTGAAGCATATGAAATTTAAAAGGAATGTGTAGTATGTGTAGAGGAAGTATAGTGGTTATTTCCAATATTGCTTTGCTATAAATATAACACTTTTTCCTACTTGGTTTCTAATCCAATAAATTAAAGATAAGTATTGGAGCTATTAATCTAGTAAGGCTACATGGATTTAGAATATCCTCATCAACCTATAAATTATCTTTTAAAATACATTATTCATCTATTATGGCAACCAAAATTCATCTAAATCTTCAATAATTTATTCCATCATCAATAAACTAAACACATTCAGATTCACAAAAACTTGATATAAGATCTAAATAAAAACTAGGTACTTTATTTGTATGATTATCCTATAATAAAATAGATTCAAGCTATCTTTGCCAGTCACGTCATTAATTGAAAGTACAAAAAACTCTAATATGTCTTAGGAGTGGAATCCATTTCATTAGGTGAGTTATGTGAAAGAACAAGTTTATAGAATGATAATTTTAATATATGCTAAAGTAAAGAGGAAAAACCTAAAAAAATTATTGAAAAGCTAGTCCTGCTAGATTCTAAAAGAAATAAATGAAAAATTTAATCGAAATTAAATTTAATATTTTTTTAAAACATCTTCAAAATATTTGATATATTTTTCTTTTAATTTCTTTTGAAGATTAAAAGTGAAAAAGAAATTTTTTAATCAACATTTTGTGTACATGAAGACTTTCTTATAATGCCTTTTACATATTATTTCATGTAAAATTAATTGGAAACTATCTATTAACCCCACTTAAGCCTAAAAACCTTGAGAACATAGAAAAAACTACAATCTTAACCATTTATTTTCTTGTTGGTACATACATCAAATTATCTCAAAATGGTATTTGACACATAATTTAAGAAAAAAATTAGAACACAACCTTGAAGAGAAGATATGATGCTAAAGAATGTTTCCAAATTGATAAACTTATAAGGCACTGAGAGGGGTGGGGGAGGGTGAATCAGTGCAAGTAAAACTAATTCAATTCTTTCACCAACTTAAAACTCAATAGGCATATAAGTAATAACACCAAGTATGCAATCAACACATAAAGCATAAACCACATGACACAAGATTTTATACGTGGAAAACCCAAATGGGAAAAACCACGGTGGGAGTTAGTACCCACAAGATCCACTATCTACAGTATAGAGATCAAACCGGTTAAAGTCTATAACACTCGGTTAGGGGCACACCCTTTTAGGAGTGTCTAAGCCCGGTTAAGAGCTTTACAAAAAGGCCTGTGAGGACTAGCCCTTCTAGGAGCTACCCAAGTTACTAGGATTTGCAAACACAAGTTAATGTGTCACCTGGTTAGAGGATTTAATGATTAGAACTATTAGGATCTGACTTCACCCTGTTAGGAGTGACCTTGTGAGAGGATTTTCTTGTTGCAACTGTTAGGGAGACACAAATTACAAATGAACTCAGTATAACTCCTTTAGTGTCTGATAAGATCTGATTCAGAACATTACAACATCACATATGCTTCATCTCTCAACTCCTCTGATCATCACAGTATCAGAAATACAAAAAATGTTGATGATCTCTCACACTTTCAAGCTCATATATAGATTTTAAATCATCATTAGGTCGGTTAGAACCTTGTTACAATTACCTAGGTTCAATGAATCTATATATTCTTGCATTATACACTTTATTTGTGTCGGCCACCAACATAACAAATCCAATTCTGTATCGTTTTACCAATCTGAGTGATTTTCAACACTATTGGTTAAGTCTCAGTCAAAATACCTACTCTGCCAATCTAAGCTTGTTCACCTGATTGAATCAGCATGTGTGGTCATGAACATAACTTCATGTACCATCCTTAATTATTGTTGTCAAATTGCATCATCTCATTCTTCATAGATTTCCTATGCCAGTTGTTGGAATATAACTTTGTTTGTCTTTTACTGGTTAAAGTCATGATTAGCAGTTCTGATAAAACTGTCTCTACTTACTAGTTAAGCCTTGTCGGTTGACCTATAGGACTTAGATGACTATAAAAACATAGTTACCATCAATGACAATATACAACATAGTCATCATACAACAATATAATCAAACATGTATCAGTTGTATCAAGTAGACAAACAATTATCAGTTAAGATCAAATGATCAAATGGCAATAATCTCCCCCTTTGGCAATGATGGAAACACTTAAGAAAAATTTTGTCAACTAAGTGTGCAATACAAAAATTGACTATACTCCCCCTTAGAAACTACTCCTATTGCTCCCTCTTTACATTGCATACAAAATTTTCACTGGACTCTTAACTATTACTCCCCCTTTAACAACAATGCCAAATAAAGAAGTAAAATACATGAAAGATATATACATTTTACATAAAAATTTGCATCTGAGCATCACTGAAATGAAACTTCAACTATTTGAGATCATTATCCCATGTCTCTAACAGTGTGCCGGTTATCTCAACATGTGTCTTTATCTACCCAGATAATTCATCCATTTCATCAACTATGCTCCTCTCAAGTGTAGCCAAAATAGCTTCTAACTCCTTGTATGCTCGCTATAAAATTTTAACTTTAGGAATTAGTTGAGTCTGGAGATCCTTCAATGATCTAACCTATTTTACCTACTCATGTTCATGCATCTCAAGTTTGTGATGTAAGTCTACAACTAATCGACCAAAAAGAATAGATGAGTCATTTAGTGGCCTAAATGTCTCACTCAAGATTTCAAGTTCTTTCTCAGCATCTTCCCTTTTCTCCTTCAAGTCAGCACAAAATAGTGAAAACTTAGAAATAGTAGCCAAAATCTTTCCTCTAGTTTCTAGTGCTTTCTTCAACAAGTCTTCATTAATCGTGACTGCTACCTTACCTTTGTCTATTTCAGACATCAATATTTGTGTTATTTTCTACTTGTAATCCTTTTCAACTGATATATATGCTGCATCTTCAAAAGCTTTGACCTGATCTCCGGTATTGGTAGCCAACTGTCCAAGTTTGTCAATAGGAGTAACAAAAATTTTAGTATTAGTCTCTGGTAGGAGACTAGACAAAATATCAACTGCTATCTTGATTGGCTCTACCTCTCTCTGTTGTTTCTTTATTCTTTTCTTTTGAGCTCTAGATTGCATCGTTGTTGCAATCTCCATCAATTGAGAAGAACTTAGATTGTCCATATCAATAGGTACTTTAATGCTCACTGAGTCATCATCATCATCATCAATTATTTTCTTCTCCTTTGACTCTTTTTTCCCTACCTTTTCTTTCTTTGTTTTCTCCTTCTCGATCTTATCTGCTTCTATCTTCTCTTCATCTATGGTGTCCTTGACCGGTGGTGGTTGTGTCTCCACATTGTGTTCATTCACCGATACTTTTTCATCAGTCTTTTTAGCAATCTTTTCCTTTTTACTGTCATCAACATTTACACTTACCAATGTAATTTGACTATCAGTAGATTGTGTTTTCACCGATGGCTCATCATAGCTCTTTTCTTCAGTTTTCTTCTCCACTTGTTCCTCTTGTTGCTCATGTTGTTCATAAATTTAAACATCAACATTTGGTACATCTATTTTGTCAGTAGTGTTAGCAACATTATCAGCATTATCGATATCATCATCTAGTATATCTACCAGTTCAGTATCAATCAGATCATCATACATATACTTGTTATTAGGTTCAAAATCTGTGATCTTGACACCTTTAGGAAGGTCTTCTAACTTTAGCTTTTGAGAACTACCCTCCTCATCTTGTTCATCTTTTTCTTCATCTTCATTCGAGATAAGACCTAAAGCCTTCTTAATCTAAATCTTAGTCTCCTTCTGGACTGATTCGATCTCTCCTATTAACATTCTTGTTAATCTCTTCTTGGATCGGAATGATGCCTTCTCTTTCACCTTTATTTGTTCATTTTCTTCCTCACTTGCTTCTGGTTGCAGGTGCTTAAATATATAATCAACCAATTCTTTGTCTTGGCTAATGGTTGTCTGCCACCTTGCATCAATCAGATTATACAAGGATTTGGGAATCTCCCCTTGCAACTCAATGAGGGCTCCGCTATATTTATTCATACTAAAGATGACTGCATCTTCAATATCTCTTTGTTGAGTTTCAAATAAATGAATAAATAATGTATTCAAACCTTTGTATATCCCATACTCTATTGAAAGAATCTTCTAATCTAAATGGTTTCTTAGGTGACTTTCCCTTACCAGTTGCCTTAGGCTTCTTAATACTTGCCCTAAGTGGTCTTTTATCCTCCTCTGATTCAGTAACCTCTTCATCATTTGCCAGTTTGTGGGCTTGTTGCTTCTTCCTCTTTCTGGTTTGAACTAGTTCAGCAGGTGGATCAATAATTTTATGATTTCTCTAGAACTGAATTTTAGATGGTTTCCCTCTTTGTGATTCAACCAGTTTGTCTTCTTCAATCTTCTTCTTTGTTGCTTTGGCTTTTGTAGCTTTAGTCTTACCGATAGGGGAACTGGTAGGGGTACCAGTAGGTGCACTTGATGCTTCACCTTTATTTGTTGTGTACTTAGCCCTTCTTTCTGCTATCCACTCTTTTGTGAAACCTACCTACTTAGAAAAAGCTTCAACCTCCTTCGTTACCTTCTTGGGAATTACTGGTTCTTGCAACTCAAAGTGGACTTGTAGTGATATTTCTTTGTAAGTCCCAAACCTTTCTGTGGTGGTATCCACCGATTGCTCTAACAGATGGTCAATATAAGAAATGAGTAGATCCTTGTCTACCTCATATCCCATAGGTAATACCCATGTGGATCTAGGGATAATTGCTTCCATCATACAGGTGTCAGTATCCACCATAAAACAAATTGTCTTTTCATACCGGTTGACTACTTATGTTGGTATATGCTCTCTAGCATGCATTTTCTTTTGAAATTCCTTGAAGTAACCCCGTGAAATATTATCAAACTTATCCTTTAGTATCCTAATATTGTTCTTCATCTCAAGTAGTGCAGGGGTACCTTCAATCGATTGAACATCTCCAATATTGGGGAAATGGTTTTTGAAATATAAGAACAATCCCAAAATCAATTGTCTAAATTTGAATCTCATCTTCTTATCTTTCTTCACATCTTCTAGATTCACTATTAGTTGACTTCTTAGTGCCTCTGCCAAATCATAATCAACATTCTCCTTTACCATTCGGTAGGAAGTATGAATAGTTGTTGCCCCGGTATACTATTCATTCTGCTAGAATAATAAATCTTGTATTCGATCACCATGGAGGCATATTTCAGAGCTAGATCATTGATGCTATTTATGGTCATGTCTCTACCATCCCATCTTGATCATGTCAACTTCTCAACACCATTCTTGGTACTAATCTAAGTAAGGGTGCTTCACCAATTGAGCAGAATCTGGTTACTGCATGAATGACCTCCTTAGTTATTTTATGTGGTCGATCAAACCACATAAAGTGATCATGAATGCGACTCAAAACAAATCTAGCTGACTCATTATCAAAATAATCAATGAAGTTCACCGCATGATGGAACCCTTTCTCAGTGACACTTTTAAAGTACTCTTTCAATATGCCCTTGTTGCCACACAATGATCTATACTGTTCATAGATAACTGAAACACCGATATCCTCCAATTTGCAGTGATAAAAACATCCAACATCCTCCACATACAAAACTCCATTCGGTACACTAGATAACGCATGGACAGGGTCTGTTTCCTATGATTTGTAAGGATGACATTTAAAATTTGGTCGTGGCCTCTCAGTCACATCAACTAGATGCAGAGTATCCATACTACAATATGCAAAACTTAGAAGCAAAGAGTAAGATTCACTGATAAATAACTTTCCTTCTTTAGAAGTAGGGTTTCACACTGTTCACCAATGCACAATACACTTCCGACCACCTCAGATCTCTGCTAGACATGTTGAATATTGTAATCACAAACTTTCCTCTACTCTGTTCACTCATCAAATGCTCTCAAGATCGTAATGTGTCAAATGAAATTCAGAATGTTCCTTTTATTTTCTTTCAAACAACTGCATTAAATGCTTTAACAGACAAAACCCTAAAATGCCTTAAAACACTCTAAAGCATATTACCGGTTGCAAAACTCAATGATTTTTACTCGTTATAATTCAAAAAGACTTATAAACATCAAAATGCATCAGACTATGCAGATTTAACTTACATTACTTCATCCTAGGGTTCATTTCAAGATTTGACATTAAGCTCACCCTAAGTTGTAGAAACAACTTAGTTTGTCAGTGATGGGTTCTCCACACTAGGTGAAGAAATTGCTTCCTCAATTGGTTTGTCATCACTATTCTTCTTCTAGGTTCTATTCATCTCAGCTTTGGTTTCTTCAATATCAACTTTCTGCTTTCCTTTCTGGTCTACAAGATGATTTACCAGTTGATTCTTCTATTTTCTACAAACAATAGCAATGCGTCCCGATTTGTTACAATGATAAGATGCCATTTCAGATGCTTTCCATGGTCCTACATTGCCTCTACCTATCCTTCTTCGATAGTTAATTGCCACATGTCCAAAGTTGTTGCAAACTGCACAAATCACATTAATTCTTTTCTCCATCCAATAAGGACTAGACCGCTTAACATAGGGTCTTTTCTAATTAGTGCTTCTCTAGTCATTGAAATTCCTTCTCCAATCACCAACAATCCTTGGATTCATATGAGGTGTTGGATAATTAGCTTCATACCTGCATTCAATAGATCTATACCCATACATGTTGCATGTATAATAGTAACCTTGCAATTTTCTAGGAACATATCTAGTATTAGGTCTATAACTAGTATTAGCATTAGATCTGCTTCTACAAACATTAGCAGTATGTCCTGGTTTATGACAATTAAAACAAACGGGTTTGTAAGTTTTCTTACCAGTAGGTTTCTGAAGTTTAGGAGTTGTTTTACCTTCATGCATGTTGCTCTTAGTACCAGAAGGTTCTCCTTCTCAAATGTATTGTATCCTAACCCGGAAGTATCGCCTTTCATCCTTTGAGATTGGATCTGTTCATCCCACATGGTAGAACTCTTGTTGAATTTCGCAAGCTTCTCATTAGCTTCTGTAAACTCTTTAGTAATATCTTCATTTTGCTTCATAAGAGTCTCTCTAAGAGACATTTCTATATCAAGATCTACTTTTATTTCTGCTTTCTCTTCTTTCTCCTCATGCCAATGTTCATAAAGAGTGCTATTCTCTAGCTTTATCTTAAAGATCTCATTATCTTTCTCCTTGATCTTGTCTTCAACTACCCTCCTAGCTTCAAGTTCTTGACTCATGCGGATTGTAAGGGCTTCAAGTTCTCTCCTTAGGTTAAACTTCTCACCATTTAGTTTCTCCACTTCCTCAACCAATGCCTCTATATTTGCTTCATCAGAAGAGCTCCTTTCATTCATCTCCAACAATTGTTCAATCAATTCCTTCCTTTTAGCTAGTGATGTCTTATACTTGCCTCTTAGGGTTTCTAGCTCTTCCTTGGTTTCTGCAAGTTCCTTAGCCATCTCTCAGTAAGTCATTCTTTCCCCCATATTTGCCTTAGGATTAGAGATCCCTTCCAAGCGGTTAAGTCATAAGGAAGTTAAGCTCTGATACCAATTGATGAACTTATAAGGAAATGAGAGGGGGGGATGAATCAATGCAAGTAAAAACAATAAAAATCTGATTATCAATTTTACCAGCTTAAAAATCAATAGGTATATAAGAAATAACACCAGGTATGCAATCACCATATAAAGCATAAACCACATGACACAAGAGTTTATACGTGGGAAACTCAAATGGGAAAAACCATGCTAGGAGTTAGTACCCACAAGATCCACTATCTACAGTATAGAGATCTGACCGGTTAAGGTCTACAACACACGGTTATAGGCACACCCTGCTAGGAGTGCCTAAGCCCAGTTAAGAGCTTTACAAAAAGGTCTGTGAGGATCAACCTTGCTAGGAGCTATCCAAGTTACTGGGATTTGCAAACACAAGTTAATGTGTCACCTAGCTAGAGGATTTAATGATCGGAACTGTTAGGATCTGGTTGCACCCTGTTAGGAGTGACCTTGTGAGAGGATATTCTTAGGGCAACTATTAGGGAGACAACAAGTACAAATGATCTTAGTATAACACCTTCAGTGTCTTATAAGATTTGCTTCAGAACATTACAACATCACATATGCTTCATCTCTCAACTCCTCTGATCATCGCACTATCAGAAATACAAAATTCAATGATGATCTTTCACACTTTCAATCTCATACACACATTTAAAATCATCATTAGGTTGGCTAGAACCTTGTTACAACTCCCTAGGTTCAATACATCTAGACAATCTTGCATTGTACACTTTAGTTATGTCGGCCACTGACATAACAAATCCAATTCTATGTTGTTTTACCAATTTGAGTGATTTTCATCACTACCGGTTAAGTCTCAATCAGAATAGCTGCTATGCCAATCAAATCCAGTTCACCTGATCAAATCAACACGTGTCGTCATGAACATAACTTCATCTACCAGCCTTCATTGTTGTTGTCAAACCACATCATCTTATTATTTATATATTTCTTGTACCAGTTGTCGGAATATAACTCTGTCTGTCTTTTACCGGTTAAAGTCCTAATTACTGGTTCTGATAAAACTGTATCTGCTTACTGGTTAAGCCTTGTCGGTTGACCTATAGGATTTAGATGACTGTAAAAACATAGTTGCCATCAATGACAACATACAACATAGTCATCATACAACAATCTAATCAAACATGTACCAGTTTCAAATCAATCTACGAAAGATCAAGTTTAGCTGAGTGCAAGGATGTAGCCTCACAAAGGATAAGATCATGATCATGCCCCAAGTGAATTTGGTGGGATGAGTACCTCTCAGTCCTTGGCTCTTAGTCGATGAGGTTTCAGCCTGCAGGCTAGTGCTCCGGTATCGGATGGCTAAAACTACTTTGTGAAAGCCTTTACTCAACTGCTATGCTCACAAACATACATTGTTAGAATTTTCAATGAAATTCAATTAAAACATATTTTCATATTTCAAAAAGTCTTTTATCAATTTTTAAATTTCAATGATAACATTAACTAACTTTATGAAAGCGTTGCTATACTAATATATTTGTAAACTTCATGCCCCTACTGAACTACTGTGCTCACAGGGCTAAACCTCTATTTAAAAAATTGAATCAATCACCAAATGGACTCCTCAGAATTATAGTATGCCTTGCTTAGTCTGCAACTTGTCGAGCTCATGAGTGTAGATTGTATCTTTAAAGTAGCCTTCTCGAATATATCATTGAGATTAGGAAAAATATCATATTTATGTGTTAATACCATATGTCACGTAACGCACATCTTTTATTATTATTCCCGGGTACTTTAGTGATATGATGCCCACGTGCCCACCGACTGCTTTGCGGAGGGAATAAATCTCACGTCGACATCTCGCAGCTTTGATTGAAGGGAGTTTGTCCTACACAGCAGTTTTGGAACGACAAGAGTCATCTGGCATTACCTTTTTGCACTAGCAATACCATGAGTCGGTGGGTAAGGCCGACCGATAGCATAAAGGGATTTGTTCATATATAGCTTTGCTATATATTAAAGTATGTTTCTAAGACATCTTATGATTTCACAATGGTATATAGAACTTATGCGGATAAGTTATTGAAGATTTGAGAAGGATAACTTAGGGTTAAATGGGTAAATCCAAATAAATTGAAGTGATGTTTAGATATAGTAATTGAGAATGATTAATTAAAATTTTACATATTCAGTGATACAATAAAAATTAGAGGGAATTACAATTTTATTTATTGTTGTTTTGAAGATTAAGTATTAATTTTAATTTACAATCTTCTTTAAATTAGAAGTGTTTGAAAAAATTAAATTTAAAGTTGGTTATTTCAAATTTAATGAAGGGTGTGATTATAATATTAATATGATATAAATGATTTGATTATTTCATAATGTTACGATTTTGATTGATATAGAATTAAATAGTTGGTCCTATAGAAATGGTTCATATCGATAATATTTAATTTAATGGAACAAGTGGTGCAAAAAGCATCAAGGACATGCTTTGAAAGGTTTGAAGTTCAAGGATTTATTTTACTTTAATAAAATCGAAAGAGTAAGTTAATATTACTATAAAAAAGTGACGATTGAACTAGATATTGGCATGAACGTAGATTTAGGAGATATTATAGTCTTGCAAAATGTTAGAGAAAGACGCATTAAATAAATTGTCATGGAAATCATTTTAATAAGATTTGTTCATGTGTAAAATCACATAGAGAATACTCATTTAAGTACATGTTCAGGGTAGATGATTCAAGGCCTCTTAGAATAACACATGAGAACATAAACATATGCAAAATTTTTGTTAAATTTAAAAGAACCCATTTTTAATTTTTTTTTGTAGACTGTGTGGTTAGGGCCTATTCCCAATATACAAAAAAAATAAAATGATAAACACTGCTTCTGACTGATCAATAGGGAGCACAAAAAATAATGAACTTACTAAAGAATTCAAAAGAAACCAAGTAAGACACCAAAAGAGAGCTGAAGACAAAGAAATCAACATCGAAATAAGATGTTGAAATCACAAAGACTATAAAAGAAACCATTGAGTAGATTCATATCATTTATCCTTTTTTGCTAGATCCACTTCCTCATGCTTGTAGTGAGGGAATCCATGGTCCATTGAGTTACTTCATGAACTACATCTCTATCGTCAATGCAAAGCTTTTCTACTTCTAATTTACAGATTTTTTTCCTTTTGATTGGGAAGTTTGATCTAGAGATGTCATTAGAAGTTTGGGAAATGGTGCATTTTCTAACTAGAACAACCACATAATCTAAATCCAAAAAATTATAAAAATCCTCATCTAGATCTTCATCGATAGGAGTAATTCTTTGGGTACCAGCATTGCAGGCCAACATGTTTTCATCAGGACACTAGTATAGGAGGCCGACATCATTTTGGGAGATCCGACAATCGGCAATTGATTTTGATATTTATGTATATATGTAATTGAGGTGACATGTATATTCATATTGTAATTATCTATGTAAGCCAACTTAAGGCATGAGTATTGTAAGGGTATATAGGTCAGTTGATTAGATCATTATGTGATATGTGAGGATAATAAAAGGATATGCTTTTAATGATTGTAATGTGGAGATTATGAGGATATTCATGTAAGCGGTTATTCCAGCAAGGTTTTAGGGTTTAAGAACAGAAACTTTCAGAGCTTAACCATAATTGTATTCAAGCATAGGAGATGCTATCTTTGCAGTTCATTTTATTTTCTGGATTGTAGCCTAGATTTTTATGTAGTCAATGAGACTCGTTTTTGTGATGAGTAGTGTGCTCTAGGCTGTAAGCCTTCCTACAAGTGTAGACCCCCACATTTTGTAATATATTTTCATATGGCCAGTGGATTGATATTGTGGTTCACAAATCCTACCATGGTTTTTCGTCTTTGAGGTTTTCTACGTATAATTATCTGTGTTATGGTATTCATTTATGTGATTGGCTTATTGGTTTCTTTACTTCTTTCAATTATATATGTACCAGTATACCAATTGGTGAATGCATGTTTTAATAAGGTTAAAATTAATCATTCTAGTAGAACATTGATTCATGCCCCCCCCCCTCCTCTCAGTGTTCTTGGATTCCAACAATTGGTATTAGAGCTTTGTGCCTTGAAGGAAGTTTAACAGCTTGAGGGAGACCCTGAATCCTGAATCCATGGATATGAGTTTGGAGAAGCAACTGGAGGTAGCAATTGAAGATTATGAAGTTAAAAGGATGAAGAACTTGAAGATACAAGATGAATTTAATTTTGCTTAAGAATTTATTCTTATCCTACAGGAGAGGTTGTCATCTGTTCAAGCTAGGAGGAAGGAACTACTACAAAATCAGGATAATGATGAGAAAGATGCCCTTAATGAGAGATGTCAGAAGTTGAGTCAGGAGAACATGGTTATGAGGAATGAAATGCAAGCCCTAACTGTGATAATGTCAAAAGAGATTGAGGACAGGAAGATGAATAAAGAAAACCTTGGGAGATCTTTGAAGATAGGTCTAAATAATGCATCTAGTTGGTTCATGAAAATTATATGTTTAGGACTGATTTAGTGCAATCCCAAAGTAATGAACAAGAACTTGAAAGACAAATGATAATTCTAAGAGATGATTTGTCTATTGCAAGTGAGTATAAGGACAAATTCAAGGTTAGTTCAGCACAACTTGATGAGTTATTGAAAAATCAAAGGCATAATGGAGATTCCAATGGACTTGGATTTGAACAAGGTTAGAGTTTCAGTACTACAAATGAAGATTAAAATCAGAAGGCACCGGTAAGGCAGCCTAATGCTGACAAATTTAATGGTAAATGCTTTGTTTGTAATAAATTTGGTCACATGGCTAGGTAATGTAGAAATAGAGAAAATCGGAAGTATAATTCTGCTCCCAGTCAATGTTCTAAATGCAATAAGTATGGTCATAAGACATAAGATTGCAGAATGAATGTTTAATGTTATGCATGTTGAAAATTTGGACATATGGCTAATCAGTGCAGGTCAAGCAATTACACTGGTTTTAGCAAAGCAATTCAAAAGAACAATGTTACGTGTTATGCATGCAACAAGATTAGACACATTTTTAAGTTATGTAGAAGAAGAAATCCACTAGTTGATAATGATGGATTGAATGATAATGGGAAAGAGAAGGTCAATGAAATCTGGCAAGATCATATTAAGAAATGGGTCAGGAATTCAGAAGATCAATCAATAGGATGCTCTGGTTACTCAATCGGTAGAGGAGCTTGCTCCTGCACTGGCAGGAAGCTCATCCGGTAACTGAGGCAAATGCCTTAGGGGTAGGAAAAATTCATGAAATATAGTGCATATGCCCCAGGAAGAGGTTCTGGAAGATGTTCCAGACATTTAGAGATGCTTATCCAGCATGGAGATGTTTGACCGAGATCTAGTATCTTTCACCAGAAGTCATTCATATCAATGATTGATTAGGGTTTCTTGGAGGTTAAAAGGTTGAATCCACTTCATTTATGATCACCTTACATTCATAGTGATTAAGACCAATTCAGAGTGAGTCTAAGGCAATTGAGTGTGATCGATATCTTCTTGAACGATTTCACCAACAATCGGAAGAGTTCTTTAGGGTTTCACCAGCAACTATTTCTCAGGTACTTATCGATATTATCTTTCTTCATGGAAGAGAGATCATCCTCTGCACCAACTTTTATTGCAAATCCTATTGTTGTTGAGGTCAAGGATTGTCCTAGGCTGATTTTCAAACAATGTCTGCATATTGCCACCTTGGATGATTTAGTTGGTACATTTTCCTGTGTTCCGGAAAGAGTTGTATATGTGGAAGATATCAGAGCATACATTCACTATTATTTTGAGGCTTTGGGTACTAATGATATTAAGAGCATGTATATGAGTGAGTTGATGGGAGATTCTAGAAAGATTAAGCTCAATTACAAGCATATTGAGGATTTAGGGTTTACGGGCATCCTGGATATTCTCAAATTTGAAGATGAGATTGTCACATATGTATTGAGCAGAGTGTATGGAGAATTCATCTGGTTGGAAAGACCGTATAAGATCTTGAAGGAGGCCATCAAGGCCATCATTGGTTTACCACAGATTGGACAACATTCAGAGAAAAAGATTTCTATTGATCAGGTTAACAAGCTCACCGGCGCAACATCAGACCGACAATCGATGAGGGTTAGTACTATCATCGATAGAGATATCAGATTCATAAGCATGATTATTGGTTACAAGGTAACTCAATCCAATCATCTGAGTTATGTTTCTTTCTCTTGCATTTATGTCGCACATAAGATGATGAGTGATAATGAGATATTAGATCTCTGTGGATGGATGTTAGATGAATTGTTGATTAACCTAGGGAATATCAAAGGAGAGAAGAAGGGAACATCCCAATATGGAAATATTATTGTTTATTTGATGTTATTTTTCATTAATAAAACTCTTGGCTTTGGGAAAAGGCAATGGGCATTTGATATCTCGGTAGGAAGACAACTCAAATAATAGATTACTAATCTGGGTAGTCAGCAAGATGATAAGGTTTGGGGTTACTTCAAGTCATTCCAGAAGGCTATGAAATCTAGAGAGAGGCTTCCAAAGAAAATTGTTGAGAAATGTTCAATTGAAATATGCTTCATGGTTAACAAGGAAACATTAATGGAAGCGGTCAAGCCCCGAAAGATATAGATTGAAGAGATGGGTTATGAAGTTGATGCACAGATTCTAGATGCTTATGCAAATATGTTAATTGATGCACCTATTGATGAGGCTAAGAAATCCTTTGGTACTGCAAAGAAGATGAAGAAAGAGGTTCAAACCGAGTTTAATAAGAAGAAGAGGAAGAAGCAGTAAGGCAAGGCAAGCAAGTTTGTTGAACAAGTGTCTCAGGATATCAAGGCATTAATGGATGTTGTTTTGAAAAAAGGAAGGAAGAGGAAAGAGCCTGATGTTTTTATTGAGCCTATTCCATCAAACTCTGGAACTGAGGATGACACAATATTAGCATTCAAGAGGGCATTGAGGAAGAAAAGTGAAGAGTCAAAGGAGGAAACATGGAAACAACCGGTTAGGAAGGTTACAATCAAGGTATCGGCAAAGAAGAAAGCTCCAAAGGAAATATCCCAAACACCTTCTTCTCCATCTGGTAATACAAGAAGAAAGAAGATGGATGACACTGATCTTGCACTTGTTTCTGGTAATGTAACTATTATTCCACCTAAGACTTGTGCAGAATTGGTTGATGAAATCACTAAGGATGGTATGTTGAAGAATGTACAATTTTATTATGAGCATTTAGATGATGATGAACAGAGAGAAGTTGAGGAAGCAGTTTTATTATATTTAGATATATATAGAAAGCCTTGTTAGAATTGAGAAACAAATAGTGGCATAGTTATATAATAATTTAGATGCTAGAATATTATCGGCTATGGAGGAGGACAAGCGGATAAAGATTCAAGATTTGTTAACTACCTGCATATCCATTACTCCTAAGGAGTTGGATATGACACTTGAGATTGCAGACAAAAAAAGATTTCAAAGAAACCACAAGATAGTCAGTCTTATGTTAGATAGGTTTAATAAGATTATCAGTGAGAACCACAAGGCATGGGTTCAATTCTTTGCTTAAAACACTTGGTTTTATACTTCACCGAAGGCTAAAACAAAAACTACAAACATCTCGGTTGAAGGGAAAGGTAAAGGTATAATGGGTACCTCATCTACAATTTTGAAGGATATTAAGATATTGGATATAGAGCCCCCGATAGAATCTAATGTACAAGACACAAATGTAGAGATAACGGAAGATTCTAAGAATGTACAGGTTGAGGACAGAGTTCATAAGGAGGAACCGACAGTAACTGATACTGCACCAAGTGGCAAAGCCACCAGTGCAAGAGAGGAAGTTATTAAAGTTTATAAACCATAAGAGGAGAAGGGAGGGGAATCCAGAAGGAAACCGGTAGTGAGCCCATCATTGTTGTCAATTAACACCTCGTGGGTAGAGCAGAAAAGCTTAACTGAGATGAGTTCTACTGAGCTCATGATGATGGTTGCACAAAAGATGATGTAGGATTTGTGGACAAAGGAGTTATTAATCTATCTATCCCAGTTTTGCTTAGATTTATCACGGAGTGTAAATTTGATAAAGAAGCAAGCCCATCCAACAAGCTTAAGACAATCACATAGCACATTTCCAAGGATTTTCAATCTTTACAATGGATACCAAACCAGTAGGCATTGGAGAGGTTTACACAAGCTAAGAGAGATACATTTGATCAGATGATTGAGTCGGAGAAGAAGGAGATTAATGATAAGTTGAAGTTGATTGATAATGCATTAAGGAATTGTACAAATATTTATAGAGTATGTTGTAACACGGGTTTACTTACAGATGATTTAGATAAGAGGATTAAGGAATCTTAGGAAAAGATTGTAGCTATATTTAATTCTTTTGATGGATCAAATTCTTTAACAACATCTATTGATGGTCAGATTTTGGTATTGGAAGCTCAAGTTTCATCTCTTGAGAGGCATAAAGATAAAATTATAAGGAGAGCTAGAGGTCTCAAAGGTTTGGTGAGTTGCTGGTTGGACTCATTAAGTGTACATAAGGAGTGTATTGATATAGTTGGTAAGCCCACACCGACAAAGCTTAAGGATAAAGAGTCATATGCCCATTGCTTAATGGACTTGTATATGTTTCCGACACACTCAAATCTAGTTGGGATACCTATCTAGAGATTTTGGAGAAAGCCTATCCAGAAATTTTCTAGTATATTCAGCTCCGGTAAGGTATTTTGGGACATTCTTTGTACAGAATTTCATTCTTCATCCCGGTTTTTGGTTATTTTTTGTCATTGATGTTAAAGATGGAGGTATAGGTGAAAAATATATTCTTGGTATCTGGAGGTATGGAGTATTTTGTTCACATCATGATCCTAGATGGATATTCAGCTCAGGGGGAGCAATATCAGGATGAAATTGACAGATGGAAACCATTATCATTTTTCACGTGAATGTTGTAATCAATGCCAAAGGGGGAGATTGCTGGAAACATGTTCCAGATTTCATATTTTAGTTTGGTTGTTCATCAGCAGACACCTCACTGGCACTGGCAGGCATCTTCACCGATAGGAGGAATTCTTAGGGTACCGGCATTGTAGGCCGACATGTCTTCATCAAGATACTGGTAGAGGAGGCCGACATCATTTTCTTATATCCGTCAATCGATAATTGATTTTGATATTTATATATATATGTAATTGATCCGACATGTATATTCATTTTGTAATTATCTATATAAGTCAACTTAAGGCATGAGGATTGTAAGGGTATATAGGTCAATTGATTAGATCATTATGTGATATGTGAGGATAAGAAAAAGGATATGATTTTAATGATTTTAATGCAAAGATTATGAGTACATTCATGTAAGAGGTTATTCTGGTAAGGGTTTAGGGTTTAAGAACCAAAACTAGCAAATGCTATCTTTGTAGTTCATTCTTTTTTCTGGATTGTAGTCTGGATTTTTATGTAGTTAGTGAGACTTCTTTTTGTGATAAGAAGTGTTCTCTTGGTTGTAAGCCTTCCTGCAAGTTTAGGCCTATATATTTTGTAATATCTTTTCATAATCCCACCATGGTTTTTCCTCTTTGAGGTTTTTCATGTATAATTCTCTGTGTTATGGTATTCATTTGTGTGTTTGGCTTATTGGTTGCTTTACTTCTTTCAATTATATATGTACCAGTATACGGGTTGCTGAATGAATGTTTTAATAAGGTTAAAATTAATCATTCTGGTAGAACATTGATTCACCCTCTCCTCTCAGTGTTCTTGGATTCCAACATAGATAACATACCATGCCTTTACAACACCCTTACAAAAAAATTTTGAAGCTCTATCATAGATCCCATCCATCTTGGTAAATCACACGGTCATCGTTGGTCAATCTGAAACTCACCTTCCATCTAGAAAACGAGTCCATCCAAAGTATGACTTGGCATAGCCAACTCACCACTTACTTCACCTTGGTCAGTGTCCCCACCATCGGCTTTTCTTGGCCCACCTTGGACACATGGCATCATCTCGTAATGTCGCAGTCCATCATCCCCTTACATCTCTTGATCATGGGGTTACAAGGGTCATTGGATCGATTCACTTTACCTGCTAGTCACAATGAATGCCTTCTTAAGTCCCTTAACAGTTGAGCACTTTTTTACAGAAATTAAAACATCTTCCTCAATTACAAGCACATGCAGATTGATGAACTATTAGTAGTCCAGACTTTACTTGTTGGGAACTGGTAACGACAAATGTTGCAAAGGTTTAACTGTCATCTTAACATCCCCATCGAGGATAGGTGGCATCCTCTTATGATGTTGCGGTCCTTAACCACTACGCACCTTCAACCGCGGGGCAGCCCAGGCTATAGGATTTGCTCGCGGTTTAGCTATCAGCCACAATATTAAAACATTAGACTTAAGTAAAAACAAAGGGGTCAGCTTAAATGTTAAATGGGATCCGCCTAGGATAATATAGGTAAGCATAACTTAAGGGATAAAATGGCCCTGCCAAAGACAACATGACCCTCATGCCTTAAGACAAAAAGGTAATGCGAAATTAAAACAAGCTTAGGTTTTTTCCACAAGATTTAATTATTAAAGCGTAAAACCCTAAAACCTAAACCCCAAAGGTACGAATAGAGAACAAAATTAATCCAGAATGACCAGGATTTTGACTAAGACATGAAAATTTTTGCTTAGTCATATTTAGGACTATCAGGACCTTCGACAACCCACCCTCAAATCTATTTGCAACATTTACAAAAAAAACAAGATATGGTGAACCATCTATTACAACTTCTTGTCGTCTCTCTCCATGGAATCCTAAAATTCATTTCCTGTCACAATAACAATCAACCCTCTCCCAACTATCTTTCTTATTTCATGGAGTGCAAGTACCACCAAATAGGTATTTGTTAGATGTGTCTTCCTCGAGCGAGGAAAATTTAGGAAGAGAAGAGGAAAGTGATACATGTAGTAGGTCTAAAAGAGGGAGATCAACCAGAGGTCAAAAGATTATAAGAAAATTCCATAAATGCATGGAATTCTTTCTTGCTCAAGGGGGGTCATGTTCTTATGATAATGAGAGCATAGGTGACATCGAGGTGCTCTTGAGGTACAAACATCTACAGAAATAATGGGTACCCAAGGAACTTCCTCCAATAAACACTGATTTTTGTGTTAACGGGAGGATATATCGCATAGCACCATATTCATTACATGGTTTGGGCCTATTTTACATGGACGACATAAAGTTGTATTGAAAAAAAGTTGCTTAATTGATGGTGTATGTCATACCCTGTTACAATTACATAACTTGGATGCAACTGGTTCAATATACATGAAGTATGTGTAGGTATGCACTGTCAACAAATTATATACAAGTAAAAGATAATGATCAAAGTAAAAGAGTGGCTATGTACATTAATGAAAGACCAAAAGCAACAACAAGGAATATTGCAAGTTTTATAAATAGTACACTACCTAGGTCAACTTATAGGCAACCCAATTGCATATTCGAGACGCGTGAGGGAAACCATGTATTCGTATGTGCGATAAAATCAATAAGTGTGGGGGAAGAGTTGCTAATCGATTACAATTTGAATCACATACATACAAACAAAGTTACTATCGTAGGGGTGGTGCGTACTTATATATACCATTTAAAGCAACCTCCAATTAATGACTCCAATATATCATTTTATTATTAATTTTTTTTGGTAAGTCTATTGGTTTCATTTCGGTAATGTCCTTTTATATTTAATTTTTTTCATAGTGCGACATTGATCCAACACATAGCACATACCAAGATGTAGCTCTAGGCACTTCTACCGAGCAGGTAAACCTTATTGTAATTGTACAAATTAGATACAAGAAAAATGTTATATTATTATGTTATTTTCTTCTCACAAATAGATGTTCGGGGAAAGGCACCTATAGTAGCTAACAACATCGATACAGAGATGGAATCACTATCATGAAATGATGACATCGCATATTCCACAAACCCTATCGAAAGGATAAGAAAGACGCAAAAAAATTAATAAAGAAATTCTCAAATTATTATTCATAGTCCCTCAAACTTATGAGATACAAGAGAGGGTGAAACAATTGATAGAGAGAGCACAAAACTTGCAAGTAAGCAGTAATGAAATCTTTAATTATAACATAAGTTCATTCATGGTTTATATTTTATGCTCTTTTATGTCATGAACTAAAATATGTACGTGTTGTTTTTATAGGAATTTTTGCATCCTCATGAAGATGGTGGCCATGATTAGGGTACTCCAGGTAGTTCAGGTGATGACCATGTTTTGTGCATACACCAACTCAAATTTTTACATGTTTCCATTCTTTTGTTAATGTGTTATTGCTCTTATATTTAATGTATTGTATATTTAATGTATTAATCTTTAGGTGTTGTCCATGTTCCTGTGCATTCACCACCTCATCTGACCTCATCATCGGCACCTATATTGCCGACTGCAATGTCGACAACACACAACATGCAGTCATCAAGTATTGCATCGACCTGGGCAACAAGACATGCAGTTGGGGATATAGAGGCCACCAGTGGTGATATTTTAGCAACATTTACTAGATATTTCCATATTACTAGTACGGGAACACTGTCGGTCACATTTGTGGTGATCGATGATTTTGTTCCCATAAAGATGGAGAAGGTTCCAGGTACTTTAAAATAATTATTACATAAAGTCCAATTGTAATTTACTTATTCATCACTCATTTTGGACTAATGATCCCATGATTTTTTGCAGGCAATGATATTTTTTATAAACATCTAAATGATATTACATTGGAGATCTTCGGGCCCACCATACATACATAGTGGAAGGCCCAAAATCAATAATTAAAAGATGAACTCATAAACCGTTTGGTTGTGTTGTTCGAAAATGACACATTCAACAAAACCAAGGTCCTTTAGAAAGTTGGCACATATCTAAAGTATGTGAGGGACCAAAATAGGACACATTTAGAGAAGAACATAAAGTACGAGTGTCCCCCCATGATTCCAGAGAGGGAGTGGAAGGACTTGGTTTTGGATGGAAAGGAGAAAGTTGATAAGAGAAGAGGACATACACCATTGAGCAAAGGAAGGTATGTGATACTATTAACAATATAATTGTGTACTAATTACTCTATATATTTACATAATCTAACATATTTCAAACTTTTCATTGGTTGCCCGACACATCGAAGGCAACTAAGGCAAGACTAGAAAAGAACGGGCAACAGAAACTTGGCTCTGGTGGTTATATGAAAATTGCCGCACGAATTGTAAGTATCAATAAATGAAATATTGCATCAAAATAATAAATTGCAAACATTTTTTTTAATCAAACAATAGAAGCAAAATTCATGATATTAAGCAAAAATACAGGGCTCTGAATTCAATAGAGCGCCCATAGAAGATGACATAAAAATTTCCTTCCAACAAGGCTATGGAGCCATTGTTGAACACCTAAGAGAATTGAGTGGGCAAATACAAGATTATAATGAATTCATCACGTAGGTAAATAAGCTAAATGAAAATTATTTAAAATTTAATACTTGAGCAATAATATATTTGATGTTAATTTCCAACATAAAGTGACTATATTTGTTTTAAATAAGAAAGCAATGATGACAATGCACATGGCATTGGAATGCAGCCTGCTAAGGGTGGAACACAACCTGCACATGATGAAGGTTGTGGTGTGCATCCTAGTACAAGATGTATTCATGTTCTATATATTTTTTTTTATTTAATTATTAATACAGTTAAACATTTTTAATTGAAATTGGTGTAGTAATTAATGTAACCTTTTTTGTTTTTATTTTAGAGCATGTAGAGTGTGGTGAACAAGTGGAGCATGATCAGAGTAGACAACATCAGGAATGTGATGTGCCCCCATCAGGTAAAGAGGGCTACTATTATTCCTTTAGAAAAATTTAATTAAAATTGGTGTATTGATTAATATAACCTTTCGTGTGTGTTTCAACTCTAGAGGATCTAGAGGGTGTTTAGCATGTTGAAGATGTGGCTATAAAAAATGATCAGGAAGATGATGTGTCCTTATCAGGTAAAGAGAACTCCTGTAATATTCTTTTAATTAATTAAATACTTGTAACAATAATAAAAAATCTTATGAATTCAACCCATTTCTTTGTTATTGCAGCAGAGCCCCCTTTTCCTAGGCGTCAACATCGTGAGTATAGGACTAGGCATACATTAAGATCACGAGCAGAGGGCACACCAACTGAAGAGGGGAAAAATGATGAAGAAAACGATGCTCCACTTAGTGTTTACTTAGCTTAAAAATAAAAATAAAAATAAAAATGATTGTAATCGTATTATTTATTAATGAATGAATTTTATGTGTTAATGAATGTAATTATGTGTTAATGAATGTTGATGAATGTTATGTTTTAATGAATTTTAATGAATGTTATGTGATAATGAATGAATGTTATGTTTTATTAATGCATGAAAGAATGAATGAATGTTATATTTTATTAATGGATGAAAGAATGAATGAATGCTATATGTTAATGAGAAATTTAGAGTGATGTTAGGTGGGGGAGGGAGGGCCAAATGAGCTTCCACCTTCACGTGGTTGGCCCTGTTAAGTAGAGAATATTAAACTATTCTTAAAATAAAGAGAATCTCAATAAGGTAATGCATTTTTCAATATTTCGTTATGCTCCACTATCAATCTTATTGAATAATATGTATTGAATCTTAATTACACAGTCCAATAGAGCCAACACGAACAACAACACAAGAAGTTACTTAGTGGAGACCATCAAAGGTAAGGTCCTTGATTAAGATTTTGTTGTTTATATTCATATTGCTAATTACAGAAAATAGATTTTGTTGTTTATATTCATATTGTTGATTACATAGGCAAATATTCTTTTAACTTTTTAAAAGGGCAGTCACCAAATAGTTGTGTATGTCTAAGATCAAAGATCAGCAATTAGGAGTCACTAAATACACCAAATAGTTGTCTAAACAGGGGATAGAACCCACTATGAAATATAGTTTACACTTGTCCTTGAACTGAGAACTTCAATATTTTAATGGACTACATAGGGCACTACCTTAAAAAATGAGTCGACTTCACATGAAATTGGTCTAAGGAAGAAATAACGATAAAAGGAACATATAAGCTTTTAAATTCAACTTTAACTTGAGAGTGATGGAACCAATGGTTGGATAAGTGAAACCATCATGCACCTTAATCAAGACTTCAGATTTATCATAATTGTCTTGATATAATGCATATGTGAAAGATATTATTTTGTATTCATATTAACCATATGTAGTGGATCAATAAGCACCCTACATGTGGGTTTTTCATTAGCTATAGCAGTAATGTATATTGGTCCATCAGGTGTATGCTTTGAGTTACCACTTTGGGTAAAGGTGATATTAGGTTCAATCTTAGGTTTCAGTCTATCTTGTTTAAGAACTGGTTCTATCACATCCACTTATTGTTCAACTTAGTTGGTAACTCCAAGGGTCACCTTTTCATCCTAGTGACTTCTTTCAATCTTATGAATATCATTGTCCCTTGATAAGGCATTTTCTTTATTGATGTTGAAATTTGTCCCTAATGCCTTTATCATATGACTGGATTATGTGATGCTATACATTGTCTTGTGTTTTTTCTTTCCCAACTACCATATTTGCTCATACACCTCTTAATTATTATAATGATTATCTTGGTTCTATGTTGAGGCCTTAAACTATCAATGTATCTTGATCTTTGACATATTGTGACAATGTTTACATTTTGTTGTGACCAATACCCTTGATAGTCTATATAACTATGATTAAATGATGTTACTATTTTGACTGTGTATTGTAGGTCTATCAGACTTTGGGACTATCAAAGATTTATTCATATTGCTGCTATGATACTATCATGTTCTCATTCATCTAAGCCTTATGGCCCTTTAACCCTAAATCGTTGTAACTACCTTTGGCCCTTTTGGCATTGGATCAAATCCTTACCTGGGTAAAGTTGTTAACTACTTCTATTCTTTGTCATTAACTTGCTACATTTTTTTTTTATCCAATCCTTGTATATGAACTTATTTTCTTATGAACTATGAGAGGTCACATTGTGGTTTGAGATCTTTATAATCTTAGTGTGCTGCTATGAGTGTAATCTCTGCATCTCACTCTCGTATACATGCTTTATAAAGGTCTTCATTACCCAAATAGTCCCTCTTGAATTTTTTGTATATTTTTAGAATATATGGGATTGTTGATTTTGTATGTTGTTAGAATATATAGTTTACCATATTTAGGTATTCATTGAGGTAAGGAGTTATATAGGGGTAGTTCAATATTTAAGAAAGCTTATCAAATCATATTCCATATTTGCAATGCTTTATATACCTTGATTGCAAAAAAAAAAAAATTAAATATAGCCTGTTCGTCAGAATTGCGACGGACATTCCCAACATAGGCCCTGACGAGAGTGTTGTATCTATGACAAAATATTTCATCGCAAGCACAACACTCTTATTGAAGCTTCGTTGCATTTGTTGTCGGAATTTTGACAAAAAAGGACACCATGTTTCGACAAGAATGTTGTACCCACAACGAAACATTTTGTTGTAGGTGCACCATTCCCCTTGGAGTTTCCTTGCATTTGTTGTCATAATTACGACAAAAAAGGGCACTATGCTCCGACAGGAATGTTGTACTTGCGACAAAATTTTTTGTTGCAAGTGCATAATTATCATCGGAGCATAATGCTCGTTTTTGTCAGAATTCCAACGAAAAACCCAATGCATGGTTCATTGGAAGATTGGCAACTTCATTTAAAGTCCAACAAATTAGACCGCCACATTATGTGTTAACTTTCAACAAAGAAGGCATCGGAATTTCGATTAACATCTATCCACCGGATAACCTGACGAAAATCTTTTCATTGGATCTACTACAATAATATGTTTGAATTACGACAATAGTTCATCAGAAAATGACCCCAAATGTGTTAGTGCTTCTTAAACACATCTCTGATGTACCTGATTTGAGAGATAAATTTTTATTTGCCTTGCTGAGAAATCTGCAAACAAAGAAAGTATGACAGCTCTCCAAGCATTGGCATCTTTAATTCCGACTTCATTAGATCAGCAAACTCTTTACACAAGGTATCCTTGTTGTCTCCAAAAATTATGTCATCCACATACACAAAAAAAATGATCATGCATATGATGAGCCTATTGTCATATATTGTAATAATTCTAGTACTATTAATTGTCAAAGAATTTGGTGCAAAATTCAAACACTAAACATGTATCAATCAAATATCATTTCTTGAGAGAAAGCATTAGTAAAGATGAAGTGAAGATAGATTATGTGTCTAAAAATGAATAAATTATCGATATTTTCACTAAGCCTTTGCTTGCAGATACATTTGTTTACTTGAAAGATAAGTTAAGGGTATCCACCCCTCCTGATGAGAACTAGATGCATTGAGTTGCATCGATTTGGTGGACTTCACAGTCTTATTCTTTTTGTCTAGATTGATGAGTTAAGGGTATCCACCCCTCCTGATGAGAACTAGATGCATTGAGTTGCATCGATTTGGTGGACTTCACAGTCTTATTCTTTTTGTCTAGATTGATGAGTTGGTGTTGCTCCTCTGGTGGAGTAATCTATTGGATTGGTTCTCTGTTTAAGGGTGAGAGAATCATGATTTGTTTATCAAGGGGGAGAGTGATTTTGGTTTTCAATTTTGAAGATCTTTGGCATTGTTGTCAAAGGGGAAGAGAAGCATGTGAAAAATTGTTTTATCTTCTTGATCTTAGGGGGAGTTTGTTGGAGTTGTTTTCCTTCTTTGCATTGATTGTTTTTAACATTCATATGTTGCCATCAATGCCAAAGGGGGAGATTGTTGGACATTTCTACTACTAGGTTATGTTTTTGTCATTGATGTCAACAAATTCCTGTGATTTATTGCTCTAGTGATTGCAGATTGGTTTATTGGGATTATTGTTTGATGTATAGAGTATTCTAGTGTCATTATAACTTTCTTTATTGGTTTTAGTGATCTTGGAAGCTTAATTGATCATATCGTATGATCTAGTTTGCAGTTTTGTTATTTTGATCAGTGCTTTGTGGAGTTTAGCATTTCTTCCGGTATATTCCAATGTGATCAAATCTTGAGTTGAGAATTTGGGAGAGTGTTTGGAATGGTAGATTGTGTATCTTCATTGCAGATGGTTCATGATTTGGTGCTCCACAAGTTATCCTTCTTTTTGACAGTTGTTGGTGTGTGAGTGTTCTTGAATTTCATAGGTTGATAGATGAAGATTTGATCGGTGGTGTTGGTGCAGCTATTTTGGATAATTCTAACATTCTTGTTGGTGCTTCCTAATTGTTTCTTATTTGTTTTGTTGATCTACATTGATCATTGTGCGAGTTGTTAGTGATTTTGTTGATTTGGTGATGTTCTTTGTGTTATGCGGTATTCTTGGTGGTGTAGCATGTTGCGGTTGATCTTGGCGAGATTTTCGATGGTGTTGCATGGTTGGAGATTTGAACTAGGTCCATTCTATATCATTATATTGGTCTGATGGTCAATCTTTGTATCTTATAATGTAATTAGGTAATTATGAGTTGAGGGTTTAGCCGACCTTGTTGTCAAGGTTGATGAATTGTATAAATAGGTGATATAGTTATGTAATTTAGGTGTCGAGGTTGTGTCTTCATTGTCAGAGAGTGGTGTATGTGTGAACAAGGATTCATCTTTCGGTGTGGTGTATTGAGTAGAGATTAGTGTTGCAAGGCAAACAATTATGCTTAACCAGAACTGTCATCAAGCATTTGCAAATGTTATTATAGCAGTTCATTCCTTTCAGATTGTAGTTTGAATCTTGTTGTAAGTCAGTGAGACTTCCTTGGGGGTTGTATCCTTTTGGGTTACTGTATTTTAAGAAAGTGAGCTATAGGTAGTGTGCCTGAATGCTGGTGCATTCACCATTTTAATATTTACACATACTACTGTAGAGTATCATCTTATTGTGGGTAGGTTCCCGCCATGATTTTTCCCTTAATTGGGTTTTCCACGTCAAAATCTTGGTGTTATGTTTTGTGTTATCAAATTTACTATCGCCTATCTATCTTATTACTACAATTTATTAGATCTGAATTTGTGCTTAATTTTGTAGATCCGGTGAAAACTGATTCACCCGAGCCCCCTCTCAGTTTTCTTTCATTGTTGTTGCCAACAAGGGAATCATCACGGGCTTACCATCAGCCATGTGGAATCATGCTAGAAGATCAATATCATACTTGGGTTGTATAAGAGTAGTCTCTAAAGATGACTATGATATCTCTATCTTGAGAATGTAGTGCAAAAGGATCAAGTTAGTCATAAAAAATCTCTCATCCAAAGCACATTTGACACTACCAATGATGGATGGGGTGCTCCCCATAATGATCAAATCCTCATAGACCACAAGTATCAAGTGAGAGTCATCCTATCACAAAATGTAGATATTTAGATTGGAGTGACACCTGGTGAAGCCTGTGGGGAGAAGAAAGGAATCCATCTTCACATACCAAGCCCTAGGGGCTTGCTTGAGGCTATAGATAGACTTCCTCAACCTGCAAACCAAGGAAGAATCTTGAATAAATACTTGCAACTACTCCATGTAAATCTCCTCATCAAGATCCCCATGAAGAAACACACCCTTCAAATCCATCTAATGTACATTCCAACCATGATCTTTGGCAATAGAAAGTGTTAAGTGAATGAAGTTCATCTCAACTACGAGTGCAAAGGTCTTAGTATAGTCAACACCAAGAACATGTGAGAAACATTTCAAAACAAGAAGAGCCTTATACTTATCTACACTACCATCTACTACAAACTTAATATATCCACTTACATAGAACCATCTTTCTCCCCTCAGGGAGAGGGATTGATTCCCAAGTGTTGTTCCTCATCAGAGTACTATACTCTTCCTCCATGGCTAAGTCCCACTTGGGAACTCCTAATGCTTCCTCAAAGGTCTCTAGATTGGAAGTGGTAGCAATATAAGTATATGGAAGCCCCTGATCTTGTGATCAAGTCCTTTGAGTGTTTTAAGGATCCACAACAAGAGAACCTGATAACTCAAGAGGCTATTGAGACTAATGAGGTATAGGAGGAGATGAAGGATGGGGTTCCTCAATTGCAAGTGGACCCTGTGGAGGTGTGACTATGTGAGTTAGAGTTGAGGGAGAATCTTCATCTGAGCCACTATCATCACTATCTAGAATGGAGGAAGGAGGAGGAGGATGAGAGGCTAAGATAGGAAATCTTTCCTCAAAGTGAACACTCCTCTCAATGAAAACCTAATGTGTCTTTGGATCCATAAGTTGATATACCTTAACACCCTTAGGATATCTAACAAATATGCAAGGCCTACTCTAAAGTTCCAATGCCTTGTGTTTTTGTGAAGGAATGTGAGTTGATGTTGGACACTCAAAGACTCTAAAACATCTCACAACTGATTTTCTACCACACTAAGTCTCAAAAGAAGTGATGCCCTTCAAAGCCTTATGTGGAACCTAATTTTGGATGTGTGTGGCACAATTGATCTAGCTTCTTCCTAAAAAGCTAGATCAAGAGAATGAGCATGAATAATATAGCTATCCATTTCCTTAAGGGTTCTATTCTTCCTTTCTACAACACCATTCTGCTATGGAGCATAGGATACTGAGTGTTGAAGATCAATCCCCTCAAGAGTATTAAATTTCTCAAGTCTATTGTTCATATATTCCCTTCCATTTTTTGTATGAATGATCTTGACTACCTTCATTGATTACTTCTCAACATGAGCCTCAAAGGCTAGAAATTTGTCAAGCCCTTCACTCTTGTGAACAAGAAAGTAGACCCAAGTGAAGAAGGTGTAGTCATCAATGAAGGTGAGGACATGGTGGGCCTTGCCAAACAAAGGCATTGGAAATGGGCTTACAGCATCATCGTGAACCAATTGAAGAAATTTTGAAGCTCTCCGGGACTTCTCCTTATCAAACTTCTCTTCAGGATGCTTGCCCATGGAACACCTTGAACATACACCCTCAAAAAAATTGATTTGAGGTGGACCTCCGAGCATGTCCTTAGAGATAAGCTATTGAAGATAGTGGTAGTTGAGATAACCAAACCACTCATGTCATAGCTTATTTTTTGAATTTGAATGAGTGAGAAAGGCCATAGAAGGAGATCGAAGCACAATTTGGGGGAATAAATAAATCCATGAATTGTGATTGGCTTGTCCCACTATTACCAAGGCATCATTCTTAATTTCTTTTAACTCAATTGAATCAGGTGTAAACGCATTTTTCTTCCCATTTCCATAGTGATTGATTTGGTAGATAGAGAGAAGGTTGGTAGTCAAGTTAGGAACATACACAACATTCTCAAAAGTTATATCGTCCATGGCAATCGATCCCTTCACTTAAACTTTCACTTGTCTATCATTAACAATGAAAATGTGAGGTATCCTAGATATCTCCAACGAGGAAAATTTCTCCCTTGTAGGGCCGATGTGATGAGAGGCACCAAAGTCAAGTATCCATTGTTGTGAAGTACCTTTTTTAGCCACAAATGCTTTCCCTTTTCCCTTTGACTACGAAGAAGTGGAAGGAGATGATTCCTTCTTGTTGTAGGCTCATGAAAAATTGATGTTGTTATTTTTAATATTGTTTGTCGACTCATCAGTCTGACCTAAGTGGAAATGATGCTCACAATGACCAAATTTCTTGCAATATGAACAAGGTGGCCACTCCTTAGGAGTATATACCTTCTTGGAAGATGATGAAGAATTGCCTTGTTATTAAGAGGATGATTGTGCTCTATCTTGTTGAGGCTTTGGCGTAGACTTATTTTCGTTCTTTCTTTTCCCTTGATTCCTTTGATTCCCTTGATTAGCCACCAAGTCTTGGAATTTGAAAAATTAAGAATCCTCATCTTGATCAACTTTTCTTTCTCAAGTATCAGCATCTCCATGAATGCATTAAATGATGGTGGAGTAAATGAGGCACCTAAAGTCAACTGATGGGTGTGGAAGATAGAAACAAAGGTTACATACTCTGATGGAAGCTTTTACAACAAAATTTAAACCAATTGAGCATCCCTTTTGTCAATGTCCCAATCCTTAAGCTTTTCTCTTAGTTTAGTTGCTTTCGTGACATAATTGTGGATCTTATCAAAATCCTTGGGATCCCACATTGCGAGTTCATTGTCAAGATAATAGCCCCTAATCTCATCAACTTGACCATACAACTTTCCATAGATATCCCAAGCCTCTTTAATTGTAGTACATTTCTCAATGTTAGAAATAAGGTCATTTAATACATACTTTCTCAAAGTTCCAAGAGCAATAGAATTTATAGTGAGTCATTCCATGTGAGCATTAGGAACAAATTTAGGATTTGTTGGTGTTGTTAATGTTTCATTTATGTAATGAATGAGTCATTTTTCCATTAACTTACTTCATGCTTTAAATTTCCATGATGTATAATTATGTGGAGTTAGAAGTGAAAATTTAGGAGAACCAATGACAACAAAATGAAAGAGCACAAGATAGAGAGAGGCACAATCACACAAGACAACCCCCTAAATTTGTGCAATCAAATAACCCCCCACCCTCCCAAAATAATTATTGAACACTTTATATTTAGTGCGTGTACAATGACCCACTTGCAAACAAGGGCAAAAACTCTGATTTCAAGATTAAAACTACCTCAAATAGGCTATAAAGACTCAAACCAATGATGCACAAATCTAAATTGAGATTTAAGAAAATTAGAAGTACCCAATAGGCTAAAAAGACTAAGTTTTGAATGCACAATTTCTACTCAAAATGGTGAAAAAATGATAAAACGACATGGAAGTAGATGAAACATTATGCACTTTAAAAAAAACTACCTAAAAAGGAGGTCATATGAGCCCGAAAAAAGCCCAAGAAGTTGTAGAACCAAGGATTGGATAGGTACAATTGTGAAAAACTTAAAATTTGAAAAAAAATTCCACCAAAATCAGAAACTAACCACATCATTATAGAGAGCCTAAAAAAATAACCCAAATAAAAAAATTGGACTAAAAAAGGCCTCAAAATGGCTACGTTATGAGCCTTCAAAGCTGGTCTGCAAAATAAAAAAGCTTAATGGTGAGAGGTCAAAAATTTTGAAAAAGTGTTGACACGGCACTGATCTCACCAAAATACTATGTTAAATTTGATGGTTGTATGACCCTCACTCGCAAAACACACCCTACGTGGTTGTACGGATGATGACATCAGCAATACAAAATGATGGCATCAATAGGTGATTGTCTTGACATCTATTGTATGGATACTGACATGCCAGAGTATGATTGATGACAAATGGAAGCTGATTGGGTGTACAAAATCCTACGTGGCAGTCTACGTAGCACTGTATGAATTGTATGAAACCTAACGTGGCATTGATGTGTTAATTGCAGTATCTTATGTGTCAAGACTATGTGGCTAACTGCATGGTAGTGACTATGCCTTGACTGAGCATTGTCTAGAAAATAGGAGAACGACATATCGCACTATCAAGAGAGCCAAAATTGGGCCATGTGGCGGCTCTTGGGACCCATGTGGTTGATCAAAGGAGAAGGTCCCTAGAGAGGTGTGGCTGTCGGTGATGTGGTGATGAACCTGTGGTAGTGGTTGTTGGGAAAAGCAAAAGGCTACCTGGGTGAAGAACATGGTATAGCAATGAGGATTGTCGGGTGGAGGTGGTCAGTGGGTGCAACCGGGTGGGTGGCAGGTGGTGCAAACGGTGGGCATGGCAGAAATGCAAATAGTGAAAATGAAGCATCAACCATAGGTAATGTATGGGTAGTCGATGATGGCCGAAAAAAAAGGCCTTACGAAATGGTACAATATGTAGAGTATGGTGGGAGGGAACATAGACCCCCCACAAAATAATAATATTTTATTTTATTGATTTTTTTATAAAATAATTGTAATTACAAAACTGCAATTATAATAATAGGAAAAAAAATCGTTAAAAAACCTTCGCAGATATTGTACTGCCTTATAGGCAAAAAAAAAATTCTAAATGTCTCGAAAATGACTTTTGCCCAACATAGGAAAATTTATAGTCAAAATTTATGGAAACAACCTCCAAGACTCAATGCTGATGTTAGATTTGGTATAGGATACTACCAATTAATGCTAGTTCTTAGATCTGAATATCAAATGCACCAAGATCTCTTTGAAATGACTACCCAATGGAGTTCCAATGGATTTTGACACCATGTAAGAATTTGCTAACAATAACCAAGATCTAGAGCCCGATGAATAGCATAATATAAGAGAGACAAAGATTGATAAGATTAAACTGTACTCTCATCAAGATGCAAAAATGATCAATTGGATAAATCATACATTGAAGATGATCCTACTTATAAAGGCAAGACCATATGGAAATGAGAGCACGTGATTATGACATGTGGCCCAGTGAGATACAAGGGTAGGTCGGAGAAATAATAAAATATTTCACAAGAGGTGGATCACCCACCAAAGGTAGAATGTGACAACAAGATATCACCATAAAAGGTAGAATTTTTGTTACAACTAGCTTCCCTAGATACACACTTCCTTAAGTGTCTCATATGCAAACTACAATAAATGCATTATCCTAAGTTAACTTAAGTAAAGTATAATTATGAGGCATAATTTACACCAACCACCACTAATTGTTACTACAAGTGTTGGTTGGAGTGACAAATAGTAGGAAAAGAAAATGAGTCTAGCAGGCCCACACTAGTCACCTAAGCGGCTAGTTCTTGGAGTGTGTTAGTTAAGCCTAAACCAAAATTTTAATAAATTACAGGTCGATGTCGCAATGGAGCTAAAACATAATAGCTCAAACCAAAATACCTACAATTTTTTGTCAAATACAATAGATATTTGCAAATATATTCAATTTTCTTATAAATTTTTCCTTCAAGCTTCACACATCTACAAATAAAGTTCAATTTTTTCAAATGACTGGAAACTTCTTATAAATATCATAAAATATTTGACTTTGTAAATTTGAACAGAAATTTGTTGAAATTTTGCAACTAACACCCATAATACAAATGGATTTACAAATAATAGCAAAACAAATCTAATATTATCCAAAATACAAAGGAATTTGTAAAGATCAATCAAATTTTGCCACCTATTTGAAAAAATTTCACCAAACTTAATATATTTATCATGAATTTGCAAAACCAATCCAAATTTATATCCTTCACTATAACTCTCCATTGCATTAGGAAGGGCTCGCATACCTTGTGAGATTCAACCAGGAATAGTAGGCAAACAAAAACAACAAAAGAGGGAGAATTGCAAACGAATGATGACAATTGCATAGAATGAGTGATTGAGTACATTAGGAGAAGATTAGAAGTATATAAAGGACAAATATCTTACCTACCACCCTACCTAACTTGCTACAAGGACAAGTTGCGACATAAGAAAACTAACAAAGCACCTAAAAATGATTACACATCAGCATGTGTCTAAAATTCCTTCTTTCTCTTTGAAATATTTGTGCATCCTTTCATCATTCAACTTCCTGTCATTTCTATCAAATATGAATACATTGTCTTATTCTAATTGATTTTCTACCTTTTTATTTATAAAAACTGTCACAATAAGTTACCTATTTGAAAATTTAACTTTAAAAATCACTTATCTTTTGTAAATTTATTTAAAATTAATTTTATAAATTTACTTAAAATTTAAACATTGTGACATTGTAAGTTGTTTTCCTTTTTAGACTGGCTTTTTGGTAATGATCTTTTCTTCTCACCCCTTTTTTTGGTGAATAGTGTAGACTTGTTACTTATTTCTATTCATCAAAAAGAATTAAACATTATAATTTAATAAATATAAAATAAATAATATTATAATAATTAAAAGTATATATAATTAAATAAAAAATGATACATATTATTAAAGCAATAAAAAATAACAAATAATATATATATATATATATATATATATATATATATATATATATATATATATATATATATATATATAATATTTATAAAATAAATAAATAAACAATACATTATCTAGACTTTTTTTTTAATTTAAATAAAAAACAAATAAAATAATATTTTAAACATATAAAAAATTTCATATAAAAATATATAGATAAAAAAATCATAAAAAAACCTTCTCTGTTTTTCATGGCACATGCATCTCCTTTCGTGAGGTGTTAAGCAACATATTAAGCCTATAGAATGTTAGTCAATTCTGAATGTTTAACACTTTTAAGTCTAGAAGTGTATTATTAATGTAACTACACACCTTAACCAACATATTAAGCCTAGAAAATGTCAATCAACTCTGAATTTTTAACATTTTTAAGTCAAGAAGTTTAAGCTTAATGTGTGAGATTTAAGTCATCCCATAAAAACATTAGACCTAACCTAGGAAGCATTCTCCATGCTGCATAGCTAGTGCCATGTGAATATGTGTTGTAAGATCATTTTGTCTGACAGAGAGGACGTATACTAGTCATATAAAGCTATTTTGTGTGACAAGTCTCACATGTTAGGCTGCGTCTATTCTGGCTCCAAAATGGACCTTTTGTACAGCGTGTTAGCGATAGGTTAGTCAATCTAATTGCAAAATCGACGGTGTAAAATGCGTGACTAACACACGTTTTAATCAATCCGTACTGCCATTTCGAAACCAGAATAGACGCGCCCCACATGTTATAATGTAAGAGTAATTGTTGACTACTTGCATGTTTGATATACGAAGAAAAAAGAGCCATGTGATATCATAGAAAAAAGAGCCATCTTTTGTTTTCTTGCTTCCAAATCTTTACAGAGTTACAGAGTTACAGATTATTACAGGTAAGTTTAGTTTATTTATTTATTTTTTAGTTTTTTTTGTGGGGGGGGAGGGGAGGTGGAGTTTTCCGCATTTTTAGGGTTTGCAGTCACTATTGGGAAGGAGCAAGAGAGCGTGACTGGCAGTTGGATTTTTATATCCACTTTTTATCATGTGCAGTTAATTATTACAGGTTATTACAGATAACGTATTTTGTTGAAATAGAAATTTGTATGGACAATATTTTAATTCTCTAAATCCCTTCAAATAATAGCTAGTGGTCAGGCCCTTTTTTAATGATTGGGCATACAAAAATAAAACATAATTAGTATATTAAAAAGATATGATTAATATAATAAAAGGTGATGACTGATTTAGATAGTGATCAATTTTTGCAGTTTAGTTTGAATGTATAAATATTATAATGAAAATATTCTGCTCTTTTTTAGATTTACATGAAATGCTTCTGTAAGAGTTGGAATGGTTGGGGACGAAACAATTAAGCAAAATCATTGGTTTTTTTTTCTTGTTCATTTTTTATCGTGGGTTTTATTTTGGCATCTGGCACGATAGGTAATAAAAGGATAATTTATATGTGGTTACTTTTAAAGATGTCAATATTATTAATTACATATGTTTTCATATTTTTTACATAAATTTTTTAAAATATGAATATTTAATTATAATACAAATTGCAAGCTAACATTATTTTAAAGTTGAAGGTCTATCTATAAAATTTCAATGGTAATTACTCTATTTAGAACATAAAAAAGAAATAAAAGAAGAAATTTATTATCATCTATATTTTGATATTAACCTTCCTTTATAATTTCGAAATCTCTGCAAATTCCCTCTTTGATACCAAGTTCATAGGTTGTTGACTATATATGTGCCCAAAAAGGATAATATGATCATACAAACATGAAATTTAGCCCCTCCATATCCCAATTATATCTTAAAAGAAATAGTACCAAAATAGAATTGCTATGCTATGGCAAGTAAAAAATAGCATGCAAAGGGGATCCGTACCGCATTTACCTCCAAGCTTCTCTTCCATCAAACCCTCCTGTATTTCCAAGACATCATAGCAACTCTGTATTACTTATCATGGTTTTTCTCTCATCCCACTCTTAGCTCTTTCTAGAACAAAAATATTATCTCATTGATTAACTTGGCAGCCCTTCAAGTCTTCCAGCTGCATACTAACTCATTATCTGCAAATCATTGGCCTCCACACCCACACCAACTCTACTTTTAACCACAATATTACAAGCAACAAACTTTAAACGTGAACTATCATGATGAGGCAGAATAGATTCAAACTCAATTGTGAAAACACTATTAGAACCATGATGATGTCACGTCTATTTAAAGACTACCGAATTCCCTATGATGATTCTTGTAATGGAGGACATGGGAGAATTATCAGAGAATTGGTTAGAGAATTTTTGGAGAGCTAAGCAATTTGGAGAGTTGGCTTGTGATGGTGAATTGTTCGTCTCTATGCATTGGGAGCTTGAAGTCAAGCTTGTTGTACTTGTTGGAGAAGGACCTTTTTTTGTGATTCATTATCATCCAAGGAGACGTAAGGAGACTTTGTAACAAGTTGAAGAACTTGTAACCTTTTTATGGAAGATAATAAACAATCGGTCACTTTGTTGGAGAGGGACCCAAAGACGTAGCCATTTGGTGAATTCCATTATCAACTCGTGTTTCCTTGTCTTCTCTTCTTTCACTATATTGATAATTTGTTATTTAATTTTTGTGATGTTTATTTAAATATTTTAATTTCAATTTCAAACCTTCAATTTAATCATTGTAAATGTTAACATCTCGCATGCAACGATCATAGATCTTAACATCAGATCAAGTGGTATCAGAGCTTGTTTTGACTAGTGTTTGTAGAGGTGGATGTTAATGCGATCTAAGAGCCAACTAGCTGAAGACACATTTGTAGAGTATAATCTTGAGATCGGTAAACGAAGGACCTTTCCACCAAAGATGTCAGAAATTGCAACTAAACAAGAATACCTTGAGCTCAGTGAAAGAGACTTTTAGAAAGCCTCTCTTGAAATGAAGACTATGGTAGAAGTACTCTACAAAGAGAGGCAAGGACAGATGAAGCATGAAAAAGGAGATTCATCGAAGGACCATGAAGATCGAGAGGACAAAGGGAAGTGATCGAGATGTGGTGATTGGCCACCAAAAACTCCTCCATCTCCTTCTTCTCCTTCTTCTCCTTCTTCCCCTTCTTCTTCTTCTACTTCTATTAATCCTTTCAAGAGCACATCTAAGCCTGCTATAAAATTGGATTTAAAATTTGAATTACCTAAGTACTATAGGGAGTTGGATGCTGAAAAGTTAGATGATTGGGTCCAACAAGTTGAAGTGTACTGTAGGATTCAAGGCCTAGTAGAACATGCTTCTAGGATCCTATTAGCTACTCTCTGGTTGGGAGGAACAACTCTCACCTGGTGGGAGAGTAGGATTCGAGCAGAAATTGCTCGCCATGGTAATGTCGGTATGACTTGGATGGAATTTGTTGTTGCTCTCAAGAAGCAGTTCTACCCTTTAGGTCATATGCAACAATTGATAATGAACTGGCAAACCTTTAGGCAAGCTAAGGGTCAATATGTCCAAGATTACACCCATGAGTTTAGGAAACAGGCTATTGCTTTGAATGTTCCATTGTGTACTTAGGATACACTACTTAAGTACATAGGTGGTTTGCATTCTTACCTAAGGCATACTATTCTAATGTTGAATCCTAGTAATTCAGATGAAGTATGTGTTCAAGCCACACATCTAGAGTCTAGGGCTAAGAATATTGACAATGATAATTTTGTACAAAAGTCATTGAAGGTTGCAAAGATAAGAAAAGGGAAAAAGAAAGCTAGCATTAAGAAGAAGGATGATCAACTCACATGCTCCCATTGTGATAGGAAAGAGCATGATGAAGATCATTGCTGGCAGTTGCATCTAGAATTGAAGCCAAAATGGGCTACAAAATAGAAAGGTAAGGAGAAATCCCTTAATGTTGTTATGGATCTTGGTTCAGAGTTTGAAGATGAAGCTATGATAACAACAATGGGATTAAAAGGTAAATCTTCTATTTCGAATGTTTATGTTGCTAATTGTGCTTCTACTTCCCAAGGCTATGATGTCCCTAAAGATAAGAAAAGAAATGAGCTTTTTCATATAAGGGTTGTTGCTAAAGACACTAAATTTGATGCACTCATAGATAGTGGATCTCAAACTAACTTAAACTCAGAAGATGTTGTAAGGAATTTGGGATTGAAAACTACACCACATAAGAGACTTTATCCACTAGGTTGGGTTTGTGAAAATAATGAATTGCAAGTAACAAGGCAATGCACTTTAAGATTCGCAATCTCAAGTAAGTATGTTGATAAGGTACAGTTGGATGTGGTTCCACTAGATGTTTGTGGGATAGTGTTGGGTAGCCCTTATTTGTATGATCAAAAGGTTTTTTTCTATAGGGAAGTTAATCATTACCATTTGTTCAAATATGGCACCAAGTATATTAACATTCTCACAAGATTAATTGACTAATTAGTCTTTTACAAACACATGGCAATTGAAGAGGTAGATTAATGCAAGTAAAGATTTGTCTCTTATGTTTGTCAAGTCATGATTCTAGGCATGAACTTGAAGCAATCAAGGATAATCAAGATCAGATGTCGCAGGATATGCCAACAATACAACATGAGGAGACAACAAATGAAAGTATCGATGCTTCAAGTCCTAAACTTATGGTTGGGAGTTTGGAGGCTCCCTTGGTTAAAAATGTTCATGTTGTGAAAAACAAACATGTTGATTCATTTGCTTTTGTATCTACATTGTTATTCAGCTTGATATTAGTCAATGATTACTGGCTAATGGCTATAACAATTGATGTAGATGCTTATGGAAGTGATAAAATGATGCATATGTTCAACAATATTGTTGTAGTCTTGATTGTGGTGATAAGTCCGTTGTACAAACAGACAAATGATATACGACAAGTGGGGATGTCATGTCCTCACTTAACTTCTGAATAAATGCAACTTTTGGAGGTTCAAAAGTTCTCCAGTGGGGAGGATTGATCCGGGTGGATAAGTTTTTCCACCAAAAATTGATAATGGTGCAATAGTTTCAGTGTTAGTTATTCGTTTACCAAAATATGGGTTCCAAGGGATTCAAACCCCCAACCTCTCCTCTCCTATTTTCAGTCCCCACCACTACACTATACAGATTCTTTGCATATATGATGATGTTACTTCTATTTAAGGACTACCAAACACCATATGAAGAATTATAGAGGGTCAACATTTTAAACCAATGACGCCATAGTTGTGGGCCACCACTCCCTACCGCTATACCATGCAGTTGTTTCAGGATGGATAGTGGTAGTTTTTTTTTTTTATCACATATGAGCAGTGATCCAAGATATTAGGGCCCGAACTCCCTATCAATAACTTCTAAATATTCAAACCAAAATCAAACCCAAAATATACAAATCTCAAAAATATAAAGTTTGAAAGAATTTTAAAGGGGTTTTAGGGGATTGGTTCAATATGAACCATGATTTAAAGGGTTAAAACTAAAATTATAAGATGGGGAAAATATTATTGTCAACCGCATTTTAGCATGTAAAATAGTATTTAAAGGGGGCGATATTTGTAATGGACGACATGGGAGAATTACGAGATAATTGGTGAGAGAATTTTTGGAGAGCTAAGCAATTTGGAAGTTAGCTTGTGATAGTGAACTATTTGTCTTTGTGCATTGGGAGCTTGAAGTCAAGCTTGTTGCACTTGTTGGAGAAGAGCGTTTTTTTGTAATTCATTATCGTCCGAGGAGATGTGAGGAGACTTTGTAACAAGTTGAAGACCTTGTAGCATTTTTCTAGAGCATAATCAAGGATCAATCACTCTGTTGGAGAGGGATGTAGAGACGTAGCCATTTGGTGAACTCCGTTATCAACTCGCGTTTCTTTGTCTTCTCTTCTTTCTCTCTATTGATAAATCATTATTTAATTATTGTAATATTTATTTAAGCATTTCCATTTCAATTTCAAGACCTTCAATTTAATTGTTGTAAATATTAACATCTCACGTGTAACGATCATAAATCCTAACATCAAATCAAGAGACAAAATCAGAAAAAAACTTCACCTACAATATTCTCCCTATCATCAGCTTCTTCCAGAGATACGGGAATTTTTTGAGAATCTTTCTTGGAATTGATATTAAGCTATTTGAAAACATTAATGAGCAGAAAGCAATCTACATAAAACTTCATTCATTTTGATACAGAAAAATAATAAGAGCAAAGTCCAGAACAATTACACAAATGCATTAGCAAGTAGCTCTCTTAAACTTCTGAATGTGGGAGGAGAATTATAATCTTTGGCTGCAGATGCGATTTGGAGGTGGCGTGTATGAGGCCAGTCATCAAAACCTGCAAGTCTATGTAGAAACACTCCCAAACATCAGAACAATCCCCACCGCTAACACCAACAGCGTGGGAATAGGGTTTATCTGTGCTCTGAATTCATCGTGAAACGGGCGGATCAGAACGGAAATAACAAATTGCTCGAGTTAAACTAAGGAAAAGAGTTGAGTTAAGTGGGCTCAAATAGATTGGCTACCTAAGCAGTTAATGTTTAGAGTGTTTTGCTTCAGTCCATTTGGTGCATCATTCTATTGTATAGATTTTATTTAAAGATATTTTACCTTAATGTTTTTTAAGTGTTGTCTTTGCGTCCACATTTTGTGTAAATTTGCCTCGTCTTATGTCTGTTTTCTCTAGATATCAACAAAATCCAGTCATTAATTTAAACAATTAAAATTCACACTTCGAATAAGTAGGCATTCAAATTGGGTTACAATTTTTATTATGTGAGACTGTCAAGCAATTAATGCCACCTCTAAAACCTTCATAATGGCATTTACAAAACTTGAGAGAGATGAATTTCATGAAGGTTTCTTATGCCTTCTAAACAAATCCATTTTGTGCATACCCTGTTATCATGACAACCTCAGTTTGTTCTAGCATTGTGTGAAACAACTCACATAGATAGGTTGCTGGGAAAATCATATAATTTGGATTTACTCATGCCATTTTCTCTTAACCGATAGACTACATATAGTATGAGGTTTCAGCCTGAAACTTGTCTCACACCCACGAAACCCCTCTGTTATTCAATAAACTGCTTACGAGAACAAGCTAGAAAATATGTGCACTTAAAGATAAAAACTATCATAACTTTTCCAATGAATGTGTATCAAATTTCTCGATCTGATTCATTTCACTTGGCTTCGATAGTTGTCTTCGCAGTAAATGCAGAATGCTAAATAAATGAAAATTGTTGGCTGCTGCAATAGTTTGCATTCACAGCCCTTCGATCACCACTCGGATTATCTATATAAAGTTCAATAGACTGATAACAACAGCTGCAAAACATGAAAGGGCAACATTTTGAAGAATAATGGGCAATACAAGAGCAATAGTTAGTGTTCTGGTCATTTATATCCCTATTTCTCTTCAGAAAAAGTTCTCCATATTGCTGTTTCTTTAGATAGTTTACTTCAGTTACAAGGTTTAACTTTTAGAGTGCCCTTATGTGGATATGCATATCTATAGCTCTAGATTGTGTATAAGATAAGTTGGTTGATATTCCTCTTGTTTAGATCGAAATAGAGTTGCTTGCAACACTCTTACCATTCATAACAAATGGTCCATGAATCCACAACTCTCTTCTTTGATTTGGAGTCACCCTCCAATCCTAAATGATGCTGACAATGAGCTGCTAATGTGTCAAGTTACCGAAGAGGAAGTTAAAGAGGCAGTTTCCATCACTCCATTGCCCTGCAAAAATTTCATGCCAATATATTTGAGGAGAAAAGTTTACAAACTTGTAAATCTAGAGAGATAATCTGTGTAAGGAAGCAAAGGTGTGCAGAAACACTTCCTACGCTAATCTTGAGAGGACGGTTATGCAACTTTCAACTTAAATATTACTAAGATATCAATAAATGCACAATAAAGCATAAACAAAATAGCAATGAACCCATAACACAGTGATTACCGTGGGGAAACCCTTCTGGGAGAAAAACCCCACCCTCCAAAACTCGCACAATGTATTATCAAATCAAGCTGATTACAATACACTTGCAATGCAAGTTCTTACAGGAGTGCATCACCACAACTCGAACTCAGAGAGACTCCTTCTAGCATCCAGTCTTGCAAAAAACTCAATGATCAAACTCCTCCCCAAGCCCTCCTTTTATAGTGATTTTACAACCTGGAAACCACTTGTGGTTTTACAAAACCATGGGCTTAACCACCATGCCACATGGTGCCCATTTTTGACATTTACATTTCCAAAATGGAAAAACAACCAGGTTAAAATAGTAATCCCGTTAATAATTTTGTCCCCTAGCTTAGACCCTCTTAAAAGTCACAAAATGAGTCATTAAGGCTCTAAAAATGGCCCACCTATATTCTACTATGGACAAGACTCATTTTTAACAACTCACTAACCATTTTCCAATGCATAAACATGTGGAAAACTACCTCAAACAAATTTTGGAATTTTCCAGAAAAAGACTGTGAAATATTCCGAGCCAAATTTTTTCGTTTGTACAAATTACAAATTACATTCAATGCACCCGTTAAAGTTAGAAGATAAACCAAAACGTGTTGAAGCAACTCTAACCAGAATGTACACCAGGATCCCGATGTGGGCAAGGTGTGAGCATTGGTCAGAGGATCTAAAACAAATTGCTTATGCAGTAACTCTAATCAAGAATGGCGCCGATGATGGCGAGCATATGGTCAGAGGATCTTCTACCCTAAATGCTGAAAGGGAACTCTACACCAAGTATGTGCTACCCAATCCAGAATGGAGTGAGGGGCGACCATATGGTGGAGTGATTACAAACAATGCTTGAAAAGAAATGCGGAAGCTGGAAATACTCAACACCCAGAATGTGTTTGCTAACCCAGAATGGGAAAGTAGCTACCATAGGGCGGAGGTCAATTAAATACAATATCAAATGCTGAAAGTAAGAAGAGCATTACAATTTGATAAAGCAAGATTATACTCTGCTGTCAGTACTACTGCCAGCTTACACTATGAAAGATGAAATCTTGCAAACAATACGTATCAACATATAAATAGAGAGGTACAATATTAATGAATTCCTTTGCTGAGAAGTAAGATTAACGGAAATGGCAATAAACAGATCCAACCTTTTCTCCAGACTTGAATAAATCTTCAATGAAGCATTCCCATCGCTTTCAAAGAACTCTCACCACCATCGAATAAAGATATTGCAGATTTCTCCAAACTGATTTAACAGACCTGCACCTTTCAACAAATAACCAGCAACATAGGATTCCTTTGAAATGCTCGGAACTCACTCTTTACTCATTCAAAATGCTTGATATCAATTGCAAAACTCTAATAGAAAGGAGGCGCTCAGACTAAGAACAGAAAACAGACTTAAAAAGCATCTAACACTCAATGCACAATTCCCAAGACAGCAAAGGTACGACCCAACTGGAAAGGGCGATTTCTCTTTTAAAAATCTGATGCTTCACAAATAAATCTACAAATTGGCACACATGGGCGCCTTCCCTATATGGAAGGGAATATGCAATACCCACAACGAATTCCTTTGTCTTTTTTGATTTATGAATTAAACATCCAATCTGCTGATGCTAACATGCAAAAACCAGGAACTTCTAATATGCAAAAATCAAAAACTAAGAACTACAATGCTGATTACAATGCACAAATTTCAAGGAACTCACAAACTAGACTAAAATCACCACTAGTTGTTGTCTTACAAACAAGAAGCGATGCCCGAGCTAGGAGGCCTTCATTCCTCGAAGCAAACCCAGAGCCAAACCAGCAACATAACAGTACTGTAGACCAAAGATGTGAAATGATGCTCAAAGTCTTCCTTTTATAAGTTCCTGTTGACTTCACGAAACCCTAAAATCCACTTCAATATCCAAACCCTAATCCTTTCTCCAAGATGGCGTCCTTTTCCTTTCAAGCTTAATATTGATATTTTAATTAAATTCAATACCTTGATAAATGCGCCCACATTAAGCTTTCTTTGACTTTGGAAATTAATAAAATAATCTTTAATGAAGGCGCCACCCTCAAAAAGCCCACTTTTCAAAACAACATAAAGTCAATAGACTAGGCCAAGGGGTCAACGTTCGAATATAATATTAAAACGTGACCTTTTAATTAAATATATCAACTTAACTCTTCAATCGTGCCCTGAAGCCAATAATGACCAAGTCAACTGACCAAAATGAAGTAGGAAGTCAACCATGCTGAACCCAACTGAAAAACTGCCAAAAATAGAATTTACTAAAAATAGTAAATTCCAGAAAATGCTTTGAATGCCGAAATGAACATACCACTGCGAAGCTCTCTGAAAACCCAGAAAGAATCCGCCATTGAATCCACCAACTCCAAGCAAAGACATCCTCAAAAATAGGAAAACCTAATTTTACCTTCCGACTAGCCTTCGGGTATCCAGAAAAAAGGCCAACGGTCACTGGAAAGATCAGGTCTGAGAAGGGGACATTACAGTCCGCCCTCCCCAAGATTGCTTGTCCTCAAGCAATCGCAAACCAGGATGCTGCAAAATCTCATCACTTTCCCAAGTCGCATCCTCCATAGGCAGGTTCTTCCACTTCACCAGGTATTCTCTGATAGTTCTTTTCCTCAAAGAACGTTCTCTGAAATCAAGTATCTCCTCTGGAATTAGAACTAACTATCCCTCCTCATCCAAAGGCGGCAACTGTGATGAAGCAACCACATTATGTCCAAGTGCCTTCTTGAGGTGAGACACGTGGAAAACATTATGCACTCGGCTATCAGAAGGTAGCTCTAACTCATAAGCTACTGCCCCAACTTTTCTGATGACCCTGAATGGCCCATAGAAACGAGGTTTGAGCTTCTCAGCTCCACTCTTCTTGAGAGTAGACTGTCTGTAAGGCTGCAATCGGAGATAAACCATATCCCCAACCTCGAAAGAACGCTCAACACGTCTCTGATCAGCATACATCTTCTACTGATTCTGTGCAATCTGTAGATTATCCTTCAAGGATTTCATGATGTCTTGACTTTGCTGCAACAAGTCCTTGGCTTGGGGTGCTCTGCTCTCACCAAACACCAAATCGGCAAAGCTAGGTGCTTCATACCCATAAAGAGCCAAGAAAGGAGACATCTTAATCGACATATGAAAAGAAGAATTGTAGCAGTACTCGCCTATATGCAGCCACTTGACCCAAGCTCTCTGCTGTTCTGACACATAGTTTCTCAAGTAGCCTTCCAACCACTTGTTCACTACTTCCATTTGTCCATCTGTTTGGGGATGGTAACTAGTGCTTGGAGTGAGCACAGTACCACTCATTCTGAAGACTTCTTGCCAAAAAGTACTTAGGAACTTGCTGTCCCTATCACTCACAATGTTCTTTGGCAACCCATGCAGCCTAAACACCTCTCGAAAAAACAGATCTGCAACTTGGGCTGCAGAAAAAGTGCTGGTAATGGCGAAGAAATGAGCAAATTTGGTTAGCCTATCCACCACTACATAAATACAATCCTTCCCTTGGGCCTTGGGCAACCCTGTGATGAAATCCATCGAGATGCTTTCCCATTTTTGATTGGGAATAGGAAGTGGTTGCAGCAAACCAGCTGGTAATGTATGCTCATTCTTGTTCACTTGACAAACAGGACACTCCTGAATGTAGCGTTGTACTTCTCCTTTCAACCCTTTCCAAGAAAACCTTTCTCGGATCTGCCTATATGTCTTGAAAAAACCTTGGTGACCAGCAACCGGAATATCATAAAATGTCAAAAGAATCTTCTTCTTAAGCTTAGAATCAGCCACCAGAAAGATTCTTCCCTTATAGTGTATCAATCCCTCAACCACCTTGTACCTTTCATCATGAAAAGTACCCTCAAGAATGCTGGTTGCAAACTGATTTTTGGCATAATCAGCAAGCAACATGTCTCTCCAATCTGCAGTAAGCTCACACAATGAGATAAGATGACGTCTCCTGGATAAAGCATCGGCCACGATATTATTTTTCCCTTTGACATATTCTATGTCAAAGTCGTAAGCTTGAAGCTTACTCACCCATTTTTGTTGCCTCTCATTTAGGTCCTTCTGGTGCATGAAATGCTTGAGGCTATTGTGGTCAGTCTTAACCACAAACTTGTTCCCCACCAAGTACTGCCTGAACTTGGCTAATGCATGCATAATGGCAAGCATTTCCTTGTCATAAATTGAGTATGTTCTTTCCACACCCCTTAATTTTCGGCTCTCAAACACAATAGGGTGTTTGTCTTGCATCAGGACAACCCCAACTCCTTCACCTGATGCATCACACTGCAGCTCGAATGGCTTGGAAAAATCCGGAATAGCCAGAACCGAGCCTGAGCTCATGATCTTCTTGAACTTGTCAAAAACAATTTGAGCCTTTTCTGACCAACAAAAGGCTCCCTTTTTGGTGAGATCAGTAAGGGGAGCAGCATTCTGTGAATACCCCTTTACGAATCTCCGATAAAAACCACAAAGACCCAAAAAACCTTTCAACTAAGTTAAGTTCTTGTTGTGACGTTTTCACACATCGCCCCATTGCAAATGGGGACCCATGTTTTTTTTGCTTTTTAGGGTTTGTTCTTTAGGTTTTTTAGGGTTTTGTTAGCTAGCCTTTGCATTTTGAACATCGCCCAGGGGATCACATGGATAAGTAAGTCCGGCTTGAGTAAGGTCCTGATCCTGAAATTTGGCTAAGTCTGGAATGTCCTGATCCTGAAATTTGACTAAGTCTGGAAACTGAAAAACCTCCAAAAACTAGATTTTGCAATATAACTCCTGGAGGTCTGAAACCACTCTCAAACATCCTGAAAGTATATATGGAATATAACTTAAAGTATAAGAAAGAAAGAAGAAACATAGAGGGAAATGTCACTTTCTTTCTTATACTTAAATGTTATATTCCATAAAAATTATCCTGATAGAGAGTGCGAAAAGTCAAATTTCGCTCGTGTCCTTCTCCAAGGGTCCAGAGCAAAAAGCGCTCCTGTCCCTCTCCAAGGGACCAAGGCGAATCGCTCGTGTCCCTCACCAAGGGTCCAGAGCGAAAATGCTTAGTTGAGCCATTCCTGACCTTGTTTGGACGAATCGAGACATCAAAGGCATGGTGAAGGACGAAATGAGCATGATAGAACATCCAGACTTGATCAAAAACAATGAAATGATGAAGTTTTGGCCTAGAGGGTCAATTTCGCTCCTGTCCCTCACTGAAGGACCAGAGCGAAATTCTTCATAAGGTACGATCTGGGCAAAGATCAAGCAAGTTTTATGTTTGAAGGCAAGGAAGGAGGTGAAATGAACTCATTGAAGATAAATTGAAGATTACCAAATGCCAACAAAGGACCAAAATGCTTAAGTTCGCTCCTGTCCCTCAGGAAGGGACCAGAGCGATTTTTGTCTACGACAAATTTCTTGCTAAGTTACAATCAAACCCAAGGCATGGATGAATGGAATGGAACATTACGAGACCGTTGAAGATAAATTTGGAAGCTGGCGAAGTGTGATGGAGACTACAAGTACAAATTCGCTCCTGTCCCTCTCCAAGGGACCAGGGCGATATCTTAGTTATGCTGCCTTTTCCTCCAAATTCAAGACACTTCGAGGCGAAGTACAAGGTGGCAAAGACATTTTAAGACATCTCCATCAAGCGCAAAGCATCAAAAATTGCCAAAGATGAAGGATTTGCACCAAGACATCTAATTCGCTCCTATCCCTCAGGAAGGGACCAGAGCGATATTTCCATAAAGGCATAGATTTCAAAAGTTAAGCAAGTGTCAAGCGACCAAGGGGATCAAAAAGACTACGTTTTACACGATGAGGACAATTGCAAGTTGGAGAACGCAAGCATGAACCCAAAGACTTGAAGTTCGCTCCTGTCCCTCTCCAAGGGACCAGAGCGATGTTTATTATATTAGCCAAATCCCTCAAAAATCACGTAAGGTCAAGGTTTTGCAAGGTCGTATGAGGTCCAAGGCATGATTAGAAGGTGATATACAAAGACTTCAAACGTTAAAAGATCCTTAAATTGAACACAGAAGCTATATCGCTCCTGTCCCTCTCCAAGGGACCAAGGCGATTTGCATAGGATCCTTCATTTTACTTCAAATCCATGCCAAGTCAAGGTTTTGTAGGATCACACAAGATCTAAGGCGTCTTAACAGGGTGATATGCAAAGGTGTCGAACGTCAAAATATACCAATTTGAATAAGAAAGTTATATTGCTCCTGTCCTTTGGACAAGGACCAAAGCGATTTTTACAAAAACACTCATGCTCCTTCAAAATCAAGACAATGCAAGGATTGGCGAAGTAAAGGACGTCCTTTGGAAGACAATGAACGAAGAACGAAGATCAAGTGTTTGCAAATTTGAGCCAGGACATGGAGATCGCTCCTGTCCCTCTCCAAGGGACCAGGGCGATATTTGCCAAAACACTTATAATCCTTTGAAGACCACGTCAAAACAAGGTTGTACAAGGTTTTAAACATCATTTGGAAGGCGATACAAAGGGAGATGGACGTTAAATATTACCAATTTGTGCTTGAAATGGAGAAAACACATGGATCGCTCCTGTCCCTCTCTAAGGGACCAGGGCGATATCACCACAAAAGGACATTCAATCGCAAGGAAAAGTTAATCAAGCTCGAAGGACCTAACAAAAATGTCGATTTGAACGTGGAGATGAAGACTTTGGACGTCGAAATTGCAAGAATCATGACCAAAGTAATGGATCGCTCCTGTCCCTCTCCAAGGGACCAGGGCGATGAGGTACGTATCTTTCCATCTTCAAACTATTTTGGCGCTCAAACACATTTTTGAATTTATTTAAATGCTAGAAAATTCGATAGGATTGAAAATTTAATTAAAAATAGCATTTAAATATTGCATTTAAATATTAATTAATTTTTGCCTTGTAAAAAAAATCGAAGTTTATTAATTAAAAACGATGGCAAATTAATTAATTATTATAGAGCGCTTGGTATTTTATTGTTTTATGAAGGTCGGCCTTTCTTATTTATTAAAAAAATCGTTTATAATTGCTTTATTTTTACAAAAGTCGGCCTAAATAATGATGAGAGGTAAGCACTTATAAAGGAGGGTGGTGAAGATCATTATTTTCACATTGTTATTTTATCATATCAAGTGCGATTTAAGGAAGACAAAGAGGTGCGAATTATATTCAAAAGGGGTGCGAACTTGAAAATTCTATTGGTGCGAACTTGTCAAAGGCTTGAAGATCACGTCAAAAACTTGAAAGGTGGTGAAATTGCTATTTTGAAGGGAGATCACGTTGAAGACCATCTTATTTCAAATTTTGCCTAGGCGAATTCCTTTATTTTTAGAGTTAAGCTCTCAAGTAAGGTATGGCAAGATCTCTTGTTTTAATTTCGAATTTTGATCATCATTGCCTTAATTTTGAATTTTGAAAATTTGTTTTCCCTTAGCTCAGTCGTTTTTAGGAAATGATTAATAAAGGACTTATCATTAAGTTTCCTAAAATTTGCTCTCTAATTTATGTTATGTATTGCAAAATCATGGTACTAATTTTGAAATGTTGTGTAGGCATCAAATGGAGATCTCTTCAAGGAAAATCAAGCCGGATCAAGGATGGTCTTCGCCAGGACATGGGCGACCTCTTTCAATCCAGCGTTCCAAGGCGAGGTACATCATCATCCTGCACATCAAGGACACAAGGAGTTAGGACAAGGGCTCGTTGAAGAAGCAAATAATTTTAGAAGAGTTAATCAAAGATAGCCTCTCAACGACATCAAATTGAATATCTAGCAAACTACAAGTGTCAGATGAGGTGGCGTCCTAGTCATCATTTCTCCAATCAGTGAGGTCCACCTCAGCATGTCCAGATTCAATGTACTTAACTCATGGAAGGTGGCACAAACTCCGATGTACCTACCCCGGCTATCCATTGGTCGATTTTTCTAGAAGGGACATGTGTCCAAGCAATACAATTTTGTCATTGGTCAAGCATTAAATGTTATGTAATGGTTGTAACAAACCCTAATTAGGGTTTTCATTGTTGAATCTTGGCCATTGATCTTGAATTGATCTAAGCCATCAAATTGTATTGTGGGCACTATATAAGCCCAGGCATTTCATTTGTAAAGGCTAATTAGAAATAATTAGAGAGAGAGTTAGAATATAGTTGATAGAATAGCAATTAGAGTAGAATAGGAGGACAAGGCAAGAAATTGTTGCCATTGATTGTAAACAAACTCCATTTTCATTGAAGTAATGGTGAAGTGTGTCGTTTCTTGCAATTTGCATGGTTTCTTGTTGAGTCTTCAATCCTAGATGGTAGATGATTAGATGAATGGAGGAAATGCGATTGATTAATGGTGGAATTCGTACATCCATACTACTAGCAGTTTGTTGATTGCAGACTTGCCTTGCGTAGTCAACTGGAATCATTCAGCCTAAGCTCAATTTCAATTTGTCGCTTCTTCATTGATATGCATCAACTTGATGGTGTCTATGCCTGTGGTGATGATTTGAACATCATAAAGCTTCCCTTAGAAGATCGCACTAGCCTTGTGTAGATGTTCCATTGATGTCAAAACAAGACCTAGTTGGAGTTTCATCAAAAATCAAATCATTGCTCCTACATTCTTAGTATTAGGAATAGATCCTCTCTTCACCCCCTTCCTTTTTCCCTTTTTTTAATCTAAGTTAGTGAGAGCTTGTGTTCTAGCAAAGTAGATCGAAAATTCAATCACCAAATGTAAGTCCCCTTGTGATTCCAGCAAATCACATCATACCACGGCGAGCTTATCCACATGTAGAGACCCTACCAAAAGGAACCTTGGAGTCATCCTAACTGATCCTTTATGCGAATCTTCAGCAGTTAGAGACTTTTTCTCAAGAGAGGATAAGATACCCTTAGGTATTTTATTCTGTGTTAGGCTATGTACAAAATACACGTCAACAGTTCTCAGGAGGTGGCCACTCAACTACTGCCTTGATCTTTTCAGGATCCACCTTTACTCCCTCAGCACTGATTATGTGGCCAAGGTACAGTAACTCCTCCATTCCAAATTCACATTTGGATGCTTTTGCGAACAAACTCTCAGATTCCAGAATACTAAGCACTTCCTCCAAGTGCTTGAGATGATCCTCCCAAGTCTTGCTGTAAATCAGAATGTCATCAAAAAAAATCAACACAAACCTCCTTAACTGATTCTGAAAAACACGGTTCATGCAAGACTGAAAGGTAGCCGAAGCGTTAGTCAACCCAAATGGCATGACTAAGAATTCAAAATGGCCATAGTGACATCTGAAAGCTGTCTTCTCCACATCCGATCCTCTCATTCGAATCTGATGGTAACCCGATCTCAAATCGATCTTCGAGAAGAACTTGGCCCCATGTAGCTCATCAATGAGCTCATCTATCCTAGGAATGGGGTATCTGTTTTTTATGGTGCTTTGATTCAAAGCACGATAGTCCACACACATGTGCATGGTACCATCCTTCTTCTTCACAAGAACCACGACAGATGCAAAGGGGCTCTTGCTTGGGCGAATGAAACCCATCTCCAAGAGTTCTTGAATATTCTTCTCAATCTCATCCTTTTGCCTCTTCGAGTACCGATATGGAGTTGTAATCACCGGTTTAGCTCCTTCCTTGAGCTCTATGATATGTTTTGAACCCCGTTCAGGTGGTGGTCCAGGAGGCAAGTCTGCAAAGACCTTGCTCTTCTTCGTGAGTAGAGACTGAACATCAGGAGGATGGTCTCGTTTAGTCTCAACCGGACTAGCAGGAAGGATCATGCACTCTGCAACCCACTCGGCTTGATCGTGACGGATCAGCCTTGCCATTCTTTTGAAAGACACAACCCGAGGGCCCCCATTGGACATTCCTCTTAGAACTATCTTCTTCCCATCAGATTGAAACTTCAGCTCCATAGTCTGCAAATTCAAGGAGATCTTCCCAAGAGAACGCAGCCATTGAATGCCTAGGACAGCATCAGTATCTCCAATGTGGACTACATAGAAGTCATCCTTGACTTCGTAATTCCCCAATTGCATGGTCAGGTTTGAGATTTTCTTAGTACATGAAATATGGAATCCATCGGCAACCATGACCTTGAAGCCCTCAAACTCCTCTGTTTGCAGCCCCTTCTTTGCTACCACAACTTCATCAATGAAGTTATGTGTTGCTCCAGTGTCGATCAAGGCAACGATTCGCTGCCCTTTGATCATCCCTCGAACCTTGAATGATTTGTTTCTTTGGAAGCTCGAAAGCTGAGCCAAAACTCCACCACTTTCCTTCTCATCTCTGGACTCTTCTGGAGCTCTTTCTACCTCACTTTCTTCAAAATTAGATTGCTGGTCGGAAAAATCAAAACTACTTTCACCAGCAGAATAGTACTCAATCTGATTGAATTTAACTCCCTTAGGGCAAACATGATCTTGAGACCATTTTTCCCTACACCGGAAACAAAACCCTTTTCTTCTGAGTTCATTCAGGGTTTCAAGATCCAACCTAGTGACATGGGGATTGTGATGTTTGAACTCCTTGTGCTGAGGTCTCAAAGGAGGTCTATGCTGAGGTCTTTTCCCTTTATCCCTCTTCTGGAAGGGGGAATTTGACTAAAATTTTGCCTTAGGAGCAGCCCACTCCATGTTTCTTGCCTTCTTCATGGCCTCCTACAGGGTTGGTGGATCAAAGGCTTTAATCCAACCTTTGAGTGGTTCTGTCAATCCTTCACTGAAAAGGATCACCAATCTCCTCTCCGTGATTCCAGTCACCATGACTGAGAGTCTCTGAAACTCCGCAATGTAGGCATCAACAGTGCCATACTATTTCAATTGTGCCAGTTCTCTGAAATGAATTTCGGGATCCTTCTTTTCAAACCTCTCGATGAGCCTAGTAGTGAACTCATCATAAGTTGTGATAGACCGATGACCCAGAGTAACTAGGCCATGGTACCACCATTCATGCGCCACCCCATCAAGGTGTAGCGTAGCGAACTTGATCGCTTCCTCTTCTGCCATAGGTCTGAGAGCTAGATAGTTATCCAGCTTCTGAATCCAAGCTCAGGCTGAACTGGTATCACTCCCGTCAAAGTGTGGAAGTGTCACCTTGTTGACAGCTTGGTACAAGTCTCCTTGATTTGATGGTCTTCTTTGATCATAGTGTCTCCCTTGTCCATTGTTTTTCCTTTTATGATCCATGAAATCGTTATAGGACATATACATCTTGATGTCGTCAGGTAGAGAATCATACTCTGCACGACCAAGTCTCAACTGCTCCACGAATGAAGCATTCTCTTCAGGCTCTGGCTGAGTGTTTACAGGTGCCAAAAAGGTGGGTTTGAATGGCCTGGAAGAAATATAAGTGTTGTTTGACATAGTCCGGGCTACATGTCCATCATGCTGGTTGGAGGCACTATGCTCTCCTCTATGCCCTGAGTTGTTCTGTGCAGTGGTATTCTGACCCACTTTCCCCATCATGAGAGATACCATGTCCATCAAGGCATCCATCTTTCTTTCAAATCTCTTTCTGGGACTCATAGATCTTTCTCTTCCTTTCCCACTGTCATCTCTGTTGTTGGTAACTCTCTCGTTACCCCCAACTGATCTCTCACCCGCTGCCATATCTAATTCCTGAGAAGACTCCCAATGAGCCCTCAAGATCTCTGAAGCTGTCTGACCTTCTGGAGCCTGATAAGGCTGGAACTATTTTCCAACCTTCTTGTCTTCCCTTGCAATGTACCTCTTTTCTCTGTCACTCATAGACAGATTGTTCACAGGATGGCAAGATCTTGGCTCTGATACCATTGAAATATTCCGAGCCAAATTTTTTCGTTTGTACAAATTACAAATTACATTCAATGCACCCGTTAAAGTTAGAAGATAAACCAAAATGTGTTGAAGCAACTCTAACCAAAATGTACACCAGGATCCCGATGTGGGCAAGGTGTGAGCATTGGTCAGAGGATCTAAAACAAATTGCTTATGCAGTAACTCTAACCAAGAATGGCGCCGATGATGGCAAGCATATGGTCAGAGGATCTTCTACCCTAAATGCTGAAAGGGAACTCTACACCAAGTATGTGCTACCCAATCCAGAATGGAGTGAGGGGCGACCATATGGCGGAGTGATTACAAACAATGCTTGAAAAGAAATGCGGAAGCTGGAAATACTCAACACCCAGAATGTGCTTGCTAACCCAGAATGGGAAAGTAGCTACCATAGGGCGGAGGTCAATTAAATACAATATCAAATGCTGAAAGTAAGAAGAGCATTACAATTTGATAAAGCAAGATTATACTCTGCTGTCAGTACTACTGCCAGCTTACACTATGAAAGATGAAATCTTGCAAACAATACGTATCAGCATATAAATAGAGAGGTACAATATTAATGAATTCCTTTGCTGAGAAGTAAGATTAACGGAAATGGCAATAAATAGATCCAACCTTTTCTCCAGACTTGAATAAATCTTCAATGAAGCACTCCCATCGCTTTCAAAGAACTCTCACCACCTTCGAATAAAGATATTGCAGATTTCTCCAAACTGATTTAACAGACCTGCACCTTTCAACAAATAACCAGCAACATAGGATTCCTTTGAAATGCTCGGAACTCACTCTTTACTCATTCAAAATGCTTGATATCAATTGCAAAACTCTAATAGAAAGGAGGCGCTCAGACTAAGAACAGAAAGAAGACTTAAAAAGCATCTAACACTCAATGCACAATTCCCAAGACAGCAAAGGTATGACCCAGCTGGAAAGAGCGATTTCTCTTTTAAAAATCTGATGCTTCACAAATAAATCTACAAATTGGCACACATGGGCGCCTTCCCTAGATGGAAGGGAATATGCAATACCCACAACGAATTTCTTTGTCCTTTTTGATTTATGAATTAAACATCCAATCTGCTGATGCTAACATGCAAAAACCAGGAACTTCTAATATGCAAAAATCAGAAACTAAGAACTACAATGCTGATTACAATGCACAAATTTCAAGGAACTCACAAACTAGACTAAAATCACCACTAGTTGTTGTCTTACAAACAAGAAGCGATGCCCGAGCTAGGAGGCCTTCATTCCTCGAAGCAAACCCAGAGCCAAACCGGCAACATAATAGTACTGTAGACCAAAGATGTGAAATGATGCTCAAAGTCTTCCTTTTATAACTTCCTGTTGACTTCACGAAACCCTAAAATCCACTTCAATATCCAAACCCTAATCCTTTCTCCAAGATGGCGTCCTTTTCCTTTCAAGCTTAATATTGATATTTTAATTAAATTCAATACCTTGATAAATGCACCCACATTAAGCTTGCTTTGACTTTGGAAATTAATAAAATAATCTTTAATGAAGGCGCCACCCTCAAAAAACCCACTTTTCAAAACAACATAAAGTCAATAGACTAGGCCAAGGGGTCAACGTTCGAATATAATATTAAAACGTGACCTTTTAATTAAATATATCAACTTAACTCTTCAATCGTGCCCTGATGCCAATAATGACCAAGTCAACTGACCAAACTGAAGTAGGAAGTCAACCATGCTGAACCCAACTGAAAAACTGCCAAAAATAGAATTTACTAAAAATAGTAAATTCCAGAAAATGCTCTGAATGCCGAAATGAACATACCATTGCGAAGCTCTCTGAAAACCCAGAAAGAATCCGCCATTGAATCCACCAACTCCGAGCAAAGACATCCTCAAAAATAGGAAACCCTAATTTTACCTTCCGACTAGCCTTCGGGTTTCCAGAAAAAAGGCCAACGGTCACCGGAAAGATCATGTCTGAGAAGGGGACATTACAGACTGCAAGGTTGAGACACATGTTTCTCAACATTCTCCCACTTGTTGAACACCTTCCAAGAGTCAGGGGATCCAAAATATCATGGACTTAATTGCTAGGGGCCGAGAGGCCCATAGACTCTGAACACCATCTGAATTTCTCTATGCTCACGGGCTTAGTTAATGCATCAGCAACATTCACCAAAGTTTTTACCTTTTTCAGCTTCACCTTGCCATCCTCAATCATATCTCTCACAAAATGATATTGTACATCAATGTGCTTGGTCCTGGCATGAAAAGTAGGGTTCTTCGCTAGGTAGATTGTACTCTGACTGTCACTATAAATTGTCACTGCACCCTGTTTGAACTCTATATCTGAACACAATCTCTTTAGCCAGATGGCTTCCTTACAGGCATGAGTAGCTGCCATATATTCTGCCTTAGTAGTGGACAAAGCGACCACAACCTGTCGCTTGCTCATCCAACTGATTGCACCACCGAATAATGTAAACACATATGCACTGGTGGATCTTCTTCTATCAACATCACCAGCCCAATCTGAATCCACATAGCCTCGAATATCTAAGGAATGCTCATTTCCTGTTCCATGAAAACATATCGAGTACTCTGAAGTACCCCTCAAGTATCTGAAAACTCTTTTTACTGCATCCCAATGTGCTCTTCCTGGATTAGACATATAACGAGAAAGAACTCCCACTACTTGAGCAATGTCCGGTCTTGTACAGACCATAGCATACATCAAACTTCCAACAGCACTCTGATATGGTACTCGACTCATCTCTTCCATCTCCAATGGGGATGTAGGACACTGTGAACTAGAAAGCTTTGTTCCCATTGTAATAGGAACACTCAATGGTCTTGAATCCTGCATATTGAATCTTTTCAAAATAGTACCAACATACTTGCTCTGGCCTAGCCAAAGCTTTCTATTTTGTCTATCTCTTACAATCTTCATTCCCAGAATGTGCCTAGCTGCACCAAGATCTTTCATTTCAAACTTTATCGAGAGCTGAGATTTTAACTCTGCAATCAAACATTTTCCTTTGCCAATAAACAACATGTCATCGACATACAGGGCAATGACCAAGAAACGATCACCATCAGATTTAAAATATATACAATGATCAGATTTAGATCGCACAAATCCCAAACTCAACACATATGTATCAAACTTCTGGTACCACATCCTAGGACTCTGTTTTAAACCATACAAGGATTTCTTCAACTTACAGACCAAATGACTTTTACCTTTCATCACATAGTGCTCTGGCTGTGTCATGTAAATTTCTTCCTCCAAATCTCCATGAAGGAAAGTTGTTTTCACATCCATTTGCTCGATCTCTAGATCATAGGCTGCTGCAATAGAAAGTAAAAATCTAATGGATGTCATTTTGGCTACTGGAGAAAAAATCTCACCATAATCTACTCCCTCAACCTGAGAGTAACCTTTTGCAACCAAACGTGCTTTATACTTCTCAATGCTTCCATCTGAACCCATCTTCTTCTTGAACACCCATTTACAACCAACAGGCTTTCGTCCTTCAGGCAATGGTACAAGGTCCCATGTTTCATTCCTCTTAAGAGCTGCCATTTCTTCATCCATGGCTATTTTCCAAGACTCTGAATCATTCATACCAAGAGTCTTTTCTACAGATCTCGGTTCATCAATGTTAGCATTCAATGCAAATATGCATCTCCAATCATCAGGAGAATACCCATACCTTTCAGGTGGTTTCCTTTGTCTAGTAGACCTTCGAGCAAGATCTGGTTCAGGTTCAGCTTCAGGTTCAACTTCAAGTACCTCTTCTTCCTCTGATGATTCAGAACTCATAGAGCTCTCCTCGACTTCTTGTCTTTCTAAGGGCCTCGATTCAACTTTCTCCGGTGTAGCAGGTAGTTGAATCACATCTTTCTTTTGTTCTGTTTGTTCTGGCTGCACTGTAACAGAAGAAGGCTTAGTTTCTCTACAAATAACACTTCTTGAATAAAATACCCTTTGTTCAATAGGATTCCAAAGCTTGTATCCTTTTACACCATAACTGTATCCGATGAAAATACATTTAACAGCTTTGTTGTCCAATTTTGTCTGCTTCTCCTTTGGCACATGAGCATATTCTTCGCAACCGAACACTCTCAGATGTCCAAGTGAAGGCTTGTGGCCTGACCACGCTTCCATTGGTGTCTTAACAACAAGAGCTGATGTAGGAGACCTGTTTATTAGGTAGCAGGCAGTGGCTACAGCTTCAGCCCAGAACTTTTGTTCTAGTCCAGCTCCACTCAGCATACTCCTAGCCTTCTCCATCAAGGTCCTGTTCATTCTTTCTGCAACTCCATTCTGTTGTGGAGAATACGGAGTTGTCTTCTCTCTTTTAATACCACAATCTTTACAAAATGTGTCAAAATCATTGGAACAAAATTCACCACCATTATCAGTTCTCAAACATTTTATTTTCTTTCCAGTCTGCAACTCAACCATTGCTTTAAATTCTTTGAAATGACTGAAAACTTCAGTTTTACTCCTAAGAAAATAAACCCATGTTCTTCTACTGAAATCATCAATGAAAGAAACATAATAAACTGATCTACCAATAGAAGGAACATCAACTAGACCAAATACATCCGAATGGATTAGATCCAAAATACATGAAGACTTATGAGAACTCGAGTAAAACTGAATGCGGTTTTGTTTACCATAGATACAATGCTCACAAAAATCAAATTCAAGATTGCAATCATTCAACCCATCAACAAGGCAACAAGGTTCTTATTTTTCAAGGTCCGTAGACCCTTCTCACCTATGTGGCCAAGTCTCTGGTGCCATAACATGGTCTTCTCTGCAGGCAACTTTGATTCGGTAGACAGAGCATCCTTGGGTACCCAAAAACCACGACCATCTGTTGAAAGAGAAACCCTCTCCTTTTCCAACTGAGTAGTCTTTTTCACAATCTTATCAGAAGTACTATTGCACTCAACTGTGCATGCATCAAACTGGTACAGTGTACCCAATCTGCTTCCTCTTGCTATCACCATAACACCTCTTACCATTTTCACACCTGCTTCAGAAAACTGTACATGCACACCCGCATCTATTAGCTTGCTAACAGATAACAAATTCCTTGCTAGTCCCGGGATATGCAAGACACCATCAAATCTTCTAATTCTACCATCAGAAAATTTCACACGAATACTTCCATGACCAACAATATCAAGTACTGAGTTATCACCCAAATACACCTTACCACCATCAAAATTTTCATACTTACTAAACCAGTTTCTATTAGGAGTCATGTGGAAAGATGCACCTAAGTCTATTAACCATGCATTGTCACCTGCACGAGTGGCCAAGGCTGCAATAAAAGCATCTCCATCTTCCTTATCGGACTCAGAATCAGAATCTTGCTTCTTCTTTTTTTTCTTCTTTTCTTCTTTACAGTCCTTTCGGAAATGTCCGGGCTTTCCACAATTCCAGCAAATTACCTTGGACTTACCAGGAGATTTTGATCTCCCCTTATTCTTGGACTTAGAACGGCCATGCTGCTTTTCGTTCTTGCCTCTTTCTTTTGGTCTTCCTCGAACACTCAAAGCCTCTTTGGCATTCAGAGAGACCTTCCTTCTCATCTCTTCAGAAAGTAGAGAACCAACAACATCCTCCATCTTCAAGGTAACTGAAGCGCTCCCTATGGCCATAACAAGGTTGTCCCATGAGTCTGGCAACGAACATAGCAAGATTTGGCATCTTTCTTCTTCATCCATTGGCACCCCAACAGAGGTCAACTGAGTTACCAACATATTAAAGCTTTTCAGATGCTCAGAAATTCGTCCACCTTCTTCCATTCTCAAAGAATACAATTTCTTCTTTAAGAAGATCTTGTTCACAAGTGATTTCGCTTGGTAGATCTCACTTAGCTTCTTCCAAAGCTTCTTCGCAATAGATTCTTCGTGGACATTAATCAGAATTGAGTCTGTAAGGCATAATCTGATGAGACCTTTAGCTTTTCTATCAGTCACATCATATTGTGCAGCTAAAGTCGGATCTGCGGGCCTATGCTTATTCTCATCAATCGCGTCCCATAGATCTCGATCAATCAACAGATCTTCCATCTTCAACTTCCACATTTCAAAGTTTGTGCCAAAAAACTTCTCTACATCAATCCTCCCTGATATACTTGCCATCTTTACGATCCTGCAATACAGAAATTAAAAACTCTGCAAAAGCTCCCACTCAAACCTTGATTAGCTCAAAAAACCCTGTACCCAACAAATAGAACCAAAACTGGCCAAGCTCTGATACCACTTGTAAGGAAGCAAAGGTGTGCGGAAACGCTTCCTACGCTAATATTGAGAGGACGGTTATGCAGCTTTCAACTTAAATATTACTAAGATATCAAGAAATGCATAATAAAGCATAAACAAAATAGCAATGAACACATAACACAGTGATTACCGTGGGGAAACCCTTCTGGGAGAAAAACCCCACCCTCCAAAACTCGCACAATGTATTATCAAATCAAGCTGATTACAATACACTTGCAATGCAAGTTCTTACAGGAGCACATCACCACAACTCGAACTCAGATAGACTCCTTCTAGCATCCAGTCTTGCAAAAAACTCAATGATCAAACTCCTCCCCAAGCCCTCCTTTTATAGTGATTTTACAACCTGGAAACCACTTTTGGTTTTACAAAACCATGGGCTTAACCACCATGCCACATGGTGCCCATTTTTGACATTTACATTTCCAAAATGGAAAAACAACCAGGTTAAAATAGTAATCCCGTTAATAATTTTGTCCCCTAGCTTAGACCCTCTTAAAAGTTACAAAATGAGTCATTAAGGCTCTAAAAATGGCCCACCTATATTCTACTATGGACAAGACTCATTTTTAACAACTCACTAACCATTTTCCAATGCATAAACATGTGGAAAACTACCTCAAACAAATTCTGGAATTTTCCAGAAAAAGACTGCAAGGTTGAGACACATGTTTCTCAACAATCTGGAGATTAGTTGCAGATAAGATAAATACAGGCGTATGATCATCTATTTCTACAATAAAATCTTTGTCTCTATTTGATTATAAAGGAAAGTCTCAATGTCTTACCAAACTAGGGAAATTGCAGCAGAACACTTCCAATGTAAGGAACTTAACTTACACGATACACACATGACATATTTGTAGACTTGAAAGAAAACTAGAATTGTTTATTGTAATTGCCAACATTCAATAGAAGCTATCCTCAGGAATGACTTCCTCAATCTTGAATAACGACAGTTTCTTTATATTCATGTAAACTATTTATTTATCTGTCTGTGGCACAAGCTATTTGTCTCTTTTCGTATGCTCTGTTATCACAAAGATCTTTGTTATTTCTTGGTGTTTGGTGCAGCTCTCGCATGTTCAGAACTATTTTTTGTCGAATAACACGCCTTGAGCAATTATCTCCTCTCTTGCGCAGCTCTACTTGTTGTTGAATCCATACACACCTGCCTTAATCTGACTTGCGCGAACATTTCGAAATTGTTGCTTCATTCAGAAACTCTTCTATTCATTTTCCTTTAGAAATAACTTTTCTTGTCTTTTTTTTTTCCTTTCACTGCAGCAAACTCAATTTCTATATGTTACCTATCATTCTTCCCACTTTGTAGCATACCCCCTTAATCTGAATTTTTTCAATTACTTTAAGCTTACAGTAATTTTAACAAACAGTTTGCAAACATGTAACTCTTTTCCACTGTAACCACCCCTGCTCTTTTGACTTTAACTTTTTTCAGTTTTGGTTGTTTGACTTTTTGTCAAACACTTGGCATGTATTCTCTCTAAAGTTTGATTTTTCCTATTTCCTTTTGCAATGCTTCGATATGATATTAATGCATACAAGAATTGCAGCAAATTTTCACAATGAAATAACTTTGTAATCTTTTACAATGAAATAACTATGCAATATAATAACTTCCTGAACATAGAAATCAGATATTGCATTCCTAATTAGTTACAACAATCTAGTCATTGAGCTCATAACATACCCATCAAATGCAGGACCAACATTCTGATTTTCTAAGTGCACTCTCCTCTGTATTCCCTAAGCGTAGCCTGGTTATCATTAAGCTTTGTCCCAGCCGCTAGGTAAGATCTCCATGAAATAAATGGTCACCAAAAGTTGTATTAACACTCACAGTTGATCATCAGCACATATATTCAAAGTCTCAAACACAAATCTGAATTTATAAGGCCTCCCAATGTTGTCTCAGTCTGAGTCTTAAGGTACACCCAGCTTGTGGTCAGCTACATCACTTCTATTAGCTCCAAAAATCAGTAAAATCCGTCCAATGCACCAATGTTGGTCCCTAGAACTCCGTCTCCAACCAATACAGAAATCAGCCTGGTGATTTGGAGCAGCCAGCAGCAATATTTCAGCTCCAGCAACACATGCAAACCTGTCAATAAGTGCAGTCCACTAACTAATGTGCAACCAAACAATAGGAGTATTCGGTACTGCCGAGGAGTAAATGATATAGCAATCTCAGCCCAATGTGTTCCTTGAAGTAGAAACACCTCTAATCCTCCTGAGTGTATCTTGCAAGAGTGATAAGAATGACATTCATGAGGGATTTCCTCCTCACAAACCGATGAACGCTCCAAACAATTCATACATCCCTCGTGTGAATGATATCACTTCTCACTTAAGTTCATAAAATATACCCTTTTAAAATAAAGTGACTTTATAAAGAAATGTACTTTAATTTAATAGTCATTTTATTAATTTAAACTCTCTTTTTTCTTTTAAAATGACCCTTTCAATAATATAATAATATTTTGACATTTAAGTGTTGAAATGTGGTGACTAATCAGCAAAGTACTGTACACTCAGAAAAAAAAAATTTGCCGTTTTTTGTTGATGAAAACCGACATTGTAATAAAACCCTAAAAAGATCGACTTTGTTTGTTGCCCTAAAAATGCATGTTATAAGCGGTTGGGATGCTTAAGGCATGTGAATGTTGATGTACTATTTTTGCTGGATAATAAGAAAGATTGGACGGTTGTGTATGGTGGACGTAACCGATTCTGAGTGAACCATGTTAAATCTCTGTGTTATCTGTGTCCTATTTTATTCCTTTATCTTTTGTATTTAAATCTGCATATAATTGTTAGTTCATATTTGCTTCGGATCTACTTGAAACCCTAACATTAAGGTCACTGTTTTATGTGCCCAATATTTAAAACCTTTCGCCCCGGTTCCAACAAGCTATAACACTAAGGTTGGACTTAAATATTTTAATTAAATTTAAGTAACTTTAATAAAATAATTAAAATAACTCATTAATGCACCAAATTTGCAAAAACTGTCAGAACACATCGGAATCGACTTCTGATCACACTAGAGTGATCTTGATGACAAATAATAACAAACAAGGCCAATCGGGTGACTTATTAAAAATAGACAGATTCTCCAAGATTCTTGGAGACCAGTCCAGAGGCTAGAATTCACTTCAGAAAGTGGCGTATAACTCTACTAAACCAACTGAGCTCCGCAGAAACATCAAATTACTTATCTAAATAAATTGGCGTAAACCCAGAATGTCGGCTACTAAAACTTTGCTAGAGAACTTGAAAATTGTGGACATTAGAGTCTGCCCTGCCCAAAGATTGCTTGTCCTCATGCAATGCCAATACAACATCACAATCTTCTGACTGATCCAACTAAAACTAAGAATAATTTTGAGGACCAAAATCAGTCCAAGAAATCTACAACACCAGCTACTGAAAGCATTGTCTTGCAAGGTGCCCCAATCAGAGACCTCCTAAAAAACTCCAACAAGAAGAGCAAAAACATACTGTGTTAACTCATTCATCTCCTCAAAAAACTGCTCTCCCAAAGAATCAAATGTCAAAACCATAGGAATAGACTCTAGAATGTCCACATAGGCTCTCACACTCCTATCAACTACAAATTTGCTAATTAAAGCGGTCTCAGGTTTCCAAATCGAACTTAGAATGGAAATGCTATGTTGGCATTGTTCTCTGATGATCAAAATTAACAAACCTTCATCCTCAAACTGCATTGTCATCTCCTCGTTTCCCACAAAGGAATCATCAAAACCAATACTGAAAATCCTGAGTGAGCTGAAATCTATCCCATGCAATATATCCTGCCAAGGTGCCTCAATGAGATCCATAATTGAAACCCCATTGCCTAACTTGATCCTGGGCAATAGGAAATGTAATTTGCTCAACCCCAAAGGATATCCCTCAATATTTCTCAATAGAATGTCCTTGAAGTGATGTCAATCAGTACATGACCAGAAGCCAATAATCATAGAGTCAACCTCGGAATAATACATGAAGACAATGAAATTCCGATCATAGATTGTGATTCCCTTACCATCACCCAATCTCTAAGTGCCCAAATGCTCATAACAAGCACACCAATTCATCCAATCAGCTACAATCATCCCAAAAACATCTACAGATGTGTCTATCAATAGCTCAAACTGATTTTAGTGTTCCTCAATCACATTGTTGAAACTCTGAAGAGCCTCCCACAACCCTTGAGATCATAGGAAATATGAATTTGATAATGACCCAAGAGCTTCTCTAATAACCACATTTCTTCCACCAATGATCACCAACTGTAAATTTCTCCACTATTGGGCTGGAGGTATTGGAAGTTCCCTTTGCATGCTATCATTCATTATCCTATGCAAGATGATTGGAAAGTGGGTAGTGGTACCAACTTTGAAGTTTTGTCCACCCTTCCAATTCTGAATCATCATCTCACCCCTAGTAGTTGTACCTAGATCCTATTTCTTGTGAGTATCACTAAACATACACAACACTTACATCATCATGGTCACTGCTACAATAGGTGTCAAGAGTGTCAAATTTGAAAGTCTGATTTGTCACTATCCTAGAATTGATAAAACTAACATAATATGGTGGTCCCCTATCAATACTCATCCTCCAAGTGTTATAGTGATAATCCTATGCACATGAACCCATGCAATCAGCCACATTCACCACTATTACATTCTTGTCTATGATATCATGAGTGCCAACAAGAAGCTCCTTAATAGAATCACCTACTTGAGACTTGTCTATCTCCTTGGGTTTATCAAATTCATACATAGCCAATAGGTTGTTGTTAATAATTATAAAATTCACATATTCTTTATTCCTTTCAATGGTGTCATTATTGGTTTTATGCATTCCTTCACCCAACATTGAATGCTCCTCATCATCTGCTAATTCACAAGATGTACCATGCTGAAATATGCCCTCATTACCTATTATATCTACTATCCCATGGCTGCAAGCTACCCTTTTGTGTAAAGATTGATCCTCAAAATTCAAAAATTAATATTCAGGGTGTGGGTTCCCAACACAATCAACACACTGAATCACTCTAATATGAGGGATATTAGAATTATTATACAATGTTTCACATCTATGAACTTCCTCAATCCCTTGAACTAATTTCTTAATCTCCATAATTTTTGCATCATTTTCCTTACCCATGGGTGTGTCTGCAATAGAAATAGAATTTTCTGATTTGTATAAATAATAGTGTGCCATACTCAATCACAAGAATAAGTCATCAACTTCTTTTTTGTTGTATTCAACCCATTTTATTGCAAGATCTCTATCTCTGAATAGTTGCAAGTAATTTGATTTCATGCCTTCCAATGCTTCTTTGGTTGTACGTAGTTTAGAACTAGTGATCCCACTTGCAACTCCCTTTTGTCTTTCATCAATTTGGGCTTTCCAAACAAGCTCTTCAATATGCATATGGGTGTTATCAATCCTTGTCAACACTTGCACAACGTTGTTTTCTAAAACCCAAAATTGGTCCTTCAAATTTGAACATGCCCAAGTACTTTGTTCACACTCATCAAGGATATTAGTACTGTTGTATAATGGATTTTGTGATTTTGTTTCATCTATAAGAGAAAGATACTGATTTACCAATTGAATTTACTCCATCAATGCTAATTTCCATTTCACCAACTAAAAGTTTTGTATGCTGAGTATTAACTGTAATTCTCACTTCTTTTCCACATGTCCAAACTTTCATTGAGGATGATTCTTGGTCATCATCCCTAGTTGCATCTTCCCATTGAATTGCCTCAACATTATGCCCATCCTCTTCGTTGTCTACCAAAACACTCAAAATATTTGCTTCTCTAAACAACTTCTCATGTTGAACAAGAGGGGTAGGTGTGTGACCCAAGATAACAAGTGGTCCCTCATTCAACTGTTCCTCATAAGGAACATCACTACCAACACTCTGAACAAATTTTTGAACATGTATGTCTTTGTTGCCCACCTGTAAAGAAAGCTTGGAAACACTAGATGAAGTTGGTTGTTCACTTTGTTTGGCCTCATTGGCTGTCCTTGAAGCTAGGTGTATCATATTCAGCTCTTCCTTATTCAAGAGAAACCTCAATTTTTCTTCACATTGTATGAACATGCTATTGACCAACCCATATGCAGTTGTAGAGGGAACCCATTCATGTTTGCAAATAGCCACTATCATAGATAAGATAGGTTGGGATAAAACGTCACATTCTTTTATATACCTGACCATAATAGTCTTCATAGTTGTGATAATCTCCTTGTCATGTTTGCTGCTAATTGTGACCAATAAATGATGAAACATATCATAGGTTAGGTCATGCAATCCCAAATCTATCAAAAGGTTACTTAATCTAATTTTTGTAAAAAAATTTAGTATTGCAACCCTTTGTGAATAATGAATACTATTGATGTCATCAAGATCTTGAAAACTATCTACCATCAAATACAACACCTCCTTCATTGTATCATCATCATAAAGTACTTGGGGTGTCAGAATCCTCATTATCTCACTCAAGCAAAAAGTAACCATAACTCTTATATCATCATCAAAATGCGTCAACCACTTACGTTGCCTTAGAGAAGTCACTATTGGTTCAAGAGCTAGCTGCAATGAATCTAAAGGTGATTACTACACTAAGCCCAAACATCCATCTAAACCATTCAAAGTGATGTCAGAAACATCCCTAGGTGGAGGTGTACTGAGTTTGCTACATACTTTATGTAGTACTTTCACTAACCATTGTCTTTCGTTTGATGCTATGTTTTCAATAACCAAACTCACAAGATGGCAGAATTTTTAGCTCTGATGCCACCGTAGCATACCCCCTTAATCTGAATTTTTTCAATGACATTAAGCTTATAGTAATTTTAACAAACTAATGGCAAACATACAACTCTTTTCCACTATAAGCACCCTTGTCCTTTTGCCTTAACTTTTTTCAGTTTTATTTATTTGACTTTTTGTCAAACACTTGGCATGTATTCTTTCTAAAGTATATTTTTTTCTATTTCCTTTTACAATTCTTCAATATGATATTAATGTGAATAATAATTGCTGTGAACTTTCAAAATGAAATAACTTTGCAATCTTCTACAATGAAATAACTATGCAATACAATAACTTCCTAAACATAAAAATTAGTTATTGCATTCCTAATTAGTTACAACAATCTAGTCATTGGGCTCATAACTGTAGCATCATAAAATTGCGACCCTTGGAATTTTTTACCGCATTTAGGTCTTTGCATTAGAGAACAAATCCCTAACCCTGATCGAAGACCCGAAACATGTTCATGCCATCAATAACTTGCATTTTCCATCATTCTACACTGCCTTTTGCTGCTACTTGTCCTAGATCAAGATAGGACATGGGCATGGCGCCCTTGTCCCCCTAGGACAGGGGTGTGGCCCCTTTTCCTCTTAGGACAGAGGCATGGCGCCCTTGTCCTAGCCCTATTTTAGTCCCCCTTTGGTCCCCCCTTGCATTGGGCTTGTCAATTATTGAGTGGGAAATGTTTTCCTATGTCAATCTAAGACGAGAAATTATCTAAACACCCCTAATTGGCAAGTATATAAGGAGCACTTCCCCTCCTATTTGCATAAGTGACAGTAGGGTGAACAATTGAGAGGTCTCCATTATGATTATCAAGAATTCAAACATTCATTCAAGCATTGAGAATTTCTAGTCTCCTTTCAAGGTTAGGTGTTGCATTCAAGATAAGGATTCAACCATTGAAGAGGAGATTTCTATCAACATTCAAGACATCCTACTTCACATATCCATTCAAGAAAATTCATCTACAAAGGTATCAACATTTCAATTACATCCCCTCCTTGAGGTGGATTTACTTCAGACATTTCCTTTCATTTACTTACAACATTTTTCAACCACTTGGTTAATTCCAAAATGGGGTTTGACCTGCAAGCAAACCCTCAATCCCAACAACATTTCCCTCTTTTTTGTGTGTAGGTTGTAGGTGTGCAACTGTAATTGTAGGTTTAGGCTTCATTTTCAGAGATGGAAAAACCCTTTTCGGCGCATGGATTTTTCGGAGGACCGTGTGCGACTTACACACGGTCCCTGCAACTTTTGCTTAGATTTGTAGGGTAGCTTTGTCTTGACATTCTATTAATAATTTCAGGTGCACAACTTAATCCCACATCTCTATCTCAAGATATAATCATTTCTTTGTCATTTCACATTATACTATCACATGTCTCAATTCACAATTTACTTTGCAAACTAAGCCTTATACTTTGTAATTTGGTATTTTTCTTTTTCATGACGCATAGTAAGAAAACCTTACTAGCCTAGTATTCATGATTTTCTCTTTCTTATTATATCCCTTTTATCTTGATGTTGAAGTAGTAAGATCCTAAAGACCATTATGGGATTAGTGTGTCCTATCTCTTTGACATTTTGATAAAAATCTCCATGCAAACCTTTGTACTTTATCAAGAGTATGCTTAGTCTCATACTCTTGCTAAAGTGGGGGCTAAATGTAACGTCCTAAATTGTACTCCTTTACAATTTTATCCTCATTTAGGACCTCACCTTGACATTCATCTCCCAAGGTCTGATTAGAGCCTTGACTTTGCTTACACAATGCATCAAACTCAACATATTCAATATATGCACTTTCTCCTCCAAAATTTTGAGTCCCTGATTGGTCAAGGAGAGAGCGCCCATGCCCTAGTCCTTAGGGACCAAAGTGCCCACACCCTGGTCCTCCCAATCAGGGCCCATTTTGGGGCTTCACAATGGTATCTTTAAATGAGAAAGAAACTCAATCCCATGTCATCTCATGTTGGAAAATTAAATTGTTTTTCAACCAAGCATTTATTAAAGGAGGTCTACCCCTCTCATTTTTAGGCTAATCAACTTGATATCACACACATTCATCAAGAAATCAGGCATTCAAATTCAAGTGAGCAAGAAATCAGTCTTCTTTCAAGCATTGGAGATGGCATTAATGTTCTATGTTTTACGAAAACTACATGAAACTATAATTCCTTGTGAAGACAAACAAAAATTCATAAATAGGTATATCATAAGTGTTTCAGGTGTTTTCAGCATTTCCCTCAAAAGGAGGTCATCTCCATTACTGTATTTCAATTTTCCATTCTCTACTATGTGTAGGAACAGGGTCAAAGCTATAATTTTCAAAATCATTATTATTCATAGAGACGAACAAGTTCCCCTTTGGATGGTGTAAAGATCAGAGGATAAAAGAGATTGGCAATTTAGTCCTGACAATTTAGGATAAATTTTTGTGAACAGAATTGAACATTCACATATTGCTCAGAATTAGGTGCATTGCTTTGTGCTATGATTGTAGCCCACCATTTATGCATATTTGCTTCAATTTCAGCATGTTTTCCATAATATTTTTATTATTAATCAAATTAGTTAAAATTAAAGGGAAATAAGGGGCACATATAGAATACCTAGAATCTGATCAAAATCTAGATGTTTCCTTAATGTAATTGGTCCTTAAGCAAAAATTAGCGATTTTACGTCATCATTGGGTGAAACCTTAATTTTTGACCTGTTACATTTTGGTGAACCCGACGCCTTGAACCTTAATTTATAATTTACATTCTTACATCTAATTGTTTATGCATTTAGAAATTTATATTTATATTTTCAAGTTTAATTTTCAATTGAATTTCATAAATTTAGAGGTTAAATTCACAAAAACCTTAATTTTTTATTTTAAAATTGAACTTGTGGGCATAGAGGTTTCACTGTATAGGCAATATTATATCACATGCATTCATATTGGGGGGTTTAATATCCCAAAAATGAGGGTACAATATATTGCCTATTGGTGAAAATAGGGGGATTTTTAATTCGAGCTATGAAAAATACAATATTTGGCGAAAATAGGGGGCTCTTAATTCAAGTTGTGCATTAGGAGAGGGTGATAAAAAAAGAGTTTAGGGCAATATTTTTTGAAAATAAGGGGATTCTTTAGTATGACATGAACGCACGTTCTATAACCCAGGTTCACTAAGAGAAGCCCCCGTGTTTGTGGGTTGCCTAATTTTGATTAATTATTTTAGATTTGATTACTTATGTAATTTTAAAATTTGCACTCATAGATCTAATTTCCAGTTGAACTACATAAATTTATTGGTTGAATACACATAACCTCTAATTTATAATTCTAAAATTTACTTATGGGTTGAATAAATTTTTAAATATATTTACTCATGGGTTGTTCAATTAATTGGTTAATTAATCATTTTTTCAAAAAATATCATTGTTTAATCACAATTTACAAATTGTGCATTCAATTTTTTCTCCTTTGTGCGTGAGTTTTACTGCCATTAGTTCTACATACAATATTCCCATGAGAAGAAGTTGTAGAATTAATGCTTCCCAAGGATTAATCCCTAAAGGTATGGAGCCTAATTTGGATATCTTATTTCATCAGAATGTTGGTGGTTCCTCTAATCCAAAGATTGATATCATGTATCCTCATTCTTTTCATAATTCTCATGATGCTAATGAATCACTAATTAGGGTTTTTGTTAATCAATTGCAGAAGATTGATAATGAATTTGAAAATATTCAACAACGGATGAGTCAACAATACTTAGAAAATGAGGCAATAACAATGATTGAGGGATTAAAGAGAATGGTTAAAAGTGATAAATTGTATGTTGATTTGATATGTGGCCTTTCTCATATTATTGACACTAATATAATGCCTATCAAAAGATGTACCAAAGTCCTTGGTTACACTCAATCTCCTAATCAAGTTAATCATTCCATTATTATGCCTACATCCTTGCCTAGTTCGATTAGATTTAGATCTTCTTATGAGAGTTGAGAAATACAACACCATAGGAGCCCAAAAGATCTCTGCAAGCTAAAATAAACCTGTTACAAGGAGAAACAAGGAAGCAACAGAGGAAAAAAAAATACACAATAATATGCTCAAAAAGATGAGAGCTGAATATTCACCAAAATGTGTAATGTGATAATCAATCAATGATACAAAAAAAAAAATTAACCTCTAATAGGTCAAGAAACTCTAAAAGGGAAAACCCTAGGCTTGCACATGTTGGGAAAAATGGTGTCTCAACCTTGCATTTATGTGAGGTTACTATTTATAGTAAGTTTTTATTTGAGCACGAAATGGTGCGAAACTCTCCCTGAAGCTTCTGGTTGGCTAGATAAGCATTCCGGTAAAGTTGCGTCGCAAGGTCACAGCTAGTTTTGAAGATATTAAAGTTTTCGTCTTGGAGGGGTGCAATAAAATGTTTAAACTTAATTTTGGGCACTTTAGAGGCTCCGAAATGCCCTGAAAAGTTGCCGTAACCGGCGAAGCGGGTTACGAGGTGATAGAGCACTTCGCGAGCTTTCCGGTGCTTCAAACGGTTCGTCAATCGGACACCCGGTTCTCAAGTTATGGCCTCCGGAAGTTTGTACTCCTGAAATAGGAAAAATAATTTGTATCGGATACATAAATGAGCTATAAAAGGGAGCGACACGTGTTGATGTGTGCTTTAACATGTCATAGAAGGGAGATAAGGTCGGCTACACCTTATTGGGTGGTTTTAGCCCATGGTTTTGTAATACCGTTTGATGGTTTCTTGTATTGTATCTCCTATTTATGAGGTGTGTGAGATAGAGGTTGGGTGTAAGAGTCTTATGGCTATTGAGTTGCCTCTGAATCTCTGTTTAGTGCTACTCCTGCGAAGAGCTTGCTCTGCAAGTATTTTGTAATCTGTTTTTGATTGCTGAATAAAATATTGAGCTGCTTTTGGAGGGTGGGGTTTTTCTCCCGAAAGGGTTTTCCCCACGTAAATCATTGTGTTGTGGTATGAATGCTATTATATCTATTTCTATTTTCTGTAACTGTTGTAATGATCTGAAAAAGTTTTGCATTACCCTCCTCTCAAGGTTAGTGTAGGAAGTTGTTTCCGCTACTTAACTTCCTTACAAGTGGTATCAGAGCCTGATCACCTTTGGTTTCAATTGTGGGCAGTTGGGTTTTTTGAACTAATCCAGATTTGAGTGGGAGCTTGTGCAGAAGACACTTTTTGATCTTGTTGCAGGAATATTCAGATGGCGAGTTCGTCAGGGAGAATAGAGGTGGAGAAATTTAATGGAAGTAATTTTGAGATGTGGAAGCTGAAGATGGAAGATCTGCTAATAGATCGAGATCTTTGGGATGCTGTTGATGCGAATGTCCAAAGGCCCTCAGATCCTACTGCGGCAGCTCAGTATGATGTTATGGACCGAAAAGCCAAGGGTCTAATCAGACTGTGCCTGGCAGACTCTGTTCTAATCAATGTCCATGAAGAGAACTCTGCAAAGAAGCTATGGACTAAGCTTGGTGAGATGTATCAAGTGAAATCTTTATTAAATCAAATTTTCTTAAGAAAGAAATTGTATTCCTTGAAGATGGAAGAGGGTGGACGAATTGCAGACCACCTAGAAGCATTCAATATGATTATGGCTCAATTAGTATCCGTCGGTGTTAAGATGGATGAGGAGGAGAAATGTCAGATCTTGCTTTGTTCTTTGCCTGATTCGTGGGATTCTCTTGTTATGGCTATCGGTAGTACTTCTGTTGTTTTGAAATCTGAAGACGTGGTGGGTGCCCTACTCGGTGAAGAGATGCGAAGGAAGGTATCCATCAGTTCAAAGGAAGCCCTAACCGTTCGTGGAAGACCTAAGGAGAAAGGCAAGAAGAATGAGAAGCGCGGCAAGTCCAAATCCAAAGGGAGATCGAAATCTCCTGGAAAGTCCAAAGTCATTTGCTGGAATTGCGGTAAACCGGGTCACATCCGTAAAGACTGCAAAGAAGAAAAGAAGAAGAAAAAGAAAAAGTTTGATTCTGATTCTGAGTCCGACAAGGAAGATGGCGATGCATTTATTGCGGCTTTGGCGACTCATGCAGGTAATGATGCCTGGCTAATTGACTCAGGTGCATCTTTTCATATGACTTCCAATAGAGATTGGTTTTCTGAATATGAAGGATTTAATGGAGGTAAGGTGTACCTGGGTGATGATTCACATCTAGACATTGTTGGTCGAGGTAAAGTTAGAATCAGGTTTTCTGATGGTAGAATAAAAAGGATTAATGGTGTGTTGCATATCCCTGGATTAAAACGAAACCTGTTATCTGTGAGCAAACTAATAGATGCAGGTGTGCAGGTAGTCTTTTCTGAAGCAGGATGTAAGATGATTAAGGGTGCTATGGTAGTTGCTAGAGGTGTCAGGTTTGGCACTTTGTATAAGCTTGAAGCATACACTATTGAGTGTAATAGCACTTCTGTAAAAAGTAAATCTGCGGATACTTCACTGGAAGATTTGAAGGTTTCACCTTCAGCAGATGGAAATGGTTTTTGGGTACCTAAGGGTGCTCTTTCGTCTGAAGCAAAGTTACCTGCAGAGAAGACTATGTTATGGCACCAGAGACTTGGCCACATTGGAGAAAAGGGTCTAAGGACCTTGAAAAATAAAAACCTTGTTGAAGGTTTGAATGATTGTAATCTTGACTTTGATTTCTGTGAGCATTGCATTTATGGAAAACAAAACCGCGTTCAGTTTTACTCGAGTTCTCATAAAACTTGTGGTGTTTTGGATCTTATCCATTCTGATGTGTTTGGTCCAGTAGATGTCTCTTCGATTGGAAAATCCACATATTATGTTTCATTTATTGATGATTTTAGTAGAAGGACATGGGTATATTTTCTAAAGAGTAAATCTGAAGTTTTTAGTCGTTTTAAAGAATTTAAAGCAATGGTTGAGTTGCAGACTGGAAAGAAAATAAAATGTTTGAGAACTGATAATGGCGGTGAGTTTTGCTCTAATGATTTTGATAGATTCTGTAAAGACTGTGGAATTAACAGGCAGAAGACAACTCCGTATTCTCCACAGCAGAATGGAGTTGCAGAAAGAATGAACAGGACACTGATGGAAAAGGCTAGGAGTATGTTGAGTGGTGCTGGTCTCGAACAAAAGTTTTGGGCTGAAGCTGTTGCCACTGCTTGCTACTTGATTAACAGGTCTCCTACATCAGCTCTTGTTGATAAAACGCCTATGGAAGCATGGTCAGGTCACAAGCCTTCATTGAGACATCTTAGAGTTTTTGGTTGCGAGGCATATGCACATGTGCCAAAGGAGAAGCGAACAAAGTTGGAGAACAAGGCTGTGAAATGTATCTTCATCGGGTATAGTTATGGTGTGAAAGGATACAAGCTTTGGGACCCTGTTACACAAAAGGTAATTCATAGTAGAAGTGTTATTTTTAGAGAAATTAAGTCTCCTTCTGTTACATTGCAGCCAGAACAGACTAAAAAAGAAGATGTGATTCAACTTCCTTCTACACCTGAAAGAGTTGAATCAAGACCCCTAGATAGGCAAGAATTTGAGGAGAGCTCGTCTAGCTCTGAATCTTCAGAAGAGGAGGAAGAACCTCCAACTCAGCTTGTTCGAAGGTCTACAAGACATAGACAACCACCTGAAAGGTATTCACCTGATGATTGGAGATGTATTTTTGCTCTGAATACTAGTGTGGATGAACCAAAATCTGTAGAAGAGGCATTAGGTATGAATGATGCAGAATCCTGGAAGATTGCTATGGAGGAAGAAATGGCAGCGTTGAAAAAGAATGATACATGGGATCTTGTACCATTGCCTGAAGGACGAAAACCTGTTGGTTGTAAATGGGTGTTCAAGAAAAAGATTGGTTCAGATGGAAGCATTGAGAAGTATAAAGCAAGGTTGGTTGCAAAAGGCTACTCTCAGGTTGAGGGTGTTGATTACGGTGAGATATTTTCTCCTGTTGCAAAAATGACGTCCATTAGATTTTTGCTTTCTATTGCTACTGCTTATGATTTAGAGGTTGAGCAAATGGATGTGAAAACTGCTTTCCTTCATGGTGATTTGGAGGAAGATATTTATATGACACAGCCGGAGCACTATGTGGTGAAAGGCAAAAGTAATTTGGTCTGTAAATTGAAGAAATCTTTGTATGGCCTCAAACAAAGTCCTAGGATGTGGTACCAGAAATTTGATACATATGTGTTGAGTTTGGGATTTGAACGTTCTAAATCAGATCACTGTGTTTATTATAAATCTTATGGTGATCATTTCTTATTCATTGCATTGTATGTTGATGATATGTTATTCATTGGCAAAGGGAAATGTATGATTTTAGAACTGAAGTCTCAGCTCGCTGCTAAATTTGAAATGAAAGATCTTGGTGCAGCAAAGCACATTCTTGGGATGGAAATTAGAAGAGATAGGGCGAACAGAAAGCTATGGCTAGGCCAGAGTAAGTATGTGAATTCAGTGTTACAGAGGTTCAACATGCAGAATTGTAGACCATTGAGTGTTCCTTTTACAGTTGGAATGAAACTATCTGTTTCAGATTGTCCTACATCCCCATTGGAGATGGAAGACATGAGCAGAGTGCCTTACCAGAGTGCAGTTGGAAGCTTGATGTATGCTATGGTCTGTACTAGACCAGATATTGCCCAAGCAGTGGGAGTACTTTCTAGATATATGTCTAATCCTGGTAGAGTTCATTGGAATGCAGTCAAAAGAGTCTTCAGATATTTGAAGGGTACTTCAGAGTATTCTTTGTGTTATCATGGTAATTCAGTTGGAGACATGACTTCCCTTGATATCCATGGTTATGTGGATTCAGATTGGGCAGGTGATATTGATAGCAGAAGATCCACCAGTGCTTATGTGTTTACTTTGTTTGGTGGTGCAATTAGTTGGATGAGTAAGCGACAGGCTGTGGTTTCTTTATCCACTACTGAAGCAGAGTATATGGCAGCTACTCATGCTTGTAAAGAGGCCATTTGGCTTAAGAGACTGTGTTCAGATATTGGAATAAAACAAGGTACAGTGACAATTTACTGTGACAGTCAGAGTGCAATTAGCCTAGCTAAGAACCCGACATTTCATGCCCGGACCAAACATATTGATGTTCAGTATCATTTTGTTAGAGATATGGTCGAAGATGGTAGGGTGAAGCTGGTTAAGGTGGACACTTTGATGAATGTTGCAGATGCTTTAACTAAGGCTGTGAGCACAGAGAAGTTCAGATGGTGTTCAGAGTCTATGGGCCTTATGGCCCCTAGCAATTGATTCATTGTGTTGACATTCCCTTCCGCTCATGCAAGGTGTTCGACAAGTGGGAGATTTGTTGGGAAAAATGGTGTCTCAACCTTGCATTTATGTGAGGTTACTATTTATAGTAAGTTTTTATTTGAGCACGAAATGGTGCGAAACTCTCCCTGAAGCTTCTGGTTGGCTAGATAAGCATTCCGGTAAAGTTGCGTCGCAAGGTCACAGCTAGTTTTGAAGATATTAAAGTTTTCGTCTTGGAGGGGTGCAATAAAATGTTTAAACTTAATTTTGGGCACTTTAGAGGCTCCGAAATGCCCTGAAAAGTTGCCGTAACCGGCGAAGCGGGTTACGAGGTGATAGAGCACTTCGCGAGCTTTCCGGCGCTTCAAACGGTTCGTCAATCGGACACCCGATTCTCAAGTTATGGCCTCCGGAAGTTTGTACTCCTGAAATAGGAAAAATAATTTGTATCGGATACATAAATGAGCTATAAAAGGGAGCGACACGTGTTGATGTGTGCTTTAACATGTCATAGAAGGGAGATAAGGTCGGCTACACCTTATTGGGTGGTTTTAGCCCATGGTTTTGTAATACCGTTTGATGGTTTCTTGTATTGTATCTCCTATTTATGAGGTGTGTGAGATAGAGGTTGGGTGTAAGAGTCTTATGGCTATTGAGTTGCCTCTGAATCTCTGTTTAGTGCTACTCCGGCGAAGAGCTTGCTCTGCAAGTATTTTGTAATCTGTTTTTGATTGCTGAATAAAATATTGAGCTGCTTTTGGAGGGTGGGGTTTTTCTCCCGAAAGGGTTTTCCCCACGTAAATCACTGTGTTGTGGTATGAATGCTATTATATCTATTTCTATTTTCTATAACTGTTGTAATGATCTGAAAAAGTTTTGCATTACCCTCCTCTCAAGGTTAGTGTAGGAAGTTGTTTCCGCTACTTAACTTCCTTACAGCACATAATAATTAATAAAAAGAATTAATTATTATGCACCTAAAGTTAGCTTAAGTGTAAAAGAGATAAAGGGAACTTAAATAATTAAACAAATGTTGTTTAATTAATCAAGTAAAGACCCGATTACTCTAACACCCCCTCTTAAGCTAGACTTAGGGAGAAGCTAAAACCTAGAACAACTACTGAAAGAAGGAAAGAGGGGTCCCAACAACAAGGCCTGATCAGGTACCCAAATATAACCAAATCTCTATGAATTGGAGAAATAGAGAAAACCATGTGGGAAAAAAACTCTACTCCAAACAGAGATGGAAAAGCAAGAAGAACACCACTGAAGTAGGAAAGAGCTGCAAACGATGTTGAAGTGTAATTGCTGATCTGAAGAACCTCCACTGAAATAGAACATGACGAGGTAGAGAAGACTGTAATCTATATGAGTGCCCTCAAATGACACTACTTGAATCAGATGGAAAACAAAGGCAAACAACTAAACTCAAAGGTACAGATGGCATGAGAAACCAAAGCCTGAAGAGTTGATCAATCAAACCAAGGAAGCATTAGAACCAACAGGACAAACCTCCCCATAATGTTGAAAAGGGAGAGGGACAGGTACACTGAAAAGAACGGCCAACAAGAACTGCAAGACGAAGAACCAGGAACAACGTAGGTGCAGAGAAAGTACATAGTGTCGTGGAAGGAACACTCACTTGACACACATCATGAGGCTAATTTTGTGGAATGAAAACTCACTAGACAAAGGCAGATGGCAAAAAAAAGGCAAACATCAACCCCCCATGGCACTTCATAAGGAGTGCATGTATAATAAGGCACAAGATGTGCAAGATCCCAAGTAAATAATGCATGATGGCACTTTATCTCAGTGAGCTTGCATAAATAAAATGATACAATGATAAGAATACTGGAACAGGAAAGAACGGTCAAAACTGAGACATCCTACTCAGAGAAAGAGATCCTAGGACCTGAAACAACCAAGATATTTACCAGAGTACTAAAAAAAAAAAAAACTGAATAAAATTTTCCTATAGAAGAATCTAGAAAGAAAACTCATATGGATGGAAAGTACACAGAACAAGATTTACAAAAATATAAAGTTTTGGAAAAACAAAGTTTGGATGCTCATTCTATGGCCCCGAAAGTGCAAAAAAGAGACCCACTTTGACTGGAAAAAAGTAAAGTAAAACAAAAAAATTGGAAAAAAATTCCAACACCACGAGGTCTGGCTCAGAACCAACTTTCCGATGCCTATTTGTTTTCAAAAAAATGACTCTGTTTGCCCAAGTTATGGAAAACAAAACCAACCCCCCCTAAAAGAGGTAAGAGGGAGGTGCACCGGTGGAAGAGCTGGGCGAAGGTGGCCCATGGGCTTGAAGGTAGGAGGAGGCTGACAGTCTGGGGGCCGGTAGTGGTGGGGAGAGGCCAACGATGGCGAGGAGAGTAGGGTTTCCGGTGGGCACGGGCGAGGGGGGCTGGCAGGGCCCGGACGGGGCCGGCGGCGACAAGGGCCAACGGGGAGAAGGGCGACAGGGGCCAGAAGGTGGGCGCCGATAGGGGACCTGCTCTAATAGTGGCAAATATTGCGACAGCCAGGGGGCCCCACAGTACCTTGTGTACCATGGGGAAACCCCATAAAAACTTTGATTTTATGAGTTTTGTTTTAAAAAACTTTTGCCATTTTTTTGTGTTTTTTATTTTTATTTTTTTTTTTGTTCAAAAAAAAAAATTATTCGGCCTGTATGCTGTAAAAAGGTTTGTTCTTTTTCTTTTTTTTTCTCGAACTGTGTGTCAGGGTCATACAACCTAGTACTGAAGAAAAAATACCCGTAGAGACTCAGGAGCCAAAAATGGTCAAGTTTTATATGACCATAGAGGTTTTTGGGCCTTCTAAGCATGATGGTAAGGTCCGTTTAGGCCCAAAGTGCTCAAAAAATAAGGCCTATCCCTAGGTGCATAAAAAAAACTTTTGAAAAACCCCAGATGTGCTTCCAATGCAAAAAATCTCAAAACAAGAACAGATAGTTGCAGATCTGAAGCTCTAATACCATGTGAGAGTTGAGAAATACAACACCACGGGAGCCCAAAAGATATCTGCAAGCTTAAATAAACCTATTACAAGGAGAGAGAAGGAAGAAACAAATGAAAATCAAATACACAAAAAGTATTCTCAAAAAGATGAGAGCTCAATATTCACCAAAATGTGTAATGTGATAATCAATCAATGATACAAAGAAAATAATTAACCCCTAATAGGTCAAGAAACCCTAAAAGGGAAACCATAGGTTTGCACATAATAATCAACAAAAATAATTAATTATTATGCACCTAAAGTTAGCTTAAGTGTAAACGAGATAAAGGGAAATTAAATAATTAAACAAATGTTGTTTAATTAATCAAGTAAAGACCCGATTACTCTAACACTTCTATCATGACTACTTCCACACAAAGTATTAATACTACACATATTATTCAAGGGGGTAACTTTGTTAATCAAAATTATTTTATACCTCCTTCCATGAGTCTTCCATTTGTGACCCAATCATCTCCCATACCTACATATCATAGTTTTCCACCTCCTTACTCCCAACCTCAACCTACACACAACAATGTCACTCCATCCCAATCCAATATGTCCAATTTCTATCCATCCACCAAAGCTACCATCAATAACTTATCCCAAACTATTTCATCCTTACAACAAATTCTAGCTTCCATTACCCACTCTAAGTTTAATGTGCCCACATTTGATGTAGTGAGTCTATTATCCAATGATATTTTCTGTATTGTCCTTCCTAAACATATGGAAGTCCATCAATTGAAGCTTTACAATAGAAAAATGATCCCTTGACTCATGTGAAAACATTTCAAAATTTGTATAATGACTTTGCTCATGATCAAAGACTTATGGCTAAATTGTTTACTCAAACCTTTAGGGATAAACATTTGCAATGAAATTTTTCTTTTCCTCCTTGTTGTATTACATCATGTCAACAATTAACTAATTCTTTCATTCAACAATTTCACAATAATACTGATCCTAAAATTACTTTGATTGATTTAATTCATTGTAAACAAGGTGCTAAATAAAAAGTGACTAATTTTATTGGGAGATATAAACATTTATATTCTCTAATTTCTTATCCTATACATGATCAAGATATTAAGAGAATTTTTATTTCTAATTTTAAAAAAAGGTATTAGGGATAAGTTTCTCTTTTCAGAGTTTACTTCCTTTTCGCAGTTGTGTGTAATGCTTCATGATTATCAACTTCAAGTGAGTCAATTTGAACAATCTCTTTCAATGGCTCCAGTTGATTAAAATGAAAGTGATCAACATTCTTTGGCAAATTTTAAACTAAACAAGGGATGTACATCAAGATTAATGAGAACATCAATACTCTAGTGGCGGCCATGACATTAGGTGTTGATGGGGAGGGATTCTCAAAGAGAGTCACACCTGGCTCAATAGGTAGTTGAAGGATGTTTTATTGAGTTCCTATCACTCTTCACATGTCCTTAACAATTCAAACACTCAAACTCTCATGGAGTGCTCCCTATTAATTTGTGCTCTTTAGTGGCTTCAAGCATGATTAAGATTCACAAGGGTAAATCCAACCATTATTCTATCCAACTCTCTAACATGTACTTGCAGGGGTTTTAGGGGGTGTCTTATAGGTGTTTCAATTCCAATCAAATGATTTTTCAACTGGTTTTCCACCATTTTCACATTGCTCCCTCTTTCTCCTATTTTCTAGGCCTAGTAGCCCAAGAGCTCCAATTAGCCCTACCTTACCGATTTTTGGGAAATTACTCAAAAATATCTCAAAGGACCTTTTAACACCTTTGGTGATCTGAGTACCCTTTTAGACAAACTTTTGAATCCACTAGGGTAGGCAATCTGGTCTATCCGTATTGGTACGGATCTCAAAAATGACACTTTTGAGGGGTTTTGAGTTAGCATTCTTCTTCAAAAGGTTTTAATATTTTTGGCACTCTGTCACACCTCCAACTCTTCAATGAGACTCTGTTGTGCATCACACTTCTATTCCAAACACTTGTCACATTCATAACTATTCATCCCTGCAAGCAAATACAACATTTTCAATCATTTTCCTAACCGAGCAATGACTGAGTTCGTGTAGGAAATGATGAAAAGTTTATTCCAAACAACTTCTAGTCCATTAAAAAACATATTTACATTGTAAAAGGGTTCCATGACTTGAATCCCAAGGGTCATTGAGAAAAACTCAAGGGATTTCAAGTTGGAACCATGAGTGGGCTCTTGAACCCTTGCTTAGGCCGAGAGCAATACAAATTTGTAAACACACTTTAAAATTGCACTAAGGAAAGATAACAACACCTCCTAAAAAATAAAATATCATACACTAAACCACCATGAAATAACAGTAGAAAGGTTAATCCATTATATACGGATTGTTGCTCCAAAAATGAGAAAACAGAAGGTAAAATCTGGAAAATTATCTTCAAAATCTATTCAAACTTGTTAAAAGATATTCAAACTCATGTAAAATCATTCTTAGAGTATTTTATATTCCATTTTGGTCATAAAAACTCTCCATCAGTTTCCTAACCACCGATTTTCTCAAAAATGCAAAGTTGCTCAAAAAGTTGCAAAAAGTTGTCAAGCAATAATGACAACTTTTGCTCAAATGTTCATTTTTGCATTTTATGCCTTTCTACTCAAAATAAACCTCCTATAATGACTCCCTAACATTAAAATGACATTCCTAAATGCCTAATGTGGTTTTACAAGATGTTTTACATCATAATGTAAATTCATGCCATTTTTAGGCTTACAAGGGCTCATAGGCTAGATTTATGAAAACAAACATCCTTGGTGACAATAACCCTTCAAATGAATATCAAACACACATGTGGACCTTTTAGTAGTCCATTATTAAAACACCTAATCCAAAATATGGACCATCACACCAAAATCTAGAAAATGCATCAACAATAATGGTTAAAAGCTAGGTGCTCTTGCACCATACTCCCCCAATGAGAAAGAATTTAAGTGACTCCTTTAGGCAACAAAGAAAGGGAAATGCCAAGATTATAAAAGTCTTCTTTAGGTTCCCAAGTAGCCTTAGATGCTGGAAATTTTTTCCATTCGACCAAATGCTCCATATAAGTGGTGTGCCTTGTCTTCTTGAGAATCATAGAATCCAATACTTGTTCGGCTTGTGGCATGGTTGCGGGTGGTAAGGGTAGGTATGAAAGTGATTGAGAGACCTTTGAGACTCTGCTACATTCCTCTAGAAGTTTTCCCTTATACTGCACCAAATCTACAAATTAAATATAGGAGATAAAGCCATGTCTCCGAGTAGGTCTAGTTTGTAGGCATTGTTTCCATACTTGGCCAAAACCTTACAAGGTCCATTCCTCCTCATCTAAAGTTTACTAGGGAAACCTTTATGAAGCCTTTCTTTTTTCAAATGAACCATGACCAAGTCCCCAAGAACAAATTGTATATCCTTTCTCTTTTCATCTACTTTATCTTTAATCTTTTGAGAGGTGTCTAGTAGGGTTGTCTTAACCTTCTCATGAATCTCTTGCATGGATTGAGCCATGTCCATAGCATGTCCACTCTTCCATCCCATCTTCCCAACATCTCTAAACTCCAAAAAACCTCTGGGATGAAGGCCATACACGATCTCAAAAGGGCTCTTACCAGTTGATCTATTCACACTGTCATTGTAGGCAAAATCAGCTTGATGGATGATCTGATCCCAAGCTTGTCCATACTCCTTTGTAAAACACCTAAGAAGGTTTCCAATTGTTATATTAACCACCTCTATTTGGCCATCCGTTTGGGGATGGTAGGCTAAACTAAAAGACAAGTTAGTACCCAATCTTTGCCATAGAGTATTCCAAAAATGACTAATAAACTTTGCATGTCTATCTGATACTATGTTGATAGGTAAGCCATGAATCCTAATGACTTCCTTGAAAAAAAAAAGAGCAATATGACTAGCATCATGAGTCATCTTACATGAAATAAAATGGGGTATTTTGCTAAATCTATCTACTACAACATAGATACTATCAAAACCTGATTTGGTCTTGGGCAAACTAACAACAAAATCCATACTTACACACTCCCATGGTTGGTTAGGGATAGGTAAAGGTTGATAAAGAACAACATTAGAAGAAGTACCCTTGGCTCTTTGGCAAACCACACATTTCTCCACATATCTTCTGATATCCCTTTGCATCTTTGGCCAATAGTAGAACCTTTGGACAAGTTCCAAAGTCTTATTCAATCCAAAATGTCCACTTGAGCAACCAATATGCTTTTCTTGCATCAAATTTTCTCTCATGGACCCTCTAGGTACACAAAGTTGTCCTTCTTTAAACAAAAGACCATCTTATAAGGTAAAATCTGCTTATTCAGCATGAAAATGATTCCTAAACTTTTGACAAACCTTGTAGATGGCAGAAAAGTCTTCATCATCTTGGTATAACCCCTTGAAACTATCCACTCCAATGCTCTTGAGCTGCACTTCTTACACTATTAGCAACCTTCTACTTAATGCATCAGAAACTCTATTACATTGTCCTTTCTTATGCCTAATGGTAAAAGTATATGACTGCAAATACTCTACCCATTTGATATGCCTATGATTCAAATTTTCTTGTGAATTGAGAAAGCTAAGAGTTTGGTTGTCAGTATAGACCACAAATTATTTAGGTAGAAAATAATGCCTTCATTTCCTAAGTGATTGACCAAGTTCATATAACTCCAAATCATAAGAAGAATACCTTTTCTTGGCATCATTGAGCTCGTCACTAAAAAATGCAACCGGTCTATTGTCTTGGCTTAAGACTGCTCCAACTGCTATATTGCTTGCATCACATTCAATGGTGAAGATATTGTCAAAGCTTGGAAGAACTAGTACTGGTTGAGTAGCCACCTTTGTCTTCAAGAGATCAAATCCTCTTTGTGCTTCTTTGGTCCATTGAAACTTAGTCTTCACAACTCCTTTGATTGTGTCAAGCATGGTGCACATATCTCACTGAACCCTCTGATGAACTTCCTATAAAATTGTTCCAAGCCATGAAAAATCCTCACTTCACTTGTTGTCCTAGGTGTGGGCCAACTGATTATGGCTTCCCCCTTAGAGGTATCCATCTTCAAGTCACCACTTGAGATTACAAACCCAAGATATACCAGCTCCTGTTTCATGAACTCACATTTCTCCAAATTGATGGTTAGTTGCTCATAACATAATTTCTTCAATACAATCTCTATATGCTTAAGATGTTCATCTTTAAACTTGCTAAGAATCAAGATGTCATCTAAATAAACAACAACAAATTTACCAATATAATCATTGAGTACTTCATTCATGAGTCTCATGAATGTGCTAGGGGAATTTGTGATTCCAAATGACATAACAAGCCATTCATAAAGTCCTTGTGTGGTCTTGAATGCTATCTTGCATTCATCTCCCTCCTTGATTCTGATTTGGTGATAACCACTCTTGAGGTCTATCTTGGTGAAGTATTCAACACCTCCTAAACAATTCGTCAAATCTTCAATTCTTGGAATGGGAAATCTATACCCTGATTGTAATCCGATTTATGGCTTTAGAATTAGTGTAAAGTCTCCAAGTACCTCCCTTCTTTTGGGCCAAAATGGTGGGAACTACACATGGGATGATGCTCTTCCTTATCAGGCCATTATCCAAGAGTTCTTGAATTTGCTTAGCTACCTCTTTATTCTTCTCTGGTGTCATTTTATAAGTTACCTTATTAGGCAATGAGGCTTTGGGTATGAAATCATTTTGGTGACTTATGGCATGTTGAAGAGGCAAGGTTGCTGGTATTCCATCATTGATAATGTCCTTAAACTGATTTAGGATCTATTTCACTTCATTGGGAATGCATACTTTCTTCTCCTTGCTTTCTTATTTTGGTTTTAATACAAGTGCAAACCCCACTCCTTCTCCTTCCTTGAGAGTATTAATGAACTCCTTCTCACCAACCAGCAACACATTGGGACCTTTTGATATGCCCTCTTCTTGGTCTCCTATGGACTGAATTTTATAGGTGATTCCATCTTTTTGAAAAGTATAGGCATTCTTTTCCCCATGGTGTATTACTTTTCTGTCAAATTGTCACAACCTACCAAGGAGTAGGTGGCAAGCATCAATTGTAAAGATGTCACACAATATTTTTTCCTTATAGCCTCCTATATTGAGCTCCACCCAAGTTTGTTCATTCACTAGAACATGATGCCCCTTGTTGAGCCAAGTAACCCTATAAGGATCACTATGTGGGATTCTTTGTTGGTTGAGATTACTCAATTCTTCTTCTGACACTATGTTATCAGTGGATCCTAAATCCACCACCACTCTACACACTTTACCCATAATCTTGCATTTTATCCTAAACAAGGATCTTCTTTGGCTAGGTTCCTCCTTAACCAGTTCTTTGATCAAGACTCTTCTCATCATGAGATTCTCTCCAATCTCTGAATCTAAATTAACCTCTGGTGCCTTCATGTTTTCTACATCTTCTTGAATATAACTTACTCTCCTCTCACCTCCTTGGGATGAAGAAGACTTCTCTGGACATCTATATGCTGGGTGTCCAAGTTGATCACAATTGTAGCACTTCATTATGGTGAAATAGGACCCTCTTCTTGATCCACTAGACCTTCCTCTACTAGAGTTGCTAGATCCCCTTCCTCTATAGCTTCTCTTGTTATTGGAATCCCCACTTTTCTCTACCAACTTGGATTCCCCTTAGGATCTTTGTTCTACACTTCTTCCACCATAGCTACCTCTATGACCTCTGCCATCTCTTCCCCTACCTCTATCTCTGTTGCTTTTCTCTTGTTTCTTTTTACTCTTCTCTTACACCTTGAGTGCCAATTGATAGCACTTATGAACAGTATTAGGACACAACAAACTCAACTCTTCTTGTATATTCCATCTCAAGCCATTCAAGTACCTGGCTACCTTGATGCTTTCATCTTCCACCACCTTAGATCTCAAACACAAGTTCTGAAATTCCTTAGTGTAGCTGCTCACATTTGGTTCTCTTTGTCTCAATTTTTGTCTCCTCTTGTGCAATTGAATTTCATAGTCTTCAGGGATATATTCTTCTTTCACCTTGGATAGCATTCCTTTCCAAATGGCAATTGGGCTCTTACCTTCCTTTTGTCTCTCCTCTTGGATGAACTTCCACCAAGTAAAGGTTTCTCCTCTCAATCTAGATTTGGCTACCTTCACCTTTTGTGCATTACTAATCCCATCACATTCAAAGTGATTCTCCAATCCTTCAATCCATTCCATGAATAGTCCTGGTTCCATTTTTCCACAAAAAAGTGGTACTCCTTCTAGGGATTTTCCTCCTAAGGCTTTGATGGATCTAAGTAAAGGTTCTTCAGGTAGAATAGGATCTGGTTCAGGTGTGCTATCCTTTTCTACTACTTCCTTACCCTTCCCTTCATTGATTTGGATTGTTACTTTCTCAATCTTGTCTTCAACTACGTCTAGTCTACTCTCCAACTGTTGTAGTCTTACCCTAAGGAGTCTATTCTCTTCCTCTTGATATTATACCTTCTTGGCTAACTCTGCATTGGTCACCATTCTGAGGCTATTTTCTCCTACCGACTCAGTCTCTGACATGAACTGGGTTCATCCCAAATCTTAGCTTGCTCTGATACCACTTTGATGGGGAGGGATTCTCAAAGAGAGTCACACCTAGCTCAATAGGTAGTTGAAGGATGTTTTAGCGGGCTCCTATCACTCTTCAATTTTCCTTAACAAGTCAAACACTCAAACTCTCTTGGAGTGCTCCCCATCAATTTGTACTCTTTAGTGGCTTCAGGCATGATTGATATTCACAAGGGTAAATCCAACCATTATGCTATCCAAATCTCTAACATGTACTTGTAGGGGTTTTAGGGGGTGTCTTATAGGTGTTTCAATTCCAATCAAATGATTCTTCAACCAGTTTTTCACCATTTTCGCATCGCTCCCTCATTCTCCTATTTTCTAGGCCTAGTAGCCCTAGAGCCCCAACTAGCCCTACCTTACCATTTTTTGGGTAATTACTCAAGAATATCTCAAAGGACCTTCTAACACCTTTGGTGATCCAAGTACCCTTTTGGACAAACTTTTGAATCCACTAGGGTAGGCAATTTGGTCTATCTGTACTTGTACGGATGCCAGAAATTGCACTTTTGAGGGGTTTTGAGTTAGCAGTCTTCTTCAAAAGGTTTTAATGGTTTCCACACCTTTTCACACCTCCAAATCTTCAATGAGACTCTATCCTTCATCACACTTCTATGCCAAACACTTGGCGCATTCATAACTATTCATCCTTGTAAGCAAGTACAACGTTTTCAATCATTTTCCTAACTGGCCTATGACTGAGCTTGCCTAGGAAATGATGGTAAGTTGCTTCCAACCAACTTCGAGACTATTAAAAAACATATTTACACTATTTAAGGGTTCCATGAATTGAATCCCAATGGTCATTGAGAAAAACTCAAGGGATTTCAAGTTAGAACCATGAGTGGGCTCTTGAACCCTTGCTTAGGCCAAGAGCAATACAAATTTGTAAACACACTTCAAAATTGCACCAAGGAAAGATAAAAAAAACCTCCTAAAAAATATAATATCATACACTAAACCACCATGAAATAACAGTAGCAAGGTCAATCCATTATGTACGGACTGCTGCTCCAAAAATGATAAAATACAAGGTAAAATCTGGAAAATTATCTTCAAAATCTATTCAAACTTGTTAAAAGATATGCCAACCCATGTAAAATTATTCTCAGAGCATTTTATATGCCATTTTTGTCATAACCAACTCTCCATTGGTTTCCTAACCACCGATTTGCTAAAAAATGCAAAGTTGCTCAAAAAGTTGCAAAAAGCTTGACAACTTTTGATCAAATCTGCATTTTTGCATTTTATGCCTTTCTAATCAAACTAAACCTCCTAGAATGAATCCCTAACATTAAAATGACATTCCTAAATTCCTAATGAGGCTTTACAATATTTTTTACACCATAATGCAAATTCATGCCATTTTTAGGCTTACAAGGGCTCATAGGCCAAATTTGTGAAAACAAACAACCTTGGTGACAATCACCCTTCAAATGAATATCAAACACACATGTGGGCCTCTGAGTAGTCCATTATTCAAAAACCTAATATAAAATATGGAACATCATACCAAAATCTGGAAAAAGCATCAACAACAATGGTTAAAAGCTAGGTGCTCTTGCACTAGGTGTGGCATCCAAGTACTTTAGAAAATAATTTACTCTTCTTGATGAGTCTTTGCATATTATGACACAATTGCTATATAGTAATGTGTTGAAAATACCTCCCATAAATCCAATTGACACCTCCAAACCTTTGACACCCATTCTTAATCCCAAAGCATTTTTCCAATATTATTGTCAACATAGGCAGAACACTGAAAAATTTTATACCTTAAGGAGTAGAATTCAAGAGTTTATTGATAACAATACCATATCTATAGCTAGTATGATAAAAAGGAAACAAATTCGTAGCTCCTCCTAATCAAAATCTTGAAATATTTACTAATCCTTTGCCTTCCCATTCTACTAATATGGTTGCATCTAAACATCTTGATTTTTCTCCCAATGACCTTGGCCTTAACCCTAATAATGTGGTGAATCTTGTTGATAAGACTACACCTTTTAAGGGCCTATGCATTACATTTGATCCTAGTGAGGCGATTGATGCACCTGATGACCCATTATATATCATTATGAAGATAAAAGACAAACTCTCATGAGGAGATGTCAACCTTGATTACTTTTGGCTTGAAAATTTTAAAACTCTGAAGCCTCGAAGTGATGCTCTTTTTCAATCTTATCAAAAAGTGAAAGAATGAGATTATCTTATCTTTGAGTAAGCCTAGAGATCGTAGACCTACTCCTCCTCCTTGTGATGGATCTAGTCTCTTTCCTATACCTTCCATTTCTCCTATAAATGTTGTAGTCTTGCCTCCCACATCTTACAAAGCAAAGCATCCAAAATCTCCTATCTTTCAACCTAGTAGACCTTCTCCTATTCCTCCTTTAAAGGAAGAGAAGAATCCTATGTCCATTGATCCTAAAAATTTACAACCCTCAGCTAAAACTAAAAAACTATTGTGTGAGTGAATGCCAATGAAGATATTGTGCTAAGGCCTATGAACTTGCTTGTCAACCTATTTTCTCTCTAAAGACACCAAATTTTGACTTGGTCCCATTTGTCTTTCCTTTGTTTAAACCTAAGGAAGAAGTTCAACCCAAAACAACAATATTAAAAATTCTTAAGAAAGATTATGGTTAATGTTCTATTTGTATTAGAGATCCCATATTTATTAATCTTGATGAAGAAATGGACAATAATGTAGTTCATGATAACAATGTTGATGATAATGATTTTGATGATATGTATAAGCTTGTTGATGTTGAAAATGATTTATCTAAACAGTATTCAAAAGAATTAATCCTATCTCGTAGTGATAGACAAAGTGACTCATCATTAAAGCATTGTCCTTGTTTGGAACTTGTAGTAGCTTCATCTACCCTGCTCAAAGTTGCCCCTCTTGTAAATTTTCCACCTTCTCAAAACAATGTTTATCAAAATTGGGAGATAGATGATTTCATTGATTGGTGTCATTCATGCCATAGACTCTCACTCTCCTCTCTTGCTTGCTCTATTCCTATATTTGTATCTTAATTCTTCTATTTGTTGTCCCTTATGTTGTTTACTTGGGAACAATGCAAAGAATTTATCTCTTTTGGTATCTTCCATGTTAACTCGAAAGAAACATGTGCCTTTTTTCCCTTGTGGTTCTACTTCCTTTGGGGGATGAGGTAAATTCAATGCATATATATTTCATGATATACATTATTTATCATAAAAACATACTAAACCTAGAGATAGTAGAACCCTTATGCATTTTGTGTTTTATGACCATTATGGTGAATAGATTGGAATACTAAGAGGGGAGGGGGTGAATCAGTGTTCCCAAAATAAAACATTCTGATAATGTAAAAATCAACTTGATCTTAGATATCCTTAGCATGAATTTAAGTATGCAATAGAAGCGAAATGCACAACATACAAAACCATAAGAGAGACACCTAATTTTTATATGTGGAAAAACCAAATGGGAAAAACCACATAAAGGGTTAAACATCAATATAATATAACTAGTTATATGGGATTACAAAATAGGCTCTCTGCTCAGAGGGCTTGGTACCCAAATTATGACGACTCACTACTAGAAAATAAAGAAATGAACTAAGAAAATTGCATCTACATTTGCATTGTATCAATTCCTATTTAGCTCAAACAACACACCAAGTTTTTTCAATAGATCTGGTTAAGAAACTTTGTAAACCACTTCATTATCTACTTAGTCCAAAATACTGTCACACTAGATCTGTCATTCTCCTTTACTCATTCAACATCAACTTCCTTGCTTTATCACATAGAACCTTACCCTTTACTTCATCATAATCTATTCATCTCATTCATCACTTATATACATCAAGTCAACATTAATAACATATTTCCAAATGATATTTCAATGACCAAATCACATGGCACAGTCACCTGAGAAAAATAACAACATAATTTTTCAAGGTTGGGCTTACCCGGAATAAGGATATCCTCAAATTTCCAAAATAACATGCTACCAAAGAATAAAGAACATGATCCAACTCAACATTACAAGGTTAGAGACATGAATAATGAATCATCAAAACATTATCATAAAAATCAGGAAACTAGAGGAAACCAAAGCACATAGAGCTACTCATAACTGCATAAATGAATACATTTTTGGAGCATGACTCCCAGATCACCAAAACAATGAATACAAAAATGTTAAACAATGCCAATAAGCACATCAAAATTTTCACTATCATATCTGCATCAAGACACAAATGCGGAGGATTTCACCTTTGTAATAAGGCAACCACATATTATCATACTACATGAATGACTAGAGCAAAAAACCAATTCCTTGTCATCTGCATCCTGGAATGTACCAATGTGGCTTCCCTGTTTGAGCATCACATCTTAAAACAAACACATTGGAATTGGTTGGGCACATTCACTGTCAGTAATCTCTGCAAGTGGTGACTGCATCTTTCTCTGATGGGAGTCATGTTGTTTGACATCCACACAGCATACCAGTGGCCTACACATACTTCACCTCCAGTGTTGATGTGATTTAGGTAACATTCCACTTCTTCATCACAATCAACTGCCTATCATCTTTCTCTCTTGTTGGTCACAACCATGCATTGCCAACATGTCTCTTCCCGGTCTATAGTCCTTATCTCTTCAACACAATTCAACACTAACTTATGTACTGGTGACTCCAATGGCCATTGTGTTGAATGACACACTCTTCCTTACCAGTGACCTTCTATGCTATATGATATCAAAGACATCACATCCGGTATGCATCAATGATAGTACTGCACATACATCTCCCATACTGGTTGCCATCCTATACCAACTGACATCAATGAAAACACAATGCCAACAATTTATGTTGGCCATTTGGAGGAAATGATTATATGTTGCATTGATGTTTTGTCATTGATTTCAACACTAGTTGTTTTGGATGCTTTACCTGCACCCTTCTGCTCTCGGTAGGTTGTTTGGTTTTTGGTTGGATTTCATCCGGTATTCTCTGGTATGTTTGGGTTATGGAGTTGTCTTATTCATGCTATTCATGTTCTTGGTATAATTCTTGGTGTCATGTGGATGGTATAATTCTTTGTGTCATGTGGATGGTATTTATTCGCTGATTGTTGTTTATGCTTAATTGTTATATCTGTTATTTCAGTATTTGGTTTATACATTCCGGTATTGATCTTTTGAGTTCCAGTATTAAAGTTTTAATTTCTTAAGGTTCTGGTAATCTGTGATAACTGATTCAGCCCCCTTTCTCAGTTGTCTTCCAGTTATTTGAACTGTCTAACAATTGGTATCAGAGCTTTGGTCCTCTCTATAGAAGCTTAATCGCTTGAGGAAGATCCTATGGTGACCAATATTTCAAGTTCAACTAGTTCATCTGGAGCTATCTTTCGAAGAGATATTCCTAGGCTTGATGGAACAAATTACAGAGTATAGAAGATTCAGATGGAGACTCATCTAAGATATCTTGGTAAGGAGATTTGGGAGATCACATAGAATGGTGTTATACCTCAATATCTAGAATTTGGCAATCCTCCTCCAGAAAACATGGATAAGGAGCTTGAGAATGATTGTGAAGCAAAAGAAGCCCTCTTGTGTGCACTTTATGATCAACAAATAATGGGACTAACTGACAAATCATCTGCAAAGGCTATATGGGACAAGTTGGAGACTCTTAATGAAGGTGACCCTACTATGAATATTGCTAAACTTGATGGTTATCGGGTGAGATATGAAAACTTGAAAAATGGAAGAAGATGAAAGGATTACTGCATTCATGGAAAGGGTAAATGAGATTGTTATGGGAATTCAATGTTGTGCTGGAACTCTGAGTGAAGATGAAATTGTTTCTAAATTTCTAATATATTTACCACCGGCTTACAAGATGAAGGCTACTGCAATTAATGAATTGAGAACAATGGCTAATACTTCTGTCAACGAAGATACAATGGTTGGGAAATTATCTGCTTTTGAGTTTGAAGACTTTGGACCCTTTGGAGCTGTGAATTCTGAACCTATTTTTCATGCATCTACATCATCAATCGACAAGTAATATTGGAGAGCTTTATATGCAAAGGAATTGGATGATATGAAGAGTGCTAGACAATGAAAATAACCTAAAGACAACTAAGAAGGGGGGGTGAATCAGTTGTCACAGATTACTAGAACATTTAGCAATTAAAACTTTAATATCGGAACCTAAAACAATAATACTGGAATGATTAAACCAAATACTGGAATAGCAGTTAAACCAATTAAGCATGAACAATAATCAAAGAATAAATACCATCCACATGACACCAAGATTTATATGTGGAAAACCCGGTAAAGGGAAAAACCATGGTGGGAAGCCTACCCACAGTCAGATAATACTTATGCAGTAAGTATGTGAATTACAATTTAGGGGCCTGCAGATCCAGGAAGGCCAACAACCTAGAGCACACTTCTCATCACAAAAGGAGTCTCACTGACTACATAGAAATCCAGACTACAATCTGGAAGAATGAATGAAATGCAAAGATAGCATCTCCTATGCCTGAGTACAGTTTTGGTTAAGCTCAATACTAGATGACTAAATACTCTTACATAAACCCAACTCGATCTTCAATGATCGATCAAATCCTCTGCCTGAATGATATTACATTATTTTCATATTACACATTGATATCCCATACCTATATACTTATGATCTACAATGAGATCTTACATCATATATATACAAACCCTCAATCATAAACAATCAGGTTAGCCACTAGACAATAAACCAAGTACATAATTATAAAACATGTCAACCTTAGACCAAAAAAATAATATCCAACTCCTAAGACATCATAGAAACACATCGAGAGGTCCAATCCACACATTGCATTAAGCCGGTCCATAACCTAGATCAACTGGGACTCAATATAGGTCCACATGCTAAAGCAATGATCCCAATCCACCAAGTCTCTAACATGATCACCATCAGCATCCTGAAACTCCACCAGAAGCTGCACCAACACCACTTATGCATATCATCAAAGATCTTCAACAAAGTTATGTCGATGAAACTCTTGCTGGAACCACAAACCAAGATTTCAAGCAATCATGATAGCATCTTATTGCCAGACCAAAATCTACTGACTGAATATGAACATGAGTAAGCCAATTCCATAACTAAATCATATCGAAGCATACCAAATCATGCCAGATCCAATTCAACCAAAAACCACTCAACCTACTAGGACCAGAAGGGTGCTGGTAAAACATCCAAAATAACTAGTGTTGACATCAATGACAAAAAATCAATGCAACACATAATCAATTCCTCCAAATGGCCAAAAATCTCCCCCTTTGGCTTTGATGGAAACACTATATGTGAAAAATATCTAAGTATCAAGAAATGCCAAACAAGTCTCCCCAATGGAAGACAACCAACAATCTCCCACTCAAAGATATAGTAATGGAGTTCTGAAACAAAGACCAAACTTCCCCTGTGAATAATATATCTCTAAAGCTCTAAATTACACATATATCTGCCCCCCTAATGTATACAACCCCTAAAGTTATTTTTCACATCAATATCTCTCCCCCTTTGACATCAATGCCAAAAATCTGACATAAATATCAAAGAAAAATAATAAACCACTAAAAAACAAAGCTAACTACTCCCCCTGAGCAACAACATCCCCACATTAGTGCCAAAATTAATAATATCTCTAATAATGCATACCAGACTGATGCCAAAAAGCCTCAATCAGTTCTCTATCAGAGGGGCAGAAACCCCTAACCTGTCTCTCAGGTACTCAAATGGTTATTTAGGCAAAGGTTTAGTGAATATATCTACAATATGCTCTTTAGTGTTCACATAAACCAGTCTAACTTCATTTTCTTCCACCTTCCCCTTCAAAAAGTTATACTTGATAGATATGTGCTTTGTCTTAGAGTTAAATATCAGATTCTTTGATATATCAATAGCAATAGAGTTATCACAGTGAATAACTACCAGTCCAGTGCAATGCACTTTGATATCCTTCAACATTTGCTGCATCCATAGAAATTGTGTATGATAAGTAGCAGAAACAACATACTCAACTTCAACAATAGATAAAGAAGTACGTTACTATTTCTTGATGATCCATGAAACCAACTTCTTTCCAAGAAAGAAAGCTCCACCAGAAGTATTTTTTTGGTCATCAACATCTCTATCGCAATCAACATCTGTATATGCACATAAAGTAAAGTCATCATCCTTAGGGTACCATAAACCATATTCAAATGTTCCTTACAAGTATCTTAAAATCCTTTTCACCGCATTCATGATTTTCTCTAGGATCACTTTGAAATCTATATGCAATGCAAACAACATTCATTATGTCAGGCCTAGTGCGAGTCAAATAAAGCAGACCTCCAATCATAGATTTGTATCTTGTAGGATTTACCGGTGCAAAAACATCTTTCCTTGTCAATTTCTCACTTGTAACCATAGGAGTACTTATTGGTTTAGAATCTCCCATACCAAATTTCTTCAACAATTCTCCAACATACTTAGTTTGATAGATGAAAATACCTTTGTTACTCTGAGTAATCTGCAAACCTAAGAAAAATTTCATTTCCCCAATCATAGACATTTCAAATTATTTCTCCATATTCTTCAAAAATTCCATGTATAACTTAGCTTCACCTCCGAAAATGATTTCATCAACAAATACTTCAATAAAAAGTATATCATCATCAGTGATCTTATAATATAAATTACTCTCAACATTACCCTTTGTAAAACCAAGCTTCAAAAGATATTTATCCAACCTTGCATACGAAGCTCTAGATGCCTATTTCAATCCATATAAAGATTTTCTTAACATGCAAACCATGTTTTTATCATCTGAAAGGTAAAAATAATTAGGTTACTCAATATAAACTTCCTCATCAAGATCCCCATTTAAAAATGCACACTTAACATCCATCTAATAAACCTTGTAGTTTTTATGGGCAACATAGTCAAGATATAATCTTACAACCTCAATCCTAGCTACAGGTGCAAAAGTCTCACCATAATCAATTCCTTCTTTCTAAGAATATCTTTTACAAACCAATCTAGCCTTATTCCTTACAACTTGACCATCTTCATTCAATTTATTCCTAAAAACCCATTTAGTTCCAATACCATTATTATTTTTAGGCCGCGTAGCTAAAGTCCATGTGTTATTCTTCTCAATCTAGTCTAATTCTTCTTCCATAGATTTCAACCAATATTCATCTTTACAAGCTTCAATTACTAATATCGGTTCAACTTGAGAAATTAAACATACCTCATTAGTTTCCAGCCTTGTTCTTGTCATCACTCCATTGTTCATATCCCTAATGATCTGATCTTTAGAATAATTCAATCTCACATACCTAGGAGTCTTCTGACTCTTTGTTCCTCTTCTCGATTCTTCAGTTACTACTGAATTTTCAGATATTGTTGGAGTAACTGGTTCAACACTCTATTTTGGTAAAGATGGCATCGGTTCAGATATAATCATTTCCACTGCCGGTTCTATTGGAATCCAATAACACTGAGAGGGGGGGTGAATCAGTGTTATATTAGGAAGTCTAATTTTAGCCTTATTAAAACATGCATACACCAACCAGTATACCGGTACATACATAATTGGATGAAGTAAATCAACCAAAAAGCCAATCACATAAATGAGAACCATAACACACAAAATTATACTTGGAAAACCTCAAAGAGGAAAAACCACAGTGGGATTTGTGACCCATAATATCAATTCCCTGGTCATATGAAGAGATATTACAAAATATAAGGGGACCTCCACTTGCAGGAAGGCTTACAACCTAGAGCACAGTTCTCATCGCAAAAAGAGACTCACTGACTACATATAAATCTAGACTACAATCTAGAGAAGTGTTGAACTGCTAAGATAGCATCTTCTATGTCAGAAAATAGTTCCGATTTAAGATTTGTCTATTCTAGTCTGAAACCCTGAACCCTTTGTTGGAATAACCCTTACATAAGTATCCTCACATACATGATCTCTCTAATATATTTTGCATCATATCACATCACATCTCATAATCTCCTAAATTAAAAATGATCTAATCCAACTGACCTATATACCCTATACAACTTATCATGCCTTATGTCGGCTTACAAAGATTATTACAATATGAAATTACATGTTGGCTAGATAATATAAATACATGAATATCAAAAACATTTGTCAATGCTGGATTTGAGAGATGTCGGCCTCCAATACCAATAACCATATTCTAAACTATGTCGGCTTGCATTATAGGTAACCAAAGAAATCCTTCTATCATGTCAATGCTGGTGCTGGTGTAGTGACTGTGAAGTACCTATCGGTACACACCTGAACCGAAACATGAAGCCGGAACAAGATACCATGTTTCCATCAATGACAACATAGTGAAATCAACCAATTGAGTGTCAATTGCCAACAATCTCCCTCTTTGGCATTGATGGCAACACTCATGTGAAAAATGGTCAAGGTTTCATCTGCTGGTTTCATCCTGCCTGCTTCCCCTGAGCTGAATATTCATCAATGCAAAAATACTCCATACTCCATGTCTCCCCCTAATTTATACAACCCCTTCTATAATTTTTCACATCTATATCACTCCCCCTTTGACATCAATGCCATAAAAAATTGTAAAAATAATGTCATAGATCCAAAACTGTACAATGAGTATCCCAAAAATATCTTACTGGAGCTTAACAAATTTCAAAATTTCTAGATATGCCTTCTCCAATAGCTCAAGATAAGTATCCCAACCAGATTTTAAAGTGTCATAAATAGAAACAAGTCCATTTAGTATATGTGCAAATGACTCTTTCTCACTTACCTCTGCCGGTGTGGGCTTTCCAACTATATCCATACATTCCTTCTTATGTACACAAAGGGAATCCAACCAGGGACTCACCAAACCTCTTAAACTTCTATCTATTCTTATTATCTTGTCTTTATCTTTCTCAAGAATGGAAATTTGGGCTTCCAAAATCAAAATTTGACCATCAATGGATGTAGTCAATGAAGTCAATCCATCAAAAGAATTATCCATACTTGCAACTTTCTCCTGAAATTCCTTAATCTTCTTATCCACATTAATTGTAAGTATATCTGTGTTACAACATACCCTATAAATATTTGTACACTGCTTCAAAGAATTATCTATTAGTTTCAACTTTTCATCAATCTTCTTCTTCTCAGATGAAATCACCTGATCAAATGCAACTCTTTTAGCCTGTGTGAATCTCTCCAGTGCTTGTTGGTTTGAGATCTATTGCAAGGATTGAAAATCCTTTGAAATGTGCTCAGTAATTGTCTTTAGCTTGCTTGATGGGCTCACTTCATTGTCAATCTTGCACTCTGGGGCTAGTCTATGTAAAACAATGATTGACTGATCAATAATCCCTTTATCTATAGATCCCTCCTTCATTAATTTATGTGCAGCCATCATCATGAGGTCATTAGGACTCATCTCAGTTATGTTTTTCTTTACAACCTGCGAGGTGTCAATTGACAACAATGATGGACCTACTACCAGTTCTCTGATAGATTCTTCTTTCTTCTCCTTTGATGATTTGTCCTTTATAGGTTCTTCACTTGCACCAGTGGCTTCACCAAAAGGTGCAGTTTCTATAACTATCGGCTCCCCTATAGGAACTATAACCTTGACCTATACATTTGTATCCGGAGGACTATTATCCTCAACATTAGTATCCTGTACATTTGTATCTGAAGGACTATTATCCTCAACATTAGCATCCTATACAATATCAACCTTTTCATTCTTTGTATTTGCCAGTATCTCAACATTTGTCTATATACTTGTATCTACCAGGGGCTTGATTTCCACTATCTTAATGTCCTTAAAAATTGAGGGTGAAGTACCCAAAATACCCTTTCCTTTTCCTTCAACCGAGGTGTCTGCAGTTTCTGTCTTTGATTTTGGTGAAGTAAAGAAACCTATGTTCTCTCCAAAGAACTTAACCCATGCCTTTTGAGTCTCCTTCATGATCTCATTTACCCTTCCTAGCATCAGACTGGTTATTCTATGTTTTCTATTAAAGAATTTTCTATCTGCCACCTCAAGTGTCCTTTCTATTTTCTCTGGATCAATAGTAACACAAACAGATAATAACTCTTGAATTTTAATATGCTTGTCTTCTTGCATTGCTGATAGTCTCCTAGTATCTAACATATCATACAATTCTACCAGTATTCGGTCTTCAGTTTCTATCAAGGCTTTCTTGTAAATATCCAAATATAACAAAACTGCCTCCTCTATTTCTCTCTGTTCAACATTATCTAAACGATCATAGTAAAACTATACATTCTTTAACATGCCATCCTTAGTGATTTCATCTACTAACTCTGCACAAGGTTTTGGTGGAATGATAGTTACATTACTAGATTGAATAGACGCATCAATGCTATTCTTCTTCTTTCTTCTTGCAGTACCGAATGGAGTTGAAGGTGTTACCTTTGGTGCTTGCTTCTATGTTGGTATTTTGAATGTAACCTTCCTAACTGGTTGCTTTTTAGCTTCTACTATTGTTTCCTCTATTTTCTTTCTTACAACCCTCTTGAATGCCAGGGGTGTATCATCTTCAGATTCAGACTCAGTTGTAACAGGCTCAATGTGTACTTCTAGATTCTTCCTCTTCCTGCCTTTCTCCAAGACAACATCAATTTATGCTTTAATTTCTTGTGAGACCTTCTCAAAAAAATTTCTTTCTTTTCCTTCCTTCTTCTCTCTTTTCTTTCAGTTGAACTCTGTTTCAACCTCTTGTGTTTTTTGTTTTGCAGTACCACAAGGCTTCTCTGCCTGATCAATAGGTGCATCAATCAACATTTTTGCATAAGCATCAAGGATTTGTGCATCCACTTCATAGCCCATTTCCTCAATCCAAATCTTTTGGGGCTTAACCGCTTCCATAAGTGTTTCATCCTTCATCACCATGAAGCATATGTCGGTTGAGTATTTCTTAACAATATGCTTATGAAGCCTTTCCCTAGATTTCATAGATTTCTAGAATCCCTTAAAATATCCCCATACTTTAACATCTCTCTGACTGCCTAAAGTAGCAATTGATTGTTTCAATTGTCTCCCTACTGGGATATCAAATGCCCATTGCCTCTTCCCAAAATTGGGAGTGTCATTCATGAAAAATAACATTAAACAAACAATTAAGTTTCCATACTAGAAAGTTCTTTTCTTTTCACCTTTAATCTTTCCTAGGTTTATTAATAGTTCATCTAACATCCAACCTCATAGATCCAATTTCTCATTTTCTCTCATCATTTTGTAAGCTGTGAAAATGTAGGAAATTCAGTCAGTTTGATTGAGTTACCTTATATTTGATGATCATGCTACTGAATTTGATGTCCGTGTCGGTAATGGTGCTTATTCTCATAGATCTTCTGTTAGATGTCACACCCGTGATTTTGTTGACATAATCATTGGAAACCTTCTTGTCTGGACATTTCCCAACCTGTGGTAAACCAGTGATTTCCCTGATGGCTTCCTTGGTGATCTTGTGAGGTATATCTAACTAAATAAATTCCCCATGTACTCTACTCAAAACATACCTTATGATTTCATCTTCGAACTCTAGGATGTCCAGAATGCCAGTAAACCATAAGTCTTCAATGTGCTTGTATGCTGGCTTGATCTTTCTAGAATCTCTCATAAGATTTCTCATGTACATGCCCTTTATTTCATATGTCCCCAAATCCTCAATGTGACAATGTATGTATGCCCTAACATCTTCTACATAGACAACTCTCTCTAAAACACACGGAAATGCTCCAACTGAATCTTCCAGGTAGCCAAGTGTAGATACCACTTGAAAATTGGCCTGGGATGGTCCTTGACCTCTACTACAATAGGATTTGCAACAAAGATAGGAATAGATGAAGATCCCGCTTCCATGATTAAATATAAATACCTATTGATTGCTTCCGATGAAAACCCTTAACAAATTCTTCTAGTCACCAGTGAAATTACTCAAGAAGATATCTAATCACACTGAATAGCCTTTGATCACTCTTAATCACTCTTAATTACATTGAAATCTCTCTAAATGGAAGGTGATCAATAATGAGGTGAATTTGACCTTTTAACCTCCAAGAAAAACCCTAATCTTCCATTGACGTCGATGACTGTCGATGAAAGATACCGGATCTCGAACACAACATCTCCATGCCGGATAAGCATCTCCAATGTCTGGAACATCTTATAGAACCTCTTCCCAGGGCATATGCAACATCTTCCTGAATTTTTCCTACCCCTAAGGTATCTGCCTCAGTTACCAGATGAGGTACCTACCAAAGCTAGAGCAACTTCCTCTACCCGATAAGTAACCGGTGCATTCCCATTTGTTGATTATTCTTCAGTCTTCCTAACCCATCTCTGAATATGATCTTGTCGAATTTCACTAACCTTCTCTTTTCCTTTTTGATTTGATCCTCCATTACCAATTGGTGGATTTTTCCTTCTACACAATTTAGCAATATGTCCAACCTCATTACATGCATAAAATGTAACATTGTTCCTTTGAATTGCTTTGCTAAAACCAATATAATTGCTTGAACTGCACTGAGTAGCCATATGTCCAAATTTTCCACATGCATAGAATTTAACATTCATTGTGCAATATTCTATCTTATGACCATACTTATTGCATTTAGAACATTTACCGGGAGCAGAATCAGGGTTCAGATTTGTTCGTTTCTACATTGCCTAACCATGTGACCAAATCTATTGCAAACAAAATATCTACCATTAAATTTATAAGGATTAAATTGCCTTACCGGTGCCTTATGATTTTGATCTTCATTAGTAGTATCGGAACTCTGTCCTTGCTCAAATCCAAGTCCACTGGAATCTCCAATCTGCCTTTGTCTCTTCAACAACTCATCTAGATGTGCTAAACTAATCTTGATTTTTTCTTTATACTCACTTGTAGTAGTTAGATCTTCTCTCAGAATTATCATTTGTCTCTCAATATCTTGTCCATTACTCTGGGATTGTACTAAATCAGTTCTCAACATATCATTCTCATGAACCAACATACCACATTCTTCAAATTTGTTCTTTAGGGATACATCAAGATTTTCTTCCTTTTTCTTCCAGTCCTCAATCTCCTTAGAAATTCTCATTGTTATAGCTTCCATTTCATTTCTCATAACCATGTTCTCCTAACTCAATTTCTAGAATTGTTCCTTAAGTGCATCTTTTTCTTCATCATCCTGAATTTGCAAAAGTTCCTTCCTCCTGGCTTGAACAAATGATAGCCTCTTCTGTAGGACAAGAATGAATTCCTTAGCACAATTTAATTCATCTTATAGATTCAAGCTCTTCAACCTTTCAACATCATAATCTTTAAGTGCCATCTCAAGTTGCTTCTCCAAACCCATGTCCATGGATTCTGGATTTGGGATCTCCCTCAAGCTATTAAAATTCCTCCGAGGTACAAAGCTTTGATACCAATTGTTGGAATCCAATAACACTAAGCGGGGGGGGTGAATCGGTGTTATACTGGGAAGTCCAATTTTAGCCTTATTAAAACATGCATACACCAACTGGTATACCGGTACATATCAAATTGAAAGAAGTAAAGCAACCAATAAGCCGATCACATAAATCAGAACCATAACACACAAAATTATACATGGAAAACCTCAAAGAGGAAAAACCACGATGGAATTTGTGACCCACAATATCAATCCAATGGCCATATGAAGAGATATTATAAAATATAAGGGGGCCTGCACTTTCAGGAAGGCTTACAGCCTAGAGCACAGTCCTCATCACAAAAGGAGCCTCACTAACTACATATAAATCCAGACTATAATCCAAAGAAGTGTTGAACTGCTAAGATAGCATATTCTATGCCAGAATATAGTTCTGGTTTAAGCTCTGTCTATTTCTGTCTAAAACCCTAAACCCTTTGCTAGAATAACCCTTACATAAGTATCCTCACATACATGATCTCTCTGATATATTTTGCATCATATCACATCACATCTCCATAATCTCCTATATAAAAAATGATCTAATCGACCTGACCTATATACCTTATATAATTTATCATGCCTCATGGCGGCTTACAAATATTATTACAATATCAAATTACATGTCGGCTAGATAACATAAATAAATGAATATAAAAAACAACTGTTGATGCTGGATCCAAGAGATTTCGGCCTACATTGCCGGTAACCAAAGAAATCCTTCTATCCTACCAGTGTCGGTGCCGATGTAGTGACTATGAAGTGCTTGCTGGTACATAGCTAAACCAAAACATGAAGCCAGAACAAGATATCATGTTTCCATCAATGACAACATAGTGAAAACAACCAATTGTGTGTCAATCGCCAACAGGTTCTTGCTCATAAACTCTGATTTGACTTCTATTCAGCTCATCCACCTTGACATTAGTACTCTCCACAATTATCTGCAATCCCTTGTTATAACATCTATATGCCTTGATTTCATTAGAATAACCAATAAATATGGCTTCATCACATCTAGGATCAAATTTTCCAATGATATCATCTCTCTTGATATAACATTTACTACCAAATTTTCTGAAATACTTAACTATAAGTGTATTGCCAAACCATAATTCATAAGGTGTCTTATCGATTTCTCCTTTGATATGTAATCTATTGAATGCATAAACCATTATGCTTGCTACTTCTCTCCAGTAGATATGAGGCAGAATACCTTTCATCATCATTGTTCTAGCAACATCCATGATAGTTTTGTTCTTCCTTTCCACAACCCCATTTTGCTGAGGTGTCTGAGGAGCAGAAAATTGTCTCCTCATACCATGCTTCTCACAAAAGTTATTAAACTCATTGGATGTGAAATCTCCACCATGATTTGACCTCAAACATTTAATCTTCAATCCTATCTCAGTTTCCACTTTAGCTTTAAAGATTTTAAACTTTTCAAAAGCCTCAAATTTATCCCTTAGAAAAGTAACCCACATCATTCTAGAATAATCATCAATGATTAGCATAAAATATCTATCACCTTGAAAAATTTTAACTCTACCAAGGCCACACAAATTAGTATGAAGAAGATCAAGAACATCATTAGATTTATCTTGTATACTCCTAAAAGAAGTTCTAACTTGTTTACCCATTTGACATTCTTTACATACCAGACTATAGTGCTTCACAATCTTAGGTATATCTCTAACTTCCTTAATTGAGCTTATCTTCACAATGCAATCAAAATTCACATGACATAGCCTCTTATGCCATAGCCAACTCTCATAAATTTGTGCAATCAAACATGTCTTCTCACCAGAATTCAAATGAAATATATTACCTTTGGTCCGTGTACCGGTTGCAATCTCAAAACTAGATCTATTAATGATTTTGCATTTTCCATCCTTGAACTGTAATTGAAATCCCTTATCCACCAATTTTCCTACACTCAAAATATTATTCCTTAAACCTTCAACAAAGTAAACATTATCAATATTTTTCTTACCGTTCAATGATATAGTTCCTTTTCCTTTGATCATACATGCTTTGTCATCTCCAAATCTAACCAGACCACCATCAAATTATTGCAAAGATAGAAACTTCCTTTTATCTCCAGTCATATGATGTGAACAACCACTGTCAATTACCCATTCATCCTTGTCTTCAATTTTAGCAGCAAGTGCCTTCTCTTCAGGTACATTCTCTTCTAGTGCAGGAACATCTTCCTTAATAGAGAGGAACACCCATTCTTTCCCATTATCGGAAACACTAATAGAGTCTTCTATCAGTTCATCATCAGAATCAGTAACATCTTCCTCATCCGCTATGTAGCATGATTTGTCTCTATTTTTTCTATACTTATACTTTCTCTGATATCCAGAGTTAGGCTTAAATGATCTTCTAACTCTTTCTTCAAATCTTGAATTCCTTTCAAGACATCTAGATGCAAAATGACCAATCTTATTACATGAAAAACATTTAAAAGGTCATTTTCCTTCATACTTACTTCCTACCGGTCCTTTAGGTACTCTTCTAGTAAATAATGCTTCAAGTTTTTGAAACTCATCATCTTCTCTCTTCATATCATCCAATTCCTTTGCATATAAATATTTCCAATCTTGCTTACTGGTCGATGATGTAGATGCATCAAAAGCCAGTTCAGACTTCACAGCTCCATAAGGTCTAAATTCGTGAAGCTCAAAAGCAGATAATTTCCCAATCAAGGTATCTTTGTTAACAAAAGTATTAGCCATTGTTCTCAATTCATTAATTGTTGTACCCTTAATCTCTTAAGAAGGTGGTAGGGATCTCAAAAATTTAGAAACAATTTCTTCACTCAGAGTTCCAGCACAACATTGAATTTTCATAACAATCTCATTTACCCTTTCCATGAATACAATAATCCTTTCATCTTCTTCCATCTTAAGGTTATCATATCTCACCTGGTAACCATCAAGTTTAGAAATGTTGACAATAGGGTCACCTTCATAAGAGTCTCCAACTTATCCCATATAGCCTTTCCAGATGATTTGTTAATTAATCTCATTATTTTTTGATTAGAAAGTACACACAAGAGGGCTTCTCTTGCTCTACAATCATTCTCAATATCCTTATCCAAGTTTTCCAGAGGAGGATTCCTACATGCCGGATTATGAGGTGCGACACCATTCTGTGTGATCTCCCAAATCTCCTTACCAAGACATCTCAGATGAGTCTCCATCTGAATCTTCCATACTGTGTAATTTGTTCCCTCAAGCCAAGGAATATCTCTATGAAAGATAGCTCTAGATGAACTAGATGAACTTGAACTGTTAGTCACCATAGGATCTTCCTCAAGCAATTAATATTTCTACAGAGAAGAACAAAGATCTGATACCAATTGTTAGACAGTTCAAATAATTGGAAGACAACTAAGAGGTGTGGGTGAATCAATTGTCATAGATTACCAAAACATTTAGTAATTAAAAATTTACTACCGAAACCCAAAACATTAATACCGAAATGCTTACACCAAATACTAGAATAGCAGTTAAACCAATTAAGCATAAACAATAATCAAAGAATAAATACCATCCACATGACACCAAGATTTATACGTGGAAAACCCGATTAAGGGAAAAACCACTATGGGAAGCCTACCCATAGTCAGATAATACTTCTACGGTAAGTATGCAAGTTACAATTGAGGGGCCTGCACTTGTAGGAAAGTCAATAGCCTAGCACGCATTGCTCATCACAAAAGGAGTCTCACTGACTACAATCCGGAAGAATGAATGAACTGCAAAGATAGAATCTCCTATGCCTAAGTACATTTTCGGTTAAGCTCAACACCAGAGGACTAAATCCTCTTACATAAACCCAAATCAATCTCGAATGATCAAAAAAATCCTTTGCTTGAATGATATTATATTATTCGCACATTACATATCTATATCCCATACCTATATCCTTATGATCTACAATGAGATCTTACGTCATATATATACAAATCCTTGACCATAAACAATCAGGTCGACCACAAGACAATAAACCAATTAAATAATTACAAAACATGTCGGCCTCAGACCAAACAAATAATATCCAACTCCTAAGACATCCTAGTAACACATCGAGAGGTCCAATCCACATGTTACATTAAGTCGGTCCATAACCTAGACCAATCGGGACCCAATATAGGTCGACATGCTAAAGCAATGATCCCAATCTGCCAAGTCTCAAACATGATCATCATCAACATATTGAAACTCTACCAGAAGCTGCACCAACACCACTTATCCATATCATCAAAGATCTTCAACAAAGCTCTGCCAGTGAAACCCTCACTAGAACCACAAACCAAGCATTCAAGCAATCAGGATAGCATCCGATCACCAGACCAAAACCAATTGACTTAATATGAACATGAGTAAGATAATTACATAACCAAATCATACTAGAGGATACTGGATCATGCCGGACCTAATCCAACCAGAAACCACTCAACCTACTAGGACTAGAAGGGTGTTGGTAAAGCATCCAAAATAGCTAGTGTTGACATCAATGAAAAAACATCAATGCAACACATAATTAATTCCTCCAAATGGCCAACAAAGAGAAGATGAATAATTTGAGCAACTTGAAGTCCTATTTTCTATAAGAGTACCTAAAGGACCAGTAGGAAGTAAATATGAAGGAAAAGCACCTTTTAAATGTTTTGCATGTAATAAGATTGATCATTTTGCATCTAGATGTCCTAAAAGGAATTCAACATTTGAAGACAGAGCTAGAAGATCTTGTAAGCCTAACCCTGGATATCAGAACAAGTATAAGTATAGGAAAAATAGAGACAAAACATGCTACATAGCGGATGAGGAAAGTGTGACTGATTCTGATGATGAACCGACAAAAGAATCTGCTAGTGGTTCTGACAATGGGAAGGAATGGGTGTTCTTGGATATCAAGCAAGATGTTTTGGCACTAGAAGAGAATGTACCTGAAGAGAAGGCACTTGCTTCTAAAATTGAAGATAAGGATGAATGGGTAATTGACAGTGGATGTTCACATCATATGACTAGAGATAAAGGGAAGTTTCCATCTTTGCAAGAATGTGATGGCGATCTAGTTAGATTTGGAGATGACAAAGAATGTATGATCAAGGTAAAAGGAACTATATCATTGGATGGTAAGAAAAATATTGATAATGTTTATTATGTTGAAGGTTTAAGGCATAATATTTTAAGTGTAGCACAATTGGTGGATAAGGTATTTCAATTACACTTCAAGGATGGAAAATGCAAAATCATTAATAGATCTGGTTTGGATATTGCAACCGGTACACAATCAAAAGTTAATATATTTCATTTGAATTCCAGTGAGAAGACATGTTTGATTTCCCAAATTGATGAGAGTTGGCTATGACTCATAAGGTTGTGTCATGCGAATTTTGATTGCATTGTGAAGATCAGTTCAACTAAGGCAGTTAGAGATATACCTATGATTGTGAAGCCCTATAATCCACTATGTAAAGAATCTCAAATGGGAAAACAGGTTAAAACCTCTTTCAAGAGTATACAAGATAAATCTAATGATGTTATTGACCTTATTCATATTGATTTGTGTGGCCCTACTAAAGTTACAAGTTTTCAAGGTGATAGTTATTTTATGCTAATCATTGATGATTATTCTAAAATGATGTGAGTTACTTTTCTAAGGGATAAATCTGAGGCTTTTGAAAAGTTTAAAATCTTTAAACCTAAAATTGAGATTGAGATAGGATTGAAGATTATGTCTAGGGTCATATCATGGTGGTGAATTCACATCCAGTGAGTTTAATAACTTTTGTGATAAGCATGGTATAAAGAGACAATTTTCTGCTCCCTGGACACCTCAGCAAAATGGAGTTGTGGAAAGGAAGAACAAAACTATCTTGGATGCTGCTAGAACAATGATGATGGAAGATAGTCTACCTCATATCTACTTGAGAGAGGCAGTGAGCACAACAATCTATACATTGAACAGAGTACATATCAAAGGAGAAACTGGTAAGAAACTTTATGAATTATGATTTGGCAATACACCTACAGTTAAGTATTTAAGAATCTTTGGTAGTAAATGTTATATCAGGAGAGATGATATTATTGGCAAATTTGATCCTAGATGTGATGAAGGAATTTTTATTGGTTATTCTGATGAAGGCAAAGCATATAGATGTTATAACAAGAGATTGTAGAGAATTGTGGAGAGTGCTAATGTCAAGGTAGATGAGGTGAATAGAAGTCAAATCAGAGTTTATGAGCAAGAACCAGTAGTGGAAATGATCATAATTGAATTAGTAGCACCTTTACTAGAACAAAATGTTGAACCAGTTACTCTGACAGTATCAGAAAATTCAACAGTAACTGAAGAACCGAGAAGAGGAATAGAGAGTCAAAAGACCCCTAGGTATGTGAAATTGAATCATTCAGAAGATCAGATCATTGGGGATAAGAACAATTGAGTTATGCTAAGAAGGAGACTAGAATCTAATGAGGTATGTTTAATTTCTCATGTTGAACCGGTGTTGGTAATTGAAACATGTAAAGATGAATGTTGGATGAAAGCTATGGAAGAAGAATTAGATCAGATAGAGAAAAATAACACATGGACTTTAGTTCCCAACCTAAAAATAAGAATGTTATTGGAACTAAATGGGTTTTTAGGAATAAATTAAATCATGATGGATAAGTTGTAAGGAATAAAGTAGATTGGTTTGTAAAGGATATTCTTATAAGGAAGGAATTGATTATAGTGAAACTTTTGCACCTATAGCTTGGATTGAAGCTATAAGATTATTTCTTTCCTATATTGCCCATAAGAACTACAAGGTTCTTTAGATAGATGTCAAGTGTGCATTTTTGAATGAGGATTTTGATGAGGAAGTTTATATTGAGCAATCTGATTGTTTTTCACTTTTAGATGATATAAACATGGTCTACAGGTTAAGGAAATCTTTATATGGATTGAAACAGGCACCTAGAGCTTGGTATGCAAGGTTAGATAAATATCTTTTGAAGCTTGGTTTCACTATATTTAATGTTGACAATAATCTATATTATAAAGTAACTGCTGATGATATATTGATTATTGAAGTTTTTGTTAATGACATCATTTTTGGAGGTGAAGATAACTTGTGCATGAAATTTTTCTTAGGTTTGCAGATTACTCAAACTGATAAAGGTATTTTCATCTGTCAAACTAAGTATGCTAAGGAATTGTTGAATCAATTTGGTATGCTAGATTCTAGACCAGTAAGTATTCCAATGGTTACAAGTGATAAATTATCGAGGAAAGATGTTTCTGCACAGGTAAATCCTAAAAGATACAAATCTATGATTGGTGGTTTGCTATATTTGACTCAGACTTGGCTTGACATAATGAATGTTGTTTGTATTGCATCTAGATTTTAGAGTGATCCTAGAGAGAATTATGAGTGTGGTGAAAAGAATTTTTAGATACTTGCAAGGTACATCTGAATATGGCTTGTGTTACCCTAAGGATGATGACTTTACTTTATGTGCATATAAAGATGCAGATTGGGTTGGTGATGTTGATGAACGGGAAAGTACTTCTAGTGGAGCTTTCTTTCTTGGAAAGAAGTTGGTTTCATGGATCAACCAGAATCAATCATGTACTTATTTATCTAATGTTGAAGTTGAGTATGTTGCTACTGCTACTAATTGTACACAGGTTCTATGGATGAAGCAAATATTGAAGGATATCAAAGTGTATCGCACTGTACCGGTAGTTATTCATTGTGATAACTCCATTGCTATATACATATTAAAGAATCTAGTATTTCACTCTAAGACAAAGCACATGTCTATTAAGTATAAATTTTTGAAGGAGAAGGTGGAAGAAAATGAAGTTAGACTAGTTTATGTGAACACTAAAGAACAAATTGCATATATTTTCACTTAACCTTTTCCTAAGGAATCATTTGAGTACCTGAGAGATAGATTAGGGGTTTATGCCCCTCCGACAGAGAATTGATTGATGTTATTTGACATCAGTCTAGTATGTATTATTAGAGATATTATTCATTTTGACATTGATGTGGGGATGCTACTACTTAGGGGGAGTAGTTAGCCTTGTGTCTTAGTGGTTTTTGGTTTTGCTTTGATATTTTTGTCAAATTTCTAGCATTGATGTCAAAGGGGGAGTGATATATGTGAAAAATAGAGCTTTACAGAGATATCATTCACAGGGGGAGTTTGGTCTTTATTTCAAAACTTTATTGCTCTATCTTTATGGGAGATTGTTGGTTGTCTTCCATTGGGGAGACTTGTTTTGGCATTTCTTGGCACTTGGATGTTCTTCACATCTAGCATTGCCATCAGTGCCAAAGGGGGAGATTTTTGGCCATTTGGAGGAATTGATTATGGAATTGATATTTTTTCATTTATTTCAATGCTACCTATTTTGGATGCTTTACCGACATGCTTCTAGTCCCGGTAGGTTATTTGGTTTCTGGTTGGATTTGATCCAGTATGATCCAGTATGCACCGGTATGTTTGGGTCATGGAATTGGCTTATTCATGCTACTCATGTTCATGTTCAGTCATTTGGTTTTGTTTTGGTGATCAAAAGTTATCCTGTTTGCTAGAAAGATTGGTTTATGGTTTTGACGAGGGTTTCATTGACAAAGCTTTGATGAAGATCTTTGATGACTTGCATAAGTGGTGCTGGTGCAGCTTCTGGTATGGATTCAGGATGCTGATGGTGACCATGTTAGAGACTTGGTGGATTGATTTTATTGCTTTGGCATGCATGGACCTATATTGGGTCCCAATATTATCTAGGTTATGGACGGACTTAATGTAACGTGTGGATTGGTGCTCTCGATGTGTTTCTAGGATGTCTTATGGGTTGAATATTATTTGTTTGGTCTCTAGCCAACATGTTATGTAATTATGTAATTTTTTTATTATCTAGTGGCCGACTTTATTGTCTATGGTCAAGGGTTTGTATATATATGATGTAAGATCTCATTGTAGACCAGATAGGGAGGGATATGGAAAGGTATTGAGTGAATAATGCAATAATCATTTAGGTAGAGGATTTGGTCGATCATTGGTGATCGAGTTGGGTTTATGTAAGAGGATTTAGTCCTCTGGTATTGAGCTTAACCGGAACTGTCTTTAGGAATAGGAGATGCTATCTTTGCAGTTCATTCATTTCATCGACTTGCAGTCTGGATTTCTATGTAGTCAGTGAGACTCCTTTTATGATGAGAAGTGTGCTCTAGGCTGTTGGCCTTCCTGCAAGTGCAAGCCCCTCAATTATAATTCACATACTTACTGCAGAAGTATTAACTAACTTTGGGTAGGCTTCCCACTATGGTTTTTCCCTTTACTAGATTTTCCACGTATAATTCTTGGTGTCATGTGAATGGTATTTATTCTCTGATTTTTGTTTATGCTTAATTATTATATCTGCTATTTCGGTATTTGGTTTATACATTCCAGTATTGATCTTTTGGGTTTTGGTATTAAATTTATAATTGCTTAAGGTTCTGGTAATCTATGACAATTGATTCAGCCCCCCCTCTCTATTGTCTTCCGGTTATTGGAACTCTCTAACAGTTTATACATTCAATAGAATTCGTATCAAAGGAGATACTAGTAAGAAACCTTATGAATTATGGTTTGGTTATTCCCCTACTCTTAAGTATTTCAAAATATTTGGAAGTAAGTGTTATATCAAGAGAGATGATTCCATTGGAAAGCTTGACCCTAGATGTGATGAAGGAATATTTCTTGGTTATTGAATTAAAAAAAAAGCATATATATGTTATAAAAAAAGATTGCAGAGAATTGTGGAGAGCGCTAATGTGAAAGTGGATGAGCAACACAAAGACCAAGCTAAATCTTATGATAGTGAACCAATAGTGGAAACGATCATAACTGATCTAGTATTGCATGTACCAGAACATAATACTAAACTAGTTACCGTAGCATCATCAGAGAACTCAACTATAACTAAAGAGCAACACAAAGAACTTGAAAATAAAAAAACACCAAGGTATGTAAGTCTAAATCATTCTGAAAATCAAATCATTGGAGACAAAAACAAGGGAGTTATGACAAGAAGAAGATTGGCAAATCAAGAGGTATGTTTCATTTCTCATATTGAACTGACATTAGTAATTGAAGCTTGTAAAGATGAATGTTGGATGAAAGCTATGGAAGATGAATTCGATTAGATAGAAAAGAACAATACTTGGACTTTAGTTCCTAGGCCTAAAAATAAGAATGTTATTGGAACTAAATGGGTTCTTAGAAACAAACTGAATAAGGATGGACAAGTTGTAAGAACACAAGGCCAGATTGGTCTTCAAAGGATATTCTTAGAAGGAAGGAATTGATTATGGTGAAACTTTTGCATCGATAGCTAGAGTTGAAGCTGTGATACTATTTCTTGCTTATGCAACCTATAAGAACTACAAGGTCTATCAAATAGATGTTAAGTGTGCATTTCTGAATGGAAAACTTGAAGAAGTCTTTATTGAGAAACCTGATGGATTGTTACTGAAAAATGACAAAAATATGGTTTGTAGATTAAGGAAAGCACTTTATGGATTAAAACAGGCTCCTAGAGCTTGGTATGCAAGGTTGGATAAGTATCTTTTGAAGCTTGATTTTATAAAAAGCTAATTCTAGCAGTAACCTATAATATATGATCACTAATGATGATATTCTAATTATTGAGGTATTTTTTGATGATATCTTTTTTGGAGGTGAAGAAAAATTATGCATGGAATTCTTTGATGATATACAAAGTGAATTTGAAATGTCTATGATTGGAGAAATAAAAAAATTTCTAGGTTTGTAGATTACTCAGACTGGAAAAGGCATCTTTATCCCCACCAGTAAATTGTCAATTAAAGATGTATCCCCTCCAGTAAATCTACAACATACAAATCCATAATTGGTGGTTTGCTATATTTAACTCATTTTAGACTGGATATAATGAATGTAGTCAGTATTGTATCTAGATTTCAAAGTAATCCAAGAGAAAATCATGAAAGTGCAATAAAAAAGGACATTCTAGTATTTGCAAGGAACAACTAAATATGGTTTATGGTACCCTAGAGATGATGAATTTACTTTATGTGCATATATAGATGCAGATTGGGCAGGTGATGTTGATGACTGAAAGGGCACATCCGGTGGAGCATTCTTCCTTGGGAAGAAGTTGGTTTCATGGATCAACAAGAAGCAGTCATGCATTTCTTTATCTATTGTTGATGCTGAATATGTTGCAGCCGCAAGTAATTGCACTCAAGTTCTATGGATGAAGAAGATGTTGAAGGATATACAAGTGAGTTGTAATGATCCAGTTCTTATCCATTGTGATAACTCTACAACTATTGACATATCCAAGAATCCGATATTTCACTCCAAGACTAAGCACATATCAATCAAGTATAAGATTTTAAATGAAAAGGTAGAAGCAAAAGAAGTCAGATTGATTTATGTGAACACTAAAGAATAGATAGAAGACATCTTCACTAAACCTTTGTCTCAAGAATCATTTGAATATTTGAGAGATAGATTGGGGATTTCTACCCCTCCGGTAGAGACTTAAATGATGTAGATGTGCATCAATCCAGTATGCTTTATCAGAGCTATCATTTGCTCTAGACTGATGAAATAATGCTACTACTCAAGGGGAGTAGACAACTTTAAGATTTACATTTTTTTTATTTTGTTTGATTCTTTGGCATTGCTATCAAAGGGGGAGGAAATATATGTGAAAAACCATTGCTATTTATTTCTCAGATTGATTTCACTCCTTAGGGGGAGTTTGGTGGTATTTGGTCTTTTGATTTAGATTTGGTTCAAAGATTTAGTGCTATATCATTTTATGGGAGATTGTTGGCTATCTTCCATTAGGGGAGACTTGTTTGGCATTTTCTTGGCACTTGGATGTTTTTCACATCTAGTGTTGCCATCAATGCCAAATGGGAAGATTGTTGGCCATGTGATGGAATTGATAATGTGTTGCATTGATGTTTTGTCACTGATGTCAACACTAGCTCTTATGGTTGTTTATCAGCTTCGGGTAGAAGGATTGGATTAGGAAGATTATCAGTTGATTGTCACTGATATGATCTCGATGATGGAATAAGTTTGTATGGATGGTTCATATGCTTCTGAAGTATGTTTCAGCCAGTCAGTATTGACTTGATAATCAGATGCTATCTCATATTCTAGTAAGCCTTCTTTAATGGTCTGGTAAGGGTTTCACCGATAGAGCTTTATTGAAGATCCTTGATGTAATGCATAAGTAGTGTTGGTGTAGCTTCTAGAAGGGATTCAAGATGTTGATGGTGATTTTGTTCATGCCTTGACTAATTGGTATCATTGATTTGGCATGTGTGGATCTAATTTAGGTCCGGTTCTATCTAAGTTATGGACCGATTTTTATGTAACATATTGGTGGATCCTCCGATGCACTTCCAAGATGTTTTATTGATTGGATGATGTTTGTTTGGCCTTAGGCCAACATGCTTTATATTTTTATTTCAGGGATTATGTAATGGATCTATTGAATTATCATTTGGGTGGCTAACCTAATTAGTTAGGTCTCGGGTTGGTATAAATATATGTAAGATCTCATTGTCGATCATGTATGTATGGATGTATGAATGGGCAAGGAGTGAATAATCTAATAGTCATTTTTGCAGAGTATTTGGTGGATCATAGGTGATAGAGTTGCGTTTATGTAAGAGGTTTTAGGCCTCTGATATCGAGCTTAACTAAAACTGTAATCTGGCATTTCTGATGTTATCATTGAAAAATTCTTCTTCTCTCTGGATTGTTGTCCAAATATTTTGAGGTGGTTGAAATCTCTGTAGTCAGTGAGACTCCATTGTGATGAGCAGTGAGCTCTAGGCAGTGTGCCTTCCTGCATGTGCAGGCCCCTATTGTAATCATATACTTGGTGCATAAGCATCATCTGACTGTGGGTAGGGTTTCCCATCGTGGTTTTTCTCTTTACTATGTTTTCCACATACAAATCATGGTGTTATGTGTTATAGTTGCATGGTATTGATTCTATGGTTTTCAATTATTCTTTAATTTTTAACCAGTTATTTCGGTATAAGGTTTTAAGTGCTTTAATTCACATAATCTATTAACAACTGATTCACCCCCCTCTCTGTTGTTCACCGGTTATCCTAACACACTGTTGTTTACACTTTGAACTGGGTTCTTGTGAAGAAGTGTAATGATAAAACACATTATGAGCTTTGGTATGGAAAAATGCCTAATGTCAATTACTTTAAATTTTTGGGAGCATATTGTTTATTAATAGAGATGATTTTTTGGTAAATTTGATGCAAAGAGTGATGAAGGAACATTTCTTGGGTATTCCACAAAGAGAAAATATTTTAAGTGTTACAATAGAAGGACAAAGAACATAGTTAAGAGTATGAATTTTAAGGTTGATGAATTCTCTCACAAGCTTGATGAGATCAACAAACGGTGAAGAAAAACTAGTGTTTATTGAATCGGAAGTGTAGAAAAATGATGAACAAAACAATTCAGAAATAGGTGCTCAATCGATAGATGATGAGGAAGATGATGAACATGAAGAAGAAGTCACTGCACCAAAATTAGTAATCCCAAGATATGTAAGGATAAATCATTTAGATGACTATATTATAGGTGACAAGAATACTGGCGTGCTAACTAGAATAAAAATAAGAGAAAAATCTTATCTGATTTCAACTGTTGAACCAAAGACAGTTAGAGAAGCATTGAATGATGATGTCTAGATTAATGCAATGAATGAAGAACTAGATCAGATTGAGAAAAAAAACACATGGTCTCTTGTTCCTAGACAGGAAGACAAAATTTGATTGGTACAAAGTGGGTCCTTAGAAACAAGTTAAATGAAGATGGTGAGGTCGTGAGAAATAAGGCAAGACTTGTATGAAAAGGGTATACACAAGAAGAAGGGGAAGACTATGGTGAAACCTTTGCACTGGTGACAAGACTTGAAGGTGTTAGAATGTTGCTTGCCTTTGCATCTTTTATAGGTTTTAAGGTCTATCAAATGAATGTTAAATCAGCTTTCCTGAATGGTATTCTTGAATAAGAAGTGTATATAGAACAACCAGATTGGTTTTCTTTGACAGAGGATAAAGATATTGTATGTAGGTTACAAAAGGAATTATATGGATTGAAACAAGCACCCAGAGCATGGTATGAGAGACTGCATACACATCTGATTAAGATAGGATTCCAACGAACCAGTGAGGACAATAATATCTATCTAAAGACTGAAGGAGACCAAATGTTAATTGTAGATGTTTTTGTTGATGACATAATATTTCGAGGAGATGATGATTTGTGTATGACTTTTTCTGATGAAATGAAGAAAGAGTTTGAGATGTCTCTAATCGGTGAGATAAAGTTTTTCATTGGGTTACAAGTCTAGCAGCTAGAAAGTGGAATTTTTATTTGTCAGACTAAGTATGTGAAAGAATTTTTGAAGAATTTTTGGATGAAAGACTACAAACCAGTTGGTACTCCAATGGTGATAGGTTGCAGATTATCAAAAGAGGATGATCCACCCTTTGTAGATGAGAAAGAATATGAGTCTATGATTGGAAATTGCATTATGTTGTTCACAATAGACCGAATATTGCACATGCTATTGGTTTAGTTGCTAGATTTTAAAAGAGTCCCAAGGAGACACACATGGTAGCAGTAAAAATGATATTCAGGTATTTGAAAGGAATAGTTGATTATGGTTTATGGCATCCTTACAGAGGTAAATTTTCTTTGAAATTTTTCATAGATCCAGACTTGACTCGAAATGTTGATGACCAAAAAAGCACAATTGGTGGAGCTTTTCTTCCTGGAGATATACTTGTATCTTGGACCAATAAAAAGAAAACTCGTGTATCACAGTCAATTGCAGAAGTAGAATATGTGGCTGCATCTATGAATTGTACACAAGTTATTTGGATGAGACATGTTTTGGAAGGTTTTAAGAAGAATATGACTGAATCGGTGATTATTTATTGTGACAACACTAGTGCTATAAATATCTCTAAAAATATGGTGTTACATGCAAGAGATAAACATATTGAGTTAAAATATCAATTTATGAGGTAGAGAGTACATGAGAAGCAAGTGAGAATGGAACATGTGTCTAGCAAAGAGAAGTTAACAGATATATTCACTAAACCTTTTCCTAAGGTGACCTTTGAATATCTTAGAGGTAAATTAGGGGTTAGACCCCTACACAAGATCAATTAAGATGTAGGTGATGCATCAATCCAATGGACTTATTGAATATTTTTCACTATGAATTGATGAGTTGTGGGCTACTTCTCAGGCGGATTAGCTAAGATGAGGTTAGTAGAGATGATGGAGACAACAACAATATTGATGATGTTATAAGATTCATTTGCACCTTTGGCACTACTATCAAAGGGGGAGAAGTAATATGACAGGGAGAAGAAATGTAGCAGACATGGGAGAAGTAATATAATCAACAAAAGATTATACAAAGGAGGAGAAGAGAAAGTGAAGGATGATGAGTTTGATGAGTTTTCTTTTAGTGTTGCCATCAATGTCAAAGGGGGAGAATATTGGCATGATTGACATAACTGATGATTATGTTTACATATCAGTTTAAGGATTGTTGGTGATGATATAGTTTTTATGATAAGGAGAATGATGGCATGGTGATGTATGACCTGTATAGATTGAGATATTGGTTGGTGAGTTGGTGATCAGTTATTTGTGTTGTCATTAATGGAAACTATGGTAATTGTTTATTCTTGATTAATTTGTCATCTAGGTTTACCAGTGTAACCTAACTAGTAATGGATTAAGTTGGTGAGATGAATTGTGCAGGTGACATAAAACCTAGCAAATAGGACTTTAACCGGTAAAAATGAAAAAATGTTATACTTAAGCAATTGGTTCTGAATATTGATGAGGAATTAGGTGTTGCGATTTGAAACATGTGTTTCTATCATTGTAATGAGTCTATGACCAAAACAATATCATGTTTTGATAACGGAAAGTCATGTTTATGATTTACTGTTGTATTTTTAGTAGGGTTTTAGTAGGGTTTTAGAGCCGGTAACAAGATCTCTTAACCGATGATGCTTTATGGTTTGGCAGTGAATTTAATTATGTTCATAACTTGATGGTGACATGTCACAACTCGTGTGAGAAATTAAAATACTATTTTGGCGTGATTAAGGATGGAATTTCTTGGGAAACAATGAAGAGCACAGAAGAATATTTTAAGGGTTTGACAATGTATCAAATCGATGTGCAGTGATGAGTTATGATCATTCAATGATTGTAATTATCTTTTAATTTATTGTAATGATCTATATGATGATCTGTAAGGATTTTTAATGATTTGATATGATCTATGATGTAGATTCATTGTATATAGAGTTTTGTAATCGACAAAGATGTAAAGTGTATTTAGGTCAGTTTTGATGAAGTTTATTGTGTCGGTACTCTGAGAAAAGAGTGTGTAGCCAAACCATAGGTGTGTGTCTACAAGATTGAAGCAAATTGAAGCTGAAGTGGATCTGAACAAGCAAGTAGGAAGTGCTATTTCCAAATTGTTCATCTGTTGTTCCCTAACAGTTGTAGTAGGTTCAAAATCCCTTAACCAGGTAGGTCCTAATAGGCCTTGTTCCTGTAAATCTCTTAACTGGGTAGCTCAACAAATTGAGTTTAAATCCTCATGTGAGGTTGATTCTAATAGGGAAAAGCTCCTAACATAGGTCATATTATAGATCCCTTGACCAGGTGACTCCTAATAGGGTCTTCTCCTAACCAGGCATCATTGTAAGCTCCTAACCAGACTAGGCTTCTAACAAGGCACATTCTGAAAGAGTGGATTATCTTGTGGGTACTGATTCCCACCATGGTTTTTCCCATTTGGGTTTCCATGTGAAAATACTGGTGTTCATATGGTGATTGATTTGTGTTTGTGCTAAGTTGATATCTTTCTATTGCATGCATGATATAGAACACTTAAATGAGCAGTTTGGTAAATTTGATTAGTAGACCGATTTCAGTGGCTACCGGTACTGGTTATGATCTATTTTGGTGAAGTATTGATCAGTTTGGTTTAAGATTTCAGTTTTTTGTTAATACTGATTCAAGCCCCCACTTAGTATTAATCGGGTCCTCTAAATAAAAATAACAACAAACATCTAGATCTATGAATGAGGCCTTATATTTATATGAGTATGAGTCTTGGTTAAAAGCACTAGAAGCAGAAATAAAGGATCTGCAAAAAAGTGACAATTTGGATCTAGTTGAGCTCCCTAAGAGGAGAAAATCCATTTGAAGTAAATAAACATTTAAGAAGAAATTTAGAGAAGATGGTAAGTTGGAATGGTACAAGGGTTGGTTAGTGGCAAAAGGCTAGCCACAAGTTGAGTGAGTAGAAGTTTGTGAGATTTTTTTCTCTCGTGGCTAAACTAACTTCCATTAGATTCTTTTTATCTATTGCTTCTACTTTTGATTTAGAAGTAGTGAAAATGGATGTTAAAACAACATTCTTACACAAAGATCTTAATAAGGAAATATTTATGAAACAACTTGATAATTTATTGTGAAGGGACAAGAGCACTAGGTTTGTTGGTTATGTGTGCATGTGTGTGTGTGTGTAGTTTGAAACATTCACCAAGAATGTTTGTATTAAATTTTTTATCCTTTTTCATTGAATCGTGACTTTGTTGGAAGTGAAGAAGATCATTGTGTTTATTTCAAATTAATTAATGATCGATTACTAGTCATCATCCTTTATGCCTATGATTTATTATTTATTAAAAAAATATAAGGGAATGATTAGGAAACTTAAGATTCAATTATATGGTACATTTGATATGAAAGATTCAAGGGATGAAAAATATATATTGGGTGTGGAAATTAATAGGAACCAGGTTAACAAAAAATTATGATTAAGTCAAAATAAGTTTCTTGACATTATTTTCTATCATTTTACCATGCATGCTTGTAAACTAGTTAATATTCCTTTTGTAGTTGGCACTAAACTATCTCTAGAACAATATCCTAAAATACATGATGAACTTGAATACATGTTTAAAGTTTCATATGCTAGTGTTGTAGGAAGCCTTATTTATTCTATGGTTTGTACAAGGCCAGATATTGCCCAAGCAGTGGGAGTTCTTAATAGATTTATGGTTAATTATATTAAAGAACATTAGACTAATGTCAAAAAGGGTTTTAGATATTTATATGGGACTTGTAATAATTATGTATATATTATCAATGATCTAATGATATGAGTAGGCTGATTGAATCACAAGGCTTTGTTGATTTAGATTTTGCTTGTGATCTAGATGTAGAATATCAACAAGTGACTTTGGTTTTACATTATTTGGAGGAGCGATTAGTTGGATGAGAAAAAAGAAAAACTACAATTGCATTGTCCACTAAAGATGTAGAGTACATGGTTGCTACACATGCTTGTAAAGAGGTAACTTGTAGTTAAAAATATTGTGTTCAAGTAATTGTATTTAGTATAAAAATGTAAGAATCATATGTGATAGTCAAAGTGCCACTTGTTTAGCTAAAAACCCATTATATCATTCTTGCATGAAGTATATAGATGTTTATTATCAGTTTGTTCAGTTGAGGGTGGTAGAGTCATGTTACAAAAAGTAGATACTTTAGAAAATGTTTTAGATTCTCTTACTAAACCAGCGAGCATAGGAAAATCTAGCTAATGGAGAGAGGCCATTGGCCTCACCTCTTCTGAAGCTTGTTTATCTCAATTTCCTTTTATGCTTTATGAAATGTATTCGACAACTGGGAGGAATTTAAGAAAATGTCTCAAACTTGATGTTTTTATATATAAATTAAATTATTGATTGGAAAATTATAATTATCTTTGAGTTGTCATGAAATTTGCTAAATACAATTGGGACAACTTGTAAGATGTTTTTTTATTGTCAAAGTAGTAAAAGAATGAAAAAAGGGAAAGATAAATGGATGCTTCCTAAGATAAGGAAATCTTTCAAAAGGTAGATAAAACCACAGGTTGAAAGAGGAATCTTTCTGTATTTTTTCTTTTTTGATCAATAATCTTTTTGTATTTTTTAATTCACTAGAAAATATCGTGTAAGAATGTGGCAAACCTACAAAGAATTATTAGACCAACCAAAAAATCAAAATTCTATGCAAAATAAACCTACATAGCCAATAGAAGATGAATTCTTGATCTGTATTCAAAATGAAAATTAAAAGAAGCTATACCAAACATCAAATTCATGACCTCTATTGTTATTCTAGTCTTCTTGTAAATTAGCTCTTACGATTTTATGTAGGCACAAACTTTCAACAATAAAATATTGATATGATGTAATAATGGTAAGAAGATATCGAAGATCTCAATTTAAAAAATGAGAAAATATGTGGGTTTAAATAGAAATTTAGAGTTGATTCAATAGTTGATATTAAATTCATCTGAAAAAGATGAATGGCCAAGATTGAAAGAGAGGAGATGAAGATAAGAGAAACTGAAGAAGAAAATGGAAAGTTTCTAATTTATAGGCATGAATATCTTATTTTCTAATTATAAATTAAGAAAATAAAATAAGTTGTGAAAGTGGTTAATTTTGAAAGTCAACAAAAACAAATAAATACATTTATTTCCATTTTTAAATTTAAGAAAAGATTTGAGGATACATTTTTTAAAATTAATAAAAATAAAATAAATATATTTGTTTCCATTTTTAAATTTGACAAAAGACTTGAGGATAAGTTTTTAATTAAATAATTTCAAGAATTATTTAATTAATGCATATGAGAATAATTGAATAAATAATTAAATACATTTAATTATCTAGAAGAAAATGGTAATTAGTAATTATATTAACCCATTTACATCCTACTGGTCATTCTCTGAAGCAATTAGGATCGAATGTGTCAGACTTAAGTTGTAAATTACTTAGGTAGGGTCTCTATAGAGAAATATTTATACATCATATAAAGAGATGGCATCTAGAAGCAGGAGATATCTAGGGTTTGATTGTAGGAAACTTGATAGGGTTGGTAGATTGGGGTCTTCAAAGATAGTCTATGGACTAAGCCTCAATAATGGATTCCTCTATAAAGGACTTGGGGGAACCAACAAAGGTTTACAGAACTGTTAGATTACATAAGTGGTTTTAAGAAGAACCCACAATGGGAAGCCTACAATAGAGGGAGCTGGTTGCCAACACGTGGTGGCGACAAGTTGCTAGAAGAAGCCAAAGAGGAAAGTCATAAAGTTTTTGAAAATGAATGGAAGCCAAAATATACTCAAATTGGGGATGGTAAAGATAAGGCATATGCTTCCTTTGAGAATGAGAGAGTGATATCCCTTTGTGTCAATTCTAGGGCTTGGAATGAGGATATTGTTAGATTTAAAGAAACTACTTTTTTAATGAAATGGGCTAGTGACTGGCCTACTCTTCCTAGAGTCAAAGTGTTGTGAGGAAAAATAGAATTTTAAATTTGAATTTAAAAAATTCCTAATGGGTTCTACATGGCCATTGTGGAAGATTCAGGGTTGAAAATATGATTTTTGAGAAATGGTCCTTTCCTTATGGGAGGGGTAGGGTTATATATTAGATATTAGGATCCTAATTTTGACCCTATTAAAACTTCACTAGAGGAAGTACCCATCTGGATTAGACTCTAAAATTTACCAAGGGACTATTGAGATCAGGAAATTTTTAGAATGACTGGCAACAAAATGGGATTTTTTAATAAGGTAGATAAAGCTATAGAAGAGAAAGACTTCATTATGTATGCAAGATATGCATTGGATAGAAAACCCACACTCCATTACCTAAGGGAATTGAGATTAGAACAAGCACAAGTATCTGGCTTCAACAAATTGAAGTAGAGGAGAATTTGGAGTATTGTCATGTTTGCAAAGGGATTGGTTATAATGAATGGGATTACACAATTGGAAAAGGTAAAGGAATTAGTGAAAATGAATTGACACATGACTACAAATAGGGTAGGGTAGATTGAACACCATATTTTGACTGAGCCTCAAGATAAAGAAGGTTTAGAAGAGGAAAACATGGTGGAACCCATTCTAAACTGCAAAGATAATCTTATCTCTAATTTGGTTTATCTTAAAAAGCATTTGTCAAGTGCCTTTAAGGATGGGAATGATCTGTTATAAATAATTGGAGATGTAAAAAGGTTGGGGGCAAAATTTAGTTCGGAGTCACAATTGGAGCGGGTTTTTTTTCATAACACAAAATTGGTGGTAGGACTGGTTGGGGATTCTCTTCATAAAGTAGTGAAATCTCTAAGAGTGTTGGGATCAATAAGTGATATTAAGGGTAGTGGTGGTTATTTAGACCAAAAAGTATTGATGTTGGAATTAGAGAATTTAGTATCTTTTAAAGACATTCAAGAGTCCTCGAAGAAGAACAAACACGATAACTCAAAAACTGGAAGATCAAGAAGATAAAGTAGTAGAGAAAAACCTGCTACTAGATTCAAATAATTCATGAATTAGTGGATGAAGATTTTTGAGGCATTGGGGATGAAGTTGACATTACATAAAAAAGATCCATTAGTCAACCTAAATCAGAATTGGAAATATGTAGGGTAGGGGAGAACAAGAGTAGAGGATGCAAATCTATGAGGGTGAAGCTTGAAGTTGTTGGGTGTGCTAAATTATAGAGGAATATCTTTTGCAGCAAGGGTGACCCCCTTCTTGAGTCACCATGAAGCTCCTTATGTGGAATGTCAGGGATTGTAATGCCCCTTATAAGAGGAGATTGATCAATAAAAGGAGCTATGTTTGTGTTGAGTGTTTAACATGGAAGCCAATTTCTCTTTAAGGACTAGAAATTAGTAGGGAACCTTCAAAGTTGTGGCACCAAAAGAGAGAATGAGGCATGTTTTATAATAGAGAATAAAAGAGAAATTCATGCATGCCTCTCCCAAATTGACATCCACCATTCTAAAAAATCTTAGATCCTCTATTTTAAACACATGCCTCATTCTCTCTTCTGATACCACACCTTTGAAGGTTCCCTACTAATTTCTAGTCCCTAAGGAGAAACTAGATTCCATGTTAAACACTCAACACAAACATAGCTCCTTGCTTTGTTTCATGGTACCCCTAAACCTGCACCACACAACTTGCTGAAGAAAAGGTTAAGATATCTCTACTAGTCTTGAGCATGGGCAGTAAAAAGACATTGTAGCACCTTTTAGAATCTTGGTCAAGGAACTTGTGAATTCCCACACACATTTTTCAATGCTCTCCATTCAACAAAATGATGATGCGGAGCAACACAGTTTGATAGTGGCATCGTCCTTGACCTTCTTTCTCCTAACAAATTAAATAATCCATCATCTACTACTTTTAGTCTCATACTAATCCTTGACTTGAAGGGGAACAAGATTGGTATCATACCACAAAAAAAATTTCTCCTTGGTGAGAGAGTAACCATATTTTGAAGATATATGGGCTAGCATATTCCCCTCGCTTTTAGTTGGGATAATTTAAAACTTGTGAACTTCATCAACTGGCTTGATATTAGTTTGATCCATTTGTTTAAATTGTAGTTTTGAGTTTATCATCTCATAATTGCTTGCACAATGATTTGAGAGTATCCTTCTAAGTGTAATTTTGACATAGATATTCAAGCTACAAGTTTGATAGCTAATAGGGTAGCTTGAGCTTCAACTTCATTCTTGGTTCCATCCTTCAACCTTTGAGCTCAAATTGCCATGATTACTCTATACATATTGTTAGGCCCAATATGGAAAGCTAATGTACTGAGAGGGGAGGGGTGAATCAATACTTCAAAACTTTTCTTCAACAATAACTTTACTGTTATGCATAAATCAAATAGTGCAGTAACATAATATAAAGCTAAAACAAATAGATAACAATCATACATGATTCACTCCATAACACATATATTTTGGTTATGCAGAAACTCTTGGTTAGAGAGAAAAATTGTGGTGGGGATGGCACCCACAACTTCACTACTGTAATAATAAAGAGTGCTCAGTTAGAGCTACATGTTTAGCTATTTCTGATAGCTTACCCTATTAGGAGTAATAAGATCTATTAGATCTACCTTGCTAAAGGATTTTACAACACTTAATCTAAATGCTGCACCTGGTTAGAGGCTTTACAATTTATAGACTTTATTAGAGTCTTTTACCCTGTTAAAGGTTTCTCTTACAACTTCAAAATATTACAATAAAATTATTACAAATATCTACAACTTTACATCTGGAATGTTATAGCAGATTCTATGTGCTCAGAATAGATTACCTTGCTTATAGCATACCTCGGTAACCCATATAGTAACTCAATAAACCCTTCTATTTACTCTGTTCTTTGACTGTTCTCTGTAATCCTTCTCGGTGACCTCTTTGTCTCTGTAACAGTCATAACACTTAGTGCTTTCACATGTCTTGCTTCATATATCTTTATATCTTTCTTTCTGTCATGCTACATCTTTTTTATGATCTTGACTCATGTTGTATAAATAGATCTCTTATGATGGTAATCTAATTCATTGCTTTGATCTTACAAACATGTTTTATCGAATGGATAATCATGCAAAATATTTCATTGTTTAAATGACCTCAAAATCATACACAATCTTTAAGTGCAATTTCCAATGTGATAACAATTAGATGTTCCTCTATCTTGTAACACATTTTCATATGTATGTCCAGGTTCAATGAATCTAGTAACACGTTTCACTCGGTGTATATCAACTCGATGTGTCATCTTTACTGCTTGGTAAACATGTAATGATACTCGATAGACAACTCAGTGTATACTGCACTTTGAGACTACTTTCTTCTGTAACCGACTAGAGTATATAGTATAGCTTTGACATAAAACTAATGGCAACTTGATAAGTAGTAACAATCTTCCCTTTTGACATTACTTGAGATGTTTGACAAAAGCTACTTTCAAAGTTATAGCTCAATAATCTATATACTTACAAAATTTGACTATACTAACAATATATACAATAGTCAATGAAATAATATATCCAGATATACTCCCCTTATCGATATACTGTATAAAACTCTGATTTTGCATGCTCGGTGATCTATTCTGTGTGCTTTGCTTACTGTTCTGTACACTACTCAGTTCACTGCTCTTGGATACTCTGCTTACTTTGCTCGATATACTCCCCCTATATACTATACTCCTTTTGTGTGATACTCTAAATACTATATCACTCCCCAAATACTATATCACTCCCCCTTTTTGACAAACATCAAAACTTAATTACCATTCGGGGGTGGTAACTAGTCAAAAATGGATTTGTACTTGGTCCAGGCTTTAGTGAGAGTGACAGAGAGGGCATTCTTTACACTGTCCATTAAAGAACTTTGTGCTTGAATATTAGCCAATAATGATATTAAACCATCTAGAGTGCTTCCCTCTTGTGTAGTAGATAAGGAAGTGGCTCGGTTGATCTGTTCTTGGACGGATGAAAGATGAGGAAGGAATAATGTCTGAAGTGTCATTATGTCCATCCTGATCCTGTGTTCTTCATTTCTTAGGTCCAATTGTTGAGCTATGAGCTATTGGAACTTTGTATAAAAATTCTGAACTGAATTAGGCTCTGTGGTCAACTTATTTGACAGATCGATGATCTCTTTCTCAATTGCCTCTATTTTATTTTTAATGTCTTTAATGAATAAAGAAAATGTGCAGAGTTTCTAAAATAAATAAAGAATGTGCTTGAGTTGAGGAGTCAACTCAACAATAAATTTGACAAGTTTAACTTTGCCAATGGCTATAGCTTTTTGTACCTCTTCTATCATTTTTGCAGTGAGCTCTTTGTCTTTTAGCTTGCTCAAATACTCTGATGCATCTACTCCAGATGTCTCTATCTTTGTTAGGAGTTCATCCAGTTGAATGTGGATGGCTGCATTTGTTGACACTATAGCTTCAGGTAGCATATCTATTAAGAGTGCTTTTACCTTCTGAAGTACCTTAATTTTCTTTTGAATGGCCATTTGCTTCTCTTGTTCGACCTTTGCTTTGCATAGTTCACCGAAATCAATGAGTGCTTGCCCATTTAATTTTGAAATATCTACATTGGGAAAGACTATTGGTTTTGACAAATCAACTTTAAAACTATGCTTTTTCATCTTCTTTTCTTTACCTTTCACCGATGGAACTAAGACAATGGCTTGTGAGGCTTGATGACCCTCGGTAGGTTGCTTGGTAGTGGCAACACTTTGATCGGTTTCCTTAGCCTCTGTAGTATCCTTCGGTGTCTCAGTACTCGGTGTCTCAGTTGCAACATTCTCAATGCTAGAAGGTGCTTGAGATGTCTATTCTTGAGTAGTATCTTCTCCTACTATAGACTTGTGACCTTTGGTGCCTTGATCCGTGTCATGAGGGGTTTCAGTTGAGATAGGTTGCTTGACTGGTGGATAAGGCTGAAGTTGTTCCAAGACTGATTCACTAGATACAAGTTTTGCATATGCATTGCCTTCTATCATTTCCTATTCAGGTGCCTCTGTATCCATGACATCTTCATCTATTTGAATGGTGTCAGCAGGGTCTTGCTTGGTAACATCATGATCTTGCTCGGTGACATCAACAATTTCAATTTCAGCTTGCTCACTAGCATCTGTGATTTTAAAGATTTCTTGCCACTTTACTTTTGTTTCATTTGCAACTTCAATATATAGGCCATTCATTAGTTTTAAGGCTCTATGTTTGACAAGAAACTTTGAGTTGTAGGTTGTCAGGTGTTCCTTTATTTCAGCTACTGACATGTCAGGAAAGAGATGTACTAGACTTCTTTCTCTGAACTATTTCTCTAAGTCCATTGCATACTTCCACCTATTATCAATATGCAAATAAAGTTCATTCGGAAGTGACTTATCTAGTTCCAATGGAGCTAACCAAAATTTTAGAAGTGTGCAGATGACAGCTTCTTCAATTTGTCTCTTCTCATCATTATTTTTGGTTTCATACTTAACATATCTAAATGACCCAAATCCTCCATATTCTTTCAGATTAGCACATAAGTTTTCAACACTATGTACATTTACCTTCTTGCTCTTGACAATCTAAAATTTGCTTGCATCCTCTAATTTGGTATCACTAGACTCTTTTGCCAAAATGAGTCTCTGAGTAGATTTCTTGTAGGTTTTTGTTACCTTGGGAATAGTAACACTCTTTGTTTTCTTACTCGGTGAAGCTGCAGATGCTCTAGTGTTAGGTCACTTTGGAGGTGGAGTTGGTGAGGCCTTTGATGTGTCTTGCTTCTTTCTTTTCAACACTTTATCCTTAGGCAATTCAGTTCTTAGTGTTATAGCTACCTCTTGGGCTTCAGATTCCTCTTCGGTAATGGCAATGGTGCCTTTGACAGGTGTAGAGGAAGAGACTTCTTTGAATTTTTCTGATAATGCCTTTATCATCTTTGTTGCCTTTCTTGTAGCTTTGGGTACTACAATGCTCATCTTTACCTTTTCCTTCACTTCCTCATAGGTTCCATACCTCAGCTTGGTAGCATGTCTAGGCAATGTAAGAAATGCATCAAATTTCTATTGTGTGATGTCAAAATCAATCTTGTAACCCACAGGTGACAAAGATTGAGTTCTTGGTTCCACAACATTCACATAACAGTAATTGGTGTCAACTTCAAAACATATGTCATTTTTATATTTCTCCACTAGTTGGGGTGGAATCCGGTACCTATTATGCATTTTCTCTTGAAATTTACTGAAGTAATCATCCATAATATCATTGAAATTATCACCTAACTTCTTGATGAAGTCATTGATTTGATGGGTGATTGGTTGGTGTAGTTCCCAAACAACTTTACCGACTGATGGAAAGAATTTTTCAAAATAGAAAAACATGCATACAAGTAATGATCCAAACTTTAGTGTATTAGCCGAGTTGTTGTTCTTCGGCTTCCTGATGGTGTTCAAATTCTCAAACAAGTTCTTCAACAACACCTCATATAGATCAATTTTCATTCCCTTTTTCACAATTTTGTATGCCAAGTCTACTGCTGCATAGGGTACACTGTTTTCCCTTGCTGATTGGAAGAAACAGTAGCCCATTACTCTAATGGCAAATTTTAGTTCTTCATTTGTGACATTGTTCAATTTCAATCCTCTGCAATCTGATTCCACTCCAGTTGAACTGATCAATTCCTTCTGTGATATCATCTTTTGAGCTCGGGCATGATCATAGATAGGGTAACTAGTAATCAGATGAATGATTTCCTTGGTAATCTTAAATGGTTTCTCTTCTAGCCACATGAAATCATCGTGAACTCTACTCAGAACAAACTTGATCCACTGGGGTTTGAACACACGGGGATAGGTTAGGGCTTTAGTTAATCCCTTGATCTTGATGTGTTCATACTTGCTATTTAATTTACCATCGGTACACAACTCATCATAGGTGTCTTTGATTTCAACATGACTGAGTTCTTCAACACGACATTTGGTGAAGAATCTCACATCCTCTATTAACAACACTCTGTTCGGGATGAGTGAAAAAGTGGTTTTGTCATCAGGTTCAGATGCAACTTTGGGAGTCAAAGAGTATTTTAGTGAGGGCTTCTCTACATTCTTGACAACAATGGGATCTTGGATCTTAGGTGCCATTGTAGATTTCAGATAAAAAATAACAAAGGATCGTTAGGGTTTCAGGATTTTAGATGCTTTATACCTAGTAGATAATGGCAACTAGATAAGATCAGTAAATCAACTTAACAATGCGTTGAGATTGATGTAAATACCGTGAATTTGCTTTGTAGGAGGTTTGATCGGCTTAGATTCGCTTTGCTCTGCTCTCTCGAAAACTTGGTAAGTGAGAATGACCATGAAAATGCTTTTAAGTACACATTATACCTTATCAGGCTCCATGCGGGTTAGGTCAAGAACATTAAATGCACCTGGTTCCACTTTAACCGATTTACTCTCCTTTTTCATTTTAACCGGGTAACGAAACTTCCTTCATTTACCGACTTGATAGGCTTCCTGTATTCACCGACTTGACAGATTTCCTGTAAAGTGCTTCAAAAGGCTTTGATAGAATTTCAAACTTACCAATACATCTTAACTATGTAGATTTTGAATTAAGTACATAATAAAATAGGAACTATTAAGATTTTAACCTTGAGAGAATGCAGTCCCTTCATACCTTTACCAATTAATTTGGAATAGGAGCACCTAACTCAGTAGGTAAGGTGCTTTCTTCATTTTACACAATTTCCTTCTTTTTCTAAATCATCTTTAATTTTTCTTTTATTTCCTCAGTGTCTTTTCTAGGTTGATCTCTGTAATCTCCAGCTAAGTGTCCAACTTTGTGACAATGAAAGCATGCCATACCAGGATTTCTCCATGATCTTTGGTTGTTCATTCCAAACCTTATAAAATAGTTGGCACTTATATGTCCATATCTTCCACAACATTCACACCATATCCTTGTATTGTAATCCCATGGTACTGTAGAATACTGTCGGTAAGGATCTGTGTGAGTTCGGTAACCTCTAGCCTTTGCTCGGTGTGCATACCACATATAGTTCTTTTGCTTAAGCCAACACTTCTCGGTACTATGTCCATATCTATTGCAGTTTTTACAAAAGCCTTTGAATTTTGCCTTCTGATAATTGTTAACAGACTTTGTCCTACACTGATTAGATGTGTGACCATATTTATTGCAATTGTAACAATAACCATTGGACTTAGTGACATTCAGTTGCTTACCTTTTCTAATTTGGCACATGTTGGCAGTATGACCTTGATTTCCATAGTAGTTGCAAATAGGCTTCTTTCTTTTGATGTTATTCTTGTTTCCATCTTGCTTTGATGATTCTCCTCTCTTGGTAGTATGAATTCTCTTCTCGGTAGAGTCTTTTCCTTTGTAACTAAGTCCTGCATCTTTGTTGGGTCATCTTGTATTCAGTTTCTCATCCAACATCTTTGATGCTTCATAACTCTTCTTCAGTGTTTCTTTGGATTTCTTCTCTGTTTCAAGTTCATCGGTCAACCTTGATACTTCAAGTTTCAATGCTTGGTTCTCATCATCCTTCATATTTACTTCATGATGTGCATAACCTAGTTGATTTGATAGATTTTGTTGAATTCCGGTCAACCTTGTGATTTCATCATTCTTACCAGATACTAAGACTTCAAGTTGTTGTTTCTCTCTTTGTAGATCTCTTACTTTATCCTCAGCTGTCCTCAATGCATCAAGATTTTTAGTCATCTATGTGCTGAAATGTTCATGTTCTCTTTTCATTGCTTTTAGTTGATCAGCCAGTGCTTTGTTCTTTTCTCTCAATACTCCAATCATTTCTTCAGTATCTTTAGATATACTATTGGCAGATGATGCCTCAATTTGTTCCACTAACTCTTGAGAGTCCTACAAATCATCAGATAATCTTCTTCTCGCTTTCAAAGATTTTTGCATTTGCCTTTGCATGTCTGCAATCACTTGATTAACATGATCCAGCTCTTCTTGCAGATATACAATCCTCCAAGATTGTTTATAGCATTCCATTGATAAGATCTTTCTCCTTAGGCAGTTAAACCATTTTCCAAGAGTCTTGCTCTGATACCAATTGTTAGGCCCAATATGGAAAGCTAATGTACTGAGAGGGGAGGGGTGAATCAATACTTCAAAACTTTTCTTCTACAATAACTTTACTGTTATGCATAAACCGAATAGTGCAGTAACATAATATAAAGCTAAAACAAATAGATAACAATCATACATGATTCACTCCATAATATATATATTTTGGTTATGCAAAAACTCTTGGTTAGAGAGAAAAACTACGGTGGGGATGGCACCCACAACTTCACTATTGCAATAATAAAGATTGCTCGGTTAGAGCTACATGTTTAGGTATTTCTGATAGCTTACCCTGTTAGGAGTAACAAGATCTATTAGATCTACCTTGCTAAAGGATTTTACAACACTTATTCTAAATGCTGCACCTGGTTAGAGGCTTTACAATTTATAGACTTGATTAGAGTCTTTTACCTTGTTAAAGGTTTCTCTTACAACTTCAAAATATTACAATAAAATTATTACAAATATCTGCTACTTTACATCTGGAATGTTATAGCAGATCCTATGTGTGCGGAATAGATTACCTTGCTTATAGCATACCTCGGTAACCCATATAGTAACTCAGTAAACCCTTCTGTTTACTCTGTTCTTTGACTATTCTCTGTAATCCTTCTCGGTGACCTCTGTGTCTCTATAACAGTCATAACACTTAGTGCTTTCACATGTATTGCTTCATATATCTCTATATCTTTCTTTCTATCATGCTACATCTTTTTTCTGATCTTGACTCATGTTGTATAAATATATCTCTTATGAAGGTGATCCAATTCATTTCTTTGATCTTACAAACATGTTTTATCAAATGAATAATCATGCAAAATATTTCATTGGTTAGATGACCTCGAAATCATACACAATCTTTAAGTGCAATTTCCAATGTGATAATGGTTAGATGTTCCTTGATCTTATAACACGTTTTCATATGTATGTTTAGGTTCAATGAATCTGGTAACACGTTTCACTCGGTGTATATCAACTCGGTGTGTCATCTTTGCTACTCAGTAGACATGTAATGATACTCGGTAGACAACTCGATGTATATTGCGCTTTGAGACTACTTTCTTATGTAACCGACTAGACTGTGCATATCGACTGAATATCTCGGTAGTAGTAACCGACTAGAGTATATAGTATAACTTTGACATAAAACTAATGGAAACTTGATAAGTAGTAACACATATTGCATGAGGACTTCACTAGCTAGGAAATATTATATCATGTGCATTCATATTGGGGGTTTAATATCCCAAAAATGAGGGTGCAATATATTGCCTATCTATGAAAATACGAGAGTTTTAATTCCGACTATGAAAAAATACAATATTTGGTGAAAATAGGGGGGATTTTAATTCGAGCTATGTATTGGGAGGGGGTAACAAAAAAGGAGTTTAGGGCAATTTTTTTTGAAAAATTGGTATATTCTATAGTATTCCATGAATGCACATGCTATAACCTAGGCTCACTAAGTGAATCCCCTGTGACTTATTGCAACCCACACAACCAATAGGTGATACCCTAGTTTCCCTTTCGATTCCCCATCAAAATTTATTTTAATCCAACCTTCATCTAGTCTCTTCCACATGACCCCTCTAGAGTTCATAGAGAAAGAATCAACCCTTCTAGAGCCATTAACAAGCTTGACCCATTAACAAGCTTGAATTTGAGCAAGGGATAATGTTCTTGAATAATATTATTAGCCAAGATGAGGGGATATTTTTGGAAATTATGACAAGTAGATATAACATTGATTATCTCTAAAATTGCTATTCCCAATATTATAAACATTATTTCCACCGATTTCTCCTTATTCTGAAACACTCTTTTATTCCTTTATTTCCACACTTCCTAGATCAACAAAGATGGAGAGAGGTACAAAATGAAATAGTAAACATATTTTTCTCTTTCCAAATGCCAACTCAAATTTTTTTTCTTAAGACTACTGGGCAAGGGGGTAAGCTAATTATTATTTTGCATTAGGAAAGCCCAACATTTTGAAGCATATTCATAATGCAGAAAAAGGTGATTCAACATCTCTTTGACTTGACTAGAAAGGGGGCATGAGAAAGGTCCATTCAATCCTTGCTTACACAACCTTTCACTAGTGAACATTCACCCCCTCATCATTGACCATGCAAATGTACCAACTTTGAGAAGACAAGTATTGCTCCAAAAAATCTTATGAGGCCACTCTTCCCTAATAGTGTCACTCTCAAGAAGCTAATAAACCACCTTCATATATTACTTCCCACTTTTTACTCCACACTAGATAACAACCTTTATATGCTATAAAACTTTGTTAAAACAAACTTTTTGTTGAGGGGTGAGATCTAGTTCACTAATCAGCTTCAAGGCCCAACTCTCCACCCCATCCCCTCTTATCGAACTTACATAATTGAAAACTCTTGATTGCGACTAAAACTTTATGACAATCCCAAGAGTTGTAGAATGGTTGAATGTTCTGAAAAAATGAGAGGAGGCGATGAATCGGTATTCTCACAACAATGCAAATAAATAGAAAACATAATCTCAAGATAAACACTGGATTTTATACGTGGAAAACTCAAATGGGAAAAACCACAGAGAGGGTTAACTCTCAAGATAATATAACTAGTTATATGGTGTTTACAAAAGGGAGGCTCATTATTGGATGGCTCACTACCTAGTTACAACACGAGTAACAGGAAGAATGCTCAATACAATAGAAACAAGTGAGCTGTGGAAAATTGCATCTCTGAGTGCACGAGGTCAGTTCCAAGGTAGGATCAGGTTAAAAAAAAACTTATAATAGATATAGTAAGGGATATACATAACACTTTCTCTAGCCTATCAACACAACTACATGTAGCAAATCCAATAAGGGATTACTGCAATACTATATTCAATCTATCAACCCAATTGCTTGCAGCAGATTCGGTAAGGGATTAGTGCAACACTGTAATTGCACTCACATTTTTCACACGTATAGACACCTTTTCTCTTACACGCACATCCCACATCACACTCTACTATTCACATACTCATAAATAATCATATACATGTATATACATGTTTATATGTCTCACCAAAAAGTCAATATGGCAGCCAAACACAAAAGGTTTATACAATAATGTGTTTCTCGAATTAACATGATACTAAAACATGTCTTGACCAGAATAGGGTAACCAATTTTACCTTCACAAGTCTTCCACGAGATTCCTTTTTAATTATTAGAAACATACACTTTAATTATGGAGCAAAGCAAAGGTCTGCCAAACCCATAAGCACAAATTCCAAGCATAACGACTTCTATCTTCAAGATACAAATACCACAAATTTTGGAGCATATAATTCATAGATCGTATTATAATATAAAAATCCAAATAGCAATTCAATATCATAACTAATACCAATGTAATTGATACAAAAGGAAAAACTCAACCATGACTATCAAAACAATAGATTTTAGACCAAACGTTCTATCCACCTTTCCATTTCCCATCCAACCTCATCTTAGTAATCATCCTTCAAAGCAACTTATCAATTTATATGAAAAGAAATAGGGATAGGGGATCACATTTCCTCAGACCCCTATTTCTCTAAAAGAAGCCTTGTAGACTTTTGTTAAAAAGGATAGAGAATCTAGGAGTAATAATGCATTTTCTAACCCATCTAACCCATTCTTCACTAAAACTGAACTTTCTCTTAACTTTTAGAAGGAAATCTTTATCCACTCTATTATATTGTTTTCTTATATAAAGTTTGATCAACATTCTATTCACTTTCACTTTTTTGATGGTATAGATTGCCTTGTGAGCCACAATTATGCATTCCACAATTGATCTCCGGGGGACAAAACCACTTGTTTCTTTAAAAATTAATAAATTAAGGATACTATTTATTCAATTAATGATGAATTCTATAATGATCTTGTATATAGTGTTGCATAAAGAGATGGGTCTATAATCCTTAAAGTATTGAGCATTACCTTCTCTGGGGTTATGGAAATGAAGATATTATTGATTTCTTGAGCCAAATAAGAATTCAGCCTTGATTCTTCCACCACTACAACAAGTTCATCTAAGATGATGTCCCAAAAAAATTGGTAAAAGAGGGCAAGGAAGACATCCATACCAAGTGCTTTGGTAGTCACCATTGATAACACCTCCTTCCTTACTTCCTCTTTGGAAATATTTTGCATCAAAAGGAAATTTTGGTAATCTTTATTTTTTGCCCCATCATTTGACAAAAAGTCCTTGAAATATCTCATTGCTTCTTTGCTAATATATTCTTCTTTTGAAATAAAAAATCCCCCTAAATTTTTAGTGCTAAATATTATTTTTCTAATCCTTTTTGCTTTAACTAAATTGTGGAAGAATCTGGTACTATGGTCCCCCTCTTTCAACTAGTACTCTCTTGACTTTTGTCTCCAATCTGTTTCTTCCCTAGCCAAAACTTTATGATATTCACTTAGTAATTTGTTCTCCATGGATACCTCCTCTTAAAACATACTGTAGCATAGAAATTAGGAATCATCACAAGATAAGTAGATCAATCAAAACAGTAAACATGATAGCTCAATCATAAGAAAACTCATTGAAATGAACCTAATTCTAAAGCACATTCAATGGAGGTATGAAAATGAAGCATTCAAGAGTAAAATTATGCAAACCAGACGTAGAGTTGAATACTCCTTCCATGCGGCTCCATTGTTGTTCTTTCCTCTTCAATAATTTTGTGGATCTCACCTACAAGTGCTCTCACAATTGAAAGCAAAAAGCTCAAGAGTACTAGAACTAAAATTTGATAGTTTGACAGCAATTCGGATTTCAAGAAGTAATTGAAGCCATTGATTGAAGAAAATTATCCAATTTATAGAGAAATTGGAGAAATCACAAAATTGGCATGATGCAATTCAAATGGAAATTGCAAATCAATATGTCAATTATGACAAATTATGCACTTTCCATGCACAATTTGATTGATTGATTATGACACATTTCATGTCAAAATTGATTGATTAATCAATTATGACAATTTCATGACAAATTGAAATGCCACTCCCATAGAATTAGGAGATGAAATAGGAGGGAAAAGAAATTAGAAATTTGAAAAATTAGGAAAATGAAATTGATGACAAATTAGGAAATTGGAATTAGAAATTGATGAAAAATAGGATTTAGGAATTAGTGAATTAATTAATAATTTTTCATTTATTAATCAATTCACAAAGAAGAATAATTAGCCAATTAAATAAAGATTTAATTGTAATAAGAAGACTTAGGATTAACAAGTAATTTAGTAATCCTAGAGGAAGAAATGGCGAATTAGGTTAAATGACTAAATCATAAAACCCTAGAAGACGAATTAGAAATGCGAAAATGACAATTAGGTCTTGATTAAAGATAATTAATGTCATGATTTGATTTTGATAAATGACCAATATGACAAAATGATTTGATTTGAGAAAATGCGCCAATTGACGAGGAACAATGACAAATTGATCCAAATTGACATAATTGAGATAGACAATGATCGATAGTGAAATGATCGCAAAATGACAAGATTGACAAAAGGACAAGAATCGATGACAAAATAGATTGCAAGATGACAAGATTGATAACGACCACGATCAATGACAAATTGATCGCAAAATGACAAGATTGCACATGACAACGATCGATGACAAATCATGATTGAAGCTTGTTGTCGACAAGACCTAATCTGAGGACGAGATGATTGAAGAATGCAGAAGAATGACTCGATGTTCGCAAATGATAAAGACCAAGTGCGTGACATAGGAGAAATGTTAATGCGACGCAAAAACCTAAAATGAGGCAATGCGCAAATGTTAAAGTATGACTTCGCAAGCGTTGACCATTTTTGGGTGTCTACATTTTGCCCCTCTTTGAGACAATGTGATTCTGAGCATTGTTTCAAAGAACAATAATGAAAATGCCCCAGACAATAATAATGACATATGCATGCCCCCTCGAGGAATTGGCCGGAAACATGCGGAAAAGAGGCCAATTGATCGATAAAAATGACAGGATCAAACGGACTGACAATCGGAGATCGGATGCATGAAGGACAAACAATTTAAGGTGCACAAGACCGCGACCAACATAAGATGGAGAGGATGCACGTCCATCTATGCAATGACAAAGAGCTATAAATGAGACCAAGAGGGTGAAAATGACTCATTTGTAGTAGCGAAAGAGGAGGATTTGTTGCTCTGGACAAGGACACATGCAGACAGATGGCAAACATTCCAATGGCGGATCACCTTGGAGAACGTGTACGCACATTCAGATGACCAGAGGACGTAGGAGCAGCGGTATGAATCTCAAAAACCCATGTTTTTGATTTCATGAATTTTGATGGGTTATGGGACATTGCGGGGATGAGGAAGACAGAGGGAGCACCCAGTGACAGAGGCACATACTCCTTATGACAGACAGTGGACATTATGTAGTTTGCCATTTTGCAGTCAGCCTGCGAGCCATACTTAGGACAGACAGTCCGATTTTGTACTCCGACATTATGATGATATGTGATATGATATGCATCGATATGATGGATGCAATATGTTATGACTTATGTTTTTTGCATGTATGGATGACTTATGCACTTGTTTACGACATGTATGGATGTATTGTTTTATGTATTTTTGAAATGAAATGGATAAAATGCTTGATGTAATATGTGTAATGCAATTGTACTAACCAAATGGATGCAGGATGCAGCATATGTGCTTGGATATCGGAGCACTAGACCGAACTGACTATCCGACCGGACGGAAGAAATGTTAGTAAGATAAGTTAGAGATGATGACTATACGTAAGAAGAAATGAGATAGAAGACAGTTAGAGATGATGAAAATTTGCTTTCAGTAATGCACTTTGTAGGTGAGAACCTTTATTTTTATTTAGCAAAATGGATGCGTAGCATCATGGCATTGAAGGCCAGAGCTGAAATGCAACCCGATTTGCGTAAGACAGACACAGCATAAACAAACGACAATCACAATCAAAAAAGAAAAGGATCATGAACCATCCCGGTCACTCTAAATCACTCAGTGACATCATCGAGCAACATAGGAACATGATCGAAGATAAATCAATAAAAAGATAAGACTCACAAATTCAAGCAAATCAAACAAACATCTTGATCTTCATTGTCAAAAGTTGAACGCGCTGATAGGACGATCATGCTGTCTGGTTTCAGGAAATGCGGTACCCCCGTCTAAGACAGGACACAGTCTGGTTTCGAGTATACCACACCCTGTATAAGACCCATGATAATGTGACAAGGACAAATGAATTTGATGCTGATATTCGATTGATATGACAATTTTGATCAGGTTGGAATGTCTGGTTTTGATTGAAAAAGTTCATCTATTAACGCATGATTTCATTAAAGCACAGTGTTTGATTGCAAGTGTCATTGGAGGAATGCTCAGTGATCTGTCGATGCACAAAAGGGATAATTATTGCAAAAATGCATGTTTTTGGTTTTTGGAGTTTTACAATTTTTTTGTTCATTTTTTCAGGACTTTATTTGATTTTTAGAGATTTTTTCAGGACATTTTTCGATTTTTATGGATTTCTTCAGGACATTATTTGATTTTTAGAATTTTTTTTTTTTTTTTAGGACTTTTTTCAATTTTTATGATCTTATTTCAGGTCATTTTTCGATTTTTATGAATTTTTTCATGACATTTTTCAATTTTTATGACTTTTTTTAGGACTTTATTCGATTTTTATGGTTTTTTTCAAATTTTGCCCCCAGTGTCTAGCAAGGCAAGGAATATGACAGGTGAATAAATAGGCTTGCTGAAATGTTGGTGGATAGAAGGAAGACAAAGGCCTTTTATTATGGAGACAATGCAGATGCAATTTCCAAGAGCTATTGTGTGATGGTACAAGAGACTGGATATGACAATGTAAAGCAGGAACATGGCATGAGGGACATGTCAAGAGGTTTGTGAAACCATGTTTAAATTTTATGTCCTTATGTCAGATCAAGATCAAGGAATGAAACAGAGTGTATGGATAGTGATAAGATATGGATAGGATAAGCAAGACCAAGAATGGATAAAGGACATGGACTGAAGGTCGGGATAGGATAAGGGATAGTGGCAGAAAGTTGCAATAAGCTAGGGAATATGGATGAAAGGTGATAATAAGCAAATGGATAAATGACCAAAAGCTATGATAGACTGAAAGCTGCAAACAAGATGCGTGATGCTCATGATTATTCTTAGCCTTGTCAAGATCAAAGGTGGAAAGAGGAAATTGGACATGAGGGACAATAGGATATGAAGGGTAATGACAGGGGTTTGATAGGATAATGGAACAATGAAGGACAAAAGGATATGAAGGAGGAAACCTGCCCCCAAGTGTGGTGTGCAAGAAGTTCATAAATTACGCATGACGCCTGTTTGCCAGGTTTTCATCATGGTACTTGCCCAAAGCGCCCGTTTGCCAGGTTTTCACCAATGGACGAATTATTTTTTCTTGACTTTTTTCTTCTTTTTCTTTTTTTACTTTTTTCTTTTTTTTTTGTATTTTTTTTTTTTTCACTTTTTTTTGTATTTTGACTTTTTCAATAGAAGACAGACATATGATAGGGGATGGAAGAAGGACTCAAGCGTCTTTTTGTCTGGATAGTAGCCTTGAAATAAATGGACCATGACCTTTAAAAGTATGCTCAAAGATGTTGGTAGGATAAGGACATGGAAAATGACATGAAACTAAGGTAAGGATTTATGTAAAGGATTGGACCAGAGGGATGGAAGGATGGAAAATATGCATTGGATAATGGATATGGTATTGGAAGAATTGGGCTTCAGTGGATGGAAATGAAGGCAAGATCGACATTGGCACACACCTTGAGGGGTGATGGACTGATGGAGGAAAAGTGGGTGTTGGATATTGAGATTTTGATGGAGGAATAGCGTGGGATTTTGGGACATAAGGGCCCAAAATTGATGAAGGAGGTGATGGAGGAACAAATTTGAGAGGGTTGGATGGAGGAATAGCAACTTTGGATGCCAAGTTGGATATTTCTTTAGGCTTTTGTGCTTCAAGGAGCTTCTTAGGGATCCACATGGTTTTTGATTTTTCATGCTTTTGTGGTTCCTTGGAGTGCATTGCTTGCACAAGGGATTTAGGAACCCATATATATTTTGACTTTGCTTTATTTTGCTCAGTGGGCCTTTGTGGCCTTTTGGATATTTCTTTTTCTTTATAGATCATATTATTCTTTGTTTTGACATGTCGATTAGATTGGACATGTTTATCCTTGAATACATGTGGATTGCTAGACTTATGATGCTTATACTTGGCATCCAAATTGCTTGGAAGGGGGAATGGATGTTGGTGTGGACGGGAATGATATGGAGGCATGTGGGATGGATGGAAGGTTCTCCAAGATGTGTGCCTTTGTTGATGTTGCATAGGAGATGGAGGGATATAGGGACCTAGAATGGATGGAAGCGATGATGGGGAAGGTGGACATTTGGATTTTGACTTTGAAGGGATACCAATGCCTTGAGTGTGAGCTCTGTAGCCATGACCGTTAGTATATTCTTTGATATGGAGAGATTCTTTCTCGTGAATGTCTACTCCTTTTCCTTTATGAATATCTTGACATGTAGGATACTCTTTTCTTTGGGAAGAAGACGCGAGTCCATTATGAGGTGGATATGATATGAGAGAAATAATGAGATCTTGAAGTGGATCGGATTGCACCAAAGTGGAAGAACCCATTATGCATGTCGAGGGTTCATGAACATCTTGCACTGACACGTTAGAATCATGAGGGGGATTAGGATCATGAGGGGGACTAGGATTGTGTAGTGGACATGGTTCAATGATAGGCTCTTCAAGAGATAAAATGGGGGGAATAACGGGATCATCAAAAGAAATGAGACCTTGGAGTGGATATGCAAGATTAAGACATGGAGATGGTGGAACAAGTGGATCTTGTGGAGGATATGAAGGAATAATTTGATCTTGACAAGGAGGAAGATCATTGGAATCCTCTTTAAAGGTGCTTTGCTCTTGACTTTCAATGGGATCGTCGGAAAGGATGGAAGGGATATCTTGATCTTTCTTAGGAAGTGGAATGTCAATGGGATTTGAAAGGACATTTTGTTCATGAAATGGAAGGGGATTGTTTGGGATTGGATGGACTGGGATATCTTGATCTTGCTCGGGGAATGGAGTGTCAATAGGACTTTGGATAGGATGGACAAGAATAGGGGAATCATTATGAGTGTCTGGGGAAATGGGATCTTGGTCAACAATTGGATGGGGTGATAAGGTTTTAGGATCTTGATCTTGATTTGCTTTAGGACTCATTTCTTCATGCTCTAAATTATCCTCTTGACATGAGGTTGGACTTTGGATATGCATGGAGGATTCTGACAAGGAATCAATGTTTTGGCATGAAGGAAATGCACTTTGAACATTCGTGAAGGATTCTGGCAAGGAATCAATGCTCGAACATGAGGAAGAGGGACTTTGAAGGGGGTCCTCTAAAACAGGTAATGGCAATAAAGTGCATGGTGGCATTGGGTCTTGTATTTCTAAAACATGACAAGGATGTGCATCATGAATTGGATTATCTTGGCAATCAATTATGGATAGCTCTTGGGTAATTGCATCCTTGGGTGTATTGTTTGATGAGGACAATATGGAAGGTTCTTGTGAAACTTTTAAAGGTGTAGGGATAGATGCCACTGGAGAGTCAATTTGCTTGTGGGGAGATGAGGCATTGCTAGACATAAGTGTATTATCTTGATCTTCCCCAAAGAACTCACTTGGTAGTTTCCTTAAGAGCATTGCAATAAAGCCACCTTTCTTTCGAGGTTTTGACATAGTTGTATCTGGAATTTGAACTTGTTTTTGATTTGATGTCATGTTTTGATATTGGACTTGGTTTAATTGTTCTGACATGTTTGAAACTTGGGTTGGTGTGTGTTGCAACCTTTGTTTTTGAATGTTTGGTTGCGGTTGTTGACATTGATATGTTGATTGAACTTGTTGATACTCCACCATTGGTTGAACTATTTGTTGACATTGCATATGTTGGACCATTGGTTGTATTGGTTGTGTATGTTGGACCATTGGTTGTATTGGTTGTAAATCTGATTGATAGTAAACACCTTGTTCTTGTTGTGGAGGCACATAATGTTGAAATTGATGTTGTCTCTTTTCTTGTAATTGTTTCATCATCTCTATTTGGGAGAGGAGAGCTAGTATATCTGATCGTTCAAGAAGAGATCTTACATCAATTGGCTCAATATTTGGATTTTGACCTGGAAATTTTCGAAGCATTTTGGACATTTGTGATCTATTCTTCGCCATGTTTTTCACTCTTTGTTCCAATATCTCATTTTCTTGAGCTAGTTTCTCCTCTAGTTTTTGTATTTGGACATTTACATCATCATGATAAGTTTGACCAATGTTGCTTTGTTGTTGGGTTGAATAGAATTGTGATTGCATTGTCGGTTGATATGTCAAACTTTGTTGCATCATTGGTGCTTGGAACCTTGTTTCAATAGACATGTCACTTATGCAAATGCAATATTTTTGGAATTTTTCAAGGACAATATATGATATGCAACTAAATGCAAACTAAATAAATGAAAATGCAATCTATGTTTTTGGTTGCTTTTGAAGATTTTGACAAACTTTTTGAAATGCAAATCTAAGAGATGGACCCTTCGGAAATTGGAATGATGTCTAGACCTCAAAGGACAAAAGGACTTAACAGACAAAGGACAAGATGACAATGTCTCCCCTATATGCTTGGATACTAAGCTAGGTTTGACGAAATGATATTGATGACAAAAAGACAAAAGGTTTGATAAGGTCTAGACTTCCTAACAATGACTTAGGGTTTATCAAAGATTTGGATTACTCAAGTATGACAAAACCTAGTTTTTGAGACTATATGCAAAAGGACAACTGCTATGATATGATCTTAATATGATATGGTGATGACCTAAGCTTAATGAAGAGACTTAGGATATGCAAATGCAAATGTATGACAATGTCAACCTAAGGTTTAATTATGAAATGATATTCTTCTTATGCAAGAGGACATATGCAAATGGATGACTTTTATTGACATGCAAAAGAAGTATGACTTAGGTGAAACCGAAATTTGATACTTGACAATGAACTTGCAAAATGCAAACTAGGATGAACCTAAATGCAAGTGACATAAGAGTTGAGACAAGTTTTTGACCAATGTTTGACAACCATGTTTTAGGAAGATGATCTTTGAACCTTGTTGAACTTTTGTTGGATGAATATCTTTGGTGTTTAAATCTTATGTTTGATCAATGTGTTTTCTCTTGAAATGGGATTCAACTTTTGACAATCAAAGAATACAAGATGTTATAACTTAGACTCAAGACAATCATGCTCATTTCCACATTCCCTAGGGTAGGCAAAGACATTAGGTACTTGAGAGGTAGACTCATTATGGGATTCAAGGAGAATACATAGATGCTTGACCCCACGGGCTCCCCTCCACGGCACTCACTTCTCAGGGCAGCCAAGCATCAGTCCCCATGGAATCTCCCCATGGCGAACTTAGTATCTCTTCCAAGTATCCAAATTTGTCCTTCTCGAGCAACTAGAAGGGTTTTTGGCCTCTAAAAACAAGGTGTTTAGTAAGGATTTCTGTTAAGCGTTACTCCTTGATGTCACGCAAGCGTGATTGAGACATTAAGCCCATCAAGATACCAAACAAATGTAGTCGCGCAAGCACGATTTAGACCAAGAGGCCCTACTTAGATGTTGATATGAGAAAGAGTTTCAAGGGGCATCACTTCCCAAGTAACTGCAATTCCCACGTAACACTTCCTTCAAAGCTTTCGCCCATCAGGTATTTTTTTATAGTGAGTTAGAATGCCAAGGAATTCTAGCCATACTCACTTTGGGTCGATCCCTTCTCACGATTATCACTTGCTTGCTAAAGCAAAGTGGTCGGGAAGGCAGGCCCTCTAATGGAGACAAACAATCAACAACACAAGTATGGTACCGAAGATCTGGATTTTTGATCACCCTACGAAGGATGAGAGCATACTCTCCTACTCCAATGTCATACTTAACAAACAAAGCAAACAAGGGTTCATTTCCACCTACTTATAAATCACTAAATGCCTAATTAAAAATCAAACACACGATTTGGTTGTTTCTCCAAGGCAACCTGCAAAACACATGTCAGAAGTTTGATTTGTTATCTTTGACCATCGAATCTGCATAACACATGTTAGTAGTTTGATTTGTAGTCTTTGTCATGTGTACACCAAGATCCTGCACAAATAATTAGTACCAAAATCCAAAACACAGATGATCTGATTTATAAAAACTATCAAAATTTCAGTCCACTTTGAGAAGGCATAACTTTCTCATCCTAGCTCCAAATTACAAACCGTTTAATGCGTTAGAAAGGTATTCAAATAATCTAGAACCAAATTTCGGAAACATCAAAGATATCTCTTCCTGTTTCCAACAACAACATTTGTCCAAAAATGCACTAAAGACCCTCAAAATTGCAATTTACTAAAACATAGAAAATTTTTCAAGTAAAAACTGCATTTTTCACCTCTGTTCTGGACTTTACACAGGAGCAGAAGTGATGACACAGGCGCAAGATGTCTAACACAAGCGCAGAATGTCCTGACACAGGCGCAAGACTTTTCAATACAGGCGCAAGATGCTTCACACAGGCGCAGAAGTGTCCAGAATGCACTGCACGGCCCTGTTTTTGAATTTTTGACCTGCAAATCAGCTTAGAAGCACTCCAAAACACAGTAAGATGGTTAGAAGGTTAGTATTTCACGTCAGGTTCACCAGTTAATGTAGCATAGAAATTAGGAATCATCACAAGGTAAGTAGATCAATCAAAACAGTAAACATGATAGCTCAATCATAAGAAAACTCATTGAAATGAACCTAATTCTAAAGCACATTCAATGGAGGTATGAAAATGAAGCATTCAAGAGTAAAATTATGCAAACCAGACATAGAGTTGAATACTCCTTCCATGCGGCTCCATTGTTGTTCTTTCCTCTTCAATAATTTTGTGGATCTCACCTACAAGTGCTCTCACAATTGAAAGCAAAAAGCTCAAGAGTACTAGAACTAAAATTTGATAGTTTGACAACAATTCGGATTTCAAGAAGTAATTGAAGCCATTGATTGAAGAAAATTATCCAATTTATAGAGAAATTGGAGAAATCACAAAATTGGCATGATGCAATTCAAATGGAAATTGCAAATCAATATGTCAATTATGACAAATTATGCACTTTCCATGCACAATTTGATTGATTGATTATGACACATTTCATGTCAAAATTGATTGATTAATCAATTATGACAATTTCATGACAAATTGAAATGCCACTCCCATAGAATTAGGAGATGAAATAGGAGGGAAAAGAAATTAGAAATTTGAAAAATTAGGAAAATGAAATTGATGACAAATTAGGAAATTGGAATTAGAAATTGATGAAAAATAGGATTTAGGAATTAGTGAATTAATTAATAATTTTTCATTTATTAATCAATTCACAAAGAAGAATAATTAGCCAATTAAATAAAGATTTAATTGTAATAAGAAGACTTAGGATTAACAAGTAATTTAGTAATCCTAGAGGAAGAAATGGCGAATTAGGTTAAATGACTAAATCATAAAACCATAGAAGACGAATTAGAAATGCGAAAATGACAATTAGGTCTTGATTAAAGATAATTAATGTCATGATTTGATTTTGATAAATGACCAATATGACAAAATGATTTGATTTGAGAAAATGCGCCGATTGACGAGGAACAATGACAAATTGATCCAAATTGACATAATTGAGATAGACAATGATCGATAGTGAAATGATCGCAAAATGACAAGATTGACAAAAGGACAAGAATCGATGACAAAATAGATTGCAAGATGACAAGATTGATAACGACCATGATCAATGACAAATTGATCGCAAAATGACAAGATTGCACATGACAACGATCGATGACAAATCATGATTGAAGCTTGTTGTCGACAAGACCTAATCTGAGGACGAGATGATTGAAGAATGCAGAAGAATGACTCGATGTTCGCAAATGATAAAGACCAAGTGCGTGACATAGGAGAAATGTTAATGCGACGCAAAAACCTAAAATGAGGCAATGTGCAAATGTTAAAGTATGACTTCGCAAGCGTTGACCATTTTTGGGTGTCTACACATACCAAATTGGATGATCTTGCTATGAAGATCTTCATGTTTAAGTTCTAGTGCAACCTTTTCTACAAAAATGTTCTTGAAATGAAGCCTATTCCATTCTTTAAATTATTGCTTGACAAAAATAAGTTTCCTAGGAAAAATATAACCATATCTCCTAGACACCTTGGCAACATCGAATCACCACTAAGTAACCAAATTTCTAAGGTTTGAGTACCTAATCCATATTTTGTCAAACCTGAAGGGGCATTAAAATAGGGGCAGCATCCTTTTGACATATAAGGGACATTGAGTAGTGATATGACCCAACAAAGGGAAGGATGTTTTCCTCAAAAACTAGATCTTTATTCACCCAAGGGCCTACAACAAAAAACCTATCCAACTTCTTAGCAATAAAATCTCCCCAAAGCTTCTATTAGACCACGTAGAACAACAATTTTTGGGGTTAGTTTCCATAAGGCCATTCTTAAGAACAATTTTTTAAAAATCATCCTAAGCCACATTGATTTCTCTAGTACTTCCTACTTTATCTATAGTGGCTAAGGTACCATTAAAATCTCCTACCAAAACAACAATGTCTTTGTTATCAATCAACTAGTTTAATACTTGGTCCTAAACCATCCTCTTATCAATTGTTCTTGATGGGCCATATAAATTAATCATGAACAATTTTGGATCATTAATAGTAAAGGAAATTCCAACAATTTTCCAATTAGCACTTCTCTCAACATCTACAAATTGAACTAAATCTAAGTTCCCCAAGATCCTAATATCCCTAGCCATTCCTTCTGCTTCTACAAAGAAACCCCTCTATTTACCTAGACTGTTAGACATGGCCTCATATTCTTATCAATTTTAGCTTCATTTCTGGATAAATCTCCTCTTATCAATCTCTTGATCAATATCCTCTTATCAGGGGCATTACAATCCCTGACATTCCACATAAGGAGCTTCATGGTGCCTTAAGAAGGGGTTCACCCTTCTTGCAAAAGTTCTTCCTCTGTACTTTAGTACACCCAGCAACTTCAAGATTCACCCTTACAGATTTGCATCCTCTACTCTTGTTCTCCCCTACCCTACACATTTACAATTCTGATTTAGGTTGAGTGATTGATCTTTTCTCTTTAATGTCAACTTCATCTTCAATGCCTCAAAACTATTTGTCCATTGATTCATGAATCATTTGAATCTAGTAACGGGTTTGTCTCTACTACTTTGTCTTCTTGATCTTCCAATTTTTGAGTTATCATGTTTGTTCTTCTTTGGGGACACTTGAATGTCTATAAAAGATATCAAATTCTCTAACTCCAACATCGATACTTTTTGGTCTAAATCACCACCACTACCCTCAATATCCCTTATTGACCCCAACTCTCTTAGAGATTTCACCACTTTATGAAGAGAATCCCCGACCAGTCCTACCACCAATTTTGTGTTATGAAAAAAAAACCCACTCCAATTGTGACTCCCAACCAAATTTTTTCCCCAACCTATTTACATCTCCATTTTTTTCTAAGTGAGCATTCTCAACCTGAAAGGCACCTGAGAAATCATTTTTAAGATAAACCAAATTAGAGATAAGATTATCTTTAGGGTTTAGAATGGGTTCCACGGTAGTGTCTCTCCTTGACCTGACTTTTATTTCATGCATGATAGACTTATCTAGACTCTTTATGATGTTTTGGATTATGACTATACATGTGTTTTAGTTACTCATTATGATGCTAGACATTATTTGGACATATGCTATTTTGATAATTTATATGGATGATAATGCTATCATTATTGATCATGCGAGTTGATGAATATATGTGTTTGATGGATCGTATATGCTTGATGGATTTTATATGCATTACTATGTTGATGTATTATTGATAGTTTATATTGATCATGGATTTTATGCTATTAGGATTACACTAACCCTATTTCATGATTACATATGATTAGTTGATTATGTGATGTGTTTGATTATTGTATGACTCTCTTCGTGAGAGGGACAATACCACATCACTCATTGCGAGTGGGATATGTTGTTGTGATTCCCTATCACTTGCCTGTTATGATATATATGCATATGTTGTATCGTTTCTTTGTGGTTGTAGGATTTGCAGGTGCCAAGCACCAACTCCACTTGGCTCCATATGTTTTGAGCCTGTCTTTAAATCCCAATGGCATGTGGTTCATAGTTGACACAAGTTCCCTTCACATACTCTAGGTCTAAGATGTCTACCTTGAGTGATTAATGTCTGGGCATAATTCACCATGTTAGTCAATGAGATATGGTTTTGTGAGTATGTTATGGTGTTGTGAGTATGCAAGTGTTTATTGATTTATTTAATTAATAGATGCGAGATTATATACTTATTAATGTTTAATTTATTTTTTGGTTTAATATAGTTTTATTTGAGTATTGAGTTATTTGGGATTTAATGCTTATTTGGTTATTATTGATTTATTGGTGTTTAATTATTTAAGATTTATAATTTATTTAGTATTTATTGTTTAATTAATATTTGTGGCTTAATTATTCATTTATTGTTTATTAATGTCTTTGGCTTTAGTGTTGAATAATATTTATTAGAGGTTATTTACTTATTTTATAAACCCTTGGCTTATTTATTCAATTAACCAAATTATTTATTCAATTAATGATAGCCTATAGCTATTTATATAGTTTAATTATTAACTATGTGGGGGTAATAAAGTACCTTATGTTATATTCTTTTTACATCCCACTTATAATTATAAATGTGTTTCATATATTTCCCTCACCCACCTTTTATTCTCATTGGTTGAATTTGAAATGAGAAATAAAAATATAACCTAACACGGGTAGACAAAATATTTTTTTTTTAAGGAATATTTTGATTGACTATTTGAGATGTTAAGGTTTTGGGCTTTTGAAGGCTTTTTATTTTGTTGCCTACATTTTTTGTCGGGTTACACTCTATTTTTCTTCTGCAAATTTTATTCTCAGCTTGGATTTTAGCTTTAGGGAGCTTGCTAGATTTTGTTGGGAACTTCTACAACTTTTCTTTCGTCACTTCTGGTTGCAGGTTGGTGAAGCCCTTCTCTTTTATATTCTGGTTTTTATTTTCTTGTATGCGTCGTGTCTACAGTTTGAATGTGGGAGATGGGTTGAATTAAATCTTATTCTATAGTTTTACATGATTTTAGAATTAAATATTTCATGGAAAACTTTGGGTTATATAGTTTTTACGATAGTCTATGGGAAGATTTATTGCTTTTGGAAATGTTGTTTTGTCGTGAATGCACTATCGAAGTTATTGCCTATGGATTTCTCTACATTTGGCTCCCTATTAATTGTTGGATGTGTGATGTTGAGTCCATGTGGGTAGATATTTCATTATTGTCTTGAAGGGCTAGTTTGTATTTGGGGATTTCTTTGTGGTTCTCTCTCTCTGTCTAGCATTGCCATGAGAGAGAAGTCACATAGAATCCCACTGTTGATGTTCTTGTATGTTTAAGGTCGACATTTGACTCTCTCAAGCTTGGTTTATGTCTCTGTTTTAATTTGATTGTAATATTGGTCATGTAATGCTTCTTGTCACTCTATCTAAGTGAGCCATGCTCGGGTATGGAGCAGCTATGTTTTGTGGTTACTCCTCTATGAGGTTATGGTTTCGTATTTTCATTACTTCATTTACCTCATTATGACCGGACATCTCTTTTGAGACCATATTTATGAGTTTCCATGATGTATTGGATTTTATTTTCGATTCGTAAAATTTACTATTGTCATGATTGAATTTTGGACATATGCATCCACACAAATGAATGCGCTAAAACTTTGTGTCTATGTGAGTTTTCTTTATATATATGCATTGTGCAAATTTTTATATGCGCTTCCAAAATCTATAAATGCACTATTTAACCATAAATGCACTATAACTCTAAGTAAATGCACTTTAGAATCTTGTGTATGCGTTGTAGGATCTGGTGAAGGCGCTGCAAACTTTAGCATATGCGTTGCTATGTGTAACATATGTGTTGAACTGCACAGATTATGTATTTTGATCAATTTTATAAGTCTATCTTAGTTTTATGGATTTGATGTCATACCAGAAGCATTCATGGAGGTTTTTTTTCATTTTCCAGTATTGCTTCTTATCAATTTTTATGATCTGATGTTGTTTTTACTTTTACATGTTGATATACTTCACTGTTGAGGTTTTGTGCTCTCTTTCATATTGAGAAGCCATGATAGAGGGGGTTGTTTTATTGTTCTCAGATCAGCAAGTTGATTTGCCTTGTTACTTGTATTCTATTTTATAGTTGTGGTAGATTTTCATTGCCTTAATATGGCTTTGATGCATTATTTTTCTATGAGCCTCATTATTGGTTTACTTGGAAATGTGGCTATTGGATGGCCATGTATGTGTTATGGTTGTATGATGATGCTTACGGTTGTCATTATTGAATATTGAATTGGAGCATCTTGTTATGATTTTGTTTTGGGAACATGTAGGTAAAGTGGGCTTACAAGTGTTGACTAGGATCATGAGAGATAGGCAATGAGTTCATAAGCCTCTTGTCTAGATCGCCAAGGCACATTGGAAGTTTTCCTTATTATAAACAAGTGATAAAATTAATCATGTATTAGATGCATTGGGTAATTAGGACTCGCCTAATCAAGATAATTAATAGTTGATCCCCAAGACTTGATCCTAGGGAGGATGTTTTAGGAAAGGCTTAGGAAGGCCATTGCGGTGGTAAGTCAATCTCTCTTGATTCTCTCATAGGTTGAGATGGCTTCACATGTCTATTAGGGTTATTCCTTGAAGGGTTGTGTTTCTATATTTTGGAAGCTAGCATGTGATGGCACTCCACTCCTACATGTGTCCTTGCTTGTTGCATTTATGACTTGATGATTTGCAAGCCTCTAGGAGTTTGTTCTTGTGATTACTTGTGGTTGGTCCTTGCTTGAGAGTCCTTGTATTGTTTAGTCTATTTGGTCATTAGATGCCAGCTTAGGTCTAGAGTGTACATTGGGACCTTGTGTCATCTCCTAGTATGGGGAGTGGTTCCTTTGGTTCCACATGGTCGGGTGGTTGGTGCTTTTCAACCATTGGGATATTCTATTGGATTCTTCATATGTGCATGTGGATTCTTCTCATTGTAGCAGCTTATGGATGTCTCTTGTAGCAGATTTATGTAATGAATATTTTATTTTCATGTAATATATTATCTTGTAAAAAAAATAAGATGAAATCATGTATTAGGGAAGAGCTAGGCTCATGATGTATCATTTATGTAATGATAATTATATTTGTAAAAGAATTTTGATTGGTATCCTAGGATGATGACAGCATTTGCAATAACGTGACTATGAGATGTATAATTATGTACTTGTATATTGAAAGGAATAGTTTTATGTACTTAGATGTTTGTAATAGAATTATAATTGAAATATAATGGAATCATGTGATGGGTTATTTGTATTAGTTTAGATTCCATGGTTATCATCTAGGATGTAGATTAATATGTGAAAGAACCTTAAGTAAATAGAATGAATACAATGTAGGAATTGTGGTTGTTAAATAATATTATGTCTAGATCATGATGTCATTTATGTGGGTGCATTGGAAATTAGGAAAGTATGCATAACATATAAAATGATTAAATTAGAGAAAGGAATTAGGATTCTTGCATTATGCACTTGGGATTAATGTTAAAATAAATGATCATGTTAGGAATATAGATGCATGTGAAGAATGGATAAGGTAGTTAAGTAAAGATGATTTATTTATGCATTATCATCATAGATGGATAATGATAATATAGATAAGAAATGGTTAAGGGTTTATGCACATTTGGATTTGGTACATAAAATGATCTCAAGAAAAGGGATTAGTCTTGCATTGAAAAAGTAAGCATATCATGTTAGTTAGATGACAGAGTAGAGGGAATCTCATAATGGTTAAATAATCAAGTAGTTCGCATATCATAATGGAACGAAATATATAAGTTGCATTTGATTAAGATCAAGGGTTAATTGATAATAAGTGTCGTAATGAAGTGAGTAGAATGTTATTGCTTAGGATAGTTGATCATGTAATGACGTAAAGGTACCCTAGAGAGATAGTAGTAATGATTGTGATGTTATTCTACTTTCCTAATTAGTTAATGTGTTATAATTCATGTTTAGAATGATTATTGTTAATAAATGTAATTGTAGACGATGTTATGTGTTGCATTAGTTGTAAATATAATTTTTTTTTTCTCCATTTAGTATGTTAGATGCTTTGTTTCTCTAGGGTATTTTGGCATGCATTACATTTTGTATTAGAGCCAGCTTCATACACTGGGTACTCTGGTTTCTTTTGAGCCCATTGTGCATGTTAGCATTTAGCATGGGGTAGCCTAGTGGTTTTATCCCTACTTGTTGTTTTTTCTCTTGTTGCCTTAGTTTGTTAGCTTATAGTTTTCTTTTGCATCTTTCTTAGATAAGATGCCTACTAGGGGTAGAAATAATTATCCTATTGGTCACATGGGTACTTTTAGGAATCCTCATCTTGAGGTTTCTGAAGAGTCACACCATGAGGAGCAGCAACAGGATCAGCTTAGAGGTGATCCTATTCCGTAGTTGGTGAATGTGCTTCAGGAGAATCTTAGTCTCCTATGACCAAGACATGAGGAGAACTAGCAGGAGGAGTCTATTCAATCAGAGCATCGTGAGAGGGAGAGAGTTCACATTCTCTTAGGAGGAGAGTTGAGGTGGATCAAGACGCTCTTGCAGCTAGTCACATAAGAGACCCGATGAGGACTCACCCCCTACTTTTGATGGCTTAGGAAGTGGCATGGAGGTGGAAACTTGGCTATTAGACGTGGGTAGGTGTTTTTATATGCACTTGTGTAGCAGTAACACTGAGGTGAGATAGGTTATTATGCATCTTCATGACTTTATGATGACATGGTGGTATACAGAGGAGCATAAGCTGTATTTAGACATAGCAACAAGTATCTCAGGAGTTGTTCCTAGAGAGGGGTCAATGGTTCAAGAAGAAGCATCCTCTGGGTCAAAGCTTTGTGCAAGGTGTTATATTCCAGGTTGGCAGGAGTTGTAGTCATTAGCATGATAGGATGACTACTCCTTCTCAGCCAATCCAGAGTTCTCAGCCACCTTCTAGTAGAGGCAGTGTTTAGCAGTCGAGAGCTACTCCAGTGAGTAGAGGATTTGGTAGGAGAGATTGATTTTCATGTGGGTAACCATGACACATTTCCATTCATTGTCCTTAGTGGACTTATCAGATGTGAGGACAACAAAAGCCAGCTACTTCTGAGCCTATAGTTGGAGATGCAGGTAGATCCCATCATGTGTTTGTGGTGGTTGACAACAGTCACGCTGAGAACCAGGCGTTAGTTGTTGAGACCATAGGTATGATAGGTGGTATCTCTTGCATACTATTATTTGATTAAGGTGATATGGATTCTTTTGTTACTCCTTTTCTAGTAGAACGATGTGGGCTTATTGTGTGGTAAAAGCACAAAATTGTGTCACGTTTCAGGCCAACTTATTAACACAAGTGAATTTAAGTAATTCTAATTAAAAATTAAATTTAGTGAAACATATGGTCTATAGAGATTCATTATAGCTATGTTATATATGGGCCACAACTTGTCCTATTGGAATTGTCTACTAAATGTATAGTTTATACCACTTTGGGTCTAATTACCAATTTTATTTAATTTTTTGAAAAACTTGATGTTTCAACTGATGAATAATGATGAACAAAAAATACCCTAATTGGTACTGAGAGGGGGGAGGGGGGGGTGAATCAGTACATACAAAAAATTCTCAAAAAAATATCAAGTTAAAACAATGCTAACTGGTTGTCTTCATCACTGAACTTAACCATGGCAATACCGGTTAAATACAATAAGACTTTCGATAGCTAAACCAGTAAAACTAAATGCTTCAAATAACATTCAACACTTGATAACTTTTTCACCAATATACTCATGCATGTGTTGTATCCGTAATACCATAACCATTAGCTTTGCATGCATATTTACCTAAACAAAGACTACTCAATCATCACATGAGAAATGTACAACTCATGACACAGATTTTTCACGTGGAAACCCAAATGGGAAAACCATGGTGGGGATGAATACCCACAAGCTTTTTTTTTTAACTCTTTTGAAGATTTCTCTGTTAGAAGCCTAGTCCGGTTAAAGACTTTACAATAAGGTTCTGTTAGGAATTGATCCTGTTAAAGATCACCCGGTTAAGGGATGGCTATATACCCTGTTAAAGGTTACCTCACTAGAGGATTTGAAGAACTCAATGATCTTGAGTCACCTGGTTAGAGGATTTGAAGAACTCAATGATCTTGAGTCACCTGGTTAGAGGATTTGCAATAAGCTTGTTAAAGCTACCCGATACAGGGATTTTCCTACTATTAAAATGGTTAGAAGACAACAGGTAAAGCTTTGATATGATAACAACACTACATGCTAAGGAAAATCCTTTTTAGCTCCTCTACTATGCAAGCACACTCTGCAGTTTTCCACTCACTGGTCTAGCAGGGAATCTCATCACTTGGATACAAACACAACATTTACCAACACAAACAATAACAAACATCATCGACCTTATAGACAACAATTAGGTCGGTAGCATATACCCTAAACCCTAAACATTTTAGGTTTACAATTACAAGCGATCCAATCCTGACCGTTCAAACACTTTGCATAGAATAAAAAAATCTCAAACAGATCACAAGTCATTGTGCATCGTCCATTCTTCACCGCATATGGAAATCAATAACCAATCACCCTCTGTTCACATACCGCTAAGAAGAATGTTCATTTCCAAGGTAGACATTTAATGCAATCGATCCTCACATGCAAGATCCTCAAGGAAACATGCACAAAACTTACGTGGCATCTTGATCTCATCCTTATCTCTTAGCTAACTCATCACAGAATGTCACTGGTTGCATCACACAAGCTAGATTGCCAAACTAAAAACCCTAGAGCTGAGACTACAAACTGGTACTCACACTTAGTGAAACCCCGACATTGGTCCACTTCATCCCTTCATACCAATTCTCCTACTTTCACATCAATACCAACTTCTTCCAATCTTCATACCAGTTCACCTGCACTTATTGACATCAATGACAACAAACATTATCATCATACCGGTTCATCATATGCCAACAGTCTCCCTGTTTGGCATTGATGGCAATATTCAGTGTAGCATTGCAACTATAAATGGCATAGACCAGTGCAACTCTAACATATATCTTCTCCCATGTTATATATCTTCATCACTTCAAATATCTTCTCCCCCTTTGACAACAATGCCAAAGTGGAGGCACAATCTTCCATTCTCCACTATGTTGCTCCCCCTATGGAGTAGCATCCTTCAACACTTCAATCTTGAAAAATTTGACACTCTAGTACCTGATTGATGTGGAGCACAAAACTTTAGTTTACTTCATCAAGGGATAGAACCCCTAATTTCCCTCTCAAATAGGTAAATGTAGTCTTCGGTAAGGGCTTAGTGAATATGTCTACTAGCTGCTCCTTACTGGAAACATGTTCTAAATACAACCTCTTTCTTTTGAACCTTATCTCTCAAGAAGTGATACTTGAGCTCAATGTGCTTAGTTCTAGCATGCAATACCGGATTCTTGGAAATATTTATTGCACTTGTGTTGTCACAAAATATACTCACCAGTTCAGATATAGGTACTTTGAAACCATCCAATACATGTTTCATCTAGATTGCTTGAGTGTAGTTCATAAATGCTGCCACATACTTTGCTTCAACTATAGACTAGGAAATACAACTCTACTTCTTACTCGTCCATGAGACTAGTTTTCCCCCAAGAAAGAATGCTCCACTGATTGTGCTCTTCATGTCGTCCACATTAACTACCCAATCTGCATTGGTAAATACTTTGAGATTAAAATCACCATTGTATGGATACCACAATCCATAATCAACTATCTCTTTTAGGTATCTAAGAATCCTCTTGACTGCTACCAAGTGGGATTCTCTTGGACTTTTCTGAAAATAGGCCATAATGCCCACTACATGAGCAATATTTGGTCTACTATGTACCACATAGTGCAACTTACTGATCATTGACTGGTACTCCTCATTCACCAACGCCGAATCATCTTCCTTAGTCAATTTGTAGCTAGTCACCATCGGTGTACCAACCAGTTTGCTCTCCTCCATGCCAAAGGTCTTTAATACCTCTTTGACATACTTGGACTCAGTAATAAAGATACCCTCTTTCATTTTTTGAATCTGTAGACCAATGAAGAACTTTATCTCTCCAATCAGAGACATCTCAAACTCTTTCTTCATTTCATCTACAAATGCATGGCTCATTTCATTGTCTCCTCCAAATATTATGTCATCTATAAACACTTCACAGATCAAAATCTAATCACCTTTAGATTTCAGGTAGATGTTGTTCTCCTCACTTGTTCTCTCAAATCCTATCTTCACAAGATGAGAGTGTAACTGTTCATACCATGCCCTTGGTTCTTGTTTCAATCTATACATGGCCTTGTGTAATATACACACCATGTTACTATATTCTGATAAGGCAAACTCATCTGGTTGCTCAATATACACTTCCTCTTCTAGGATTCCATTCAAGAATCCAGACTTCACATCTAGCTGGTATACCTTGAATCCCTAAAATGCTACAAATGCAAGTAGCACTCGAACACCTTCTAGTCTAGCCATTGGGGAAAAGGTTTCTCCATAGTCTTCTCCCTCTTCCCGAGCATATTCCTTGCATACAAGTCTTGCCTCGTTCCTTACAACTGTACCTTCTTCATTCAGCTTATTCCTGAAGTCCCATTTGGTACCTATGACATTCTTATGTTTTGATCTAGGTACCAAAGACCATTTTGCATTCTTTTCTATCTAGTTCAGCTCCTCTTCCATTGCCTTAATCCAGTCTTCATATGTAAGTGCCTCTCTAGTGATCTTAGGCTCAAATTCAGAAATCATGCAAGAGTTTTCTTTCACTTTTCTTCTTGTGAGTATCCTTGCATCTTTATCTCATATGATCTTCTTTGGATCATAATGTAGTTTCATATATCTAGGAATGACTCTAGCTGGTTCTGCTTGCTTTTCCTCAATCTTCTTCTTCACCTACTGCAACTTCTACCGATACAAGAACACTGAGGTCTTTGTTTGTTTCTTTCTTAACTAGTTCCTAGAAGGCTACACCCAATTCATATTCCACTTGCTTGCTATAGGTTTCCTTAGGCTCCTTAGGGGATTCATCAACCCTAACATTAATGCTCTTAACAATTTTCTGAGTCCTATTGTTGTAGTACTTGAAAGCTTTGCTTTTAGTGGAATATCCCATAAATATTCCTTCATCACATTTAGCATCAAGCTTGCTCAGATGCTCACCTCTCTTGATATAACACTTACTGCCAAATACTTTAAAATAACTTATAGTGGGAGTCTTCTCGGTCCACTACTCATAAGGGGTTTTATCTTTACCTTTCTTGATGAGTACTCGGTTCATAGTATAGATTGCAGTGCTCACCGCTTCTCTCCAAAAAGTCTAAGCAACCTTTCCTTGGATCAACATTATTCTAGCCACTTAAACTACAATCATGTTATTCCTTTCTACTATCCCATTCTATTGTGGTGTCCTTGGGGTAGACAACTGCCTCTTGATACCATTCTCTTCATACTACTTGTTGAATTCATCAAAAGTGAATTCACCTCCTTGATCAGTTCTAAGGCATTTTATCCTTTGACCACTTTCCTTCTCTACCAATGCTCTAAAGGCTTTGAACTTTCCAAATGCCTCATACTTGTCTTTCAAGAATGTGACCCACATCATTCTTGAGCAGTCATCAATAAGAATCATGAAATACCTATCTCTCTGAATAATTCTAGTTTTCATTAGACCACACAGATCAGTGTGCACAAGATCAAGTAAGTTCTTTGCTGAAAAAGACTTAACTTTTAAAGTTGACGAAGACATCTTCCCAAGTTGGCATTCTCTGCACAAAGAATTCTCTGGTTTGTTCAGCAAAGGCAATCCTCTTACTGGCTTTTACAATATTGTCAAAGTTTATATGACAAAGTCTCCTATGCCATATCCAACTATCATCAAACTTCACCATCAAACACTAACTAATCTTAGCATTCAACTGAAACAAGCTACCTCTGGTCTACTTACCGGTGGCAATAAGCTCACCACTCTTTCCAATTATATTGCAGACTCCACCTTTGAACTCCAGAATGAGTCCTTTGTCAATTAGCTGAGCAACACTCAAAAGGTTATTTTTAAGACCTTCTATCCAGTACACATCATCCACACTGCTCTTTCCATTCAGTGAGATGGATCCTTTACCTTTCACCAAGCATGGTCATGCATCATTGCCAAACCGAACAAAACCTCCATCATATTCTTCCGGACACAAAAAATTTCTCCGGTCACCAGTCATATGGTGAGAACACCCACTATCAATAATCCACTCATTAGAGTTGTCAATACGAGAGACAAGGGATTTCTTTTCAAACACTTCTTCCTTTACAACTACAAACACTATGTCCTCATTCTCTTCATCCTCAAATTCTTCATCAGTAACACCTTCATCCACTGCAACAAGACAATTTCTCCTACCTCCTCCTTTATACTTTCTAAACCTCTCTGGTTTATCCTTATTGTCATTCTTAGTATAGTTAACAACTATATGTCCTATCTTATTGCAGGAAAAACATTTTAAAGGAAGCTTACCTCTGTATTTTCCGGTGCCTTTTGGAAGTCTCTTGGCAAGAAGAGATTCAAACTCCATCAGAATCTCTTCATCATCCATATCTTTGCATTGCCTAGATTCATAACTGGTACTTACTTCTTTTCCTTTTCTGGTTGGTGCAACAGATGCTCTAAAGGTTGACTTAGTCTTCTGAATATTGCCATCATAGCTATTCCACTCATACGTAGTCAACTTTGTAATGATAGAGTCTAAGGATACCTTGGTTTTGTCGATAGACCTTAGCTCCTGAATAGTAGCAACCTTGATTGTATAGACCAATAATAATGATATCAAAGATTTACTGACAACGATGGCATCATCAATTGTTCCACCAGTGCTCTTGATATCTCCAACCATAGTCTTGATCCTTATGCCATATTTCTAAATGGTCTCTCCTTCAACCATCCTCATGTCTTCAAATTTTCCTCTAAGGCTCTCTTTCTTAGCTTGCTTGACATTCTCATCACCAACATAAATGGTTTCCAGAGTGTCCCATACATCCTTAGGATTGTCCTTATCTTGTATATCAATGAACTCAATATCTGATAGGCTACTAATAAGGGCTTCCATGACTTGCCCATTTTCTTGAATCTCTCTTTTCTGATCATCAGTTAGAGTGCCAGAGGGGATAACATAGACATTCTCAACATAGCTCTAGTGTTGAGCACCCAAACTCTTGATATAAATCTTCATTCTATCCTTCCATATTTTGAAGTTATCTCTATTGAACTTAGGACCTTCCCTCTTCATCATTAAAGCAAGATCTTTTGCCTCAAGCGGTTAAGCTTATATCACCGAGGACCTGGAGTTGCTCTGATACCAATTGATGAATAATGATGAACAACAAATACCCTAATATGTACTGAGAGGGTGGGGGGGGGTGAATCAGTACATACAAAAAATTCTCAACAACATATCAAGTTAAAACAATGCTAATCGGCTGTCTTCATCATTGAACATAACCATGGCAATACTAGTTAAACATGGTAAGACTTCAGACAGCTAAACCAATAAAACTGAATACTTCAAATAACATTCAACTCTTGATAACTACTTCACCAATATACTCATGCATGAGTTGTATTAGTAATACCATAACCATTAGCTTTGCATGCATATTCACCTAAACAAAGACTGCTCAATCATCACATGAAAAATGCACAACTCATGACACATAAATTTTTCATGTGGAAACCCAAATGGGAAAAGCCATAGTGGGGATGAATACCCACAAGCTTGTTTTTGATCTCTTTTGATGCTCGCTCTATTAGGAGCCTAGTCCGGTTAAAAATATTACAATAAGGATCTGTTAGGAACCGATCCTGTTAAAGATGACTTGGTTAAGGGATGGCTATATACCCTGTTAAAGGTTGAAACCCTGCTAAAGCTTACCTCGCTAGAGGATTTGAAGAACTCAATGATCTTGAGCCACCTGGTTAGAGGATTTGCAATAAGCCTGTTAAAGCTACTTGTAAAGGGATTTTCCTATTGTTGAAATGGTTAGAAGACAACATGTAAAGCTTTGATTTGATAACAACACTACATCATAGGGTAGATCCTTTTCAGTGCCTCTACTCTGCAATTACACTCTGCAATTTTCCACTCACTGGTCTCGAAAGTATCTTATCACTCGGATACAAACACAATATTTTCCAACACAAACAATAAAAAACACCATCAACCTTATAGACAACAATTAGGTCAGTAGCATAAACCCTAAACCCTAAACATTTTAGGTTTACAATTACAAGCGGTCCAATCCTGACTATTCAAACACTTTGCATAGAATAAAACAATCTCAAACAGATCACAAGTCATTCTGCATCATCCATTCTTCACTGCATATGGAAATCAGTAGCCCATCACACTCTCTTCACATACCGCTAAGAAGAATGTTCATTTCTAGGGTAGACATTTAATGCAATCGATCTTCACATGCAAGATCCTCAAGGAAATCGTTCACGTGCACAAAACTGACATGGAATCTCTATCTCATCCTTATCTCTTAGCTAACTCATCACATAATGTCACCGGTTTCATTGCACAAGCTATATTGCCAAACCATAAACCCTAGAGCTAAGACTAGCAACCCGTAGTCACACTTAGTGAAACCTCGACAGCGGTCCGCTTCATCCCTTCATACCGGTTCTCCTACTTGAACATCAATAACAACTTCTTCCAATCCTCATACCGGCTCACCTAGACTTATTGACATCAATGACAACATACATTATCATCATACTGGTTCATCATATGCCAACATCAACAACTCCTACTTAGATATAATTTTTTTTTTGAAATGTAAAAATACAGTTTTATAGATCTATAAGTGAGCTTTCCAAAATATATATCTTTTAATATTTAATATTTTATTTTTATTGAAAGTAGGTCATCAACACTAAAATATAAGGTTGATTATCTTGTGAAGGAAAAATACTAAAATTTATTTAAATTTAAAAAAAATAATAAAAGCACTAGAGAAAAGAGTCTATATCAAGATGATATAATTCTTTTCTAATTTGGATAAATAATTAAGAAAAAAGGTGATGCCGAATGAAAAGAGTTATATTTCAGTACACATCTTTTCAAATTTATTGAAAAATATATATACATAAAAAATAGTTAAAAATATATTTTTGCACTAAAGTTCAAGTTATCAATATACATAAAAAAATTGGAAAAAGAAGGTTAAAATTTACTATATAAATTGTGACGCCTCATGTAACTTCAATTTCAACATTTTATCATTAACTAAATTATAGTGTTTACTTTATAAGAAAGTATATTCAAATAATTTTTAATTTTTTTTAAAATTACAAACATAAAATACATAAAAAAATATGCATTTTATTAGTTTACATCATTTTTAAATTCAAAGCATATATCACTTTCTATTGATTCAATTTAAAAAGTTGAGTCAACATTGGCCAGTTCCTTTATAAAAGTGTGACACAACATTGTGCTTTTACCCTGTGGAAAAGAAGGATGATAGGTGCCAGGTAGAGTTAGCTATGGGGTCCAAGGTGGCAGTGGACTCCCTTATTCTTGGTTATTCCTTAGTTGTAGGTGTTTTCCATACCACAGTGGATCTTCATGTCCAACCCTTGGGATCCTATGATATTGTTCTTGGCATGGATTGGCTTCAGTCTCATCGAGCTTAGATAGATTTTCAGGGTAAGAGAGTTCAATGTGTGGATGATAGTGGGGAGAGTGTGGAAATAGTGGGGATTTAGATACCCATTTCTCTTCACATGTTCTGCTATGCAGATGAAGAGGTGTGCACGTAAGGGTTGCCAGTTGTTTGCAATGAGGGTGAATGACGTGGGTGAGGGAGTGAGTTTAGAGGAGCTTCTTCAACATCATCACATTCTTCAAGAGTTTGTAGAGGTTTTCCCTAGTGAGAATCTAGGCATGCCACCCAAGTGAGATATAGATTTTTAGATTGATTTGGTTCTAGGAGCCGAGCCTATCTCTAAGGCACCCTATCAGATGACTACCCAAGAGTTGAGAAAGTTGAGGTTGCAGTTAGAGGAGTTGTTGGCTAAGGGATTTATTCATCCTAGTGTGTCCTCATGGGTTGCACTTGTGTTGTTTGTGAAGAAGAAGGATGAATCTCTTCACTTGTGCATTGAATATAGACAACTTAATAAGGTGATGGTGAAGAACCGATATCCTTTGTCAATGATGGATGGTTTATTTGATTAGATTAAGGACGCAAAGGTTTTCTCCAAGATTGAATTTAATTTCGTGTATCACTAGTTGAGTATTCATGAGGCAGACATTCATTGCACAACATTTTGTACTAGATATGAACATTATGAGTTTACTATGGAGCTTTTTGGTCTCACAAATGCACCATCGGTTTTCATGAGCTTGATGAATGGTGTATTCAGAACCTATCTGGATAATTTTGTGCTGGTATTTCTAGATGATATTCTGGTGTTTTCGAGATAAGTTGAAGAGAATGAGGATCTCTTGAGACATGTTTTGCAGTGCCTACGGGAGAATCAGTTGTACGCCAATATGTTGAAGTGTGAGTTCTTCCAATCATAGGTTCAGTATCTTGGTCATGTGATTTAAGGAGAGGGTATTGCAGTTGATCCCTCTAAGATCCAGGAAATTTTTGATTGGCCAACACCCACTAATGTGGGCGAGGTTCATAGCTTTATGGCTCTTGCAGGATATTATCATAGGTTTATTCAAGATTTCTCCAAGATATCCCATAGCTAAGTGATCTATCACCTCCTAGTAAATGCGAGTATGAATTTTGCTCTCAGATCTGTTTAGGCAAATTCCAATGACTTGACTACACCTATATGGAGGATTTAAATGATAAATGATGCATTTAAGCTAGAAATGATAATGATTAAACTACATGATTCCATGATTATGCTAGAAATTATGCTAAAATGATGCAATTAAGCTATGATAACAATGCTCAAATGATAAACTAAGAGCTATTATGCCTATAGTAATAATTCCTAAGATGGAAATGAGATGGGATCATTATTTCTCCAAAATGAGATCTATTTATAGGATTTCCAAGGCTAGGGGTGAGGTGGCAGGAATCAACGGTGAGATTGGAGGTGGTTGAAGAAGAGGTTGGATGAAAGGGGACAATTGGAGGTTGGTAGGAGAAGGGGTTGGATGAAAGGGGACAATTCCATATCCATGGTGACAAGTGTCAAGAAGCTTTGCTCATGAGAGGGAAAAGTGTCCAAGGAAAGGGGACATGGTGGTTAGGATGTGCAAGCTAAGATGGGGTTAATTAAATGCAAGGTTAGATGGAATGGGCTAGGTTAGAGGGATGGTTAGGTTAGGTGGCTAGAAGTTAGGAGAATTTGAATGTAAAAATTCAAATAATAGGAAAAGGCTAATTAATTCCAATAACTCATTATCGATTTGTTTTAATTAGTTAGGAGATTTAGAAGAAATGAATTTGATGGGGGGGAATTAATTAATCAAAGGGAATTATGAAAATGCACCTATTAAATAAATCCTTAGATTTATTAATAAGTACATGAAAGGGGGAATTTAATCAAATTACTTAGTGAATTCAATTAAATTAGGAAGGAGGATTAATTAAATAATTTCTTATTTAATTAATTATCTTCAGACCATTTTTAGGTGTATACATTTTGCCCCTCTTTGAAGCGAGGTGTGATGACGCGTTGATTCAAAGAATAATGTCATTTTGATGATGATATTGGTTCAATAGGATGCCCTAGCTCTTGATTGATAAAATTAGATATGATGATGCCCCCTTGGGAGATCAATTGAGATAATTGACCTGTGGAGTTTTTGGATCTTTGGAAAATTGATATCCTAATTAGAAATGATTTGATTTCTGCAACTGTGTTTGATAAAAATGCGAGTTCTACAATTATGGTGATGTAGTTTCTTGATTATTGATAAAGCTTGATTGATTAGATAGATATGATTGATATTTAGTCTAGTTTAAGGAATGACACCTCCTGTATAAGACAAAGATGATCAAAGCATATGGTTTTAGGAACAATATATCCTGTATAAGACATGATTAGAACGTCTAGTTTTAGGAAAGATACATTCTGTATAAGACATGAGAGAATCGATTTAGATTTGATTGATAGAATTGATAAGATTGATTAGATAAAGAAATGATAGTTTGTTGATATCAAGTTGCAGAAAAATTTGGATATGCTGATGTTGGTTTGCTGAGAGGGATAGCATAAGAATTTCGCTAGGTTGACAATATCTAGAGAAATATGAGTTTGATTGCATATACACTTGTGATGATACCTTGATGATTCTTGCGATAGATTTACCCTTGGATAAAAGGAGCATGCGGGATCCCATGCAACAATGAAATGCAAGCTAAAATGCAAATGAAAATGCAAATGAAATGCAAAGCTACGACCGAACCAGTCACTGGATTATTGCATTTTTGTCATCATTGAGCTTTTGAAATGTGGGAAGTGAGTGTAAACATCGATGGTATAATTAAACCATGATGACCTGAGCACTTCTTTCCTGGATTTTGATATGGAAAGTTAGCACAAGCATCGAAGTATAATTGAACCAAGATGACCTGAGTTTTGCTTGCATAAAATAGGCAGTATCAACCATTTTAATACGTAAATCAGAAATGTATTCGATGATACTCTGATGGTCATGTCCCGAGACAAATTTGCACATGTTAATGATTAATTTTCAGATAGTAGACAAGAAAAATATCATGTTTCTTCCTTGTTCCTCTAGTCAAAGACATCCTGGAGTCACTCAAAAATTATGATAGTGAAAATCAATATAGAAAAGTTGAACAATCATGTTAAAATTTATGATCTAAAAGATATCATCCATGCATTTTAGACTGACTTTGTGATATTTTTATGGTTGATAATTTGATCTAGTGTTCAATGTTGGATATGTTTCAGTTTTCACTTGATAAGGGTTGTTTAACTGTTGTTCTACCTGTTTGATTAAGCTCAAAATGATCAAGAGTTTTTCCCCTAGCTAGGTGCAGGATTTTGCCCCAAGCCTAGAAAAAAATTCGTTATGATATACTCAATGATCCAAACCATGGTAAGAGATTTAGCTGGGATGTCTACATATGTACAAAGGCTTCATGATGGATAAGGATAGCGCTGATGGAAAAATGAATGCAAGCGGAACGATGCATGAACTAATAGATGGAAGAGCTAGCAGACAGATAGCACCTATTTGCCAGGTTTTCACCATCCATTTTTATTGCACTTTTTTCTCATATTTGATTTTTTTTGATTTTCTGCTTTTTCACTTTTTTTGATTTTTTTGATTTTTTTCTGCTTTTTTCACTATTTTTTTTTTTTTTGATTTTTTTCTTTTTCAAACATAAAACTTCTTCAGATGCATGCTATTGATGGGTTCTTTGAGCTGATCTACATCTTGTGTTAATAGCTGATATGCTTTTGATCTGAATACGATTGTGATCACAAATGGACCTAACTAGTTTGGTTCAAACTTTCCTTTCTTTTCTCGATTTGCCTGGTTGCGTGGATTTTCTTTTAGTACTAGTTCCCCTACTTCAAAAATTCATGGTTTGACCCTATGATTATAGCTCTGACACATTCTTTTCTGATATACCTTTAAATGGTCAAAGCCATTTTGTCTTCGTTCATGGATCATTTCTAACTCTTGCAGTCTAGATACTCATTGTTCTTCATCTAGGATGAGACCTTTTAATGATACTCATAGAGAAGGTATCTCTACTTCTATTGGTAGTATTGCTTCTAATCCATAGACAAGAGAGAAAGGTGTGGCACCTGTTGGTGTGCGGATACCGGTACAGTAGGCCCATAGAGCAGGGTTTAATTGAATATGCCAATCTTTTCCAACATTGTTCACTGTCTTTTTGAGGATTTTCATAATAGTTTTGTTTGATGCCTCTACTTGCCCATTTCCCTATGGATTGTAGGGTGTGGAGAATCAGTGTTGGATCTTGAACTTCTCACATAGCTCTTGTATATCCTGATTCTTGAATGGTCACCCATTATCAGTGATAATGGTCATTGGTATTCCATAGCGACAGATGATATAGTTCAAGATAAATGCAACAATTTGTTTTCCTATGATATTTGTGAGAGGTATTGCCTCAATCTATTTTGTGAAATATTCTGTAGCTACAAGAATAATTTGTGACCATTAGATGAAGAAGGATTTATCTTTCCTACTAGATCAAGACCCCATTGGCAAAAAGGCCAAGATGTTGCCAAAGCATGAAGTTCTTGTGCTGGTGCATGAATCAAATTCCCATGGATCTGGCATTGTTTGCATGTTCTATCTATCTGAAAAGAATCTTATTCCATACTCGGCCAATAATAGCCCAAGCGTATGAGTTTTTTTGAAAGGGTAAGACCACTTGAATGAGTGCCACAAATGTCATTATGGACTTCATGTAAGGCCTTCTCAGATTCTTCTTGTTCGAGACATCTTAAAAGAGTACTGTCTAGTCCTCGTTTAAACCAAGTATCTATGACAAGAGTAAAGTGGGAAGATTGGTGAATAAAGTTTCTCTTTTGGTTTTTTGATAAGTGGGGAGGTAAGATGTTATATTTTAGGTATGTGTAAGTTTGGCCATAGCATGAGGAATCATGCCCCATAGGGTGATAGATAGTTTGGAAATTAGGACAAATATGAGCAGGGTAAAACAACTCTTCCATCAAGAATTCATAACATTGTTGATTTTCCCGTGTCTAAAGGAGAGAAGCAAGTGTAGCCATGGCGTCTGCTGCTTTGTTGTCATTTCTTAGAATCTACTAGAAAGTTATTTCTACAAAGTATTTCTTGATATCATAAACTATCTTTTTCTAGGGCATTAATTTTTCATCTTTTGTTTGATAGTCATCATTAATTTGATCAATGACGAGCTGAGAGTCTCCAGAGACTTGAAGTTTTGTAATGTTCCATTCTATAGCCATTTTGATACTTGTAACTAAAGCTTCATATTATGCTATGTTGGTGGTGCATGTAAAGCTTAATTTGTATGCTTTTGGGATTGTATGACCTCGTGGTGTGATGAATAGAATTCCTGCTCTTGATCCATGCTATGTTCCATTATTGATGTTTGCCCGTGGACTGATATTGGGTGATGTATTGTAGGATATAGATCGAACCCTATAATGTTAGTAAATGACTAGGTAAAATTGATTTGCCATATTTTAAAGGGTTCCAAATATTTTTTCCTTGCTAGTTCTGATAGAGAGATTTCTAGATGTAGATCAGTTGTGCCAATGTTATCTGCCTCTATTGGTTCTATTAGTATAGATAACTTCTCTTGATAAAATTAAGGTAAGGTGTTAAATCTCCCATCTTTCATTGCCTCGAGGAGGTTTTCACTATTAGATACATCATTTAGTTTTACTTTTTGTCGGTCCAATGTTGCCAATAAATGGTTTTTAGCATTAGAATTGATATTGTTTTTCTTTATTTTTACTTTTGCGACTAGGAGATTTGGCACCCACTTGATATGAAGATACATTAGTGGAATCCCCGGTGAGAGTTGTTGCGGGTTTTATTTCATTAAGATATAAGGATATGACATGGTCATTAGGTAAGGTATCAATGGCAGGATGTCCTTCATTTTCCCAGTCCATAGGTTCAGGAGGGATTAAGGATAAAGGATCCTCATATTGAACTATGTCAAAGATACTAGGGGTCATGATAGAGATGTCAAAGCTTTCAATATGTATTTCTAAGTCTAGAACGATACTCTTGTTAGAATGACCTCATGTAAGAAACTCTTGATCGTCCTCGGTTAAGTCCATGTCAGCCAAATGTCATTCTAATTCAAGTGGGCTAGTTCCTAATGTTTGTCCTGCATACGTGTGAACTATATCGACTCCTTCATCTTCTTCTTTCCTTTCAATTTCAAGTTGCTCTTGTTTGTTTTTCCATGATAGAAAATATTCTCTAGTCCCTTGGTCTCTTAACTACATTTCTTTTCCATGTTTGACAAAATTGATGCAAATGATTGTTCTTTGGATTGTGTGCTTGAAGATGTTGCCTCTCTATTATGTGAAACTATGACCTCTTGAGCTGATTTCAGATTACTACAACACTGCAATGGATTTGAGTTTTCTGATATTGTGATTTCTAGCCCATTGTATGGAAACTTTAAGCACTGATGACATGTTGATGTAATAGCTTGTATGTCATGTATCCATGATCTCCCCTTGAGTATGTTGCATAATAGGTCTAGGTTTAGAACTTGGCATGCTGTGTCTTTTTGTAAAGGTCCCACTCTGAGGGGTAATATCACAATTCCTTTAAGTTATGTTCTTCTTCACCATATGCTTTGGTTTTTATCCTTTTCTGGGGATCAACTGCATCTTTTGAATAACCTAGAGCATGGACAAGACTCAAAGAGCAGATGTTTAAGCCAACTCCCCCATCTATTAGGACACATTTAACAAGCATTCTATGAATGAGAAATTCAATTTGCAAGAGAGCATTATGGGGATGTTGCATGGAATCAATGCTTGGATATGAAGGAGATGAGATTTGAATAGGACCCTCTGAAATAGGTTTGATGGCCATTATGGATATCCCATGGGGAAATTCATCTTTGGGTGTATGCTTTGGTGATGATGCTATGGAAGGTTCTTGCAAGCTTTCAAGAGGTGTAGCAATAGATGCCTTTGGAGAATAAATTTTCTTATGTGGTAATGAGCCTTTGCTAGACATAGGTGCACGATTTTGATCTTTTTCAGCCAAATCCTTTAGGGATATCTTTAAGAGTTGCATAAAAGAACCACCTTTCTTTGGAGATATGTTTAATCCTTTTGAGATTTTGACATAGTTGGATTTTGATCTAGATTTGTTTGATTACTCTGATATGTTGTCTTGTTACTTGTATTTTTCTTTGGTATGTCATGTTGATATGATTTTTCAGTTATTGCAAATGTATCTGTTTCTATTTCAGGGGTTAGATTGTTTAAAAGTTGTTTTAGTAAGTAATCAATTGTCAACACAAATGTGATAGCGCGGTATGACACAAAAAGATGATTCAAGTGTTTAAAAGTTTGCAAGTTTTTCGATCTTCGGTTTTGGAGTGCAATGATGATGTTTTGATAATAACCAAGTCCAGTCGGAATGATATATCCTACAATGTGGGAAAAGATTATCCTGACCAAACATTTCAGTTTCCTGATAAAGGATGATAGATCTTGATGAGAAATTATGTTTGAGTGATCATTTTACCAAAGAAGGTGATAATGCACTTTGAGATGTTTAGATCTTGAACCTATTGAGGGTGAGCACTTGAAAATATTGAGGTGTTTATGTTTTAAAGTCTGATTTGATGGATGATAACTTGACCAATCAAACCAAGAAGACAATTTTAGCATAAAATGATAGAGAATAGATGTTTATGATTATTGCAAATTGATCAAGCAAGAATGATAGATCCGAAAAAGGCATGCAAGAAGAGCTCTGGACTAACAAATACAGAGACTCATACGACAAAATACACAGCCTCAAATGACAAGACATACAAGACCATACGACAAATCATAAATTTCATGTAAAAAGCTCAGTTTTGTATGACATTTCTTTCTGAACCATACGACAAAAGATTAACCTCATATGACAAATCACCAGATAGTATGACAGAGAACCTGAATCGTACGATAGATAACAGAGTAGAGATAAAAAATATTTGTTTTGCCAAATTTTGATTAGTGAATTTTGATGTTTTGCTTATGTTTTCTATTTTTAGATGTCTCATTTTTCAATTTAGGGATGAATACACAACAAACACATGATATGATAAGTGACCATAAGCATGCTAACCGTAAGGAAGTTGGATGAGGAGAGAAAACTTTTGCTTGCAAACTTTGGTACACACCCAATAGCTAATCAGAATACGACCACTGAGTCTCACACAATGGATTCTCAACGTCATATTATCCGACTCCAAATGCTAATGGGGGCATGATATGGCAAGTATCTTGGGAGAGTTACTATCTCTCTTGCAGAAAGATTATCACCCTTTCAGAGGTGAATTAGGTAGCTTCTAATTTTAACTAGAACTAGTAAGGGATCTGTTCGGCACGTTGGGGTATAATACTCAATTAAGAGGTCTCCTAGCCTTGAAAACCAAGGTTTGATATACCCAAAGGTATGGAGGAAAGCTATTTATGAGCACTGCCATTGACTTGATTTTCATCAAATCACATTTATTTTATAGTGGGTTGGATTACTTGGGGTTAGCCATTCCCACTTATGTCATTCCCATCTCATCGGCCTTAATGGCTAAGAGTTATTAGCTCCTTGGGAGGGTAGGCCTGCTAAAGATATGCACTAATGAAAGTAAAAGATGAGTCTAGCTTTCTGATCACCTAAGAAAGGTGAGAGCATACTCGCCTATCATCAAAAACAAAAAATACATGATTGTTCATTCCTTTAGCAAAAGATAAGTGTGCCTAAAACAACTTTAAGGAATACACAAAGTTTTGTTGAGTTCTTTTAGGCAACCTACAAAATAAATCCGTTAGTAGTCATTGATGTGTTTTGAATTTGGTCTTTGATTAGCATATCTTCGACAATCATCTTGCAGAAAAGAGTTAAGCTGCCAAAAATCTCACAAACCAATCAGGGTTAGCATTAGCAAAGCTCCGATTAAAACCTGAAAACCCTAAAATATAGTTTATTTAAAAAAGAAGAAGCATAGACTCGTATGACATGATTTGACAGCTGAAATGAAAAAAACTTTAGATCTTGCACAGAAGAAGAAATGACTTGATATGAGTTAGGATGAGATTTCATCCTAGATCAGAAGGAAGTTTGTACGAGCCAGTAAAGGAGCTTGTACAACATTCTAAACCAGACCCGACAGAGATGAAAGTTTATGAAGCTTAAGAGGCCAAACATGATGATTTCGGCCCCACGGTGGGTGCCAAAATGTTGTGCTTGTGAAGTGTATACCTGTAGCTGCCACACAAAACACTCAATAGATCATTACAAGCATGGTTAATGAATTTAAAGCAAAGAAAGATAAAACCATAGCTAAGTGATCTATCACCTCCTAGTAAATGCAAGTATGAATTTTGCTCTCAGATCTATTTAGGCAAATTCCAGTGACTAGAGTACACTTAGATAGAGGATTTAAATGATAAATGATGCATTTAAGCTACCAATGATAATGATTACACTACATGATTCCATGATTACGCTAGAAAACATGCTAAAATGATGCAATTAAGCTATGATAACAATGCTCAAATGATAAACTAAGGGCTATTATGCCTATAGTAACAATGCCTAACATGCAAATGAGATGGGATCATTATTGCTCCAAAATGGGATCTATTTATAGGATTTCCAAGGCTAGGGGTGAGGTGGCAGGAATCAACGGTCAAGATTAAGTTTGAAGATATCAATGGTGAGATTGGAGGTGGTTGAAGAAGAGGATGGATGAAAAGGGACAATTGGAGGTTGGTAGTAGAAGGGGACAATGTCATCTCCATGGTGACAAGTGTCAAGAAACTTTTCTCATGAGAGGACAAAGTGTCCAAGGAAAGGGGACATGGTGGTTAGGATGTGAAAGCTAAGATGGGGTTAATTAAACCCAAGGCTAGATGGAATGGGTTAGGTTAGAGGGATGGTTAGGTTAGGTGGTTAGAAGTTAGGAGAATTTGAATTTAAAAATTCAAATAATAGGAAAAGGCTAATTAATTCCAACAACTCATTCTTGATTTGTTTTAATTAATTAGGAGATTTATAAGAAATGAATTTGATGGGGGGGAATTAATTAATCAAAGGGAATTATGAAAATGTACCTATTAAATAAATCCTTAGATTTATTAATAAGTAGATGAAAGGGGGAATTGAATCAAATTACTTAGTGAATTCAATTAAATTAGGAGGGAGGATTAATTAAATAATTGCTTATTTAATTAATTATCTTCAAACCATTTTTAGGTGTATACACATAGCTTTATGGGTCTTGTAGGATATTATCGTAGGTTTGTTCAAGATTTGTCCAGGATATCCCATTCTATCACTTCTCTTCAGAGGAAAGGGAAGAAGTTTGTTCGGATAGTGCAGTGTGAGACAACATTTTGTCTCCTTAAGGAGCATTTGACTAGTGCACCTATTCTAGCAGTGTCAAATCCTGTAGGTGATTTCACAGTGTGCACAAATGCTTCTTTGGAGGGTTTAGGAGAGGTGTTGATGCGGGATGGTTGTGTGATTGGATATGCGTCACAAATTCTCAAAGATCTTGAGTAGAATTACCCCACCCATGATCTAAATTTAGTGGCAATGGTTCATGCTTTGGTTAGTTGGAGGCATTTTCTTATTGGAAATAGATTCAAGTTGCACATTGATCACCGTAGTTTACAGTACATCTTCACATAGTTGAATTTGAATTTTAGGCAGAGGCATTGGATGGAGTTTCTATGTGAGTATGACTTTGAGGTGAGATATATCTAGTGTAAGGAGAATGTGGTAGTAGATGCATTGAGCTGCAGGAGGCATGAGGTTTCAGTAGTGTCACTTAGCATGGATTTGAGGAGCCTTATTCTCAGTGCCCTACCTTTAGATGTGTGGTATCAGGAAATTATTGCAGAGGTTGTCACAGGCAGAGCTCTTGAGGGAAGATATGTAGGTTATTTAGTTGAGTTGGATGGTCTTCTTAGGCATTTCGGACGCATTTATGTTCCACCATCAGATAGTCTCCAAGATTTAATCATGTTAGGGGCACATCGTGCACCTTACTCAGTACATCTAGGTGTTAAGAAGATGCACACATATTTGAGATAGATATATCATTCGCCCGGTATGAGGAGAGATATTGCATAATTTGTGTCATGTTGCTTAGAGTTTCAGCAAGTGAAGGAAGAACATCAACATCCAACAGAATTATTGTAGTTAAACTTGGTTCTAGGATGGAAATGGGACATTATATCTATGGATTTTATAGTTGGATTGCCTATGTATTCTCATCATCATGATACTATCATGGTCACCATTGATAGGTTGACCAAGGTGGCACACTTTTCTTCGATCAGGTCATCATACACAACAATGATAGTGGCTCAAATTTTCCTGGAGGGAGTAGTAAGGCTGCATGGTATTCCTTGATAGATTATTTCAGATAGTGATTCGGTGTTCACATCATCCTTTTGGACTTCTCTTTAGCATTATTTAGGGACGTAGTTGAACTTTAGTTCAGCCTATGACCCCGAGATAGATGGTCTTACAGAGCAAGTTAATCAGGTTTTGGAGGACATCTTGAGGATGTATGTTATGGATCAGTAGTCTCAATTGGAGGATTACCTTTATTTGGTGGAGTTTGTGTACAACAATGGTTACCATAGTTCTATTGGTATATCTCCTTTTCAGGATTTATATGGTAGACCATGTCACACACCCTTGAGTTGGGACCGTTTGGAGGACAAAGTGTGTATTGGTTCAAAGGTGTTGCAGGATATGTGGTAGCAGGTGGCTCATATCAGAGAGCATTTGGTAGCGGCACAAGATAGACAGAAGAAGTATGCAGATGCTCATTGTGTGGACGGGCAGTTTTCAGTTGGTGACAAGGTGTTTTTGAAAGTTTGCCCATGAAAGAGTCCAATCTATTATGGAAAATCCTCTAAGTTTATGCCTCATTTTGTTGGACCTTTCAATATTGGAGAGTATTGGTCTTATGGATTATCCTCTTGCCTTTCCGCCTAGCTTTTCCCACATCCATGATGTGTTTCATGTTTCTGTTTTGAGGTTATATCATCTTGATGTATCACATGTTTTGGATTGAATTTCATTACAGGTAGAGGATGGAGAGATTTCTTTGGTGCTCATGTGCATTCTTCAACATCGAGAGATGTTCCTCAGAGGTCGGAGCATAGAGAAGGTAAGGGTCCAGTGGGATCTAATTGATGATTCTTTAGCTACATGGGAGGATACAACACGAATGAGAGAGATTTACCCCCATTTGTTCTCAGGCTTCCAGGAGTAAGCCTAGGCAAAGGGAGGGAGGATGTATTATCTCTCCTTGACTTGAATTGACTTCTATTTCATGCATAATAGACTTATCTAGACTCTTTATGATGTTTTGGATTATGATTATACATGTGTTATAGTTACTCATTATGATGCTAGACATTATTTGGACATATGCTATTTTGATAATTTATATGGATGATGATTCTATCATTATTGATCATGCGATTTTATGGGTATATGTGTTTGATAGATCATATATGCTTGATGGATTTTATATGCATTACTACATTGATGGATTATTGATAGTTTATATTGGTCATAGATTTGATGCTATTATGATTACACTAAACTTTTTTCATGATTACATATGATGACTTGATTATGCGACATGTTTGATTATTGTATGATTGTCTTCATGAGGGATGATGTCACATCACTCATTGCAAGCGAGATGTGCCATTATGATTCCCTATCACTTTCTTGTTAAGATATATATGCATATGTTATATTGTTGCTTTGTGGTTCCAGGATTCGTAGGGACCAGACACCGACTCCACCTGGATCCAAAGGTCTGAGCATGTGTTTAAATCCCAGTGGTAGGTGGTTCAGAGTTGACACAATTTCCCTTCACATACTCTAGGTCTAAGATGTCTACCTTGAGTCTTCAGCGTTGATAATATGATGAAAGTATAAAGATTTGGTCAACTACTAAGAGGGGGGGTGAATCAATATATAGAAAATTAAGTAAACTTTCACCAAACTCATTTCCAATTTAGAAACAACTCACAAGTTTACCAGTTTAGTCACCTTAACAAAATTGCAACAACATTGTCAAACCTTACCGGTTGACCTAATATTTCAGTGATATAATGCAGCAGATCTAAAACTTAAATATCCTTCGACCAAAACCTTAAACCACTTCACTAATACCAATAATAACATGTTTCATATCATTTCCAATCATTTAAATATATCTATGCATATTTACCAATCATTCATATGAACCATACCAAAAACACATCCACAAAATCATTCACCACTTGACACAATGATTTTTCACGTGGAAACCCAAATGGGAAAAACCACGATGGGGATGAATACCCACAAGTATTTTGAACTTTTCAGAAGTTTTCTCTATTAGGAGCCAAGCCTTGTTAGAATCTTATACAATAATATTCTGTTAGGAACAAATCTGGTTAACGACCACCTAGTTAAGGGATTGACTACAAATACCTTGTTAAAGGTAAGCTCATTGGAGGATTTTGAATGCAAGCTAATGGATCACTTGGTTAGATAATTTCAACAACAAGCCTATTAGAGCCTACCTAGTTAAGGGATTTTACTGTTGTAATGGTTAGAGAACAATAGGTTCTTGACTGATTTGGAAATAACACTTCCTTGCTGAATCAAATCCTTTACCACTCCTCTCTACCTTCACATCATTCTGTAGACACACCTCCTGGTTTGGCAACAATCATTTTCACACTTAACAAAATTTTCCAACATCTTTTTCAATCAATCCATCGACCATAAAAAAAAAACATTAAGTTGGTAACACAACACAAACCCTTAATTTCTTATAGAGATTACAAACACATCGGTTCAATCTTGACTGTTGGATTACATGCAATCAACTTTACATTCTCCTAGGCATCTACAACTGCTCCTGGATCACCACACTTTGAATCTTGTAACACATCATGCGTTTTATACTTCATACTATGAATTTGATCAGTCCCAAGATAAACAACTATCTTTACGCCCCAAAATATTTTCAAAACTCACCACGTGCAACATGCTTACATGGCATCTTTGTCACTGATCATCATTTGGTCATAAATCATCACAACCGATCTCCAAGCTCCATTGTTTATGGTTCTGTATCTCAATTGGTTAGGGTCACGAGTTGATCTTCACTGCTTCATTACCGGTTGCTTTACTACTTCATTACCAGTTGCTATACTACTTCATTACCGGTTTCTATTGGCACCAATGACAACACTATACTTCTTTAATGCAATCTTCGTGCAATGCCAACATTCTCCCCCTTTGGCATTGATGGAAATAGAAATATCAATACCAATTGATTGTCATGATTGAGAGTACAAAATATACATAGGTATAGGAATCTTGGTTTACATTTTACAACATAAACTATCCTTCAACTATATAGATTCATATCTTCAACAGGTACCTAGTTTGCATTATGTCTTCTCTCCTTAACATATAAGGATACCAATCATCTACTTTTCTCCCCCTATGACAACAATGCCAAACTGAAGGTACACCATTATGTTTCCTATCCATGCTTCACTGATCTGCAATTAGTTGTTCCCCCTGTGGAGTAGCTCCATTATTCACCAATCCTTCTTCAAAATTTTCAATAAGCTCCAGGATTGATGTCTTCCATCTCTGCTTAATTGACTTCATGTAGGGGTACAACCCCTAACTCACCTCTAAGATATTCAAATTTAGCCCTTGGTAGAGGCTTAGTAAAAATATCCGCCAGTTGTTCTTTAGTGGAAACATGCTCTAGTGATACATCTTTTCTTTGAACTTTCTCTCTTAGGAAATGATACTTCAGCTCTATATGGTTTGTCCTAGCATGCAACACCGTGTTCTTAGAAATATTTATAGCATTTGTATTATCACAAAAATTTCTTACCAGTTTTGATATCTTCATCTTGAAACCTTCTAATATGTGTTTCATCCAAATTGCTTGGGTACAATTCATGTAAGTTGCAATGTACTCACCTTATGCTATTGATTGAGAGATACTAATCTGCCTCCAACAAAAAATGCTCCTCCGGGTGTACTTTTCCCAGGTCATCAACATTGTTTTCCCAATCTACATCAGTATAGACTTTTAAGTCAAAGTCTCCTGCATGTGGATACCATAATCCATAATCTATTGTGCCTTTCAAGTATTTGAAAAAATCTCTTGGTTGCAATCATGTGTGACTCCTTTAGATTTTTCTGAAATCTAGCAACCAATCCTACTGCATGAGAAATGTCTAGTCTGCTATGGACAACATAATGTAGTTTACCTATCATGGATCTGTATTCTTTTTCATCAACTAGTGTAGAATCATCTTCCTTTGATAATTTATAGCTTGTAACCATTGGTGTTCCATCTGGTTTACAATCTCCCATTCCAAAAGTTTTCAACACTTCCTTCACATACTTGGATTGTGTAATAAAAATTCTTTCCTTCATCTGTTGGATTTTCAAACCTATGAAAACTTTCATGTCGCCTACTAGTGACATATCAAATTAATTCTTCATTTCAATAGAAAAATCATGACAAATCTCAACATTACCTCCAGAAATTCTATCATCAATAAATACCCCACTTGCCAATATTTTATCTCCTTCTATCTTGAGATATATATTACTATCTTCAATGGTTCTTTGAAAACCTATATTTACTAAGTGAGAATGCAATCTTTCATACCATTCTCTTGGTGCTTGTTTCAATCCATATAGCTCCTTATGTAGCTTTCACACCATATCCTTTACTTCAGTTAATGCATAACCATCTGGTTGTTCTATGTAGACTTCTTCTTCCAATATTCTATTTAATAATGTTGATTTAACATCCATCTGATATATTAAATCCTCTATATGCTGCAAACGCAAGTAGAATCCTTACTCCTTCCAATATTTCTACTGGTTCAAATGTCTCACCATAATCTTCACCTTCCTCTTGTGCATGTCCTTTACATACTAGTTTGGCTTTATTCCTGACCAATACTCCATCTTCATTCAATTTGTTTCTGAATACCCACTTTGTGCCTATGACATTCCTGTTTTCTGGTCTAGGTACCAATGACCATGTATTATTCTTCTCTATTTGATCAAGTTCTTTTTCCATTGCCTTGATCCAGTCTTCATCTGCAAAGGCTTGTTTTCTTGTTCTAGGCTCAATGGTGGAAATCATACAAGAGTTTTCTCTTAGCCTTCTTCTAGTTAATACACCTACATTCTTGTCTCCAATAATCCGATCAGGGCAATGATTGAGTTTAACATACCTTAGAATAACTTGATCTTGGTTTTTAGGTTCTTCTTCTTCACTTTCTTCATCTTCTGCTAGACCTTCTTATTTCGGCTGAACTGGGGGTTGTATGTTCAGTTCTCCAACTTCTGGATTTAATGGTTTTGGTTACAAAAATAGTATGTTTGGTTCTTCTTATTCCTTCTTCTTACTGGTTTGTTCAGATGTTTCAGGAAAATCATCTTTTCGGACGTTAACACTTTCAATGATCTTCCTAGTCCAATTGTTGTAGCACTTATAAGCTTTTCTTTTGGTGGAGTAACCAAGAAATATGTCTTCATCACTTTCGGCATCAAACTTCCCAATATAATCACTTCTTTTATTAAAACATCTGCTACCAAAATTGTAGAAGTAACTAACATTTGGTGATCTATCATACCAGTATTCATAGGGTGTTTTGTCTTTACCTCTTTTGACTAGTATCTAGTTCAGTGTATAAATAGTTGTGCTGACAGCTTCTCTCCAAAATGTCTGAGCTACACCTCCTTGAATTAACATAGCCCTAGAAGCTTCAACCACTGACTGGTTGTTCCTTTCTGCAATACCATTCTACTGTGGTGTCCTTGGTGCAGATAGCTGCCTCTTGACCCCATTGTTTTCACAATATCTAGTGAATTCCTCTAAAGTAAATTCACCACCTTGATCAGTCCTTAAACATTTCAGCTTCCTTCCACTCTCATTCTCAACCAAGGCTCCAAATTCTTTAAATTTGTTGAACGCTTTTGTCTTGTCTTTCAAGAATGCGACACACATCATTCTTGAGCAGTCATAGATAAATATCATGAAGTATTGATCTCTTTGAATAATCCTAGTCCTGATTGGTCCACATAGGTCAGTATGAACCAAATCTAGTAAATGTTCAATTGAGAAAGATTTTCTCTTCAAGATTGAGGTTGTCGTTTTCCCTAACTGACATTCCTTGCAAAAAGAATTCACTGGTTTGTCCAAATGTGGCAATCCTCTTACTGATTTTGACTTGCTGACTCTTAAAATGTTATTAAAATTCACATGGAAAAACCTCTGATGCCAAAGCCAACTATCTTCTACTTTTGCAATCAACAACTAGTGACTTTAGAGTTTAAGTGAAAAACATTACCTCTAGTTTGTTTGGCTATTGCAACTAGTTCACATTTTCTTCCAAAGATCTTGCAAACTCCATTCTTGAATTCTAACAATTAACCTTTGTCATTGAGTTGAGAAACACTCAAAATATTGTGTTTCAAACCTTCAACCTAGTAGACATCATATGCATTACTCTTACCATTTAGGGAAATGGATCCTTTTCCCTTCACCATGTAGGGAGAGTTATTCCCAAATTTGACAACACCTCCATCAAATTCATTCAATGTTAGAAACTTTCTCCAGTCACCAGTCATGTGGTGTGAACATACACTATCAATAATTCAGTCATCTGAATTATCTAAGTGAGAAACCAATGCCTTCTAATCTAATATGTCTTCTTTGACATCAACAAAGACAATGTCCCCATTTGTATCTTCCTTGGACTCTTCATCTGTAATACCTCCATCCACTGCAATGAGGAAATTTCTTTTTCCTTTTTCTTTAAACTTCCTATATTTCTCTTGTTTTTCCTCATTATCTCCATTAGGACAGTTACCAGCAATATGTCCTATCTGGTTACATGCAAAACATTTCAGTGGTAATTTACCTCTATACTTACCGGTACCTTTGGGTAACTGCTTGGCCAACAATGCTTCGAGTTCTATCAGGCTTTCTTCATCATCTAGTTCTCTACTAGATCTAGATTCCTGACTGTAACTTAATTCTCCTCTTTTCCTTACTGGTGGGCTTGGGACTAAGGATTTAAATGCAGACTTTGACCTCTGATCACTTCCATCAAAACTATTTAATTCAAATGCAGTTAATTTACCAATGATATAGTCAAGATTTACCTTTGTCTTGTCAATAGATTTGAGTTCTTGAATGGCTGCAACTCTGATAGCATAGACTGGTAGAAGGGTTCTCAATACCTTGCTAACCTCAGTGGCATCCTCCACTGCACCTCCAACACTTTTGATTTCTCCAACTATCTCCTTGATTCTTTGACCATACTGTTGAATGTTTTCACCCTCAACCATTCTCATGTCATCAAATTTTCCTCTGAGACTCTCTTGCTTGGCTATCTTTACATGCTCATCACCATCATAGATTTCTTCCAGTTTCTTCCAAACTTCATATGCAGTCTCCAATCCATGAACATCAACATATTCTGAATCTAACAAGGTACTGATGATGGCCTCCAATTCTTGGTTGTTCTCTTGTTGCTCCTTCTTTTGATCATCTGTCATAATCCCACTAGGCAAGTTATACGTAGTAACAACCTGATCCCAATACTGACTTCCTAAGGTCTTGATGTAAATTTTCATCCTATCACTCCAGATTCTATAGTTATCTCTATTGAACTGTGTACCTTCTCTCTTCATCATTTTATCCTGGATCTTTTCCTCAAGCTATTAGGCTTATACTCAAGAGCACCTGGAATGCTCTGATACCAACTGATAATATGATTAAACTATAAAGATCTGGTCAACTACTAAGAGGGGGGGGGGTGAATCAGGAGATAGAAAATTAACTAAACTTTCACCAAACTCATTTCCAACTTAGAAACAACTCAAAAAGTTTACTAGTTTAGTCACCTTAACAAAATTGCAACAACATTGTCAAACCTTACTGATTGACCTAATACTTTAGTGATATAATGCAACAAATCTAAAACTTAAATATCCTTTGACCAAAACATTAAACCACTTCACTAATACCAATAATAACATGTTTCAGATAATTTCCAATCATTTAAATATAGCTATGCATATTTACCAATCATTCATATGAACCATACCAAAAATACATCCACAAAATCATTCACCACTTGACACAATGATTTTTCACATGGAAATTCAAATGGAATAAACCATGGTGGGGATGAATACCCACAAGTATTTTGAACTCTTTTGAAGTTTGCCCTATTAGGAGCCAAGCCTTGTTAGGATATTCAATAATGTTCTGTTAGGAACAGATCCGATTAAGGACAACCCGGTTAAGGAATTGACTACAAATACCCCATTAAAGGTAATACCCTGTTAAAGGTAACCTTGGTGGAGGATTTCAAATCCAAGATAATGGATTACCTGGTTAGAGTATTTCAACAACAAGCATGTTAGAGCTTACTTGATTAAGGGATTTTACTATTGTAATGGTTAGATAACAACAGGTTCTTGACCGATCTATAAATAACACTTCCTTGCTGAATCATATCCTTTACCGCTCCTATCCGCCTTCACATCATTCTACAAACTCACCTCCTAGTTCGGAAACAATTACTTTCACACTTAACCAAATTTTCCAACATCTCCTTCAATAAATCCATCGACCTTATAAACAAATACATTAGGTCGGTAATAAAACACAAACCCTAAAATTCTCATAGAGATTACAAACACATCGGTTCAATATTGATAGTTAGATTACATGCAACCATCTTTACATTCTTCTAGGCATCTACAACCACTCCTGGATCACCGCACTTTGAATCCTGTAACACATCACACATTTTTCACTTCATATTATGAATTTGATCGTTCCCAAGATAAATAGTTATCTTTACATGCCAAAACCTTTTCAAAACTCATCACGTGCAACATACTTATGTGGCATCTTCATCATCGATCATCATTCGGTCATAAATCATCACAACCGATCTCCAAGGTCCATCAGTTAGGGTTTTGCATCTCAACTGGTTAGGGTTACCGATTGATCTTCATTTCTTCATTACCGGTTGCTTTACTGCTTCATTATCGGTTTCCATACTACTTCATTACTAGTTGCTATTGACATCAATGACAACACTATACTTATTTAATGCAATCTTCATGAAATGCCAACAAGTATTTGGGCATAATTCGCCATGTTAGTTAGTGAGATGGTTTTGTGAGTTTGTTATGGTGTTGTGAGTATGCAAGTGTTTATTGATTTATTTATTTAATTGATGCGAGATTATATACTTATTAATGTTTAATTTAATTGTTGGTTTAATATAATTTTATTTGAGTATTTATTTAATTAATTGATGTGCGATTATATACTTATTAATGTTTAATTTAATTGTTGGTTTAATATAGTTTTATTTGAGTATTTAGTTATTTGGGATTTAATGCTTATTTATTTATTATTGATTTATTGGTGTTTAATTATTTAAGATTTAAGATTTAACATTTATTTATTGTTTGTTAATGATTCATCTAGTATTTATTATTTAATTAATATTTGTGGCTTAATTATCTATTTATTGTTTATTAATGTCTTTGGATTTAGTATTGAACAATATTTGTTAGAGGTTATTCATTCAATTAGCCATTTAATTTATTTAATTAATCATAGCCTATAGTTATTTATATAGTGTAATTATTAATTATGTGGGGGTAATAAAGTACCTTATGTTATATTCTTTTTACATCCCACTTATAATTATAAATGTGTTTCATATATTTCCCTCACCCACTGTTTATTCTCATTGGTTGAATTTGACATGATAAATGAAAATATAACCTAACGTGGGTAGGTAAAATATATTCTCAAAAGGAATATTTTGATTGGCTATTTGAGATGATAGGGTTTTGCGATTTTGAAGGCTTTTTATTTTGGTGCATGCGTTTGTTGCCAGGTTACACTCATTGAATTTTCTTCTGCAAATGTTATTCTGAGCTTGGATTTTGGCTTTGGGGAGCTTGGTAGATTTTGTTGGGCATTTCTACAAATTTTCTTTCATAATTTCTGGATGTAGGTGTTAGGTCCCGGAGACAACTGAGAGGGGGGGGTGAATCAGTTGTCTAATAAATTCAAACCAAAAACCATTTAACCAACTTAATGCTTAATACCACTAAACCAGTTAAGTGTGCCGGTAGACAGTGTTAACAGTAAATTGCTATACCAGTAAAGATTAATGCATGAAACATAAACATAAAGTCATCAACAACAAATAACACCAATATTTGTACGTGGAAACCCTGTAAGGAGAAAAACCACGGTGGGAAACCTTACCCACAATCAGATGATACTACTGCAGATAGTAAGTGTACATAAATGGGGTCTGCACATGCAGAGAGGCCAACAACCTAGAGCTCACTGCTCAATCACAAAATGAGAGTCACACTAACTACAATTGGATGGTTAAATCCAATAAGAATGTATTGCACAAAATAGCATCTTCATATGTTGCATTCAGTACCGGTGTAATGCTGATATGCTTCTACAAAAATCTAGCTTCACCTTCAAATGATGTCTTCGTGTATACCTCTACTTAATCTTGCATATACCTTCTCACAATTCTTTTTCGCATTCCACATTCGATCTTACAAATAAGATCTTACATTTATACCATAACCTAAGACCAATTTTAGTAGGTTGGCTCTACAAGATATTACAATGAAAACATTTTACAAACAATATAATATCCGATGCAATAACCGATTAAACATGTCAGCTTAATGCATTTACAACAATAATAAATCATCTCCATAGCATGCCATGCTGATCTGGAAAAGATAAACCTGCCAGTGCAACCCTAAGTAACCCTAGACCTATTTGTCGGTAAAAGAAAATATGCAAATATGAATATACCAATGATTAATTCTTCAAAAAAAAGTGTCCACATGATGTCTTTGACATTACCAAGTGTCTTCCATATCATTCCAAGTGCCAGTGAATATTATATCCTGCCGGTGAACCATATACCAGTAACTGTGCAATAGTTGCTTGCCGATGAATGCTATTGGATCTCCAAAGTGCTAGTGTTTTAGTAGGTGTTGACATCAATGACAAAACCATACCAAAATACCAACAATCTCCCCCTTTGGCATTGATGGCAACACAAGATGGAAAAACCATCAAAGTGCCAAAACAGAAATGCCAAATACCAAAAACCAACAATCTCCCTTAAACAACAATCTCTCCCCCTGGGAGCAACGTGTTTATCCAAAGATTTTCAATACCAATTTCTCCTTAAAAGATAATGTGTTTTTCCATAGATATCTCTCCCCCTTTGACATCAAATGCCAAAGTTACAATAATAAAACCAAAATACCAGTCAACTTCAATATACCAACTACTCCCCCTGAGAAGTAGCTTCCTCATCAAAGACCGGAGTAAAAGATTTGTCTTTCAATTATGCCGGTTGATGACAATCATCAACTGTCTAAGTCTCTACCAATGGTGGTATGACTCCAAGCTGATCTCTAAGATATTCAAAAGTCTCCTTAGGCAAAGGTTTTATGAAAATGTTTGCAAGTTGTTCTTTAGTATTCACATAAACCAGTTTTATCTCCTTTTCTTTAACTTTTTCCCTTAGAAAATTCAGTTTGATAGAAACATGTTTTGTTTTAGAATGTAATACCAGATTCTTAGATATATCAATTGTTACAGTGTTATCACAATATATAGTAATAGGTTCCTTGCATTTTATCTTTATGTCTTTCAACATTTGTTTAAGCCATAGTACCTGTTACAATTAGTTGCTATTGCAATATATTCTGATTCTGCTGTTGATAAAGATGTACAACTCTGTTTCTTACTCAGGTGGCTGCAAGAAGTTGAGTCCCACTTTTGGGCAAAAAGTGGAGTGTTTTCTCTGTTTTTCAAATTTTATGTCGATTGATGTCAAAATTTGATGCACTTAGAGATTGAATCTCAAAAAACTTCAGTAATAGAAAATGTAGTGCTCAGAGTCTACTTTTCAAATATGTAATTTATTTTAATACCCACATGTAGAAATCCCTTTTTAGTAGGCATGTTTAAAAACCAGTTTTTCAAAATGCCTGTTTCAGGACCATACCATGCATGTGTATGACCACCCTTTTTTGATGCAAATAAATGAATTTTTGCAAATCCTTTTGGGAAATGATACCTAAGACACCAAATATTGATGAGAATATTTTTTCTTATTTTTTTATTGAATATATTTTTTCTATTAATTTTTAACTGACAATAAAGTATATTTTCAAAACATCGGGTGTACAACCACCATAATTTGATGAAAATTTCATATTTTACATTTTTTTTTTTTAATATTCAAAATAATTGTATGTAGATTGATGCCATATAATTTATTTTTCTAAAATCCTAAAAACCAAAAAGTTATTAAAGTTTTAGTGAACCTTAGTATTTTAGGTTTAGGTTCCACTTTTGATTAATAAATAATACAAAAATAGTAAAAGTAATCTTATCACTATAAAATTTACATTTTTGAAATCAGGACGCTGAAAACTCTAATGGGTTTTCGTTTCGTCAAAAAATTCAATCAGAAAGGCCCTCAAAAAATTAGGCCAAGGTAGAAATCTGATGTCGTTTTACCTTAGTCATTTTTTTGGAGGTCCAATCATAGGCCTGGTGAGACCAAGCCTATCCCGAAGAAAAAAAAAAAGCTAAGGAATGTTTCCTGCCCCTAATTTTAAAAAACGGGCGCCCGTTTTTTAAATTCAAAAAATGGGTGCCCATTTCACTTTGTACCGTTGAAAGCGAAATGGGCGCCCGTTTTTACTCATTTTTTAAATTCAAAAAATGGGTGCCTGTTTCGCTTTATACCGTTGAAAGCGAAATGGGCACCCATTTTTAAAAATGGGCACCCATTTCTGAAAAGATCCGTTGGGCCAGGCTCTGGCCCACAAGCACAAATCCCATTGATTGAATGATTTTTCAATCATTGGCTGACAGGTACGATCTGCAAAGAGAATGTTTTGATTAATCATTCTCTTTGTTTGTCTTATTGTCGATTTGGTAAGGAGATTGATTTGAATTCAAATTTTGGTGTAGCCATGGGATCAAATCAATGCAGGAAGAGGTAAAGGAAGGTTCTGACAACTGAGGAGATTGTAGCAAATAGGGAGAAGGAGGCAATGCATCAACGAGAGAGAAGATCAAGAATGAGACAAGGAGCTTCAAGTTCCACAATCGTTTTAGAAGAGGAGAACATCAATGAGACCATAAATGCTGACGAAGGAAACACAATAGAACCATTTAATTCAGGTGCATCTTCTAATCCATTATTGGATACATGTATGTCTTCACAGCCCTATGTTTTTTCTCATGAACAAATTGGTGATTTAGTAGAAGTAGGTTACTTATTAAATGAAATTCTAATTGAAAATAAAACCCCAAATGAAATTAGAAGTCAAGTTGAAAGTGAAATTGAAATCCAAATTGAAACCCCAACTGAAACTAGATCTCAACTTGAACCTGAAATTGAAACCAAATTTGAAACTCCAAATGAAATTGAAAATCCACTTGCAACTAAAACCAATAATGTGCATGTAGACATGGAAACACCAATTGAAAATGAAACATGTTTGAATGATAATCAAATGAATGAAAATTTTGAAATTAAAAGTGATGTACTAGACAACCTTCCTAGCTTGGTTTCATGGAGACAGATTAGGACACATGCAAATAGATTGTTTAGACATTTTTTTTATAATAAGAAATTTGGGTTTCAATGTCAATTAATGGTACAACTAATTAAAATGACTAAAATGCGAAAAGTGTTGAAGATTTTAGGCTTTTATGTCAAACCCAAGAAGAAGGAGGAGTCTTTAAAACAAGTTGTATCGACTGTTGCTAGCGCTTTTGATACAATTGGAAAGAAAAGTCGTTCTAAAGATAAAAATGTGGTACGATGGGCAATAACAATAGCTTTAGTAAGTCAAACAACTTCTAATAAAAGAATGATGAGTAACATAAGTGGATATCTTAATATTCATCACAAAAATTTGTCAAGAGCTGTAAAAGGAAGAGTTAATTTTGAAAGTGATCTGGCAAACAAATTGTGGACTTTTAGTGGTAGACTACCAAGGTCTGATATGAAACTTACTGGTGAAGTCAAAAATTTGATCGAAAAATTCTGGCACGATAATACAAGAGTATCACTTAATGTTAGAGATGTTCTTAAATTAAGAGTTGGGTCAAAAATTCATGATCCACATCCAAAACACCTATTGGACATGACTCAAACTGAATTGTATAAATTTTTTTTGGATGATAAGGTGTTGACTATTAGCATTTGTCAAAGGTCTTTTGAAAAGTGTAAACCTTGGTATGTTCGAATTAACAAGGAAAGAGTCACATGTTGTTGCAAAACTCGTTCAATTTCGCTACCATTATGATGTATTTCGATATATACATGTTACCATGCATAGTAATGGAATGTTCCAAGAATGTGGTATAAATATACCACCTGAAACTATAAAGGAGTTTATTTCAAGTTTGTTTTGCAACCCACTAAATGAACAAAATTTCCTTTTCAATGCATGTGTTTCTGGTGTATGTAATATATGTGGCAATCTTGCATTGTTGGATGAATGTTTGCATGAAAATCTTTCAAATGATTTTGGACAACAATTAATTGATGTTAAAAGATTTAAAACTATTGAGTATCCACTGAAGGATGGAAAGGTTGGAAAACGATGCGATCTAATCATTGAAAAAGTTAGTGTTCATGCATTTATGAATGAATTCAAGAGTAACATCATACCTAAATATGTTAAACACACTCAAAATGCTAGATGGCTCGATGGTCAATTTCGAATATGTAAGGATACATTTCCTATTGGTAGCATACTTTTGGTTGTTGACTTTGCAGAAAACTACACACTTGCACCACAAGATGAGGTACAATCACAATACTACAATTTAGTGTAGGTATCAATTTTTGTCCATATTGTCTATAGGCATACACCAGATAATACACAAGAGGATCACAAAATTTTGAGAGAGTACCATTTCTATATGAGTGATAATAAATTACACTCATTTGAGTTTGTCTAGTTTTGCTTCAAGACCTTTTTTCAGAATTTGAGGGAGAGAGAAATTCAGATGACACAACATCTAATATGGTCTGATAATTGCACAGGGCAATTCAAGAATGCTAGAATGTTTTATTGGTTGAGTAGGATTCATAAGAAAACTAATATCGAACACATTTGGAGTTTTTTTGAGGCTGGACACAGGAAAGGAGAACATGACAGTGCCCATGCATGTGCTAAGAGAGCCCTTTGCAGAGAGCAACTCAAATTCGAGGAAAAGGCTAAATTTAAAAATGCAAGTGCAATTGTGGATTGGCGTAGTGCAAATTTATCCACAGGATCAAGTCAGAACTCTACAATTAGACATTTCTTCTGGCTAGTTAAAGAGGAGAATATCCTTCCAAGATATGATTGTGATACAATAAATGGGTCAGCTAGATGGCATTCATTTAAGAGTTCTAATTCTAACACTTGGACTATATGGACTAGAGATCTTGCATGTTTTTGTCAATTTTGTGTTGCAGGTGAATGGGAAGAATGCGAGAATACAGAATGGGTCAAAGAATGGCAACACAAATCCTTAACACCTTCTAAGACACAATATGAAGATGTTAGAAGAAATGAAGACCCTGATCATGCATTTGCATCAGAAGATTATGATCGTGTTTCAGACCTCATACAACCTGGTAATTTATTTCAATTTATTGTTTATAACTTTAAATTATATATTTTTATGTATTGTCATATAATTTATGATTACATATTTGAATTATAAATTCTAACAAGTTTTATTTCTACATATTATACTTAAATTTGTTTTATAGGACATGTGTATGTTGTTGTTGCACCTGAGGATAATGATGAGCAGGTTGAGTATTGGCTAGCTAGATGTGTAGAACCTAAGAAAAAGTTGATATGTGATCAAGTAGATGATGATGGTTTTCAGTATCTAGTTGGGTCTGTTGTGGTGGTTGGTACATGGCTACGCAAATACTTAACAAGAAGGAATGGCTTACCAGCTTATGAAGACTACCAATCAGAAAAGAAGATTATACACTATTCTCATTTGGTGGTGGCAACAAACATCAAATTAGAAAGATACAAAGGTAGACCTGCTAATAAGGTATTGTGGACACTTTCAGTAGAAGAGCATGAGGCAATCATAGATGCATTGCAGAAGAGAGAGGATGTAGATGGTACATTGGGTTGAATCAAATTTATATGCATGTAAGTTTGTGTTACTTGTGTGAACTCTTTTATATTTAATCATGATAATTGTTTTTCTTTGTCCCTTTAACATTGTATTTGTCTACATTTGATACAATTTTGGTTTCATAAAAAACATTGTATTAGTTATCTTCTTCTTAATGTTATTTTGTTCACATTGTAATTGTGTTACAATTGAATTCTAATTTTTTATGATATATTTATTTTATTGTAATCTCTTCATAGATTAATTGTAAGTTCAAAGATAGAATTATGTCTTAAATATGACCTGACTCTATATTTATCATTGTATGACAAATCTATATTTATAGTGTACTTTTTTATTTTAGTACCGTGAAGTCCATGCTTTTCATACCACTACTATCCGCACTAATAAACCATCAATACACTAGTAAAGTAGTGTGGTCAACTTAAGAGGAAAGTCGATACTATGTTTGTAGCTTCCTAATAATTTGGTTAGCCTTAGTTCCATCAATCTATTGGATTCCTCTATGAGATTCATTTATAATTAATAATCCTTTTATATAATCATGAAAATCATGATTCCTCTATGAGATTCATTTATAATTAATAAGTCGATACTTGTGTGAACTCTTTTAAATATTTAATCATGATAATTGTTTTTCTTTGTCCCTTTAACATTGTATTTGTCTACATTTGATACAATTTTGGTTTCATAAACAATATTGTATTAGTTATCTTATTCTTAATGTTATTTTGTGCACATTGAATTATAAACTGTTGCACTATAAGATGATCAATCACAATGTTAATATATAAAGTCATAAATAGATCACATAACAAGTCATAAATAAAAAGTCCTATATACAATCACATAACAATTCCTGATGACATAATAACAAGTCTTGAAATAATAATTTAATAAGGAAATGACATTAAAACAAGTCCAAATAACATAATAAGAAAACAATTTATCACATATATAATCACTAGAGTGCATCAAATCACATAACACAACCTGATATCATAATAGCAAGGAAATGACATAATAAAAAGTCCTATATATAATCACACAACACATAACAACAAGTCCTATATATAATCACATAATAACAAGTCCCGGGATAACATAACAAGTGTCATCATAAAAAGTCCACAATACAATAACATGACATGATCTAAAATATACAATCTAAGAACTCACATGCATCTCATCTGCAGTCCTCTTCACTCCATGTGGAGGTGGCTGAGATGAATCATCCTGCTGCACATGGTCCTGAGATGCACCATCCTGTGTCTATGCAATATTAGTGTCTCCACCCTCCTGTGCAGTATCAGTGACTCCACCCTCCTGTGCAGTATCAGTGTCTACACCCTCCTGTATATTATTAAAATATTTTACATGAGAAGAAGTTACTTGCATAATTCACTTATAAAGCAATTAAATACTAAAAAATTTAAAATAAATTACCATATGACCGTACTCTACAATGCCCTCACTGGTACGTGGAGGTCCACTATCATGAACAAGAAAAGTGGTCGTAGCCAAGTCCTGCAAAAAAAAACATTGTACTTCAATTTTGATAATCCATATAAAAGCCAAGTACACTGTATAAACAAATTAGAAATTATTTTTGTAATCATCATGCCTCAAATGATAATGTCGATGGTTGCATCTGGCTCAACCCCATAGCCGTACCAATATTGGTAGTGGTGTGGACCTGAACAACATATATAAAGCATGAATCAAACTTGTATATATACATAAATTATAAAGTATATATATATATATAGACTACAAGATTATCACAGAAAAGCATACATGTGATGCAGGCAAAGTAACTGATGGTCGAAGGCGTACATGTGATGCACCATCAAACAATACAGAAGCCTACAATTGCAAAAAATAATGAACATGAATCAAAGTTGTACTTAAATTAGTAAGCATGTAAACACTTCAAATTAATGGACGAAAAACATACTAGTGGTATATGAGGCTGAGCCTCAGTGGTCCATGGGTCACGTGAAGAACTACTAACCTCAGTGCTACATGAAGCACCCTACAAAATTGAAAAAACATATCATATGTAAATCATTACATTAAAAAATTTATTGTTTATTTTAAATGTACATATCAATACAATGTATCTAGATGAAAGTGCATACCGTAAATGGGGCATCAACATCTCTAGGTATTGAGGTAACATGTTGTCAGTTCCTCAATGATGTGGTATGATCCATCCTCTGTTTAGAAAAAATTGACTCATGTTATGGTTCATATGTGTATATATAAGGAATTTAATATTGCACTGTAAATTATACAAATAAATTTGTACCTCTCTAGGCTGATCATCGTTTGCCCATAGGAGATCAACATATGAAGAGATGACATTAGCATGCATAGCCTCCTCGACATCATCGTAACCACCATGGGTGGCATCACCATCATCAAAATCACCATCTCCTCCAGGGGCAGCCTCACTCTGTGGACCCCTACTTACATCCCCACAACTCGTGCAAACATGTGCTAAGCATGGGGCAACCCTCACCTCCGGCAACTACTGTACCAAATTGCCCGATAGGGTACTTAATGAACCTAGAGTAGATTCCATTGCTCGATGATAGGCAGGTGTTGGAACAACTGGTGATGGAAGAGGAACCAATGGATCATCACGCACACAGTTTCTAACCCTATTGCTCAATTTTGCTCCTGGCCTATCCCGGGGCATGCCTCTCCCAACCCCCTGAAATGATCTAATATCAAAGTAATTGGGCTTTTTGCCCAATTCAAATTCCACCCATAATTTCTTCAAAAAATACATTGGGACCTCATGATTGGAGAAGACCATCCACCACCGCTCCCAAAAGTGGCTAGCAATGCCTAGGTGCCTACACCATCGAATAGAGATCCGTGACTTCTTCAGATCTATCTCTTCACCCATCTTAGGGTTCACAAAATATTTTTTCAAATCTATTTTTGTTATTTTTAATTCATTAACTTGTTTGAATGTGAGGCCATCTGCGTAAAATGCACACAATCCCTCACGTCAGCTACGTTAGCTATCTAGCTCACTATCTAATGCCTACAAAGACTATATAATACCTTGCATACTATCTGCAAGGCGTAACAATTGAGGGGGTGGATGAGGCTCATGCCTAATAGTGTGAATATCTCTAATCAAAGCATCAATATTTGTCCTAATTGTCTGTCGCCACTGATCTGGTGGAGGTGGAGGGGTTGGAGGTGGAGGTGGAGGGGCTGGAGATGGAGGTGGTACTATACCTAATAGATCATCTATCTCAAACTCATCCATCATGTGAAAATAATCTGCATATATATACAAACATGAAAATTTACAATTACAATTACAAACATGAAAATTTACAATTACAAACTATTTAATTTACATTTCACCTTCCAAAAAAACTTATAATTAAATACAATTTAGCAACTTAAATATAAAAAGGAAACTCACATAGATCTATAATATTATTAATAGGTGGGTAATAATAAGCATCATTTAAGAAATATTATCCACTTAAATCAAAGTATAAGAAAAATTCTACAAAATAAAACATCATAATGCCCATGCAACTCAAACAATACTTTTTAACATCTAAAGATGAATTAGTATAAGTTCCATCAAAATCATAAAAATAATCATAAGTTAAAGTCATAAGTTATATCTATGAACTTGTCAATACATGTACTACTTTGTTGTGTTCTTATCTAGAACCATTGGATGATTTAGTGATCGCAACTAGTAGTACTACACTAAGTTGAAGCTTGAATAAATGACCATTTTTTTGTGATTTCACATTATAGTCATTTACTTGGACATCTTGGCACTTGAAAATGACCATCTTACATGAGATGAATTTGTTTGATATGTTTTTTATGTATTGATTTTATTGATTTTTTAAAGTTTTATTTGAGGTGGTATCATAGGTTTCTCTATTCATCCTTTTGTGGTAAAATTAGAAAGGGATAACTATAATTCTTTTGTAAAATGGTATCTTCATAAGTTTTAGGTGGTGTAATCGTTTTCCTTTTATGTATGGAGTCATACCTAAACTAGAAACACTAGAAAATATATAATCTTGGTGTAACATCATTGACCATGTAGGAGTGATTTGATCTAGTATCAAGATCATGATTCTATGTGTATTGCATTGGATATTGATTTCCCCCACACACTTTGGAATAGACTTTAGGAGATCCATGGAGACCCTCATATCTCTGCATTCCTAGAGGATCCTATTGTAGATTGTTTCATTCCCTTTGTAGATGAAGATCACATACCCTTCGATGGTGATACTTAAGAGGAAATTCATTATATCATATTAAATAATTTATTTACATATTAAATAATTTTCAAAATATATTCTAATTATGTACATCAATTATATCAATTAGAATAAACATTTGGTAATGAAATACAAGCAATTATAATAAAAAATTTAGAATCAATTCATTCTAAATGTAAAATGATACATACACATATAAATATATAATCAGTTTTTTAATCTAATATATACTTGGCAAAATAAATTTATATAGACGTGTAAATTTTTAAGTAATTTAGTGGGTTTATAATGAAACCTATCCAAGAAAATTTGTCATATATTAGAATACATAACTCATCTACCCTATATAGACACCACCCTCAACTCTCCTTTCTTGTTGGTTCTTATTTTACTATTTCAATTAATGCTTTCACATAATATAATACATTCACTTCCAACACACACTCTACTATTTTCATGTGCATTTTGCAAACCAACCAACACTTTACTAATATTGCTACAATAAGATTGCAATACCTCAAACTCTTGATGTACACCTTCTATTTATACTTTCTTGCTTTCCATTTGAGGCAAGTAGGTCACTAAGTCCAATCCTTTTGAGAAATAAACAAACATTTCTTAGACAACCCTACCTTGATTCTACCTTAACAATTTTCATGTCCATAATTAAAAGGAGTCTTAAGATCCATTTTCATAAGCCTACATTAATAATGAACATAATTAGGTTGAAGAAAAACCCCTCTTAGATAAAATTTTTTTTGATGTTACCTACCACCATACTTGTCTCTTCTAGTGCAACTTTCATGAATCCTAGAGTTTATTTTGATTTGTAAATAAAGATTTGGTTAAACCTTCCGTAAAATAGATTATTACAGGGTTTTTGATCCTTTCCTTTCTCTATGTTTATTATACTTATCATCCAATCCAATGGAAAAATACACTATCCTATAGCCAAGTTATTGAATCTTAATCCAATGTTTAGGGTTTTATGTAGTACCCATGCCCTAATCTATTTCTAACCTTGGTTTAATCTGGATTAGTTTATCGTAATTTAATCTTATAGTCAGATGTTTGATTTAACGCATAGCTATTGATGTGGATTTTCACACTAGTTGTATGCAAGTTGATTAGTGTTCCTATTTCGTGGTATTAATATCGGGCTAACGCTTTCATTAAATTTTATATATGTATGCATGTATGACTCTTGGTTGCAGGAGATTTTAGGTACAATGCCGCTTGAGTGCGAGGTTCGTCTTCACCTGGAATTGCAGGTTTGAGTGTACCTCTTTAATCCTTAGAGTTGGATTAGGTGGTCGTAAGACCCTAGTTGACCTTAGTCGTGCTCAAGTGAGCATCGCCAGTCGTCGTCGGTATCCCCTTCTTGTTTGGGTTTGCGAGTCGTCTGGTTGGTTGACCTTCTCGGTTTGCGTGCTTGGTGTGCATGGTTAAATTGATTAAATATGTATTTGTGCATTAGAGATTAATGGGCTAGATTAATCGGGTTTTCGTTATGCGATTTTCATTGATATTGGATTGCTCGTTTTAAATTGGGAGTAAGTTCGATTAAATGATTGATTTTGAATATTAAATGCATTTTATATATGCTGTTAAAAAAGAAAGTTATGTACTTTATCGCAATAGGTTTAATTGTGTTCTGTTGGCTTTTGAAATTAGAAAGGCTAAATTGGATTAAATGAGAAAATCGATTTGGAATTAGAAAGCAAGTTAATTGGTTGCTATAGTTAGAAAGGATTAAATTTGGGGAATTAATTTAAAAAAAAAAATAAAAAAAATTTTAATTTCAAAAATGGAATTTTGGTCAACTCTTCCATATAACCCAAATTTGGGGAAAATTTGGGGGATGGACATTTTTGGAGAATTTTTGGTTGGAAAGAAAATTTGGAATGAAATTGGAGGTTTTGGGAAGGAATGATGCTGGATCTGGCAGGTGGGCTCTCCTTCAGCTATTCCAAGATTGCGTATGAAGGTAGGATTCTGAATTGTTTTCTTGTTGCCAAAAGAATTTACTGTTCTGGTTGAAAGAAATGAATTTGTTATTGAAAAATCAATTTGATTGTCCATTATGAGTGTGGCTGGAGATTTTATTGAGATGTGTTATTCCTCATTGCTGTTTGGGTGTTGGAAAAACCCCTTTGTGTTTGGAGAGAATGTTAATCACCAAAGAAATGGGATACCAAAACAAATTTCATTGAAAACGGATTTTATTATAAACCGAAATTTATAAACAAATTTTGTTGTTGTTTCAAAAAAAATGAATGAGAGAAATTTCGAACTGTGTTTAAAAGGGGAAAATGAAAACATTTAGTTTTATTTCGAACTGGGCGTTGTGTTAATTTTCGGACTGTGGTTTTAAAAAAAAAAAAAAATGTTATCGAACTGGGCGGAGGTTTTATGTAAGAAGAAGCCTTGGTTTGGGGTTGGAGGGCGGGGAGTGGAGCTCCCCCGCTCCTCCTCCCCTCCCCCGCTCGCTCCCCGTTTGTTCTCCTCCCCCCCGCTCGCTTGTGTAGATTGCTGTGGCCGCGGCACTGCGGTGGCCGCAGGGGCCGCGGTGGCCGTAGGGCGCCGCGGACCTGCGGGCACCGCAGTGGCGCCGCCTGCACCTTGCCCTGCGGCTAGGGTTAGGGCACGACCCGCCCTCGCCTCGTTTCAAATGCGTTTTTTTTGTTTTAAATCATAGTTTTTAAAAAAGGTTTTTTTTAATGCATTTTTTTTTTTATTATTCAAAAAAATAAAATGCTTATAATATTTTAAATATTATTTTATTGTTAAGTGGAATTTAGATTCTTAATTATGATTAAGGTGGCGTTACTCTTGATAATGTTAATTGGGATATTGATTAATTTTATAATGGAGTTATAGGTGAATTAAATATTCAATTTCATTTCCTGACTTATGCCCCCTTCTAATTAAGTTCTACAACTGTAATTTCGCAATTGAATATTGTTGTTTATATTCTTATTGATCTTGGATTTATAAATCTAGATCTTACCTTCTAGCTGATTAGAGCATTTGGCTAATTAAGGTAGTATTGTCAAAAAAACAAAATAGCGAATAATATGTTATTGGAAAATCGTTGAAATACGATGTAATTACTAATTGATGATGTTAAATATTATCGTAGAACATATCATTTGAGTAATTGGGAAGTAGTGAAATATTTATCGTTGGGTATTTGAATTTAAACGATGTGCTTTTGGAGATGAGTATCTACAATTGGATTTCCTTTTTATATTAATATTCCGTGATCCGTATAGAGTATCTGGAACTGAGAAATAATAGGAAACTGTAGTGGTGGTTTTAGACCAGTGTGTCAATGACGTTTTGATTGGAGATTAAATATCTTACTTTAGTTGATTAATGGTTGTCTGATTTTTATTAATATGAATTGGTTTAAAAAAACTCATTATGACTTTATATGTCTGTTCGATGCTTTGAACCTTAGAGAGTTAGAAAACCAAGAACAACTTATCCCTAGTTGAGGTAGATAACTGTAATCTGACTTAGATCTTGTAGAAAACTTGATTGACGTTTAATGTTTAGATCAATTCGGAAAGATTGCATCTGTTGAATATTGTCTTATCTGTTTATTGCCTTTGCGAGTTTTATTGCTGTATTCGCTTTTAATTATGAAATGGCAAGAGTGCTTTGTTTGATAGGACCCTGTCGTATGGCCTGACTTGGGGTACCTGTTTCAGTCCTCGATTCCGAGTTGACTGTTGTATTGTGGTAGTGTCGTTGTTGATCATATCCTCTTTGTGTGAGTCGAATGATGATTTGTGGTTGACCGTTGTTGGTCAGGTCTCTAGTTAGAGTACCGTTAGTAAGTGTGCATCTATGAGTCGTGTTTGACCAGATGATTGTTTCTCCTTCTTGAACTCCGTTCGTCTAACCATGTCTATTCCTTGGTTTTTGAGTTCGTCCGAGTTTAGTCTAATGTCATATGGGAAAGTGGCTTTCGATTGGGGGCCGCACCCAAAGTGGCTGCTGGGTAACCCGTCGAAAGTGAGTCTAATAAGTGATAACCTTTAGGTAGATTAGAATGTAATTTCTAAGTAAGATAAATGTGCCTCACACATGAGACGAGTGCTATCATAGATTCGACATGCTGTGAGAAGGCCTGAAATGGAAAACCATCATCCTTGTCTTCACGAGAGGATGTGTGGGTCCACATGAGGCTTGGATGGGCTGGAAGCTCGGATTAGGTTGCCAGGGTAACCCAGTGTATGGGGCCGGGACCTATGAAGACTTGCCATGGTATCCATACCAGGTTGTGTGATGACACTTGTCCCTACGTTCGCTAGTGTGTTGTCATTTTGTCCTGTTAGGAGTACCTTTGTGGGTCGTCCTTTTGTCTCTGCCCTTGTGAGTATTGGTTTCATGATAGACCTTGGGCGGTGATGGCTCAGTTTGTGGATACTCTCCTGGACCTTTGTATTAGCTTTGATTATGTTCAGCTGGATCCTATTCTTTTCAGGGATCGTTTATGTATTAATTGACCAATGCGGTCACTTGTATATTATTTATATTTCGCCTTGATGGCTAGATTGTATTGGTGTAACCTCTTGTATTCTTAACTTTATTATTTTTTAGAGGGGTCTTGCAGTTGAGCAGACCCGAAGATGTAGCCCGTTAGGGGTGAACTCCGAGATCATTATGGTGTTATGTGATGTTATCCTTTATTCAACTTTATCATATATGTTTAGCTTATGTTAAAATGGTTAAGTGGATAAATGGAATTAACTTTAAATGCTTATATGCAGTCCTTTCTTGAATGCCATGTTGACCGAATGCGTAAGTGGTTTAGATGAGATTTAGCATAGATGCTAGTATGCAATCGTCTTTTGAAATGCAATAAGTTGGAGTATGAATGAATGTAACTTAGAGTAATGGATATATTCAGTTGTTGTTAAGGAAACTAAGTATGATTGGGAAGATCTCTTATGTTTATGAATAAATTCTAGTGTGTTAAGATATTAGATGTGTGGCTTGTATTTTAAATGAAAAGCTTGAATGAAGATTATGAATAGATCTTAATGGATGAATCTTTGTTTGTGATTTATATTTCCATCTTTTGAAAGAAATTATCCTGTTTAAGAAATATCTCGTTGTTAGATTTCAGCTTATTGGATTCATTGTGTGAGTTAAGTGAATTGTGAAATTTAAGTAATCTCGTTGGGAAACTCTTTAGGTGTTAGTTGAAGTCTTCCGCTATGTAATCTAAATCTTTGATATCTCGTTGTATCTTAATGTGGTGTAACTTAAAAATAAAATAAAAAATTATTGCACTCTATTCTTGTGTTTTGGCTTAATCCCTTCGGAATTTCCTGGCGGGGCATTACATTTTAATTAAAGATTATAATTAAAGATTATAATTTAGGGTTTAGGGTTTAGGGTTTAGGGTTTAGGTTTTAGGGTTAATTAACCAAGATAGTCAAATTTCTCCTGGGTCTTGTTCATTTTTTTCTATTTAGGGTTTAGTGTTCATTTTTCTGTTCAGGGTTTATTGTGTGTTTTTTGCATCTAATGTTTATTGTTCATTTTTCTGTTCAAGGTTTATTGTCTATTTTTTACGTCCAATGTTTATTGTTCGTTTACGTGAAAAAATGGTCAGGGGGTTAGCTGAGGTGAAAAAATAAAATACCTGGAAGGAGGTCAAAATGCTCAGGGGGTTAGCTGAGGTGAAAAAATGGGTACCCATGCTCAGAAACACCTGCCCGTTTTCCAAACAGTAAAAATGATGGAAAATGGTTAAAAAATAAAATAGAAACATTTAAAAAATGGACGCCCATTTTTTTCAAATCGGGCAACGGGCGTCCATTTAGCTTTGGGCACTCGTTGCTAAATGAACGCCCATTTTTTGGTAGCTCAGGCACTCGAAGCTAAACGGGTACCTGATTTGTAAAAATGGGGCACCCGTTTCTAGAGGGCTCATTTCCCAACCTGTAGACTTCTGTGGGATTGGGACCCAACTTTTTACGTTTACCCACTCAACCAAGAAACTAATCTTTTTCCAAGAAAGAATGCTCCTCCAGTGGTGCTTTTTCTATCATCCACATCTCCTGCCCAATTTGCATCTATGTATGCACATAGATCAAAATTTTCATCTCTAGGATACCATAATCCAAGATTTGCAGTGCCTTGTAAGTACCGAAAAATCCTTTTTACTGCTGATTCATGATTTTCCTTAGGATTACTTTGCAATATTGAAACAATACATACTACATTCATAATATCAGGTCTGGTTTGTGTCAAATATAGTAAACCTCCTATCATAGATTTGTATCTAGTTGGATTAACAGGTGTAGATTCATCCATTTGAGATAATTTGTCATTTATAGTCATAGGTGTGCTTATCAGTTTAGAGTTCTCCATCCCAAATTTCTTTAGTAACTCTTTAAGGTACTTGGATTGACTAAAAAATATACCTTTATCAGTCTGTGAAATCTACAATCCTAAAAAGAATTTTATTTCTCCAATAATAGACATTTCAAATTCTTGCTGCATTTTAATAGAAAATTCCTTACATAATCCATCTTCTCCTCCAAATATTATATCATCAATGAATACTTCTATAATCAAGATGTCATCATTAGTTATTTTGTAATATAAATTATTGTCTACATTTCCGTTAGTAAAACCAATCTTTAAAAGATACGTATCCAACCTTGCATACCAAGCTCTTAGGGCTTGTTTCAATCCATACAAAGCTTTTCTTAACCTGTAAACCATATCATTGTCATCTGTCAAAGAAAATCCATTAGGTTGTTCAATATAGACTTCCTCTTCAAGATCTCCATTCAAGAATGCACATTTAATATCCATTTGATAAACTTTGTAGTTCTTGTGAGCTGCAAAAGCCAAGAATAATTTGACTGCCTCAATTCTAGCTACCGGTGCAAAGGTTTCATTGTAATCAACTCCTTCTTTCTGAGAATATCCCTTACATACTAGTCTTGCTTTATTTCTGACAACCTTACCATCTTCATTAAGTTTGTTTCTAAATACCCATTTAGTTCCAATTACATTTTTATCTTTAGGCCGGGGAACTAATGTCCAAGTATTATTTTTCTCAATTTGTCCTAATTCTTCTTCCATAGCTTTAATCCAAAATTTATCTTCACATGCCTCATTAACAGATGATGGTTTAATTTGAGAAATAAGACATACCTCTTCATTTGCCAATCTTCCTCTTGTCATAACTCCCTTGAATTTGTTTCCAATTATCTGATCTTCAGAATTATTCAATCTTACATACCGGGGTGTCTTAGTTTGCTGTTGTTCTTCAATTACTGTGGAATCCTCTGATGGTATTGGGGTATCTGGATCTTCATTCTGTACTGGTGGATTTAGTGTAGGTTCATTTGTCACAATTTCTATTGCCGGTTCAGAGTCTATATACCTTGAAGTTCCTCTGAATTGTTCATCAATCTTTACATTTGTGTTCTCAACAATTTTCTGCAATCTCTTGTTAAAACATCTATATGCCTTGCTCTTAGATGAATAACCAAGAAATATTCCTTCATCACTTTTAGGATCAAATTTGCCAATATACTCATCTCTTCTAATATAACATTTACTTCCAAAAATTCTGAAATACTTAAGAGTAGGAGTATTACCAAACCATAGTTCATGAGGGGTCTTACCGGTTTCACCTTTGATGTGAACTTTGTTGAATGTATAGACAGTTGTTCTAACTGCTTCTCTCCAATACATATGTGGTAGATTTGCTTTTGATAGCATACTTCTTATTGCATCCAAGATAGTTCTTTTTTTCCTTTCAACAACTCCATTCTGTTGTGGTGTCCGAGGTGCTGATAACTATCTTTTGATTCCATTCACTTCACAAAATGTATTAAAGTCCTTAGATGTGAATTCTCCTCCTTGATTTGATCTTAAGCATTTGATTTTCTTACTGATTTCATTTTCAACTATTGCTTTGAACAATTTGAACTTTCCAAGTGCTTCAAATTTTTCTCTGAGAAAAGTAACCCAACACATTCTAGAATAATTATCAATAATTAGCATGAAATATCTATCACCTTGTAAGCTTTTAGTTCTACATGGACCACATAAATCAGTGTGAATCAAAACAAGAGCATTATTGGATTTTTCTGGAATACTTTTGAAACTAGCTCTAACTTGTTTTCCAAATTGACATTCCTTACAAATTGTATTTTGAGGTTTCACAACTTTAGGTAGATCTCTAACTACCTTAGAAGTACTGATATTCACCATGCAATCAAAGTTTACATGATAGAGTCTCTTATGCCATAACCAACTTTCATCTATATGTGCAATCAAGCATGCCTTTTCACTATTATTCAAATGAAAGATATTACCTCTAGTCTGATTACTAGATGCAATTTCCAAACCAGTTCTATTCATGATTTTGCATTTTCCATTCTTAAATTGTAACTGAAATCCTTTCTCAACTAATTGACCAACACTTAAAAGACTATGCTTTAATCCTTCAACATAGTAGACATTATCAGTGTTATGCTTACCACCAAGAGATATTGAACCCTTACCTTTGATTGAATAGGCTTTGTCATCTCCAAATCTTACTAAAACTTCATTGTATTCTTGAAAGTTTAAGAATTTACCTTTGCCTCCTGTCATATGATGTGAACATCCCAAGTCAATGATCCATTCATCCTTTACTTCAACTTTAACTGCTAGGGCTTGTTCTACTGGTTGAGCAGTAGGTGCCGGTTGATCTTCTATTATAGTAACAAAAACCCATCCATTGTCTATTGGATCCTCATCAAAATCATCAGTCACACCTTCATCAATAATGTAACAAGATTTGTCTTTGTTCTTCTTAAATCTGTATCTCTGATATTCAGGATTAGGCTTGTATGTTCTTCTAGCTTCTTCTCTTAGTCTAGCATGTCTATCAGGGCATCTTGAAGCCATATGACCAATCTTATTGCAGTTAAAACATTTAAAGGGTGCTTTACCTTCATACTTACTTCCAACTGGACCTTTTGGCATTTTCCTTGCAAATAGTGCTTCAAGTTCTTCAAGCTCTTTATTCTCCTTCCTAGTTTCTTCAAGTTCTCTTGCATAAAAGGCTTTCCAATCTGATTTGTCAAATGATGGAGCAGATGATGTTGATGCTTTAAAGGCCAAATCTGTCTTTATAGTAGCAACAGGACCAAATTCCTCTATTTCAAAAGCTAAAAGTTTTCCAATCAATGTATCCCTAGTTACTGATGTATTAGGCATTGTTCTCAACTCATTTATAGCAGTAACCTTCATTTTATATGCCGGTGGTAATCCTCTTAAGATTTTTGAAACAATTTCATCCTCACTTAAGGGTCCTCCACAACATTTAATACCCAAAACAATTTCATTTACTCTTTCCATAAATGAATAAATCCTTTCATCTTCTTCCATTTTGAGATGTTCATACCTGACTCGAAAGCTTTCAAGCTTTGCAATCTTGACTATGGAATCTCCTTCATTCAGTGTTTCCAAATGATCCCAAATAGATTTAGCAGTAGACCTATCTTATAATGCCATGATTTGTTGATCTGATAAAGTGCTCAAAAGTGCTTCTCTTGCTTTGCAATCATTCTCCTCATCTTTAGCTAAGGTAGTTGGAGCAGTCTGACTAGCTACAGCAGTAGTATAACCATTCTTTGTAACTTCCCAGATGTCTTTACCAATGCAATTCAAATGTGTCTCCATCCTGAACTTCCATATCCCATAGTTGGTTCCATCAAGTTTAGGACTATCATTCTTGAAATAATTAGTAGACATTGGATCTCCACAAGTTGTTAAACTTCTGCAAAAGAGAACTTGGCTCTGATACCAATTGTTAGGTCTTGAAGACAACTAAGAGGGGGGGGGTGAATTAGTTCTCTAATAAATTCAAACCAAAAACCATTTAACCAACTTAATGCTTAATACCGGTAAACCAGTTAAGTGTGCCAGTAGACAGTGTTAATAGTAAATTGCTATACCGGTAAAGATTAATGCATGAAACATAAACATAAAGTCATCCACAACACATAACACCAATATTTGTACGTGGAAACCCTGTAAGGGGATAAACCACAGTGGGGAACCTTACCCACAATTAGATGATACTACTATAGATAGTAAGTGTACATAAATGGGGTCTGCACATGCAGAAAGGCCAATAGCCTAGAGCTCACTGCTCAATCACAAAATGGGAGTCACACTGACTACATTTGGATGGTTAAATCCAATAAGAATGTACTGCACAAAATAGCATCTTCATATGCTGGATTCAGTACCGGTGTAATGCTGATATGCTTCTACAAAAACCTAGCTTCACCTTCAAATGATGTCTTCATGTATACCTCTTCTTAATCTCACATATACCTTCTCACAATTCTTTTTCACATACCACAATCGATCTTACAAATAAGATCTTACATTTATACCATAACCTAAGACCAATTTTAGTAGGTCAGCTCTACAAGATATTACAATAAAAATATTTTACAAACAATATAATATCCGATGCAATAACCGATTAAACATGTTGGCTTAATGCATTTACAACAATAATAAATCATCTCCATAGCATGCCATGCTGATCTGGAAAAGATAAACCTGTCAGTGTAACCCTAGGTAACCCTAGACCTATTTGCTGATAAAAGCAAATATGTAAATATGAATATACCAATGATTAATTCTTCAAAACAAAGTGTCCACATGATGTGTTCGACATTACCAAGTGTCTTCCATATCATTCCAAGTTTCGGTGAACATTATATCCTGCCAGTGAACCATTTACCAGTAACTATGCAATAGTTACTTGCTTGCCAGTGAATGCTATTGGATCTCCAAAGTACTAGTGTTTTAGTAGGTGTTGACATCAATGACAAAACCATACCAAAATACCAACAATAGGTTGGTGAAGCCCTTCTCTTTTATATTTTGGTTTTTATTTTCCTGTATGTGTCGTGTTTGCAGTTTGTATGCAGGAGATGGGTTCAAATAAATCTTATTCTATAGTTTTACATGATTTTGGAATTAAATATTTGATGGAAAAACTTTGGGTTATAGTTTTTTACTATAGTCTGTGGGAAAAATTATTGCTTCTAGAAATGTTGTTTTGCCATGAATGCATAGTGGAAATTATTGCCTATGGATTTCTTTGCATTTGGCTCCCTGTTAATTGTTGGATGTGTGTTTTTTATTCCATGTGGGAAGAGATTGCCATATTGTCTTGAAGGGTTGGTTTGTATTTGGGAATTTCTCTATGGTTCTCTCTCTCTATTGGGAACTATCATGAGAGAGAAGTCACAGAGAATCCCACTGTTCGGTATTTGCCTTTCTCAAGCTTGGTTTATGTCTATATTTTAATTTTATTATAATATTGGGTCATTTAATGCTAACTATCACTCTTTTTGAGTGATCCATGATCGAGTATGGATGAGCTATGTTTTGTGGTTACTCTATGAGGTTATGATTTCACATTTTTCTTATTTCATTCACCTCATTATGATTGGTTGTCTCTTTTGAGACCGTATTTATGATTTTCCATGATGTCTTGGATTTTATTTTAGAGTCATAAATTTATTGTTTCAATGATTGAATTTATGACAAATGCATTAAGACAAATGAATGCGCTAAAAATTTGTGTGCATACGAGTTTTCTTTATGTTTATGCAATGTATAGATTTTTATATGCACTTCCAAAATCTGTAAATGTGATGTTTAGCCACAATTATGCTATCAATTTAAGTAAATGTGCTTTAGAAACTTGTGTATGCATTGTAGGGTCAGGTAAAGGCGTTGAAAAAATTAGTATATGTGCAGCTCTACGTAACATATGCACTGAACTGCCCAGATTATGTATTTTGATCAATTTTATTAGTTTGTCTTGGTTTTCTGGATTTGATACCCTACCAGAGGGGAGGTCTATTGTTTTCCAATATTGCTTCTTATCATTTTTTGTGATCTTATGTGTTTTTCACTTCTATATGTTGATATGCTTCATTGTTGAGGTTTTATGCTCTCTTTCATGTTGAGAAGCCATGATAGAGGGGGTTGTTTTATTGTTCTCAAATCAGTAGGTTGATGTGCCTTTCTACTTACATTCAATTGTATAGTTGTGGTAGATTTTGACTGCCTTAATATGGATTTGATGCATTATTTTTCTATGAGGTTCATTATTGGTTTACTTGGCATTGTGGCTATTGGATGTTCATGCATGTGTTATGGCTATATGTTGATGCTTATGGTTTTCATTCTTGAATATTGAATTGGAACGTCTTGTTGTGATTTTGATTTGGGAACATGTAGGGAGAGTGGGCTTCCATGTGATGTCCGGGATCATGAGAGATAGGTAGTGGGTTGATAAGCCTTTCGTCTAGATCGCTAGGGCACATTGGAAGTTTTCCTTATTATAAATAAGTGATAACATTAATAATGTATTAGATGGGTTGGGTAATTAGGACTCACCTAATCCAAATAACTAATAGTGGAGCCCCAAGACTTGATCCTAGGGAGGATGTTTTAGGATAAGCTTGGGAAGGCCACTGTGGTGGTAAGTAAATCTCCCTTGATTCTCTCATTGGTTGAGATGGCTCCACATGTCTATCGGGGTTATGCCTTGAAGGCTTGTGTTTCTATATTTTGGAGGATAGAATGTGATGACACTCCACTTCTACATGTTTCCTTTCTTGTTGCATTTAATACTTGATGATTAGTAAGCCACTGGGAGTTTCTTCTTGTGATTGCATGTGGTTGGTCCTTGCTTGAGAGTCCTTGTATTGTTTAGTCTCTTTGGTCGTTAGGTGCTTGCTTAGGTCTAGAGTGTATGTTGGGACCTTGTGTCATCTCATAGCATAGGGGTGGTTCCTTTGGTTCCACATGGTCAGGTGGTTGGTTATTCATTGGGATATTCTCTTGGATTATTCATATGTGGATGTGGATTCTTCTCATTGTAGTAGCTTATGGATGTCTCTAGTAGCAAATTTATGTAATGGATATTTTTGATTCATGTAACGTATTATCTTGTAAAAAAATATTGATGAAATCATGTATTAGGGAAAAGCTAGGCTCATGATGTCTCATTTATGTAATGCTAATTATAATTGTAAATGCATGGTGATTGGTATCCTAGGATCATGGCATGATTTGCAATAACGTGACTATGAGATGTATAATTATGTACTTGTATATCAAAAGGAATGAATTCATGTACTTAGATGTTTGTAATGAAATTATACTTGAAATAGAATGGAATCATGTGATGGGTTATTTGTATTAGTTTAGATTCCATGGTTATCATCTAGGATGTAGATTAATATGTGAAAGAACCTTAAGTAAATGGAATGAATATAATGTAGGAATTGTGGTTGTTAAATAATATCATGTCTAGATCATGATGTCATTTATGTAGGTGCATTGGAAATTAGGAAAGTATTCATAACATATAAGATGATTAAGTTAGAGAAAGGCATTAGGATTCTTGCATTATGCACTTGAGATTAATGTTAAAATAAATGATCATGTTAGGAATAGAGATGCATGTGATGCATGGATAAGGTAGTTAAGTAAAGATGATTATGTTTATGCATTAAGTATTTCATTATCATCATAGATGTATAATGATCATATAGATAAGAAATGGTTAAGGGTTTATGCACATTTGGATTTGGTACATAAAATGAACTCAAGAAAAGGGACTAGTCTTGCATTTAAAAAGTAAGCATATCATGTTAGTTAGATGATAGAGTAGAGTGCATCTCATAATGGTTAAATAATCAAGTAGTTTGCATATCGTAATGGAAGGAAATAAATAAGTTGCATTTGATTAAGATTAAGATTAAGGTTTAATTGATAATAAGTGTGTTAATCAAGTGAGTAAAATGTTATTGCTTAGGATAGTTGGTCAAGTAATGGCGTTAAGGTATCCTAGAGAGATACTAGTAATGATTGTGATGTTATCTGGCTTGCATAATTAGTTAATGTGTTATAATTCATGTTCATAATGATTAATGTTAATGGATGTAACTGTAGATGATGTTATGTGTTCCATTAGTTTTAAATATATAAAAAAAAATTATCTCCATTTAGTATGTTTTTGATTAGGGGAAAAAAAGTTTTGAAGGGCCCTTGAAACCCTTTACATCAGAGATTCAAAAGATAGTCATAAGAGTCCATGAGAAAAACAAAAGACAACAACCACAAAAAGGACAACTGGCCAAAAACAAAAAGCCAGTAGCATAAAAGACGCAATAAACAACAAAGAAAGCAGAGAAAAATAGGCAGTCCTAGGTGAAGTTCTTTAGCGATTCGGCAGCTTCCAACTGCAATTGCTCCATTGTCACAACAGTCCCCTTAAGATCTTCAATGTCCCTGGTTTTGATATATTTTTTTTTATCTCTATTTAGTATGTTAGATACTTAGTTTCGCTAGGGTATTTTGGCAGGCATTACATCCACCATGTTTTCCATTTCTAAACCTTCTTTGTCTTGATGCTTAGTCAAAATATGGTGTTGAATTTTCCCTACCCTATCTGTAGTCTTGTGTGTCAATTCATTTTCATTAATTCCTTTACCTTTTCCAACTGTGTAATCCCCTTTATTATAACCAATCCCTTTGCACAGATGACAATACTCCAAAATCTCCTCTACTTCAATTTGTTGATGCCAGATACTTGTGCTTGTTCTAATCTCAATTCCCCTAGGTAATGGAGTGTGGGATTTCTATAAAATGCATATCCTTGCATACATATTGAAGTCTTTCTCTTTTATAGTGTCACCTGCCTTATTGAAAAATCCCAATTTGTTGCCAGTCATTCAAAAACATTCCTGATCCTAATACTCCCTTGGTAAATTCTAGAGTCTAATCTAGATGGGTACTTCCTCTAGTGAAGTTTTAATGGGGTAAAAATTGGGTTCCCAATCTCTGATATATAACCCTACCCCTCCAATAAGGAAAGAACCATTTCTCAATAATAATATTTTCAACCCTTAATCTTCCACAATAACCATGTAGAACTCATTAAGCATTTTTTCAAATTCAAATTTAAAATTCTAGTTTTCTTCACAATAGTTTTTGACTCTAGGAACATTCGGCCAGTCACTAGCTCATTTCATAAAAAAAGTACTTTCTTTAAATCTAGCAGTATCCTCATTCCAAGCCCTAGAATCGACACAAGGGGAAATCACTCTCTCATTCTTAAAGGAAGCATATGCCTTGTCTTTACCATCCCTAATTTGAGCAGATTTTAGCTTCCATTCATTTTAAAAAACTTTACAACTCTCCTCTTTTGCTTCTCCTAGAAACTTGTCGCCACCACATGTTGGCAACCATCCACCTCTATCATAGGTTTTCCATTGTGGGTTCTTCTTAAAACCACATTTGTAATCTTAGAACCGTTCATCAAACCTTTGTTGGTTCCCCCAAGTCCTTCATAGAGGAATCCATTGTTGAGGCTTAGTCCACAGACTATCATTTGAAGCCCCTAATCTACCAACCCTATCAAGTTTCCTACAATCAAACCCTAGATATCGCTTTCTTCTATACACCATCTCTTTATATCATGTATATAAATGTTTCTCTATAGAGACTTTACCTAAGTAATTTACAACTTAACACAAAGACTTTCCATCCTGATTGCTTCAGAGAATGACCAGTAGAATGTAAATGGGTTAATATAATTACTAATTACCATTTTATTCTAGATAATTAAATGTATCTGATATGTAATACTTTATATCTTATTAATATAATTATAACTTTTACCAATGAAAAAAATCATACTAAATAATTTAAAACTATTTAATAAATGTGAAAAATTGAAGAGAATGATTGAATTTGAATTTGGAAGAAAATGAAATTAATTTGAAATGAGGATAAATAAAATTAAATAAATTTAGAAATTTATTTAATTAGTAGGACATCATTAGCCAATTAAAGAATTTTAAAAAATAAATAATTGTGGGACCCATAGTAGAAATTGAATCAAATTAAATAATTAAGATCATTTAGTTAAAGTTAATTATCACAATTAATTAAATAGTAGGATTATTTAATTAATATTAGAGAGAGAATTGTTAAAAATGAATTGATTATGGAATTAGAGGAATGATGTTGATTTAGAAGGATGAAGATAAAACAATTAAATATTTAAGATTATATAATTATCATGGTGAGTAGTTAGTAAAATTGGTGCTCGTAACCATGGGACAATTTTAGGTGTCTATATTTTTTCCCTCTTTGAGACAATACATTTTTGAACATTTTTAAAAATAAAATTAGAGAAAAACATCTACCCCAATATGGTCCAACGTCAATTCCCCCTTGAGAGTGATGTAAATATATGAAAGGAATGAATTGTCTCTTGAAAGAAAAATAATGTTGGATGAAAGAGGAAATATGATGAAAGAGAAAAATGGTTAAGAAGAAGAGAATAAGAAAAATAAAGTTAGATGAAAGAGGTAATATTATGAAACAAAAGAATGGTTAAGAAGAATAGAGGAATGTTAGTTGAGAGTCAATTGATATTAGATTAAGAAATTATTGATTGATTAGATAGAATAAATAGCATGAGATTGATTGATTGGTTAACTTTCAAGATTATTTATAGTATGATTGATAGATATAAGAAAGATTAATGATAAGAGAAGACAAGTTAATGTGATCAAGTTAAGCTTTCATAAGTGCACTTTTATCAACATTGAGCTTTATTATGTGGCAAATGAAGGTTTTTGTACTAAGGTATGAAAGATCAAGACGTAGATGTGTTCCCATTGCATTAATAGCCATGAAACACAAGGAATTTTTCCATCCATTTTAGGATTGTTGTATTAAGAGTTGAAGTATGTGTGACATTCATAAGCATAGTTCCTCTATCTTCATCTTTTGCAGAGGATTCTTGCCAACTGAACATTCCTATCATAGACACCCAAAATACTTGTGCCCCAAACTTCAGGATCACAAACCATCCGAAATCCTGTAGTCAGTTTTGGACATCCTTGAGTTTTCATATGTGGTGATTGATCATGCAAGTATTGTAGACTCATAATGTATCCTTGACATTTTTTTGTTGAAAATTTGACATTTGAAAAACCCCTTAAAAAGTTGACTTTGTAGGTTGCCCTAATAATTGCATGTTATAAGCAACTAGAATGAAAAGGGCATTGTAATGGTGTTGTACTATTTTACTGGATAATAAGAAAACATTGGATGATTGTGTTCTTTAGATGTAGCCCATCTTGGTTGAACCACGTTTAATCTTTGTGTTATCTGCATTGTGTATGATTCTTCATATTTTATGTATTCAAATTTGTATATAATTATTAATCCGTATTTTCTTTAGATCTATCTAAACCCTAACAATTTGTATTAGAGCCATGTATTCTTGTAAATTGGCAAGGACTTTTAGATTTGAGTGAAGCAATGAAAGAAACCAAATTCAAGGTCAAGAAGTTCAACAGCCTAAATTATCAGTTGTGAAAAATCCAGATGAAGGATTACTTGTATCAAAAAGATTTGTGGTTGCCATTGGAAGGAAAGATAAAGAAACCTACCATGATGTTAGATGAAGATTGAGATATTTTGGATAAAAAGGCCCTCAGGACCATTTGGTTGTGCCTTAGACTATCTTTAGCATTCAATATATCAAAATCAACAATGACTGAAGCCCTAATGGAAGGACTGGTGAAATTGTATGAGAAACCCTCAACTTCGAATAAGGTATTTCTTATGAAGCATTTGTTCAATATAAAAATTAGTGAAGGATCTATAGTAGATCCTTTAAATGAACTTAATATAGTTACTAGCCAATTGACTTCTGTAAAAGTCAACTTTAATGAAGAGGTTAAGGATCTCTTAATTTTATGTTCTTTGATAGAAAACTAGAATAACTTGGTTATGGTTGTAAGTAACACTATCTCTAATACAAGCACTTTGAAATTTGATGATATTGTTGGAGTTATCCTAAGTGAGGAAGTGCGATGGAAAAGAACAAATGAAAATTCAACATAATTGAGTACTACTTTGAATATACAGAGTAGGGGAAGACCAAAGGAAAGGGGAAAAATTCCAGGAAATTGTGAGAATTCATGAGGGAATTCAAAGACAGAGAACTCTCAATCCAGAGGAAGAAAGGATTGTTGGTACTGTGAAAAGCTAGGACATTTAAAGGAAGATTGTTGGTCTTGGAAAAACAAACAAGGAGATGTAAATAAAGATGATAGTAAGGAAGCCAACCTTTCAAGTAAAAATTTACAAGATGCCTTAATTCTATGTTTAGATAATGTTAATGATTCTTGGGTAATAGATTCAGTGGCTTCAATTCATGCCACACCCCATAGAAAATATTTTATAGATTATGTTCAAGGTGATTTTGGATAGGTATATTTGGGTGATGATGAGCCCTGTCAGATTGTTGTAAAAGGAAAGGTAAAAATCAAGTTGGAGAATGGAAATGTCTGGTCGCTACAGGAGGTAAGACATGTCCCTAATTTAAGAAGAAATTTAATTTTTGTGGAACAACTGGGCAGTGAAGGATGCATAGTTACCTTTATTAATAATGTCGGGAAGGTTACTAAAGGTCCATTAGTAGTAGCTAAAGGTGGAAAGGTAGGCACATTGTATTTTTGTACTAGTAATACTTATTCTACCTTAACTTCTACAGAAAAAAAAAGTTGCTATAGGGACAACTACAATAGATGTTGTAAGGACAGATAGAAAATTGTGGTACCATAGACTTTGGTACAAGAGTGAGAAAATGATGAAAATCCTTCACTCTAAAAATGTTCCCATAATTGAAGTAGATTTATTTAGAGTTCTATGAAAACTATGTTTATGGTAAACAAAAAAGAGTCATAATTACCAAGGTTAGGAAAGAGAAGAAGAGTGAGAAGTAAGAGTTTATATATTTAAATGTATGGGGATCGGCTCAAGTATCATCTCTTGGTGGCTCTTGTTATTATTTTATTTTTATAGAAGATGCAATCATGAAAACATGGGTGTATTTCTTAAAATAGAAATCGGATATTTTTGAAACTTTAAAGAAATGGAAAGCTTTGGTTGAGAATGAGATAGGAAAAATATTGTAGTGTCTCAAATTATATAATGGAGGTGATTATTGTAGTAAAACATTTGAAGTAATACAACAGAATCCAAAGATAGAAGACACTTCTAGGAACCCCACAAGAAAATGGTGTGTCTGAGAGAATCAGTAGGACAATCATGGAGCATGATAGGAGCATGATAGGAGCATGAGATTTCATGCTGGACTACCCCTACATTTTTGGGTAGATATTGTACATACTATTATTTATTTGATAAACAAAGGAAATTCAAATATTTGGTTGTGAAGCTTTTGTCCATGTTGATAAATAAAGTGGAACCAAGCTTGTTGATAAATCCCAAAAATGTACCTTTATTAAATATGGGATAGATGACTTTGGTTATCAATTATGGGATTTTGAAAATTAGGAAATAATTAGAAGTAGAGATGTTATATTCAATTAGAAGGCAATGTATAATGAATAGATGTAGGAAAAGAAGCATGAATAGGTCAGAAAGGAATATGTAGTGTTGAATGAGATTCCTAAAATGCCATTGGTATTTGATGCTCAACAACAACAAAATATCCAGTTACTCAACCTATTCTAGGGTCAAGTTGGATAAGGAGAAAGACATGAGAATGGTTTAGCTCGAATTATAGTCTCTTAACATTATTAAATGTCTTAAGGGTTCCTCTTCCCCTAGCTGGTCCATCAAGCATATCATTGAGGAATTCATTTCCCTTCTAGGTGAATTTGAAGACTTTCAAATTTCACACGTGTATCGGGAAAGTAACAAGGTTACCAGTAATCTAGCGAGTATCAAGGTTGGCTTAGCTAACAACATAGTGTGGGATTTTAAAGATAGAATCCTAGTGGATCTCCTTAGCCTCCTTCATAATTATTATAATGCATGCGATGTATAGGGGGTTCATGGAAATGATGAAGGAAAGAAGGCATTGTGTCTTGACTAGGACACCTTTTAATAAGAAAGAGCCGAACTTTCTAGAGGATATATTTTTCTTTATTCTCTAGTTCAGCTTATTTGATTTTACTCTATAGATTATGGTGTTTCAGATTTCTTGCTCAATAGGAGGGGACAAACATTACTTAGAACCCACAAATGTGTATGAGGAATGGTGTAACAACAAAGACATCTGGAGTTAGCTATCTATGAGAGGCTTAACTGAATATATGGAGACACCCATGACAAATGTATTTCCCTGCCCTTTTATCTAGTGGCTTCCCTAAATCAAAATATGTAGGCTCATGTAAAGATGGTTTCTTGCCTTGTTCTCCATGAGAGCTTGATACTTTTGATCATGGAACATGTCAAAGCCCTACATGTGGAGAGGAACCCTAGGGCTAAGATGGGCATTAAATTTTAGAAGAATGTATAGGTGCATTATGAGGATACATCCTCAGATGAGGAGGAGGATATAGATAAGGATGATGCCTACCATATCTATGAAAACCAATTCCTGATGTCATCCTCTTCGAAAAACCCCAATCTCAGGGGTAGGAGGTTTGTGAATTTTCATGAAGATGATGACCCTGATTTTATTCCTGATTTTGTGGACCCTAATAGTGATGTGAAGGTGAATAAGGCAGCCAACGCCTCTATTGCCAGGATGAAAGGGAAATCTTAATTTTTGGGTCCCCAATAGTTAATGCTTCTAAAGTGTTGGTGAAAAATAGAAAGGTGAGCCATATGGATTCTGGTGGGCAAGAGATGGAATAGGATGTCAATTTCAACATGCTTTCTAATGAGAGTAGGGCTACACTGAAGGAAGTGTGTCCCTTTGTCCTTGATGCCACGATCTTCAACATTTTCTTGTATAACTTTCAAGAGCATCAAAACACTCTATTTTCTTAGATTATTCAGGAGATGAATTACCTGAGGGGAAGGGTTGATAAGCTGAAGGGTGATTTGGATCACCTTGAGAAGGATCATGAGAGCCAAATCAAATCTTTGGATGAGGATAGTCACAAACTCAAATAGAGTTTGACTATGGTGGTGACAGTTAGTAAGTGTAGTGTCATAAAATCATGCCTCCTACAGTTTTAACCACATTTAGGTCCTCACCTTAGTGATGGCATTTTTTTCCCCAACCAAGACCTATTTCTGCATTTTCACCCCTTGCTCCCTTCATGTTTTAGCCTTGAGATAGCCTCAAGGCCTTGTTCGGGCCCCAAGATAGGGAAGGACAGGGGAACCATGCCCCTATCCCCCCTAGGGCAGGGGAATGGTGCCCCTATCCCACACTCTTAGGGTGGCCCCAAGATAGGTCCCCTAGGCCCAATTTGTACTGCGGAATCCTAAATCTCCCCAATGTCATCTTTTTGTGAGATAAATTAATCTTCAAGACGCGTGCATAAATGGGAGATGGTTTAGACATGGGAGGAAAAATTCAAGCAAACTATATCATAAGCAAGCATAGGTGAAGATATACATCATCAAGAAGTCAAGCATTCAAGTCTTCTTCATTCATCCATTGGAGCAATATTACAACATTCATTTCCAAGCATGTATGTGTGTTTGGCTTTTGTCATGTTACATGTCATTTCATGCAACACTTGTGATTACATTCAAGAAGCAAAGCAATCATCATCAACAAGCTGCAGATCTACAAGGTATACATTTCCATTGTTTATATTCAAGCATTTGCAATTACTTTCTTTCAAGGTTGATTCCTCAACCGAGGTTTGACTGAGGCAAACCCCTATCCACAACCCCCTTTAACTCTCTTTTCTGTGTGTAGTTTGCAGTTCTGCAACTGTAATTGCAGGTTTGGGATTTGTTTGTAGAGACAGAAGAACCCTTTTCATTTTGTGGATTTTGTAGAGGACCATGCACATTCCCACCACCATCCTGACGAATTTTCTCCAAATTTGCAAGGTAGATCCATATCAATCTAATTAGCTTAGATCCAAAGTTACAATGCGATCCTGAACTAGTAGCTCTTCATTTCACTCATTTTCTCTCTCTTTTCCACATAGCCAACAAGTCAACTTTCTCATTTACAAAAGAGGGAAACTCACAATTCAATCCTTGCAATCCACTTGTAATTCACATCCTTGTTTCCCCTAGATTTGGATCTAGTGGATTCAAGCCCCTCTTTTGAATGTAAAGTTCTCTCAAGTGAAAACCATCCTAGTGATTTCCTTTCTCTCTCCTAGGTGGGGAGTCACTAGGGTTCAATTTTCCTCTTTACATTTTGGTGAACCCGACGTCCTACATCTTAATTCTGATTTCTTATTTGTTAGATCTGAATAATTACAATTTGAATTTCAAAAATTTCATTTCCAAGTTTGATATTTTTGCAAATTTCAGAGGTTAATTGCATAAAAATCCTAATTTTTCATTTTGAGGAATTTAAGCTTGTCAAGTGTAACATTTTAATTGCTTGTTTCAGATCTGATTTCTATTTCAAAATTGCAATTCAAATCTCTCTCTTTATTTTGAAAATTCAATGCTTAAATCATAAAACCCTAATTTTTTAGATTATTCTATTTTCGACCTTTGGATGCAAGTTTGATTGATCTAGACATCTCCAAATCATCTTTTTTTTATTCTACATTAAAATTATAATTTATATCATCCCTAAATTTTTTTGAAAAAAGTTGGTTGGATCGTGTACACTTTCACCATAGTCCTCGACTTTTTTCTTGAAATTTCAGGAGACAAAATTGACTGTATTTTTCTTCTCAAATCCAGAAAATTGGCACACTTTATCAATTTTAACACCCTCTAAGGTCGAACACAAATTCAAATTTCACAAATTTATATTCAAATTTCAAATCTGTAATTTAAATTCCATTTTCCCTCCTTTATTCAATTTTCTATGCATGTATGGGGTGAACATTATTATGGTTAAAAGACATATGCATTTCTTGTTTGATCATAAGTGCATGTGGAGTTCCTATTGTTAAGCCCAATATGGAAAGCTAATGTACTGAGAGGGGAGGGGTGAATCAGTACTCCAAAACTTTTCTTGAATAATAACTTTACTATTATGCATAAACCGAATAGTGCAGTAACATAATATAAAGCTAAAACAAATAGATAACAATCATACATGATTCACTCCATAAGACATATATTTTGGTTACACAAAAACTCTTGGTTAGAGAGAAAAACTATGGTGGGGATGGCACCCACAACTTCACTACTGAAATAATAAAGAGTGCTTGGTTAGAGCTACATGTTTAGCTATTTCTGATAGCATACCCTGTTAGGAGTAACAAGATCTGTTAGATCTACCTTGCTAAAGGATTTTACAACACTTCATCTAAATGTTGCACCTGTTTAGAGGCTTTACAATTTATAGACTTGATTAGAGTCTTTTACCCTGTTAAAGGTTTCTCTTACAACTTCAAAATATTACAATAAGATTATTACAAATATCTACAACTTTACATCTGGAATGTTATAGCAGATTCTATGTGCTTAGAATAAATTACCTTGCTTATAGCATACCTTGGTAACCCATATAGTAACTCGGTATACCCTTCTGTTTACTTTATTCTTCGACTGTTCTCTGAAAACCTTCTCAGTGACCTCTGTGTCTCTGTAACAGTCTTCTTACACTCATGCACACACATTTTAATTCTTAACTCATGCTGTATAAATAGATCTCTTATGACAGTGATCCTTTGATTGCTTCGATCTTACAAACACGATTTATTGAATGAATAACCATACAAAATATTTCACTGGTTAGATAACCTCAAAATCATACACAATCTTCTAGTCCAATTTCCAATGTGATAACGGTTAGATGTGCCTCAATCTTGTAACATGTTTTCATATGCATGTCCAGGTTCAATGAATCTGGTAATACGTTTCACTTGGTGTATATCAACTCGGTGTGTCTTCTTTGCTGCTCGGTAGACATGAAATGATACTCGATAGACAACTCGATGTATACTACGTTCTATGACTGCTTTCTTCTATAACCGACTAGATTGTGCATACCGATTGAATATTTCGGTAATAGTAACCAACTAGAGTATATAGTATAACTTTGACATAAAACTAATGGCAATCTGATAAGTAGTAACAATCTCCCCTTTTGACATTAGTTGAGATGTTTGACAAAAACTACTTTCAAAGTTATAACTCAAAAATCTATATGCTTTGCAAAATGACTATACTGACAGTATATACAGTAGTCAATGAAATAATATATCAGATATACTCCCCTTATCGATATACTATACATAACTTTGATTTTGCATGCTTGGTGATCTTTTCTGTGTGCTTTGCTTACTATTTTGTTTACTGCTTGATTCATTGCTCTTGGATACTCTTCTTACTCTACTCGGTATACTCCCCCTGTATACTATACTCTGAATACTATATCACTCTCTCAATACTGTATCAAAACTGTATCACTCCCCAAATATATTGTATCACTCCCCCTTTTTGACAAACATCAAAAACTTAATTACCATTCGGGGGTGGTAACTGATCAAAAATGTATTTGAACTTGTTCCGGGCATCAGTGAGAGCGACAAAGAGTGCATCCTTTACACTATCCATTAAAGAATTATGTGCTTGAATATTAGCCAATAGGGATATTAAGCCATCTAGAGTGCTTCCCTCTTGAGTAGCAGATAGGTATGTGGCTCGGTTGATCTGTTCTTGGACTGATGAAAGATGAGTAAGGAATAATGTCTAAAGTGTCATTATGTCCATCCAAATCTTGTGTTCTTCATTTCTTAAGTCCATTTGTTGAGCCATGAGCTGTTGTAACCTTGTATAAAAATTTTGAATTGAATCTGGCTCGGTGGTCAACTTATTTGAGAGATCTCTTTCTCAATTGCCTCTATTTTATTCTTAATGTTTTTAATGAATAAAGAAAATGTGCAGAGTTTCTAAAATAAATAATGAATGTGCTTGAGTTGACGAGTCAACTCAGCAATAAATTTGACAAGTTTAACTTTGCCAATAGCTATAGCTTTTTGTACCTCTTCTATCATTTTGGTAGTGAGTTCTTTGTCTTTCACCTTGCTCAAATACTCCGATGCATCTAATCCAGATGTTTCTATCTTTGTTAGGAGTTCATCCAGTTGAATGTGGATGGCTGCATCTGTTGATACTATAGCTTCAGGTAGCATATCTATTAGGAGTGTTTTTACCTTCTGAAGTACTTTATTTTTCTTTTGAATGGCCATTTGCTTCTCTTGTTCGGCCTTTGCTTTGCATAGTTCATCGAAATCAATAAGTGCTTGCCGTTTCAATTTTGATATATCTACATTGGGCAACACTATTGGTTTTAACAAATCAAGTTTAAAACTATACTTCTTCACTTTCTTTTCTTTACCTTTCATCGATGGAACTAAGACAATGGCTTGTGAGGCTTGATGACCCTCGGTAGGTTGCTCGGTAGAGGCAACACTTTGATCAGTTCCTTTAGCCTCTGTAGAGTCGTTCGGTGTCTCGGTAATTGGTGTCTTAGTTGCAACATGCTCAGTGCCAGAAGGTGCTTGAGATGTTTGTTCTTGAGTAGTACCTTCTCTTGTTTCAGATTTGTGACCTTCAGTGCCTTGCTCCGTATCCTGAGGAGTTTCGGTTGAGATAGGTTGCTTGACCGGTGGATAAGGTTGAACTTGTTCCAAGACTGATTCACTAGATACAAGTTTTGCATATGCAGTGCCTTCTATCATTTCCTGTTCCGGTTCTTCTGTATCCATGACATCTTCATCTATTTGAATAGTGTCAGCAAGGTCTCATTTGGTAGCATTAGGACCTTGCTCGGTGACATCAGGATCGTGCTTGGTGACATCAACGATTTCAACTATAGCTTGCTCACCAACATCCTTGATTTTTAAGATTTCCTGCCACTGTGCTTTAGTCTCCTTTTCAAGTTAAATATATATCCCATTCATTAGTTTTAACACTCTCTATTTGACAAGAAACTTTGAGTTGTAGGTTGTCAGATGTTCTTTAATTTCAATGACTGACATGTCAGGAAAGAGATGAACCAGACTTCTTTCTTTGATTTGTTTCTCCGAGTCCATTGCATACTTCCACCTATTATCAATATGTAGATACAGTTCATTTGGAAGTGACTTAGCTAGTTCCAATGGAGCTAACTAGAACTTTAGAAGTGTGCAGATGACAACTTCTTCAATTTGTCTCTTCTCATCATTGTTCCTTGTTTCATACTTGACATACCTAAATCCTTCGAATCCACCATATTCTTTCAGATTAGCATAGAAGTTTTCAACACTATGTATATTTACCTTCTTGCTCTTGACAATCTAGAATTTGCTTGCATCTTCTGATTCAGTATCAATAGACTCTTTTGCCAAAATGAGTGTCCAAGTAGATTTCTTGTAGGTATTTGTTACCTTGGGAATAGTAATACTCTTTGTCTTCTTACTCGGTAAGGTTGCAGATGCTCTAGTGTTTGGTCGCTTTACTAGAGGTGGAGTCGGTGAGGGCTTTGATGTGTCCTATTTCTTTCTTTTCATCCCTTGATTTTGATGTGCTCATACATGCTGTTCAATTTACCATCGGTACACAGCTCATCATAGGTGTCTTTGATTTCAACATGACCGAGTTCTTCAACACGACATTTGGTGAAGAATCTCACATCTTTGACTAGTAACACTCTGTCCGAGATGAGTGAAAAGGCAGTTTTTTCATCCAGTTCAGAAGCGACTTTGGGAGTCAAAGAGTATTTTAGTGAGGGCTTCTCTACATTCTTGACAACTATTGGATCTTGGATCTTGGGTGCCATTGTAGATTTCAGATAAAAATTAGAAAAGAGTCCTTAGGGTTTCACGATTTCAAACAACAGATGCTTTATACTTAGCAGATAATGGCAACTAGATAAGATCAGTAAACTAGCTTAACAATGTGTTGAGATTTGATGTAAATACCTTGGATTTTCTTTGTAGGAGGTTTGATCACCTTAGAATCGCTTGCTCTACTTTCTTGAAAACTTGGTAAGTGTAAATGACCGCGAAAAATGCTTTTAAGTACACAAAATACCTTATCAGGCTCCGTGCGGGTTAGGTCAAAAACATTAAATGCACTCGGTTCCTCTTTAACCAATTTACTCTCCTTTTTCATTTTAACCGAGTAACCAAACTTCCTTCATTTACTGACTTGACAGGCTTCCTATATCCACCGACTTGACAGGTTTCCTGTAAAGTGCTTCAAAAAGACTTTGATAGAATTTCAAACTTACTATTACATCTTAACTATGCAGATTTTGAATTTAGTACATGATAAAATAGGAACTATTAAGATTTTAACCTTTAGAGAATGCAGTCCCTTCATACCTTTATCGATTAATTTGGAATAGGTGCACCAAACTTGGTAGGTAAGTTGCTTTCTTCATTTGACACAATTTCCTTCTTTTTCCAAATCATCTTTAATTTTTCTTTTATTTCTTCAGTATCTTTTCTAGGTTGATCTCTGCAATCTCTAGCTAAGTGTCTAGCTTTGTGACAATGAAAACATCCCATAGTAGGATTTCTCCATGATCTTCAGTTGTTCATTCCAAACCTTATAAAATAGTTGGCACTTATATGTCCATATCTCCCACAAACATTCACACCATATCCTTGTATTGTAATCCCATGGTATTGCAGAATACTGTTGGTAAGGATCTGTGTGAGTTTGGTAACCTCTAGCATTTTCTCAGTGTGCATACCACATATAGTTCTTTTGCTTAAGCTAGCACTTCTCGATACTATGTCCATATCTATTGCAGTTTTTACAAAACCCTTTGAATTTTGCCTTCTGATAATTGTTAACAGACTTTGTCCTACATTTATTAGATGTGTGACCATATTTATTGCAATTATAACAATAACCATTGGACTTAGTGACATTCGGTTGCTTACCTTTTTTGATTTGGCATATGTTGGTAGTGTGACCTTGATTTCAACAGTAGTTGCAAATAGGATTCTTTCTTTTGATGTTATTCTTGTTTCCAGCTTTCTTTGATGATTCTCCTCTCTCGGTAGTATGAATTCCTTTCTCGATAGAGTCTTTTCCTTTGTAACCAAGTCATGCATCTTTGTTGGGTAGTCTTGTATTCAGTTGCTCATCCAACATCTTTGATGCTTCATAACTCTTCTCCAGCATTTCTTTAGATTTCTTCTCTGTTTCAAGTTCATCGATCAACCTTGATACTTCAAGTTTCAATGCTTGATTCTCACCATCCTTCTGATTTACTTCATGATGTGCATAGCCTAGTTGATCTAATAGGTTTTGTTGAATTCCAATCAACCTTGTGATTTCATCATTCTTATTAGATACTAAGACTTCAAGTTGTTGTTTCTCTCTTTGTAGATCTCTTGCTTTATCCTCAGCTGTTCTCAATGCATCTAGATTTTCAGTCATCTGTGTGCTGAAATGTTCATGTTCTCTTTTCATTGCTTTTAGTTGATCAGCCAGTGCTTTGCTCTTTTCTTTCAATACTCCAACCATTTCTTCAGTTTTTTCAGATATACTGTTCTCAGATGATGTCTCAATTTGTTCTACTAACTCTTGAGAGTCTTGCAAATCATCAGATAATCTTCTTCTCACTTTCAGAGATTTTTGCATTTGCCTTTGCATGCCTGCAATCACTTGATTAGCATGATCTAGCTCTTCTTGCAAATACACAATCCTTTGAGATTGTTTATAGCCCTCCATTGATAAGATCTTTCTCTTTAGGAAGTTAAACCCTTTTCCAAGATTCAAGCTCTGATACCAATTGTTAGGCCCAATATGGAAAGCTAATGTACTGAGAGGGTAGGGGTGGATTAGTACTCCAAAAAATTTCTTGAATAATAACTTTACTATTATGCATAAGTTGAATAGTGCAGTAACATAATATAAAGCTAAAAAAAATAGATAAAAATCATACATGATTCACTCCATAACACATATATTTTGGTTATGCAGAAACTCTTGGTTAGAGAGAAAAACTGCGGTTGGGATGGCACCCACAACTTCACTATTGCAATAATAAAGCGTGCTCGGTTAGAGCTACATGTTTAGCTATTTCTGATAGCATACCTTGTTAGGAGTAACAAGATTTGTTAGATCTACCTTGCTAGAGGATTTTACAACACTTCATCTAAATGCTACACCTAGTTAGAGGCTTTACAATTTATAGACTTGATTAGAGTCTTTTACCCTGTTAAAGGTTTCTCTTACAACTTCAAAATATTACAATAAGATTATTACAAATATCTGCAACTTTACATCTAGAATTTTATAGCAGATTCTATGTTCTCAGAATAAATTACCTTGCTTATAGCATACCTCGGTAACCCATATAGTAACTCAGTAAACCCTTCTGTTTACTCTATTCTTCGACTATTCTTTGAAAACCTTCTCAGTGACCTTTGTGTCTCTGTAACAGTCTTCTTACACTCATGCATGCACATTTTAATTCTTAACTCATGCTGTATAAATAGATCTCTTATGACGGTGATCCTTTCATTGCTTCGATCTTACAAACACAATTTATTGAATGAATAACCATACAAAATATTTCATTGGTTAGATAACCTCAAAATCATTCACAATCTTTTAGTGCAATTTCCAATGTGATAATGGTTAGATGTGCCTCGATCTTGTAACATGTTTTCATATGCATGTCCAGGTTCAATGAATCTGGTAACATGTTTCACTTGGTGTATATCAACTCAGTGTGTCTTCTTTTCTGCTTGGTAGACATGAAATGATACTTGGTAGACAGCTTGGTGTATACTGCGTTCTGTGACTGCTTTCTTCTGTAACCGACTAGACTATGCATACCGACTGAATATTTCGGTAATAGTAATCGACTAGATTATATAGTATAACTTTGACATAAAACTAATGGCAATCTAATAAGCAGTAACACCTATCTTATTTTGCTAGTTCAATTTTGAGTTACATTAAAGATGCTCATGATGTTCTCTTTCATGAATATGATGATATTTTAGTTCTCCCTTTCATTCATAGCTATGATTTACCCTCTCCCATCATTAATCTCATTAATGAGAGAAGATTGGTGCAAAAAGGGAATATGGACACTTATTTCAAATATCTCCCTCCTAAAGATGAATCTTCAAAGAATTGTGTTCCTTCTTCTCCTAAAAAGTATCTCTCTCATAAGGATTATTTGGTGCAAGAGGATGATATTATGGCTACTTATCCCAGTGATAACCTTCTTTTCATGATCTTCCCTCTAAAGATGAAGCATTCATTACATATGATAGTTATTTTTCTAATGAGTGTCTTGAACATAAAGATACCTTAGAACAAGAGGATTATATTATTTCTCATCATAATACTCTCTCTCCCAAAAATCAATAGCCTAACAAAAATCAAATCAATTCCATTCATGTTCCTAGGAAACCAAAAATTCTTCCTGATTATCATGTTGTGCCTTACACATATACTAATGAGGTAATTGATGAGAACATAAGTCAAGCATCATATGCTTTCTTATTTCCTACAACCCTCTCTTCAATTCTCTCAAATACACCATCTCCTACCAAAGAAGTTCCTAAAGAAGAACTCTTAGAGGATGATTAGGGGTCCTTATATTTCACTCCTACCTTTTCTAGTAAGTCTAAGATGCCTGAATTTCACATTCCAAATTTTTGTCTTACAAAAAATCTTGAAATCGATTGGGCCTCTTTAAACTTCAATCCAATTCCCCCTAAGAGTGAACCTTCTTTTGAATATACACATGGATGCAATGGACAAATGCTTGAATGTGAGCAACAAAGTCATAAGAAATCACACTTTCCTTGGTCTCCATTGTCTTGTAAATTCACACCTTCTCATTCTAATTTTGAATTACAACAGTAATATGTGTTGACCAATCTTCTAAATTGCAACTTCATATCTCCTCTTCATCCTAAATGAAGAAGAAAACATAAACAACATTCTCAAAATTCTTCTTTTTGTAAATATCATCAAACCCATGGCCATTATACTAATGAGTGTCAAGCTTTGAAAACATAAATACATTTCATTGTTTCAGGCATGTTAAAAGTAACATCTGACAATAAATGGCATCTTCATCATGATCATTTAAAGTAACATTCAAGTTCCTATTATGTTGCTCCTAACTATGTGATATAGTTAGCCTACCTATTGGGGGCTCCTTGTCATTCATGGTGGTACAATTTCAAGTGCAATCACACTTAGTGAGCAACATAATAGTCTATTTATTTTTTCCTCTATGCTTGAGGGGCAAGAGTATTTCTTTTGGGATATTCTCCTTGCTTGAAATGATACGTCTATTATGAATAATCTCTATTTTAAGAACCTTTTTGAGCCTTCTTCTTCTTCTTCTTTCTCTCTCTTTGAAAATTACCTCTTTTATTTTGTTATTCATAACTTGATTTCCTTTCTTGAATGGAGTTATCCTCATGCGAGCACATGTTTGTTCCTTGGTTAGGATGTATTCCTTGCTTGAAACGGTACATTTTTTATGAGCAATATCTCTCTAGAAGTTTTGTAATTCTTCTCATTGTCCTATTCTTGGGGGGCAATTATCTCTCTCCCTCTCTCTTTCTCTAAGGATCCACCTTTCCCTATTGTGTGGATGGTGTGAGTTTTATTACTTGATGTCATTCCTTTTGTGAAATTGTTGGTTGTTTTCTCAAGGATTCTCTCTTATACAAGAGGTTTTAATCCTTGACTACAACCTCTTTTCACACTTGGTAATGTACATCTATGATAAATTCACCCCTCCCTTTGGGGGCTAAAAGTGCATCATCCTTCACCAAGAATCCTTTTCACCTAGGAATAGGAGGAAGGATTGTATTCTTGTTCTCTTCTTTTCTTTGTGCTAGAAGATGTTATATTTGTCTAAGATAACTCCTCTTGGGGGTAGATTTCTTTTAAACAAAGATGTCTTCTTCTCCAAGGATCACCTTTACACTTACAACAAGATATCTCTTTTCAACTATCATATCCTTTCTCGAAGAGTATTCCCTCTCTTACTTAGATTTATGACATTGTTGCATAACATATATCTTCTTTTTGATGAAGTTAGGTATATTTGTTCTACTTTCCTTAAGATATCAACATCAACCTATGTTGACATCTTAAGGGGGGGGCAGCCCACACTGCTCCTTTGTACTATACTTTTCTCATGCATTATAGAGTGGGACATTCTTCGAACCAGAGAGTGGCCTCTTAGAGCAAGGTGTCATCAGTTTTCTTGTACAGTGACACATTCTTGGAACCAGAGGGAAGCCTCTTAGATCAAGATATCATCAGTTTTTCTTGTACAGTGGGTCATTCTCAAAACCACAACACAACCTCATAGAGTGAGATGACACTACTTTTTGTAGGGTGATTATTCTTGGAACCAAAGTACAGACTCTTAGAGTGAGATATCACTCATTTCTTGACACTTGTACTATACATTTTATATAGGTTGTAGCATACTTAGGCATAGACTCATATTAGGTGCTTCAAACCTCACTTGCACACACATGCGCTTGAGGTTGGGTGGAACTAATGGTGTTCCCACTCTCTCTCTTTACATGGATGACCTAGACAAGTTCTAGGGGCGATATTTTCCATGTCCTTCTCTCCATGGATCACCTAGTTTTAGGGGTGAGATGTCCATGGTTTCTCTTTTGTTCATCATTCTTCTCATGGATCACCAAAGTGTGTATTCATGATCTCTCTCTTCTTCCTCTCATGAACCCATAGTTTTTCTATTGATGGTTCATGGATGATGTTATCTTTGCTCTTTTATGTGATCATTCATGTTTATGTGATGGCATTGCTCTTTGTGTCCTAATTAGTTGTTTAGACATTTGAGTATCGGGGTCTCTTAAGCTAGTTGGTTTGTTGTCTTGTTTCTTTTGTTTGTTGTGTGTATTTTGCACTTTGTTTTTGTTTTGTGCATCCTATTCCTTTTTGTTTTGTGTGCTCTTGCATATGTTTGAGTGAGTTAAGATCCTAGGATTGGGGAATTTTGTTCCTCAAGACTAGTGACATCTTATAATCCTTGTGGTATTATTCCGCATCTCTCATCTTCATCTCTATTTCTTCTACTTTACCAGTAGTAGTGGAGTAATCCATACTCCCGCTAAAGTAAGGGCTAAATGTAGTGTCATAAAATTTTGCCTCCTACAATTTTAACCATATTTTAGGTCTTTACCTCAGCGACATCATCTTCTTACCCAACCAAGACCTATTTCTGCATTTTCACACCTTGCTCCCTTCATGTTTGAGCCCTAAGATACCCTCAGGACCCTATTTGGGCCCCGAGATAGGACAAGATAGGGGGCGTGGTGCCCCTGTCCCCCTTGGATTGGGGCATGGTGCCCCTATCTGACCCTCATAGGGTGGCCCCAAGAAACGTCCCCCTGGCCCCATCTGCACTTCAAGATCCTAAATCTTCCCAATGTTGGCCTTTTATGAGATGAATTAATCTTCAAGAGGTATGTATAAAAGCGAGTTGGTTTTCTCATTTGAAAAAGGAGGAATGGGAGGTGAAATTCAAGTGAAGTGGATCATAAGAGAGCATAGGAGAAGATATACATCATCAAGCATTCAAGCATTCAATTCTTCTTCATTCATCCATTAAAGCAATATTACAACATTCATTTGCAAGCATGTATGTGTGTTAGGGTTTTGTCACGTTACATGCCATTTCATGCAACACTTGTGATTACATTCAAGAAGCAAACTAGTCATCATCAACAAGTTACAGATATTGAAGGAATACATTTCCATTATTTACAGTCAATCATTTGCAATTACTTTCTTTCAAGGTTGATTCCTCAATCAGGGTTTGAATGAGGCAAACCCCTATCCACAACCCCCTTTTCCTATCTTTTCTATGTGTAGGTTGTAGGTGCACAACTGTAATTGTAGGTTTGGGTTTCATTTGCAGAGATAGAAGAACCCTTTTTGTTTCGTGAATTTTGTGGCGGACCATGTACATTCCTACCATGGTCCCAACGACTTTTCTCCAAATTTGTAGGGCAGATCCGTATTAGTCTAATTAGCTCAGATCCAAAGTTACAGCGTGGTCTCGAACTAGTAGCTCTTCATTTCACTCATTTTCTCTCTCTTTTCCACATATTCAACAAGTCAACTTTCTCATTTACAAAAGAGGGCAACTCACACTTCAACCCTTGCAATCCACTTGGAATTCACATCCTTGTTTCCCTTGGATTTGGATCTAGTGGATTCAAGCTCCTCTTTTGAATGTAAAGTTCTCTCAAGTAAAAACCATGCTAGTGACTTCCTTGCTCTCTCTTAGGTTGGGAGTCACTAGGGTTCAATTTTCCACTTTACAGTAAGGTGGCTATGGATAATGCTAATGAAGGTTTCTACAAGCTAAATGAGTAGGCCGAAGTGTTGCATGTCACTTCATAGGATATTTTTCCTTCAGGAAATACAAAAATGGGTAAGATTACTAAGGCTACTGATGTAGGGACAAGCAAGATTCCCAGAAAGCCTTTGGATAGAATGGAGGATGAGATGGAGGATATCAAGGTGCCCTAGTCGAGTCCTCAGACTAGGCTTCATAGAAAATATAAGGGTATGACCCCTATTGATGGTGTTCGTAAGAAAGTATTGTTGATCAACAAAGAGGTCATTAGGAAGAACAATGAATTAAGCAAGCTTCTGTAAGTTTGTTAGGTGGTTGTGTTTTTTTTTTTCGGGTTGTTTCTTATTTCTTTTGCTATGTATACTCTAGGTTTTTGGTCCTTGTAAAACTAATTTTCCCCCTTAATCAAAACAACAACAAAATATTCGACAAACTTCTATAAATGTTAGACATTTTATAAGGTTAAGTAGACCTCTAGAAATATTTTTCCATTGTTTGTATTCTATTTTATTAACTGATTGTGATGAACCAAAAGGATATGAGGAAGCAATGCAGGTGGATTCCAAACAGTAGTGGGAGCTAGGCATGAAAGAGGAAATGGATTCCTTGATGTAGAATCAAACTTGGGACTTAGTCCCATTACCTGCTGCAAAAAGATCCTTGCCAAACAAATGGGTTTATAAGCTAAAGGATGATGATGGAGGACATAAAAGAGAAAAGGGTATACAGTTTGATGAAATATTTTCTCTAGTTGTAAGAATACTTCAATTAGAACTTTTCTAAGTCTTGTGCCTACATAAGACTTGCATCTTGAATAGATATATTTTAAAACAGATTTTCTCCGTGAAGATTTGGAGGAGGAAATCTACATGTAGCAACCATGGGGATATGAGGTCAAAGGTAATGAGGATTTAGTGTGCAATTTGAGGAAGAGTGTGTATGGCCTAAAGAAAGAACCCCGATAATGGTTTTGAAATTCAATAGCTTCATGGCCAAACAAGGCTATCATTGATGTCATTCTGATTATTGTGTTTATTTTAAGAGACTGGATAATGGTAGTTACATTATCCTATTACTTTATTTTGATGACATGCTTGTTGTTTTGCCTAACATGCATCATATCAATGAACTTAAACAAAAATTACCAAAGCTATTTTCTATGAAGGATTTGGGTGTAGCTAAGCAAATCCTTGAAATTCCCAAAGTGAGTATATAAAGAAGGTGTTGAAAATATTTAACATGTAGACTGCAAAAGTAGTTGGTACATCTTTGGCTGGTCATTCAAATTTATTAAGGAAATGTGTCCAAAGACATAGGAATGCTAGCATTGTGTTGTCATTGATATCAACCGGTATAGTATGAAAACTGGTATGGGAGAATAGTTGGTATACTGTTAGTGTTATCAACTGGTAGTGTGGACAATGAATCCAATAGGTAAGCATGTTGGAGTAACTGGTTTACATGTCAGTATTGGGAAGAAGAAATAGGTTAGTGAGTATGCATGAAAGAGAAGTGACTGGTGAGTGATGAGAACCAGTAAGTGTGTGAAGGGTAGAGCTTGCTGCAGTATGAACTAATGAAGAGTCAATAGTGCAATCGGTATGCTAGTGTGATGCTATCTAGAAGGACTCCTACCAGATGAAAAGAAGGTTGACTAAGAGTGTGCTACTTCAATGAGAAAAAATGACATATTGAAAAGGTATTGGGACATATGTCAAGTTGGAGGTGTACCCTCTCCTTAGTGAAGTCAGCATAAGAAAAGGCAGTTGATTGGATGCATAGACTGGATTACCAAAGTGGAAGATGATGAAGCCTCCAAAATTTGACATTAGGGATGTACAATGGATCACCATGTGAAGACATGATCTACTCCCGCGACAAAGGAGGAGGAGTTGAGATGATGTGTTTGTCACCTTGACAAACCTGTTGAGAGGAGAATCTGTCAAATGAAGATAAGTCTCTACAATTAAACACATGGAGTGACTGGGATGCAGATGGTGAAAGGGTCTTGCCATAAATGCATTGTTGTTGGGGGTTGATGGCATGAATATATCAAACATATTACCCATATGAAGGATGAAACATGTCAATCCATAAACAAGGTGGGTACCAGTATGCAACAAAGAGTCAAGAGGCATAATGGAGTGCTCATAATCAGGTGGTAAGGTACATGATGACTCTCCATGGATATCTACTACTGGTTAGCAAGGTGATGAGCGATAAATGTAATGCATCGGTTGTGCAGGACACTATTTGGTAAGATGTTTAATTGATAAGGTGAGGTATACCAGTAGGGTTAGATGACTAGTAGGTGTGCACCGGTTAAGTGTTTTCTTAGTGGTCTTGTTTAGACCGACACAGAGGTCTAAGATGACTTATAACGAAAATGATTCCACATGGAGTTGATGTGTGGATGTCAGTTGTTAGTGGCTGCCCTAGTAAAGTGTGTCCTCCCACCGATTGAGAAAAAGAAAGAAGGTACCAGTGTAATGATATAGTAAGAAGGCTATACTCTGTGCATTATCAGATGATTTTTCCTCATAGGTGGACATATGCAAATTGATAAAGAGTTTATGAGACAGGTTGAAGAAGCTTTATGGAAATGAACCTTGCATTGCAGAACCGGTTTAAAGAAGCAAGATGATCAATTGAAAAAACATATGTGTAGATGACGGAGATAGATCAACTAGTTTTTGTAGCAGAAATGATGAAGATGTGTTTGGGAGTGATAGTGATGATGAAGTCGAAGTTGATCTTGAATGTGAGCTGGTAAGTTCACTAGAAGAGCTACAAAATGTTAGAAATGAATTGAAGAACTATAAAAGATCAGTTCATGAAGAATGCAGCCAGTTGAGAACATGCCTTGAAGAATCAAATAATAATATCTTCATATTGACATCTCAACTAGAAAAAGCAAAAGGAATAATTGGTGAATTGAAATTAGTCTTTGATGCTAAGGATAGAAGATATGAGGAACTCCAGCTAGAAGTAGAGACAAAGGACAAAGAATGTTAGGACCTAAAAGGAGAAATGGAGAGCATTAGGAAAGACCTTGAGAAGTGTCAAAATGAGCTCAAGATAAGGATCTGGTATAAAAAACACTCCAAGGATACCGGAGGATTAGAATATGATGTCGGTGTATGCTCCACAAGCGATGATGTCTCTCACAAGGAGATTCAGTCTATTTCCTCTAATGGAGATAACAAGGGTCAAACCTTCACAGTCCAAAGTGCACCAAGAAAGAATGTTGACCTAAGTAAAACTGGTGAGGACTTGAGGCCAAAAATGAAGACCAATGCAACAAGAAGAAATAATGCAGATCCTAAAGGAAAAAGAGAGCCAAGATAAGATAGGTTCACGAAAAACAAGAAACTAAGAAGGCAGCCTAAAAGATCTCCTATCGATGGAAGGTAAAGAGATGCTGCACCCTAGAGAGCTAGAGGTGGAGAAGCCAAACAGGTAAGATCAGCTCATGTTTGGCAGAATGAATTTGTAATTAATAAGTCTCCATTCTCCGATTACTTTTTGCTTGTAAAGGATATGGCCATAGGGAAGAGGAATGCAAAATGATGTTTAGGAATAGAAAAGGTGTTTTCCTAGGAATAGCCATTCAGTTTGTAAAAGATGCAATGCATTTGCGCATAGAGCATCAGAATGTAGAAACGTCCATAAGCTCACCCATGGTTATGCTAACCAAAGTCCATTCACTAATTCAAAAAATAAGAATTATATATGTTATAACTACAATGGATTTGGCCATAGAAGTAATGGGTGCAAGAAGAAGATGATTCATGTAAATGGTAGCCAGCATAACAACTATGCCTAAAGGAGAACCACAACTGCAAAATCAAGAAATCAGTTGAAACTAGTAGCGGACTACAATGGCATGACCCTGAGAAGAAGATCAAATCAGTCCAATAGAAGGTCTTCCAATCATCCAGTTGGGATGAATGGACTATGCTTCTATGGAAATGTATCCAGTCATACTGCAGAACCTGGTAAAGTAAAGACCTATCAACAGAAGAAGATGATACCTTCTCTAATGGATACAAATGAGAAGAGGAGGAAGTCCAAGAAAGTATGGAGGAAGAAGGATGAAAACATGACCATGGACTGACACTATGCATTCACTGTACAAGTGATATCTCCTAAAGCTTAAAGGAGATGCAGGACTAAGGGAGAGCTAAATATTGATTAGATCATTCACCCCCATGCTTGATAAGGACAAAGAAGAAGACATGTTGCTATCAATACGAAGGAAAAAGGTGAAATAGTTGTGTGTGTGGTTGCTACTTTAACTACACACTCATATTTGTTTCAATGTATAGTTCAAATTATAATTGGGATAAGAGACAAGTGACACAAGAAGACAGAGGATAATGGACAAGGTGACCCTGTGAAGATATTGAACAAGTAGAGTAAACCAATGTGTGAAGTATGTTACCGTATGTATATTAACCAGTATAAAAGAATATCTGGGTCAATGTGTTTTGGTTGTGTTGCAGTGGCTCCAGTGGTCTGGACTGATGAATTTATGTCTCTGATGATATTAGAAGTCGTCCAAAATGATAGTGTGTTGGACTAGTAGTCGATACCATGTGTATGAGACATCATGATGCCAACCGGTGTGAGAGTTGACATGAAGTCAATGTGACTTGGCATTGTGGTCAGGTAAGATCATCTCACAAAGATGGGATGGATGTCATGGAAGTGAAAGATCATCAGCATTTATAGATGCTTACTTCCACCGATACAAGTGTAGTTTGGGGTACCGGTTTAGGGCTTGACAAAAAAATGAAGACCAGAGTGTAGTGATTCAGGGGGAGCTCACAGCTATATCCTCTAATTGGTATCAGAAATATTGAACACAAAGGCAGATTAGGTAGTTGGTTGACCATACCAGTATGGTAGTGACTTTGGGAAGGTGCTTATTAAATTTGTCTATCTATCAAAGTCACACTCTGGTTGCCCGGAAGTATTGCAGAATAGAAAAAGGATTTTCTTATGTGTCATTGGGCCACTTGGTGACAGGAAGTGGAGTCTGGTTTATAAGAAGAACAACTTGCAAAGGAGAAGAAAAGAGCTCACTTAGTTCCATCTATTAGCATAGAGGGAGAGTTACCTGCACATGGCGAGAATTAATCAGATTGGTGCCTAATTGCTACCAACAAATTTGTGTGTGTTTTGCAAAGACAAAACGAGGCAGTAGTGAATGAGATAGACTGTGAACCCGTAGAAAGGAGGCTGAGTAAAGACTGGTATATAAGATTGGAGTCAGTTGGTGTTTGAACCCTCCATCTCAAGTACTGCTATTTGAGATGATGAAAAGCATACTGGTCAAAAATGGAGAAGCCACCAATAGGAAGAGGGAGACATAATGTCTATAGTTTGCCGGATGTTAGTTCCCTTTGCCATTATTGTCAAAGGGGGAGAAAGAATATGTAGCATACCATCATTATGCCAAAGGGGGAGATTGTTGGCATTATGTTGTCATTGATGTCAACAGGTATACCATGTTACCGGTATAGCAGGAAAACCGATATGGGAGAATAGTTGATATGCTATTAGTGTTATCAACTAGTAGTGTGGACACTGAAGCCAACAAGTAAGTATGTCGAAGTAACTGGTTTATATTTCAGTATTGAAAAGAAGGAACCGATTAGTGAGTATGCATGCTAATGCTAAGAAAGCATGATACATAAGTGACTAGTGAGTGATGAGAATTGGCAAGTGTGTGAAGGGTAGAGCTTGCTACAATATGATCTAATGAAGGGTTAGTGGTGCACAAGGTATGCTAGTGTGATGATATCTAGAAGGACTCCCACTAGATGAAGAGAAGGTTGACTGAGAGTGTGCTACTTTAGTGAGAAAAGATGACATATGCAAAAGGTCATGGGACATATGTCAAGTTGGAGATGTACCCTCTCCTTAGTGAAGTGAGAGTAAGAAAAGGTAGTTGATTGGATGCATAGACCAGATGATCAAAGTGGAAAATGAGGAAGCCTCTAGAGTTTGAGATTAGGGATGTACACTAGAGCAACATGTGCATACATGATCTACTCCCGCGATAGAGGAGGAGGAGTTGAGATGATTTGTTTGTCACCTTGACAAACTGGTTGAGAGGAGAACCTTTCAAATGAAGATAAGGCTCTACAATTGCACACATGGAGCGACTGGGATGCAGATGGTGAAAAGGTCCTGCCATAGATGCATTGTTGTTGGGGGTTGATTTCATGAATGGAGTGACTAGGATGCAGATGGTGAAAGGGTCCTGCCGTAGATGCATTGTTGTTGGGGGTTGATTTCATGAAGACATCATGCATATTATCGGTATGAAGGCAAAAACATGTCAACCAGTAAACAAGGTGGTTACCACTATGCAACAAAGAGTCAAGAGGCATAGTGGAGTGCTTATAATTAGGTGGTAAGGTACATTACGACTCTCCATGGATATTTATTTCTGGTTAGCAAGGTGATGATAGGTAAATGTGATGCACTGGTTGTGCAAGAGAGTGTTTGGTAAGATGGTTAACCGGTAAGGTAAGGTGTGTTGGTAGGGTTATATGACTGGTAGATGTACACAGGTTAAGTGTTTGGTCAGTGATCCTATCTCAACTGACACAAAGGTCTAAGCTGATGTATACCAATAATGATGCCATGTGGAGTTGAAGTGGAAAGCATGCAGAGGTTGGTGAAGTGTCGTGTGGGTGAGGTTTTTATCATTGGTCGACATTTAATGTTGACTACGATAATCACGGGGAATTGCAAAAGAGTGTGGCTCAAGGAAAATCAAAGGATTCCCCCATGGTGAGCAGATCGAAGCAAGAGATTTGATCAACTTATCAACCTGGAAAAGATAACCATGAGATCATTTAATGTGATGGATTGAAGGAGGTCAGTGATCAGTCTGTCGTATTTTCTAAACATAGAAAATATGCATTGGAAGCCACAAGATTGGCAGCGATGGATCACTTGTTGCAGGTCCACAATATCAGAGAAGAGATTTGATTGGATCTTGTATGCCAAATTTGGTCGGTGATCAAACCCTAGCACGCCAAAGTTCAAACTCACGTTTTGGCTAGAAAGCTCTAATATTTATGTTGATCAAAGATTGAAGTTGTGTGATGTTGGTGGGTAGACCAGAGTGATCCTGAGCAAAGAAAAGAGAAGATAAGACTGAGAAGAGTCAAGGAACTTAGCATCTAAAGTAGAGAGCCAACAAGGAAGGTTAAATCGGTAAGAGGGTTTAACTATGAGTCAAACTAGTAAAGTGCAAAGTAGCCGTTAAAGCACCAAGATAGGATAAGTGTAGAGGGGAACAAGTGGTATTTAAGCCAACAAGAAGGTAGTGCAGAGTGAATCAACTATATGTGTGTATGGGAGAAAGGATTTAGCAGGTAGAGAGCAGAGAAAGGATAAATCGGTGAGCAGTGTAACCAACAACAGGTATATGATCTGACTGATCATCCAACAAGCAGAGGTAGAACCGATGTGTCAACAACAACAGGTGAAGGTTAGCAAAGAGATTGAGAGAGATATAGAAGGAAGAGTAGGATTCAACTAGGGAGGTAGAGGAGGTGAGAAACCAATAGGGTAAAGTGTATGTAGTGGTTACAAGATTCACTTGTAATCAGATTATTACTTTTGTAATTGATCATGTTCATGATAGATCATTGAGTTGGAGCTCAGTGCAGGGGTTGGATCTCCTTGGGTTTGTGCCCTAAATGTTGTAACCGAGGTTTATCCCATCTTGGGTTTTCCTCACATATACCAGTGTCATATGGTGTGCATTTTTGTGTTCTTGCTTTGTGTTATCCTTCCTTCGCTTACCGATAAGTTAACTAGGTATTAGGATTGGTAACCAATAATCTCTATTAGTTTTAAGAAGTTGAGAAATTGGAAATCACTGATTCACCCCCCCTCTCAGTGGCATATTGTGTTCAACAAGGAAGTGGTAAATAAAATATCTAACATTCTATATTCATTGGTTGTTGGTAGTCTGATTCTATAATGGTATGCACATGGCCTGATATTGCACATGCAGTGGGAGTTGTAAGCAGGTATGTGAGCAATCTGAGAATGAAACATTGGAATATCGACAAATAGATTCAAAAGTATTTGAGAGGTACTACTACCAAGGCATTATGTTTCAGAGGATAAAACTATCCTCTATGAGGATATGTTGACTCTGATTTGGTAGGTGATATTTACATAAGGAGATGTACTATAGGGTATATCTTTAATATAGGGGGAACTACAATTAGTTGGATTTATAGACTGCAAAAGGTCGTTGCACATTCAACCACTCAAGCTGAGTATGTGGCTACTACTGAAGCTAGCAAGGAGATGATTTTGTTACAACATTATTTGGAGGAATTGGAAAAGATGCAAGAGGATAGCCCATTGTAAACTAATAGCCAGAGTGCCATTCATCTTGCAAAGAATTATGCTTTTTATTCAAGGACAATACACATTCAGCTTAGGTACCGGTTCATACGGTCCGTTTTGGAGGATGGCCAATTACGACTTGAAAAGATTCACACAAGTGATAATGCTACATATATGTTAACAAAGGCAATCAAATGAGAGAATATTTTTTCCTCATTAGTTTCTATTCGCTTTATTGACTGAATCCAATTATCCATTATCCAATTAAATAGTTAAGATCTTTTAATTAAAGTTAATAATCATAATTAATTAAATAATAAGATTATTTAATTAATATTAGAGAGATAATTGTTAAAAATAAATTGATTTAGTATGTGCAAGATCATGTTGTTATGTTTAGGGCTATATAGTAAATCTTGGTTTGAAGGTTAGCATTAGGGTTTAATTAGGGTTATGGGTTATGTTAGCATAAAGATTGGGGATAAGGTCAAGCTTAGGTTGGATTTAAAATTAATGTTAGGGATATGGTTCAGGTTCAAATAGGGTTTAGTAATTATGGGTAGGGTTAATTTTAGGGTTAGGTTATTATAAGGGTTTAGTTACAGTTAGTGCTAGAGTTTAATTATGGTGAGAATTAGGGTTGTGATTCAATTACATTAGGATTATGGTTTGGGATCGATGAGGGTTAGGATTAAAGTTTAATTAGGATTAGAGTTCAGTTAGGGTTAGGGTTAAGTTTAGGGCTAGGGTTCAATTATGGTTACACTTCAATTCTAAAGACTTAGGGTTAAGCTTAAGAATAGGGTTCAATTATGCTTAGATTAGGGTTCAAGTTGTAGTTAGGGTTCAAATCTATAGTTAGATTTGAGTTTAGGGTTAACATTCAATTAGAGGGATTAGGGTTAAGGGTTAAGGTTATAGTTAATTAGAGTTAGTGTTTGATTATGAAAAGGGTTTAATTATATTTAGGGTTAAGCTTAGAGGTCAATTAGGGCTATGAATCAATTACATTGGTGATAGGTTTAAATTAGGATTAGGGCTATCATTTAATTATGGTTAGATTAGGGTTCAAGTTGTCATCAGGGCTTAATTCTAGGGTTATAGTTAAGTTTAGGATTACGCTATAGTTAGGTTTTAATCACGGTAAGATCAGGTTATTGGTAGGGTTCGATTAGGTATAGATTAGGGATATTGTCAAGGTTAGGGTTCGATTATAATATGGGTTTAATTATAATTAGGGTTAGTGTTTAGGTTGGAATTATGGTAAGGGTTAGGGTTTAGTGTTAGGTTATGGTTAGGGCTAGGGTTTAGTGTTAGGGTTAGAATTATAGTTAGGGTTTATATCAAGGTTAGGTTTAGGGGTGGATTATGATTAGGGTTTACATCATGATTAGGGTTAGGGTAAAGATTTTAGTGAGTATTCTTGGTAGGTTTAGGGTTTACATCATGGGTAGGGTTAAGATAATGGTTAGGATTTAGGGTTATGGTTAAGATCATTCTTAAAAAATAATGATAAAAGAATTAAGGTGGAGGGCATCTTGATCATTTTCAAAAAATCAAGCAATGATATTAATTGTTTGACACATGAAATAAATTATGTTATATTGGATTTATGACATTGTAACAAGCTTTTTTCATGATTCTACAAATGCACACCAATACTTACAAACCTATTTTCTTGAGAATTTTCTCCGAGACTTATGGGAACTTAGAAGATGGGATTATATATATTCTAAAGTCTTGAAAAACTTTCCAGTATCCTCTCTAAGTTCATTGTCAAATATCAAAATGAAATAATCATACATGACTATTCTAAGTATAGATTATCAAAGCTTATCTTTACTAACTTCTAAATTGATGAACCAATTAATTTGAGGATCCAAATATTTAAAAATTTAAAGCACATATTATGGTACTTATTTTCTAATCTATATTTTTATAAATAACTTTAAAGTAAAATAAAGTAACACTTTTATACTAAATAATAATAATAGTAAATAAATATTGTCAAAAAGTAATTTGATATTTTTATTTTATATATATAATATTATTATATATTTTTGAACTGAAGTTAAATTTATATTGTGTAGGATTAGCATAAATGAAATAACTTTAAATAGTATATTTTTAGTTGTGAAATTTAACCCAAAAAATAAAAATTAATCTAGATATAAAAGCAACATTTCTATTTTATTTTTTTAGTTTTGCATGCAAACAAGTTCAAATTCTAAAATTGAACTCAACTCTATTTTCTAATTTTTTTAAATGAATCATAAATTAATTTTACAATAACTTTAAAAATAAAATCTAGATATAAATATAATTCATTTAAAAAAAATTGTACATATATAAACAACATTTATATTCTATTTCCTTTTTTCATGCAAATCCCTAGGATTTCTTAAACTAAATTAAATTTTATTTTTATTGTTTAAAAATGAATCAATTAAAATCTAGATTTAAATGGAAACTTTCTATATTTATATATATAAACAAAAATTTTATTCTATTTTGTCTTTTTGCATGCAAATCATTTCAAATTCTAAAAATAAACTAAATTCAATTGTTTTAATTCTCAAATGAATGAAGTTAATTTGGGAAAAAAATAATTTAATAATTGATTTTTAGATTTACAATTGTCATTATCTAAATAGCACAATTACAAATGAATTATCAATTAGTTTAAAAATAAATTTAAAACTAAAATCTAGATTTAAATGAAAACTTTCTATATTTTTTATATTATCAATAAAATTTCTATTTTATTTGTTAGCTTTGCATACAAATCATTTCAAATTCTAAAACTAAACTAAATTCAAGTTTTTTTATTGTCAAACTAATAAACGATTAATTTTAGAAAAAAAAATAATTTAATAATTGATTTGTTCAACAAATTGAATTGTATTAATTTTTTCATTGATCTCTGTTTTCATTGAATATATTAAGAGTTTGAAAAATATAACCTAAAAAACATAAATTGCATCTATCTTGGATAGGGAAACCTCTATCCATGGCTATCCTCCATGCCATGAGAGATTATCTCTTAGTGACATCGCACTCATCTGGTAATTGTTATAGTAGTAAAAAGTATAAATAAAAAAGTTAAATGTTATATGGTTTCAGATTTATACTTTGAAACGTAAATACCAAATTTCCTCTATGCATGGCCCCTACTGGAAATTTTTGCAAGACCTAGACGTTGTTCTGCAAACTATCAAGAGCAGTAAACAAGAAAACAAAACAAAGCACAATTTCCTCTATGCATGGCCCCTGCTGGAAATCAAGACCTAGACGTTGCTCTGCAAACTGTCAAGAGCAGTAAACAAGAAAACAAAATAAGCACAACACAAACAATAATGCTCACAAACAAAGAAGTAAAATAGATCAAACACAAAAAGGGAGATATATGCCAGAAAAATATGAACCCCATGAAAATTTTGAGTAATGTTATGATTCGGTCATGATTTTAATTTTTCCCCATCAAAAATAAAAAACCACCTTTGAAGAACCCATACAGGTCTATTAAATTTGGAATAACAAATAGTCCTATGAATGCAAATATAAGCGCAATCATGGAAGCTAAAACACCTTTGGTCTGTTACATTAAAGAAGCAACTGCCAGCTCAGAGGACAAACTAAAGCCTGAGAGTTTTTGTTTACATAGAATATGCTATTTTTATTCTATCTGATGTGAGTGTAGGGAACGCCTGTCGGCGTAGTTATTGTTGTGTTCAAGGAATCGTCCATTACACTAATCCAAGCGGGGGACACCCACTAGTGCAACAACATCTCCAAGTAATCCCATCGTCTGGAGTATTGCATGTACCACGCTGAAACAAGGCCTCGCAAATGGCACAGTTTTGCACATCTAAACAGGTGCTACCGCCGGGAAGACTCCCTGCCATCAAATTTCATCCCCACATTAACATTACTGAAATCAAACTTTCACACCAACAAAAAGCAATAAACTAACTATATAAAGGCATATACAAACTTCGATTATGATTTCCATTACGAGCAAGAGGCATGGCTGTTGATGAAAATGTCAGGTTAAGCAGAGATAAAATAGCCACCATATAGACAAGACTGACTTTCTTATTTGCCATCTCTCTGTTTTTAACTTCTCACCCGAAATGATTTAGTTAATTTGTAATACACATGAAACTGCGCACTGTCGTGTTATATAAGGAAGGATGCTGTGCTAATTAGGAAATATGGCTGACTGGATGTTTTTTTCCATTATCCAAGACGATCATGCAAGACGAATCTTTCTTTGTTTATGCTAGACGATCAAAGTCATTTGGTCCGTTCATTTAATACTATTGTGCTATATTTTTCGCCGTCCGATTTCTCTGTTCACGTATTTTCGCCTGTCAAAAGTTATGCCTCCAACAACGCGCTTTTACTGCCTCGATTATTGTTAAAATGAACAACGCGCCTTTCTTGCCTCAATTACTGCTAAAATAAAAAATACAAGTACAGAATGTAAAATTTAATTCGCACAAGCTTCCACTTCCCTCTCCATTAATTGGAGCATATTAAATGAAAAAAAAAAATTAAAGTTTTTGAGCACAAGTTCCTAGGCGGAATCTACCCCAAAGTAAAGATATATGAATTTTTAGTATGTTTTTTCTTATATAAATTTAGAAATTTTGTCAATTTATTTTTTTATATTTTTTATAAGATGAATATTTCAAAATGGTAAGATTAAGATATAATTGTTTCTAATTTTATATTAATTTTATATGAATTTTTAGTATTTTTTTTTTATATAAATTTAGAAACTTTATCAATTTATTTTTTAGTACTTTTTATAAGATTGTCTAAAAATATCTATATAGAAATTTCTAACAATTGAAATAATAATATATAATCATTTCTAATTTTTTTAAATATTGTAATAAAAAAATGATTTTTGGGTGTGAATTTAGAAACTTACAAGTAAATTTAAGATTTTTTAATGCATTACTAATTTATCATTGTTTTTTAAAATTTTTACAATTTTTAATGAACTTATTTCTTTACAAAAATTAATACCCCTTTTATAGGTAAAAGCCTCCTCTCCATGCCACACATAACAATTTAGATTTTTTAATAGAAAAAAGCATTGGAATATAACGACCATTAAATGCATTCTAATAATTAAGTGTTATATCATTTTTAATATAAATTTATTAATTTTTAAAATTAATTTTTTATAGAAATTGGAAAAGTTTAATAAAGTAATTTATTTTAAAATTAAATATTTGTTAAAATAAAGTACTACATTTTAACAATGAAACAAATATTTATATTATATTTTTTTTTAAATAATAATAATTACTAAACTAGATACATTTTTATTACACTTATTAATTTAAAAAAAATTATTTTATTGTATAATTTGAAAAAAACAATAAACTAATTTATTTAAATATTAAATATTTATTAAAATAAAGTATTCAATTTTAACATTAAGAATATATATATTTTTTTAAATTATCATTTTAATTATTAATATTTGGGTTTTGAAATATTTTGATTTACATTTAGTTTTTTCTTTTTTAATATTGAATTTAGATTCAGGTTTGAAAATATAACACATTCTCTTAATTTTTATACAAAACTTATTATTTTTATGTTGTTAAAATAAATAGTTGAAAATAAATTAAGATTAATAATTAACAAGAAATTTGAAATATGTTCTGAAATCTCTTTCTCTATATATCTTCCCCTTTATCTCTCTCACTATATCTATCTATTTATCTCTATCACTCTATTACTCCTCTCTCTCTCTCTCTCTCTCTCTCTCTCTCTCTCTCTCTCTCTCTCTCTCTCTCTCTCTCTCTCTCTCTCTCTCTCCACCTCTCCCTCTCCCTCCCAATCCATATCTCATTATCTCTATCTCTCTTATTTACTCTATGTTTTCCATTCTCTCTATATCCATTTCTTTACCTCTATATGTCACCTCCTATATCTTTACTTTGTTATCTCCATCTCCCCCTCTTTCATTACCTCCCTCTTTTTCTCTCTATTTCTCCCTCTCCCTCTCCCTCACTCCTTTCCTCTCTCCCTCTTTCTATCCCTATCTCTCCCTTTCTCTCCCTCTCCCCCTATCACTTCCTCCTTTTATCTCTCTCTAATTCTCTCCACTCTCTATTTCGCTCGCTTGCTCCCTCCCTCTCTCTCCCTCTCTATCTACTTATATATATTTATCTTCCTTTTTTTATATTGTTTGTTATTATAGTGTACATGTTTGAAACACCATTGATTATTAATCATGTTTTCATGTTTATATATACTACAAATTCTAACATATGAATCTTCCTATCCTTCATTTCAATGACCTCCTATTGACAATAAATGAATTATTTAAAAAAATTAGTTGGGGTTGGATCCTGGTTTGGAGGTGAATTTGGTTGAGGGGGAGGTCTCTGCGGTAGCTTTGACATTGGAACCAGTTGGGGTTAAAAGTAATATGTCCTTCGTTCACCTGGGTCTACACCAGAAATATATTAAGAAAAGTGCTTTAGAGAAGAGCTCAAAGGTTGGCAGAAAGAAGGATATGGATAAGATCAAATTAGTGGGGGATAATTTGGTTGAGTTAGGGTGAGTAAAGAATTTGGATTCACACTTTTCCAATCCTCCAAAATGATTGTACTTTAATGGAATATAAGGGGCTTGAACAGTGGCCCTAGACAAAAAGTTGTTCGAGATTTGATTAGGAATCATTCACTTGATGTCCTAATCTCGCAAGAAACTAAACTTTTAGTGGAGAGTATGTTGGGTCTGGTGCCAAAGTTGTGGGGGCGAGGTGAGTGTCAGTGTGTTGGGGTAGCTGGTTCCTCGGGAGGGGTGGCCTATCTTTGGAACCCTTTAAGGTTCTACCCTGTCTGGTGGGTTGCCTCTAGATCCTCGTTATTTGGGGTGATATCTAGTCTTGAGACTGGGGAATTCATCCTGTTTTTGATCAACTATGCTCCCACTAATCTTTAGGGTAAGCAAAACTTATGGTCTCATGTTTCTTGTATGCGAAGCCTGGCCCTGTTTCATCCTTGGATTATGGCAGGAGACTTTAATGCCATCCTGGAGTTGAGTGAAAAGAAGGGGGGTGTTATGTAGTTGGAACCTTCTTCTTTCCTATTTCAAGATAGTATATCCTTGTTGCAGTTAGTTGACATTAAGCCTGGAAATGGTTTGTTCACTTGGAACAATAGGAGGGTGGGAGAGCATTGGATTGCAGAGAGGCTGGATCATTTTCTGGTTTCTAGTTTTTGGATTGGTGGGGGGTGGTCCACAAGTTCTGAGATTCTTGACTAGATAGGGTCGAATCACTGGCCCATCAAGCTAGTGTCTTCTTCGGCTCAGGTTGCCCGCTCACCTTCATTAAAATTCTAACTTATGTGGCTTCGGGACCCTACTTTGTAGGTTCTGGTTGCAGAGTGGTGGAGGAAAGGGAGGCTAGCCTTTGGCACTGCCATGTACTCTTTTGCCAAGCAGCTGGAGTTTGTTAAGTTTCAACTTAAGTAGTGGAATCGACAGAGTTTCTGTAAAGCGGAAAAATGATCGAACCCTAGTCGTTCTCCCCTCCCCAACTCCGAGGAGAGAGAAGGGATAGTCACTAGGGTTGATGGTTTTCACTTAGGGAGACTTTACATTCAAAAGAGGGGTTGAAACCCACAAGATCCAATCCCATGCAATGCAAGATTGGATGCTAAATGAGTTTCAAGGGTTAAGAAAGCAAGGCTACCCTCTTTTGTAAAGAATGTTGATAGAAGAATTAAGCTAGGAATGCATAGAAAGTGAGAAAGATTCTCTTATAAACTGAGATAGGGATATAGGATGAAGCTGCGGACCTGGAATTAGCTGTAAAATGTCGATACGGCGTTGTCCTGCAAATTTGAGCAAAAGTTGACGGGACGATGGCGCCCGACGTGCACACGGTCCTCCAAAAAATCCGCGAAACGAAGGGGGATCTATTCGTCTCTGCACAAGGATTCCAGATCTTCAATTTCAGCCGCGTACCTGCAACCTACACACAGAAAAGCGAAGACGATTGGGGGGTTAGGGATTAGGGGTTTGCCCTTAGGTCAAACCCCGGTTTTGGAATTAACCAAGAAATGAGAAATGCTTTGTAAATGTAATGTAAAACAAGTACTAATACCTTGTTGTAAGGATGTTTGTATCCTTATATGCGAAGGTATAGATGTTGTTGTTTGTTGTATGTTGTATGTTGTAGCATGTAATGTGTTGTAAGTGATCTCCTCTTCAATGGTTGAATCCTTGTCTTGAATGCAACACTTAGCCTTGAATGGAGACTTAGAATGATCAATTGCTTGAAGGAATGCTTGAATGCTTGAATGCTTGAATGTTTGAATATCGTTTCCACCTTTTTCCATCCTCCTCAAATGAGAGAGGAAAAGTAGTTTATATACTTGCCAATTAGGGTTAAAAGACTGATTTTCCCGACCTTAGGCCGACCAGGAAAGTTTATTTTCCAAATTGCAAACAAAAGGACCCGAAGACCCATAGGAAACTGGGCCCAAAATAGGGCCAGGGACCAGGGCGCTGGGCGCCATGGTCCTGGGGGACCAGGGCGCTGGGTGCCCTGGTCCTGAAGGACCAGGGCGCTGGGCGCTCTGGTCCCACCTCCCGGGACAGCAGGGTGCAAAGGAGGTTCAGGCCAGGGTGCAAGAAAATGCAGTTTTCAGTGTCATAATCAGGTTTCGGGGTCTCCATTCAGGTTGCGTGTTGCGTCGCCATCGTGAAGACCGAAATGCAGTCGAAATTGCAAGTGTCACAATTTTAGGACGCTACATTTAGCCCCCACTTTAGCGGGAGTATAGGCGTATGCTGATACTTCCGGTAAAGTACAAGGAAACAACATTGAAAGACTTTCACCACGTCAAGGAGGCAAGATACACCAAGCCCCCAGTGGACTAAGGATCTTACGAATTCGATTGACAAAGTAAAAGGGAAGATCATGAGGGAGAACCATGACTGTCAGTAGTAAGGTTCCCTCACTATGAGTCATGCAAGAAAGATATCAAAAATTTTCAAGGCAAGGCTAAATTTGCCAAGAAATTTTCAAGTATCTTGAAAAGATATGAACGGGATGTATGCCCCCCTACGTTAAAGCGATCGCACACGCCTCACCAGGGGTGATTGCTTTAAGGTAGTGATACATATAAGAAATGAGAAAGGAGCACGTTATCACAAGGATTTAGCCCCCAAGTGAGATAAGCCCAAGGATAATAGACACAAAACACAAAGCACAAGGTGACTTCGCTTTCCTCGGGGTCAGTATGCTGTATGATAATTCATGTATATCATATGTATGTATGCATAATTGTTCTTCATTCCCCAATCAAGGAAGGTCACCTAGAAGAAGGGAACACATGTGTCTTTTGAGTCAACATGAGAGAGATCAAGAGATCTCAATGATTTGCATCGTCCTCAAGTAGACAACACTAAGGACAACAAATAGAAGAATGAGAATAACACATAGAAGAAGTAACAAAAGAGAGGAGAAGAGAATCTGCTATGCTAATGAAACTAGTCTAGCATGTCATCTACCCCCCGATCTTGCTGATCAATGTTTCGGGAAGGTAGGGAACACGCTAGAGGAGGAACATCCAACACAGCAGATGGAGCTATCACAAGATCCAAACAAGGGCTATGTTCATATCCCAAGCCGCAGTGTTCTTGTCTAGGAGCTAGGATAAGTGCTTTAGAAAATTCATTAGATAGATGGTTATCAACGTCAACAAGTTCATATTCACTATCAGAATGAACAGGAGTAACATTTGCATCATGACTAACATTTTCATCTATATCATCATCAAGATTTATGAAAATAGGATCTTTAACTTGCACAGGATCAAGGCCATCATGCATCTTATGTTTAGGAGATTTCGGCTCAATCGTCGGCTGAGGAGAAAATGGAATAATGCTTGTTGAAGGTGTTTTTGGGGATTGCACAGTTTGAGAAGCAGCTGCCTGAGCTCTAAGACGATGCTTTCATCGACGTTCACGTGCAGAACGATTTCGTCTAGTCTTAGTAGGAAGTTGAGAAGATTGAGGAGGAGGAATGTTCTCATCCTTATCACTTGGGTGTTTAGGTTGTGGTCACTTAGGCTGGATAATAGGAGAAGAGGAAGGTCTCTTCTCTCTATAAAAGGACGGAGGAGGAACTGCTCCATATAAAGGAGGAATTTTTGGTTTAGGAAGGAGACCAAGTCCATCATGACGAGGAGGTATAGGTCTACTCTTAGGAAGTTTATTAGATATAGGCATAGTCACATCCATAGGAATGGGTTGGGAATCTTCTTGAGGAAAGACATTAGTTTTATCTTTCAAAGGAAGAACTTCCTTCTCAAGAATGATAGGAATGTCAAGCTTGCGTGTTCTAGGTTCACTTAGAGATAGGATCATATCTATTTTCCACTTTTGATAAGATTTGAAAAGATGATCACTTCGGGGAGGAAGAGATTGGAATTGTTTAGGCCAAAAATAATCAATAGGAACGCTAGAAGTTCTTTCAGCTGGTTTAAAGAGACTATGATTGACAGTAACAACTTCACCATTATGGGGAAATTTCAAACACTTGTGAATAGGAGAAGCAATAGCTTTCATGGAAGATAGCCAAGGATAGCCAAGCTTCACACGAAATTGTTCGGATGAAGGAATAATAGCAAAGTTCACATCAAGGGATTTGTTATGAACTTCAATAGGTAATGTAATAGAACCAATTGCAGGAGAAGAAAATGCATCGAATAATTTCACAAACACGTCTGTTTTGTCATAGATCACTTGATTCAATTGCAAAGTAAAAAGAAATTCTTCAGTAATAACATTAATCATGCACGAAGGATCAATAAGCACTCCACGGCAAGGTGTATTCTTGACTTTTGCAACTATATATAAAGGACCATCAGGTGCCCTGATAGTTTCACTGGAATCAAATGTGATGGAAGGTTCTTTAGGGATTTTCTGCTGCTCCACAAAATTAATCACATTCGGAGTCATAGACATGAGATCATCAGGTGAGACAGAGGAATTAGTAGTATCAATCGCATTAGAGGTATGAGAAGGCAATGGATCAGTAAAAATCTGAAGATTTTGGTTAGGAGGAGCTATAGATGTGTTGCCTTTATCATTCACACCAGAAACAGAGATAGTATTATTATCAATCAAATCTTGAATTTTACCCTTTAAAGCAAAACATTTTTCAGTATCATGCCCAGGTTGACGATGAAATTGACAAAAAGATTTGTTATCAAAATAGGGTGAATTAATCTTTGCAGGATCAATTTGCCTTATAGGAGGAAGAGTAAGCACATTTTGTTCCAATAACTTATTCATAATACTATGCAATGATTCATTCAAAGGAGTAAACTTTCTTTCTTTCTTGAAAAACTTAGAAATAGGAGACACACCTGATGCTATATTCACATTGTTGTTGATGATGTTTTCATTGAATTTAATGGACTCTCTGTTCGGTTTAAACTTCCCAAATGGTTGTTGACTACTATCACCCTTATCACTTGGAGCCATAGGATGTGATTGTTCCATTTGACTCACAGTCAGTTGATAATTGTGAAGAGTTGCGCACAACTGTTGGAAAGAAGTAAACTCAGAAAATAGGAGTTTTTCTCTAATGTCTTTTTGTAAATTAGAAATAAAGATTCTTTGAATATCATTGTCAGGCACTGGAAAAGAAATTTGAGCATACAAATGCTTATATCTACCAATGAAATCAGTCACTTTTTCTTTAACACCTTGTTTACAATGCATTAAATCAATCAAAGTAACTTTAGGACTTATATTGTTTTGAAATTGTTGAATGAAAGCATTTGCAAGTTGTTCGAAAGAAGTAATAGAATAGGAAGGCAACGAGCAATACCATTGTAGGGCTTTGTCTCTTAATGTTCTAGTAAACAGTTTTGCAAGCAACCTTTGGTCATAAGCAAAATCAGTACATATTGTTTGAAAGGTCTTAACATGTGTTAGAGGATCACCCTTACCATTATAAAGCTCCAAATGCGGAATTTCAACATGTTTAGGGGGAATAGCTCGAACAATATCAAGAGAAAGTGGGCTCGCAACATCAAATGTGGGCACACTAAACTTAGATTGATTCATAGAGGCAATTTGTTGCTATAAAGAAGAGACAGTTTGTGCAAGATTATTAATGGTCGCTTCAGTCGAAGAGTTCATATTAGACATGTTAGATTGTGATGGAGGTGTTATGTTATTGAAAGAAGGTAAAGAGTAAGGTGGTGGGACACTATGATAGTTAGTCATAGGAGATGATTGGACAGGAGGAACACTACAAGGAGGAATGGAATGGTTAAATGAATTGCCCCCTTGCGTCATGTTCATTTGTGGAGATATAAGAGGAACACTCACTGAAGGAATGAATGAAGAAGTTGGATTGAATGAAGGAAGAGGGTTGATTGAAGAAGAAGGATTGCCCCCATGACTAGTGATCATAGGAGGAATGTCTTGTATTGAAGTAGTCATTATGTTTGATGTAAAAGTAGGTATACTAGCAATAGGAGTCGTCAAAGGAATAGAATGATTGACTTGAGTAGGAGGTTGTGTATAACCTAAATTTTCGGCACAACTCTTCATAGGCATCACATTCGAATCCACAATGTGTGCAATACCACGCAAAATATCAATTCCATTCTTATCACTTTGAAGCATACGTTTTAGACCCTCAATTAAAGGAAGAGCTTGACTATCAGGGTATTCTTGAGACATCCATTGTCGAAAATCGTCAAATTGGTTATCCAATTTTGAAAGTTGTTCTACAGAAACCTCATGGAGAGCTTCTTCATCATTAAGAGGATTAGAGGAATTACCCATGTCCTCGTTAAAAAGACCATTCAAATTAGGTTCCATCTCCTCAGTAATTAAACCTTGGAAGGACTTAATTCTAAGGCTTCGTCTAACGGGAATAGTGTAAGTAGGGCTTATTGTTGTAAAACTCATGCACTAAAGAGAGAGAGAAGATTTTGAATTTTAGAGGTAGCAAATTTCAGTAAAGCCAGCCAATCTTCCAGATTTAAGCTGTTAAATACAATCAGGACAATCTCTTGAAATTTCGGAAAAAATGTCCAGGACTGTGGCGCTTGGGGTGCACATGGTCCTCGCAACTTTTTTCGAAATTTGTAGGGATGAAAGTTATGATGATTTTACAGCTAACCTGAAAAAATTGAGTGATTTTATGATCTGTAGATAGGCCAAATTAAAGTTGCAATCTCAAAATTGAACCCTACCAAGATTGTCAAAAAATGCAAAATTTGAATTTTGAAAAAGAGAGGGAAACTGAAATTTTGAATTTTATGATTTTAGAGGGAATGTTAAGAGCAATGCAAGTTTTGAAATTTGAAAATTGACTCAATTTCACGCAAAATTCAATTTTGAAAGCGGAAATCAAAGTTGTTGTAATTAAGCACTTAATTTCAAAAGTCACAAATTGAAAAAATTTGGATAAATCACTGAAATTTCGAATGAATGATAACGCACTTTTCAGATTTAGGACTGTAAGAAACACAATTTTGACACAAATTTCAATTTCAGCAATTTTTGAATGATTAGAAGCCTCAATCCAAGCAATCGCTAGACCAACTTTGACTGTAATTTTGAAGGTGTTAAAATTGATAAAATCAGCCAAAATTCTGGATTTTAGCAGAAAAATACAGTAAGATCTAGCTCCCGAAATTTCGAAAAAAATGTCGGGGACGATGGCGCTCGGAGTGCACACGGTCCTCGCAATTTTTTTCCAAATTTTCAGGGATGAAAGATATTGTGATTTTATTGCGGAATCCAAAGTTACAGCTGATTTGGAGATGTTTTGATCAGTGAAATTGTCGGACAAAGGTTGAATCAAGAGGGTTTCAAAAATTAGGGTTTTGACACTTAACCACTTAATTTTCAAAATCAAAGCACAAATATGAATTGATAATTTGTAATAGAAGGGTAGATCTGAAACAAGCATTAACAATTAAACATTTCACAAGTTTAATTACTTAAAAAGAAAATTTAGGGTTTTTATGCAATTAACCTCTAAAATTTTGCAAAAGATCAAACATGGAAATGTAATCAAGGAATCCAATTTTCAGATCTAACTATGAATAATCAGAAAGGATGTTCACGTCGGGTTCACCAAAATGTAAAGCGGAAAAATGATCGAACCCTAGTCGTTCTCCCCTGCCCAACTCTAAGGAGAGAGAAGGGAGAGTCACTAGGGTTGATGGTTTTCACTTAGGGAGACTTTACATTCAAAAGAGGGGTTGAAACCCACAAGATCCAATCCCACGCAATGCAAGATTGGATGCTAAATGAGTTTCAAGGGTTAAGAAAGCAAGGCTACCCTCTTTTGTAAAGAATGTTGATAGAAGAATTAAGCTAGGAATGCATAGAAAGTGAGAAAGATTCGCTTATAAACTGAGATAGGGATATAGGATGAAGCTGCGGACCTGGAATTAGCTGTAAAATGTCGATAAGGCGCTGTCCTGCAAATTTGACCAAAAGTTGACGGGACGATGGTGCCCGGCGTGCACACGGTCCTCCGAAAAATCCGCGAAACGAAGGGGGATCTGTTCATCTTTGCACAAGGATTCCAGATCTTCAATTTCAGCTGCATACCTACAACCTACACACAGAAAAGCGAAGACGATTGGGGGGTTAGGGATTAGGGGTTTGCCCTTAGGTCAAACCCCGGTTTTGGAATTAACCAAGAAATGAGAAATGCTTTGTAAATGTAATGTAAAACAAGTACTAATACCTTGTTGTAAGGATGTTTGTATCCTTATATGCGAAGGTATAGATGTTGTTGTTTGTTGTATGTTGTATGTTGTAGCATGTAATGTGTTGTAAGTGATCTCCTCTTCAATGGTTGAATCCTTGTCTTGAATGCAACACTTAGCCTTGAATGGAGACTTAGAATGATCAATTGCTTGAAGGAATGCTTGAATGCTTGAATGCTTGAATGTTTGAATATCGTTTCCACCTTTTTCCATCCTCCTCAAATGAGAGAGGAAAAGTAGTTTATATACTTGCCAATTAGGGTTAAAAGACTGATTTTCCCGACCTTAGGCCGACCAGGAAAGTTTATTTTCCAAATTGCAAACAAAAGGACCCGAAGCCCCATAGGAAACCGGGCCGAAAATAGGGCTAGGGACCAGGGTGCTGGGCGCCATGGTCCTGGGGGACCATGGCGCTGGGCGCTCTGGTCCCACCTCCCGGGACAGCAGGGTGCAAAGGAGGTTCAGGCCTGGGTGCAAGAAAATGCAGTTTTCAGTGTCATAATTAGGTTTCGGGGTCTCCATTCAGGTTGCATGTTGCATCGCCATCGTGAAGACCGAAATGCAGTCGAAATTGCAAGTGTCGCAATTTTAATTTATAAATTTAAAAGGAAAAGGAAAAAAATATAAATTTAATTTATTTTCTCCTTTCAACTACCACTCACTCTTAGTTTAACTATTAATTAATTCTATTCATCTTCATCATACTAATAGTTAACTTTGTAATTATGTCAATCTAATATCATAATAATAATATAAAGATATGATAATATAATAATAATAATTAATCTTAATACTATTTTTTTTGTTTGTGAAGAGTTTGAGAGAAATATTAAAATATAGTAATATCTTAATAATAATTTCATATTGATTATAATATCATAATGTAATAATATTATAATATTATTTATAATATAATAAATTTTAAAATTAGGTATACTAGTTGTATATTACTTATATTCTACTATAAACAACTATATATAAATATTATATATTTTAGTTATATGAATAAAAATTTTCAAATGTTTATTTTTATTTATTTTAATATATAATATATGAGTATAGAATTAATCTAAATTATTATATATATCATATAATTATTGTATATTACTTATATTATATATATCTCTAGACATATCTATTGGCATTGTATTGTCATTGATGTCAACTGATAAGTATTCACCACTATGGATGGCTACCAATATGCAAGGTGTATGCAAGATGCAAGCAGAAGATGTTGCTAGTATGGATGTTCACTGGTGAGTGAGTAGAAGAAAGCATAGAGATAACTAAAGGTAAGACTAGTTATGTCAACCGGAATAGCATGATCGACATGTATGTTTTGTCAACCAGTATGTAGGAAGGTGTAGTATCAACTAGTAAACAGAGCTATTGGTGACCATGTATGAACAAGCAAAAGCCAAACTAACAGAGTGAATAATTTTCGGATCACATAAGAGTGTGAACATGGAAACAAGAGCAATCCAAGTTAGCATGAAGTAACCAATAGAATAGTGAAGAGATGATGCAAGGGTTGACAGGTCATTGCATAACCGATAGGGAAAGAAGACCGGTAGCATAAGGTGAAAACTGGTAGTGTGTTTTTTGGTCTGTGCATGAGCCTGAACCGACATAGTGAATTGAGGTGGATGTCGATGGAGATGAAACATAGGATCCAAGTGTCTAATATGCAGTGGTCAGTGAAGAATGAGTCGGTAAGGTAGTTAACGACAGTGTCTGCATTTAATGTCAACCCTAGAAATCAAGGAGGAGTTGCAAAGGATTGCAGCTCAAAGAAGTTTAAAGGACAGAGATTTCATTCTTTGACATCTTGATTGAAGCATGAAATCTGATCATCTTGCTGACCTAGAGAAGGAAACTGCTAAACCATTTAATGCGATTGACAAAAGCAGGGCCTGTGTTTGCTAAAAATTGTAAACATGTGTTGGAAGAAAAGATTTGGTGGTGTAGTCTGATTTTTTGTAGGTTGTGAATCTCAAAGATGAGATCAGACTTGATTTGATAAGGATTGGGTTGGTGAAGAATACCCTAGGGTGAGAAGCTTGAGTTTTTCGTGTTGGTGGGAAAGCCCGATTATAAATATGTAGATAGAAGATAAAATTTGTTGATACTAGCAACTTGGAGAAGAGTGTCTTTGAGTGATCAAAGAGGTGAACAAATTGAGTGAGATCAAAATATTCAAGCGACTAAGTATTTGAATCAGAACCTACAGGAGAGGTAGAATCGGTAAGAGGGGTTTAACCGGTGATATGTCAAAGAATTGATAGTCAAGTAAACCTCCATGGCTGAACTAGTAGGAAGGCATCAAAGAGTGAGTGAGTACAGAGTGAGGATCAAAGAAAATCAGGAAAGGTAGAGACTGGCCAATAAGGGGCCAAAGTGAATGAATAGTGAACTAGAAGCAAAAGAAGTAGTGAGACAGAATAACCGATGGAGTGTATAAATTGGAGGTGTTATAAAATCCATTTGTAACAAGGTTATTTCATTGTAATAAGTTTTTATTTCATTGTATATCATTGAGTTGGAGCTTGGTATAGGGGTTGGTGCTACTTGGGTTGGTGCCCTAAATCTTTGTAATATTGTTGTTTCATTGTGACATTGGATTGGAGCAGTAGACTCTAGCATCATTTCTCACCTAGGTTTTTTCCACACTGGGTTTTCCTTGTACATCTAGTGTTGTGTGATGCATTCTTTCTGTGCATTTGATTACTAGTCTTTTCACTACTTTACCAATTGCACACACATTGCTGAAAATTGTTTGAAATCATTGATTCACCCCTTGTCTCTCAATGACACATTGTGTTCTACAATTGGTATTAGATCATTAGGTTCCCTATTAGTCAAATATTTATCTTGCTTGGGTAGATTCGAGTCTAAGAACACAATTGCAAGAAATGAGACCTCCTCCTCCAAAGCCCCCATGTTTGATGGAACCAACTATGCCTCTTAGACCAGAAGAATGGAAACCTATATATCCTCACTAGGTTTTTATGTTTGGATGTCTATAAAGAATGGGTATATTGTCCCTAGTGTTCCTCCCACAGATCTGGATGCTAAGAAGGAGTATGAAAACAATGCAAAAAATAAACATGCTATTCTTAGTGGGCTATCAGATAGTGAGTTTGTCAAGGTTATGCACTGCTCATTTGCCAGGGAAACTTGGGATAAGCTACAAAGATCATTTGAAGGAGATATCAGGTCAAGGAGGCCAAGCTGCAAACACTAAGGGGTCATCTTGAAGGCTTGAAGATGAAACATGAAGAAAATATTGTAGACTACCTTCACAGAGTTGATGAAACTGTGAATATCATCAGAGGTCCTAGAGAGAAAATAGATGATGAAGTTATTGTCAAAAAGGTGCTTAGATCACTCACATCTAAGTATGATACTAAGGTCTCTGCTATAGAGGAAGCCAAGGATTTGAAAATATTTTCAATGGATGAGTTATTGGGATCCCTAACTGCTTATGAGATGAGGACAACCGGTGATGAAACTTCAAAGAAAGAGGCTTCTTTCAACTCCATCCACTAGTACATTCAGAGCTGATTTTCGACGACCAATTATCGAATTTGTGACTAATTTTTGTTGGAGTGTCGACAAAATTAGCCATAAAAAACTCAGCGTCGGATTGGTCGATGATGCCATGCCCGTCGAAAATATGAAAATCCCATGGACTCTACCCATGGTCAGAAAAGTCATCGGGCTCAGTAGATTTCATCGCAAAACTGACGGCGATTTGGAACTTCGCACCGACAATGATGCTGTTTGTCTGACACTTGTGTCGTTGGTCCATTCGGAGACATCGACGACCATCCAACTACAAAGTGCCGTCGCACGTACAATATCCTCATCGGATGTTTGTGTGGATTGACTCGGAAGTGCAACGACTCCAGAACATTTCACCAATGAGAATGTTGTATGTCTGACGATTACATCGTCGATCGAAAGCTTGGTATTCGTCGTAATTCTGATGATGATAAATTTAATCAAAATTTTTTATTATTATCCAGACATTGATATGTACAGCGAATGATATTCTATCCCCACCATCTACTAGTAGGGGCATAGGTTTGAGGCTAACATGAGGCGCATGGTTTGAAGCTAATATGATCACGCACACCATGGTTGAGATGGTCCAACTCCCTAGTCTCACTCTACGACTAAGCTCATTCCATATCTAAATCAAAGACATCTCAAATGCATCGTCGATGGAAAGCTGCAAATGTCATTTTCATACATAAGTAAGACATACACAATTGGGCACAATCACCAAGAGAACGGTAAAAAGTGTGTTTGAGATCATTGTCCTAATTGTGGTGTGGTCACGAAGAGATCACCATAAATTTGTCAACCTCTTCATGACCACACCACAATTAGGACAATGATCTCAAACACACTTTGTTCTCTTGGTGATTGTGCCCAATTGTGTATGTCTTGCTTTTGTATGAAAATGACATTTTGCATCTTTCCACCAATGATGTATTTGAGATGTCTTTGATTTAGATATGGCATGAGCTTAGTCGTAGAGTGAGACTAGGGAGTTGGACCATCTCAACCATGGTGTGCCTGCATATGTATATAGTTTTGTGTATTCATTAAAGATTTTCATTTAATTTTGAGCATTTTGGTTAGCAAATCAGGGGTGCACTTTACATTCTTGTTGTTATCCAATTCACTTACTTTAGCTCTGTTTCTTTCTTCAGATTTGGGGTCTAGAGCTCCTTCCTAAGCAGAGATTGTTGGTTTTGTCTCCCCTGCTTTGGTTAGAGATTTTCTTGCTATCTCTGGTAGTTTTCCCTCAGAGTTCAGCTTCTCTATTGGTCGGATTGCTATTTTCCCTACCTTCTTCTCCAAGTGCTCCTCCTCTTGTTTCCAAGATTTTTCCTTTGCCTTCTACTCAATGCCCCTTGGTTGTGCCTTCATGCCCTCTTAATGTCTTCACTGGGTTCTTGTTTCCACAATGACATTTCCTCCCCCAAAACTATTTATTTTTTAAATGGGGACACCTTCAGAATACAGGGACCTGGATGGGACGTCCCCCTGCCGCCCTAGTGCAATCCAATGCCATCATCTGCGAGACATCTCTAGGACATCCTTGAGACGGTTGAGGGACTCTGAAGAGCCTCCTGACCATCCCAATAGCCCATAAGTGATTTAAAAAAAATCATGACTTTTTTTCAAACTACATGCCCAAGGTCAAACCGTCACAACCTATGGGCCCCACCCAAACCCCACCAACTTTATAAAACTACTTCCTATTTTTGTTTCAACTCACAAAAAAAGAGAGAAAGAAGCTGACAACTATGAATGTGAGATTGAGAGTTGTAGGTGCCAAGTGAAAAGTGAGAGTGCAGAGCAAGAGGGTTGAGGAGAACTAAGAAGAGAAGTGATGCCAAGTTGCCAATTTGTAATGGTCTACACCTATTTTGAAACCAATTTCTTTTGCACCTTTTCAACTATGCTTCTTGACAAACAGTTTACTTGAATGCTCTACTACTAATTTTCAGTTTGTCTTTCTTGATTTTGTGAATGCCAATATTTGTTTGCTAATAATTTTGAGATGGCATTTTGGCAAACAACATGCATGCACTGAAAGAGTTTCAATTTGGAATTGATAGTGTAGATATCACTTTATAATAATCAAGATTTGCATTCACTGAAATGATTTTAATCAACTAAAGAGAAATATTCATGACTTACAAGTAATAAAAAAACTTACAAGGATGAGGCATATTCATTACTTACAAGTAATAAAAAAACTTACAAGGTTGAGGCATATTCATAACTTTTGCAGTCCCACCTTGGATATCAACACTAGAAGCAACTCATATTGTTCATGTATAGACAAGACAATATGGGAGTTCATTATACCCAGCAACTTGTGGTGTTGTTGTTCATGTTGGCTCTGTTGGACCCTGCGATTAAGATTCAATATACATTATTCAATAAGATTAACTGTGCAACATAATGAAATATTGAAAAGTGTGTTATCTTGTTGAGCTTCACTTGGTTTCGAGAATAGTTTAATATTCTCCACTTAACAGGGCCAACCACGTGAAGGTGGAAGCTCATTTGGCCCCTCCCCCCCCCTAACATCACTCTAAATTCCCCATTAACATCTTATAACATTCATTCATTCATTCTTTCTATCATTAATAAAATATAGCATTCATTCATTAATATCACATAACATTCATTAACACATAACATTGATTAACATTAATTAACACACAACATTCATCAATATTAATTAACACATATCATCCATAACCATTAATTAGCACATAATTACATTCACTAACACATAAAAATCAGTCATTATCAAATAAGTTAGATTACAATAATTTTTTTCTTTGTTTTTTCTTTGAATCTATGAAAAGACTAAGTGGAACATCAGTTTCTTCATCGTTCCCCCCTCTGCAGATGTTCCACCAAGTGCTCATAATCTTGATGTATGCCTAGTCCTATACTGAGGACAAGGACACTGAAGCAAAGGGGAGTCCTCTGCAATAACAAAGAAATGGGTTAAATTCAAAAAAAAAAGTTATTATTGTTACAAGTATTTCATTAATTTAGAGAACATAATTGTTGTGCTTTTTACCTGATGGGGCCACATCATTTTGTGTAGCCTCAACCTCAACATGCTGAACACCCTCTAGATCATCTGGAGTTGAAATACTAAAGGTTACATTAATGTTGAACACTAATTGCAATTATATTTGTTTAAAGAAATAATAGTGGTCCTCTTTACCTGAGTGGGGAACATCACGTTCTTGATGTTGTGTACCCATATCATGCTCCACTTGCTCACCACCAACTACATGCTCTAAAATATTAACAGAAAAGGTTACATTAATTACTACTCTAATTACAAATTAAGATGTTTAATTGTATTAATAGCTAAATAAATAAATTTTAATAGAAAATGAATACTTCCACTACTGGGATGCACATCTGGACCTTCATGTGCAGGTGGTGTTTCACGATTAGTAGGCTGCATTCCAATGACATGCACATTGTTATCATTGCTTGCTTATTTAAAACAAATATAGTCACTTTATGTTGGAACTCAACATCAATTAGATTATTGGTAAAGTATTCAATTTGAAACAACTTCCATTTAGCATATTTACCTGTGTGATGGATGCACTCGAATGTTGCGTATGCCCACTCAATTCTTGTAGCCAATCAGCCACAGCTAAATAGCCTTGCTGGTAGGCAATTCTCTTGTCATCTTCTATGGGTGCTCTATTGAATTTAGAGCCCTACATTTTTTCTTGGTACCATGAATTTTGCTTGCATTTTTTGATAAAAAAAAAACGTTTGCATTTTATCAATATTTTGATGCAATATTTTGTTTACATGAGATACTTACAATTTCTGCAACAAGTTTCATGTAACCACCAGAGCCAAGTTTGTGTTGTCTGTGCTTTTCTTGCCTTACCTTGGTTGCCTTTGACGTGTCACTCAGTCTATAAAAAAATTGAAATATGTTAGATTATATAAATATAAAGAGTAATTAATTAGTACATAATTACATTCTTAATAGTATCCCATACCTTCTTCTGGTGTCTAGTGGTGTATTTCCTTTTTTCCTTTCAATTCTCTCCTTGGCATCCAAAATCAGGTCCTTCCACTCCCTCTCTGGATCATGGGGGGACACTCATACTTTAGGTTCCTCTCCTAATGGGTCCTGTATTGGTCCCTCACATACTTTAGATATGTGTCAGCTTTTTCAAGGAGCTTGGTTTTGTAAAAGGTGTCATTTTCAAACCACTCAACCATTTGGTTTTTCAATTCATCTTTTAACCTTTTTTCTTGGTCATTCCACCTTTTAAAGCAAAAACAAACCTGTTAGATTCAGAAATGAACTGAAGCTACATTTATTACACTTCAAGAAATGGATCAAAGGAAAACTATTCTAGCAATGATATGAAATCAAAAGTGGATTAGGGTTAGTTGACATATGATGTACCACCTTTTACGTATGGTGGGCCCAAATATCTGCAATGCAATGTCACCAAGATGTTTATAGAAAATATCATTGCCTGCAAAAAATTCATGGGATCATTAGTCCAGAATGAGTGATCATAAAGTAAATTACAATTAGAGTATATATAATAATAATTTTAAAGTACCTGGAACCTTTTGTATCTTTAAGGGAATCATTTCTTCGTCGCTCACCACCAATGTGGCCTGCAACGTTCCCGTACTAGCAATACGAGAAGATCCAGGAAATGATGGTATATTATCAGTAGTAGTTGCCTCTGGCACATTCTCATGTGCATCTCCTCCTGCAAAAAATGAATCCACTATGAAATGGCATTAGAATTCAAGAAAGAACGCTTGAAGGGAAATAAACACATGATAGAAGATAGAGCAAAAGAGGGATCTACCAACAGTGGGCGAGCCAATATGACATGCACTAGAGGATGTTTGCATGCTACGTGTTGCCAACATTGTAGTTGGGAATACAGGTGAGGGTAACCTTTGATGAGGCAGCGACAACACATAAAGAATAATACATTAAATATATCAAACATTAAATATATGAAAAGTGCAAGAATTGTAAACAAGGATGTACCTTTATTTTGAAAATTGACAGTATCAAGTATGATGTGTTTTGGGTACTTAGAGTGATAAGCCAAGCAAGTGATAATACAAGAAAATCATCATCACCTGAAGATCCTACAACACCTTGATCGTGGGAATGACTTTGATGAGGGCAGATAAATTGCTATAAAAACAATATGTACATATTTTAGTTAATGACATAAAAGAGAATAAAATATAAACCATTATTGAACTTTTGTTATAATTAAAGCTTTCATTACTGCTACTTGCAAGTTTTCTGCTGTTTGAAGCAATAATTCCACCCTCTCTCGTATCTCATCAGTGATAGGATGCAGGTTGCCAAAGCAACAATCTCTTTTCTAATTTTTATAAGAGGCATTTTAAAGAATTTCATAAGGTGTGTGGGATCTTCAGGGTCATTGCTTAACCCTAATGATTCCACATCCCTAAAAAGGTGCTCAGATACTGCAACTCCCTTTCCCTTTCCCCGAACATCCGTCCCTGTCAAGAATATCATTAACAATTACAAAATTAGTATAAATCACTAAAAAAAAGAATATAATAATGTAACAGTTTGCTTCTATCTAATTTGTATAGTTACAATGAGGTTTACCTGCTCGGTAGAAGTGTCGCAAGCTACATCCCTGTCTGCGATATGTGATGGATCCATGTCGGCCTGTGATAAAAAAAAATATAGAAAACGTTAGCGAAATTAAACCAATAGACTTAGCAAAAAAACTTCATAATAAAATGGTATATTTGATTCATTAATTGGAGGTTGGTTAATTTAAATGGTATATAGTACGTACCACCCCCATTATATTAACTTTGTTTGTATTTATATGATTCAAACTGTAATTGATTAGAAGCTCTTCACCTGCACTTATTGATTTTATCGCACATACAAATATACAATTTCCCTTGTGTGCCTCAAATATGCAACTGGGTTGTTTATTAGCTGACCTAGGTCGCGTACTATTTATAAAACCTACAATATTCCCTGTTGCTTTTTGCCAACCATATATGTATATAGCCACTCATTTACTTTGATCATCATCTTTCTGTTGTATATAATTTGCTAACTGTGCCTACCTACGCATAATTTTTTTATATTTAACAATCTGTATCCAATGATTGTAATTGTAACAAGGTCCAACAAACTCCATCAATTCAGCAACTCTATTGTAACAGACCTTTATGTCGTCCATGGAAAATAAGCCTAAACCATGTAACGACGAAGGTGCTATGCGATATATCCTATCATTAACACAAAAATCGGTGTTTATTGGAGGAAGTTCCTTGGGCACCCATTGTTTCTGTAGATGTTTGTACCTCAGTGGTACCTTAATGTCACCTTTGGTCTTTTCATCATAAGAACATGACCCCCCTTGAGCAAGGAAAAATTTCATGCGTTTATTGAATTTTCTTCTAATCTTTTAACCTCTTGTTGATCTCCCTATTGTAGACCTACTACATGTGTCACTTTCATTTTCTATTACTGCATTTTCATCACTCGACAAAGACAGATCTGACAAATAACTATTTGGGGGTACTTGCACTCCATGAAATGAGAGAGTTAATTGGTAATGAGAGAGAAATTTTGCAAATGAGGGTAATGTTGATGAAGAAGTCAGCCCTAAAGTTGATTTTGGGATGAAAATTGGAATAAGTCCAACCAGGGCATCAAGTGTTGATAACTATATTAGATTTGCTACTAATGTCGAGGTTTGAAAAACTGAGGAAGTTTGTTTTCCAAGTAATTTTTTAAAAATAAACTATTTCTATAGGATGTATTGACTAGTTATACCTGTCCATCCATGAGACTATGCAAGATCCTCATCAAAGGGGTTCAGGGTCCTGTACAATGTAATTCAATTATCTTATGTTAGGTAAAAATTACATTGTACACAACATGAACAACATGAACTTTGTAGACAAAAAGGGTATTAAATAATAAAAAGATGTTGTCATCAAAATCATTGTAAATTTTTTAATTCCTTACCTTTACTTTATGTAGAATATGCAAGATCCTCAACTAAATGGTTGATGATGTCTGTACTCAACAACCTGTTCCCACCAGGGGTGACAACATCACACAGGGACTATACCTGAAATCAACACCATCAATTGAGCATCATAAGCATTACTATATTTGTAAGTTGATAAACAATAAATACATACGTATCATAAGCATCAAAAGCATCACATGATGTGTCATCATATATGTAATTGAGCATCACAATTAGCATCACATATCATGTGTCATCATAAACATGTAATCCATCACATATGTATCATAAATCACTATCCATCACATAGGTAATAAACAATCCACATTCTATAAATAAACACAAAGTTCACAAAATGTCACATGCATCATCATAAACATGTGATCCATCACATATGTATTTTAAATCAACATCCATCACATAGCTAATAAACAATCCAATTTCCATAAATAAACATAGTTTAAAAAATGTCACATAAATATTCACTCTCCCTATCCCCATCTCCATATTAAAAGGTGCATCATGAATTAATTATGTAATGGAATTAGAATTCAAAACATAATGAATTAATTATGTAAAAAAAATTCTATCAAGAAGTCAATATTAAATAGATAATATACTAATTGCATACCTCATACATTTCATTCTTCATCATCATGAACATCAAGGTCATCATCGCCATCATCATCATCATCATCATCATCATCATCATCATCATCATCATCATCATCATAATCATCATCAATGTCTTCACCATCATCATCACCATCATCACCATCACCATCACCACCAGCACCATCACCATCACCATCACCATCACCATCACCATCACCATCACCATCACCATCATCATCATCTTCTTCTTCTTCTTCTTCTTGTTCTTCTTCATCATCATTGAGAAACTGTCGATCGTGATCATCATCCACTTCATCTTCTACTTCTCTAGTATCTTCTTCTTCGGTATCTTCTTCTTCCATCACATTATACTTTATCGGCCTTCCTCTTGGATCATGTCTAACAACAAATGACCAACCTGGTTTATGTGGAACCTCTGAGTAAAATACTTTCTCACATCGGATTGGAAGAACATAGGGCTTATCCCCAACTGGTTCAAATGACCTTGTATTTAGCATTATAAAACCATTATCATGTTCAATAATATTTCTATCAGGATCATTTTTATTTAATCGTAGCCTGTACCATTTGACACCGAACAAAACTAATTTGAAGGAATTAAAGTCACACTCAAGTATATCATCCAAAATGCCATAGTATCGATTTTGAGACTGTTGAGGATGTATGTCATTTCTCGATGAAATATTTGTCACCTCAAAGACTATAGTGATGCCAGAATCACAAGTTTTCTTCGTGTCATCCAACTTTTTTATGCGAAATTTATGACCATTGCAGCACATAGCGTTGTGGTGTTTGACCTATGATATGTCAAACATGTAAAATTTATTGCATTGTGAGCTGATAAACATATGGGTGATTAATAAATTTATACGTACTTGTTTATCTCTTAAACCATATACTAAATCAATTTCCCTTTGCATAACATTGGAATCTCCATTATGATGTGCTTCTTTAACCAATGAAGCCACACCTTCCCATGTTAACGTGCATCTAGAATGTTGACAATGTTCAATCCATACCGTCATCCAATCAAGATTGTTTGCAATATACAAATGTAGTGCATCCCACTCTCGACCAACTGTACAAAAAATAAATAGATGTCTTACAATCGATTTATTTTGCAGATTAAGAATTAATTAACTACAATAACATCTTATAATTACCTCTCACTTTCCTCAATCTACCTTTCCCCATCAAGTACTCCCCTTCAAATTTGTTAATGGTGTTGGGATCCCAAATGCAATCCACGTGGATCTTTGCTACAAACTTAGGAAGATATTCAGAAATGTACACCATAGTCTAGTATACCATATATCCCTCCACCATAGAACCCTCAGGATGTGCTCTTTGTCGAACCAAAGCCTTAAAAAATTTAAAGTGCCTCTCAACCATCCACATTGACCTAGTGTGTACAGGTCCACACAATTCAATCTCCTCAACTTGGCGTATCAGGTAGTGTTCTTGTGCATTGAAAAAAGTTGGAGGTAGACACTTTTGCATTTCACACATTAAATGAGGAATTTTTCTCTTCCAATATTTTATATCGTCTTTATGGATTTCTTTACATGACAACCACCTACAAGGTATATTCAAGATGCAAAAAAATATATTACATAACAAGTAAAATAAATCACAAATATAATATCTATACAATGAACTGAACAAATATCACTACTTACCACATGTATTTTCCAAGATCATATATGAATTGCTTGACATTATTGTCGAAGTCATCTAGGAGAGATAGAGGTAGAATGTACTGCAACAATTATAAAATTATCTTTTCATTTTTTTGTAACATTATGAAAAGTACATGTATGCGTAGTACTTAAATACATACTAAAAACACAAGAACATGAATTATCTTAATGAAGGTATGCCAATTATGCGTTTTCATCCCTGGCCTAAATTCACTTTTCTTTGATATGAGATTGTTTATGTTCGCAGCAAATCCTGTGGGAAATCGAATTTTTTGGTATAATTCTTTTATAGCATTGCTTTTTTGGTCCGTTAATAACCAAGGAAGCTCACTTATATTAATCTGGTCTCCATGACTATTTGATTGAATGACACTTATCATTGCATGATTGGAATCCTGAATGTCACTACATATTTTGACAATTTTTTTTTTGTCACGCCTTCCATCCAATATTTTCTATCCTCTCTCTGTTATATTCTTTCCAATATGCATACTATCAACTAAATGAACAATTTATAACTTCTCGTAGTAGGGCAAGCTACTAAATTGTCGGGGATAAATTTTTAGTCCCTTAGGAAGGTGGTCATTTTTGCCTTCACGACCTTCATGATCATCAATCACATCATCAGTAAACAAAAAAAAATAGAAAAGATGTTTTATGACAAACCAATAGATGGAATGGCATTACCTTGATGATTAATTCTATTATATTCCAACTTCCATAGGTGAGGTGTCATTCTTTGTGGCTTTGATGTATTCTCTTATTTCCCATTGAAAAGATGTTTTTTAGTATTTCGATACTTATGATTTTTGTAGAGAAAGTGCCTATACTCATCAAACACCTACTTTCCTAAACTTTTTGAATGATGAGATTTCATCTTTGGACCACAAACATGACATGCAAATTTTCCCTTTGTTTGAAGACCTACAAGATAATGTATAATTGGATTAAATATGATAATTTTTTGAATTATAATGTTCATGCATAACTTAAACACTATAACATACCACAAAAATGTGTTAGCCCTAGGGCATCATGTACTGTCCATAGAAGCATTGCATGGAATTGAAATTGTCTTTGTCCTATTGGTCTAGAGACATCATACATAGTGACACCATTCCATAACTCCAGCAACTCATCGATAAGAAGCTCGATATATACATTCATATCTTTAACTTGGTACTTACCTAATCGAATGAACAAAAACATTACATAATTATTATGACCATTTGACTGCAATATTTATAATTAAATTAGATGACTATATTTAAATGATAAAATACCTGGAACAATCATTGCAAACATTATGTGCTCCCTCTTTATTGACATCCATGGAGGAATGTTATTGTTGATAACAAAAATAGGCCACACAGAGTAAACAGATCTCATCTCTCCAAATGGATTGACACCGTCCACTACCAATGAAAGCCTGAGATTACGAGGTTCTTCTTTAAAGTGTGGCCACTTTTCCTCTATGTCCATAAATGTTGAACCATCCGTAGGCATTTGAATAATGTCATCTCGACTTCTATTACGTGCAGAGTAATCCATAAATTGTGCCAAGCTAGTGCACTTGAATAATTGTTGCATACGTGGAATAATGGGAATATAGAGAAGAACCTTGCGAGGAACCCTTTTTGTTATTTGATCTATTTGATATCTACTGATATGACATCCAGGGCATTCAGTTCAAAATTCATCTTTTTTGTGATATATAATATGATCATTGGGACAAGCATCTATTGCTCGATACTCCATTCCCATATCTTTCATAGTGACAGATAATTCTCGGTATGAGCGAGGTAGAATATTTGATGGTGGTAACAAAAACTCACCTATCAATCTACAGCAAAAAAATATAATTTGTTATAATAAATAATATTAATGGTACAACATGATTCACAGTTTATTATGACATATATGACATACCTTAACATACGTGACATTGTTATGTTTGATAAACCATTCATAACCTTCAAGTTTGCCAACAACAATACAGTGGAGAGAAGAGTTGCATGTGAGCCTTCGTAAAGGGCCTCACATGCCTTCTCAAGTAGAAGGACATCATGAACAACATCAAGGTCATCTTCATCATCATGATCAGTTGCACGAGTACTAAATGAGTCATAGATCAGTGTATTTGTACCATCATCTTCAATTGTGCTTTTTGGCTCATGATCGTCATCTTCCATGGGATCATTATCTTCAGCTTCGATATTCACAACTCCATGTTCGTCCACTTTGAAAACCATATTCTTAGAGTTGTGTTGATCCATACCATGTGCTCTGAGGTGCTTGACTTATTAAAAATTTTACACAGACAATGACATTTTCCATCACCTTTTCTTTTCAAGTTAGACCATAATCTAGCAATTGTCTCCTTATTTTGTTGTTCGTTGATATTGTCTGACATGGTCTTTCTTCACAGGGAAGAAAATTGGGCTATAGAACTAGTTATATAGAAGTTGAAATGTTAGTTATGAAATCATGTTTTAGTATAATATACTGAATCAAATTACTTGAAAATAGAAATTATCATCATTGAACAAAGCATCTTATTGAATTTAGATTTCTAGTTTTCTTATGGTACATCACACAACATGGAAAATAAGAAATACCTAATAAATAACAGGATTCATTGATCTAGTATTATCACAATCTGCACTTGGCCTTCAATATTTTCTCCTCCTAACACTGTTTATCCATTACCTGTCAAGTACAGAACTCTAAAACCCATGGCTATTAAAATACATAAGACAACATTGTAGCATCTTATAATCATCTGTTATAAAACCAAAGCACTTGGGAGTGATTCTTTTGTTTGTCACAGTCTAGGAAAATGGTGTCTACTAGAGCCTTGAATAACTGACTAGAAAGATTTTTAATTCCTTTTCTTTTTCCTTCTGATTTTTTCACTATCACTTCCATCCTCTGAGTCAGATGCCCTCACCCTTTTCTTTCTTCTTGTTTTTTCATACTCATTGTCATGCTTTGAATTATTTTTCTTTCTTGGTGACTCCTTATTGCTCTCACTATCAGTTTCACTCTCAAAATCTGAGTCTGATGTATCAGAATCTGACGAACCTGATTAACTAGAAGAATCATCATTAGAGGTAGATTCATCTGACTCAGGAATAGACTTTTGCTACTGCATTACAAGCCTTGGCATATTCTTCAAATACTCACGTAAACTCTTAGTGATACCACCAAGACCAATAGAAGTAAAGAAATTGATAGCGAACCGTGAATTTTTGGGATTATCCTTTGGAAAAATTGAATCAAAATTCTCTTGCATTGTTGGATCGTTCAACCTTTCATTAAGCAACAATATACCAAGCTACTCTGCTAGCTCCTAGAAGAGAATCTTTATAAAAATATGGGAAGAGGAAGTAGTATCTTCCTCTATCAGATGTATATAAGCAAGACAATGCCATGGAAGAGCATTTGTGCCAAGTAAGTGGGCAAAAAACTTTGCAACATTACGTAGTTTATTTGTTTCCAGTCTATGTATCATAGAATACTATTGTACAAAACACTTATCAAAAAATTCCTCATACATTTTATTGATCATACAAAATCTTTGCCCATGAAGACCATAATAATGAAGGTATGTTCTCTCTTGACTGCAGCATTCTAACAGCATGATGCATAAGTCCATCTCTTGACCAGGTTCAAGCTTGATCTTTAGTAGCTTATGACTAGCTTCCTCAAAATCAACACTTGACATGATTGTTAAATAAATTGTACGTCTTAAATTGACCAAGTTTGTCTTTGTCTCATCTTGTATTCTCAATGCTTCCTCACCTTCCTCTTCATCATCATCATCATCATCTAAATTATCACCTAAATCATTCTCCCCTTCTATTTCATCTGAAGAAGCATCTCCAAGGATATCTTTCTTCAGTTTTTTATAGGTTGCCTCAGGCTCTAAGAAATCAAGATCTGGCTTGAAAACATTCAAACTAGCTTCTTGATCAAGTTTATCTTCTAGGAAAACTTCATGTGTTAACTGATCTTCTTGCTCTACAAGGTCCAATTCTGGATGCACAATTGGATGACCCTCAAACTTAGCTTTATGAATTGCAAAAACACCTTCAATTAAAAACTATACTTGTTTGCCAATTTCCCCCTCATGGAGAATACCTCTAAATCTTTCAAAAATCCCATAGAGACCTTTGGGTGAAAGGTCTTGCAACAAAGAACCACATTCTTTCACAAACCCAACAACAACCTCTACACTGTCATCTATGGGGTTCTCTAGTAAAAGGGTGAGAAGTTCCAAGGCAATGATCTCATGTGCAACTTTTTGATTCGCTAAATGAGCTATGAATTTGGCTACTACTATCAACATGTTCATGTCATTGCGTTTGTATGCCCTCTTAAGCCGCAAAATAATTCTTCGCAAAAGTAGATTGTCAACTTCAGGAAATTTTGTATTTACCACAGCAACCAATGCAGCAAAAACATCTGTAAATCTAGGGGATGCCATTTGGGATTTCATACAAGACCTACAAAATAGACCCTTCCCACAGATGAGATTCTCTGCAAACAACTTTGGAATGATGTTCTTGATGTTAGATGCATTTACCTTGTTTACTAACGCATTGATACTCTTCTGAAGGGCATCCCATGTCATGTGCTAGTATTCCACACTGCTCTTGTCTTCCACATCTTTCATCATTTGAGCCATCTTAAATGGGGGAATGTAAACACCCCCACTTCTTCCAACACCCTTCTCAGCTCCTCTTACAACACATTTGCCATTCCCATTCTGAGATGGAGCAGACACAACACCATAAGTTTTCACTAACACTGCCTCTTTATCTCTCTTGTTTCCAGAAGCCCCTTTACCACTTAATTTGTGCTTATTTCTATACATAAACCCATCAGGAAGCATGAGTTTTTTCATATAAGCTCACCCAAATATTTTACAGTTATTTTTCATCAAGATTCCCTCAGAAGCTGGCAGATCCTACTTCCATACCTTAATTTTGTTTTCTCAAAGGACAATCCTAAAAATCCATGCATTGCAAACAACTTTTTACACCTTTGTTGGTTGTGGTGGTGTCACAGAGAGTTTACATCAATAAATGAAGAAAATGCCAATTCTTTTAATGCAGTAGTAGAAGTCTATCTCTTATTCAATATCTCTAGTGAAACCCCCATGATCTTTTGTTGGAGTAGAATTTGTTATATTCTAGAAAGGGTCTTGTCCTTTGTTGATGGGATATTCATCTACCTCAAGAAATAACTATTCTTTTCTACAACAAGAAGTGGAACTAAATGAAGATCTAGCACCATGAAATGAATTCTCAAAAGGATTACTATAGTTAGTTTTGGTAGATAATGATCTGGGTAAAATACTAATATGGCTTTAGGAAACATTATGTACTAGCTTAGCATACTCTAATAGCTTTTGTGCAAAATACTACATCTAATTAAGTCTCCATCGGTATCTCTATTGTGTTTATGGATTGGGATTCAATGCACTCTTTTTATACATAGATTTTACTTTCAAGTGAGGAGGTTTGTATGTACTTACTTGTCTTTCGATTGTATCCCTATTTCAAGAATTTCTTCTATCAACAAATCATTTGTTGTAAGTTGTACAAGTGGAAGCTTGAACATGCCTTCCATGCTAGCCTTGTTGATACGTTCAACACCATCTTGTGCAACAAATCTTTAGAACTCCAATATTTCATTGAAGAGTGAGTAGTAGGGACAATCTAGGACACTTATAGAGGTTTTGCAAGAGAGATAAATAGACCTAAATATTATGGCTTAATAATGATCAATAGTTAAACAGATAAGAAACTCTCAATATCAAAATGACTTTCTCAATTGTCTTTACTAGAAATGGATAGATCTGCTAATAATGGCTTTATGACTGTATGTCAACATTAGACTCAATCCAAGAAGAGCTAGAACTAATATGCGATATCTAGATTTATGATCTCTATAATATAACAATCCCATAATTATGTTTCCACACATCTATACCACAACAAAAACATCATGCTAGTGTTCAGCCATAGCAATTGATATCCCAATTATAGAATGTGAAATATGCACATAACTATGAATAAAGATTAAGAAAAACAAAGAAAGATGCTTATTGCAAACATAAATGACTAATGGACAAGAATTGAATTCATTGTAGATAGTTTTGAATATCAAATTCACTTATTTTTGTGCATTTAGTAACTCATGTACTTGTGGCCAACCATTTATCTCTTTCATAAATTAAACACTTATTAATAACATTAAATGGTCGAGTAATTATGTTCTAGTTGAAATTGAAAATAAAATATTTTATTTCAGGACAGCTCACACTATTCCCTATCATATTTTAGACTCTCGTTTTTGTTAGTAGTGGTTTGATGTCTTTAGAGCTGATCATTGCATTTCTTTAGTTACGTTTGCCAACGTACTCCCAACCTGTACCAAAATGGGAGCTTTGGAGTAGGGTATGGACATCCATCAAATCATAAAAGATAGAGGAATTTTGTTAGATGTAGTTGCAACTGCTTTGTTAGACATGTATGCAAAATGTGGAAGCATAGACAAGGCACGAGAATTGTTTGACGGATTGCCTCAAAGAAATGTGGTTTCCTAGATTGCAATGATTGTTGGATATGTACAAAATGGATTTGTTGAGAAGGCTTTAGAAACTTTCAAGAAAATGCAATCGACATGTGTAAAGCCAAATTCCACAACCATTGCTACTATCCTCCCTGCCTGTGCCAAAATGGGAGATTTAGAACAGGGTATGGACATTCATCGAATCATAAAGTATAGAGGAATTTTGTCAGATGTTGTAGTTACAACTGCCCTGGTAGACATGTATGCAAAATGTGGAAGCATAGACAAGGCACATGAACTATTTGATAGAATGCCTAAAAGAAATGTTGTCTCATGGACTGCAATGATTGTTGGATATGCACAAAATGGATTTGTCAAAAAGGCTTTGGACACTTTCAAGCAAATGAAATTGGCAGGCATAAATCCAAATTCCACAACCTTTTCCAGCATCCTCCCTGCCTGTGCAAAAATGGGAGCTTTGGAACAGGGTATGGACATCCATCAAAGCATAACAGATAGAGGAATTTTGTTAGGTGTTGTACTTGCAAATGCCCTGCTTGACATGAATGCAAAATGTGGAAACATGGACAATGCTCGTGAATTGTTTGATACAATGCCACAAAGAGATGTGATCTCATGTGAACAATCAACACACGCGTATACAAGAGGAAGGGATTGCTGCTACAAAATTGAAAGCTCACTCCTCAATCATAGTTCTATGGTTTTATGAGATTGACCAATTTGCATTAAAAACTAGGGCAATTAACCACCACATGTATATTTTTTGCAACATGAAATTAGAAACTAGGGCAATTTGAATCTACCTCCTATGCGGGATTGCAAGCAATGCCACAAATGCCTTCAACGTGGGTTTGATGTTCTTGGGGGTTGAAGTCACCACGGATGCCTACACGAGATTGCAATGCACATATGAATTCCCCTCTTCTTTTTTTAAGTAATGGCCGTTGTCATCGGAATTATGATGAACTTGAGCACTTTTTTGAAAAAAAGAAAATTTTCATTGCTAATGCCTTCTTCGTTGAAACCAAATGGCAAATTTCCATCTGAATTACGATGAATTTGGGCATTTAAAAAAAAAAAAAAATCAAATTTGGCCACAATATACCTTCTTCGTCGGAAACCTCAGTCAGAAATCTAGTCCAAATGTATTAGTGATCAAAAAGGGAAAGGAAGATATTGCTCATGGTAAATCCAGTGAAGACTTAGATATAGAGGTGGCAAACTTTGTGAGGAAGCTTAAAAGAGGATCTAGTAAGTATAAAGGAAAACTACCTCTCAAATATTTTAATTGTGGTGAAATAGGACACTTTGCAACAAAATGTCCCTATGGTGGGAATGGTGGAGAAGAACTGCAAAGCACCAGCAGACCCTTGGGAAAGAACAAAGAGAAGAAAGTCTACTGGAAAGAAAGAAGAAGCTATCAGAAGTAGAACAACCTATATACCATTGGGGATGATACCATAGATGAAGAAAGTGCATAACGAGATGAATACCATGAGGATGAAAGAGAAGTTAATCTCTTTATGGCACTAGGTGAACCAGTTGATGAAGATGAGGAAGATGAAGATATTTAAGCTAAAGTGGACTTGGAAGGTGAGCTCATAAGTGCACTTGAGGAGTTGAAGAAAACAAGAAGACAACTCAAGAAGGTTAACCATGCTGGTGCAGAGGAACAAGAACAGCTGGAGAAATCTCTAGAGGAATCCAAGAAGACAATATCTGATTTGAAACTCTAGTTGGAAGAAGCTAAAAGAACATATGAGGTCACATGCTCTGATGCATTAGATAAGGAGAAGGAGCATCAGAAGTTAGAAGAAGAGATTGTAAGGCTTAGAAAGGAGCTTGAAAAGAGAAAGGATGAATTGTAGATGAGAAGCAAGTATGAGAGCAACACTAAAGCCTTAGACAAGATGCTGAGAAAACAAAAGCATTCAAAAGATACCAGTGGTATAGGATTTGAAGAAGGACAAAAATCAAACAACAAAGATACGTCCGGTAAGGAGATACAATTCACTTCCTCAAGTGAAAGTAAAGAGATACAAAGCTTTAAAATCAACAAAGATACCAGAAGGAAGATCTATTTTGAAGCTACAAGAAGTTGGCCTCTGAAATGGAATGCTCAGTACCAGAAGGGTCACACACTAGACTGGTATGCAAATCATAAAGGCAAACCCAAGGTAGACAATGAAGGATTCACTGGAGTCAACAACAGGAGAGGAAGACATTTGGTAAGACAAATATTTGCCGGTCCAAAGCAACCAGACTGGTATGTACCCAAATTCCATTATTACTACTACTGGTGTAATAAGTTTGGACATAGAGTTATTGATTGTAGATTGATGAATAAGCCCCCTATTAGCTTTGAAACTAGAAATTATTTTAATGCACTCTAGGAGATGAATGTTGTATGTTACTAGTGTAATGATTTTGTTGGCATTTGATGAAGCAGTATGATGATATGATGATAATGTATGTTGTCATTGATGTCAATAAGTGCAAGTGAACCGACATGAAGAGTTGTAGTAAACCGGTGTCTGGGTTTCACTAAGTGTGACTACCTGTTGGTAGTCTCAACTCTAGGGTTTCCGATTTGGTAATCCAGCTTGTGTGATGTATCCGATGACATTCTATGATGAGTTAGCAAAGAGATGCAGATGAGATCAAGGTACCACATTAGTTTTGTGCACGTCAAGGATTTCCTTGAGGATCTTGCATGTGAAGATCAACTACATTAAATGTATACCTCGAGAATGAACATTCTTCATAGCGTTATGAGAAGAAAGCGTGACGAGTTACTGATTTCTATGTGCAATGAAGAATGGATGATGCATAATGACTTGTAATCTGTTTGAGATGGCTTCACTCTATGGAAAGTGTTTGGACAGTCAAAATGTGACCGCCTGTAATTGTAAACCTAAATGCTTAAGGTTTAGACCAACCTAATTGTTGTCTATAAGGTCGATGATGTTTGTTATTGTAAGTTTTTTGCAAAAAGTTATGTGTGTATCTGAGTGATGAGATACTTGCCAGACCAGTGAGAGAAAACTACAGAGTGTGATTGCAGACTAGAGGAACTGAAAAGGATCTGCCTTAGAATATAGTGCTATTATCAGATCAGAGTTTTACCTGTTGTCTTCTAACCATTTCAACAGAAAGAAAATCCCTTTGCTGGGTAGCTTTAATAGGCTTCTTAAAATCCTCTATCCAGGTGACTCAAGTTCATTGAGTTCCTTAAATCCTCTAGCAAAGTAACCTTTGACAAGGTTTCAACCTTTAACAGGGTATATAGCCATCCCTTAACCAGGTGATCTTTAACAGGATCGGCTCCTAGCAGAACCTTATTGTAAAGTCTTTAACCGAACTAGGCTCCTAATAGAGTGAGCTTCAAAAGAGTTCAAAACAAGCTTGTGGGTATTCATCCCCACTGGGGTTTTTCCCATTTGGGTTTCCATGTGAAAAATCTGTGTCATGAGTTGTGCATTTTTCATGTGATGATTAAGTATTCTTTGTTTGAGTGATTATGCATGTAGAGCTAATGGTTATGGTATTGCTGATATACCACATGCATATGTTTATGGATGAAGTAGTTATCAAGTATTGAATGTATTTGAAGGGTTCAGTTTTATTGGTTTATGTTGTTTGGAGTCTTACTGTGTTTAACCGATATTGCCATGGTTAATTTTAGGTAATGAAGATAACCGGTTAGTATTGTTTTAACTTGATAAATTGATAAGAAGTTTTTGTATGTACTGATTCATCCCCCCCTCTTAGTACTAGTTAGGGTATCTGTTGTTCATCATTATTCATCAATTGGTATCAGAGCAACTCTAGGTCCTCGGTGATATAAGGTTAACTGCTTGAGGAAAAAGACCTTGTCTTACTGATGAAGACGGAAGGTCCTAAGTTCAATAGAGATAACTTTAAAATATGGAAGGATAGAATGAAGATCTATATCAAGAGTTTGGGTGCTCAACACTGGAGCTATGTTAAGAATGTCTATGTAATCCCCACTGGCACTGTAACTGATGATAAAAAAAAAGAGATTCAAGAAAATGGGCAAGTCATGGAAGCCCTTATTAGTAGTTTGTTCGATATTGAGTTCATTGATGTACAAGATAAGGACACTCCTAAAGATGTATGGGACACATTGGAAACTATTTATGGCGGTGATGAGCATGTAAACAAAGATAAGGAAGAAAGCCTTAGAGGAAAATTTGAACACATGAGGATGGTTGAAGGTAAGACCATTCAGCAATATGGCATAAGGATCAAGACTATTTTTGGAGATATCATGAGCACTGGTGGAACAATCAATGATGCCACCGTTGTCAGTAAAGTCTTGAGATCATTGTTACTGGTCTATGCAATCAGAGTTGTTTATATTCAAGAGCTAAGGTCTATTGACAAAACCAAGGTATCCTTAGACTCTATCACTGCAAAGTTGACTACATATGAGTTGAATAGCTATGATGGTTGTGTTTAGAAGACTAAGTCAAATTTTAGAGCATCTGTTGCACCAACCAAAAAAGGAAAAGAAGTAAGTACCAGTTATGAATCCATGCAAAGCAGAGGTATGGATGATGAAGAGATTCTGATGGAGTTTGAAGCTCTTCTTGCGAAGAGACTTCCAAAAGGTACTGGAAAATATAGAGGTAAGCTTCCTTTAAAATGTTTTTCCTACAATAAGATAGGACATATAGCTATTAATTGTCCTAACAATGACAATAAGGATAAACCGGAGAGGTTTAGAAAGTATAAAGGAGGAAATAGAAGAAATTGTCCTGTTGCAGTGGATGAAGAATCTAAGGATGAAGAGAATGAGAACATAGTGTTTGTAGCTATAAAGGAAGAAGTGTCTGACAAGAAAGAACTTGTCTCTTGCATTGACAAATCTAATGAGTGGATTATTGATAGTGGTTGTTCTCACCACATGACTGGTGATTGGAGAAAGTTTCTGTCTCTAGAAGAATATGATGGAGGTGTTGTTAGATTTGGCAATGATGCACTATGCTTGGTAAAAGGAAAAGGATCCATCTCATTGAATGGAAAGAGCAGTGCAGATGATGTCTACTGGGTAGAAAGTCTTACACATAACCTATTGAGTGTTGCTTAGCTAAATGATAAAGGACTCATTCTGGAGTTCAAAGGTGGAGTCTGGAGTACAATTAGAAAAAGTGGTGAACTTATTGCCACTAGTAAGTAGACCAGAGGTAACTTGTTTTAGTTGAATGCCAAGATAAGTTGGTGTCTAATGGCAAAATTTGATGACAGTTGGATATGGCATAGGATAATTTGTCATATGAACTTTGATAATATTGTAAAGGCTAGTAAGATCAAAGTAGTAAGAGGAATGTGAACTTGGGATTCTTCCTCAACTTTTAAAGGTAAGTCTTTTTCAGCAAAAAACTTACTTGATCTTGTGCATACTGATTTGTGTGGTCCTATGAAAACTAGAAGTATTCAGGGAGATAGGTATTTCATGATTCTTACTAATGACTTCTCAAGAATGATGTGGGTTACATTCTTGAAAGACAAGTCTAAGGGATTTGGAAAGTTCAAAGCCTTTAGAGAATTAGTAGAGAAGGAAAGTGGTCAAAAGATAAAATGCCTAAGAACTAATCAAGGAGGTGAATTCACTTCTAATGAATTCAACAAGTACTATGAAGATAGTGGTATCAAGAGGCAGTTGTCTACCCCAAGGACACCACAATATAATGTCATAGAAGAAAGGAATAACAAGACTATAGTTGAAGTGGCCAGAACAATACTGATCCAAGGAAAGGTTGCTCACACTTTTTGGAGAGAAGCGGTGATCACTGTAGTCTATACTATAAACCGGGTACTCATCAAGAAAGGTAGAGTTAAAACTCCTTATGAGTATTGGATAGGGAAAATCCCACTGTGAGTTATTTTAAAGTATTTGGTAGTAAGTGTTACCTCAAGAGAGGTGAGCATCTGAGCAAGTTTGATGCTAAATGTGATGAAGGAATATTTCTGGGATATTCCACTAAGAGAAAAGATCTCAAATGCTACAACAATAAAATACAAAAAATTGTTGAGAGTATCAATGTCAAGGTTGATGAATCCCTTGAGGAACCTGAGGAAACCTACAGCAAGGAAGTAGAAGATGAACTAGGTATAGCCTTCTGGGAACCAGTTAAGAAATAAACAAGTAAAGATCTCAGTGTTCATGTACTAGTAGAAGTTGCAGTAGGTGAAGAAGAAGTAAGTGAAGAAGAAGAGGAAAAGCTAGCAGAACCAGCTAGAGTCATTTCTAGGTATGTGAAACTACATCATGATCTGAAGTAGATCATAGGAGATAAAGATACAAGAATACTCACAAGAAGAAAGGTTAAAGAAAACTCTTGCATGATTTCTGAATTGGAGCCCAAGACTTCCAGAGAAGCACTTAGAAATGAAGACTGGATTAAGGCAATGGTAGAGGAGCTAGATCAGATAGAAAAGAATGAAACATGGTCCCTGGTACCCAGACCAAAACATAAGAATGTTATAGGTACCAAATGGGTTTTTCAGGAATAAGCTAAATGAAGAAGGGATAGTTGTGAGGAACAAGGCAAGACTTGTATGTAAAGGATATGCTCAGGAAGGGGGAGAAGACAATGGAGAAACCTTTTCTCCTGTAGCTAGGCTGGAAGGTGTCTGAATGCTACTTGCATTTGCAAAATTCAAGGGATTTAAGGTTTATCAGATGGATGTGAAGTCTGCATTCTTGAATGGAATCCTAGAATAGGAAGTGTATATTAAGCAACCAGATGGGTTTTCCTTATCAGAAGATAGTAACATGGTGTGTATATTACACAAAGCCATGTATGGATTGAAACAATCACCTAGGGCATGGTATGAATGGTTACACTCTCATCTTGTGAAGATAGGATTTCAAAGAACAAGTGAGGATAACAACATCTACGTAAAATCTGAAGGTGATCAAATTTTGATTTGTGAAGTATTTGTAGATGACATGATCTTTGGAGGAGATGATGAAATGAGCCATGCTTTTGTAGATGAAATGAAGGATGAGTTTGAGATGTCTCTGATTGGAGACATAAAGTTCTTCATTGGTTTACAAATTCAACAAATGAAAGAGGGTATCTTTATTACCCAATCCAAGTATGTCAAAGAGGTATTGAAGAGCTTTGGCATGGAGGAGAGAAAATCAGTTGATACACTGATGGTGACCCACTATAAACTAACTAAGGAAGATGATTCAACATTGGTGAATGAGAAGGAGTACCAGTCAATGATTGGTAAGCTACACTATGTGGTGCACAACAGACCTGATATTGCTCATGCAGTGCACATAGTAGCTCATTTTCAGAAAAGTCCAACAGAATCCCACTTGGTAGCAGTCAAGAGGATTCTTAGATACCTAAAAGGAACTATTAACTATGGATTGTGGTATCCATACAATGGTGATTTTAATCTCAAGGTATTTACCGATGTAGATTGGGGAGGTAATGTGGATGACCGAAAGAGAACAACCAATGGAGCATTCTTTCTTGGTGGAAGATTAGTCTCTTGGACAAGCAAGAAGCAGAGCTATACTTCTCAGTCTACAGCTAAAGTAGAGTATGTGGCAGCATTTATGAACTACACTCAAGCAATTTGGATGAAACATGTATTGGATGGTTTCAAAGTACCTATATCTGAACCAGTGAGTATATTTTGTGACAATACTAGTGCATTTAATATTTCCAAGAATCTAGTATTGCATGCTAGAACTAAGAACATTGATCTCAAGTATCATTTCTTGAGAGAGAAGGTTCAAAACAGAGAGGTTGTATTACAACATGTTTCCAGTAAGGAGCAGCTAGCAGATATATTCACTAAGCCCTTACCAAAGACTACATTTACCTATTTGAGAGGTGAATTAGGGGTTTTGCCCCTTCATGAAGTAAACTAAAGATGTGTGCTCCACATCAGTTAGGTATTACAATGTAAAATCTTTCAGGATTGATGTGTTGAAGGATGCTACTCCATAGGGGGAGCAACATAGTGGAGTATGGAAGATTTTGCCTCCACTTTGGCATTGTTGTCAAAGGGGTAGAAGATATATGAGATAGGGGAGAAGATATTTTAGATGCACTGGTCTCTGATATTTTAGTTGCAATTCTACACTGAGTATTGCCATCAATGCCAAAGGGGGACATTTTTGGCATTTGATGAACCGATATGATGATATGATGATAATGTATGTTGTCATTGATGTCAATATGTTCAAGTGAACCAGCATGAAGGGTTGTAGTAAACCGGTGTTTGAGCTTCACTAAGTGTGACTACCGGTTAGTAGTCTCAACTCTAGGGTTTCTGGTTTGGCAATCTAGCTTGTGCAATGCATCCGATGACATTTTCTGATGAGCTAGCTAAGAGATGAAGATGAGATCGAGATGCCACGTCATTTTTGTGCATGTGAAGGATTTCCTTGAGGATCTTGTATGTGAAGATCGACTGCATTAAATATCTACCTCGAGAATGAACACTCTTCTTAGTGGTATGAGAAGAAAGCGTGATGAGTTATTGATTTCTATGTGCTATGAAGAATGGATGATGTTGAATGACTTATGATCTGTTTGAGATTGCTTTGCACTATGGAAAGTGTTTGGATGATCAAGATTTGACCACCTATAATTGTAAAGCTAAATGCTTAGGGTTTAGAGTTTATGTTGATGACCTAATTGTTCTCTATAAGGTCGATGATGTTTGCTATTGTAAGTTGTTGGAAAAAATTTATGTGTGTATCTGAGTGATGAGATACTTGCTAGGCCAGCGAGAGAAAACTACAGAGTGTGATTGAAAAGTAGAGGAACTAAAAAGGATCTGTGTTAGCATATAGTGTTGTTATCAAATTAGAGTTTTACTTGTTGTCTTCTAGCCATTTCAATAGAAGGAAAATCCCTTTGTTGGGTAGCTTTAACAGGCTTTCTATAAATCCTCTAATCAGGTGACTTAAGTTCATTGAGTTCTTTAAATCCTCTAGCAAGGTAACCTTTGACAGGGTTTCAACCTTTAACATGCTATATAGCCATCCTTTAACCAGGTGATCTTTAATAAGATCGGTTTGTAGTAGAACCTTATTGTAAAGTCTTTAACTAGACTAGGCTCCTAATAGAGTGAGCTTCAAAAGAGTTCAAAACAAGCTTGTGGGTATTCATCCCCACTGTGGTTTTTCCCATTTGGGTTTCCATGTGAAAAATATGTGTCATGAGTTGTGCATTTTTCATGTGATGATTAAGTATTCTTTGTTTGAGTGATTATGCATGCAGAGCTAATGGTTATGGTATTGTTGATGTACCACATGCATATGTTTATGGATGAAGTAGTTATCAAGTATTGAATGTATTTGAAGGGTTCAATTTTACTGGTTTATGTTGTCTGAAGTCTTACTATGTTTAACCAGTATTGCCATGGTTAAGTTCAGTAATGAGGATAACCGGTTAGTATTGTTTTAACTTGATAAGTTGATAAGAAGTTTTGGTATGTACTGATTCACCCCCCCCCCTCTCAGTACTAGTTAGGGTATCTGTTGTTCATCATTATTCATCATATTTAGGTCATAGGAGTTATGAATGTAGGAAAAGTCTACCGGTATCCTACAACAAGTTTTCAAATTTATCATTTAATGGTAATGTAAAATATTATAATTGTCAAAATTTTGGGCACATTCTAAAACATTGCAAACTCAAGACAACCAAGCCAAAGAATTTAGTACCGGATCAGAAATCAGAAAGAAAACTAGAGCATGAAATTGTAGCAGACAAGAAGAAAGAACCCAACCCAATTTGGGTTGATAAGGACAAAAAGAAAGAAGAATCAAGTCTGATTATGCAGACTACCCTACATGCAGAAAGAAAAAACTTATGGGTTATAGACAATGGATGTTCCAATCACATGACCAGAGACAAAAAGAGATTTATTAAGCTTGAAGATTGGAATGGATGTTCAGTAAGATTTGAAGACAACTATTCCATCAAGATAAAAGGAAAAGGTACTCTGAATATAGATGGAAAGGTGAAGGAACATGATGTGTATTATTTAGAAGGTCTAAATCATAACTTACTTAGTGTGAGTCAAATGTGTGATAAAGGATACAAATTCACTTTTGACTCTACCAGTCGCCAGATAAGAAAAGAGAGTATTGGTCAAATTCCAGTAGAAGGAAAAAGGACAGATGGAAATGTGTACAATATGAAGGAATGCTTTGACTCTCAATGCATGATGGGACAAGTGGATGAGAGCTAGTTGTGGCATAGGAGATTGGGCCATAGAAATTTTGATAATCTAGTTAAAGTAAGCAAAAGGGCTCTGTGAGACACATACCAGAAATCATCAAACCGATAAGGACATTTTGTGATGAATGTGTAAGAGGAAAGCAGACTAAGGTGACCTTCAAGATTAAAGAACATAATACTTCAAGGCCACTTGAACTTGTGCATACTGATCTATGTGGACCAACCATAACCAAGAGCTCTAGCCAGTGAGAGATATTTCATGCTCTTCATTGCTGATTTTTCAAGAATGACATGGGTCACTTTCCTACAGGACAAATCTCAAGCCTTTGAAAGATTCAAGATTTTCCGGAAAATGGTTGAGAGGGAAAGTGGATGCAAGTTGAAATGTCTAAGATCGGATTGGGGTGGAGAGTTCACATCAAATGAGTTTGAAGATTACTGTGAGAGACATGGAATAAGAAGACAATATTCAGCTCTGAGAACACCATAGCAAAATGGTGTGGTAGAAAGGAAAAACATGATAGTCAAGGAGATGGCAAGAACCATGCTAAATGAGGCAAACATATTAGATATGTACTGGAAGGAAGCATTTCAAACTAATATGTATATACTTTGAACTAGGTTCAACTAAGAACAAACAACAGAAGGACACCTTATGAACTGTGGTATGACCAGAAACCATCAGTTAAATACTTCAAAGTGTTTAGAATTAAATGCTTCATCAAGAGAGATGTGGATGGCTTAGGTAGCTTTCATTCTAGGAGTGATGAAGGTATCTTCTTGGGTTACTCAACTCATAGAAAAGCCTACAAATGTTACAATAAAAAGCTAAGAAGAGTCATTGAGAGTATAAATGTCATAGTTGATGAAGATATGCATAAAGGAAGACAAAGCAAAAGTAAACCAGTATGATGTCATGTGTGATGAAGATAAAGTTTAGTCAGACAGTGAACCAAAAGAAGAATCCAACAAGTCCCCTAACTAGTATGTGCAAAAAAAACACCTGAAAGAGAAGATTATAGGTAATAAGAGTGATGGTGTGTAGACTAGAAGAAGACTTGCTCAGAATGATGAACAAGTCAATTTATGCCTCATAACTGAAATAGAACCCAAAACATTTAATGAGGCCAACAAAAGTCAGAAATGGGTGGATGCAATGGAAGAAGAGATACATCAAAATGAGAAGTATAAAATTGGGAGTCAGTTCCTAGAATGACGTATAAGAATGTCATTGGCACAAAGTGGGTCTACTGGAACAAGATGAATGAATAAGGTAAGATTGTTGGGCATAAAGAAAGGTTAGTGTGCCAAGGGTATTACCAAGTAGAAGGAATAGATTTTGAAGAAACATATGCACCCATTGTAAGAGTTGAAGCCATTAGAATGTTTTTAGAATTCTCTACCTACAAAGGATACAAGGTATATAAAATGGATGTTAAATCTGCTTTCCTAAATGGTAATTTAGAAGAAGAATTTTACATAGAACAACCAGAAGGTTTTCTGATGCATGATGATGAAACCTTTGTGTGTGGGTTGAAGAAGGTATTGTATGGTTTGAAATAGGCTCCAAGAGCATGGTACTCAAGGCTAGATAAGAATCTAAAAGAGCAGGGTTTCAGAAAAGGAAGTGCAAACATTATTCTGTACATTAAAGCTAATCAGATGCAGTCAAAATTGAGATATCAATGCTTGGAGAGTTGTCATACTTTCTTGGTTTGCAAATTTCACAAGGTAAAGGGATATTTATCTCTCAAACCAAGTATACCAAAGATATGTGAAGAAGTTTCAGAAGGAAGACAGAAAACCGGTAAGTACCCTCATGGTGACCAGATGCAAGTTAAGAAATGATGATAAGTCACCAGTAGTGGATCAGACATTGTATAGATCCATGATTGGCAATTTTTTATATCTTATTGCTTCTAGATTGGATATAGTGCAGCCAGTATGCATGGTGGCTAGATTTCAAGCTACACCCAAACAGTCACATGTGAATGCAGTTAGCAAGATATTTAGGTATCTACAAGGGACACTTGATTATGGACTATGGTATCCTAAGAAAGGAGATTTTACCTTACAAGCCTACATTGATGTCAATTGGGTAGGCTGCATTGATGACCAGAAGAGCACAAGTGGTGGTGCATTCTTCTTAGGTAACCGGTTGGTCTCATGACACAACAAGAAGAAAGATTAAATATCGTTATCAATTGCTAAAGTAGTATATATTGTTGCTGCCACATGTTGTTCTCAGGTGCTATGGATGAAGCAGACCCTCAAGGATATTCAGGTAGAAATATCTGACCCCATTTCCATCTGGTGTGACAATTCAAGTGCAATAAACATATCAAAGAATCTGATTATGCACTCAAGGACAAAGCACATTGCCATCAAATATCATTTTCTCAAGGAAAAGGTTGCAGATCGAGAAGTTAAGGTAGAATATGTCCCTATAGGTGAACAAGTGGTTGATATCTTCACCAAATCTCTATCATTAAGCACATTTGAGTATCTAAGACACAAGTTAGGAGTTGTGTCACGGTCCACTACATGTAATTAAATGTGTATGGAGATCTATGGTTTAGGGGAGTTCACACTGACACAGAGTACAAGAGAGTAGCATGGCAGAGGAAAGGAACAAACCTTTTCAATCTTGGACCATTTGAAGGACACAGGGGGAGATTCTACCAGTTGAATATTGCAGTGTCTTATGATCTGCTATACCAGAAAAAGGCAGAAAGATAGAGGATACCGGATGGTAGAGAAGGAACTGATATGGCAGTGGATGATGGATACTGTTAGTACCCTTTGTCATTATTGTCAAAGGGGGAGATTGTTGGCATTGTATTGTCATTGATGTCAACTGGTATGTATTCACCAGTATGGATGGCTACTAGTATGCAAGGTGTTTGTAAGATGCAAGTAGAAGATGTTACCGGTATGGATCTTCACCGATGAGTAAGCATAAGAAATCATAGAGATAACTAAAGGTAAGATTGGTTATGTCAACTAGTATAGCATGATCAACATGTATGTATTGTCAATTGGTATGCAGGAAGGTGTAGTATCAATCGATAAATAGGGCCACCAGTGAACATGTATGAACAAGAAAAAGACAAACTAACTAAGTGAATGATTGTTGGATCACATAGAGTGTGAACACAGAACCAAGAGCAATCCAAGTTAGCCTGAAGTAACTGACAAAATAGTGAAGAGATGATACAAGGGTTGACCAGTCATTGCATGACCAATAGGGAAAGAAGAGCAGTAGCATAAGGTGAAAACCAGTAGTGTGTTTTTTGGTTGGTGCATGAGCCTAAACCGATAGAGTGAACTATGGTGGATGTTGATGGAGATGACACATAGGATCCAAATGGCTAATGTGTAGTAGTCAGTGAAGAATGAATCAAGAAGGTAGTTGCCGATTGTGTCTGCATTTAATGTCGACCCCAAAAATCACAGAGGAGTTGTAGAGGATTACGGCTCAAAGAATTTCAAAGTACAGAGATTTGATTCTTTGAAAACTTGATTGAAGCATGACATTTGATCATCTTGCCAACTTGCAGAAGAAAGATTCTAGACCACCTAATACGATTGACAAAAGTAGGGCCGATGTTTGCTAAAAATAGTAAATGCGTATTGGAAGAAAAGATTTGGTGGTGCAGATGGATTGGGTTGGTTAAGAATACCCTAGGGTGAGAAGTTTGAGTTTTTGTGTTAGCGAAAAAGCCCGAGTATAAATATGTAGACATAAGATCAAAGTTGTTGATGTTAGCTGCAAGAGAAGAGTGTATTTGAGTGATCAGAGAGGTGAACAGATTGAGTGAGGTCAAAAGATTCAAGCAACTAAGTATTTGAATTAGAACCGACATGAGAGGTATAACACGTAAGAGGGGTTTAACCGGTGCTAAGTCATAGAGTTGACAGTCAAGTAAACCAATAGTGGTTGAACTGGTAGGAAGGCATCATAGAGTGAGTGAGTGCAAAGTGAGGATCAGAGGAAATTAGGAAAGGCAGACATTGACCGGTAAGGGGTTAGAGTGAGTGAATAGTGAACTGGTAGCAAAAGAAGTAGTGAGATATAATAACCAGTGGAGTGTATTCATTGGAGGTGTTACAAAATCCATTTGTAACAAGGTTATTTCATTGTAATAATTTTTTATTTCATTGTATATCACTGAGTTGGAGCTTTGTGTAGGGGTTGATTCTCCTATGAGTTGGTGCCCATAAACTATTAGGGGTTGGTTCTCCTTGAGTTGGTGCCCTAAATCAGTAAGGGTTGGCGCTCCTTGGGTTGGTACCCTAAATATTTGTAATATTGTTATTTCATTGTGAGGTTGGATTGGAGAAGTAGACTCCAACAACATTTCTCACCAAGGTTTTTGCCACATTGAGTTTTCCTCATACATTCGGTGTTGTGTCGTGCATTCTTTATGTGTGTTTGATTACTAGTGATTTTATTTCTTTACCGGTTGCACAAAAATAGTTAGAAATTGTTTGAAATCACTGATTCAGCCCCCCTCTCCATTCCACATTGTGTTATATAATATCTTACTCTCTTTACCTGTCCATATATGCCACCCTCTCTATCGCCATCTCCTTCTTCTTAGACCTCTACTTCTATATCTCTTTTCCTCTCTATATCCCTTTCTATATATTTATCACCTCCAACTTTAAGTGTACCTCTCTCCTGTCTCCCTTTATCTCTTCCTCTCCTTCTCCATCTCCATTTCCATTTCCATTTCCATATATATATATATATATATATATATATATATATATATATATATTCCTCTCTCCCCTAACTATAGACATGTCTCACTATCTTTATCTATCCATCTCTATCCCTCTCCCACTATTGCAAACATAACATGAACCTTTTGGTAATGGATTATAGTTATCTTCTTTATTCAAAGGTTTTAATTAATTATGTTTGGTCCCCTATAAATTTATACTCAATTGGATTAAATCTATAACATCCTCATTGGACCATTATTGCATAAACAACATTATTTTCTAACTTCCTACTAGAATTGAATTCATGTACTACATTAAGTATTCAAACAAAGACTAATTTTATTCCTAATTGACCTTATACAACTCTTCGACATACCCATTGCACAACAATGTGCAATTGCTATTTAAACTAGTATTGAAGCATTTCAAAGTTAAAAAAAGAATTGTTTTGTCTTTTTCTTTATTTTAATCTTTTTTATAACGTGCTCTGTAAATGATTTATTGTATCTGCTAAAATATTTATGTCATGCCTGAATTTTATGTGCAAGAAAATCCAATTTTTTTTACAGTACTCATCATGCTTGATTTATGTCATTGGGTAAAAGAAAACACTAAAAGTTTCTTTTATATAAATAACTAATCAATTGTTTAATACAATGATGGAAATATATTATTAACATCAAAACATATTTTATAAAAAGGTCATATCATATCACTACCTATATCTAAGTGGAAATCATGAACAAGGGTGACTATGTGTATGGTTAGTCTCCCTACATAAAGCAATGGCTTGTGTTTTGGCATTTATAATATAACCATTGTTGGCATTATGCTTCAATGGTAACATTATTATCTCTTGTTTCCACTTTAACATTACTCACAACAAGATAATAGATTTCTTCATTGTTTTAATATTATTCTTTACTATTAATGTTATTTTTTATTAGGATAAACAAGTTTTGAGGGGGCTCGGAAACCATTTGCAACAAAGAGCTACCAATGAAGAATAAACCGGACTACTGGCAACAAACCACAGGTTTTCAAAATGACCTAAAACCTTCTGGACTTACGGGCGTCCACATCCTAGAACAAAGGCTGAAAAAAGATGGAAACATACAAACACAACAACAACCAAACACCAAACACCAGCCAAACACTAAGAATGCAACATTACAAATGAGGTTGGCAATTCAAATAGTCTAAAAAAACACACAATAGACTTCAAAAAATATATGTCGAGGGTATATAAGGCACCCTCAACCAACTAGATGGGTTTTCCCAGACTACCACAACCTGTAATAGCTTCTTTAGGCCACAACAAAAACCTAGACCTAACCAAAAACAAGGATTGGCCAAACTAGGCCATTGAAAACTTTCAGCATCCAGTCCACCTTAAGCATAAATAGTAGACATGGGGTTTTTCTAGGCTCCCCCAACCATGATGGGTTTTATATGGCCCCCATAACCAGTGAAAGTGGGTTTTACAAGCCCCCCACAACTTGATACAATGGGTTTTTGATAGGCTCCCATAACCATAAACTTAAGAACGAACATAGCAGAAAAAAATATACCCTCGAATACCACCACCTCAATAGGTGAAATAAGAGGGGAACAAAATGAAAGACCATAATTTGTTCTCAAACAACCCAGAAACAGGGTGCCATTAGCCTCCCACTAGCACTTCTAGGCCTCCACTATAACACCCAACTCCACCTCAATAGGAGCAAGGTAAACTCCATCCCCAACCATCTCCACCTCAAAAGAAGGTAGGGTCCCCTCTATCAGACAAGATAGAGAAAAATAAGGATGGAGGGAAAGGACCGACCAAAAAATGGAACTTGCAGAAGCATGATTGGACAAGAGACAACATCCCTTCATCATGTATTCATAAAAAAACATAGAGCATAGAGGGCTTCGATTGCACCTTAGATAATGAAACAAAATAGACACCCCTCTCTAAGATGCAACCCTAAAACAAGAAAAATCCAAAGCTAGAGATAGCATCCAGGAGACCCCCCCAAACACATAGCAAGGACAGGAAAAGCGAGGTTCACCTCCCATCACATAACCACATAGATCATAGGAGAGTAGCATGACAAAAGAAAGGAACAAACCTTTTGAATGTTGGACCATTTGAAGGACATAGGGGGAGATTGTACTAGTCCAATATTACAGTGTCTTATGATCTGCTCTACCAAAAAAAAAAGGCAAAAATATAGAGGCTATTGGATGGTAGAGAAGGAACTGGTATGATAGTGGATGATGGATACTGTTAGTACCCTTTGTCATTGTTGTCAAAGGGGTAGAATTAATTGATTGAAGAAATGCAAAGTGTCTTGACATCAATTCCAAATGGGGAGATTATTGGCATTGTATTATCATTGATGTCAATGGGTATGTGTTCACCAGTATGGATGGCTATCAGTATGCAAGGTGTATGCAAGATGAAAGAAGAAGATGTTACCGGTATGGATGTTCACCAGTGAGTAAGCATAAGAAAGCAAAGAGATGACTAAAGGTAAGACTAGTTATGTCAACTGCTATAGCATGATCAACATGTATGAATTGTCAACGGGTATGCAGGAAGGTGTAGTATCAACAGATAAATAGGGCCACTAGTGAGCATGTATGAACAAGCAAAAGACAAACTAATAGAGTGAATTATTTCTAGATCACATAGAGAGTGAAAATAGAACTGAGAGCAATCCAAGTTAGCATGACCAGTAGAAAAAGAAGACCAGTAGCATAAGGCAAAAACTGATAGTGTATATTTTAGTCAATGCATGAGCCTAAATTGACAAAGTGAACTGAGGTGGATGCTGACGAAGATGACACATTAGACCCAAGTGGCTAACGTGCAGTGGTTGGTGAAAAATGACTCAGTAAGGCAGTTACTGACTATGTCTGCATTTAATGTCAAAACCAAAAATCATAGAGGATTTGTAGAGGATTGTGGCTCAAATAAATTCAAAGGATAGAGATTTGATTCTATGACATCTGAGTATCTTGTCAACCTGCAAAAGGAAACTGCTAGACCATTTAATGTGATTGACAAAAGTAGGGCCGGTATTTTGCTAAAAATAGTAAATATGTATTGGAAAAAAAGATTTGGCAGTGCATTCTGATTTGTTGTAGGTTGTGAATCTCAAAGATGAGATCAGATTTGATCTGATAAGGATTGGGTTGGTGAAGAATACCCTAGGGTGAGAAGTTTAAGTTTTCATGTTGGGGGGAAAGCCCGAGTATAAATATGCAGACATAAGATCAAAGTTGTTGATTCCAGCAGTCAGAGAAGACTGTGTTTGAGTGATCAGAGAGGTCAATGGACTCAATGAGACCAAAAGATTCAAGTGACTAAGTATTCGAATAAGAACCGGTAGGAGAGGTAGAACTGTTAAGAGGGGTTTAACTAGTGATATGTCATAGAGTTGATAGTCAAGTAAACCGACAGTGGTTGAACCGGTAGGAAGGCATCAGAGAGTGAGTGAGTGAAGAGTGAGGATGAGAGGAAATCAGGAAAGGTAGAGACTGGCCGGTAAGGGGTCAAAGTGGGTGAATAGTGTACCGGTAGCAAAAGGAGTGAGATAGAATAACTGGTGGAGTGTATTCATTGGAGGTGTTCCAAAATCTATTTGTAACAAGGTTATTTCACTGTAATAATTTTTTATTTCATTGTATATCACTGAGTTGGAGCTTGGTGTAGGGGTTGGTGCTCCTTTAGGTTGGTGCCCATAAACTATTAGGGATTGGTGCTCCTTGGGTTGGTGCCCTAAATATTTGTAATATTGTTATTGCATTGTGACGCTTGATTAGAGTAGTAGACTCTACCAGCATTTTCACAGAGGTTTTTCACACATTGGTTTTTTCTCGTACATCTGGTGTTATGTGATGCATTCTTTTTGTGTGTTTTATTAGTAGTGTTTTTATTACTTTATCGATTGCACACACATAGTTGGAAATTGTTTGAAATCACTGATTCAACCCCCTCTCAATGACACATTGTGTTCTACTATATCTCACTCTCTTTACCTATCCATATATGTCCCTCTCTCCCTCTCCCTCTCCCTCTCCTTCTTCTTAAACCTCTACTTCTATATCTCTTTGTCTCTCTATCTCCCTTTCTATATATTTATCTCCTCCATGTTTATGTGTACCTCTCTCTTGTATCCCTTTATCTCTTCCTCTCCTTCTCCATCTCCATTTCAATTTCCATATATATATCTCTCTCTTCCTCTCTCCCCTACCTCTAGATATGTCTCACTATTTTTATCTATCCATCTCTATCCCTCTCTCACTATTATAAAAATAACATGAACCTATTGGTAATGGATTCCAATTATCTACTTTATTGAAAGGTTTTATTTCAACTATGTTTGGTCCCCTATAAATGAATACACAATTGGCTTAAATATATAACTTTGTTGGCATTTTGGCATTAAGTTGACATTGATGTCAACTGGCATGATGGATATTCACATGAATGTGAGCAGAAAGAATGAAGGCCTACCAGTAAGGTACAAATCAGTTTGAAGGTTGGTTGCTTGTGTATGATGAAGAGGCAGAATGTGAAAGTTGTCACCAACCACTAGAGGTGAAGATGTGTTACCAGTATAGTGTGCTCTACCGGTTGACAGAAGAAGAAAGTTCTACTGGTGAAGGAATGTACCAGTATGAGCTTGCTAGACCGACTGTGAATTGGTGGGCCACGTCTTGATCATTTTGATGCCAAGTGGAGCAGAGGTGGAAAACATGTTGTGCTTGGTGAAGCCCCATTGATAGGATCATTGAAACAGATAATCACCATTAATGAAATAGCCACAAATCACATGATTGTATCTGAACATTGCAACTCAAGGAAGAAAGGATAACAAAAAAAGATCAGGGAGTAGTTGGCGCCTGGATCAATACAAAGAAAATCTAATTCAGGAAGACCTCGAAAAGGAAACAGTTGAAGCGATTTACATGTCGACAGATTTTAAGGCAGGAGATCTTATTTGAGATTGCTATTTTTAGAAAATATGCATTGGATCATGGAAACCATCTACAGATGCATCTTTGAAGGACAAGTGATTGATCCAAGGTAGGCTGGATTGGATCTCATGAAGATTGTGTCAGGAAGAGGAAACCCTAACCGCTCTGAAGTTTGAATTGCTTTCTGGTGGGAAATCACAAATAAAAAAGAGATTAGAGATTGAATTAGAGGAGTTGATGCTACTAAGAAGAGGAAGAGAAAAGAGAGAGAGTTATAAAATGAGAAGAATTCCAAGCCTCAAAAAAATAGTTGCAGGGTATGTGAGAAAGCATACCGGTGAGAGGATTCTACCAGCATAACTATAGTTTTGCATTTGAGTCTAACCAGCAAGGTGTGGCAGAGCAGGTTGCATCCAAGTGTGACACAATGTGTTGAGAAACTATGAGAGTGAGGGAGAGAAAGATAACAAAGGCCAAGAATTAGAGAAAGTAATCTCACAACCAACTATGTGAGATTCTATGAAGGAGAAAAGACTGTCAACCGACAATGAGTTAGTTGATTGAAGAGTTGCAAAATTCATTTACAACAAGAAGCCTTAATTGTTTTCAATAAATATTTCAAAATACATCACCAAGTTGAAGCTTGGTGCAGGGGCTAGTGCTCCTTGGGTTGGTGCCCTAAAAGTGTAGGGGTTGGTGCTCCTTGGGTTGGTGCCCTAAATTTTTGGAACATGGTGTTTTACTTGTGAGGATGGATTAGAGCAGTAGTTTTCAACAACATTTCTCACAAAGGTTTTTTCCATATTAGTTTTTCCTTGTATATCCGGTGTTGTGAGTTACATTTGTGTGTTTGATCTCTTTAGTTTTCCTTTTTGCTTTATCGGTTTGGTTACTTAGAGATTGAGTGGTTAATTAGTATTCTGAAGTTGATTTGAAAGTCAAAAGAGTTAGGAACCACTGATTCACCCACCCTCTTAGTGGTACTCTATGTTCAACAATTAGTATCAGAGCATAGGTTTCTGGTTATCTTTAAACCTTGGGTAGATTCTAGACTTTGAACACAATAGAAAGAAATGAGTCTACTTCCTCAAAAGCCCCCATGTTTGATGGATCCAAGTATGTCTTCTGGAGGAGAAGAATGGAGACCTATATTTCCTCCCTAGGTTTTGATGTATGGATGACTATCATGAATAGGTATGTTGTTCCTAATGCTCCTCCCTCTGATCCGAATGCCAAAAAGGAGTATGAGAATAAACAAAAGTCTAAACATATTATCTTGAGTGGACTGTCTGATAATAAATTTGTCAAAGTCATGCACTATGTTTCAACAAAAGAGACTTGAGACAAATTGTAGAGGTTGTTTGAAGGAGATACAAAAGTCAAAGAAGCCAAACTGCAAACACTAAGGGTCCAACTTGAAAGCATCAAAATGAGGCAGCTCCATTCAGGACCAAGGCAACCTAACTGGTATATTCCAAACTTTCATGGTTATTGTTGCGAGTGTAACAAATTTGGGCATAGAATAGCTGACTATTGACTAATCAATCAGCCCTCTAAGAATTATGAAAGTACAAATCCATTTAATGCACTCTGGGATATGAATGTTATCTATTATCAATGCAATGAATAAGGTCATAAGATTTTTGATTGTAGAAAGAATAAACCAGTACCCTTCAATAATTTTAAGGAAGCTCCCTTAAATGAAAACATAAAATGCTATAACTATCAAGGGTTTGGACAAATAGAAAAGTTTTGTAAAAACCAGAAGATCAATTAGAAGAAGATAAATTTGAATCAAGAGCCTGTAACTAAACCCGAGCTTAATATAGTAGCCAACAAGAAGGAGACCAAACTAGTTTGGGTTGAGAAGAAAAGGAAAAGGCAGAATCAAGTCTCATAGTAGAGACTTCCTTACATGTTGAAAGGAAAAATCTATGGGTGGTAGACATTGGCTGTTCAAACCAGATGACTGGTGAGAAAAGAAAATTCATTAAACTTGAAGACTAGAATGGTGGATCAGTAAGGTTTGGAGACAATTCTTCAAACAAAATAAAGGGAAAAGGAACTCTAATCATTGATGGAAAACTAAAGGCACATGATGTATATTATATGGAAGGCCTAAAGAACAACCTACTGAGTGTGAGTCAGATGTGTGACAAAGGTTACAAATTCACCTTTGACTCAATCGGTTGTTAGATAAAGAAAGACGGTACTGGTAAAGTTGTAGCAGAAGGAAAGAGAATAGATGAAAATGTTTATAATTTGAAGGAATGCGATGAGTCCCAAATTTGATGAATAATGATGAACAACAAATACCCTAACTAATACTGAGAGGGGGAGTGAATCAGTACATACAAAATCTTCTCCACAACTTATCAAGTTAAAACAATACTAATCAGTTGTCTTCATCACTGAACTTAACCATGGCAATACCAGTTAAACACAGTAAGATTTCAGACAGCTTAAACCGGTAAAACTGAATACTTCAAATATCATTCAACACTTGATAACTACTTCACCCATATGCATATGCAAGTGTTGTATTAGTAATACCATAAACATTAACTTTGCATGCATAATCACTTAAACAAGAATATTGAATCATCACATGAAAAATGCACAACTCATGACACACAAATTTTCATGTGGAAACCCAAATGGGAAAAAACATGGTGGGGATGAATACCCACAAACTTGTTTTGAACTCTTTTGAAGCTCTCTCTGTTAGGATCCTAGTCTGATTAAAGACTTTACAATAAGGTTCACCTAGGAACTGATCCTGTTAGAGATCACCTGGTTAAGGGATGGCTATATACCCTGTTAAAGGTTGAAACCCTGTTAAAGGTTACCTCGCTAGAGGATTTAAAGAACTCAATGAAATTGAGTCACTTGGTTAGAGGATTTACAAAAAGCCTATTAAAGCTACCCGATCAAGGGATTTTCCTTCTATTGAAATGATTAGAAGTCAATAGGTAAAGATTTGATCTGATAACAGCACTACTTGCTAAGGCAGATCCTTTCAGCTCCTCTCCTCTGCAATCACACTCTTGTTTGGCAAGAATCTCAATATGTAGACACAAAAACAACATTTGCCAACAACAACAATATCAAAACTCATCGACCTTATAGACAAGAATTAGGTCGATAACATAAACCCTAAACCCTAAGTATTTTAGGTTTACAAATTCAAGCAGTCTAATCCTGATTGTCCAAACACTCTACATAGAATGAAATGATCTAAATAGATCTCACATCACTCTACATCATCCGATCTTCACCGCATCTAGAAAATGGTAACCCATCATGCGCTCTTCATACACTGCTCAGAAAATCACACATTCTCGAGGTAGGTATTCAATGCATTTGATCTCCAAGCACAAAATCCTCAAGGAAATGCTTCATGTGCGTACAACTGACATGGCATCCTGATCCTTATTCTTAACGTTCACAAAACACCATCGATTGCACCACACAGATCATACCAAAAACCCTAAAACTGAACAGAGATGACCAATCGGTAGTAACACTTAGTGAACCCCGACACCAATCCAATCCATCCCGGTTGACCAAAACCACTTCCAATCTTCATACCGGTGTACCTACTTGAGCACATGTTGACATCAATGACAACATACTTTGTCACTACTTCATCATATGCCAACAATCTCCCCCTTTGGCATTGATGGCAATACTTAGTGTATCATTGCTCAATATCTGTACCATGCTCAATAGCATATACCGGTTGTCATATACTTGTTCAAAGATCACAACCACCACCATCTGGACTGGTCAGTGTGTACTCTGTCATATATCTTCATCATTAGATATCTTCTCCCCCATACACTAGATATCTTTTTGCCTATCATATATCTTCTCCCCCTTTGACAACAATGCCAAAGTGGAGGCACAAGATTCCATACTCCACTATCCTTCTCCCCCTATGGAGTAGCATCCTTCTACACATCAATCCTAGAAGATTTGTCATTGTAGCACCTGATTGATGTGGAGCACACAACTTATAGTTTACTTCATGAAGGGGCAGAACCCCTAATTCACCTCTCAAATAGGTAAATGTAGTCTTCAATAAGCGCTTAGTGAATATATCTGCTAGCTGCTCCTTACTGGAAACATGTTCTAATAAAACCTCTTTGTTTTGAACCTTCTCTCTCAAGAAATGATACTTGAGCTGAATGAGCTTAGTTCTAGCATGCAATACTGGATTTTTGGAAATATTGATTGCAATAGTATTATCATGGAAAATGCTCACCAGTTCAGATATAGGCACTTTGAAGTCATTCAATACATGCTTCATCCAGATTTCCTAAGTGCAGTTCATAAATGCTGCCACATATTCTACTTTAGCTGTAGACTGAGAAATATAGCTCTGCTTCTTACTTGTCCAGGAGACTAGTCTTCCACCAAGGAAGAATGCTCCACTAGATGTGCTCTTCCAGTTGTCCACATTACCACTTTGAGATTAAAATAACCATTGTATGGATACCACAATCCATAATCAACTGTCCCTTTCAGGTATCTAAGAATCCTCTTGACTGCTACCAAGTGGGATTCTCTTGGACTTTTTTAAAAATGAGCTACTATGCAGACTGCATGAGCAATATCTGGTTTGTTGTGCACCACATATTGCAGCTTACTGATCATTGACCAACACTCCTTCTCATTCACCAAAGTTGAATCATCTTCCTTAGTCAATTTACAGCTAGTCAACATCGGTGTACCAACTGGTTTTCTCTCCTCAATGCCAAAGGTCTTCAATACCTCTTTGACATACTTGGACTGGGAAATGAAGATTCCATCTCTCATCTACTGAATCTATAGACCAATGAAGAACTTTATCTCTCCAATGAGAGATATCTCAAACTCTTTCTTCATTTCATCTACATATGCATGGCTCATTTCATCATCTCCTCCGAAGATTATGTCATCTACAAACACTTAACAGATCAGAATCTGATCACCTTCAGGTTTCAGGTATATGTTACTATCCTCACTTGTTCTTTGAAATTCTATTTTCACAAGATTACAGTGTAACCATTCATACCATGCCCTTGGTGCTTGTTTCAATCCATATAGGGCCTTGTCTAATCTATACACCATGTTAATATCTTCTTATAAGGCAAACCCATCCGGTTGCTCAATACACACTTCCTCTTCTAGGATTCCATTCAAGAATGTAGACTTCGCATCCATCTAGTATACCTTAACTTCCTTGAATGCTGCAAATGCAAGTAGCATTCAGACACCTTCTAGTCTACCCACAGGAGCCAAGGTTTCTCCATAGTCTTCTCCCTCTTCCTGAGCATATCCCTTGCATAAAAGTCTTGCCTTGTTCCCCACAACTATGCCTTCTTCATTTAGCCTATTCCTGAAGACCCATTTGGTACCTATTACATTCTTGTGTTTTGGTTTGGGTACCAAGGACCATGTTGCATTCTCTTCTATCTAGTCTAGCTCTTCTTCCATTGCCTTTATCCAGTCTTCATCGGTAAGTTCCTCCCTAGTGGTCTTAGGCTCAAATTCAAAAATCATGCAAGAGTTCTCTTTCACCTTTCTTCTTGTGAGTATCCTTGCATCTTTATCTCTTATGGTCTGCTTTGGATCATGATGTAGTTTCACATATCTAGGAATGAATCTTGTTGGTTCTTCTTGGTTTTCCTCTTCTTCTTCATCTCCATCTTCTTCTTCACCTACTGTAGCTTCTACCGGTATAGGAACACTGAGGTCTTTGCTTGTTTTTTTCTTAACCGGTTCCCAAAAGGTTACACCCGGTTCATCTTCCGCTTTCTTGCTACAGGTTTCCTCAGGCTCCTTAGGGGATTCATCAACCCTGACATTGATACTCTCAACAAAATTTTAAGTCCTATTATTATAGCACTTGAGAGCTTTGCTCTTAGTTGAATATCCCAGAAATATTCCTTCATCACATTTAGCATCAAACTTACTCAAATGCTCACCTCTCTTGATATAACACTTACTGCTAAATACTTTCAAGTAACTAATAGTGGGAGTCATCCCAGTCCAATACTCGTAAGTGGTTTTAACTTTACCTTTCTTGATGAGTACCCAATTCATAGTATAGACTGCAATGCTCACCGCTTCTCTCCAAAAAGTGTGAGAAACCTTTCTTTGGATCACCATAGTTCTGGCTACTTCAACTACAATCATGTTATTCCTTTCTATTATGTCATTCTATTGTGGTGTCCTTGGGGTAGAAAACTGCCTCTTAATGTCATTCTCTTCACAGTACTTGTTGAATTCATGAGAAGTGAATTCACCTCCTTGAGCGGTTCTAAGACACTTTATTCTTCTGTTGCTCTCCTTCTCAACCAATTCTCTAAAGGCTTTGAACTTTCCAAATGCCTCAGACTTGTCTTTCAAGAATGTGACCCACATCATTCTTGAGGAGTCATCGGTAAGAATCATGAAATACCGATCTCCCTGAATACTTCTTGTTTTCATAAGACCACACAGATCGGTGTGAACAAGATCAAGTAAGTTCTTTGCTAAAAAAGACTTACCTTTGAATGTTGAGGAAGACATCTTCCCAAGTTGACATTCTCTGCATAAAGCATTCTCCGGTTTGTTTAGCAAAGGCAATCCTCTTACTACCTTCATCTTACTAGCCTTTACAATATTATCAAAGTTCATATGAGAAAGTCTCCTATGACATATCCAAACTTCACCATCAGACACCAACTAATCTTGACATTCAGCTAAAACAAGTTAACTCTCATCTGCTTACCAATGGCAATAAGTTCACCACTCTTTCCAATTATACTGCAAACTCCACCTTTGAACTCCAAAATGAGTCCTTTGTCATTTAGCTGAGCAACACTCAAAAGGTTGTACTTAAGACCTTCTACCCAGTAGACATCATCCGCACTGCTATTTCCATTTAATGATATGGATCCTTTACCTTTTACCAAGCAAGGTGCATCATTGCCAAATCTGACAACACCTCCATCATATTCTTTTAGAGACAGAAACTTTCCCCAGTCACCAATCATGTGGTGAGAACAACCACTATCAATAATCCACTCATTAGAGTTGTCAATGCAAGAGACAAGTGCTTTCTTGTCAGACACTTCTTCCTTTACAGCTACAAACACTATGTCCTCATTCTCTTCATCCTCAAATTCTTCATTAGTAACTCCTTCATCCACTGCAACAAGACAATTTCTTCTATTTCCTCCTTTATACTTTCTAAACGTCTCTGATTTATCCTTATTGTCATTGTTAGGACAATTAACAGCTATATGTCCTATCTTATTGCAAGAGAAACATTTTAAAGCAAGCTTACCTCTATATTTTCTGGTGCCTTTTGGAAGTCTCTTGGCAAGAAGAGCTTCAAACTCCATTAGAATCTCTTCATCATCCATATCTCTGCATTGCTTGGATTCATAACTAGTACTTACTTCTTTTCCTTTTTTGGTTGGTGCAACAGATGCTCTAAAGGCTAACTTAGTCTTCTAAACACTACTATCATAGCGATTCAACTCATATGCAGTCAACTTTGCAGTGATAGAGTCTAAGGATACCTTGGTTTTGTCAATAGACCTTAGCTCTTGAATAGAAACAACTCTGATTGCATAGACCAGTAAAAATGATCTCAAAACTTTACTGACAATGGTGGCATGTTCAATTGTTCCACCAGTGCTCTTGATATCTCCAACCATAGTCTTGATCCTTATGCCATATTGCTAAATGGTTTCCCCTTCAACCATCCTCATGTCTTCAAATTTTCCTCTAAGGCTCTCTTCCTTAGCTTTCTTGACATGTTCATCACCACCATAAATGGTTTCCAATGTGTCCCATACATCATTGGGATTTTCCTTATCTTGTACATCAATGAACTCAATATCAGACAGACTACTAATAAGGGCTTCCATGACTTGCCCATTTTCTTGAATCTCTCTTTTCTAATCATCGTTTAGAGTTCTAGTGTGTATTACATAGGCATTCTCAACATAGCTCTAGTGTTGAGCACCGAAACTCTTGATATAGATCTTCATTTTGTCCTTATAGATTTAGAAGTTATCTCTATTGAACTTAGCACCTTCCCTCTTCATCATTAAGGCAGGATCTTTTACCTCAAGCGATTAAGCTTATATCACCGAGGACTTGGAGTTGCTGTGATACCAATTGATGAATAATGATGAACAACAAATACCCTAACTGGTACTGAGAGGGGGGTGAATCAGTACATACAAAATCTTCTCCACAACTTATCAAGTTAAAACAATGCTAACCGGTTGTCTTCATAATTGAACTTAACCATGGCAATACCAGTTAAATATAGTAAGACTTCATACAGCTTAAACCAGTAAAACTAAATACTTCAAATATCATTCAACACTTGATAACTACTTCACCCTTATACATATGAAAGTGTTGTATTAGTAATACCATAACAATTAGCTTTGCATGCATAATAACTTAAACAAGAATATTGAATCATCACATGAAAAATGCACAACTCATGACACACAGATTTTTCACAAGGAAACCCAAATAGGAAATACCATGGTTGGGATCAATACCCATAAGTGTGTTTTGAACTCTTTTGAAGCTCGCTCTGTTAGGAGCCTAGTCTGGTTAAAGACTTTACAATAAATTTCTGCTAGGAACCGATCCTATTAAAGATCACCCGGTTAAGGGATGGCTATATACCCTATTAAAGGTTACCTCGCTAGAGGATTTAAAGAACTCAATGAACTTGAGTCACCTAGTTAGTGTTGGCATATGTGCAGAGCATGATATTGTATGTTGTCATTGACGTCAATATGCTGAAGTATGAACCAGTATATTGAAGCAAGCTAGTATGAACTGGTATATTGAAGAAAGCAAACTAGCAAGAGAACCAGTATGATGATGTGAACTAGTATATGTGAAAAGGTGAAGCGGTACATTTTTTCAAGGACAACAAGTATGTTGGAATGAGAACTGGTATATGAAAGTTTTGTATCGGGGTTTCATTTGGTATGACTAGCGGCTAGTAGTCTCAACTTTAGGGTTTTTGGTTGATGCAATCCAAGCTTGTGTAACTCAACCAATGACATCTTGTGATGAGTTAGCATTATAATGAAGATCAGATAGTGTTGCCACATCAGCCTTGTGTGCCTGAAGGATTTACTTGAGGATCTTGCATGGAGATTGATCCTATCTACCTCAGGAATGCATAAAGTCTCTCTAAATGGTGGAGAATGCGTGATGGGTTATCAGCTTCCTAAAGCGGCAAAGAATGAATGTTGGAGAATGTCTTGAGATCTATTAAAGACTATTGTATTCAATGCAATATGATTAACGGTCAAGATTGAACTGATTGAATTGTAAAACCTAAATGTTTAGGGTCTAGGGTTTATGCTACCGACCTATCTATTTCCTATAAGGTCGATGATGTTTTTCATTTTGAAGTTGTTGGCAAATGTTATGTGTGTATCCTAGTGAGTGATACTTGATTCTTGCTAGACCAAAGAAGTGTGGTGATACCTATAGAGTGTGATTGTAGAAGAAAAGGAGCTAAGGTGGATCTGCCTTGGCATTGAGTGTTGTTATCAGATCAGTGTATTACCTATTGACTTCTAACCATTTCAGCAGTTGGAAAATCCCTTAACCGGGTAGCTTTAATAGGATTTTGTGTAAATCCTTTAATAGGGTGACTCAATTCAATGAGTTCTTAAAATCCTCTTGTGAGGTAACCTCTAAGAGGGTTTTAACCTTTAACCAAGTATTTAGCCATCCCCTAACCGGGTGATCCCTAGCAGAACCTATTGTAAAAGTCTTTAATTGGACTAGGCTCCTAATAGAGCGGACTTCAAAAGAGTTCAAAGAATAGCTTGTGGGTATTCATCCCCACTATGGTTTTTCTTAGTTGGGTTTCCACGTGAAAAATCAGTGTGTCATGTGTGATGCCTTTCATGTGATGGTTTAGTGTTTTATGTCAAAGTGGTAAAACATGTTGAACTAGCAGTCATTATATTTCTCAGAAACATGGGTGCTCAACACTGGAGCTATGTTGAGAATGCTTATGTTATCCCTACTGGTACTCTCACTGATGATCAAAAGAGAGAGATTCAGGAGAATGGCCAAGTCATGGAAGCCCTAATCAACAGTCTATCTGATATTGAGTTTATTGATGTTTAGGATAAAGACAATCCCAAAGAAGTATGGGATGCTCTTGAGAATATCTATGGCGGTGATGAGCATGTGAAACAAGATAAGGAAGAGAGCCTTAGGGGAAAGTTTGAAGACATGCAGATGGTTGAAGGAGAGACCATTCAACAATATGGAATAAGAATCAAAACTGTTGTTGGAGACATCAACAGTGCAAGAGGTAAAATAGATGATTCCACTGTTGTTAGCAAAGTCTTGAGATCCTTATTACTGGTCTATGCAATAAGGGTTGCTACTATTTAGGAGTTGAGGTCTATAGACAAGACAAAGGTATCCCTAGACTCCATCATTGCCAAGTTGACTATATATGAGCTAAATAATTATGATGGCAATATTCAAAAGACTAAATCAACCTTTAGAGTATTTGTTGCACCATCTAGAAAGGGAAAAGAAGCAAGTACCAGTTGTGAACCAAGACAAAGCAGCGAAATGGATGATGAGGAGATCCTGATGGAATTTGAAGCTCTTCTTGCCAAGAGACTTCCTAAGGGAACTGGTAAATATAGAGGTAAGCTCCCTTTGAAATGCTTTTCTTGCAATAGGATAGGACTCATAATGGAGATAATAAGGACAAACCAAAGGACTTCAAGAAGTTCAAAGCAAGAAACAAGAGGAATTGTTTTGTAGTAGTCGATGAAGGTATCACTGATGAGGAATCAGAAGATGAAGAAAGTGAAAATATTGTGTTTGTAGCAGTCAAGGAAGATGTGTCAGACAAAACGGCTCTTGTCTCCCGCTTTGATAATTCTTGTAGATGTCTAAAAATGGTCAACACTTGTGGAGTCATACTTTAACATTTGCGCATTGCCTTATTTTAGGGTTCTTGCATCACATTAACATTTCTTCTATGTTGCGCACTTGGTCTTTATCATTTGCGAGCATCAAGTCCTTCTTTTGTATTCCTCATTTTCATTGCTTTCGAATTAGGTCTTTTTGATAGCAATCTTCAGTCATGATTTTGGTTGATCTTATCCTATCGCATCATGGTGCGTGCTCATTTATCATCATTTTGGACATCGTCAATCCTAATCAATGATAGAATTAGGGTTTTGTCCTTGTCAATCTCATCATTTTGTGATTGATTCATCATCGATCCTTGTCCTTGTCAATCTTGTCATTTTGTGATCGATTCGTCATTGATCCTTGTCCTTGTCAACCTTGTCATTTTGCAATCGATTCATGATCGATCCTTGTCCTTTTCAATCATGTCAATTTGGATCGATTAGTCATTGATCCTTGTCAATTGGCGCCTATCAATTTGATCTCCTTGTCAATCTTGTTCAATTTGTCATTGATTTTTGTCAACCAATCTCAATCATTTATCAACATTGGTCCTTTGTTAATCAGGAATCATGATCGAACCTACATTAATTTCTTGTTGTCTTGACCTAATTCCTTGTCCTCTTATTTCTAGGGTTTTATGATTTGTTCATTTAATCCTTTTCTTCTTCTTTGTGGGTTAAATAGATCTATTTATTTAGTCCCAAGTCTCTTTCATGAATTAATTAATGGATGAAAACCTATTAATTAATTCACCTAATTTCTATTTCTCCTATTTTCTTTAATTTTTCTAATTTTTCCTCTATATTCATTCCCTCATTTTCTCCTATGTTTATGCTTCCATTTGTTGCAGTCATGGAGGCTATTTTCTCTCTTCCCTTTTGTCATGGGAATGGCATTTCAATCTTGTCATAATTTGTCATAATTTGGCATTCTTTATTTGAATTTCCTTTCAAATCCCTTAATGCTAATCTTGTCCTCTCTCCAATTTGTCTATAAATTTGATGATTTTCTTCAATGAATGAGTCAATCACATTTTCGAGTAACCTTACACTGCAAATTTCAACAACAATTTGCTTTCCACTTGTATTTTGCACTTGTAGGTGAGATCCACATCAAACTTTAAGGTGAAAGAAGAACAATGGAGGAACAATGAAGGAGATACAGGATTTGGTTTGCATTTTATTTCATCTTCATGCCTTTATTGAATGTATTAGGATTTCTTATCATTTCAATCTAGTTTTTGTGGTTGAACTAGTTTAATATTGCTTTGATGCATTCCATTTTCCTAGTTACATTTTCTGGTGAACCCGATGTGAACTAACCCCTTAACCATGTTTTGAATGCTTTTGAGTTGTTTGCAGGTGAAAAACTCAAGAAACAGGGTGACTTAGAGGTTTCTGGACACTTCTGTGCCTGTGTTGAGGCATTTTGCGCCTGTGTTGAGGCATTTTTCTCCTATGTTGATGGGTTCTGTGCCTATGTAGATGTGTTATGCACTTGTGTTGAGGCATTATGCACCTATGTTGAGGCATTCTGCGCCTGTGCAAGGCCAGAAATAGAGGTGAAATCAGTTTTTTTTACTTTCAAATTTGTTTGTTTTCATTATGTTTCTTGCATTCTGGTTTTTCTTTGGTACTAATTCTCTGTGCAACATTTTGGTGTTACATGTGATGAAGACTAAAAATGCAACTACTAACAAATCTTATGCAGGACGCGGTCAAAGACTATCATTAAAACATCTTGCTTGCGATTTTTAAAGTAGTTGCACATTTTATTTCTTAAAGGTTAATGAACACCATGCATGCTTTGTCTATTTTTAATTTGATTGCATGTTTTAACCCTTAGAACTGGGCCTGCCTCCCAATTTGCCTGGTACTTTGCATAAGCATTGGTGAGAGGGAACGACCAAAAGTGGTGATGGGCTAAAACCAAGCTCTTCCGAACCACTCTAAATAACTGTGGATGCAACAAAAGTTGTAGACAACGGGTGCTGGAATGGTATTGCAATGATTTATTTGCCGGATCAATACCCACCCAAATGGATGCCCTTACTAGAATCTCTTATTTTTAGATGCCAAAATCCTTCTATATGTTGGCTCAAGCATTGTTATACGCACATGCCGAAGACACCTCTCATGTACTCCTCAGTTAGAGATAGAAAGTTCTTGGGAAGTGATGCCCCTTGAACTCTAAGCTTGGTATGCCTGAGACGTGAGTGCACTGTAAGGGGGAGCCAGTGCTACCAAGCGTCTAGCTATCCGACTGAGTGTTGTATTTTATGGTTAGAGGATTCAATAGATATTGCCCTTGCCAGCCATAGGATTTGTTGTGAATGTGCTTGATTGTCTTGAGTCAAAGTCAGACAAACATTTTTGTCTTTCATGATTGTCAAAAGTTAAATCAAAAACAAACTTTCAAAAGTGCTCATAATCAACTTGGGTTTTTAGAATCAAAAACCTTCAATTCAAAACAAAATCCAAACAAAAGTCCAAATTTGTCCAAGTATTCATCCAACTTTTGAACATGGCTTGTCAAAACATTGAATATCTTTGTTTCAAAATTCATGTCACTTTAGGCTAGGTTTTGCATAGTCCAACTTAGGTCCTAGGGCATATTGTCATCTCCCTTCATTTTAGTCCTTTTCATTGAAAGCATCCTCATTTTGCACTTAGGTTCAAGATAATTTCCCTAAGTTTGCATTTCATTGTCATATCCAAGCTAGATTTCCATTTAGGTGACATTCGTGCATTATCCTTGTCATGCTAAAATTAGGTCTTGCCTAGGTTGCATTTTGCATATTCCAAGTCATTGGTCTTCACATATCCTTATCATTGTATTGTCATCTTGTCTTGGCTTCATCTTGTCATATCATATCCTTAGATCATTTTCATGTCATATCCTAAGTCATCATTGCCTTCTTGCATTTAGTCTCAAAAATTTGGTTTGTCAAACTTGAAAAATCAAAACTTTGGATGATACCCTAAGTTGTTGTTGGGGAGTCTTGACCTTGTCTAAAATTTGTCCTTTTATTAATATCATTTTTGTCAAACCTAGCTTAGTATCCAAGCATATAGGTGAGATATTGTCAATTTGTCCTATTGTCATTTGGTCCTTTGTCCTTTAAGGTCTTGGCTTCATTTCAACTTCCCAAGGTTGAGTCTTTAGGTTTGCATTCCAAAAAGTTTGTCAAAATCTTGAAAAACAACAAAAAACATAGGTTGCATTTTCATCTATTTAAGTTGCATTTAGTTGCATATCATACATCATCCTTTTAAAATCAAAAATCCCAAAAACATTGCATAGTGACATGTCTATTGAAACAAGGTTCCAAGCACCAATGATGCAACAAAGTTTGACGTATCAACCGACAATGCAATCGAATTTTAATCCAAGGCAATCATGATTATATCCAACCCAACAACAAGGCAATATTGGTCAAACTTTTTATGATGAAACAAGGCTCCAAATACAAAAACTAGAAGAAAAACTAGTTCGAGAAAAAGAGATCTTGGAACAAAAAGTGAAAAATAGTGAGAACATTAGATCCCAAATGTCCAAAACATTTAAAAAATTTCAAGGTCCAAATCCAAAATTTGAGCCAACTGATGTAAAAGCTCTTATTGAACGATCAGACATACCAGCTCTCATCTCTCAAATAGAGATGATGAAACAATTTCAAAAAACAAGCACAAATTTCAATCAAGTCCCAAATCAAAATTCATTTGGTCATATTTCATTCAATCAAATCTTGAATCAACAACATATCCAATAGACACAACCAATGGTCCAACATATACAACCAACACAACCAATGGTGGAATATCAACAAGTTCAACCAACATATCAATGTCAACAAGCACAACCAAACATTCAAAAACAAAGGTTGCAACCCACACCAAGCCAAGTTTCAAACATGTCGGAAAAATTGAACCAAGTCCAATATCAAAACATGACATCAAACTAAAACCAAGTTCAAATTCTAGATACAACTATGTCAAAACCTCAAAAGAAAGGTGGCCTTATTGCAAGGATCTTAAGGAAATTACCAAGTGAGTTCTTTGAGGAAGATCAAGATAAAACACTTATGTCTAGCAATGCCTCATCCCCCCATAAACGAATTGACTCTCCAGTGGCATCTATCCCTACACCTTTAGAAGTTTCCCAAGAACCTTTCATATTGTCCTCATCAAACAATACACCCAAGGATGAAATTATCCAAGGGCTATCCATAATTGATTGCCAAGATAATCCAATTCATGATGCGCATCCTTGTCATGTTTCAGAAATACAAGACCCAATGCCACCATGCACTTTATTGCCATTACCTATTTTAAAGGACCCCATTCGAAGTCCCTCTTCCTCATGTTCAAGCATTGATTCCTTGCCAGAATCCATCACAAATGTTCAAAGTGCATTTCCTTCATGCCAAAACATTGATCCTTGTCAGAATCCCCCATGCATATCCAAAGTCCAACCCCATGTCAAGAGGATAATTTAGAGCATGAAGAAATGTGTCTTAAAAAAGATCAAGATCAAGATCTTGAAACCTTATCATCCCATCCAATTGTTGATCAAGATCCCATTTCCCTAGACACTCGCAATGATTCACTTATTCCTATCAATTCTATCCAAGAACACAATGTCCTTTCAAATCCCATTGACATTCCACTTCCTAAGAAAGATCAAGATATCCCTTCCATCCTTTCCGACGATCCCATTAAAAGTCAAGAGCAAAGCACCTTTAAAGAGGATTCCAATGATCTTCCTCCTTGTCAAGATCAAATTATTCCTTTAAATCCTCCACAAGATCCTTTTGTTCCTCCATCTCCTTGTCTTAATTCTCCATATACACTCCAAGATCTCATTTCTTTTGATGATCCCATTATTGCTCCCATTCCATCTCTTGAAGAACCTGTCATTGAACCATGTCCACTACACAATCCTAGTCCCCCTCATGATCCTAATCCCCCTCATGATTATAATGTGTCAGTGCAAGATGTGCATGAACCCTTGACATGCATAATGGGTTCTTCCACTTTGGTGCAATCCGATCCACTTCAAGATCTCATTATTTCTCTCATATCATATCCACCTCATAATAGACTCGTGTCTTCTTCCCAAAGAAAAGAGTATCCTACAAGTCAAGATATTCATAAAGGCAAAGGAGTAGATCTCCATAAGCAAGAATCCCTTCATGTTAAAGAAAATATTAAGGGTCATGGCCTCAGTGAAATTCCTCAAGATGTGGGTACCCCTCATAAATCCAACATCCCTTAAAAATCCAAACATATCCCTTCCCCTTTATCCCTTCCATCCATCTTAGGTCCTTATCATATCCCTGCGTCCTATATGCAAGGTCAACAAAGGAACATATATTTGAGTAACTTCCATCCATGCAAAAGACCTCCACTTCATTCCTATCCATCCATGCATTCCTTTCCCTCTCCAAGCAATTTGGATGCCAAGCATAAAAGTCATAAGTCTAAAAATCCACATGTATTCAAGGATCAACATGTCCAATCTAATCAACATGTCAAAGAAAAGAAAAATATGATCCAAAAAGAAAAGGAAATATCCAAAAGGCCATAAAGGCCCATTGAGCAAAATAAAGCAAAGTCAAAATATATATGGGTTCCTAAATCCCTTATGCAAGCAATGCACTCCAATGAACCACAAAAGCATGAAAAATAAAAAACCATGTGGATCCCTAAGTGGCTCCTTGAAGCACAAAAGCCTAAAGAAACAACCAACTTGGCATCCAAAGTTGCTATTCCTCCATCCAACCCTCTCAAATTTGTTCCTCCATCACCTTCTTCATCCATTTTGGGCCCTTATGTCCCAAAATCCCAAGCTATTCCTCCATCCAAATCTCACAATCTGAGATTCATTTTTCCTCCATCAATCCATCACCCCTCAAGGTGTGTTCCAATGTTGATCTTGCCTTCATTTCCATCCAGTGAAGACCAATTCTTCCAATACCGTATCCATTATCCAATGCATATTTTCCATCCTTCGATCCCTTTGATCCCATCCTTTGCATAAATCCTTGCCTTAGTTTCATCTCATTTTCCATGTCCTTATCCTACCAACATCTTTGAGCATACTTTTAAAGGTCATGGTCCATTTATTTCAAGGCTACTATCTAAACAAAAAGATGTTTGAGTCATTCTTCCATCCCCTATCATGTATCCATTTTCGACTAAAATGTCAAAATCAAAAAAAAAAAAAGTGAAAAAAAGAAAAAAAGAAACAAGGGAAAAAGTAAAGCAAAAATAATTCGTCAATTGGTGAAAACTTGGCAAACAGGCACCTTGGGCAAGTACCATGATGAAAACTTGGCAAACAGGTGTCATGTGTAATCCATGAACTTCTTCCATACCATACTTGGGGACAGGTTTTATCCTATCATATCCTTTTGTCCTTCATTGTTCCATTATCCTACCGAACCCTTGTCATTACCCTTTATATCCTATTGTCCCTCATGTCTAGTTTCCCTTTCCACCTTTGAACTTGACAAGGCTGAGGATCATCATGAGAATCTTGCATCTTGTTTGCATCTTTTAGTCCATCATAGCTTTTGGTCCTTATCCATTTTCCTATTATAACCTTTTATCCATATTCCCTAGCTTATTGCAACTTTCTGCCACTATCCCTTAGCCTACCCCGACCTTCAGTCCATGTCCCTTATCCATTCTTGGTCTTGCTTATCCTATCCATATCTTATCACTATCCATACACTCTTTTTCATTCCTTGATCTTGATCTGACATAAGTAAATGAAATGCAAAACATTTTTTTCAAAACCTCTTGACATGTCCCTCATGCCATGTCACTACTTTACATTGTCATATCTAATCTTTTGTCCCATCATGCAATAGCCCTTGAAAATTGCATCTGTATTGTCTCCATAATAAAAGACCTTTGTCTTCCCTCTATCCACCAACATTTTAGCAAGCCTATTTATTCACCTGTCATATTCCTTGCCTTTCTAGACACTGGAGGCAAAATCATAAAAAAAATCCAAAAAATTTGAAAAATGTCCTGAAAAAATCCCTAAAAATCATATAATGTCTTGAAAAAATCCCTAAAAAATCAAATAATGTCCTGAAAAAATTCCCTAAAAATCATATAATGTCCTGAAAAAAACCTAAAAATCAAATAATGTCTTGAAAAAATCCCTAAAAAGTCAAATAAAGTCCTGAAAAATTGAACAAAAAAATTGTAAAAAACTCGAAATTCCTACAAAGTGAAAAACATCAAAATCCAAAAACAATTTCTTTGGCATTTTGCATTTTGTCAATAAATGGTCCCCTTTATGTATAGACAGATTGTTGAGCATACATCCAACGACAATCAATCAAACATTGTGCTTTAAATGAAATCATGCATTAACAGATGAACTGTTTGACCAAGCAAGCATTCAACCTGATCACAGTTGTCACATCAATCCAAATAGCATCAACATTACCATTGGTCTTTGTCAACATTATCGTTGGTCTTATATAGGGTGTGGTATAATCAAAACCAGACTGTGTCCTATCTTTGACGGGGTATCGCATTCCCTGAAACCAAACAGCATGATCATTCTTGTTCTCCACTTTTGACAATGATGATCAGACTGTTTGTTTGACTTGGTTGAATTTGTGCATCTCATCTTTTTACTGATTTATCTTTGGCTTCAATCATGTTCCTATGTTGCTCGATGATGTCACTGAGTGATTTAGAGTGACCAGGATGGTTCATGGTCCCTTTCCTTTTTTTGTTGTGTTTGCTATTTGTGGAATGTTTGTCACAAACTGGGGCAACTATATCATTGGGTGTCTGTGATAAGTATGTTCGCTTTGTGAATGCCACACAGACCTCGACCCTTGATGTATGCACCCTAGGATGCTTCACTCATTCCTTGTGTGTGATGTGTTTGTCTTTTGCAAAAGGGGTTGCATTCCAGCTCTGGCCTTCAATGCCATGATGCTCTGCATCCACTTTGCTATAATAAATAAAGGTTCTCACCTACTTATGTGCATTTGTGAAAGCAAGTTTTCCTTCATCTCTAACTGTCCTCTATCTAATTTCTTCTTACTAACAATTCTTCCGTCAATCTGGTCATGGTCTTTTGCACCTTCCACTGATTGTCCTTTGTGCATCCGACCTTCGATTTTTGCTCCGTTCAAACCTATCGTTTTCTATCATTCTTATCGATCACTTGGCCTCTTTTTTGGATTTTTCTGGCCAATTCCTTGTGGGGGCATGCATATGTCATTGTTATTGTTCTTTGAAACAATGCTTAGAATTGCATTGTCTCAAAGAGGGGCAAAAATGCATGTCATTATTGTCTGGGGCATTTTCATTATTGTTCTTTGAAACAACGCTTATAATCGTATTGTCTCAAAGAGGGGCAAAATGTAGACGTCTAAAAATGGTCAATGCTTGTGGAGTCATACTTTAACATTTGTGCATTGCCTTATTTTAGGGTTCTTGCATCGCATTAACATTTCTTCTATGTTGCGCACTTGCTCTTTATCATTTGCGAGCATTGATTCCTTCTTCTGCATTCCTCATTTTCATCGCTTTCGAATTAGGTCCTGTCGATAGAAATCTTTAGTCATGATTTTGGTCAATCTTATCCTGTCGCATCATGGTGAGTGCTCATTTATCATCATTTTGGACATCGTCAATCCTAATCGATGATAGAATTAGGGTTTTGTCCTTGTCAATCTCATGATTTTGCGATCGATTCATCATCGATCCTTGTCCTTGTCAATCTTGTCATTTTGCGATCGATTCGTCATCGATCCCTATCCTTGTCAATCTTGTCATTTTGCGATCGATTTGTCATCGATCCTTGTCCTTTTCAATCATGTCAATTTGGATCGATTAGTCATTGATCCTTGTCAATTGGCGCCTATCAATTTGATCTCCTTGTCAATCTTGGTCAATTTGTCATTGATTTTTGTCAACCAATCTCAATCATTTATCAACATTGGTCCTTTGTTAATCAAGAATCATGATCGAACCTGTATTAATTTCTTGTTGTCTTGACCTAATTCCTTGTCCTCTTATTTCTAGGGTTTTATGAATTGTTCATTTAATCCTTTTCTTCTTCTTTGTGGGTTAAATAAATCTATTTATTTAGTCCTAGGTCTCTTTCATGAATTAATTAATGGATGAAAACCTATTAATTAATTCACCTAATTTCTATTTCTCCTATTTTCTTTAATTTTTCTAATTTTTCATCTAAATTCATTCCCTCATTTTCTCCTATGTTTATGCTTCCATTTGTTGCAATCATGGAGGCTATTTTCTCTCTTCCCTTTTTTCATGGGAATGGCATTTCAATCTTGTCATAATTTGTCATAATTTGTCATTTTTGATTTGAATTTCCTTTCAAATCTGTTCATGCTAATCTTGTCCTCTCTCCACTTTGTCTATAAATTGGATGATTTTCTTCAATGAATGAATCAATCACATTTTCAGGTAACCTTATATTGCAAATTTCATCAACAACTTGCTTTCCACTTGCATTTTGCACTTGTAGGTGAGATCCACATCAAATTTGAAGGTGAAAGAAGAACAATGGAGGAACAATGAAGGAGATATCTGCATTGGTTTGCTTTGATTTCATTTGATTTGAATATCTTGTCTTTATGTCTTCATTGATTGGATTGGGATTGCTTTCATAGCAGCTTTAGGTTTTGTGGTTGTCCTAATTGCTATTGCTTTTATGATTTTCAATTTCCTAATCTACAATTGCAATGAGTGGATTATTGATAGTGGTTGTTCTCATCATATGAGTGGTGACCGGAGTAATTTTCTATCTCTGGAAGATTATGATGGTGGTGTGGTCCGTTTTGGTAATGATCCACCATGTATGGTAAAAGGTAGAGGATCCATCTCTCTGAATGGAAAAAGCAGTGCTGATAATGTGTATTGGGTAGAAGGTCTTAGACACAACCTTTTGAGTGTTGCCTAGCTAAATGATAATGGACTCACTCTGGAATTCAAAGATGGAGTGTGCAAAATCAAAGGAAAGAATGGTGAACTAATGGCCATCGGTATGCAAACCAAAGGTAACTTATTTCAGTTGAATGCAAATATTAGTACATGTCTAATGGCTAAGTTTGATGATAGCTGGATATGGCATAAAAGACTGCCATGTAAACTTTGATAACATTGTGAAGGCTAGTAAGATCAAGGCAGTTAGAGGATTTCTTGTGCTGAGCAAACTGGCAAATCCTTTGTGCAGAGAGTGTCAACTGGGAAAATGTCTTCCTCAACCTTCAAAGGTAAATCTTTCACTACAGACAATTTACTTAATCTTTTCCATACTGATTTGTATGGTCATATGAAAACTAGGAGTGTGCAGGGAGATAGGTACTTTATGATTCTCACTAATGACTACTCAAAAATGATGTGGGTTACATTCTTGAAAGACAAGTTTGCAGCTTTTAGAAAATTCAAAGCCTTCAGAGCACTAGTTGAAAAAGAAAGTGGTAAGAGGATTAAGTGCCTAAGAACTGATTAAGGAGGAGAATTTACTTTCGGTGAATTCAATAAGTACTGTGAAGAGAATGATATCAAGAGGCAATTGTTTGCCCCCCGGACTCCAAATTGAAGCAGCCAGAACGATGTTGATTCAAGGGAAGGTTGCTCAAACCTTCTGGAGGGAAGTGGTGAGCACTGCAGTCTACACTATGAACCGGGTACTCATCAAAAAGGGTAAGGATAAAACACCTTATGAGCATTGGACCAGTAAGATTCTAGTAGTAAGCTACTTTAGAGTGTTTGGTAGCAAATGTTATATCAAGAGGAGTGAACATCAGAGCAAGTTTGATGCAAAATGTGATGAGGGAATATTTCTAGGGTATTCCACAAAGAGAAAATCTCTCAAATGTTTCAACAATAGGACTCAAAGAATTATTGAAAGTATCAATGTTAGAGTTGATGAAACCTCTGAGAAACCTGAGGAAATCGGCAGCAAGAAAGTGGTAGATGAACTAGTAGTAACCTTTTGGGAATCGGCTACAAAACAGCCTAGTACCAGTAGCAGTGCTCCTACACTAGTAGATGTTGATGTTGATGAAGATAAGGATGAAGAATAAAAGAAAGAGGAAACAACCAAGATCATTCCTAGGTATGTAAAGTTTAATCATGATCCAAAGCAGATCACAGGAGATAAGGATGCAGGAATTCTTACAAGAAGAAAGGTCAGAGAAAACTCTTACATGATCTCTAAATTTGAGCCTAAAAAATTTAAAGAGGCACATAAAGATGAAGACTAGATCAAGGCAATGGAAGAGGAACTTGACCAGATAGAAAAGAATGGTACATGGTCTTTGGTACCCAGACCTGAGCATAAAAATGTCATTGGCACCAAATGGGTTTTTTAGAAATAAGCTGAATGAAGATGGCACAATGGTAAGAAACAAAGCCAGACTTGTGTGTAAAGGATATGCTCAAGAAGAAGGAGAAGACTATGGAGAAACCTTTGCTCTAGTAGCTAGATTGGAAGGAGTTTGTATGCTTCTTGCATATGCATCTTTCAAGGGATTCAAAGTATATCAAATGGATGTAAAATCTACATTTCTGAATGGAATACTTGAAAAGGACGTGTATATAGAGCAACCAGATGGGTTTGCCCTATTAGAAGATAGTGACATGGTGTGTAGGCTACATAAATCCTTGTATGAATTGAAGCAGGAACCTAGAGCATGGTATGAATGCTTTCACTCCCATCTTGTGAAGATTGGATTTGAAAGAACAAGTGAAAATAGCAATATCTATTTGAAATCACAAGGAGATCAGATTCTAATCTGTGAAGTATTTGTTGATGACATAATTTTTGGTGGAGATGACAAGATGAGTCATCTTTTTGTAGATGAAATGAAGAAGGAATTTGAGATGTCACTTATAGGGGAGATTAAGTTCTTCATTGGACTACAGATTCAACAAATGAAAGATGGAACCTTTATCACTCTGTCCAAGTATGTGAAAGAGGTGTTGAAGACCTTTGGCATGGAAGATAGCAAACCAGTTGGTACACCAATGGTGACCAGTTATAAATTATCAAAAGAGGATGACTCGGTGTTGGTAAATGAGAAGGAATACTGATCAATGATTGGTAAGTTGCACTATGTGGTACATATCAGACCAGACATTGTACATGCAGTGGGCATTATTGCACGGTTCTAGAAAAGTGCAAGAGAATCCCACTTGGTAGTAGTCAAGCGGATTCTTAGATATTTTAAGGGAACTATTGACTATGGATTATGGTATCCATACAGTAATGATTTCAACTTGAAAGTGTTTATAGATGCTGATTGGGCTGGAAATGTGGATGACCAGAAGAGCACAACCAGTGGTACATTCTTTCTTGGTGGTAGACTAGCCTCATGGATGAGTAACAAGTAGAGTTGTATCTCTTAGTCTACAGAAGAAGCGGAATATGTTGCAGCATTTATGAACTGCACCAAGACAATTTGGATGAAGCATGTATTAAGTGGTTTCAAGGTTCTTGTATCTGAACCCATGAGTATATTCTGTGACAACACAAGTGCAATTAATATTTCTAAGAATCCAGTGTTGCATGATAGAACCAAGCACTTCAAGCTCAAGTATCATTTCTTGAGGGAGAAGGTTTAGAACAAAGAGGTTGTATTGGAACATGTTTCTAGTAAAGAGCAGTTAGCAGACATATTCACCAAACCTCTACCAAAGGCTACATTTACCTATTTGAGAGGTGAATTAGGGGTGCTTCCTCTTCAAGAGGTGAACTAAACATGTGTGCTCCACATCAGTTAGGTCTTACATTGATATATATTTTTTAGGATTGGTGTGTTGAAGTATGCTACTCCTTAGGGGGAGCAGCATAGTGGAACATAGATGTGTATGCCTTCACTTTGGCATTGTTGTCAAAGGGGGAGAAGATGTGAAGCAGAGAAGATATCTACAGTATTGGGGAGAAGATGTGATACAGAGAGATATCTTTGTATATTGTCATCAATGCCAAAGGGGGGGATTGTTGGCATATGTGCAGAGCATGATGACATGATGATATTGTATGTTGTCATTAATGTCAATATGCTGAAGTATGAACCGATATATTGAAGCAAGCTAGTATGAACCGGTATATTGAAGAAAGCAAATTAGCAAGAGAACCAGTATGATGATGTGAACTATTATATGTGAAAAGGTGAAGCGGTATGTTTGTTCAAGGAGAACCGATATATGAAAGTTTTGTATCGGGGTTTCATTTGGCATGATTATTGGTTGGTAGTCTCAACTTTAGGGTTTCTGGTTGATGCAATCCAAGCCTGTGTAACTCAACTGATGACATCTTGTGATGAGTTAGCATTATAATGAAGATCAAATAGTGTTGCCATGTCAGCCTTGTGTGCATGAAGGATTTCCTTGAGGATCTTTCATGGAGATTGATCTTATCTACCATGGGAATGCGCAAAGTCTCTGTAAATGGTGGAGAACGCGTGATGGGTTATCAACTTCCTGAAGTGGCAAAGAATGAATGTTGGAGAATGTCTTGAGATCTATTCAAGACTATTGTATTCAATGCAGTATGATTAACGATTAGGATTGAACCAATTGAATTGTAAAACCTAAATGTTTAGGGTTTAGGGTTTATGCTACCGACCTATCTGTTTCCTATAAGGTCGATGATGTTTTTCATTTTGAAGTTGTTGGCAAATGTTATGTGTGTATCCCAATGAGTGATACTTGATTCTTGCTAGACTGGAGAAGTGTGGTGATACCGATAGAGTGTGATTGTAGAAGAAAATGAGCTAAAGTGGATCTTCCTTGGCATTGAGTGTTGTTACCAGACCAGTGTATTACCTGTTGACTTCTAACCATTTCAACAGTTGGAAAATCCCTTAATCGGGTAGCTTTAAGAGGATTTTGTGTAAATCCTTTAACAGGGCAACTCAGTTCAATGAGTTCTTAAAATCCTCTTGCGAGGTAACCTCTAACAAGGTTTTAACATTTAACCAGGTATTTAGCCATCCCCTAACCGAGTGATCCCTAGTAGGGTCGGTTCCTAGCAGAACCTATTGTAAAAGTCTTTAACCGAACTAGGCTCCTAACAAGAGGACTTCAAAAGAGTTCAAAGAATAGCTTGTGGGTATTCATCCCCACTGTAGTTTTTCCCAGTTGGGTTTCCACATGAAAAATCAGTGAATCATGTGTGATGCCTTTCATGTGATGGTTTAGTGTTTTATGTCAAAGTGGTAAAACATGTTGAACTACCATTCATTATATTTCTGATGATAGATTACTTGTTTATGCATAAGGGTAAAGTGGAAATGAGAAATTAGATTGTATAGAGATCTAAGTGTTTACCAATTTATGTCTTTCATACTCTCACTGTGTTTTACTAGTAGTGCTCTATTTTGGACCGGTGTTATTGTTTACCAGTTGAGTGCAGTCTTTGCAGTCAAACCGGTTTAGGGAAAGTTTGTTTTGTTTGTACTGATTCATCCTCCCCCTTTCTCAGTACTAGTTTGGTACTAACTATTCATCATTAATTCATCAATTAGAGGATTTACAACAAGCCTATTAAAGCTACCCGATCAAGGGATTTTCCTTCTATTGAAATGATTAGAAGTCAACAGGTAAAGCTTTGATTTGATAACATCACTACTTGCTAAGGCAAATCCTTTTCAGCTCCCCTCCTCTACAATCACTCTTTGTAGGTTTCACACTCTAGTGTGGCAAGAATCTCAACATGTAGACACAAAAACAACATTTGCCAACAACAACAATACCAAAACTTATCGACCTTATAGACAAGAATTAGATCAGTAACCCTAAACCCTAAACCCTAAGTATTTTAGGTTTACAAATTCAAGCAGTCCAATCCTGACCATCCAAACACTTTACATAGAATGAAATGATCTAAACAGATCCCAAATCACTCTGCATCATCTGATCTTCACCACATCTAGAAAATAGTATCCCATCACACACTCTTCATACACTGCTCAGAAAATCGCACATTCCTGAGGTAGGCATTCAATGCATTCGATCTCCACATGCAAAATCCTTAAGGAAATCCTTCATGTGCATACAGCTAACGTGGCATCTTGATCCTTATTCTTAATGTTCACAAAACACCATTGGTTTCACCACACAGATCATACTGGAAACCCTAAAAATGAATAGAGATTACCAACCGGTTGTAACACTTAGTGAACCCCAACACCGCTCCACTCCATCCTGGTTGACCAAAACCGCTGCTAATCTTCATACCAATGCATACCGATGTACCTACTTGAGCACATACTGACATCAATGACAACATTCTCTATCACCGCTTCATCATATGCCAACAAATGTATGTTAGGACAAGTAGATGAAAATTGGCTATGGCACCAAATATTAGGACACATAAATTTTTATAACTTAGATGCAGTAAGCAAAAAGGGGTGTGTCAGGAATATTCCACCTATTATAAAACTAGTAAACATATTTTGCGATGAATGTGTAAAAGATAAGAAAACTAAAGTGAGCTTCAAAAAAAAAGAGCACAACACCTCAAGACCACTCGAAATTGTGCATACAAATATGTGTGGTGCAACTAGGACAAGAGCACTTGCAGGCGAAAGATATTTTATGCTCTTCATTGATGACTACTCAATAATGACATGGGTCACCTTTCTGCAAGATAAATCACAAGCATTTGCAAGATTCAAGATCTTTCAAAAGATTGTTGAAAAACAAAGTGGGTATAGGTTAAAGTTCCTAAGATCAGATAGGGGTGGAGAGTTTACATCAAATGAATTTAAAGATTATTGTGAAAAAAATGGAATTAGAAGGCAATACTCTGCTCCTAGGACACCACAGCAAAATGGTGTGGTAGAAAGGAAGAACAGGACAGTCAAGGAGATGGCCAGAACCATGTTAAATGAGGCTAGTTTGTCAGACACATATTGGAAAGAAGTTGTTCATATGGCTACATATACCTTAAACTGGTTTCAATTAAGAACAAACAACAAAATGATGCCTTATGAGTTATGGTATGACCAGAAGCCATCAGTCAAATACTTCAAAGTATTTGGAAGAAAGTTATTTATCAAGAAAGATATGGATGGTCTAGGAAGTTTTGACTCCAGGAGTGATGAAGGAATATTCCTTGGTTACTCATCTAGCATCAATGCCTACAAATGCTACAATAAAAGACTAAGAAGAGTCATTGAGAGTGTGCATGTAAAAGTTGATAAAGATATGCACAAAGGAAGTCAACCACATATTAACCGGTATGATAACTCCGGTGATGAAGATGATGAAGTTCAGTTAGATACTAAACCAGAGGTAGCATCCAAGAAGGCCCCCAACTGGTATGTATAGCTGAATCACCTAGAAGAGAAAATTCTAAGAAACAAGAGTGATGGTGTGCATAATAGAAGAAGACTTGCCCGGAATGATGAACAAGTCAACCTATGCCTCATGATTGAAGTGGAACCTAAGATATTCAATGAGGCCAGCAAAAGACAAGAATGGATGGATGCCATGGAAGCAAAACTGCAACAGATTGAGAAGAACAAGACTTGGGAATTAGTCCCTAGACTAGAAGATAAGAACATCATTGGCACTAAATGGGTCTACTAGAACAAGATGAATGAAGAAGGTAAGATTGTTAGGCACAAATCCAGACTAGTGTGCAAAGGATACTCTCAAGTAGAGGGGATTGACTTTGAAGAAACATTTGCATCGGTAGCTAGATTAGAAGAAATTAGAATGTTTCTAGCCTACTCTACCTACAAGGGCTATAAAGTATACCAAATGGATGTAAAGTCTGCCTTTGTAAATGGAAATTTGGAAAAAGAAGTGTACATGGAGCAACCATAAGGGTTTCTGCTACATGATGATGAGACATTTGTGTGCAAGTTGAAGAAGGCCTTGTATGGTCTAAAGCAAGCTCCTAGAGCATGGTATTAAAGATTAGATTAGTACCTGAAGGAGAAGGGATTCAGAAAGGGAAGTGCAGATAGAAATTTGTACATAAAGAAAGATGGGAATCACATGATCATTATGGTTGTATATGTAGATGACATTATCTTTGGAGGAAACAAGGGCATCCTCTGCAAAGAATTTGCTGATCAGATGTAGTCAGAATTTGAGATGTCAATGCTTGGTGAATTGACATACTTCCTTGGGTTGCAAATATTATAGCAAGATAAAGGAATCTTAATCTTAGAAATCATGTATGCAAAGGAGATGTTGAATAAATTTGAACTGAAAGAATGTAAACCGGTAAGTACCCCTATGCTAACCGACAACAAATTGAGCAAGAATGATGAATCACCAGTGGTGGTTCAGACTCTATATAGATCCATGATAGGTAGTCTACTATATCTAATTGCTTCAAGACTGATTATAGTTTAGGAAGTATGCATGGTGGCCACATTCAAAGTTGTAACCAAAGCAGTCACTTATGAATGCTATTAGCAAAATTTTTAGGTACCTACAAGGGATGCTCAACTATGGTTTGTGGTATCCTAAACAAGGGGATTTTATCTTGGAAGCATACACTGATGCTGATTGGGCAGGTTGCATTGATGATCGAAAGAGCACAAGTGGTGGTGCATTCTTTCTTGGTGACCGGTTGGTCTCATGGCTTAGCAAGACGTAGGACTCAGTCTCTCTATCTACTACTAAAGCTGGATACATTGCTACTCTCATGTGCTTTGGATGAAGCAGACCCTCAAAGGCATACAAGTAGGCATCACTGATCCCATTCTCATCTAGTGTGACAATTCTAGTGCAATCAACATTGCAAAGAATCCTATCATGCATTCCAGAAAAAGCACATTGCAATCAAGTATCACTTTCTCTGAGAGAAGGTTGAAGGACAGGAGGTAAGGATGGATTATGTTCCTACTGGTGAACAAGTAGCAACCATTTTTACCAAACCATTACCGGTAAGCACTTTGAGTACCTCCGACACAAGTTGGGAGTTGTGTCCTCTAGCCAGGAAGGCTTTATATGGTTTAGGGGGAGCTTGGCATGGATCAAAGTGGGAGTGCATAGTACCCTTTGTCATTATGTCAAAGGGTGAGAAATGTACCGATATGGAGTGTCTCGCGAGAAGTTGACATCAATGCCAAAGGGGGAGATTGTTGGCATTTTGGCATTAAGTTGTCATTGATGTCAACCGGCATGATGGATATTCACATGAATGTGAGAAGAAAGAATGAAGGCCTACAAGTAAGGTACAAATCAGTCTGAAGGTTGGTTGCTTGTTTATGATGAAGAGGCAAAATGTGAAAGTTGTCACAAACCACTAGAGGTGAAGATGTGTTACCGGTATAGTGTTCTCTACCAGTTGATAGAAGAAGAAAGTTCTACCAACAAAGGAATGTACTGGTATGATCTTGTTGGACCAACTATGAATTGGTGGGCCATGTCTTGATTGTTGTGATGCCATGTGGAGTAGAGGTGGCAAACAAGCTATGGTCGATGAAGCCCCATTGACAGGGTCATTGAAATAGATAATTGCCATTAATGAAACAACCACAAATCATGGGATTGTATATGATTGTTGTGGCTTGAGGAAGAAAGGATAAGGGAGAAAGATCAAGGAGTAGTTGGTGCCTAGATCAATGCAAATAAAATCCGATTCGAGAAGACCTCGAAAAGGAAATAGCTGAAGCATTTTACGTGTCGACGGATTTCAAGGCAGGAGATCTTATTTGAGATTGATATTTTTAGAAAATATGCATTGGATTATGGAAACCGTGTATAGATGCATCTTTGAAGGACAAGCGATTGATCCAAGACAGGCTAGATTGGAGCTCATGAAGATTGTGTCGGGAAGAGGAAACCCTAACTGCTCCGAAGTTTGAATTACTTTCTGGCGGGAAATCACGGATTAAAAAAAAGAGCAGAGATTGAATCAGAGGAGTTGATGTTGCTGAGAAGAGGAAGAGAAAAGAGAGAGAGTTATAAAAAGAGAATATTTGTAAGCCTCAGAAATAGCTGTAGGGTATGTGAGTAAGCATACCGGTGAGAGGATTCTACTGACATAACTATAGTTTTGCATTTGAGTCTAACCAGGAAGGTGTGGCAGAGAAGGCTACATCCAAGTGTGACACAATGTGTTGAGAGACTATAAGAGTGAGGGAGAGAAAGATTATAGAGGCCAAGAATCAGAGAAAGTAATCTCACAACCGACATTGTGAGATTTCATGAAGGAGAAAAGATTGTCAACCGATAGTGAGTTAGTTGATTGAAGAGTTGTAGAATTCATTTGCAACAAGAAGCCTTAATTGTTTTCAATAAGTATTTCAATATACATCACCAAGTTGAAGCTTGGTACACAGGTTGGTGCTCCTTGGTTTGGTGCCCTAAATTTTTGTAACCTGGTGTTTTATTTGTGAGGTTGGATTGGAGCAGTAGTTTCTAGTAGCATTTCTCACTAAGGTTTTTCCCATATTGGTTTTTCCTCATATATCTGGTGTTGTGAGTTGCATTTGTGTGTTTGATCTCTTTAGTTTTCCTTTTTGCTTTACCAGTTTGGTTACTTAGAGATTGAGTGCTTAAATAGTATTCTGAAGTTGGTTTGAAAGTTGAAAGAGTTAGGAACCACTAATTCACCCCCCCTCTCAGTGGTACTCTATGTTCAACAATTCCTCCTTGGACCATATTGCATAAACAACATTATTTTCTAACTTCCTACTAGAGTTGACCCCATGTACTACATTAAGTATTTCAACAAAGACTAATTTTGTTCCTAATTGACCTTCCACAACTCTTCGATATACCCATTGCACACCAAGATGCAATTGCTAGTTATACTAGTATTGCATCATTTCAAAGTTAAAAAAAGAATTGTTTTGTCTTTTTCTTTATTTTTATCTTTTTTATAACATGCTCTATAAACGATTTATTGTAACTGCTAAAATATTTATGTCATGCTTGAATTTTATGTGTAATAAAATCCATTTTTTTTAAATACTCGTCATGCTTGATTTATGTCATTGGGTAAAAGAAAACACTAAAAATTTCTTTTATATAAATAACTAATCAATTGTTTAATGCAATGATGGAAATATATTACTAACATAAAAAAAGATATTTTATAAAAAGGTCATATCATATCACTACTTGTATCTAGGTGGAAATCGTGAACAAGGGTGACTATGTGTATGGTTAGTCTCCCTGCATCAAGCAATGAGTTGTGTTTTGTATTTTATAATATAAACATTGCTGGTATTATGCTTCAATGGTAACACAATTATCTCTTGTTTCCACTTTAACATAACTCACAACAAGAGAATACATTTCTTCATTATTTTAAAATTATTCTTTACTATTAATGTTATTTTTTATTAGGATAAATAGGTTTTGAGGGGGGCCTTAAACCCTTTACAATAAAGAGCTGCAAACGAAGAATAAACTAGAATACTCATAGCAAACCATAGGTTTTCAAAAGAACCTAAAATCTACTAGACTTATGGGAGTCCAGATCCTAGAACAAAGGCTGAAAAAAGATGGAAACATAGAAACACAACAGCAACCAAACACCAAACACCAACCAAACACTAAGAATGCAACATTACAGATGAGGTTGGCAAAACAAACTCTAAATTGTTAGATACTAGATTAGTCCCAAAGACACTGAGAGGGGGGCTGAATCAGTGTCTAACTGGTGGAGAAAATATTTAAACTTGTTTGCAACTTTATAGCCTAAATTAATATACCAGTAAACAAGTAATAATGCAGTAAAGAGAAATAAGAGAGACAACATCAATGCACACCATAACACAAGATATTTTGGCGAGGAAACTAGTAGGGGAAAAACCTCGATTGGATTTGTGACCCACAATATTTACTCACTGACCAATATGAATAATATTATTGATACGGGTTAGTGCAAGAAGCTAAGTCCACTTTTTGGCCAAAAAGTGAAAGTGTTTTCCCTGATTTTCAGATTTTGTCTCATTTGAGCTTAAATTTTGAAACACTTAGAGATTGAATCTTGGAAAAAGTCAGTAATATAAAAGATAGCCCTCTAAGTGTACTTTCCAAATATGTAATTTATTTTAATACCCACATAATAAAAAATAACTTTTTGAATGGAGTTCTAAAAACTATGTTTTAAAAATGCCTGTTTCAAGACCATACCACGCATGTGTACAACCCACACTTTTTGACACAATTAAAATTATTTTCTCAAACCATTTTGGGAAATGATTTGTAACACACTGAAGATTGATGAACATATTTTTCTATATTTTTTTTAATTAATTTTTTAATGACCGTAATTATCTTTATAAAAATTTGATGTGTACGACCCACATAATTTGACATAAACTTAAATTTTTTTATTTTTTATTTTTTTTAAATAGAAATTTTTTTTGTGTAGATTGATCGCATAATTTTTTTTTCAAAATTCACTAAAATAGAAAAGTTATTAAATTAACAAAATTAGTTAATATTTCATGTTTCTCGACCCGATTTAGTATAAATTACATGAAAAATAGTTAAAATAATCAATATTTAAATAAATTTATGTATTTAGAATCGAGACAGTATAATATGAAATGGGTTTTAATTTCATATAAAAATTATCTAATTAGAGGCACGAAAACTATTTCAGAATTTCATATTTGTGCTTTCATTCATGGAGATTTGAATTTGCAGGTCCATGTCTTAGGTGTGGCCATCTCAGGCCTATCTCGGACCTAATCCCGAGCCAAGTGGCGGGTTGTGGAATCAACTTCCATAGAACAGGGCCCCATTTTAAAAAAAGGGGCTCATTTTAAAAATAGGGGCCCGTTTATAAAATAGGGGCCCATTCTATTTTTTGACCGTTGGATTTAATAACGAGCTCCCATTATTTAAATAATGGGCCCATGTTTCTAAAATGGGGGCCCATTCCTAAATAACCGTTACTCTAAAAAAAAAGACATATTGCATCAATTTACCACACTATCATTGAAATCCGTACTGACAAACATTTTTTACATCATTTGGTAGTACTTTTTAATATTTTTTACACAAATATTTGAAGAACTCAATAAAAAGATATTATTTTTTGAAGAGGAGTTTGTAAAGATGGGTTCTAAGCAATGTCAAAAGAAACAAAAGAAGACAATTACAACAGATGAAATTCAAGCACAAAGACAGAAGGAGGCAAAACGCCAAAGAGATCAAAGATCACAACAACAACAATTGAATAACACTTATGAAGCATCTAGTTTAGTGTCTGTTGTAGATGAGACCATTGAAGAGATCATGATGGACACAAGAAATGTAGAACCAAACACAAGTATGATTGTTGATGCAAATGTTCATGTGGATGTGAATCTTGGTATGTTTTTAAATCCCCAAGACTATGATGCCAATCAAATTGCCGATTTAAATGAAGTTGGATATAAATTTCATACACCAATACGAAAAGAAATAAAAATTGAAAATATTACACCACCCTCTCTGGAAGAAAATGAATGTAATTTGTTTACTACTGATAGCAATGTGCTAGATAATCTTAATGGGTTAGTTTCTTGGAGACAAATCAGAACACATGCGAACAGATTATATAACAATTTTTCTATAATAAAAAGTTAGGATTCCAATGTCAATTAATGGTACAATTAATAAAAATGTTAAAAATGTGTAAGTCATGAAAAAAATAGGTATTTATGCAAAACCAAAAAGAAAAGATGAATCATATAAGCAAGTTGTATCTACTGTTGCTAGCGCCATCGATTCTATTAGAAAAATAGTCGATCTAAAGATAAGAATGTAGCACGTAGAGTTAGAACAACTGCTATAGTTGACAAAATAATTGTTAGTAAAAGAATGTTAAGTGATATAAGTGGCTATTTGAACTTACATCATAGAACCTTTTCAAGAGCAGCCAAAAGAAGAGACACAATTGAAATTGATCCACTAAACCATTGTTGGAGTTTTAGTGGTAGACTTCAAAGGTCGGACATGAAATTAAATGATGAAACTAAACCATTAATTGCAAAATTTTGGCATGATAACACTAGAGTTTCATCAAATGCTAGAGATGTTTTAAAGTTAAGGGTGGGATAAAAAATTCATGATCCTCATCCAAAACATCTTCTTGACATGACTCAAACTGAATTCTTTAAAAAATTTAGTGATGAATTTGTGTTAATGAATTTATGAATTAGTCAAAGATCATTTGAAAAATGCAAACCCTGGTATGTTAAAATCAATAAACAAAGAATATCTTGTTGTTGTAAAACTCATGTTCAGTTTCATTACTATTATGATGTTTTTCGATATATACATTGTATGTTGCATGGTAATGATCTTGTGTAGGATTGTGGTGTTTATGTTCCAACTGAAACTATAAAAGATTTTATTGGAAGTTTATTTTGTAAACCACCTAATGAACAATTATTTCTTTCCAGTTCATGCATTTATGGCCTTTGCAATTTATGTGGGAACTATTCTTTGATAGGTGAATGTTTGCATGAACATCTTTCATCTGAGTTTGGAAAATAAATGGTTGATGTTTGGAGATTTCAAGATATAGAATACCCTCTAAAGGATGTAAAGATGGGGAAACGTTTAGAATTGATTACAGAACATAATAGTGTGAATGCATTTATCAGTGAGTTTAAAAGTCATATTGTTCCAAAATATGTGAAACATTCCCAACATGCCCGATGGATTGATGGATAGTTTCGCATATGCAAGAACACATTTCCAGCTAAAGGATCAACTGAGAACTCTGCAATTCGACGTTTCTTCTAGTTGGTAGAGGAAGATAGTATTCCTATTCAACATGATTGTAATACCATCATTGGATCAGCTAAATGGCATTTGTTTAAGAGTTCTAATTCAAACACATGGACTATATTCACAAGGTAGCTTGCTTTCTTTTTTCAATTTTGTGTTTCCGGAGATTGGGAATTTTGTGAGAATAAAGAATGGGTTGAAGAATGACAACAAAGATCATTGACACCCATAGATGCAAATGATCCACATGAAAGAACTGATGAAGATATGGATCAGATGTTTGCATCAAATGACTATGATCACATTTCAGATCTTATACAACAAGGTAAAATTGTTTTTGAAATTTGTTTTGATTTATTAAATAGTACATATATATGAAATCTTACAGTGTATATTTTTGTTTTTATTTCTCATTAAATATTAAAATAATTTTTTTTTTGTGCACAAGACATGTCTATGTTGTTGTTGCACCAGAGGACAATGAAGAGGGGACAAAGTATTGGTTGGCTCGATGTGTATAGCCAAAACATAAGCTAACCACTCCTCAAGTAGATGATGATGGTTATGACTATCCAATAGGATCTATGGTTGTTGTTGGCACTTGGCTACACAAATATCTAACAAGAAAGAATGGATTGCTCGCATTTGAAGATTATGAATTAGAGAAGAAGATTATACATTACTCACATTTTATAGTGGCAACTAATATAAAATTGGATAGATATCATGGCAGGCTTGCTAATAGACAATTATGGACTCTCTCTATGGAAGAGAATGAGACAATTATAGATGCTTTGCAAAAGAAAGAGGATACAGATGGTATAACAGAATGAATATCAAGTAAGTTATAATTTGAACCCTTAATCCACCTCCCTTTTAAAATTCATGATGCATATTTTATATAGCATTTTAAATCATGAATCATAATTATAAAATCTAATCTAGTAATTTTGTTTCAAGTCTACCACAATTAGAAGGCATCAATGAAAACCAAGTTATTTGTGCATACTTTATGTTTCATTTTGAATAATTACAAGTAAGTTAAAGTTTTGTACCCTTAGGGCAAATCCCTTTGAAGACTTGTGATGTATTCTTTATGTTGTATTTTAAATTCAATGCATCCTCATTATAAAAACTAATCATATGTATTTGTTTTTCCAGGTCTCTCAGAGTAGACTTGGCCTCAATGACTACTATTGTTTGTGCATACTTTATGTTGTATTTTAAGAGATATTGCTAGCATTCTTTATGTTTATGTTGTGATTGTCATTGATGGACACACACTTGTATTGAGATCCCCTTTATATGTATGAGCTAGAGCTCAATCGGTATTTGTTCCAACCGATATGTTGTATTCTAGTCTTTAGACTAATGATTTTACATAATGTGTTTCCCAGTCTGAAGCGGCATAACGACCCCAAGCGGTTCATAGATCTCAACCGGTACAAGGGAGCAAAGCGATATAACACATTCTTACCAGTCTTAATTTTTGCCAAACCGGCAACCAGTGTTTTGTACAAACCGATAATACTCTTTGATGAGTTACTAACTGGCATTTTGTGATGAGTTACCAACCCACCGATTGATTGATGGTGCCGACACACTGATGGTGCTTTTTGTGTCATGTTACTGAGTATGTCTAGATTCATTAAACCTAGGAAATTGTAATGTAATCCTATTGGACCAACATGAAATCAAATTCCTTTAAAAGGACATCATGTCTAGGATTTTCAAGTAGTTGTAACTGGTCCTGAAAGGGTTTATGTCGTGCTAGGGTTTAAGGTGGTTGATGAGCTATAGTAAGAGTGATCTTATCTGAGAAGAACAAGTTGTAACTGAGTGAGAGAAAGAGAAGACTGAAGTAATGCTAGAATGCATTAGAAGTGAGCTATCAAGGATCTAACCAAGTAGTTTGTGCTATCTGATAGATCATATACTTATTGATTACTCACATCTTTGACAAGTCTGTAACCCTTAGCCGGGTAGGCCTCAAAGCCTTTGTAAAATCCTCTAACAAGGTGGTTCACTTCTGTGAATCTAAAATCCTCTAACAAGGTAGTCTTGAATTGGACTTATCTCCTAATAGAGATTGAGATTCCTAACAAGATCTATTCTGGTGAAGAACATTGTAAGACCTTAACCGGTCTGACCTTAACCTATCTAGTTTCTATTCTGCAGATAGTGACTTGTGAGTTCCATCTCATCGTGGTTTTTCCCATTTGGGTTTCCACATCAAATATCTTGTGTTATGGTTGTATTGCTTTTGTGGGTGAATGCTTTGTTTGCATTTTGGTTTGCATATGTGATAACCGGTCTATCTATTAAACTGTTTTACTGGTTTATCTTCAGACTATTTAAGTGTTTAAGTATAAAGATTTTTGGCATACTATTTCACCCCCCCTCTTAGTATTCATCAATTGGTATCAAAGCCTACCTTTCTATAAGTTTAACCACTTGGAAAGAGATATGGGGGAATACACCATGAGGGAACTTACTGAATTGCTCACTCAGTCTGAGCAAGCCTATGATGATCTTATGGTCAAATACAAGGCATCTCAAGCAAAAAGGAGAGAACATGTAGAGAGGCTAATGGAGCTATTTGAAAGTAGTTTTGAAGATGAATCAAATATGGAAGCCATGATTGCAGAAGTAAATAATCTGAATGATTCAAACTCCAATCTGAGAAAGGAGTTGGAAGGACTAACTATCAAGTTTAGTCAAGAGCTTGAGAACCGAAGAAAAGCTAAAGACCTAGCGAAAGACAGAGATCATGAGATCTCCAAGCTGAAACAAGAGATTAGTGCACTGACTACTCGGCTTCATGAGAGCAGGATGGAAAAGGAAGAAATGCAAGGTGAACTGAACATAGCCATCTCTGAAAATGCAAGTCTAATGGAGACAAATACTGCTATTTCCAAAGAACTCTCTGAGTCAAAGGAAATACTTGCTAAGTTTAGCAAAAGTACTATCAGGCTAGAGCAAAAGCTTGAGTCATCAAGACTAGTAAAGAATACCAATGGACTTGGTTTCTCTGGACAAGAGGAAGGAGAATCCTCAGGAACAAATGCTGAAGCATCAAAGAAGCAATCAACACTTAAAGGAAAAGGTAAGCAAAAATTCAAACCTGTTTGCTTTAACTGTCTTAAAGAAGGACACACTACCAATGTATGTAGGAGCAAAGCCTACAATAATTTTCCTTACTTTATCAACAATGTACCTAGATCCAATAAGTTCAATGGTCATTGTTATGCATGCAACAAGTTTGGGCATAGAGCATTTGAATATAGGTCTGTGATGAACAATACTGGAAGATATCCTTAGAGGACCCAAGGAGCTGGTCTGAAATATTTTGTAAATCGGAACCCTAACTAGTTCAATATCTACAATTATCAGTCAAGCAACAATGGTTATCAACCGGCAACAAGATGGAGAGAAAATTGTTAGATTTGTCATGGACATGGACACACTACGGCTACATGCAGAAGGAAGAATGGAAATATGAACAATGGACCTTGGAGAGCACCTGGATTGGTTTTCTATCACTGGAACAAATCGGGTCACATTGCAAGATTTTGTAGAAGCAGAAAGAGTATATCTGATGATATACTGGTCACTCAGAAAGGAGAAGTTGATATTGAAAAATTTCAAGTGGACATGAACAAAACCTGGAGGAAGAAACCAACAATGTTGGAAGAGGAACTGGTTTCTGCACCTAGTGTGGAAATATTGGAACCGACAAAATAAGCTCCAAAGAGGCTTAGGGGGAGCTAATAGTGAAATGATTGTGAACCCCTGGTTACACTGGTAAAAGACCTTAACCGGTACATAATACCTATCGCTTGGCAGAAGACTGGAAATGGTAAAGGAGGCAAATTAGGGTTTTCACCCTAATAGAGGAGCGTTAATGGCGGTTGGTGAGAGACATGTATAAAAGCACATTTCAAATCATTTCTCACTATTTGTTTTTGAGCGAAGAAAATTTTTTCAAGTGCAAAGAGAAGAAAAGCTGATTTGAGCGAAGATTTCAAGAAGTTGATAAAACTTGAAGGAGATTCAAATCCAGTTTGCAAGCGGTCGTGAAGAACACAAAGTGGTGATTTGGCAACCGACGGATAGTGGAGTGAAGAAGAATCAGGAAGCCCTAAATTTGCATTGTAAAGGTATTTTTCATGTTCTTGAAAATACTCAACAATGGCTTCCGCAGCTCATACCAGTTCCAGTACATCCATTGAGTCGGAAAGTTTTATTCAGAGGAAGTCCAAATATAATGCCTTATCACAAGTTCCGGCTGGAGTCATAGTTGAAGAGGGAATTTTTGATTATATTGATTGCAAAATAGAAGACCTAGGGTCTTTAGCTATTCACACCCAATTAGGTTTATTTTGCAGTAAGGACAAAAAGATCAAACCAGAGTTTAGTATCTTAGAGAAGAAGAAACTCCATAATGCAGTATACTTTTTAGAATATTTTATGGAGGATCACATCAGGATCATTTTGAGCAGAGTCCATGGTGACAAGATGTACCTAGAGAGGATGCATGATATCATGCCTCAGGAAATTCATGCAGTCACTGGTTTTTGCAACACAGGGGAAGTGCCAACCCTAAGAACAGTAAGAAAAACTGAAATGGCCAAGCTCACTGGTTCAATAAGTGACTCACGGGGTATGACAGTTAATCTTATGAAGGATGATTTGGTGAAATATGCCTTCATGGTGATAGGCTATAGAATGTTTCAGCCAGCAGGATCAATTTTGTATCTGCTATGCCGCTTACCAGATGATTAGAGAGGATGCATCATTTGACCTATGCACTGGTATGCAGAGGCAACTCCTTTCTAATCTGAAGTCGATTAAATAGGATAATGCACTGAGATTCAAGTTCGAACAACTATTGATCGGGTTGTTCTTCTATTTTCAAGGCTACTTTCATGGAGTAGGAGATGTTCAGTGGTCTCTTGACCAACCGGTAACCAAACAAATCAAGGAAAGCATTCAAGCCATTGGAACCGGTTACCCTGAAGTACTGAACAAATATTTTGATGAGTTTAGAAGAAAGATGAGTCAAAGGGTAAGGATCTCAGGTGATATCATTAAGAAATACGAAGATGACATCTGTTTCACCATTGAGGTGGACAAATGCTTAATGGAGGCTGTTGAGCCTAGAATGGAGGAAGTGGAGCCAATGGGCTATGAAATTATGTATGATATGTTGGAAGGGTATGCCTCAACCCTTATTGCCTCACCTCTTGATCCAAAGGCAAAATGGACTGGAACCTACTTGGAGAGAATTGCACCAGCTGAATAACCATTGGTTAAGAAAGGAAAAGAACCAGTAGCAAAGAAAGCCAAAGCAGTGCCTACAGCATCAGCACCAACTACTACTGCAACTCCAAGAGTGACCAAGCGGTCACTGGCAAAGAAGAAACTGAGGAGACACTGGCAAAAGTCTTTGAAAGAAAAAGGAAGATGAAGACAAATGAGTCAGACTTTGAAGAGACCGAGTCTGATGAAAAGTCAAAGAAGGCTAGACAGACAAAGAAGATGAAGAAGAATGAACTGACAATGTCTGCACTGGTAAATATTGATATCTCCTCATACAAACCTCTCACACATTGTCAAAGGATAGTAAAGAATGTTAGGAGAAAATTACTTTATGATTTAGTAGATTACTATGATGATTTTAATGATGAGGAGAAAGAAGAAGTACTATAGGAAGTTATTCTTTATTTGTGTAAGAATGACTGGTCTCCTTCAGATATTAAATCTCAGACACCAGATTCATTATATAAGGCATTAGATAATAAATGGTGCATTGCCATTGAAAAAGAACAAGAGATTAGGGAGAAAGTATTTGCACAGTACTTTTCCAACTTCTCAAACTCAGAATTATTTGATGTTATGGATCAAAATAAAGGACTCTTCTTCACAAGAAGAAGAAGACTCTGGCTGTTAGAGGGAAGAATTGATGATGTTGAAAAAGACACTCATCAGCCTATGCATCATGCCATTCAAGCTCACAAAGTTCGCATGACCAACCTTCAAGCAAAAGAAGAACCGGTCTTATCCAAACCAGATGAAGTTTTTGATGAAGAAGGAAACCCGGTTGTCGAACCAGTCGACACTATTGATGTCGATGCCCTAGACATAGAAGATGTCACTTAGGACATACCTTCTGAGGGAATAGAATAGGGGCAACAAGCCAAATAGGGTAGTGAGAAAGCCAAGGACACATAGAAAGTGGCTGAAGAACAGGCAGAGAAGAAGAAGAGGGATGTAGAGGAAGAGAAGAGGAAAGAGGAAGAGAAGAGAAAAGAGGATGAGAAAAAGTAGAAAGAGGAAGTGGAGAAAAGAAAAGATGAAGAGAAAAAGAAGCAATAAGAGGAAAGGAAGAAGAAAGAAGAAGAGGATAAGGAAGAGAAAAGGAAGAAAGAAGAGGAAGAGAAGAGGAAGAAAGAAGAGGAAGAGAAGAGGAAGAAAGAAGAGGAAGAAAAGAAGAAGAAGAAGGAAGAGGAAGAGAAGAAAAAGATGGAAGAGGAAGAAAAGAAGAAGAAGGAAGAAAAAGAGAAAGAAGAGGAGAAGAGGAAAGAAGAAGACAAGAAAAAGAAAGAAGAGCAAGACAAGGAACAAAAGAAAGAAGCAAAGAAAAGGAAGAAGGCAGAAGCAGACAAGGCAGAAAAAGCAATGGAGAGCACTCAGATGGAGACTCTGAAGGCAATCGGGAGTCAAGCCAAACTGGTTGATATTTCCAGTCCTATCGATCTCCAATCTGCAAGTGAGTTGGAGCTTATGCAAAGCATCAAGGTTTCTCAAGAGCACCTTGAGATCATTCATAGGAAAAAGGAACAAGACATAATTCAGGTGGCTGTAGACACCCTTACCAGTTTAATCCCCAGTACCAATCTTCCTAACACTGAATCATCACTAGCACAGCTCAAACTACTATGTACTGTAGTGGATGATCAGATGCAGAGCCTAGAATAAGCAGCTGAGGCAAATGTCAAGAAAGAGCACCAAAAGGCTCTTAACATTGCTCTCGTGAAAAGGATGAATGAGCTTAGGAATGAACTACTGAAAGACCAAAAGGACATAAGGAATTCCTTGGATGAGGGAAACTTGCTACTAAACAAAATCTGTCAACCTCATCTGTTCTGCGATGATGTGCTAGCCAAGAAGCAAAAGCTACAAATGGACTTACAGTCCTACTTGGGCACATTTAAGACACCTTATGATTCCTTTGCAACATATGGGCAAACCGTTCACCGGTTCCAGATCCAGTCAGTCAAAATAGAGTAAGAGATCAGTACATGATCTAAAGATTTGCAGGAGCTACAACTGGTTTTACTTCCACATCTGCAAATTCTTCAGAAGTGTTATCTGAACCTAGATGCCTTGATAGTCATGCAGGAGCTGAGCACAGTTGATGCCATGGAGGAACAAGTATACCAGATGCAAACAAAAAAAGAAGTGGCCACCTCCTTACTTGAGTCCTGGTCTCTATCCATGAAATAATTTTTGCAGGACTATAAATCGGTTTTTGACAAATATTATTCATTGTTGTCATAAACTTTTTTATATATCAAATGGAAACAGGGTTATTCAGCGGTACTTTGTCATTGTTGGCAAAGTTGGAGAAGTATCTATTTTTGGTTTTAAAATTTTGATCTTCTGATACAGGGGGAGAAGTACTCTATCTATTTTGAAGACAAATAGGGAGATGTATTTGTTTTTGAAATTTTGATATATGCTATATGCTCTGATGTCTTAATGATTATGCTCTGTATGCAAAATTGCTATACATTGTGTTGATTAAGGGATAGTGTATATGCTTAGGGGGAGCAATTTTGTTAATGGCAAGTTTTTGTTGTAAAACACGTATATGTCAAAATTTTATTTTCCTAAGTGTTGCCATCAATGCCAAAGGGGGAGATTGTTGGCATTTTTTATGTTTATGTTGTGATTGTCATTGATGGACACACACTTGTATTGAGATCCCCTGTATATGTATGAGCTAGAGCTCAACCGGTATTTGTTCCAACCGGTATGTTGTATTCTAGTCTTTAGACTAATGATTTTGCAGAAAGTGTTTCCCAGTTTGAAGCAGCATAACAACCCCAAGTGGTTCGTAGATCTCAACTGGTACAAGGGAGCAAAGTGGTATAACACATTCTTACTAGTCTTCATTTTTGCCAAACCAGCAGCCAGTATTTTGTTTGAACCGGTAATACTCTGTGATGAGTTACCAATTGGCATTTTGTGATGAGTTACCAACCCACCAATTGATTGACGGTGCCGACACACTGATGGTGCTTTTTTATGCCGTGTTACTGAGTATGTCTAGATTCATTGAACCTAGGAAATTGTAATGTAATCCTATTGGACTGAGATGAAATTAGATTCCTTTAAAAGGACATCATGTCTAGGGTTTTCAAGTAGTTGTAACTGTTGTTGAAAGGGTTTATGTCGAGCTATGGTTTAAGGTGGTTGATGAGCTATAGTAAGAGTGATCTTATCTGAGAAGAAAAAGTTGTAACTAAGTGAGAGAAAGAGAATACTGAAGTAATGCTGGAATGTATTAGAAGCGAGCTATCAAGGATCTAACCAAGTAGTTTGTGCTATCTGATAGATCATATACTTGTTGATTACTCACATCTTTGACAAGTCTGTAACCCTTAACTGGGTAGGCCTCAAAGCCTTTGTAAAATCCTCTAACAAGGTGGTTCACTTCTGTGAATCTAAAATCCTCTAACAAGGTAGTCTTTAATTGGACTTATCTCCTAACAGAGATTGAGATTCCTAACAGGATCTGTTCTGGTTAAGAACATTGTAAGACCTTAACCAGTCTAACCTTAACCGATCTGGTTTCTATTCTATAGATAGTGACTTGTGAGTTCCATCTCACCATGGTTTTTCCCATTTGGGTTTCCACATCAAATATCTTGTGTTATGGTTGTATTGCTTTTGTGGGTGAATGCTTTGTTTACATTTTGGTTTGCATATGTGACAATCGGTCTGTCTGTTAAACTGTTTTACCGGTTTATCTTTAGACTGTTTAAGTGTTTAAGTATAAATATTTTGGCATACTAATTCACCCCCCCTCTTAGTATTCATCAGATATAAATCCTTATTATTATAATTTAAATAGACTGTTTATTTTATTTTAGATAGGTCTTCTTGATTACACTTTGTGTAATATACATAAATGAGATACTATTGGTCAAATTTATGAATGAGATAATTATGTTTTAATCAAGTTCTATTCAATATATTTGTTTTGATACTTTTCTCTTATCATCATTATTATTGTAATGGTAATTATATATTTGATTATATATTTTGCTTATCTATGATAATTAATACTTTTTAATTTAGAATATGTTATAATTATAAGATATGTTTTGATGCTTTGGTCTTATCATCATTGTTAGTTCATGATGTACACCTTTAGTTTATCTAATCACAAGTTATTTAAATAAAATTTCAAGTCCACATAATCCATATAATATCTAATCCATATATATATATATATATATATATATCTGGATGAACACATGATGAACTCCACATAATATCTAATGTGCACAAAATATATAAAGTATGCACAAAATATATATGATCTAATCCTATTCTGAAACTATCCATATATAAAGTATGTGCACATCCAAGACAATATATACAATGTTAAAAAATAATTGCATGTGTAAACAAATGTGTAAAGTCCATAAAAAAGTACATATCATATAAAAAAGTACATGTACATCATATCAGAGCCAAATAAATAGTAAAATCTAAGTGCTATCATCAATAACATCTCGTGGTCTCTTCTCCCTAGGACGTGGACTAGATCCACCTGTCTCATGTTGTACAAGGAAAAAATAATATTAAGATAGCTAAAATTAACTATTAAAATAATCATTTATCAAATATAGTTGGAATTCATAAATTAAGTTACAAACTTACCATATGTGTGTGCACATCAACTCAAGTAACTTGTTCTGCATCTTGTATATAAGATAAGAAACATGATATAGCGAACATGAGCACATACATGTGTTTATTTTTTTATTAAATAAAAATGAACATTTATAATTTTATTTTAAAATAATCATATAATAAAATGTCATACATAAGGTTGCTCATTAGATCCTCTCGAAGTATCTCCTCTAGCAGTATCTTGTGCAGTATCAGTACCAAATGTAGTGCTAGCTAAGTCCTGTACAAGGTCAAATTCAAAGTGTCCAATTAAATCTTAAATTAAGAGTCAAAATAAGATCAAATTAAGTATTACATATTAAGCCCTCAAAGGATGTCTATCTGCCTTCAAATTGGCTCTGATAAAAATTATGAGGATAACCTATCCTGATAGTAGTGTCTACCTGCAAACATGCATTTAATGAAATCATATTTATTAAACATATATATGTGTATTAAATAATTTCAAGTTAAGTTACAATGTTGTAAGAGTTCATATTTAATTTATGAATTTTAAGATACATACCATAGATGGTGCCACAGTTGTCACACCCTCTTCTCGATGTGATGTAGAGGGTCCCTCGTGACCTAAATCCTAGAGAAAGAAGCATTCAATGTATCAACATGAAAATTTATATAGTATACGATGATAACATATCAACTTAAAAAGCTAGTACAATGTCTAGATAGAAATTGATACTATACCCCATAAGGTGTGCCAATTTGTGGTCAAGTAGATGCAATATTGACTCTAATATTAGGTGTAGTCCTTATCTACATAAACCAAATTTATTTAATGAAGTATTAGATTGTATTAAAAAAAAGACATGCACTTAATTTATACCTATATTTAATGAAGTATTTAAAGATTGACATGTACATGTATATATATATATATATATATATATATATATATATATATATATATATATATATATATATATATATATACCTGGTCAAGATGATCATCAGAGAAAACAAAATCCATATATGATATCATCATACTATCATATGTTGCATCATGCTCAGTTGGAACTAAAGCAAATATTGAAATGTAAGATCATTATGCTCTATAAACCAAGATATGATCATAAGATCATGGAAGATAATAGCAATACAAGATCATCATGTGAGGCAAAATCATATGATACTAAGATGCAAAAATGTGTGATCAAATAGTGATAATCTATTATATTCTCTAAAATAATAGGCATGACAATAAAGGATTGTAAATAGCATGCTCTTGTTGAAAAAAATTTAAATTATGATGATAAGTCATTGATGAAAAATAACAAATAACATGTTTTTAGTAACTAGATATAACTAGATATAAGAGTAAGAGATCATATAGTCCTAATTATCAGTGTACCTAGATATAATTATATATAAATGGAAGGATATACAAAAATGATCTAAAGTGATAAATTGCCCAATGTATGAACATAAGATAATACTTTAAGAAGATAGATTAACCAATATACAAACATAAGAAAATGCTTTAATAAGATTAAAAAAACACTATATGAACATATGTGAAGCAAATAGTCTTGAAGATCATAAGATAGAACAAAGATTAAAGTATAAGACATAAATCATTATGGGAAATTAGTAGTTATTAATAAAGATTAGATAAAGTAAAAATAGGAGATAAAACATATGAAGTAAAAGCATGAATCATGAAAGGAAATCAAGTGAGAAAATATTAAACATGTCCTACAAGTGGGGTAATAGAATATGAAGTATTTACATTAAAAGATTAAATTAAACATATATGTTCCCAAAGTGGGAGATAAGACATAAAGGAGATAAATAGCTACCAAAAGATAAAGTAGATGTGAAAAGTGAACAATATGAAAGATAAATTATGAATGAACATTCACTTTGTTGGTGCATAATTATTTTCTTGTATTCAGCTAACTATTGTATTGCATATTTGCACCTAGGATAGGATGAGATTAGTTGGGTAGATATCTATCTAGGTAGGCATCAAATGTTCAACTCATACTCCCTACTTTGGTAGAGATGTGGATATATGTTACTCATCTTCTAAATTTTTTTGTATAGATGTTTGTGTACGTGATTTTTTTTCTTTAATTTCTATTTTTTAAATAAATTTTGTTTAAAATTTCAAAAATTGTGCAAGAGTTCTCTGTAAAGAGGATTTTATATATTAGAATTTTCCTAAAACATGTCTCAAAATGATTAAAACACTTGAATCAAGGTCGAAAACTAGGAATGTGAGATACATGATATGGATGATGACAAGGATGGTTGAGAATAAAGAGAATTTGAATGGATTATGGTATACTCCTAAGTGTAGGGTACTTTTAAAAAATAGATTATACATGATGGAATAATTTGGTCTTCATCATGGTACTTGTCCAAGGTGTCATAAGAATGGTTTTCACCCATGAATAAAAAAATTATGTTTACTTTTCTCTCTTTTTTAATTTTTATGCAAGACCAAATCCTTTAGGTGTAGATATGTTAAATGATATGCTGGATATTTATAAGTTTTTAAAAATCCTAGCCCAAAACTATAGGACACCAACTATGGACCTATTATGCAATGTCATGGCATAAAAGGACTTATTATGCCATCATGGCATAATAGGTTCTATTATGCAATGACATGATATAATAGGTCCTATTATGCCATGACATGACATAATAGGTCCATAATTAGTCCTATCATACTAAGTAAACATGTCAAATTAGTACTTCAGTGGTGGAGATGAATTAGATGATGAAGTTGGCAATTCAAGAAAATCATATCATTTCATGGCTTAATGGGTCCTATTATGGACCTATTATGCCATGACTATTATGCAATGTCATGGCATGATAGGACTTATTATGCCATGATGGCATAATAGGTTCTATTATGCCATGATGGCATAATAGGTTCTATTATGCCTAATAGGTCCTATTATGATGGCATAATAGGTCCTATTATACCATGACATGATATAATAGGACCAACTATGGACCTATTATGCAATGTCATGGCATAATAGGACATATTATGTCACCATGGCATAATAGTTCCATAATTGGTCCTATCATACTAAGTAAACATGTCAAATTAGCATAGTTTCAGTGTTGGAGATGAATTAGATGATGAAGTTGGCAATTAAAGAAAATCATGTCATGTTGTGGCTTAATAGGTCCTATTATGGACCCATTATGCCATGATGGCATAATAAGTGGACTATTATGCAATGTCATGGAATAATAGGACCTATTATGCCATGATGGCATAATAGGTCCTATTATGCCATGACATGATATAATAGGACCAACTATGGACCTATTATGCAATGTCATGGCATAATAGGACATATTATGCCATCATAACATAATAGGTCCATAATTGGTCCTATCATACTAAGTAAACATGTCGAATTAGCATAGTTTTAGTGTTGGAGATGAATTAGATGATGAAGTTGGCAATTCAAGAAAATCATGTTATGTTGTGGCTTAATAGGTCCTATTATGGACCTATTATGCCATGACATGATATAATAGGACCAACTATGGACCTATTATGCAATGTCATGGCATAATAGGACATATTATGCCATCATGGCATATATGTGTCCATAATTGGTCCTTTTATACCATGACATGACATAATAGGACCATAATAGGACATTTATGCCATGACATGGCATAAACCTAAGCCTAAACTTTGATATCTAAAATTTGAAGAGTAATGTTAATTACTTTTAAGGTTATACTAATAGTGGTAACTTTTGTATTGCATAATGAGGATTAAGAACAATTTTGGTACATATGTTCAATTTAAGGAATTGGAATGGTGGCTTGCTAGAAGTGATTAAATTTTTTCATTTATTGGTTGAAAGGCCCAATACCTAAAAAAATAATTCCTAGAAACATTTAATAGTCCTATTGTGCCATTTCATTTGGTTTGGTTTGGTTTGGATTTTGTTTTGATTTCCATTTAGTTTCGGTTTTGTTTTGGTTTTCATTTTGATCTTGTTTTGATTTGGTTTTGGTTTTCGTTTTGATTTTGTTTCGATTTGGTTTTAGTTTTTGTTTTGATTTCCATTTAGTTTCAGTTTTGTTTCGATTTGGTTTTTGAATTTTGATGTTTCTGAGATATCTTGCATCTTGTAAATTTGATATTTTGTTTTGTTAACTATCTAGGTTTGGTTTTGATTTGTACATTTGTTGATTAGGGATTATGGTTAACTATTGAAGAATATTTCAGATCAAAATTAAGAATTTACAAATGTAAAAACAAATTTATTTATAGGCTACTTTAAAAAAAACTAAAATAATACCCAAAAAATCTAAATAATACACAAAAAAAAAGGAAAAATATACAAGAAAATGTGAAAATAGATGATTGAATGTGTACCTGGGATAGTGGTGGAGGCTTGAAATGGAATCCACAACATGGGGGCTCATTTTTTATCTCCTATTCTCACTTTAGCTCTAGGGTGAAAATGAAAAAAATCACCTGAAAAAAAAAGGGTAAAATATGATTTAGAAACGAGGGCCCATTTTTTAAAAATAGGCCCCCATTTATTTTCGCTTCGAGCCCCCATTACCTTTCGGCTCAGGTGCCCGAAGCATCAATGAGCCCTCATTTTTAAGAGCGCATTTTCCAACGTACTGACTTCCATGAATTTGTGACTCATTACCTTGCATTTTCCCATACAATAGGGGCCTGCACATGCAGGAAGGCCAATAGCCTAGAGCTCACTGCTCAACAACAAAATTGGAGTCCCACTGACTACAAAATTGGAGATTAAATCCAATGACAATGTACTGCTCAAAATAGCATCTACAATACTAGATTCAATACTGGTTTAAGCTCTGTCAAATACCTCTGCCAAACCTTACTTTTCTTTTCTCTGGTTTTATTCACTCATAAAATACTTACATCAAAATGCATATATAGATATTCGCTCTCATATTCATTACCTAATACATACTCATCTACTACAAAATGATCTACAAGATCTCATAGATATACGAGTCTTTATAATACATCATGTCGGCTACAAATGCTTAATTACATTACAATATAATTCGCATAAACAAAAAATTATCATATGTCGGCCTGGGAGCTGGTATGATTCATTATCAGTGTAAACTGGATGCCAGTGTGAATAAACTTTGTGTAGCTGTTGGTGCTGATATGTGAAGTCTGTTGTTGGTATAATCAATAGAATCCTATAGAACCCTATTACCAGTTGGTTGCCTTCAGTGACAACATCAACCATTCTCATTTGAGTGTGTAATGCCAACAATCTTCCCCTTTGGCATTGATGGAAACACTCATGAGAAAAACCAAAATTAAAATTGCCAAAATTGAAAGTCCTCCCCCTGAGCAAATGATCTCCTTCAATATACCTTTTCTTTTTCTCTATCACTCCCCCTTTGACATCAATGAAAAAGGTTGTCAAAAAGAATCAAAAATTCAAAAATTCTACCTGGAAGCCTCTAACCAGTTATGTACTATCTGAAAGATATCCACTACAATCAGATTAAGTCCTTGCAAAAATTTAGAACTATCAGAAATGATATCCTCAATCTGTTGGATCATGCTAGTTAGATGATGCATTTGTTCCTCCGGTTATCTTCCTCCTAGAATAGTAGCCTTAGATAGTCCATTCTAGTGTGTCAATAGATTGTCCAATCTAGGACCAAGTTCATTCCTTAACACCCGAGATTTTAACCTTAATCAAGCTTTCTCCTTTTCAAGATTTTCTATTTTCTCCTCATATACTGCCATTTCTTGATATAAAACTGAAGTGAGTTTAGAAGAACCAATCAAGTTGTCTGCTATATCATCAATTTCCTTCTGTGTCTATTTAATCTGATCATCAACATCATCACTCAAATGGTGTGGCTTGCAAACATCTCTATACAGTTCCTTAAACTCCAAAATTGTTGAATTTAGTGTCGGTATTAAGGAATCTAACTTTCTTGTACAGTTCTTAATAGATTTATTAAAGAAATATCTCTTCTCCTTATTTACCCTTTCTCTAATTGTCTCCTCATTAATCTTATCAATCGACTGAATATTAGATGAAATGAATTTAGACAATGTGTCTAATTTACCAATAGATCCTACAACATCATCTACCATACATGTCGGTGCTATATGTTGTAAAATAGGTAAGGTAACATCAATAGCCTTAAATGCTAAGGCATTACATTCAATGATCTTCTTGATAGAATCTAATTAAACATCTGTCAGATTGGTAGGTCTTTAATCCATGGTGGAAGTGCTAGGTGTTATGACTGTTTAAAATTGGGTTCTCCTTTTTCCATAATTGGTTATGGTTCATAAAAAAAATTTCGAATAGGGTGTAATCCTAGGTGCTTCAGCTTCGTTTTAAACCTTAGGGGTTTTCAGGGTTATTGATTTTCTATCTTTTTGTGTTAAACCCTCTGGTTTCTAATCTTCTGTTACTTTATTCACTTAAGTATGGGTCGCGGGGTCGTGGGAAGTGTCCCCCCCTTATTATTTGCCTAGGTGGTTACGTTGATTATTTGAAAATTTTATGCCTTGTATGCTTTTCTTCTAAAGTTGTCAGGCCCAGTTATTAGTGATCAATTTGGGAGATGATCTAACGGCCCGCGCTATTTCGCAAGGGTAAAATGCTCACCCTTTAGGCCCGTGAAATAGCGAGAATTAAAGAGGACCGTCCATATGTCATGACGGAGGAAGTAAAGGGTGTGGCTATCAAAGGTGATTGGAGCCCCGTGGCTTTCTTCTAGCGTATTAAAAGGTAGCACGTGGCACAAGTCACCATAGTCGGCGGGTTAGGATTAAAGGTTTGAAGTGGGCCCCAGAAATGACCTGGCAGGTACAGCTGTTAACAATCTATTGAGACCCTATGGCTTCCTTTTGGCAAATGACAGAGTGACAAGTCAGCTCCGAAAATGACTAGGTGCCAAGTGTCCATGATGAGTCCGTGGGCCCACCATTCCTGAAAGCCTTTTCAATGGATTAATTAGTGATCAGCTTGAGGGATGATCCAACGGCTCGCGCTATTTCGCAAGGGTAAAGTGCTCACTCCTTATGACTGCGAAATAGAGAGAATGAACAAGAACCATCCAGGTGTCTTGATGATGACGTGAGAGATAGACCTATTGAGACGAAAGTGGGGCCCCTCGTAGTTTCCTTTTGGCGAATGACAGAGCGACAAATCAGCGCCACAGGTGACTGGATGCCAGGTGTTGGTGACGAGTCCACGGGCCCACCATTCCTGAAAGCCTTTTCAATGGATTAAATGCTGATCAGCTTGAGGGATGATCCAACGGCTCACATTATTTCGCAAGGGTTAAGTGCTCACTCCTTATGGCCGCGAAATAGCGAGAATGAACAAGAACCGTCCACGTGTCTTGATGATGATGTGAGAGATAGACCTGTTGAGATGAAAGTGGGGCCCCTCGTAGTTTCCTTTTGGTGAATGACAGAGCGACAAATCAGTGCCACAGGTGATTGGATGCCAGGTGTTGGTGATGAGTCTGCGGGCCCACCATTTCTGAAAGCCTTTTCAATGGATTAATTAGTGATCAGCTTGAGGGATGATCCAACGGCTTGCGCTATTTCACAAGGGTAAAGTGCTCACTCCTTATGGCTGCGAAATAGCGATAATGAACAAGAACCGTCCATGTGTCATGATGACACGTGGTCAAGGAGGAAAGTGTGGGCCTGCCAAGGTGAAAACGTCGTTGTAAAAAAAAGACACGCGACCAGTATCAAATAAAATGTGAAGGGAATTTTAAGGCCAATGATTCGATGCCACGTGGTATTATGTAGCCAATAGAAAAACGGGACCCAGACTAAAGACAAAGCCATCAGTAATGAAAAGGTAACAGTGAAACACTTGCAGGAATGTTATGATCCGTTGGAGCGAAAAATATGAATTCTCGTATGAATTCGATTTTGAAGGGACGGCCGAAGCATGCGGAATTAGTGTCATAGTTAAGGCCCTGAGTACAAGTATTTGATTTCCTAACAACTAAGTGAAGATATCTTTTAAAAGATTTTCCAGAAGAGCAGATGCAGAGTTATCTTTTTTAGATACAGAGCAGGCGGTTCAGTTGTAGAGCAATTTCCTTCAAGCAAGCATCAGGTTCGCTCATATTTTGTAGCAATTCTTGTGGGGTGTTTTAAGTAAAATCATTCTCGTGTTTCAGGATTGTTTAAGAGTGATATTCATTTTCTAGCATTTTCAAATGGCTCCTCAAAGGGAATTTTCCGACAAGGTTAATTATTTAGAATGAAGTGTATGTGATGATTTTTTAGAACAGTTGACATTGTCAACTAACCAGGCATCAAAGGCCAAGGAGTTAGTGCCCAGGGCTCCCCGTCTGAAGATAGGAGAAGGATTGTATGACAAGGGTAATAGGCTGAGAGACCCACAGGTGGGAATAACCGGGTTGGGGTTATTTAAAGTCGGATTTGGAATGAGAAATTCGCCTGCCCCTCAAAACAGTATTTGGGAACTAGATGTTGGGAAGTTAGTAGTCCCAGGGGTATTCATGGATACAAACTTGTTAACCCAAATGGCATTAAATTATGATCCAGTAACAAGATGCATCCGGGATATAAATGGGAAAACCCTTGTGGAAATTAATGCTAAGGAATTTAGGACAGCATTCAGACTCAATGAGTTCACAAACTTCCTGGAACCCATCAATTTCACATCATTAGCCCGAGTGTACAATGCACAGAGGAGTCATCTCAGGAATGGGCCTCTTAAAGAACTTTTTCTGAAAATAGGAGGGTTAGTAGTTGTAGGACCCAATACACAAGAGCCTTTCTCATTGAGTATGTTTACCTTGAGGGCTAAAGGAATGTATTGGGCACTTTGCCAAATTCTAGAAGAGGATGCTGAAGCAAATATACCAAATCATTACTTGCTAATGATTGTTCAGATTTTGAATCCTTCTCTTGCTATCACATTTGATTATGCTTCTTTTATTGCCGATGCTATCCATGGAGGGTTGATAGGAATAAAGAATGGAAAGGTGGATAGACCTTTTGGGTGGTATTCGCTCTTAATGCACCTTTTTCTCTTCAAAGGTGGTGATTATTTTGCTAGTGGACTGGACCTAGTTAAAGAGAAGGAAGGAGAGAAAATGCCAGTACAATTATGGAGTACTGTGTTGTCATGGGACAGAGAGGATGCTAGTTTCCTAAAGTTTTATAAATATTTTGCATCTAAAATAAGGACTCTCCTTTGCTCTGATAACCCAAGAGTCCCCAAAGTTCTTCTGGAATTCATAAGGCCAAAAGAATTCGCAGAGAACATCAAAATTGTTCATAATTGGGGCGACGTGTATTTATATCCAGTCTCCACAATTTTTAGTGTTTTTGGTTTCAGAGGTACTCCATTTTTGTTACCATACAAGGTCCCTCTCAAAGTGGGAATAGCGGAGATCCTTAGGCAAATTGGTGGCCTACAAGAAGCAGAGTTAATAGGCAGAGGCAAAGGGACTATTTTCCCTGCAGCTACCATAGCCCACCAATTCGTAGTTACAAAGGGAGGCTCGAATTGCTTTGAGGATTTCCTCAAACCTTACCATTTATCCACTGCAGTGTCCAGGTGTGCTGATCCAGAGGACTTTTTCAACGGTGTGTTTAGGAAGAAGGTAGCATGCAGAGGTAGGCCTCATCAATTCCAATTTCCTGAAGACCTCATCAGAAATGAATTTGATTTGGATGAGCATGAATTAAGGAAGGAAAAGTGGGTGGCTTACAAGAAAGCCTTGGATTTTGTGCATCAATTTGATGCTAGCTATGACCCATTGTCTAGCTTCTTCCCATTGGAAGAAAAAATAAAATTCTTGATTGTTTGTTTTGAAGATGTGATGCAAACTCTGAAGGAGAAGAGGGAAGCTGTGATTAAGAGTAACCCTGAAAAGGCTAGAATGATCCTGAGAAAATCAACTTCCACCAAAGCAATTCCTCCTGGTGATTACACATTGCATAAGAAATCAGGTTATAGTATGCTAGTGCCTACAACAGGGGAGCCCTCCACATCCAAAGGAAAGAGGAAGGTACAAGATGTCATTCACATTCAGGATAGCCCAAAGAAGAAAAGGGTAGGGAAGGAAGTGCAATCAGATACACCTTTGTATTCCCCATCCCAATCCCCTATCCATATAGGAGATGAACAAGAAGCACCCGAATACCTCTTGCAGTTGGGTAGCTTGGGTGAAATCGCATACACTTATGATGAAGTGGAGGAGGGAATGCCAGAAGAGCCCATTGATGCTGAAATGGGCATCACCTCTACTGAACTTAAAGGCCAGGAGTGGGATCCTGAGATAAAAAAGGCAAGTAGTGCCTTTTTAGCTGATGACAACTTTGTTACATCAGAAGCATTCATGCAGTTCATTTGGAAACAACACATAAATAGATATAATGCTAGATGTGAGACAAGGAAGGTTGAGCAGCCTGATAAAGACCCAGCCTCAGTGGAGGAAGAAATAAAACAGGAGATGATGGAAGAATTCAAAACCATCACTTCTGAATAGGGAAGAGATCTAGTAGCACAAGCTGGAGTTCTCATCTTACCAGAGTGGAATATTGCTGATGCTCTAGTGCTAGATGCAGTAAGAAAAGAAATTAAACCCATGGAAGGGGTTACATTCAGTAAGGATAATGCTGCACTGGTTATGTGGTCCCTTAAGAGAAATGAGGACAAGAAAAGTAAAGACACCCCAGGGTCAAGTCACCTTGGTGGATTGATGGTAAAAAGAGTGCAGAGTACAGGGGTAGTAGAGGCTGCTAGCACTGTGCTAGAAACTGCAAAATTCAGTGTTGCAATGGCTGAAAAGGAAGCCAAAGAAAAGGAGGCCCTCCAAATTAAGTTGGAAACAGTTTTGAAGGCCTACAATAATGCCAAGGAAGAGGTGAGAGGTAAAGATAGCATCATTGCTAGATTACAAAGCCAGTTGATGGGACAGCACCATCAAGGTGAGCCTTCAACATTAATGATTTCTTCCTCTCCTACAAGACCTCCACCTACAAGCCCTATCATCGAATTTCCACTATCCCCAACACCTTCCAGCTCCCAAATGATTGAGATTACTCCTCAAGAATTAGAAAACCTGAAGCAGGCTCAGGCCTTGTATGTAGGGAAATATGAGGAGAAAGTAAGGGCCACAATCTCTAGTTTTGTAGAGACAATAAATGCCTCATTGCTCTACAACAATGTGGGAAAGATTATGGAGATATGGAATGAGTTGAGAAGAGATAAGGCAATTTTGACACCCATTTTTGACAGATGGAGACCAAGGGAGCAAGATCTGGAGTTCATGTGTGTATCCTGTGATGAAGCAAGAGCTAATCCCATTATCAAATCCACTTCTGATGTCGCTAAGGTCTTATTGCAATTAGCAGCAGAAGTGGATAATGTTGATAGAAGGGTTAAATTGCTTAAGAAGGAATACACTGATCAAGTTTGTGAGTTGCTCCTAGGAATTTTTGCCAATCCGGATCAGTTGAAAGATAAGCAAGTATGGCTTAAAGAAATAGAAGTCAAATTGTCAGCAAGGGTTAAGGGAATCATTGATCTTGATGATACCTCTTTCTTTGTTATAACAATACAGGAAATAGAAAAAATTAAATCACATTATAGTTTTCTTAATTCAGAAGTCAACAAACTGAGAAATTCTTGGAAAAGGTTGACTAAAAATAAAGATGATGTGATTAATTTTTCATGGCCGACAGAAGAGACATATAATGAGTGGGAAGTTAAATATTCCACCCATGATCCGGAGCAGTTGGAGAGTGCCCTTGAAAACATAGAAGAGGTTGCAACTGAACAACCCGTTGAACAAACTGCAGAGGCTGAAAAGAGCGCATAACTGTTTTTGCGCAAAAATTGTAATCTCTTCAATTTTTTAAATAATTGTAACAAACTCTGCTCGAGAAGTCCGAAGCTTTGTGCATCCATGTTGTTATAAATGGATACCAGGACTAGAGGAAAAGGGATCACACAAAATTTTGTAAGAAAATGCTGCAGAAATTTATCTGAGCTTTTCTAAGTCTAATGGAGAATCAGAATTTATTGTAATACTCTTTGAAATGAATATCAATATACAGGCCATCGGTTTTGAGTAAAAGTTATGTGTTGTCTTCAAGTTTGTTCACAAATTTATTTACTGTCTTTATTCTGAATAATCCAGGGTTGTTTAGTTTGAATGGAATTGCAAAGCAATCTCAGTATAAGTGTTTGTTAGCTTTTCTCTTTAGGAGGGAAATTAAATACGCGGGATCACTCATACCAGTAAATTCTTTTGAAGGAATTTGAATTTTGAGGACGATAGCTTAGTCTAGAATGATTGAATTCTTGTATGTGTCAGGCATATATCAGGATTAGTGGGAACCAAGCCGACGGGAAGCATAAAGATATTTTGTTTCAGGAGTTTTATTTGAATTTGGGTGACTCTGTAACCTTGGATAAGGCACTGGTGTTAATCGAGGTTGTTTATTGCATACTTTGTTGATCAAAAATGCTGAAGTTAAGTATAGTTTCTATTCTTTGTTTTCAGTTGATTTCAAGGTGAATAAATCCACTGGTTTTCTGGACTGGTTTGCTGTGGGTTTATTGTTTAAAAGTGTGAAGTTAATTCACAAAGGTATACCCACCTGGGCTCTAAGGAAGCTCGAAGTGTAGAAGGTTTAATCAAACCTTGTCATATGTTGTCTCTGGAATTTCCTTATCTTTGATGTTTTCTCTGCACCCAGTTTAGACCATATTATCTTAAGGACATTGAAGGGAATCAAATTTTGAGGACAACAAAAGTGGCGACTCTGCTGGGGACAATTATAACAAAGATATAAACACATATCTGTGCCGAGATTTGTGGAGAATATTGTTGTGCGTTTGTGGGTAAGATAGTTTGTTTTTCATTTTTCCCATAGTTTTGTGGGTGGCAACTCTGTTACTATTGAACCAGTCCTTGTGAGAATATGAATTTTCTAAAAGAAAGACAAGCGAGATGCAAGGAAACAAGAACACGAGATCATTCATGAAGAAACATCCTCGTGAAATCTTGCAGGAAGGTCTGCCAGAACAGTCACGAAGAGGCCAGAAGAGATTTGTGATGCATGAGCCATCAAATACTGCATGTGTGCAGAAAAATAATAATACTGGTAAGATGCTTGATCGACCTATTTATGCAAAGTCAAATTCATCTTTTAGAGATTCAGAGCATGATATTTTAGGTTTCCATTTAGGATTGTTTGGAAATATTGATGATGCCCCTATTTTAAATCGAGATCTATCCCATGTTAGTGTTTCTACAAAAGATAGAACCAGTTCAAATGCAATTAGGCACTCTGTTCCTAGGACAATAGATGGGAACATTAGCCTAATTGACATAGACCAAATTAATGCATCAGACTCTGAAGAAAACTATCCTAATGAGGATAAGATGTCTCAGGAGATTGAAGATTTAAACAAAAGAGTCCATCATTTAATCTCCCTAAGAGCTCAAAAGGAAGCAAATAAGGAAAAGGAAGTTAAAGCCAAATTGATGGAGAGGGATAGGCTCCTTAGACAGATAGCTGATCTTGAAGTGCTTGCTAAGGAAAAAGAAAAAAGTGATGAGGAAGGCCCAGTGATTAGGAAGATCCTAATTCCTAAGATTAGACCAGCTTCTAAGTCAGTAGCCCAGCCAATTAGGGAAGTATCTAATGATTCCCAGCTTCCTAAAGCCAATTTAGACAAAGGAAAACAGAAATGGGTAGACGATGGAGTAGAATCTAAAACTGTAGAAGGGATTTCTCATAGGATCTTAGCACATGAGAGAGAGATGGAAAGGATGAGGAAGGAAAAGGAAGACCTCCAAATGGAATTGGAAAAGGCTGAGTTAGAAGCAGCGAATCAGGAAGTTAAAAGAAATATTAACTACTTAAAAGCTCCCCCTATTACATTCCCATCGGAAGATCCTAGCAAGCCTAATCCCCAACACATCTCTTTTCCTCAGGTCAATACTCAACCTGCAATACATGCTAATATTGCCTCAGTAAGACAAATACCCTCAAATAAACAGCACACCCAAACATCTCAATCTCCAATCCCAAAAGCTAAAATGATTATGGGAAACAATAGTGCTATTTCCCCTTTTCAAAGAAGGCCAATCAATCTAGAACAATATAGGCAATTGTTTTTTGATGGGATCCCAGGATATTCAAATCATGTTCCTACTGAGCTAAGAGACAGACTCCATAAGTTTGCTGGGAACAATGCAGTCAGTGCTGAGGAACATCTGAAATCTTTTGGGGATTTGATAAATGATTATGAGATAGCAGATGAAGATGTTATTATGAAACTGTTTGTTCAATCCTTGGTGGATGATGCAAGAAATTGGTACAGAGGTCTTCCAGTAAATAGCATAGGTTCATGGGATGATTTTAAAAATTGTTTTCAAGAACAGTATGGTGACAAGACTAATGTGAGTTTCATGCTAAATGAGTTCAATAATATTAGAAAGTCTGAAAATGAAGTAGTCACCGATTTCAATGCTAGATTCCAGAAAGCTATGCACAGATTGTATCAAGTGTTGAGGTTAGATGATAACATGTGTCTTAACACATACTACAATGCATTTGATTCCAAAATGGCCTATATTTTGAGAGATAAAAATCCTCATAACTTAAGGGATGCTTTTAGAATTGCTATAAGTGTAGAAAGTAATCGAAAAGCATCTGGAAAATTGGGAAGAAGAACAGATGGTAGATTATGGCATGAAACCAAACAGCAACCTAACAAAGTTGCTAAAGAAGATGATAAAATGGAAAAACTGGTTAATGCTATGAAAGATTTGACTGCTAAGGTTAGCAAAAATGATAAGCCCCATTATAACTAGCAAGACAGACCTCCTAAATTACATGATATGCCATACAATACAAATTGGAAGGATGGTAAACCCCAAGTTGAGAAGCCTAAAATTGCCCAAAGCCAAGACACACCAGATCCTTTGAAAGGGAAAACTGTTAATAATATAGAAAATACTCCTTGCTGTATTGCTTGTGATGGACCACATTCTCCTCATCAGTGTGCAGTAGCTCAAGCTCTGGAAGAATCTATGAGGCCAGAAGCAGAGCCTGACATTAATATGTTTGAAACCATCATAGAAAGTGATGAGGAATCTATGCAAAGTGAATACAGTGATGTGTTGGATAATGAAAGGTTAGTGCAAGGATAGTTAGCCTTAAGTTGGCATCCAACCTTGAATGTGGTAACAATTGAAGACAAAGAAGTTCATCTTAGGAGGCCTAGTGAGGAAGAAGTTAAAAATCTCACTAAGGCTGCAATCACCAAAGCAAAACATAACTACAATCTGAGAAGCACCAAGAGAGACACTGATCAAGGTGAGCCAGGTTCTATGTTTGTAAAAGAAGTCATAAAGAAAGGGGCATCAAGCAGTGTTACTGCTATTCTTAAAGCCAATCAAGAAAAAGAGGAACAAGTTAAAGACTTACCTAAAAGCATAGATGACAAAAATGCCGGTGATGTACAAAAGGCAGAGATGGTGAAGAAGGCCAGTCAATTCAAAACAGAAAAGGTTAAGGTTAATACTGAAAAATGTAATAATTCTGCATTTGATATGGCCCAAGCTTTAACTCAAATGAAAGTCACTGTTCCATTAATAGAATTGCTACAGATTAAAGAACATAAGGATGCAGCTTTGTCTTTATTCTCTAGTGTATCTGATAGTGACTTGGTATTACCCACTGGTTCGGATAAAGTTGGAAAGGATCAAGAGTTCCAAACCCCAGAGGTATATGTTGGAACCACTATCACTCAAGAGCCTTCTCAGGTAGATCCCTTCTATGTTACTTTGCTAGTGAATAACCGGTTGATTAAAAACTGCATGATAGATTCAGGAGTAGCTGCTAATGTAATGCCCTATAGTGTTATGAAAGAATTAGGGTTATCAGTAACCACTGTGTATGGGAAATGTTATGCTATGGATAACAAAGAAGTGCCTGTGATAGGTACAATGAAAGATGTAGAAGTAAAAATAGCTGCATTTCCTAAAGCCACTGATAAAATGGATGTTATTGTTACTGATACTAAACCCCACTATGGTATGTTACTTTCTAGGCAGTGGGCAGTAGCAGTAGGGGGAAATGTTCAACTGGACTTGTCTTATGCTACTATTCCTATTGGTGGCAATCAGGTCAAACTATAGAGGGAGCCATGAGCTCCTAAGGTAATTGAGAATGTGGATCCTAGTATGCTTAATTGTATGATTGATGTAGATCCAGACAATTTCAGACTTCAACCAATATCACCTCAATTGAAAATACTGACCCAATTGTAGTCGAGCTACAAGCACAACAGTATGGGTTGTGGCAAATGTATTTTGATGGAGATTGCTCTAAAGAAGGATCTGGTGCAGGTTCTTTTTGTGTCCCCTTCAGGTATAACTTTCAAATACTCATTCTTGTTGGCATTCCAGTGCACAAATAATACTGCAGAGTACGAAGCCCTATTATTAGGACTTGAGGTTGCAAAAAAGCATGGAATGCAACTGTTGAAAGTAATGGGTGATTCAGAATTGGTTGTCTCTCAGGTGAGATCTAGATATGCATCCAAGAATGATAGATTGAAGCAATATAAGCATGTTGTTTGGGATGTTATTGAGCATTTTGATGCATTTTCTATTAACTGGATAGAGCAAACCAAAAATATTATGGCAGATTTCCTAGCTAATGTTGCTTTGAAAAATGATGATGCAACACTAACCGGTATTTCCACTGTGGAAATAAAATCTAGGCCTGGGTGAACTCACAAAGCTGGTTCCCACTTTTTGGTACATCCTAATTTTTGCTGAAATCATACATTTTTTGGAAAATATAATTATTTAAGCTTTAAGAGGTCCCATTTGAAGTAATTAATTGAAGAGAGTTAGATCAAAGGCTCTTAGATCAAAATTTCTTGGATAGAACCTCTCTACTTCTAAATCATACTTGCAATGGAGTCTCCTTTGCATCTATCAAATGCTAATAAAAAAACAATTTTACATTAGCTTTTGAGGGGTCAAACGAATTCATTTAGAAGTTTTGTTTTCTTGAGGATTTAGTCCTTATTATAAGCTTTCCAAATAGTATAATTTTTAATATATTTAAGTTTATTAATATATTTTTATTTTATTTTTTATAAATGTAGGTTTTTCACCGACCATGAACTTCTTTGTTCAATGCATTGGGAAAAATATCAAACTAATTCAAACAAATTCTGAAAAATATCTATGCCCTAGGTATTGATGTCTTCTTTCTAACAAAAAAAATAAAACTTAATTTTGATATATTTAGAGCAAGTTATGTGTTCAAACGTACACCTATATCTAAATTATAATTAGTCGGACTTCAAAACTTAATAAAATAAAAAATATTCAACATATCACTATCAAACCAATTGCATGCCCTGGGTATTGATGTTACAAACCAAAATTTAAAAGAGATAAGTTTTTATCATTTATAGATAAAAATTTATACATTTCGGGATGCACATCACTCTTAAAAAATGTTGTTTCCTGTAAAAAACTACTTTTGAGGGAGACAGAAAAATCAATAAAATTTTATTCAAAAAAATTTGAAAAAAATATATTTAGAATCTACAAAAAGGATGTTACAAATCACTAGTTTACATCATCTTCAAATTCTTAACGATTTAAAAGTTATAGGTGTCGGAAAGTGAAGGTTTTTTGCAAAATGTTCATCTAAGTGTCAAAGTTGGTCAAAAAGTGGGAACCAGTATTGTGAGTTCACCCGCCTGCTATCCCTGATAATGTGTACAATTGGCAAGTTTTTGCTGATGATGAGGATATTCTTAGGTTTATCCAATGTGTTGATGATTATGATGGACAAAAGATTGATTGCAATGCATTGGTGGAAGTGGTGGATAATAGGGAGACAGTGTTTGGAAATGATATTGTCCAGTTGGAAACCAATGAGATACCTAAAGGGTTGGTGGAGCTAGAGAGTATGTTTAGTTATAATGATAGTCATTTACACTAGCAACCTACCACCAAGTTAGAAGAATTGGAGGAGGTAAACCTGGGGACAGAATCATTCCCGAAGTTGGTATATATTGGAAAGAAATTACCCCCTCATGTTAGGATTAACCTTATCAATTTATTGAAGAGATATAAGCATGTCTTTGCTTGGTCTTATGAAGACCTAAAGGCATATAGACAAGATCTTTTTCAGAATGAAGTTCCTTTACTTCCAGATGCTAAGCCTTTCAGACAGAAACAGAGACCTATCAACCCCTTATTAGAAACTAAAATGCAACAAGAGTTGATTAAATTGAGAGAAGGGGGGATTATCAAACCAATAAGACATTCTTCATGGGTCTCTAATCTGGTCCCAGTAAGAAAGAAAAATGGAGACATCAGATTGTGTGTTGATTTTAGGAATCTTAATGTTGCTTCCTTAAAAGATAATTATTCATCCCCAAACATGGAAGCAATGCTACAAAGAGTGACAGGTTGTGATCTTTTATCCATGATGGATGGTTTCTCAGGATACAATCAAGTGCTTGTAAAGGAGTCTGAACAGTTTAAAACAGCTTTCACTACTCCATGGGGAACCTATGTATATGTGAGAATGCCATTTGGATTAAAAAATGCAGGAGCTACATTTCAGAGAGCTATGGATGTGGCTTTTAAGGAATTTATAAATATCATTATGGTGGTTTACCAAGATGATTTAACTTGTTTCTCAAAGAGAGCTGATGATCATTGTGGACATCTAGAGAAGGTGTTCGATAAAGCCTTGGAATTTGGTGTATCACTAAATCCCAAGAAATGTCATTTTGGGGTCACTGAAGGAAAGTTATTGGGACACATAGTTTCCAAGGAAGGGGTAAGAATAGACCCTGAAAGAATTGAAGCAATTAACAGTGTCTGAACCTAAAAATGTGAAAGGTATCCAATCCTTTTTAGGCAAAGTGAATTTTCTTAGGAGATTCATTGCAAACTTTGCCGAGATAGTGAAGCCTATTGTCAAGTTGCTCAAGAAGGACACAAAGTTTCATTGGGATCAAGAAGCTTCAAAAGCTTTTGATGAGATTAAGAAGGCAATTCAGGAAGCACCAGTGTTGAAATCTCCAGATTATGGTAAGCCTTTTTCTCTGTTTTCTTTTACTTCATATCACACGGTGGCTGCAGTATTATTACAAAAGGACAATGAAGGATATGTACATCCCATAGCCTTCTATAGTAAATCTTTGCAGGCGGCAGAACTAAAATATGAAATCATGGAGAAACAAGCTTATGCCCTAGTTAAAGCTGTTAAAGCTTTTAGGCCATAGCTGGTGAATGCAAACGTCATTGCTTATGTTCCACATTCTGCTGTTAAAGATATTTTGTCTCAGTCTGAAGTTACTGGGAAGAGGTGTAGATGGGTCAATAGAATTCAGGAGTTCAATTTGGAGATAAAGATCACTAAATTAGTGAGAGGGTTAGGTTTGGCTAAGCTCATGAATAAGTCAAATCTCATGAATGTAGAAATACACAATGTTGAGGTTAAAGATGTTTTGGTTACTAGTATTGAGAGACAACCTTGGTACACAGAGATAATCCAAGTATTGAAAGGTAAAATACTCCCAGAAGAAATGACATAGAATCAGAAGAGAACTTTGAAGCTTAAATCCCAAAAGTATGTGCTCATTCAGGGTGATCTTTTCTGGAGAAAAAGAGATGGAGAGTTACTAATGTGTTTGGATGAATTTCAAGCCAAACAGGTGTTAATTGAAATGCATGATGGAGTATGTGGAGGTCACTATTCTGCTAAGACTACTGCTGGTAAGATAATACAGGCTGGGTATTATTGGCCTACCTTATTTAAAGATACCCATGCATATGTTCGAAGATGTGATCCATGTCAAAGATTTTCTTCTAAGCTCAAGTATGAAGGAGCCTTACCTTTAAATCCAATCTCTGTAAAAGCTCCTTTTGTCCAATGGGGCATTGATTTTATTGGAGAAATTGTTGAGAAGTCAGGAAGAGGTCATGGATGGATTATAGTGGCCACTGATTATTTTACCAAATGGATAGAAGCCATCCCTACAAAAAGAGCTAATAGTAAAATTGTCATTGATTTCCTGATGGATAGTATTGTGACTAGATTTGGAACACCTGCGAAATTGGTAATGGATAATGCTATGTGTTTTAGATCAGAAGAATTTGTAGGTTTTTGCAATAGTCACGGTATACTCATGTCCTACTCATCACCTTATCACCCTCAGGAGAATGGACAGGCAGAATCCAGCAATAAAAGCCTGTTGAATATCATCAAGAAAATTTTAGAAGAAAATAAAAGGTCTTGGGATCAAAAGTTGAAGTTAGCTCTGTGGGCAGATAGAATCACAGTTAAAAAATCCATTGGAATGTCACCTTTTGAGTTGGTTTATGCTACCCAAGCCAGATTACCGGTAAATAACCTTCTTCCAGTGTATAAGTTTTTGCAGGATGAGGACATGGAGATATCTGAACCGATGGAAAACAGAATGATCCAAATTGTAGAAATGGAGGAGCTTAGGACTTCTGCCCATAAGAAAAATTAGAAGATCCAGTTGCAGTCAAAGTATCTTTTTGATAAAAGGACATCATTAAGGAAGTTTCAAATTGATGACATGGTTCTTCAGTGGAATGCAAAAGGACAAGATAAAGGAAAACATAAAAAATTTGAATCACTATGGATTGGCCCTTTTGTGGTTTGTGACCAGAATGGTAAGGATTCATATTTTTTGAAGAATATGAATGATGAAATGCAGGAATTTCCGGTGCATGGACAATTCCTGAAGCATTATTTCTCTTAATGTCCATGCACGGTAGGTCCTTGTTTGTATATATTTTGTTTTCTTTCCTGTTTTCCTGGTTTTGGTCTGTGTTTTGGTCTGTTTCTCCAGAGTTTCTGAGTTTTCTTGTGTTGATCTCGCAATCAACCATCCCCAGTCAGAGCCATTGTTATCACTGTTTAAAATTGGGTTCTCCTTTTTCCATAATTGGTTATGGTTCATAAAAATTTTTTTGAATAGGGTGTAATCCCAGGTGCTTCAGCTTCATTTTAAACCTTAGGGGTTTTAAGGGTTATTGATTTTCTATCTTTTTGTGTTAAACCCTCTGGTTTCTAATCTTCTGTTACTTTATTCACTTAAGTATGGGTCGCGGGGTCATGGGAAGTGTCCCCCCCTTATTATTTGCCTAGGCGGTTACGTTGATTATTTGAAAATTTTATGCCTTGTATGCTTTTCTTCTAAAGTTGTCGGGCCCAGTAATTAGTGATCAATTTGGGAGATGATCTAACGGCCCGTGCTATTTCGCAAGGGTAAAATGCTCACCCATTAGGCCCGTGAAATAGCGAGAATTAACGAGGACCGTCCATGTGTCATGACGGAGGAAGTAAAGGGTGTGGCTGTCAAAGGTGATTGGAGCCCCGTGGCTTTCTTCTGGTGTATTAAAAGGTAGCATGTGGCACAAGTCACCACAGTGGGCAGGTTAGGATTAAATGTTCGAAATGGGCCCCAGAAATGACCTGGCAGGTACAGCTGTTAACAATCTATTGAGACCCTGTGGCTTCCTTCTGGCAAATGACAGAGTGACAAGTCATCTCCGAAAATGACAAGGCGCCAAGTGTCCATGACGAGTCTGCGGGCCCACCATTCCTGAAAGCCTTTTCAATGGATTAAATGCTGATCAGCTTGAGGGATGATCCAACGGCTCGCGTTATTTCGCAAGGGTTAAGTGCTCACTCCTTATGGCCACGAAATAGCGAGAATGAACAAGAACCATCCACGTGTCTTGATGATGACGTGAGAGATAGACCTGTTGAGACGAAAGTGGGGCCCCTCGTAGTTTCCTTTTGGTGAATGACAGAGCGACAAATCAGCGCCACAGGTGACTAGGTACCAGGTGTTGGTGACGAGTCCGCGGGCCCATCATTCCTGAAAGCCTTTTCAATGGATTAATTAGTGATCAGCTTGAGGGATGATCCAACGGCTCGCGCTATTTCGTAAGGGTAAAGTGCTCACTCCTTATGGCCGTGAAATAGCGAGAATGAACAAGAACCATCCACGTGTCTTGATGATGACGTGAGAGATAGACCTGTTGAGACGAAAGTGGGGCCCCTCGTAGTTTCCTTTTGGCGAATGACAGAGCAATAAATCAGCGCCACAGGTGACTGGATGCCAGGTGTTGGTGACGAGTCTGCGGGCCCACCATTCCTGAAAGCCTTTTCAATGGATTAAATGCTGATCAGCTTGAGGGATGATCCAATGGCTCACGTTATTTTGCAAGGGTAAAGTGCTCACTCCTTATGGCCGCGAAATAGCAAGAATGAACAAGAACCATCCACGTGTCTTGATGATGACGTGAGAGATAGACTTGTTGAGACGAAAGTGGGGCCCCTCGTAGTTTCCTTTTGGCGAATGACAGAGCGACAAATCATCGTCATAGGTGACTGGATGCCAGGTGTTGGTGACGAGTCCACGGGCCCACCATTCCTGAAAGCATTTTCAATGGATTAATTAGTGATCAGCTTGAGGGATGATCCAAAGGCTCGTGCTATTTCACAAGGGTAAAGTGCTCACTCCTTATGGCCGCGAAATAGTGAGAATGAAAAAGAACCGTCCATGTGTCATGATGACACGTGGTCAAGGATGAAAGTGTGGGCCCGCCAAGGTGGAAACGTCATTGTAAAAAAAAGACACGTGGCCAGTATCAAATAAAATGTGAAGGGAATTTTAAGGCCAATGATTCGATGCCACATGGTATTATGTAGCCAATAGAAAAGCAGGAGCCATACTAAAGACAAAGCCGTCAGTAATGAAAAGGTAACAGTGAAACACTTGCAGGAATGTTATGATCCGTTGGAGCGAAAAATACGAATTCTCGTATGAATTCGATTTTGAAGGGACGGCCGAAGCATGCGGAATTAGTGTCATAGTTAAGGCCCTAAGTACAAGTATTTGATTTCCTAACAACTAAGTGAAGATATCTTTTAAAAGATTTTGCAGAAGAGCAGACGCAGAGTTATCTTTTTCAGATACAGAGCAGGCGGTTCAGTTGCAGAGCAATTTCCTTCAAGCAAGCATCAGGTTCGCTCATATTTTGTAGCAATTCTTGTGGGGTGTTTTAAGTAAAATCATTCTCGTGTTGCAGGATTGTTTAAGAGTGATATTCATTTTCTGGCATTTTCAAATGGCTCCTAAAAGGGAATTTTCCGGCAAGGTTAATTATTTAGAACGAAGTGTATGTGATGATTTTTTAGAACAGTTGACATTGTCAACTAACCAGGCATCGAAGGCCAAAGAGTTAGTGCCCAGGGCTACCCATCTGAAGATAGGAGAAGGATTGTATGACAAAGGCAATTGGCTGAGAGACCCACAGGTGGGAATGACCGAGTTGGGGTTATTTAAAGTCGGATTTGGAATGAGAAATTCGCCTGCCCCTCAAAACAGTATTTGGGAACTAGATGTTGGGAAGTTAGTAGTCCTAGGGGTATTCATGGATACAGACTTGTTAACCCAAATGGCATTAAATTATGATCCAGTAACAAGATGCATCCGAGATATAAATGGGAAAACCCTTATGGAAATTAATGCTGAGGAATTTAGGACAGCATTCGGACTCAATGAGTTCACAAACTTCCTGGAACCCATCAATTTCACATCATTAGCCCAAGTGTACAGTGCATAGAGGAGTCATCTCAGGAATGGGCCTCTTAAAGAACTTTTTCTGAAAATAGGAGGGTTAGCAGTTGTAGGACCCAATACACAAGAGCCTTTCTCATTGAGTATGTTTACCTTGAGGGCTAAAGGAATGTATTGGGCACTTTGCCAAATTCTAGGAGAGGATGCTGAAGCAAATATACCAAATCATTACTTGCTAATGATTGTTTAGATTTTGAATCCTTTTCTTGTTATCACATTTGATTATGCTTCTTTTATTGCCGATGCTATCCATGGAGGGTTGATAGGAATAAAGAATGGAAAGGTGGATAGACCTTTTGGGTGGTATTCGCTCTTAATGTACCTTTTTCTCTTCAAAGGTGGTGATTATTTTGCTAGTGGATTGGATCTAGTTAAAGAGAAGGAAGGAGAGAAAATGCCAGTACAATTATGGAGTACTGTGTTGTCATGGGACAGAGAGGATGCTAGTTTCCTAAAGTTTGATAAATATTTTGCATGTAAAATAAGGACTCTCCTTTGCTCTGATAACCCAAGAGTCCCCAAAGTTCTTCTGGAATTCATAAGGCCAAAAGAATTCGCAGAGAACATCAAAATTGTTCATAATTGGGGTGACGTGTATTTATATCCAGTCTCCACAGTTTTCAGAGTTTTTGGTTTCAGGGGTACTCCATTTTTGTTACCTTACTAGGTGCCTCTCAAAGTGGGAATAGCGGAGATCCTTAGGCAAATTGGTGGCCTACAAGAAGCAGAGTTAATAGGCAGAGGCAAAGGGACTATTTTCCCTGCAGCTACCATAGCCCACCAATTCGTAGTTACAAAGGGAGGCTCGAATTGCTTTGAGGATTTCCTCAAACCTTACCATTTATCCACTGCAGTGTCCAAGTGTGCTGATCCAGAGGACTTTTTCAACGGTGTGTTCAGGAAGAAGGTAGCATGCAGAGGTAGGCCTCATCAATTCCAATTTCCTGAAGACCTCATCAGAAATGAATTTGATTTGGATGAGCAGAAATTAAGGAAGGAAAAGTGGGTGGCTTACAAGAAAGCCTTGGATTTTGTGCATCAATTTGATGCTAGCTATGACCCATTGTCTAGCTTCTTCCCATTGGAAGAAAAAATAAAATTCTTGATTGTTTGTTTTGAAGATGTGATGCAAACACTGAAGGAGAAGAGGGAAGCTGTGATTAAGAGTAACCCTGAAAAGGCTAGAATGATCCTGAGAAAATCAGCTTCCACCAAAGCAATTCCTCCTGGTGATTACACATTGCACAAGAAATCAGGTTATAGTATGCTAGTGCCTACAACAGGGGAGCCCTCCACATCCAAAGGAAAGAGGAAGGTACAAGATGTCATTCACATTCAGGATAGCCTAAAGAAGCAAAGGGTGGGGAAGGAAGTGCAATCAGATACACCTTTGTATTCCCCATCCCAATCCCCTATCCATAAAGGAGATGAAAAAGCAGTAGCTGAACACCTCTTGCAGTTGGGTAGCTTGGGTGAAATCGCATACACTTATGATGAAGTGGAGGAGGGAATGCCAGAAGAGCCCATTGATGCTGAAATGGACATCACCTCTACTGAACTTAAAGGCCAGGAGTGGGATCCTGAGATAAAAAGGCAAGTAGTGCCTTTTTAGCTGATAACAACTTTGTTACATCAGAAGCATTCATGCAGTTTATTTGGAAACGACATATAAATAGATATAATGCTAGATGTGAGACAAGGAAGGTTGAGCAGCTTGATAAAGACCCAGCCTCAGTGGAGGAAGACATAAAACAGGAGATGATGGAAGAATTCAAAACCATCACTCCTGAACAGGGAAGAGACCTAGTAGCACAAGCTGGAGTGCTCATCTTACCAAAGTGGGATATTGCTGATGCTCTGGTGCTAGATGCAGTAAGAAAAGAAACTAAACCCATGGAAGGGGTTACATTCAGTAAGGATAATGCTGCACTGGTTATGTGGTCCCTCAAGAGAAATGAGGACAAGAAAAGTAAAGACACCCCAGGGTCAAGTCACCTTGGTGGATTGATGGTAAAAAGAGTGCAGAGTACAGGGGTAGTAGAGGCTGCTAGCACTGTGCTAGAAACTGTAAACTTCAGTGTTATAGTGGCTCAAAAGGAAGCCAAAGAAAAGGAGGCCCTCCAAATTAAGTTGGAAACAGTTTTGAAGGCCTACAATAATGCCAAGGAAGAGGTGAGAGGTAAAGATAGCATCATTGCTAGATTACAAAGCCAGTTGATGGGACAGCACCATCAAGGTGAGCCTTCAACATTAATGATTTCTTCCTCTCCTGTAAGACCTCCACCTACAAGCCCTATCATCGAATTTCCAATATCCCCAGCACCTTCCAGCTCCCAAATGATTGAGATTACTCCTCAAGAATTAGAAAACCTGAAGCAGGCTTAGGCCTTGTATGCAGGGAAATATGAGGAGAAGGTAAGGGCCACAATCTCCAGTTTTGCAGAGACAATAAATGCCTCATTGCTCTACAACAATGTCTGAAAGATTATGGAGATATGGAATGAGCTGAGAAGAGATAAGGCAATTTTGACACCCATTTTTGACAGATGGAGACCAAGGGAGCAAGATCTGGAGTTCATGTGTGTATCCTGTGATGAAGCAAGAGCTAATCCCATTATCAAATCCACTTCTGATGTCGCTAAGGTCTTATTACAATTAGCAATAGAAGTGGATAATGTGGATAGAAGGGTTAAATTGCTTAAGAAGGAATACACTGATCAAGTTTGTGAGTTGCTCCCAGGAATTTTTGCCAATCCGGATCAGTTGAAAGATAAGCAAGTATGGCTTAAAGAAATAGAAGTCAAATTGTCAGCAAGGGTTAAGGGAATCATTGATCTTGATGATACCTCTTTCTTTGTTATAACAATACAGGAAATAGAAAAAATTAAATCACATTATAGTTTTCTTAATTCAGAAGTCAACAAACTGAGAAATTCTTGGAAAAGGTTGACTAAAAATAAAGATGATGTGATTAATTTTTCATGGCCGACAGAAGAGACATATAATGAGTGGGAAGTTAAATATTCCACCCATGATCCGGAGCAGTTGGAGAGTGCCCCTGAAAAGATAGAAGAGGTTGCAACCGAACAACCCGTTGAACAAACTGCAGAGGCTGAAAAGAGTGCATAACTATTTTTGCACAAAAATTGTAATCTCTTCAATTTTTGAAATAATTGTAACAAAATCTCCTCGAGAAGTCCAAAGCTTTGTGCATCCATGTTGTTATAAATGGATACCAGGACTAGAGGAAAAGGGATCACACAAATTTTTTTAAGAAAATGCTACAGAAATTTATCTGAACTTTTCTAAGTCTAATGGAGAATCAGAATTTATTGTAATACTCTTTGAAATGAATATCAATATACAGGCCATCAGTTTTGAGCAAAAGTTATGTGTTGTCTTCAAGTTTGTTCACAAATTTATTTACTGTCTTTATTCTGAATAATCCAGGGCTGTTTAGTTTGAATGGAATTGCAAAGCAATCTCAGTATAAGTGTTTGTTAGCTTTTCTCTTTAGGAGGGAAATTAAATACATGGGATCACTCATACCAGTAAATTCTTTGGAAGGAATTTTGAGGACCATAGCTTAGTCTAGAATGATTGAATTCTTGTATGTGTCAGGCATATATCAGGATTAGTGGGAACCAAGCCGACGGGAAGCATAAAGATATTTTGTTTCAGGAGTTTTATTTGAATTTGGGTGACTCTGTAACCTTGGATAAGGCACTGGTGTTAATCAAGGTTGTTTATTGCATACTTTGTTGATAAAAAATGCTGAAGTTAAGTACAGTTTCTATTCTTTGTTTTCAGTTGATTTCAAGGTGAATAAATCCACTGGTTTTCTAGACTGGTTTGCTATGGGTTTATTGTTTAAAAGTGTGAAGTTAATTCACAAAGGTATACCCACCTGGGCTCTAAGGAAGCCCGAAGTGTAGAAGGTTTAATCAAACCTTGTCATATGTTGTCTCTGGAATTTCCTTATCTTTGATGTTTTCTCTGGACCTAGTGTAGACCATATTATCTTAAGGACATTGAAGGGAATCAAATTTTGAGGACAACACTAGGCAGAGTGAGATGTTTTGCAGTAGGTTTCTTATCATCTCCGGATGTTTGCACATTAACCACTTATGCTAACTTACTACCATCATTTACCTCTTCTTTATTTACTGTTACTTCCTTAAGATCACTCTGTTTTTCAATCTTGTTTCCATCCTTACCAACATCCTTGTTGCCTTCCTTGCTGACTACTAGTTTAGCTATACTTTGTTCTTGTCCCTTACCTGTTTTAGTTTGTGCTTCTACTTGTGCTTCCACTTCTACTTGTTCTTCTACCATTTTCTCAATGTTTTGTTGAGAGTCAACATTTATAGGTTCAGTTTTCTTTTCTTCAACATTCTCAAAAGATTTATATATAATTACATTGATATCCTGAGTGTCCACATTCATGGTAAACAAAATGTTTGACTCCAGATCAATATTCTCAATGTTCACTTTCTTTGTTTTCTCTTCCTCATGTTCAACCTATGTCTCAACTTGTTCTTTAACCCGTCCCTTTGCTCATTCCTCAACTTGTTTCTCAACTTGTTTCTCTACCACTACCGGTGGTGTGTCTTCAGTCGGTGGGGGTAGGTTATCCTTGATAGTCAAGTTAGGAATACCACCAACTTTGTTCTTACCCTTATCACTTTTCTGATATACTTTAGTGAAAGATTTGTCCATTTTTTGTCTATCCTTCTCTTCCTTCTTCTCCTTTTCCACAAAGAATATATCCCATTTGTTAGTCGTTTCATCAACAATTTCTTTGACTCTGCCTGCCATTAAACTAGCTTGTCAGTGACCACTAGCAAAAACTGACCGGTTGGCTTCTGTAATCAATTCATCAATCTCTTGTTCGGAATTGACAGGGTGAACCGCCAACAATGCTTCAACTTTTAATTTCTTGTCAAGTTCCATTATAGACATTATTTTTTCCTCAAGTCTTAGATAAAGATCATTAGGCAAATCATCAACGACCTCAATTAAAACTTTCTTGTAAATATCAAGATGTAGAATGATACTTTCCTCAATTGTTCCCTTATCAGAATCTTTGAAAGTATGATAACATTTGCTGATATTTCTAAGGTTTCCATCCTGGGTAATTTTATTTATAGGTTCTTCTGGGGATAGAATATCTAATACCTTAGGTGTTGGTTTTTTTAGTGTAAGTTTATTTCTCTAAATGTTGGGCTCTCTCATAGCTTGTTGTTTCTTCCTTAGTGTTCTTGTCCTCTTTGGAGAAGGAGTAGGTTCCTATGAAGGTTTACTTTTATTTCTTTCAACTCTTTCAAATTTTGTTGCTTTATCACTTTCTATCTCACAAGAAGTAACAATCGGGGAAACATGAGCTGCCAGTTGTTGTCCAGTTTTACTTTCCTTCATGCTCTCAGCAATACTAGTCATCTGTTCAAGTCCCATCAATCCTTTCTTAACATCTGCCACAAACTTCAAAGCATCTTTCATTATTTTTTCTCTTTTCTTCCTCTCCATCATGGATACATCACTCTCAATTGTTTCAACTGTGCCAAATATCTTCTTAGTTAGTTCCCTTGGTGCATCAAGAAGTATCCTTGCATAAGACTCAAGAATGTTCAAATCTACTTCATTTCTCATCTCTATTATCCAAATGGTTCGAGGAGTAACAACCTCCATCCATGTCTCATCTCTCTTTATTACAAAACATATCTGTTTGTCATATTTGTCCACAATGCTTTGAGGAATCCTTTCTCTTGCCTTCATCTTAGTTTGAAATTTCTTGAAATAATATTTAACCAACTTGTCACCATCAGCACCTATGCTAGTAATTGCCTCCATAATATGTCTTCCAACAGGGATGTCATAAGAAAAGTCCTTGTGACCAATGTTGGGAATCTCCTTTGTGAAATAAAGCATTAGGCATACAAGTAAGTTACCAAATTTGAAGGTTCCTTTCTTATCACCCTTGATCTTCCCCAAATTGTCTATCAGTTCATCCTTTAGCCATTCACAAATGTCAATCTTTGCATTGTTCTTTACCATTTCATATGCACTATGTATACACATAATAGAAACATAATTTAACCTATTTGTATGAGTAACTCTGTAACCAATCACCATACTCACATATTTCACATTCTCATTAGTGATATCACTAACCCTAAGGGATCTACTATCAGATGTAGCACTGGTTAGGTTCATAACCCCCTTGTTTGGGTTCTTTTTCTTCTTGTCAGGCCTAGTACCGATAGAGGGTAAACCAGTGACCACCTTGATTTACTGTTTAGTAATTTTGAAAATAGAATCTAACCACATAAATTCACCATGAACCCTACTAAGTACAAGACAAACTATCTCATTCAGAAATTCAGGAATGTTCAAAATATCAACAAATCCTAAATCCTCAAAAATCTTATGCTCAGGCTTGATTAAACCTTGTTTATCAGCTATAACATTCTGGTATATGTTTCTCAAATCATCAGACCCTAAATTCTCTATGTTGTGATGAATATATATCCTCGGATCTTCAGCAAAAGCAACTCCCTTTGAAATTTTAGAAAAGGGACCAATGGAATCATCTTGCTTAGCAATCTCAAGAATGATCTTAAAAATAGGTCTAGGATTCTTAACATTCTCTACCACAATAGGGTTTGTAATGAATTCAGGAACAAAAGATGAAGTAGCCATGATACTAAAATAAATACCTTTTCTACAAGTGAAATGCTCTGAAATGCCCTAAAAATTTCTTAGCTGCTTTGCCTCTTTAATGCCTTCGCTCTCTTCATGCTCTTCATAAATTTGAATGCTTTGTGATTCAAAATGAGGGATTTTCATTCTTTATAACAAAAAAATTCACTAACAACCGCATTAAATGCTTCCGGTTAAGTGAAAACTTAACATGTCTGCTGATAAAGAAGAAATATAACTTCTTACCATCAATCGAGGGTAAAATGCATGATTTTCAATTTTCTTCCTTATCCCTAAGGATTATTCCTCAGTTAGATGAAGTACCTCCTGTCGGTGCAGGACTACCCTGTTTTGCTGGTGCAGAGACAAATTCATCTCCTCTCTGATCTCTCTTTCTAATCCATTGTTTTGAAAATTCTTGCTTGATTTCAGTCACCTTCTCTTTGCCTTTGTTATTAGATCCTTTATTGTTCACCGGTATAGTCTTGCTTCTACAGAATTTTGTGATATGCCCAATCTTGTTACATGCATAGCAAGTTACATTATTTTTTTGAATTGCCTTTCCATAACCTTGACTGGTTTGAGTTCTACATTGATTAGATAAATGTCCAAATCTACAACAAACATAGAATTTCACATTCATTCTACAATTATCTGTGTTATGACCATTTTTATTGCATTTGGAACATTGACTGGTGGGTGAGTTTGTATTCTGATTATTTCTAAATCTGCACTGATTTGCTCTATGACCAAATTTGTTGCAATTAAAACATTTCCCATTAAATTTATAAGCATTAGGTTGCCTTACCAGTTTGCTGTAATCATGATTGTTGGCAGTCCCGGAGCTTTCTCCATGTTCAAATCCAAGTCCAACTATTTCTCCATCAGGTTTTTGACTTTTTAGCATATCGTCAAGATTATCTGAACTTTTCTTGAATTTGTCTTTGAATTCATTTGCAGCGACCAAATCACTTTCCAAAGTGCTAACTTGTCTCAAAAGTTCCTCTTTGTCATGTTGCATGTGAATCAAATCAGTTTTAAGAATATCATTTTCATAACTAAGCCTTAGAGATTCATCTAAACTTTCATTAAGTCTTCTGGCCAAATCTTCCTCATTCTTCTTCCTATCTTCAATATCTTTGCATAGTCTCATGGTTAAATCTTGCATCTCATTCTTCATATTATTGTTCTCTTGTCTCAATTTCTCTGCAATATCTCTGAGAGTTTCTTTTTCTTCATCATCTTGATTTTGCTATTGAACATGTAATTCTATTCTCTTATTCTTTGCTATAACCAGGTTATCTTGAAGTGCTTTCATAAATTCCCGAGCAGTTTTGAGTTCATCTTCTAGTTTGATATTCTTCAATTTTTCTACATCAAAATCTTCAAGAGCTCCTTCCAATTGTTGTCTCAAACTTTCCATTGGTATCGGTTTCCGAATCTTCCTCAAGTTGTTAGGCTTCAGTAAATAGAGGACTAGGCTCTGATACCAATTGTTAGATACTTGATCAGTCCCAAAGACACTGAGAGGGGGGGTGAATCAATGTCTAACTGGTGGACAAAGATCTAAACTTGTTTGCAATTTTATAACCTAAATTAATATACCGGTAAACAAGTAATAATGAAATAAAGAGAAATAAGATATTTTGGCAAGGAAACCCGATAGGGGAAAAACCTCGGTGGGATTTGTGACCCACAATATTTACTCACTGGCCAATATGAATAAATATTGCTGATATAATAGGGGTCTGCACATGTAGGAAGGTCAATAGCCTAGAGCTCACTGCTCGACAATAAAACTAGAGTCCCACTAACTACAAAATTGGATGATTAAATCCAATGACAATGTACTGCTCAAAATAACATCTACAATGCTAGATTCAATTACAGTTTAAGCTCTGTCAAATACATCTGGCATAAATCTTGCTTTTCTCTTCTCTGCTTTTATTCGCTCATAAAATACTTACATCAAAATGCATATACAGATATTCACTCTCATATTCATTGCCTAATACATACTCATCTACTACAAAATGATCTACAAGATCTCATAGATATATGAGTCTTTATAATACATCATGCCAGCTAGAAATAATTAATTACATTAAAATATAATTTGCATAAACAAAAATTTATCATATGTCAGCCTGGAAGCCGATATGATTCATTGTTGGTGTAAACTGGATGCCGGTGTCAATGAACTTTGTGTAGCTATTAGTGCTGGTATGCGAAGTCTGTTGTCAGTATAATCAATAGAATCCTGTAGAACCCTGTTACCAGTTGGTTTCCATCAATGACAACATCAACCATTCTCATTTAAGTGTGTAATGCCAATATAAAAAATAAACAATAGACCTCAAAAAACATATATCGATGGTATATCAGGCACCCTTAGCCAACAAGATAGGTTTTCTGAGGCTCCCATAACCTGTAACAGCTTCTTTAGGCCACAAAAAAAACCTAGACCTAACCAAAAACAAGGACTGGGCAAACTGGGCCCTTGAAAACTTTCATTATCCAGTCTACCTCAAGCATAAATATTAGACATGGGGTTTTTCTAGGCTCCCCCAACCATGATGGGTTTTATATGGCTCCCACAACCAATGAAAGTGGGTTTTACAAGGCTCCCACAAATTGATACAATGGGTTTTTGATAGGCTCCCATAACCATTAACTTAAGAAAATATAGAGTAGCGAAAAATATGCCCTCAAATACCACCACCTCAATAGGTGAAATAAGAGGGGAACAAAATGAAAGACCATAATTTGTTCTCAAACACCCAGAAATAGGGTGCCATCAACCTCCCACTAACACTTTCCGACCTCCACTGCAGCACCAAACTCCACCTCAATAGGAGAAAGGTAAACTCCAGCCCCAACCATCTCCACCTGAAAAGAAGATAGAGTCCCCTCTATCAAACAAGGTAGAGAAAAATAAGGCTACAAGGAAAGGACCAACCCAAAAATGGAACTTGCACAAGCATGACTAGACTAGAGACAACATCCCTTCATCAAGTATTCATTAAAAAACATAGAGCATAGAGGGCTTCGGTTGCACCTTAGATCATGAAACAAATAGACACTCCACTCTTGAAGATGCAACCCCAAAACAAGAAAAATGCAGAGCTAAAGATAGCATCCAGGAGACCCCCCCAAAGATGTACTAAGGACAGGCAAAGCGAGGCGCACCTCCCATCACATACCGACATAGAGCACAAGAGAGTAGCATGGCAAAGGAACAAAATAAACCAACTCCCTCCCTCACCAACCAACACACAATCCTCAACCCTAACACCAGGAGCCTCCACCTTGACAACAAGAACCCTCGCAATGTCTAACACTCCAACAAAACTCGTTAGGCATGAACCCACCACAATAGATCACCAGTTGCAACGAGACCTCTCCTCCACCAGAGGTGTACATAACACAATAGATGAGAATGTTGAAAGAAAAATGACATCAATGTAGCACCCCTAGAAAGGGGGAAAGTAGGAAATGATGGTATGATGAAATAATAAGTATCTAGTAGAATACTGAGATGGGGGGGGTGAATCAGTATACTGAAAAATTGATATAAACTCCCAAACTCAAAAATAAACTTATCAACAAATAACTTAGTCAAGATAATATCTCAAAGATTACCAACATCAACCGGTTTGACTATTATGACAACTTAATAGTAAACAACTTCAATCTTATAAACATAAAAAATGCTTAATCATATGTCAACATATTCATCTCTCAATGCTTCCAATTATCATGCCTTATTAGAATAGTTAAGTAGCTAATCAAATCAACAAATAAGTGTAGATTTTGCCATCACACCAAAAGCACGTACTGTTGGTTGAGAGGGATCTCATCATGTATATAGTCGCTACACCAACACCCCCCCACATGATAGAGCTGGATACAACCACGTACCATGTAGGATTCATACCCACTATGTACCACGTCGATAAGCCAAGCTTACACAGATGAAGGGTCTAGGGCTTGAGGGACTCGAACCGATGACCTACACTCTGATACCATGTAGATTTTGCCATCACACCAAAATTGCATACTGTTGGTTGAGAGGGATCTCGTCGTGTATATAGTCGCAATGCCAACAATAAGATCATAACCACAAAAGTATTCACCACTTGACACATATATTTATACATGGAAAACCCAAATAGGTAAAAACCATGGTGAGATGAGACTCACAAGGATACCTATCTGAACTCTTCTAAAGTTCACCCTATTAGGAGCCAAGCTGGTTAAAGCTTTTACAATAAGTCTTGTTAAGAACTGATTCTGTTAGGAATCACCTGGTTAAGGGATTTACAAATATGTCTTGATGAAAAGCACAATACCCTATTATGAGTAACCTCACTGGAGGATTTGAGAATCCAAACTAATGGACAACCTTGTGAGAGGATTCAAAAAGTAACCAAGTTTGTTAGAGCTTACTCGGTTAGGGGATTTCAATTTCTATTGTAATTGTTAGAAAACAACAGTTTTCCTTCATCTGTCTTAATAGCATGACATTTGCTTGATCAGATCCTTCTTAATCTTCAATCTGCCTTTACTCAAATTGTAGATCCCTCCACTAGTTAGGCAACCACACACTCAACTAGTTTCTACCAATCTTGTCAACTTTGCCAACACCTAACAAAACAATATCATCGATCTTAAATACAAATCAACTAGGTCAGTAACACATCAAAAACCTAATTCTCATCATCGATATTACAAACATTTCGGTACATTCTTGACCATTAGAAATCATAACAATCTCTTCACATTAATCAAGAAAATTCCAACCACTCCATGATCACTACTTCATCGGAATTTGTAACTCATCATGCATTATGCATTAGATGCAATCCACTTTTCTCCTTTCCAAGACAATAAGAAAATATGCCAAATCAATCTAAACTAATCCTCCTGCAATGATCACACATTTCTCCATCATTACTGCTTAACATTAGATCTTAAATCAACAAACTCAATCGGTTAGGGTTTAACAGAAAACAACTGGTAGGGTTTACCAGTTACATAACATAGAAATGTTTAACCCTTTACACCGGTTCAACTTACAAACTACCATATACTAGTTTACAACATCTTCCTTAAAGTTTATCATACTGGTTACAAGACAATAGCATTAACAACAATAACATCAACAATATCATGAATATCATTCACTGGTTTAATTGACATCAATGACAACATATCATTAATTCAATCTATATGCAAAATACCAACAATCTCCCCCTTTGGCATTGATGGCAATACAAATATCAATGCCTCTGATTTCTGTTGTGGATTGGTGAATAGGAATCCTAGTTTACATTACCAAGTATTCACCATACTTTGTCTGTCTTCAATCGGTCACCAGTTCACCTAATCAGACACATAATTCTTCTCCTCAATCACATAATTCTTCTCTCCCTTTGACAACAATGCCAAATTGAAAGTAAAACATGTAATTCCAAATTCTCATTGTGCATCAACATACTGCAACTTGATGCTCCCCCTGTGGAATACATCCACTTCTAAAAACATCAATCCATGTAAAATTCTGCAAGTAATTCAGGGACTGATGCAATCAGCATCATGCTTAACTGATTTCATGAAGGGGGACAACCCCCAACTAACTTCTAAGATACTCAAAAGTGGTCTTAGGCAGATGTTTGGTAAAGATATCTGCAAGCTACTCATGGGTAGAAACATGCTCTAAGATAACATCTTTACTTTGAAATTTTTTCCTCAAAAAGTGATACTTCAATTCAATGTGCTTAGTCCTTATGTGCAAAATAGGATTCTTAGAAATATTTATTGCACTTGTATTATCACACAAATTATTTATAGGTTCTAAGATCTTCATCATAAAGCCTTCCAAAATGTGCCTCATTGAAATAGATTGTGTGAAATTCATGTAAGTTGCTACATACTCAGCTTCTATAGTAGATTGTGAAGTACAACTCTGCTTCTTACTACTCCATGAAACTAGCCTTCGTCCTAGAAATAATGTTCCACCTCTAGTACTCTTCTAGTCATCAACATTTACTACCCAATCAGCATTAGTGTATGCCTTCAAATCAAAGTTTCCTCCATATGGATAGCATAACCCATAGTCAACTATACCTTTCAGATATCTAAAAATTCTCTTGGTTGCTATCAGATGTGCTTCCTTTGGATTTTTCTAAAATCTAGCAACTATACCAACTACATGGGCAATATCTAGTTGACTGTGAACAACATAGTGTAATTTGCCAATCATTGACCCCTATTCCTTTTCATCTACAAACTTAGATGCATCTTCCTTGGACAATTTATAACCTGTAACCATTGGAGTTCCAACTAGTTTATAGTCACTCATGCCAAAAGTCTTCAAAACCTCTTTCACATACTTAGATTGAGTAATGGAAATACCATTCTTCATTTGTTGTATCTGCAAGCCAATGAAAATTTTAGTTTCCCCTACTAATAACATCTCAAACTCGTTCTTCATTTCATCTACAAAACTGTTCCTCATGACATCATTACCTCCAAATATAATGTCATCAACAAATACTTCATTGACAAGTATTTCATCTCCTTCAAACTTGAGATAAATGTTGTTGTCATCACTAGTTCTTGAAAATCCTATCTTCATTAGATGTGTATGAAGCCTTTCATACCATGCTCTAGGTGACTACTTTAATCCATATAAAGCTCTATGCAATCTGCATACCATGTCTTCCTTATCTATCAATGCATAACCATCAGGCTGCTCTATATAAACCTCTTCTTCCAATATCCCATTCAAAAATGTAGACTTAACATCCATCTAGTATACCTTGAACTTCTTATGGGTTGCAAATGCAAGTAATGTTCTAACTCCTTCTAGTCTTGCTACTAGTGCAAAATTTTCACCATAATCTTCTCCTTCTTCTTGTGCATAACCCTTGCAAACTAATCTTTCCTTGTTGCGAACTACAACACCATCTTCATTTAACTTGTTTCGGAACACCCATTTAGTACCTATAACATTTGTGTTTACCAGTCAGGGTACTAGGGTCCAAGTGTTGTTCTTCTCAATTTGATCCAATTTCTCCTCCATTGCTTTCACCCAATGATCATCACCAAATGCCTCCTTAGCACTTGTAGGTTCAATGGTGGAGATCATGCAAGAGTTCTCTCTAATTTTCCTTCTAGTTAGTAATCTAGCATCCTTATCCCCAATAATCTACTCAGGACTTTGATTCAGTCTCACATATCTAGGAATAACATGATCATTCTCTTCAGGTTCAGCTTCTTCATTGTCTTCTTCCAGTTGAACAAGTACATCAAGATTTGCTTTACCAATTTCTGATTTAACAGTTTTAGGTTCCAAAAGAAAAATGCAAGGATCTTCATCCTTTCTCTCTGAACAGGTTCCTTCTAAAATTTTAGGACATTCATCTACACGAACATCAGCACTCTCAACAATTCTTTGTGTCTGGTTGTTGAAGCATTTGTAGGCCTTACTCTTGGTGGAATAGCCAAGAAATATGCCTTCATCACTCTTAGCTTCAAACTTGCTTATATAATCACCTCTTTTAATAGTACACTTACTACCAAATATTTTTAAATAGCTAAAATCAGGTGATCTTCCACACCATTCCTCATAAAGTGTCTTGTCCTTACCTCTTTTCACCATAACTTAGTTCATTGTGTAGACTTTTGTACTTACAACTTATCTCCAAAATGTTTTTGATACATTTCCTTGTATCAACATAGTTCTAGTTTCTTCAACCACTGACAAGTTGTTCCTTTCTACTATACCATTCTAATTTGGTGTCCTTGGTGCAGAAAGTTGCCGCTTCATACCATTCTCATCACAATACTTAGTGAATTCATCAGAAGTGAATTCACCGCCTTGATCTGTTCTTAGACATTTTATCTTTTTGCCACTCTCTTTCTCAGCTAAGGCTCTGAATGCCTTGAATTTACTAGAAGCTTCATTCTTATCCTTCAAGAATGTGACCCACATCATCCTTGAACAATCATCAGTGAAGATCATGAAATATCTATCACCTAAAATACTTCTAGTTCTTATTGGTCCACATAGATTTGTATGAACCAAATCTAACAAGTTCTCTACTGAGAAGGACTTGCTCTTGAAATTTGAAGAAGTCTTCTTTCCTAACTGAAATTCTTTGCAAAGAGCATTAACTGGTTTTTTCTATCTAAGGTAGACCTCTTACTGTCTTATACTTTCTCACTTTAACAATGTTATCAAAGTTTATATGACAAAATCTCCTATGCCAAAGCCAGCTATCATCTATTTTTGCAATCAAATAGTTGCTAACTTTAGGATTAAGATGAAATAGATTACCTCTGGTCTATTCCCTGGTTGCAATCAATTCACCTTTGTTGTCAAAGATTTTGCACATACCATTTCTAAACTTTAGTGGGTATCCTCTCTCATTAAGTTGCACCATGCTCATAAGATTGTTCTTTAGGCCTTCAACCCAATAGACATCATAAGCATTGCTCTTCCCATTAAGAGAAATAACTCCCTTACCTTTAACCATACAATGTGAGTCATTGCCAAATATGACAACATCGCCATCAATTTCCTTCAAGGAAAGAAATTTGCTCCGATCACCGGTCATATCATGTGAGAAACCACTATCAATGATCCAATCATCAAAGTTATCCATCTTGGACACTAGTGCCTTTTGATCTGATATCTCTTCCTTAATAGCTACAAACAAAATATCTTCACTCGCATCATCATCAAATTCTTCATCAGTAATACCACTGTCAATAGCAACAAGACAGTCTCTCTTTCCTTTACCCTTATATTTCTTAAATTTGTCTCTCTTGTATTCATTTTCACCATTAGTGCAATTCGTTGCTATATGACCAATCCTATTGCAAGCAAAACATTTCAACGGTAGCTTACTTCTGTATTTCCCAGTGCCTCTAGGCAGTCATTTTTCCAACAATGCTTCAAGCTCCACTAAACTGTCTTCATCATCAGCATCTTTGCTAGATCTAGATTCATAGCTATGGCCAGTATCTCTACTTCTTCTCACAGATGAGTTAGAGATAGAATCTCTGAATGTAGATTCGGATTTTTGTACACTACCATCATAGCCATTTAGTTCAAAAGCAGTAAGTTTGCCAATGATAGAGTCAAGAGTTACCTTTGTTTTGTCAATGGATTTCATCTCTTGAATAGCTACAACTCGGATAGCATAGACCGGTAGTGGGGTTCTTAGTATGTTATTGATCATTGTGGCATCTTCCACTTTCCCTCTTGCACTCTTTATTTCACCAACTATCTCTTTTATCCTTTGACCATACTACTGGATATTCTCACCTTCAAACATTCTCATGTCATCAAACTTTCCTCTTAAACTCTCCTCTTTACAAATATTAACATGTTCATCACCGCTATAAATCTCTTCAAGTTTTTTCCATACTTCATATGTAGTTTCAAGAACATGAACATCTACATATTCAACATCAGATAGGGAACTGATAATAGCCTCTAATGCTTGATGATTCTCTTGTTGTTCTTTCTTCTGTTCATCAATCAAAGTTCTAGTAGGTGCAGTATACTTAGTTTCTATATGATCCCAATACTGACTTCCTAGACTCTTAATGTAAATCTTCATTCTGTCACTCCATATCCTATAGTTATCTTTGTTGAACTTTAGACCTTCTTTCTTCATCATGATCTACAAGATCTTTTCCTCAAGTTGTTAGGCTTTAGGTTAAAGAGGACCTAAGATGCTCTGATACCAATTGATGGTATGATGAAAGAATAAGTATCCAGCAAAATACTAAGAGGGGGGGGGGGGGGGGGTGAATCAGTATATTGAAAAACTGATACAAACTCCCAAACTCAAAAATAAACTTATCAACAAATAACTCAGTCAAGATAATATCTCAAAGATTATCAACATCAACCAACATCAACTAGTTTGACTATTATGACAACTTTACAGTAAACAACTTCAATCTTGTAAACATAAAAAATGATTAATCATATGTCAACATATTCATCTCTTAATGCTTCCAATTATCATGCCTTATCAAAATAGTTAAGTAGTTAATCAAATCAGCAAATAAAATCATAACCACAAAAGCATTCACCATTTGACACAAATATTTATACATGGAAAACCCAAATAGGTAAAAACCATGGTGAGATGAGACTCACAAGGATAGCTATCTGAACTCTTCTAAATTTTTCCTTGTTAGGAGCCAAACCTATTAAAGCTTTTACAATAAGTCCTATTAAGAACTAATTATGTTAGGAATCACCCGGTTAAGGGATTTACAAATATGCCTTGATGAAAAGCACAATACCCTATTAGGAGTAACCTCGCTAGAGGATTTGAGAATCCAAACTAATGGACAACCTTGTAAGAGGATTTAGAAAGTAACCAAGCTTGTTAGAGCTTACCCGGTTAGGGGATTTCAATTTCTACTGTAATTGTTTGAAAATAATAGGTTTTCTTGATCTATCTGAATAGCACTACATCTTCTTCATCAGATCCTTCTTAAGCTTCGATCTACCTTCACTCAAACTATAAATCCATACACCGGTTAGGCAACCACACACTCAACTAGTTTCTGCCAATCTTGTCAACTTTGCCAACACTTAACAAAACAATATCATCGACCTTAAATACAAATCAACTAGGTCGGTAACACAACAAAAACCTAATTCTCAGCATCAATATTACAAACAAGTTGGTACAATCTTGACTGTTAGAAATCATAATAATCTCTTCACATTAATCAAGAAAATTCCAACCGCTCCATGATGACCTCTTCATCAGACCTTGTAACTCATCATGAGCTATGCATTAGATGCAATCCACTTTACTCCTTTCTAAGACAATAAGAAAATGTGCCAAATCAATCTAAACTAATCCTCATACAATGATCACACATGTCTCCATCATTACCGCTCAACATTAGATCTTAAACCAACAAACTTGATTAGTTAGGGTTTAACAGAAAACAACTGGTAGGGTTTACTAGTTACATAACATAGAAAGGTTGAACCCTTTACACCAGTTCAACTTACAAAATACCATGTACCGGTTTACAACATCTTCCTTAAAGTTTATCATACCGGTTGCAAGACAATAGCAATAACAACAATAACATCAGCAATATCATGAATACCATTCACCGGTTGAATTGACATCAATGACAACATATCATTAATGCAATCTATATGAAAAATACCAACAATCTAAAAATGCCAACTAGAAACATGGAGGAGCAACACTGATGAGTCCAGCATGCAACTAAATGGGCCCTCCTTACCATCATCTTCATCAAAATTGGATGCCCTTGCTTCCTCCTCGTCGCCTGAAACCCTAGTCCCGCCGCTCCCACTCATGCCCATTTCAAAACAATAAATTTTAGGGTTTTACTATTAATGGTTTTAATCTAATTCTCTTATTTTGATTAATGTTACTAATAACACCATTGCCAATATTATTTTTACTCTTATTATTAATAATGTAAATTACTAGCTCTCAATTAACATTATCATATTATATCCCCAATAACAATCACTTAATATCAATGTTAGGAATATTAGTATCCATGTTTATTAATAAAGTTAAAACTCATATCAATTCTATTAATATTCTCATTCACATCGTTATTAACATTAATATTAACAAAGAGATGTGGGAGCGGGAGAAGGGAGTGACTTTAAATTTGAACTTAGGACAGCACGAGAAACCATGCAATGGAAAGGCAGACAACCAGGTGGGGTGGAAAGGAAAAATCCCAGGACTGCCCTGATTCCTCTGAGCCCAATGGAAAGGACTCAGCAAATGGGGACCCACAATCTAGCGACAGGCCTCTTGATTCTGATGGAGGGAATGGAGAATCATGTGTTGGAGACAACCCAAGGTAGGGACCTATTTGAATGGACAACAGTTGGTTGTGGATTTCTTTATTCGGTGTCAAACCATGTGGAAAATCATCACTCCCTCTAATTTGTAATATAGAAGAACCAAAAAAGGGTAGATTTTCTATTGAAGTTCTAGAAGCAATGATTGACCATAATATTAACCTTATGGCAATGGCTCTGGTGGGGAAAATTTTGGGCCCAAGGCCAAATATTGATGTTGTCAGGTCATTTGCAAAATGTAAATGGATGCTTAAAGGTCAAGTGGAGATCACTACTATGTTTAAAGGTGCACTGTCAATGCCCTTTTCATGTAAGGAAGACATGTTGAGGGTGCTTTGTGATGGTCCTTGGTTGATTGGATAATCAACACCTTCTCTACAAAAGTGACCAACTAAGAGTGACCTAAATGAATCCTTTTTTGTACAATCTTGTGTTTGGGTCAAATTGTCGGGCCTTCCCCTAGAGTTATAGGTTGAAGATGTCTTTAAGGGATTCACTAGCTCCTTTGTGGAACTCTTATCTATGGTTCCTATCACAACAACTAGAAGAAGACTTACCTTTGCTAGGATTTGTGTGGGAGTTATGCAAGGCACATATATGCCCTTATCTATCAAGATTAGCTCTAGATTGGGGAAATGGAACCAACCTATGGAATATGAAATTGTCTCTTTTGCATGTTTTCACTGCTCAAAATCAGGGCATACAGCTAGAAAATTCCCTCTACAGGCCATCAAAGAGAAAGAGAAGAAAGACAAGACAACGCAATGCAGAGCAAAAAAACTTGCTAAGCAACTTGAGATTGCTAAAAAAGAGAAAATGGTAGAAGAATCCCAGAGTGTCATCATCCCTAACACCTTCAACAAAAAGGAGAACATTAATATGGAAAAAACATAAAAACAGATGCTTGAAGAAGGGAAAGATGATCAAATAGGGAAAGATGAGAGAGAATGACAAGGAACCAATCAAGAGGAACAATGAAGTGATAACCTAGAAGATGGAGAAATACAGGTGGTGTTATAGACCAAGAGGGAAGTGGATTCAAATTGCATTATGGAAAACACTAACAGAGATGGCCCTAGAGCCAACTATGAGGAATCCTAGAGGTGTTTTATCCTTGGAGGGATCTCATCGTCAGAATCACAACAATCGGTGGATATGGTGAAATCTACCTTCCAGCAGTTCCCAACGACCTAAATGCTTAATATAAGTGCTAAGTGGGCTGAGGTTGATGATGTCGAGCATAATACAATCACGCAGAACATCCAAGAGGAAGATAGCTAGATTAATGAAGTAGCAGAACAAAAGAAAATGGGGAAAAAGGGACCGAAATCCACTCCTCAAGCTACTCCAGTCAAGACAAGAAAGTAGACTAAAGTTGATACAGTTTTCAACCTTTCTCCTGCTAGAAGGAATAAAAAAAGCCAAATCAGAGTTCAAGAGGAAAGAAAGAATATAGTGGATGGTAGTCAAATGACCATCCACGAGGTATGCTCCCTAATAAGAAAATGAAAATTGTTTCATGGAATATACGTGGATTGAATAGTCCACATAAACAAGATGTTCTTAGAGATTTAGTTAGAGAACATAAACCAGACATTGTTCTTATCCAAGAAACTAAAATGACTAAAGAGAAAGTTGAGAAGATTAATCATTTAAGGATGGGGGAGTTTTAGGAGGTAGCTCAAATGGTACTTCTGGGGGCATTGCCATTTTGTGGAATCTAAGGTGTATTATTGGGCTGCCTATTAAGCATGATAACAATTTGGCCTTTGTTAGGTTGCATCATTTAGGGGATGGTACCTCATGGCTCTTGACTAATATTTATGCCCCTAATAATAGACTAGGTAGATTTAAATTTTGGAAGAAGTTGGAGGCCATTCGGTCTATTTTTAAGGATGAAACGTGGATGGTCATGGGGGACTTCAACACCCCTCTCCATGACAAACAGAAGTTTGGAGGTGTCCCCTCTCAGTTAATAGTAGAATGGATCTTTTGAATTTTATCAATAACCAGGGTCTGCATGATATTGATCTCCAAGGTGCCAATTTTACCTGGACCAACCGAAGGGCGGGAGAATATCTTATTCAAGTCAAAATTGACAGGGCCCTTATTTCTAGTGATTGGTTTAACCATTATCTATACTCCATATCAACATTTTTTAGGATTGGTTCTGACTAATTTCCTATGGTTTTTGTTGCTGAGAGTATAAGTACTCAAAGAAACTTCTCGTTTAGATTTGAAAGGATGTGGCTGGACCATCCTAACTGGTGCAAAGCACCTAGCTCAAAGTTGTCTTTTCTTTAATTTTAGATTTTTTGCATGATTTGAAGTTATTTTATGTTGTAATAAGGTGGAATAAATCCTCTGATGCTTTTTGAAGCCATAGTTTGGTTGTCCACGCTTTTGTTGTGCTTAGGATCCAAAATTGTCATTATCCTGAAATGTTGTCAAAATGTCAATTTTTGGTTTGTACTAGGTGGATGCCTGGAAACTTGCTAGAATGTTTGGAAATGGTTTAAATCCATTGTTAGATTCCATTTAAGTGATGTGTTCAGGCCTTGAGAGCCTTGGAGTGTGTTTTACACTCATAGGTAAAAGTTGTCAAAAATTGCTCATGACAACTTTTGCATTTTTAGGGAAAAGTTGTCCATGAAGGAAATAACATTGGAAGTTGGTTGGAACCAACTTAAAATGGTGTATTAAACCTTCTAAGTGTCTCCAATAATAGGTTAATGAACTTTTGGTTTGTATTCAATTCATGTGCCAAGGGTTTCCTATTCTTTTCCTCATGTTTCGACTATTTTTGCTTTGAATTTTTGTTTTTGTATGACCTATACGGTCTAGTACAATGCTCATAATAGTAGAGAAAGTTAAGAATTTTTTTTATCTTTCCAAAAAGTATAATATGAAGGTCTGAAGTGCTTTGGATCAAAAGTTATCACTGTTTTTGTAAAAGTTGCTCACAAACCCTTGAAACTTGGGGTTTTGGTTGTAAAAATGCATTTTACCTGAGTATCCACAAATGGCACAAGTTGCAATCTAGTGGATGGCTTTGGTAGGCTCTGTAAATATTTTTAGAGTAGGATTTTTTTGTTTTTGCAGGCCACAAGGAGGAGAATGGGTGAGATGAATAACACACAAGCTTGTAGCTAGTGTGTGAGGGCAACAGAGATTGCTCATTTTCAGAGCCATGGAGAAGTGATACCCCAACAACCCATAGTGTTTTGGAAAGGTATATGGGTGTACTAAAATAATACAAGATTTTTTGGGTTGGTGATTTTGATTGCTGAAGAGTTTGTAGCACATCTTCCAAAACTGCCTTGAAGCCCTAAACCCCTTAAAAATATCTCTTTTTCAGTTACCCTAGTTGTATGAAAAACCATATAGGAAACTTTGTGATATTGTTTAAATTCCAAATGGGTATCTGAATATGTAGAAATATCTAGGGGTTGTTAGGAAATTTTGGGGGAAAAGACAATAAAATAGTCCAAGAAGGGATAGTCAATTAGGCCTAATAGTAGCTGGTAGAAGCAAGTTGAAAGCCTAGGGCTTGGGAGGAATGTGAAAACCTTGTAAATGCATAAAATGACCTTGAAAATACCTGAAAAATATTACCATAACCTTTTAACATGATTTTAGAGTGAAGATCCTTGGTGGAGGTCTTTGGAGCCTAGTTGGAGCTTTGGGAACCTAGTAGGAGACCATCTCAAAATTAGAGATTTGGATCAAAACCAACAAGAAACCTCAAGAGGCTATACCTAGGAGGAAAACCGATAGATTTTAGGCCTTGGAGGTCTAAGGAGTGTACCCTGACAAGTTACCTTGGAGGAGCTTGAGTAGAAGGGTGAGTAGAGGAGTTGGGATGAGTAAGGGTGAATTGGAGAGCTAGGCACAAGACCTTTGCATCAGAGTGGTATTAGAGCCATTCTTTGAGAGATTTGGTGTATGTCAAATTGTGAAGAATTAGAAGCAAGTTCAATGCCTCCAAAAGTAATGACTCGAGAAGCCATCCGGCAAATGGTGGCGGAGATGATAGAAGGATTGAAGGATACAGAAGGAAGCAGAGGAACTAGAGAGGTAAAGAAGGAGAAGGGAAAGGTTAAGATAGAATGGGGTGATGAGATTGATGAAGAAGTGGAAGATGGAGAGAAACCAGTAGTAGTAGCTATGCCTCAATACCAAAAGTTATTCCTAGATGCAGTCAAATCCATTTCTAAGGACAATCTGGATGGATTGCCCACATATGGAGGAAACCTCAATGGAGAAGAGTTTCTAGATTGGATAGAAGCTCTCAATAATCATTTTGATTACAAAGAGGTAGCAGAAGAGAAAAGAGTTAATGTGGCCAAATCAAGAATGAGAGGATCAACATTGGTTTGGTGGAATATGATGCAAGAAGAAAGGATATAAGAAGGAAAAAAGAAGATAACTTCATGGGAGCGTATGAAGATCAGACTTAAGGCACAATTCCTTCTAGGAGATTATGAAGTTCAAATTCATAAGAGACTGCAAAATCTAAAACAAAGAGAGCTAGATGTCAATGCTTACACGGAGGAATTCCATAAACTAAGCCTCAGAGCTAAGAAGCATGAGAATGAGGTGGAAAAATTGGTTAGATACATGAATGGACTAAGACAAAATATACAAGATGAAATCAGTATCCTTACTCCTAATACCATTCATAAGTGTTTTCAGTTAGCATTAAGGGCATAAGAAAAAATCAAGAGGAGGAGTGAACAAAATCAAAAGTTTAGAGGTAGTAGATCCTTTAGAGGAAGGGGCACTTTTAGTAGAGGACAACAAACATCAAGGAATGAAGAAAACTCAAGGCAAGAAGGTGGTGGAGACTCTTCAAGGGGGATATTTAGAGGATCCTTTAGGGGAAGAAACAATTCTAGGGGCAGATTTGGAAGCTCAGGAAGAGGAAATTCAATTTTCACTGGTAGATGTTACAATTGTAATCAAGTTGGCCACACAATGGGAAGGTGTCCAGAGAAAGCAACCAACTCTTCACACTCATACATGGGTGAGAGAATAACAAAATTAGTGTAGGAAGAAGACAATCAAAGTGTGTCTTCCCCTCTCAACAAGGCAGGCCCAGTGATAGATGGTGAAAGTCTAATGCTAAGAAGGTCTTTGTTGAAGATTCCTCAAGCTCAAGAGCCACCACAAAGGAAGAGTTTGTTTAGAACAACTTGTAAGTGTCAAGGCAAGATTTGCAAATTGATTGTAGACTCGAGTTCAACTGAGAATATAGTTTCAATGGAAATGGTGGATAAACTCAAGTTAAAGAGGTTGCCACATCTCACTCCCTAAAAGGTGTCATGGATCAACCAAGACCAACATGTCTTAGTTGATGAGCAAGCATGGGTAGACTATGAGATTGGTGAGTATAAGGAAAAGATTTTATGTGATATATTGCCTATGGATGGTTGCCATTTGTTGTTGGGACGTCCATGGCAATTTGATGTAAAGGCTCAACATGATGGATAGAAGAATAGCTATGTCATTATCAAGAATGGTAAGAGGTATCAAATGGATCCATTACCTGATCCAAAAGAGGAAAAAAAAGTGGGATCAAGTGTGATAATGATGAGTGGGAAATATTTTCTTAAGGTGATGAAACAAGATGCAGATCAAGGGTATGCTATTGTTCTCAAACCTAGTGAAGAAGGTAAGGTAGATCCAATGGAAGAAGTGCCACAAGAGGTGAAAGTTCTACTCAAACAATATGCAAAAGTAATAGGAGAAGATCTACTTGATTCTTTGCCACCAATGAGGGATGTATATCACCAAATAGACCTTATTCCAGGGGCAAGTTTGCCTAACAAGGCGCCTAGTCAAAATGAAGAAACTGCCAAACAAGTGCAGGAGTTCTTGGACAAAGGATTCATCAAAAAGAGTTTGAGTCTGTGTGTTGTACCTACTATCTTAGCACCCAAGAAAGGGAGAAAATGGAGAATGTTAGGCCCAATATGGAAAGCTAATGTACTGAGAGGGGAGGGGTGAATCAGTACTTCAAAACCTTTCTTCAACAATAACTTTACTGTTAAGCATAAACCAAAAACTGTTGTAACATAACATAAAGCTAAAAAAAAAAAATAACAATCATACATGATTCACTCCATAACACATATATTTTGGTTATGCATAAACTCTTGGCTAGAGAGAAAACCTGCAGTGGGGATGGCACCCACAACTTCACTACTGCAATATTAAAGGTTGCTCGGTTAGAGCTACATGTATAGCTATTTCTGATAGCTTACCCTATTAGGAGTATCAAGATAGTTACATCTACCTTGCTAAAGAATTTTACAACACTTATTCTAAATGTTGCACTTGGTTAAAGGCTTGACAATTTATAGACTTTGTTAGAGTCTTTTACCCTGTTAAAGGTTTCTCTTACAACTCAAAATATTACAATAAAATCTTTACAAATATCTACAACTTTATATCAAAAATGTTATAGCAGATTCTATGTGCTCAAAATGAGATTACCTTGCTTATAGCATACCTCGGTAACCCATAAAGTAACTCAGTAAACCTTTCTATTTACTCTGTTCCTTGACTATTCTCTGAAATCCTTCTCGATGACCTCTATGTCTCTGACAATCACAATACTCAATGCTTGCTTATCTATTACACATGTCTTGCTTCATACACTTCATTATTTGATCCTTAATTCATGTTGTATAAATAGATCTCTTATGTCGATGATCTGGTTCATTGCTTTGATCTTACAAACATGATCTATCAAATGAATAACCATACAAAATATTTCATTGGATAGATGACCTCAAAATCATACAAAATATTTAAGTGCAATTTCCAATGTGATAAGAGTTCTTTGTTCCTCTATCTTGTAACACGTTTCCACTATGTGTCTAGGTTCAATGAATCTGGTAACACATTTCACTCAGTGTATATCAACTCGATGTATCATTATTGCTGCTCGGTAGACATAGAGTGTTGCTCGGTAGACAGCTCGGTGCATACCGACTGCTCTGTGCTTACCGACTGAATATTTCGGTAGTAGTAATCAACAAGAGTATACAGAATGACTTTAGACATAAAAATAATGGCAACTTAGTATGTAGTAACAATCTCCCCTTTTGACATTAGTTGAGATGTTTGACAAAACTCCTTTCAAAGTCATAACTCAAAAATCTATATACTTACAAAATTTGACTAAACTGATAGTATATACAATAGTCAATAAATAGTATACTTAGATGTACTCCCCTTATCAATATACTATACATAACTCTGATTTTGCATGCGTTGTGATCAATATTCTGTATTAACTGCTCAGTTGTCACTGTGCGGTTCACTGCTTGGTGTTGTGCATCTAGATACTCTGTTCTGCTTGGTATACTACCCCTGTATACAACACTCCCCCTTTGATGCTATACTCCCCCTTTTTGACAAACATCAAAACTTAGTTATCATTTAGTGGAGGCAACTGGTCAAAAATGGATTTATACTTTGTCCTTGCATTAGTAAGGTGACAGACAGGGCATCCTTGACACTATCCATAAGTGAATTCTGAGCTGTAATGTCAGCTAACAGTGAAATTAGTCCATCTAAGGTGCTTCCCTTTGGTAGAGTGGATAGGGAGGTAGCCTTGTTGATCTGCTCTTGGATGAATGAAAGATGAGGAATGAATAATGTCTGAAGAGTCATTATATCCATCCTGATCTTGTGCTCTTCATTCCTGAGTTCCAATTGTTGAGCCATGAGTTTTTGTAACTTTGTATAGAAATGTTGAATAGAATGTGGCTCAGTGGTCAACTTATTTGAGAGATCGGTGATCTCTTTCTCAATCACTTATGTTTTATTTTTGATATCCTTAATGAATAAAGAAAATGTATAGAGTTTCTAAAATAAATAAAGAATGTACTTGAGTTGAGGGGACAACTCAGCAATAAATTTGACAAGTTTTACTTTGCCAATAGCAATAGCTTTCTATACCTCTTCAATCATTTTAGTAGTGAGTTCTTTTTCCTTCAATTTGTTCAAATATTTAGATGCGTCTACTCCAGATGTCTCTATTTTAGTTAGGAGTTCATCTAGTTGAATATGGATGGCTACATCTTTTGTCACTGTAGCTTCAGGTAGCATATCTGTTAATAGTGCTTTCACCTTCTGAAGTACTTTGTTTTTCTTTTGAATAGCCATTTGTTTCTCCTGTTCTTCTTTGGCTTTTCATAGTTCACCGAATTCAATGAGTTCTTTCCCTTTTAATTTGGATAAGTCTACATTTGGCAACACTATTGGTTTTGACAAATCTAACTTGAAACTATACTTTTTCATTTTATTTTCTTTAGATTTCACTAGTTGAACTAATACAATGGCTTGGGAGGCTTGTTGACCCTCGGTAGGCTGCTGGGTAGAGGCAACACTCTTGTCAATTTCTTGAGCCTCTAATGTAGCCTTTGTTGTGTCCTTCAGTGCTTCTGTGCTTGGGGTCTCAATTGTAACATTTTCAGTGCTAGAAGGAGCTTGAGAAGACTGTTCTCCGGTGGCCTGAGAAGTAGCTTCTTTTTCTGTAGACTTGTGATCCTCTGTTCCCTATTCAGTATCTTGAGGGGCCTCAGTTGAAAAAGGCTAAGTGACTAGAGGATAGGGCTAAACTTGTTCCAAAACTGACTCACTAGATACTAGTTTTGCATATGCATTCCCTTCTATCATTTCCAGTTCTTGTGCCTTGGTGTCCATGATATCCTCATCAATTTGTATAGTGTTAGCAGGGTCTTGCTCGGTGATATTAGGATCTTTCTCGATGACATCAACTATTTCAACTTCAACTTGCTCACCAGCATTCTTGATTTGAAAGATTTCCTACCACTTTTCTTTGGTCTCATTCTCTACATCCAAATAAAGGCCATTCATCAATTTCAACGCTCTTTGCTTGACTAGGAAGTTTGTGTGGCATTTTTTCAGATGTTCATTGATCTCACCTACCGACATGTCTGGAAAGAGATGTACCAGACTTCTTTCTCTCATCTATTTCTCTAAGTCCATGGCATACTTCCACCTATTATCAATATGAAAATACAATTCTTTTGGAAGAGATTTAGATACTTCCAATGGGACCAATAGGAATTTCAGAAGTGTGCAAAATATGACTTCTTCAATTTGTCTCTTTTCATCATCAGATCTAGATTCATACTTAACATATCTGAATGCTCCAAATCTACCATATTGCTTCAGATTAGTACAAAACTTATCAACACTATGTACATCTACCTTTTTACTCTTGATAATCTGAAATTTACTTACATCTTCAGATTTGGTGTCACTGGACTCTTTAGTCAAAATGAGTCTCTGAGTAGATTTCTTATAAGTTTTTGTTACCTTTGGTGCGACAACATTCTTTGGTTTCTTACTTGGTGACACTGCAGATGATCTTGTGTTTGGGTGCTTTACTGAAGGAGTCGGTGATACCTTTGATGTATCTTGTTTCTTCCTTTTCAAAACTTTCCCTTTAGGCAGCTCGATGCTCAATGTAATAGCTACCTCTTGGGCTTCAGATTCCTCCTCGGTGATGACTAGAGTGCCCTTGACAGGTGTGGAGGAGGAACCTTCTCCAAATTTCTCCGTTAATGCCTTGATCATTTTTGTTGCTTTCCTTGTAGCCTTGGGTACTACAATACTCATCTTAACTTTCTCTTTAACTTCTTCATATGTACCGTATCTCAGCTTGGTAGCATGCCTTGGTAATGTAAGAAAGGAATCTATCTGCTATTGTGTGATGTCAAAATCAATCTCATAACCCATAGGTGGCAAAGATTGAGTTCTCGATTCCACAACATTAACATAGCAGTAGTCGGTGTCTACTTCAAAGCATATGTCATCCTTGTATTTCTCTACTAACTAGGCTGGAATTCAATACCTGTTATGCATCTTTTCTTGAAACTTGCTAAAGTAATCATCCATAAAATCATTAAAGTTATCACCTAGTCATTTGATGAAGTCATTGATCTGATGGGTGATTGGTCGGTGTAGCTCCCAAACTACATTACCGACTGATGGAAAGAATTTATCAAAATAGAAAAACATGCATACCAGAAGTGATCCAAACTTCAATGTGTTAGCCGAGTTGTTCTTCTTCGGCTTCCTTATGGTGTTTAGATTCTCAAACAGGTTTTTCAACAATACTTCACAAAGATCAATTTTCATTCCCTTCTTCACAATTTTATATGCTAAATCGACTACTCCACAGGGTACACTATTTTCCCTTGCTGATTAGAAGAAATAATAACCTATTACTCTAATGGAAAAATTCAGCTCTGCATCTATCACATTGTTTAATTTTAGTCCTCTGCAATCAGATTCAACTCCGGTTAGAGTGATCAATTCCTTCTGTGATATCATTTTATGAGCTCGGGCATGATCAAAAATAGGGTAACCGGTGATCAAATGAATGATTTCCTTGGTGATTTTGAATGGTTGCTCTGCTAACCACATGAAATCATCATGAACTCTGCTCAGAACAAACTTGACCCATTAGGGTTTGAAGACACGGGGATAGGTTAGGGCTTCAGTCAATCCCTTGATTTTAATGTGTTCATACTTGCTATCTAATTTCCCATCGGTACACAATTCATCATATGTGTCCTTGATCTCAACATGACCTAGTTCCTCAACATGATACTTAGTGAAGAATCTAACATCCTCAACTAGTAAAACCCTATCTGGAATGAGTGAAAATGCAGTTTTATCATCCAGTTTAGATGCTACTTTGGGAGTTAGAGAGTATTTCAGTGAGGGCTTTTCAATTTTCTCAACAACAATGGGCTTCTGGATCTTAGGTGCCATTGCAAATTTTGGATAATCACTTAACAAAAGATCCTTAGGGTTTGAAAAATTTAACCAACAAATGCTTTCACTTAGTAAATATTAAACAGATAATCACACTGATATTTCCTGGTAGCTAGCTTTTAGAAATGCTTGAGATCGATGTTTAAATACCTTGAATTTTGCTTTGGAGGTGGTTTGATCGCCTTTGAATCGCTTTGCTCTGCTCTCTTGAAAACTTGGTAAGTGTAAAATGACTATGCAAAAAGCTTTAAATACACAATTTTACCTTATCCGGCTCCATGCAGCTAGGTCAAAAACATTAAATGTACTCGGTACCACTTAATTTTTATGCTTTTACTAAGTAGCCAAACTTCCTATATTTACTGACTAGACAGGCTTCTTGTGTTTACCGACTAGACTAGTGCTCCAAAAGACTTGATAAAATTTTAAACTCGCCAATGCATCTTAGCTATGTAGATTTTGAATTAAGCACATGACAAAATAGGAACTATTAAGATTTAACCTTTGAGAGAATGCAGTCCCTTCATACCTTCACCGATTAATTTGGAATAGGTGCACCTAACTTGGTAGATAAGGTGCTTTCTTCATTTGACACAATTTCCTTCTTTTTCCAAATCATTTGTAATTTGCCTTTTATTTCCCCAGTGTCTCCTCTAGGTTGATCTATGCAATCTCTAGCCAAGTGTCCAACTTTGTGACAATGAAAGCATTCCATACCAGGATTTCTCCATGATCTTTGGTTGTTCATTCCAAACCTTATAAAGTAGTTGGCACTTATATGTCCATATCTTCCACAACATTCACACCATATCCTTGTATTGTAATCCCATGGTACTGCAAAATACTGTCGGTTAGGATTTGTGTGTGTTTGGTAGCCTCTAGTTTTGCTCGGTGTGCAGACCACATATAGTTCTTTTGCTTAAGCCAACACTTCTCGATGCTATGTCTATATCTATTGTAGGTTTTACAAAATCCTTTGAATTTTTCCTTTTGATAATTGCTAGCAGACTTTGTCCTACATTGGTTAGATGTGTGACCATATTTATTGCAATGGTGACAATAACCATTAGACCTAGTGACATTCGGTTGCTTACCTTTTCTGATTTGGCACAAATTAGCAGTATATCCTTGTTTTCCATAGTAGTTGCAAATAGGCTTCTTTCCTTTGATGATCTTCTTGTTTCTAGCTTTCTTTGATGATTCTCCTTTCTCGGTAGTGTAGATTTCCTTCTCGGTAGAGTCTTTTCCTTTGTAACTGAGTCCTGCAACTTTGCTGGGTCTTTTTGTATTCAGTTTCTCATCCAACATCTTTGATGCTTCATAACTCTTCTTCAGTGTTTCTTTGGATTTGTTCTCTATTTCAAGTTCATCGGTCAACCTTGATACTTCAAGTTTCAATGCTTGATTCTCATCATCTTTCAGATTTACTTCATGATGTGCATAACCCAATTGATTTGACAGATTTTGTTAAATCCCAATCAACCTTGTGATTTCATCATTCTTTTCAGATACTAATGCTTCAAGCTATTGTTTTCCTCTTTCTAGTTCTCTTACTTTATCCTCAGTTGTCCTCAATGCATCAAGATTTTCAGTCATCTTTGTGCTGAAATTTTCATGTCCTCTTTTCATTGCTTTTAGCTGATCAGTCAGTGCTTTGTTCTTTTCTTTCAGTTCTCCAATAATCTCTTTAGTCTCTTCAAATATACTATTCTCAGATGATGTCTCAATTTGTTCCACTAACTCTTGAGAGTCCTGTAAATCATCAGATAATCTTCTTCTAACTTTCAATGATTTTTGCATTTGTCTTTGCATGTCTGCAATCACTTGATTAGCATGATCCAAATCTTCTTGCAGATACACAATTCTCTGAGATTGTTTATAGCCTTCCATTAATAAGATCTTTCTCTTTAGGTGTTAAACCCTTTTCCAAGATTGTAGCTCTGATACCAATTGTTAGGCCCAATATGCAAAGCTAATGTACTGAAAGGGGAGGGGTGAATCAGTACTTCAAAACCTTTCTTCAACAATAACTTTACTATTAAGCATAAACCAAAAACTGCTATAACATAACATAAAGCTAAAACAAATAAATAACAATCATACATGATTCACTCCATAACACATATATTTTGGTTATGAAAAAACTCTTGGTTAGAGAGAAAAACTATGGTGGGGATGGCACCCACAACTTCACTACTGCAATAATAAAGATTGCTCGGTTAGAGCTACATATATAGCTATTTCTGATAGCTTACCCTGTTAGGAGTATCAAGATCATTAGATCTACCTTGCTAAAGGATTTTACAACACTTATTCTAAATGTTGCACCTGGTTAAAGGCTTTACAATTTATAGACTTTGTTAGAGTCTTTTACCCTGTTAAAGGTTTCTCTTACAACTCAAAATATTACAATAAAATCTTTACAAATATCTGCAACTTTACATCTGAAATGTTATAGCAGATTCTATGTCCTCAAAATGAGATTACCTTGCTTATAGCATACCTTAGTAACCCATAAAGTAACCTGGTAGACCTTTATGTTTACTCTGTTCCTTGATTGTTCTTTGAAATCCTTCTCAGTGGCCTTTGTGTCTCTGACAGTCACAATACTCAGTGCTTGCTTATCTATTACACATGTCTTGCTTCATACACTTCATTATTTGATCCTTAATTCATGTTGTATAAATAGATCTCTTATGTCAGTGATCTAGTTCATTGATTCAATCTTAAAAACATGATTTATCGAATGAATAACCATACAAAATATTTCATCGGATAGATGACCTCAAAATCATTAAAAATCTTTAAGTGCAATTTTCAATGTGATAACGGTTCTTTGTTCCTTGATCTTGTAACACGTTTCCACTGTGTGTCTAGGTTCAATGAATCTGGTAACAAGTTTCACTTGGTGTATATCAACTCAGTGTATCATTATTGCTGCTCGGTAGACATAAAGTGTTACTCGGTAGACAGCTCGGTGTATACTAGGCTCTGTGACTACTTTCTTCTATAACCGACTGCTCTGTGCTTACCGACTGAATATTTCGGTGGTAGTAACTGACTAGAGTATATAGAATGACTTTGGACATAAAACTAATGGCAACTTAGTAAGTAGTAACAGAGAATGTGTATAGATTCTAGAGCAATCAATAAGATCATTATAAGGTATCGACTCCCTATGCCAAGGATAGAAGATCTATTGGACAATCTTGGGGGTGCAAGCTACTTCACAAAGGTGGATTTCAAATCAAGTTATCATCAGATAAGAATCAGACTAGGGGATGAATGGAAATAACCTTTAGGACCAATGTTGGCCGCTATGAGTGGTTGGTCATGCCATTTGGCCTTACCAATTCACCTAGCACCTTTCAAAGGCTCATGAATGAAGTCTTGGTTGAGTTCATAGGTAAATTTGTGATTGCATATTTTGATGAAATTCTAATATTTAGTAGAGCCAAAGAAGAACATCTCAAGAATGTGGATATGGTCTTGAAGAGCTGAAAAAGGCACAACTCAAAATCAACCTTGAAAAGTGTGAGTTTCTCAAGACTAAACTTGTATATATTGGTTTTGTCATTTCACAAGGCTATCTAAAAATGGATCCTAGTAAGGTTGAGGAAATCCTTAGTTTGCCTACACCTAATAATATTAGTGATGTTATGATCTTTCATGGGTTAGCATCCTTTTATAGGAAGTTTGTAAGAAATTTTAGTCATGTGTGTGCTCTTGTGCTCAATACTATCAAAGGGGGAGTCAAGTGTTAGTTTAGGTGGACATAGGAGGCCCAAAAGGGATTTGAGTTGTTGAAAAAGAAGATAGCTGAGTTACCTACCCTTAGGTTACCTGATTTCAATTAGTTATTTACAGTTGAGTGTGATGCTAGTCAAAGAGCAATAGGGGTTGTTTTGAGTCAAGAGGATCTTCACATAGCCTTTTTCTCTGAAAAGTTGAATGAAGCAAAACAAAAGTACTTTATGTATGACTTGGAGTTATATGCCATGGTGCAAGCCTTGAAGAAGTGGTTTCATTACTTTCTTCCCAAAGAGTTTGTGGTCTATACTAACAATCATGCCCTTAGTTTTCTCAATGGACAAGAGAAGTTGAATTAGAAGCACCTCAAGTGGGTAGAATACCTACAATCTTATACCTTCACTATCAAGCATAAGAAGAGAACCTCAAATAGAGTTTTTTGATGCACTCAGTAGGAGAGTCATGACCATACAAGAGGTTAAATTGCATAGTGTTGGGTTGGAGGAGTTGAGAGACCTTTACAAAGAAGACAAAGATTTTGCAGATATATATGCTACATGTTCTGATTTTTCTAACACTTCTCATGTTTCCTACTCAGAGTATATTATACATGAAGGCTTTTTGTTTAAAGGACATCTCCTTTGTACACCCCAATTCTCTATGAGACAAAACATCATTCAAGAGAAACATCAAGGGGGTCTAGGAGGTCATTTTGGCAATGATAAAACAATAGAGCAGGTTAGTGGGTTCTACTATTGGCCCAAGTTGCAATCAAAAGTAAGGAGATTTGTTGAGCAATGTGCCATATGTCAGAGAGAAAAAGGATCAGCAAGTAATGCAGGTTTATATCAGCCCTTAGTCATACCTCATAGGCCTTGGGAATGTTTGAGCATGGACTTTGTGTTGGGTTTACCAAGAACACCAAGAGGATTTGATAGTGTTTATGTGGTGGTAGATAGGTTTAGGAAAAATGGCTCACTTCATCTCTTTTAAGAGGACCAATGATGCCACCTATATTGCAAGTCTTTTCTTCAAAGAAATAGTAAGAATCCATGGACTTCCAGTCAGCATTGTGAGTAATAGGGATGCTAAGTTTTTGAGTCACTTCTGGAGAACCTTATGGAAGAAGTTGGGTACTAGACTCTCATTTTCATCTGCATACCATCCACAATTAGATAGTTAGATCAAGGTGTTCAATAGGTCCTTGGGTAATCTCCTAAGGTGTCTCACTAAGCAACATGGTCAGACTTGGGACTTGGTGACCAGCCAAGTAGAGTATGAATACAATGATTCAGTCAACTAGAGCACAGGTAAAATTCCTTTTGACATTGTTTATGGAATGCATCCTAGAGGTATCTTAGAACTTAGTGATATTAGTACAATGACCCACAAGAGTTCTCAAGGAGAGAGTTTTGCTGAAGGTATTAAGAAAATTCATGATAAAGTACAACAGTCCTTGCAACAAAAATCAGAAAAATATAAGGAACAAGCTAATCAATCAAGAAGGAACTTGCAATTTAAGGTTGGAGACTTAGTTTTGGCTTATCTTAGAAAGGAAAGACTTCCAAAAGGACAACCAACCATGTTGATGATGAAGAAGATTGGGCCACTCAAGATTGTGCATAAATTTGGCCAAAATGCCTATGAGGTTGAACTACCTCCTTCTTTGGCCATATCTCCTATTTTCAATATTTGTGACTTGTATCACTATAAAGGATAATCTTAGACCTTTCAGATGGATACCACATTTCAATCTAAAGAGGATTAGGTGAAGGATTTACTAGTTGGTCAACTAGTTTAGTTGGAAAGCATCTTGGATACCAAGGTGATGAAGAAGACAAGAAAGGGCATCTACAAACATTATCTTGTGAAGTGGGCAGGTCTAAATGATTCAAAGGCTATGTGGATGTTAGAAGTTGACATAATTCATCATGGAGTGTAAATAGAAGACCTAATAACTCAAGGGACTTGAGTTCCTTGCCCGAGGGGAGTATGTGCTAGGCCCAATATGGAAATCTAATGTACTGAGAGGGGAGGGGTGAATCAGTACTTCAAATCCTTTTATCAACAATATCTTTACTATTATGCATAAACCAAAAACTGTTGTAACATAACATAAAGCTAAAACAAATGAGTAACAGTCATACATGATTCACTCCATAACACATATATTTTGGTTACGCAGAAACTCTTGGTTAGAGGGAAAAACTGCGGTGGGGATGGCACCCACAACTTCACTATTGCAATAATAAAGAGTGCTCAATTAGAGCTACATATTTAACTATTTCTAATAGCCTACCCTATTAGGAGTAACAACATCTATTAGATCTACCTTGCTAAAGGATTTTACAACACTATATAAATGTTGCACTTGGTTAGAGGATTTACAATTTATAGACTTGGTTAGAGTCTTTTACCCTATTAAAGGTTTCTCTTACAACTTCCAAATATTACAATAAGATTTTACAAATATCTGCAACTTTACATCTAAAATGCTGTAGCAGATTCTATGTGCTCAAAATAAGATTACCTTGCCTATAGCATACCTCGGTAACTCATAAAGTAACTCGGTAAACCCTTCTATTTACTCTGTTCTTTGACTGTTCTCTAATAACCTTCTCGGTGACCTCTGTGTCTCTATAACAGTCATAATACTCTATGATTTCTCATGTATCACATAAGTCTTGCTTAATACACATATGCACACACATTTCTCTGATTCACATATATCTCTAACCCTAAATTCATGCTATATAAATAGATTTCTTATGTTGGTGACCCGATTCATTGCTTCGATCTTACAAACATGATTTCTTGAATAAATAACCATGCAAAATATTTCATTGGTTAGATGACCTCAAAATTATACAAAATCTATATGTGCAATTTCCAATGTGATAACGGTTCTATGTGCCTCGATCTTGTAACACGTTTTCATATGTGTGTCCAGGTTCAATGAATCTGGTAACATGTTTCACTCGGTGTATTATCTTTACTGCTCAGTAGACATGAAATAACACTCGGTAGACAGCTCGGTGTATACTGGGCTTTCTGACTGTTTTCCTTCTGTAACCGACTAGACTATTCATACCGACTAAATATTTTGGTAGTGGTAACCACTAGAGTATATAGAATGACTTTGTATATAAAACTAATGGCAATTTGATAAGTAGTAACAATCTCCCCTTTTGACATTAGTTGAGATGTTTGACAAAACTACTTTCAAAGTCATTACTCAAAAATCTGTATACTTTACAGAATTTGACTAAACATATAGTATATACATTAGCCAATGAAATAGTATAATCAAATATACTCCCCTTATCAATATGCTATACAAAACTCTAATTATGTGTGCTCAGTGATCAATACTCTGTAATCACTGTTCTTTCCTCTGTTTACTGCTCGGTTCACTGCTCTTGGATACTCTGCTTATTCTTCTCATTCTGCTCAGTATACTCCCCTTGTATACTACACTCCGGTTGTTTGATACTTTGAATACTATACACTCCCCCTGTGTACTTTGATGCTATATATAATTTGATGATATACTCCCCCTTTTTGACAAACATCAAAATTTAGTTACCATTTGGAGGTGGCAACTGATCAAAAATGGATTTGTACTTTGTCTTGGCTTCGGTGAGAGCGACAGAGAGTGCATCCTTTACACTGTCCATTAAAGAATTATGTGCATTAATATCAGCCAATAATGAAATTAAGCCATCTAAAGTGCTTCCCTCTTGTGTAGTGGAGAGGTAAGTGGCTCGGTTTAGCTATTCTTGAACGGATGAAAGATGAGGAAGGAATAATGTTTGAAGTGTCATTATGTCCATCCTGATCTTGTGTTCTTCATTCCTCAGTTCCAATTGTTGAGCCATGAGCTGTTGTAGCTTAGTATAAAAATTCTGAACTGAATTGGGCTCGGGGGTCAACTTATTTGAGAGATCAGTGATCTCTTTCTCGATTGCTTCTGTTTTATTCTTAATGTCCTTAAGGAATAAAGAAAATGTGCAGAGTTTTTGAAATAATGAAAGAATGTGCTTGAGTTGAGGGGACAACTTAGCAATAAATTTGACAAATTTTACCTTGCCAACAGCAATGGATTTCTGTACTTCCTCTATCATTTTAGTAGTTAGCTCCTTGTCTTTTAGTTTTCTCAAGTATTCAGATGCATCTACTCCAGATTTCTCAATCTGACTTAGGAGTTCATCTATTTGAATATGGATGGCTGCATCGGTTGATACTGTAGCTGAAGGTAGCATATCTGATAGTAAGGTCTTTACCTTCTGAAGTACTTTATTCTTCTTCTATATGGCCAGTTGCTTCTCTTGTTCGGCCTTTACTTTGCATAGTTCACCAAATTCAGTGAGTGCTTACCCTTTCAATTTGGAGATGTCTACATTGGGCAACACTATCGGTTTTGATAAATCAATTTTGAAACTATGCTTTTTCAACTTCTTTTCTTTACCTTTCACCGGGTGAACCACTACAATAGCTTGAGAGGCTTGGGGACCCTTGGTAGATTGCTTGGTAGAGACAACACTTTGGTCAGTTTCTTTAGCCCTGGTAGTGTCCTTCGGTGTCTCGGTGCTTGGTGTCTCAGCTATAACATTTTCCGTGCTAGAAGGTTCTTGAGAGGTTTGTTCTTGTGAAGTACCTTCTGCTGTAGACTTTCGACCTTCAGTGCCTTCACTTGTATCCTGAGGAGCTTCGGTTGTAGCAGGTTGATTGATTGGTGGGTAAGGCTAAACTTATTCCAAAACAGATTCACTAGAGACAAGTTTTGCATAAGAATTGCCTTCAATCATTTCTTGTTCAGGTGCCTCTACATCCATGATATCTTTATCTATTTGAATGGTGTCAGTAGGGTCTTGCTCGGTGACATCAGGCTCTTGGTCAGTGACATCGACTATTTCTACTATAGATTGTTCACCAGCATTCTTTCTTTGAAAGATGTCCTTCCATTTCTCTTTTGTTTCCTTCTCCACTTCTATATACAGGCCATTCATCAATTTCAAGGCCTTTTGTTTTACTGTAAATTGTGTTTGGCTATTTGTCAGATGTTCTTTTATTTCATCAACCGACATATCAGGAAAGAGATGCACCAGACTTCTTTCTCTAATTTGTTTCTCTGAGTCTAGGGCATATTGCCATCTGGTTTCAATATGTGCATATAATTCCTTAGAAATAGAATTACATACTTCTAATGGGACCACTCGGAATTTTAGAAGTGTGCAAATGATAGCTTCTTCAATTTGCCTCTTTTCATCAGCAGATCTGGATTCATATTTGACAAATTTGAATCCACCAAATCCACCATATTCCTTCATATTTTTACAAAAATTTCTACACTATGTACATCTACCTTGTTGCTTTTCACAATCTGAAATTTACTTGCATCTTCAGATTCGGTATCACTTGACTCTTTTGACAAAATGATTCTCTGAGTAGATTTCTTGTAAGTTCTAGTTACCTTAGGAATGGCAACAGTCTTTTGTTTCTTACTCAGTGATGCAGCAGATGCCCTTGTGTTAGGTCTCTTTGTTGGAGGGGTCGGTAGGGCCATTGAAGTGTCTTGTTTCTTTCTCTTCAACATTTTTCCCTTAGGCAATTTGATGCTAAGTGTTATGGCTGCTTCTTGGGCTTCTGTCTCCTCTTCAGTGATGGCTAGAACTCCTTTGACAGGTGTGGAGGAAGACTCTTCTCCAAATTTCTCAGTTAATGCCTTAATCTGCTTTGTAGCCTTCCTTGTAGCTTTGGGTACTACAATGCTCATCTTTACTTTTTCTTTCACCTCTTCATAGGTTCCATACCTCAGCTCGGTAGCATGCCTTGGCAGTGTCAGAAATGCATCGAGTTGTTGTTGTGTGATATCAAAATCAATCTCGTAACCCATAGGTGACAAAGATTGAGTCCTCAGTTCCACATCATTCACATAATAGTAGTCGGTGTCAACCTCAAAACATATTTCATCTTTGTATTTTTCTACCAGCTATGGTGGAATCTGGTACCTGTTATGCATTTTCTCTTGGAACTTGCTGAAGTAATCATCCATTATATCATTACAGTTATCACCTAACTTCTTGATGAAGTCATTGATCTGATGGGTGATTGGTTGGTGTAGTTCCAAACAACTTTACCGGCTCTTGGAAAAAACTTCTAAAAGTAGTAAAACATACATACAAGTAGTGATCCAAATTTTAGAGTATTTGCCGAGTTGTTCTTCTTCGGCTTCCTAGTTGTGTTCAGATTTTCAAACAAGTTCTTCAACGATACTTCACACAAGTCAATTTTCATGCCTTTCTTAACAATTTTGTATGCTAAGTCCACTGTTGCATAGGGTACATTGTTTTCCCTTGCCGATTGGAAGAAACAGTAACAAATTACTCTAATGGCAAATTTGAGTTCAAGATCAATGACATTGTTCAACTTCAGACCTTTGCAATCAGATTCTACTCCAGTCAAACTGATCAATTCCTTCTGTGATATCATTTTCTGTGCTCGGGCATGATCATAGATAGGATAACTGGTGATCAGATGAATGATTTCTTTAGTGATCTTAAACGGTTTCTCTTGTAGCCACATGAAATCATCATGCACTTGGCTTAGTACAAACTTGACCCACTGGGGTTTGAACACACGGGGATAGGCTAGGGCTTCAATCAATCCCTTGATTTTGATATGCTCATACTTTCTATCCATTTTACCATTTGTGCATAATTCATCATATGCATCTTTGATCTCAACATGACCGAGTTCTTCAACACGGCATTTTGTGAAGAATCTCACATCCTTGACTAACAAGACTCGATCCGAGATGAGTGAAAAGGCAATTTTTTCATCCAGTTCAGATGCAATTTTGGGAGTTAAAGAGTATTTTAGTGAGGCCTTCTCTACATTCTTGACAACAATGGGGTCTTAGATCTTAGGTGCCATTTTGATTTCAGATAAAAATTGACATAGGAACCTTAGGGTTTGAGAACTTTAACAAATGGAAGACGCTTCACACTTAGCAGATAATAATAACTTAATGAGTTTGGTAAACCAGCTTAGTAATGTGATGAGATTCGATTTAAACACCTTAGATTTTGCTTTGAAGATGGTTTGATCACCTTGATTCACTCTGCTCTGCTTCTCAAAAACTTGGTGAATGAAAATGACCATGAAAAACCTTTAAGTACTCAAAAATACCTTATCGGGCTCTGTGCAAGTTAGGTCAAAGACATTAAATGCACTCGGTTCACTTAACTTTCTTTCCCCTTTTTTTACGCTTTAACTAAGTAACCAAATTTCTTGTAAAGTGCTCCAAAAGACTTTGATAGAATTTCAAACTTACTACTACATCTTACTATGCAGATTTTGAATTCAGTACATACTAAAATAGGAACTGTTTAAGATTTAACCTTGTGAGAATGCAGTCCCTTCATACCTTTACCTATTAATTTGGAGTGGGAGCACCTAACTCGGTAGGTAAGGTGCTTTCTTTATTTGACACAATTTCCTTCTTTCTCTAAATCATCTTTTATTTCTCTTTTATTTCCTCAATGTCTTCTCTAGGTTGATCTTTGCAATCTCTAGCCAAGTGTCCAACTTTGTGACAATGAAAAAATGCCATACCAGGATTTCTCCATGATCTTCGGTTATTCATTCCAAACCTTATCAAGAAATTGGCACTTATATGTCTATATCTTCCACAACATTCACACCATATCCTTGTATTGTAATCCCATGGTACTGCAGAATATTGTCGGTAAGGATCTATGTGAGTTCGATAACCTCTAGTATTTGCTTGGTGTGCAGACCACATGTGGTTCTTTTGCTTAAACCAACACTTCTCGGTACTATGTCCATATCTATTGCAGTTTTTACAAAACCCTTTGAATTTTTCCTTCTGATAATTATTAACAAACTTTGTCCTACATTGATTAGATGTGTGACCATATTTATTGCAATTGTAACAATAACCATTGGTCTTAGTGGCATTCAGTTGCTTACCTTTTCTAGTTTGACACATGTTGGTAGTATGACCTTGATTTCCACAGTAGTAGCAAATAGGATTCTTTCTTTTGATGTTATTCCTTTTTCCAGCTTGTTTTGATGATTCTCCTTTCTCGGTAGTGCAGATTCCCTTCTCGGTAGAGTCTTTTCCTTTGTAACCGAGTCCTCCTTCTTTGTAGGGTTGTCTTGTGTTCAGTTGCTCATCCAATATCTTTGATGCTTCATAACTCTTCTTTAGTGTTTCCTTGGATTTCTTCTCTATTTCAAGTTCATTGCTCAACCTTGATACTTCAAGTTTCAATGCTTGATTCTCATCATCTTTCAGATTTGCTTCATGATGTGCATAACCTAGTTGATCTATCATATTTTGTTGAATCCTAGTCAACCTTATGATTTCATCATCCTTATCAGATACTAAAGCTTCAAGTTGTTGTTTCTCTCTTTCTAGATCTCTTACTTTGTCCTCGGTTGTCCTCAATGCATCAAGATTTTCAGTCATCTGTGTACTGAAATGTTCATGTTCTCTTTTCATTGCTCTTAGTTGATCAACCAGTGCTTTGTTATTTTCTTTCAATTGTCCAATAATTTCTTCAGTCTCTTTAGACATACTATTCTCAGATGATGTCTCAATTTGTTCCACTAACTCTTGAGAGTCCTGTAAATCATTAGATAATCTTCTTCTCACTTTCAGAGATTTTTGCATTTGCCTTTGCATGTCTGCAATCACTTGATTAGCATGATCCAATTCTTCTTGCAGATACACAATCCTTCAAGATTGTTTGTAGCCTTCCATTGATAAGATATTTCTCTTTAGGCAGTTAAACCCTTTTCCAAGATTCAAGCTCTGATACCAATTGTTAGGCCCAATATGGAAAGCTAATGTACTGAGAGGGGAGGGGTGAATCAGTACTTCAAATCCTTTTATCAACAATATCTTTACTATTATACATAAACCAAAAACTAATGTAACATAACATAAAGCTAAAACAAATGAGTAACAATCATACATGATTCACTCCATAACACATATATTTTGGTTACGTAGAAACTCTTTGTTAGAGAGAAAAAATGAGGTGGGGATGACACCCACAACTTCACTACTGCAATAATAAAGAGTGCTCGGTTAGAGCTACATATTTAGCTATTTTTGATAGCTTACCCTGTTAGGAGTAACAAGATGTGTTAGATCTACCTTGCTAAAGGATTTTACAACACTATATAAATGTTGCACCTGGTTAGAGGATTTACAATTTATAAACTTGATTAGAGTCTTTTACCCTATTAAAGGTTTCTCTTACAACTTCAAAATATTACAATAAGATTTTACAAATATCTACAACTTTACATCTAAAATGCTGTAGCAGATTCTATGTGCTCAAAATAAGATTACCTTGCCTATAGAATACCTCGGTAACTCATAAAGTAACTCGGTAAACCCTTCTGTTTACTCTATTCTTTGACTATTCTCTGATAACCTTCTCGGTGACCTCTGTGTCTCTGTAATAGTCATAATACTCTATGATTTCTTATGTATCACATAATTTTTTCTTAATACACATATGCACACACATTTCTCTCATTCACATATATCTCTAACCCTAAATTCATGCTGTATAAATATATTGCTTATGTCAGTGACCTAATTCATTGATTCGATCTTACAAACATGATTTCTCAAATAAATAACCATGCAAAATATTTCATTGGTTAGATGACCTCAAAATTATACAAAATCTATATGTGCAATTTCCAATGTGATAACGGTTCTATGTGCCTCGTTCTTGTAACATGTTTTCATATGTGTGTCCAGGTTCAATGAATCTGGTAACACCTTTCACTCGGTGTATTATCTTTACAGCTCAGTAGACATGAAATAACACTTGGTAGACAGCTCAGTGTATACTAGGCTTTGTGACTATTTTCCTTCTGTAACCAACTAGACTGTTCATACCGACTAAATATTTCGATAGTGGTAACCGACTAGAGTATATAGAATGACTTTGTATATAAAACTAATGGCAATTTGGTAAGTAGTAACAGTATGGTGCAGAGCACCTAGCTCAAAGTTGTCTTTTCTTGCATTTTAGAATTTTTGTGTGATTTCAAGTTATTTTATGTTGTAATAAGGTGGAAGAAATCCTATTATTCTTTTTGAAGCCATACTTTGGTTGTCCACACTTTTGTTGTGCCCAGGATCCAAAATTGTCATTATCCTAAAATGTTGTCAAAATGTCAATTTTTCTTTTGTACTAGGTGGATGCCTGGAAAATTTCTAGAATTTTTTGAAATGGTTTTAAATCCATTGTGGGATTCTATTTGAGTGATGTTTCAGGCCTTAAGATCCTTGGAGTGTGTTTTGCACTCATAGGTAAAAGTTGTCAAAAATTGGTCATGACAACTTTTGCATTTTTAGGCAAAAGTTGTCCATGAAGGAAATGACATTGGAAGTTTGTTGGAACCAACTTAAAATGGTGTATAAAACCTTGTAAGAATCTCCAATAATAGGTTAATCAACTTTTGGTTTGAATCCAATTCATTTGCCAAGGGTTTCCTATGCTTTTCCTCATGTTTGGATTGTTTTTTCTTTGAATTTTTGTTTTTATATGACCTGTATGTTCTAGTATGGTGCTCATAATTGAAGAGAAAGTTAGGAATTCGTTTTATCTTTCCAACAAGTATAATATGAAGGTCTGAAGTGCTTTGGATCAAAAGTTATCATTGTTTTTCTAAAAGTTGCTCACAAACCCTCCAAACTTGGGGTTTTGGTTGTAAAAATGCATTTTACCCGAGCATCCATGAATGGAACAAGTTTCAATCTAGTGGATGGCTTGGATAGGCTCTGTAAATATTTTTAGAGTAGTCATTTTGTGTTTTTGCAGGCCACAAGGAGGAGAATGGGTGAGATGAATAACACACAAGCTTGTAGCTAGTGTGTGAGGGCAACAAAGATTGCTTATTTTTAGAGCCATGGAGAAGTGATACCCCAGCAACCCATAGTCCTTTGGAAATTTCTATGGGTCTAATAAAATAAACCAAGATTTTTTTGGGTTGGTGATTTTGATTGGTGAAGAGTTTGGAGCACATCTTCCAAAACTGCCTCGAAGCCCTAAACCCCTTAAAAATAGCTCTTTTTCAGTTACCCTAGTTGTATGACAAACCCAGATGGGAAAATTTGTGATATTGTTTAAATTCCAAATGGGTATCTGAATATGTAAAAATATCTAGGGTTTGTTAGGAATTTTTGGGAAAAAATGCCAAAAAACAGTCCAAGAAAGGCTAGTTAATTAGGCCTAATAGCAGCTGGTAGAAGCAAGTTGAAAGCCTAGGGCTTGGGAGGAAGGTGCAGACCTTGTAAATGAATAAAATGACCTTGAAAATTCCTGCAAAACATTACCATAACCTTTCAACATGTGAAGTTCCTTGGTGGAGGTCTTTGGAGCCTAGTTGGAGCTTTGGGAACCTAGTAGGAGACCATCTCAAAATCAGAGATTTGGGTCAAAAACAATAAGAAAACTCAAGAGGCTATACCTAGGAGGAAAGCCAGTAGACTTTAGGCCTTGGATTTATAAGGATTGTACCCTAACAAGTTACCTTGGAGGAGCTTGAGTAGAAGGGTGAGTAGAGGAGTTGGGGGGAGTAAGGGTGAATTGGAGAGCTAGGCACAAGACCTCTACATCACTAACCTTGAGATGGACATTGATAAGTTGTGGTACATTGATGTCAAAGGTACCACGATGTATAGAATGGCAAAAAAATTAAGGTACATGAAAGATAATATAAAGAAATGGAACAAGGAGGTTTTTGGGGATCTTTTTGCTGCCAAGTCCAAAACCCAGCTTGAGCTTAAGGAAATACAGGATAAAATCCAAACTAGTGGATATAATGAAGTGTCTATCAGGGAGGAAAATGAAGTTCTTTTTAAGTATCATAAGATTATTAGAAGAGAAGAATAATTTTACAAACAATGGTCCAAATCTCTTTGGCTTAAAGTTGGGGGAAGAAATACCAAGTTCTTCCTTATGACTGCTATGAAACATAAGGCTACAAATAGGATCTCAAAGTTGAGAATTGGTGGATTTGAAACTAGGAAGGATGATGAGATTGGGAATGAAGCCAGAAATTTTTTTAAATTTGTTACCTTAGTGGATTGTGGTCTAGATGATTGTTCTTAGAGGCCCCTCTTAGAGACCATTCCTTCCATCATTAATGATGTTCAGAACAAGGCTTTGGTGACCATCCCCTCAGAGGAGGAAGTTAAGAAAGCGGTTTTCTCCTTTGATGGAAATAAAGCCCCAGGTTTGGATGGGTTCCCGCTATTCTTCTTTCAAGCCTTTTGGAACATTCTCAAATGTGATGTGGTTAAAGGTGTGCAATAATTTTTTGGGGCTAGGATTATCTTAAAGGAACTCAATGCTACTTTTCTGGTGCTGATTCTCAAATGTCCTGGGGTTGATTCTATGGATAAGTTTCTTCCGATAAGCTTATGCAATTATTTCTATAAAATTATCTCGAAGGTGGTTACTGGGAGACTACTAATGATTCTCCCATCTATAATATTTCACCAACAGAGTGGCTTCATTCTTGGCAGACAAATCCTTGACTCTATCATTACTATTCATGAAAACATACACTCGCTAGTGGAAACGAAGAAACAAGGCTTCCTAATGAAGTTGGACTTGTCTAAAGCCTACGATCGTGTGGATTGGGGCTTCTTGGATAAGGTGCTTGGTGCTTTCGGCTTCTGTGATAGGTTTATTCAGTTGATTTACCAACTTATCTTGACTCCTTCTTTTTGTGTCATTATGAATTATGTGCCTTCCCCCTTCTTTAAAACTTCTAGGGGCATCAGGTAGGGGGATCCCATCTCCCCTATTCTCTTCATCATTATGGCTAAATGTCTAGGTATATTTATTAGTAAATTTGTTTCTTAGGGGCTTCTATTGAGAATCTCTCCCTCTTTTGGTTTCAAATCCTGTTCCCACCAGCAATTTGTTGATGATACCATCTTAATGGGCACTTCATCAATCAAAGAAGGCACCACATTTAAGAACCGTCTCAAAACTTATAGTTTTGCTTTGGGTCAAACGATTAATTGGGAGAAAAGTTATATTTTCTTCTTCAACACCCCAAAGGATAGACATATTAGGATGGCCTAGATCCTTGGTTTCCAAATTGGAAAGCCCACATCTATTTACCCAGGTCTTCTTTTGGGCATGAAACCTACAGAGTTGTTTTGGAATAGTCTTGTTGATAGATTCCATAGGAAGTTGGTTGGTTGGAAAGGTACCCTTCTTAGTCAAGCTGGTAAAATCTAGATTTTAAAATATTCTCTCTAGAGTCTTCTAGTTTATACTTTAAGCCTATTTAAAATTCTTTGAAAATTTGCATATGCTATTGAGAAAATTCAGAAAGCTTTCCTCTGGTTTGGGGTTGAGGAGAAGAAGAGAGTTTCTCATGCAGGAGCCCCTGAAATGAAGACAACTTGGAGGATACAATGGAAGCATGACAAGGAGGTGTATGGGTCTAAACGACTCAATTTTGATGTTTGAAAGCCAATTATGGCAATTCATTGTAATGATCCTAATGTAATGGTTAGTTGTCTTGATGGGCCTAATAGGATCATAGGACCAAATATGGGATTTCAAGGTTATAAGATTGGGAATGGTCTTAAGAGTGTTTAGAACTCTTGAATAAAGAATTTTTATCCTTTAAGAGTCATTAGCTTTGGGTATAAGTCAATATAGGGTGTTTAATAAGAGTTTTTAATTCAAATATTTGAATATTAATGACTAGTACCATTTTGGTGGGAAATGACAAAATAGGCTTGTTAATAATTTGTAATGACAAATAACTACATGGATCAGTTGTGATAGTTGTTGGAGGCCTACTTAAAGCCCTGAGAGGCATTTGTACGAGAGGGTGAGAGCACAAGAAAGTACAGATTGTACAGACTGCAACTCAATAGCAATAAAACTCATTTATTTTCCTACAAATCTATGGTTTCATGTTTTATTTGCACTAAAGTAGTTTGATATTGGTTTTTGTAATGAAGTGAGGGTGGTGTGTGTGAATCCTTACATGTTTTTAATCTACTGAAGGTTCAATAAACTTGGAATCACACTTAGCACTATACTTTCTCAGTTTGCAGTCTTTCATTTACTATTTTGTTGGTTTCCTTTTGAAATAATGATCCAACAATAGATGTAAGACTCTGTTTCCTATGGATTGGATCATCCATAACTTGTATCATACATTCCTAACCCTTTAATGATAGGAAGGAGTGAAATTTTGGTGTACACTGGGAAAGATTGACTAAAAATGCATGGTTTTTGTGCCATAGTTATAGCAGTAATAGATTGGCCTTAAGGAGGGGCTATTTTTTATGTTTGAAATAGTAAGAGTATGTTGGGGACATGGTGAATCAACCTTCATTTGATTCTGGAAGTGTGTTTGGATGAGTTTTTGAGCAAGCCCTAGGTTTAAGGGTGAATTAGTGAGGGTTTTGGGGTTAGGGCATATGGAAGCCTTACCTGAACATACAACCTGGAAAACCCTTGGTTTTGGATCATAACCAAAGATTGTACAGAAGGGTTCTTTCTGGAGATGTATTTTGAAAGTACTTCCTTTGCAAAGGTGGCCTAATTAGCCTACCAGATACAAAGGAAAATGAGTTTTTGAGATTGTTGGTCCAAAGAAATAGTACCTATGTTTTGGATATGTTATTATTGGGTGAAAAGGGTGTCCTAATATGTGATTTGTATTTCTAGTGATTTGCAAGTTTGGGGTGATTTGCAGGACTAGTAGCAGCCTAGGCCTAGTTTCAAGCTAATACTTGAGTTGTATTGACAAATGGAGTCTTGATATCTTATGAACCTTAGAAACATGTTGTTTGGGAGTGTTTAATTGGTGTAGAGGAAAATGATCCACTTGGCTTAGTGGAGGACAAGTTTTGAGCCTCTTAGAGGCATTAGATGCACTTGAATCACCTTAGGAGTGTGGGGTTTGGATCCTAATCATATATTTACCTGCAAGTTTTGCAATTACTCCTCTTGCCTCTACATCAATTTCCCTCATTGCCTGGGAAAATGTCTATAAACCCAAAAAGGTGGGGGGTCTGGGTTTAAGAAATATTAGAACCCTGAACAAGACCCTTCTAGCCAAACAAATCTAGATAATCTATTAGGGAAATGGAGTGGAATGATATCTGGAAGGCTAAGTACTTATGTGTGGTCCCTGCCATGGAATATTTCCTTGCCTCCGACCAGATATCGAGTGGCTATACAATTTGGAACAGTGTTATCCATGCTAAAGGTATTGCAAGTTTAGGCAAAGTTTTGGCCATAGATAATGGCAAGAAGGTGGGTTCTGGGATGATGCCTAGATTGGAGGAGCCCCTCTTAATAGTTTTTTTTCTCAGATGATCATCCAAACATGTAAGGAGAAGTTCGATGTTAAATTTTCTGACTATTGGAGAGATCAAAAGTGGGTGGAACTCAACTCTATTGATCCCAACCTAAAGCAGGTAAACTTAGTGATCAACCATGCAATTTTAAATCCTAGAAGGGAGGACCACATGGTGTGGAGCGATACATCTTTAGGGATTTATTCTATTTCATCTGATGTCCTTATGTTGTCTCAGTCTCAAGACCCTAGCCCTTGCTGGGCTAAGGCCTGGCATGTAGGTTTGACTCCTATAATTAATATTTTTTTATGGATTCTTTTGCAAAATAAGATAATAACCACATATAACTTGAGAAAGAGGGGTTTTTACATCCCTAAGAGATGTTATGTTTGTCTCAATGATGAGCAATCAGTGAGCCACATTTTTATACACTATCCTTATGTCCAACCTATCTGGGCTATGTTTTTTTCAACAGCGGGATTTGAATTGGATGTTCCCAGAGGAGATTTAAGACTATTTCAAGAATTGGTCCTGCAATACAAACAATCTGAGCATAAGAAATTTATAACATTAACTCCTCTAAGGTGGTATGGGCTAAGATAAAATATAATTTTGTTGAGAATGTGATGGCTAGGGGAGATCATTACTACTATAGTAAGGAGGACTTTGATGTTTGTTGGTATTGCATGAAGATTTTAATGGAGAAGTATAGTACTGTCATTGATGTCAATTTCCACCAGTAATGTAGCAATTATAGCTACCGATAATGATGCAATAAAGCAACTGGTGTTGATGTAGTGAAGATCAACTGGTAACCCTCAATCGATAACCTTAAGCGTTGAGAAGAAGAACCCTAACCGATGAAGTTTGGAGATCGGTTGTGATGATCTATGACTGAATAATGATCGGTGATGAAGATGTCAAGAAAGCATGTTGCACGTGATGAGTTTTGAAATGGTTTTGGCATACAAAGATAACTGTTTATCTTGGGAATGATCAAATGCATAGTATGAAGTGAAAAACACGTAATGTGTTACAATATTGAAAGTGAAATGATCCAGAACCAGTTGTAAATGCCTAGAAGAATGTGAAGTTGATTGCATGTAATCTAACAGTCAAGAATGAACCAATGTGTTTGTAATCTCTATGAGATTTGTAGGGTTTGTGTTGTGTTACCGACCTAATGTATTTACTTATAAGGTTGATGATTTGGTTCAATGTAGTGTTGGCAATTTGATTAAGTGTGAGAGGGATTATTGTCAAACCAGGAGGTGTATCTACAAAATGATGTGAAGGTAGATACGAGCAGTAAAGGATCTGATTCAGCAAGGAAGTTCTATTTCTTGATCTGTCAAGACCCTATTGTTCTCTAATCATTACAATAGTTAAATCCCTTATTCGGGTAAGATTTGACATGCTTGTTGTTGAAATCCTCTAATCAAGTGATCCATTAGCATGGATTTGAAATCGTCCACCAAGGTTACCTTTAACAAGGTATTTGTAGTCAATCCCTTAATTGGGTGGTCCTTAACCGGATTTGTTCCTAATAGGACATTATTGTATAAGCTTCTAACAAGGCTTGGATCCTAACATGGAAAACTTCAAAAGAGTTTTAAATACTTGTGGGTATTCATCCCCACCATGGATTTTCCCATTTGGGTTTCCATGTGAAAAATCACTGTGTCAAGTGGTGAATGATTTTGTGGATGTGTTTTTGATATGGTTGATTTGAATGATTGGTAAATTTGCATAGATATATTTGAATGACCAGAAATGATCTGAATTTTTTTTTACTGGTATTAGTAAAGTGACTTAAGGATTTGTCAAATGGTATTTAAGTTTCAAGATCTATTGCATTGTGTCACTGAGTATTAGGACAACCGGTAAAGTTTAACAGTGCAGTAGTAGATTTGTTTGAGTGTCTAAACCATTATACATAATGAGTTGATTCAGAGTCCAAAGTTTGTTTGGTGAAAGTCCAGTTATTTTTCTATCTATTGATTCACCCCCCCTCTCAGTAGTTGACTAGATCTTTATAGTTTCACCATATTATCAATGTTCTCAAGAACTGGAACATCCCAGACTACATGGACATCAATACCAACCAAATCAAAAGAAGTATGTGTAGGTGGTCTTTTCCCCCTAATGATTGTTTTAAGGCTAACTTCAATGGGGCTGCTAAAGGGAACCCAAGGCCCATTGGCTATGGTGGAGTTACCCAAAATGGTGTTGGATTTTGTATTGGGGTGGTGGCCTTTCCCTTGGGGAATTAGACTAATCATCTAGCTGAAGCTATGGGCACCCTCCAAGCTATCAAATTAGCACATAATCTAGGAGTCAAATTGTTATGGCTGGAGGGGAATTCTAAAATCATTATCAATTGCTTCCTTGGTAAACACCAACCCTTGTGGATGATTAAAAATATCATTGACTTGACCATGGAGATGCTTGAGGGGTCTAATTAGTGCTACATTTCTCATGATTATAGAGAGGCCAACATAAGTGCTGATTGGGATGCCAATGAGGTAGTACAGAGTGGGCAAATCAAGATTTGGAATAGTGAGGGGGAGCTCCCTCGGGTGGCATGTGACATCTTAATTTATGAAAGATATCATGGTAAACAAGGCCGGATTTGAAATCATTTCCCAAGATGATAGGACAGGTCGTGGCATCAAGAAAAAGTTTTGTATGCAATCGAGAAGGAGGTACATTAATAATTGCTGGATCACCTCACATTCTTTGTGGGTGCTTTTTTCCTTTTTGAGCGGAAGCATTAGAAATATCCATTGGCTTCTAGTGGTTTCTTCCCTGCTAATTAGAAAGTCCATAGCGAAGAGTGGTATTTGCAGGAAATCATAGTTGACAGAAATCGATAACAAAATGGGAGGAAATGGCAAGAGAACGGAGGCAACCAAAATTGATAAATGGCGAGACTATCCTCAAGTCTAGGCTATGCTGCAAGTAGCTAAAATGACTGATTTTATGAAGAGAATGCAAGAGAAATGGGTGGAAATTACAAGGATTTTCAAAAATGGATGGAATAAGGGCATGTTGACCATTGGCAGTAGGAAGGTCAAGGTGAATGAGACCATGATTGCTAAGGCTACGGGTCTACCGATGGATGGTATCAAATTATATAGGGATAGGAAGTTGTCTGATGCTGTAGTGAAGAAATTCCCTAAGGATGAGGAGGAGAAAGTCAAGCTGGTGAAGGGAATTCACACTTACTACTCCCTTAAGGTAATTAAATTGATATGGCGATGGAATTTGTTTTCTATTATAGAATTTATCACTTTAGATGGGAGATTTACTAGGGTTTACAGCTATCATTTTTTTATTCTCAACCATTTCCAATATAAGGAGAAAATTTCCATCTCATATTATTTTTTATGTGCCCTTAATGCTGGGATAAAGGACTCTATCTCCAACCCCAAAACCAATTCTACTATGCATGAGGGTCTAATGGTGATTTTATACAATCACATCAAGAATACCACCATTCATCTGAACATTGCCAAGGTTTCTGAGTCAGATGAGGAATTGGAAGACTTAGATGATGATGATGGTGAAGGTTATGACACTGAAGCTGATGTTGAGGATGACCCCCATATCATTGGGTCGAGAAAGCATAGAAGAAAATCTAGGAAAGAGGATGAGAGTAAAGGGTCGGCTAGAAGGAAGAAAAAGAGGAGGATGATGATAGCTGGTATGAGGAGGAAGATGAAAATAATGATGAAATGGAGACTGACAGCAAGGAGGTCCAAATCCTCTCTAGCCAGAAGCATAAAAGGAAAACTCTAAGAAATGAGGATGTGGGAGCTAAGAACCATTCGCCCTTCTTGACTAGTTCTAAGGATAAGGGTCTAGTTGGGGAGGACACCCCAATGAAGGAAGCTAAGAGTGCAGATTTGAAGGAGGTGGGTCTGGAGGTGAATTTGGATTCTATGGGAGACAAGGCCCGGGATGGCTCCCATCTGGATATTGACCTTTGCATCAAAAATGGCATGGATAGCTTCAACAAGGTTTTCCCCTGGGTTCAGAAGGAAATAATAAGCATAAAAGCCAAGAAAACCCAAGAAGCCAAAAAAATTGAGACTTTAGAAGCTATTAGAACTGGTAAATTTTAGCCCCCTCCTTGATTGTTTAAGTGAACTTACTAAAGAAATCAATAATGTTGAGGAGATCATTAATGCACAACGTAATAGCTTCCAAATCCTAAAGAATAGAGCTGGGGTTATTGAGAAAAGGTTGGAAGGGGTTGAGAATACGCTCAAGAAGATTGGGGAGCAGAGTCATAAGATCTTAAAGGCCGCTTCTGCAAGCATGAAGGTTCTTATCAACAAGCTTGATAGTGATCAAGGGGAAAAGGCCTCTGGGGACATCACTAAGGTGAAGGAAGACACCCCTAAAGATAAGGAGACTGGTCATGGTAGAAGAACTCATGCGAGCACCAAGAAAAAACAAAGCCAAAGTAGGGATATTGAAGAAATTAATCGGATTATTGAGAACATGGAGCAACTGGAGCTGGAAGCTACCGAGATGCTTAAGAACTTTACCTCGCCTTGGCTTTTTCTCTATTGGTCTCGTTTGTTGTATGTTGTCTTTCTATGGTTGGCCTTTTGTTTGCTGGTCAACTATCTTTTCTTTGTTTGTTGTCTCTTTCTTTTTTTAGTCTTTAATGGCTATCTTTTGATCTTATGTTGTAATGGGTTTCAGAGGTCCATCAAAACCTATTTTCCCTTAATCAAAAACATTAATATTAATATTTATTTAATATTAACATTAGTAATAATACCCATCCAAGAACTTAGTTTGCTATCTATCTACAAAATAGAACTAATCCAACACACACACACACACACTTAATTCTCTTAATATATATAAACATTTTTTTTAATCTATAATTACACAATCTTTACATCTACTATCATTTGTTATTGTTATTTTTTTTTAAATAACAAATAATTGAGTATATTTATTCTCCAAAAAAAATACCCAATTATTCTATATATTTATTTATCAAACATATATAATTTAATATATATATGTAACAAATGATTTAATTTCTTAAAGTAATGATTAAAGAATATCATCAATGTATATTTTCTATACTAATAAATAATATATCAAATTTTAGATTCTTAAATTTCCAACTTAGAAACATCAAATTCATGTATGATAAGAAGAGAAGGGTTTTTACTTAGAAATATCTAAATTGAAGAAAAATATTAGAAACATCTAATAATACTTATAGATTCTGTTTATAAATTCTATCTATTTTAAAATTCCAAGAAAGGAGGAGTTTAGACTTAGAAATTAGATAAATTAGAAACATGTGGAACTGCTTAAGTGCAATTTTAAACAGAGTGTTCCCATTCAAATTTTTAATTGAGAGGAAAGGATAAATTGGAATCTTTTCCAATTTAAGTGGAGCGGAAGCTTCTTAAAACATAAAAATAAGCATTGAAAAAAAGGGAGGGCTAGAAATAAGGAGCAATTGCTTATTTCGAAGACTAACATGTGGCTCTCCAAAAAAAATTCCTTCTTTTTTATTTGTTTCCAATTTTTTCTCCAAAATTTATGCAACCAATTAGCATTGAAGATTTATTTTAATAATTCAATTTAAGATGATTTCTTATTTTATAAGAATAAAAATTTGACATTCATGGGGCCACCAACTCCACAAATTGATGCTAAAAAAAGTAAACAGCTACTGCTAGGCAAAATAAGCTAAGCAGCCGCATGGGGACCTGCCGAACTAGGGATATCTAATAACATTAATGATTTATAAAAATTAATTTAAAAAGAAAGGACATGACCTAATTTACTTTTTTTCTTGTTATCTTCACCATTGTATTTTCTAGTTTCTTGTATTCTTCTTTCTTGTTGTAGGATATGCATATTTTAAATTACTATTAATGATGCTTATTGCCCAATAATAAGAGATTTATATTATCGCAATTGTAACATTGTGGGTTGAGTTTTTTTCATGGGTCATAAGGATAATTATGTTCTCATTGATAAATAGAGTAATCACCATTGTACTCAACTATACTGACTATTTTCATTAACTTATCTGTCTTTCTCTATACGTCAAGCCTGTCAGAAGGGGAAAAGAAAAATTCAAGTTGACAAAGTCAAGATTTGATTTGGTTCCTGTGTTGGATATTCTAATGATTGTGTTAGATCGCTTCTTGGTTTTGTTCTGCTCCCTTTTTTTGGATGAACTTTGCATTTCCCTTCGCGGTATTTTTCTATTGTAAAGTAGTTACCGACTACATACTAGCACCATCTAGCATTACAATAAAAATTGAAGTCATTAATTTTTGAAAAATTTCTTAAGAAAAATAATTATTACAGTTTAAATTCTGATAATATGATGAAACTATAAAGATTTGGTCAACTACTAAGAAAGGGGGGGGGGGGGTGAATCAGTAGATAGAAAATTAACTAAACTTTCACTAAACAAACTTTCACCTCAAAACCAACTTGCACAGTATACCGGTTTAGACACTTAGACAAACTTGCAACTGCACTGTTAAACTTTACCAGTTGTCCTAATACTTAGTGACACAATGCAACAGATCTTGAAACTTAAATAACATTTGAAAAATTCTTTAATCACTTCGCTAATACTAGTAAAAACATGTTTCAGATCACTTCCAGTCATTCAAATATATATGTGTAGATTTACCAGTCACTAAAATCAACCATATCAAACACACATCCAAAAAATTATTCACCACTTGACACAATGATTTTTCACGTGGAAACCCAAATGGGAAAAAGCACAGTGGGGATGAATACCCACAAGTATTTTGAACTCTTTTGAAGTTTGCCCTATTAGGAGCCAAGCCTTGTTAAAAGCTTATAAAATGATGTCCTATTCTAGGAACATATCTGGTTAAGGACCACCCGGTTAAGGGATTGACTACAAATACCCTATTAAAGGCAATACCCTGTTAAAGATTACCCGGTTAAGGGATTTAACTGTTGTAATGGTTAGAGAACAACAAGTTTTTAACTAATTTGGAAATAACACTTCCTTGTTGAATCAGATCCTTTACTGCTCCTATCTGCCTTCACATCATTTTGTAGATACACCTCCTGGTTTGACAACAATCTCTCTAACACTTAATCAAATTTCCAACACTACATTGAAACAAATCATTAACCTTATAAGAAAATACATTAGGTCAGTTACAAAACACAAACCCTACAAATCTCATAGAGATTACAAACACCTCAGTACAATCTTGACCATTAGATTACATGCAATCAACTTCACATTCTTCTAGAAATCTATAACCGCTCCTCAATCACCACACTTTGAATCTTGTAAGACATCACATGTTTTTCACTTCATACTATGAATTTGAACATTCCCAAGATAAATAGTTATCTTTATGCACCAAAACCATTTCAAAACTCATCACGTGCAACATGCTTGTGTGACATCTTCATCACCGATCATCATTCGGTCATAGATCATTACAACCGGTCTCCAAACTTCATCGGTTAGGGTTTTTCTTCTCAACTGGTTAAGGTTACCGATTGATCTTCACTGCATCAACACCAATTGCGTTACTGCATCATTACCGGTAGCTATACTTGCTTCATTACTAGTTGCAAATGGCGTTAATGACAATACTATACTTCTCCAATGAAATCTTCATGCAATGCCAATAATTCATTGTCCACTTAAGTTATTTTTAAAACTTGCATTTAATCATTTTAGTGGTAATAATAGTTTATAATAAGAATAATGCATGAATTTATCCTACGTTATACCTAAGCACACTTACAATTGAGAAAATGTATGTAAATAAATGATAAAAAGAGAGAAAGCTTTTTACCAAAATGAAACTTGTAAATAACAAAGTCATGTGCTTAAGAACGTTGCTTGTGATTAAGAGGGAATTTAGTTACTTAATGTAACAACTAAACCTTGTCTTTCATCCAATTCCTATTCTAGAAAATGTTAGTGTTGGCTTAGAATGATTTGATATGATGTTAGAGATTATATTATCTCACAAACCCTAAATTCACTTGTTAAAGAAAAGATAACCTTCCACAAGAGGGTACGATAAATTAAGAGCTTGCTTCATATTAAGATCTATGATAATATGATCTTTTGTTCTTATAATACAAGAGGCCTTTCTTATATAGACAATAATGAGAGATAGGAATAGAAAAGATAATGGCATGCATCTTAATCCTATAACATAAGACAACTACCATAAAAAAATCTTAAATGATCTAGGACACAAGAAATAAGTAAGATAATATCCCATTAACAAGTAAGACTAGTAGAAATATTCCTAGAACTAAGTATTTAACTTAACATGTGGATATGAGTTAATAGTAAATTAGTAAAGTTAAAAACCTAATTCACATCAACATCCCCTCCTTAAGTGCCACTTAAGGATTGAAAGAAGAATATAAATGTTGCAATGATGCAAAGGTGGATACCGACTATGAGGTCGTGTTACGTACCCATTTAGAAATTATCTTTATTAAATGGTGTAATGTCATAAATTGTATATCTCCTACAATTTTACGTTATGTTTGGCACTCATTTTGGAAGTAATGTTTAATCAAGTACAAATAGACCTAATTCAGGTCCAGATTGGTAGCACTAGTCTCACCCCTAGTTCCTTCACTTTTGTGTAATCTAATTGGGCTAGATATGTGTGGCTAGCACCCTTGTTCTCCCAATTTGGCTCAAAATTCAAATGTTTAAATGGCGGCGTTAAGCTCTTAATGATGGCATTTTTTTGTAAGTCTCTCTCTAGATAATTATTAATGAAAAGGTGTAAGTCACATATAAAGGTGAGTCCATATCTCATCTGAAAGACTATCTATTCTAGCCAAGAAATCTTATTAATTATAGCATTCTAATGATCAACCAATGAAAGTCTATAGAGCTCAGGAATTTGACATTATCAAATACAATTGAAGTAATTTTTTTTCTTATTTTTTATCATTTGATGTTATAACATTTATAGGATCATCATCAACATTGTTGGAAGGAAAGTATAGTAGTTTAGACATAGTCAAGAAAAATCCTACTACATCTTTCTACAAGGACTCCATAGAGAATGAGATTAAAAGGATACCATCTAGGATAGAGATAGTATAATAGGGTGTGAGGCCCTACCCCGAGACTATCATAGAACTTCTTTAATTTTCATGTTAGACTTATTATTTGATACATTATCTTGATGCATTATGGATTTAGATACTATTTGACAGGTGATTTGATATCATTGGATATGATGCATTCCATCTTATATTGATTTCAGTACTTATTGTGATGATGATATGATACATTTATACATGTCTTATGGAAAATTGATTTATATGATGCTTATGATGATGCAATTTAGAAATTGATTTCATATGGATTTGCTAGGACAAAATATTAATTGGATACTATCTCTATTGCTCGTTGATTTGGATCAATTGATGAGATGTTGTGAAATTGATGTTATGTGTTTGATATGTATTTCCTTTCATATACTTACATATGCATGTGGTTTTGGATTACTAATCTGTGAAATGAGATGTGCAAGAAATTAATCCATGTGACCATGGAAATACATAGAGAACTAAGGCCAAACCTATGTGAAATAGTAAAGCCAAGGTTTGTCTATTTGGAGAGACAATACTTCGTATGTGATGTGTTTAATTTTGTAATAGTATCATGCTTGAGTGTAAGTTCATATTTGTAATTGTTAATTTTATTATTACCAAAATAGACATGCCAAGTGTATTTTGCGATGTGTATTTTATGGTGTCACTTGACACTTGTGATGTGTGTGAGTTGGCTAATGACATGTCCTTAGGAGGGAAAGTGATTAACCCAATGCATTTTCAAATATCTTGTTGTGGAGCCAAAGGATAACTTGGTTAGAGAGCCATTAGTTTGGTCAAATCAAGTTTGAGCCGTAGACAAACTTTAGGTGGGTTTTTCAGGGGTCAAACTAACTCCTAGGGTTGAGTTTAGGTCACTTTTGAAGGCCCATATGATATACGTATGGGTAAGGGTCATTTTTAGCCATGTGACCACTCACATGTGCTTGTGGAGTCACTTCAAAAGTGGGTTTTCCAAGATGGACGAAAATCAACTTCTAGAAGATTGACTCTTGGGTAGACAACCTTCCTTTCGGTGTTTAGGTGCACTTCTCCATCTTGCAACCACCTTTTTCAGTTTCCATTTTTAGAAACCATTTAAGAGGTTGGGAAGATCAACCTATGGGAACTCACATCCTTTCCAAGGAAGTTAGAAAGTGTGAGGAGAGCCTACATAGGGGAGATTTTCAAACTTGAGACTTTGATCACCCACTCTCCAATCTTGGAGACAAGTTATAGTATTGGATTTGGAATTTTTAGATTATAATTTTGGCTAAGTAAGAAGATTTTAAGGGAGTTGGGCAGCTCTTCTACAACATACATTCCATAGCAGGAGTAAAGGTTGGTGTTAATCCTTCCAAGTAGCTAGTTGCATTCATTTTTTCAAATGAATATGTTTCTATGTTCTTGAAACTATGTTTTTGGAATTGTTTTTAGTTGTTTTCCTTTGTTTTTTTCTTGTGTTTGTAAATGGGAGTCAAGACTAAACTCACCCTTGGGAGGGAAGAATAGTCTTGGGGTGGAGGGTTTGAGGACAATCTAAGAGTGTAGATTCTATCTTCTTGGAAGAGAGGGATAAACAAGGTTTAAGTGCCTTGTTGTTTATTTTTATATATAACATATGGGGGTCATAAGGGGAGTTTGGCTTGAAGCCTTGAGGGTCATAAGGATTTTTTTGGTCATATGGGAGACCAAGTAGATTGATCTTTTTAGCCTTGTGAAGGCATTTGGTTATCAATGGTTTAAACGTAGTTTCTCCATTTAGATACTTGGTCCACCTTCACCCCATTGTTTTGAGTCACTTGGTGACTATGTGCAAGCCTTGGGGTGGAAGTTCTTTGTTAAGATGTTTTCTTGTAAAATATGTTTCCCTTGTATTTGTTTTTTGAGTGTGTGTGTGTTACCCATTTGGTTCTTGGTTCTCCTAGCTCGGGGGTTGCCTCTTGCAGGCTTAGGCTGGGAGGTCAGCCTCCATGGTCACATCCAAAGTTTTATTTGCAAGTCTGCAACTTATTTATAGAATGGAGAAAAGATACCTTCCTAAAGCGGTGTTTAAAGTGTGTTGAAAGTGAACTCCTAAATTTAAATCATCCTATTGTATTTTGTCATTTTCAATAAAAATGTAAAGAAGGAAAGACTCATATATTTCCTTGTGAGCAATGCATTTCAAGAAGAAAAAAATAAAGATGTATTTGTTTTTTTTATCTAGTAGATTGAAATAAAAGAAGCATTCAAATAATATTCCTATTTGTTGTTGTAAAGAGAATTATGGTTGCTAGTTGTTTATTTCATTCCAAGTTTGTAAAAGGTTAAATTAATATGATATTGGAAATTAGTTTCAATTTTAAAAGAAAATGGGAAATACTCATATTATAACACATTCATTGTTATTTCAATTTGTTTGTTGCTTTCTGGTTAGTTTATTGGTATGAGGATATTAGTTTGTTGGTATGAGCATTTTACAAAGGGAGATTGTTGGAATTCCAGTAAGTTTGTTGGTACGAGGATATTGAGAAGGTTGTTGAAGATTGTGGATATAACTGAGAAAGGATGATTACTATCTTAATAATATTATTTTGTCATTGATGTCAAGCAATTGATTTTCTAATTCAGTATGATGTTGCCATATCTTAATGAGTATGTTTTGATAAGTATAAAGATGTCAATAAGTGACACAGAAAGAATGAAAATGAAGAGGAGTAATAAGTTATTCAATGGGGAACTATTACCGAGTTAGACAATGATGAGATTTTGTTGTTTTGATTAATTTGATATCCTATATATATGAGTATTCTAAGAATGAGAAAAGATTTCATTCATTAGATGAGTTAAGGTTTGATATTGTTCTATGTTACCGAGCATGAAGCTAGTTGGTAAACACTAAGGTTATCGATATCAGTTAAAGAAGGTAGAATATCTACCAAGCAAAGGTTCAGTATTTACCGAGTAACAACTGAGTAATAACAAAATGCATTGGATGGATAAAAGCATTATTAAATGAAGAATTCCAATGAGCTGGAGATGTATAGATGATTGGTATGCCTGAAAGAAGTTTGTTGAAGATCTACGACAACGGAAATACATGAGTTAGATCTACAACGCAGATTGAACGGTCATAACCTAGCACAAGTTCCAAGGAAGGAATACAAGTTCCAAGGCGAGATAAAATGTTTTCAGATTGAAGGACACAATGAACCTAGTCAAGTTTGAAGATCTGATGGCTAAGATTGATCATGGGAAATGTGATCAAGGAGATTAAGTGGTTAGGAATTGTTTATAAATAAGAAATTGTTGATGAACAATATAAGTGGGCAAATAGAAGAATAGTGATACTACAGTAGTGATCACTAAGCATAGAAGATTGAATATTTGATTAAAGAATAGATTGAGAAGCCCAACAAGGAGCAAGATAAGTCTTATGACAAGATTATTTTGAGCACATAGAGTCTAGTTTAGCAATTCAAATGTGAAGTTGTAGATATATTTTATACTGTTATTTATTTTGTAAGTGATAGGAAATCTCTTAACCGAGTGGACCTAACATTCTTATTTGTAAATCCTCTCGCAAGGTAACATTCTAAATGAGTGTTTGAAATCCTTTGACAAGGTCACTCCTAACAAAGTGCAAGATTCTAACAAGTCTGAGGGAAATCCCTTAACTGGGTCACATCTAGCAATGTGTTTATGTAATCTGTAACAGGATTGGATTTTAACTGAGCATACTCTAGAAGGGTATGTTTCTTAGTGGGTTTGAAATCCCATAGTGTTTTTTCCCTATTTGGGTTTCCATGTTAAATCTAGTGTTAAATGTGTTATGATGTTTTAAGTGTATCTGTTTATGAGTTTGAATGATTTACAATCATAGTTGCATATCAGTAAAGGCTACCAAGGTTGAATCTAATGAATACATTGATTATTGAGTTTTTATGATTCACCCCCCCCCCCCCCCCTCATCTTACTAAAAATTAGTATCAGAGCTTTGGACTCCAGAAGAAAAGTTTAAAGATACTTGAGGAAAGATCCGAAGATGTATAAAAGGGATGCACCAAAGCTGAACAAGTCTAGTTTCTCCACATGGCAGAAAATGATGAAGCTGCACTTATCAGGAATCGGAGAATATGCAATATATTATCTGGAGAATGATTACAATGCACCTAGCACCTACTCGATGACAATGGAAGAGATAAAGGCAAAGAAAGACCATATTCAAGCAATGATTGAAATAACATTAGCATTAACTAACTCAGAGTTTAATGATCTAGAAGGCTAGACTGATGCCAAAGCAATGTGTAACAAGCTTATATCTATGTATGGTGGTGATGAACATGTTCAGAGAGGAAAAGTAGACAGTCTAAGAGGTCAAATTGAATCCATGAGAATGAATGAAGGTGAGAACATAACCCAATATAGTATAAGGTTAAAGGAAACTATTAATCAAATCAAAGGAGCAGGAGGAACTATTGAAGAAAAGGATGTAACAAGTAAGTTTCTTAGAACACTTCTACTTGCTTATGCCATTTGAGTCTCTGTAATCAATGAATTAAGGTCTGTACCAAACATGCCAATCTCTTTGGATGCTACTATCGATAAGCTACATGCATTTGAGTTAAGTAATTTTGATAACAGTGGGTCTTCGGTAAATAAAGTTGAATTTGCATTCAGTTCTTTTCATCTTGGTGAATTTGATGATTACAATGATAGAATGTATAAGTATACTGAAGGAAATCATAGTGGAGCAAGTGAGAGATTTTGCAAAAACATGGAAGAGGTATACAAACTATATGAGGAAATCAGAAAGCAAGAAGAGTTTGAAGAATTATTAGCTAGAAGGTTACCAAGAGGCAAAGGTAAGTATAAAGGAAAGTTACCTTTAAAATGTTTTAACTATGATGGAATAGGACATATGGCTTCTAACTGTCCTGACAATGAATCTAGTGAAAAGAGAGAATACCGAGATGACAGACAGAAAGACAACCAATACAGAGGACACCGAGACTTCAGAAGGAGAGATAGAAAGACATGCCTAGTAGCTAATCAAGAATTCAACGATGACAAATCTGATGGGACCGAGACAGAGGAAGTTGTATATGTGGCTATCAAAGATGGATCAGATGAAGAAAGGTATGAGGAAAAAGCCTTGATATCTCACATAAATAAAAATGATTCTTGGATCATAGATAGTGGATGTTCACATCACATGATAGGTGATAAACACAAGTTTGTTAAATTAGAAGACTATGATGGAGGTTATGTAAGATTTGGTAATGATGCACCATGTCCGGTGAAAGGTAAAGGTTCTATCACACTTCTTGACAATGCTAAATGTGATGATGTATATTGGGTTGAAGGTTTGAAATACAATTTGTTGAGTGTAGCACAACTAAACAATATAGGATATCGAATAGAATTTCAGAAAGGAAAGTGTCAAAGTTCATGACAAACATGGAAAACTGGCTATAATATGTCAAGGATGCCAGATGGGTAAGATGACAAAGTCAAGCTTTACAAGTAAGTCCTACAAAGGAATTTTAGATCTCTTGCACAATGATCTCTATAGTCCTATGAATGTTCAAAGTTATTATGGTGATAAATACTTTATATTATTTGTGGATGATTACTCAAGGATGATGTCAGTTATGTTTTTAAAAGAGAAATCAGAAGCTTTTAAAATGTTCAAACGGTACAAGGGTAGAGTTGAAAAAGAAATAGGAAGACAGTTGAAATGTCTAAGATCTGACATGGGAGGAGAGTTCATTTATGATGAATTTAAATTTTGCAATGATCATGGTATAAAGAGACAAGTATCTGCACCGAGAACACCTCAACAAAATGGGATAGCTAAAAGAAGAAATAGATCAATTGTAGATTGTGCCAGAACCTTGATGATAGAAAAGAGGGTACCTCAAACATTTTGGAGAGAAGCGATTAGCACTGCAGTTTACACCCTGAACCGAGTACAACTAAAGAAAGGAACTTTGAAGACACCGTATGAAATCTGGTATGACAAGAAACCTAATGTAAGTTACTTTAAAATATTTGGAAGTAGATGCTATGTTCACAAAGATGACAGAAATGGAAAGTTTGATCAGAAAAGCGAGGAAGGAACATTTCTTGGTTACTCTTCTAGAAGTAAAGCATTTAAATGTCTGATCAAATCATCTAACAAAATAGTGGAAAGTGAAAATGTGAAAATTGATGAATTTGCAAAAAGAAATGATGAAGGAAATTCCAAAGAACCAGAAGATTATGAAGAGTTTGTATATGTTCAATCGAGAAGTTCTAACGAGAAAATTGATGAAGAAAATGAAGAAAATACTTAGTTACCGAGTGATGAAGAAGATCATACACAGCCTATCGAGCCTATATTAGCCAAGTATGTCAGAAGAAATCATGCATCAGGTCAAATTATAGGAGATAAGGATGATCTAGTGATGACAAGGAACAAACTGAGATAAAACACATGTCTGATATCTGAAATTGAACTGAGATTAGTAAAAGAGGCATTTAGTAATGATGATTGGGTAAATGCTATGATAGAAGAGATTGAACAAATCAAGAAGAATGAAACGTGGACACTGGTCCCAAGACCAAAAGAGAAAAATGTGATCGGTACAAAGTGGCTTTTTTAGAAACAAGCTAAATGAAAAAGGAGAGGTCATTCGGAATAAAGCAAGACTACTTTGCAAAGGTTATGCTCAAGAAGAAGGAATAGATTATGGTGAGACTTTTGCACCTGTGGCAAGACTTGAAGGAGTGAGAACATTGTTGGCATATGTTGCTTACAAAAATTTTAAGGTATATCAAATGGATGTTAAATCTGCATTTTTAAATGGTATACTAGAAGAAGAAGTTTATATTGATAAAGGATTTATTGAAGACAAGAATAAAGATCAGGTATGCAAGTTGAACAAAGATTTATATGGTCTAAAGCAAGCACCTAGAGCATGGTATGAAAGACTACACTCTTACTTAATCAAGATTGGATTTATAAGGACAAGTGAAAATAGCAACATGTATATGAAGAATGATGAAGACAATGGAATACTGCTTTCAGCCATATTTGTTGATGATATTATTTTTTGTGGAAATAACTCTTTATGCAAGAACTTTGGAAATGAAATGTGCAAAGAATTTGAGATGTCATTAATTAGTGAAATAAAGTATTTTATAGGTTTATAGATACTACAAATGAAAAATGAGATTTTCATTACTCAATCCAAGTATATAAAGGAAATCTTGAAGAAATTTGGAATGGAGGATACTAAACCTGTAAGTACTCCTATGACTACCAATTGTAAACTATCAAAGAGTGATGAATCTACATTTGTTGATGAGACACTTTACCGATCTATGATTGGAAAGTTGCAATATGTGGTTCATAGCAGGCCGGATATAGCACATGTAGTAGGTATAGTCGCAAGATTTTCTACAGATCCCAAAGAAACCCATATGACAGCAATCAAGAGAATTTTCAGATACTTAAGAGGCACTGAAGATTATGGTTTAGTGTATATAAAGAGGAATGATTTTGACTTAAAAGTCTACACTGATGCTGATTGGGCAGGGAACATTGATGATAGGAAAAGCACAAGCGGTGGAGCTTTCTTTCCGGGAGATAGACTAGTAAGTTGGCTTAGCAAGAAACAAAGATGCATTTCACAGTCAATAGCTGAAGCTGAATATGTTGTTGCAGCATTGAATTGTACGAATATAGCATGGATCAAACAACTATTGGAAGGTATGAATGAGAAAGTTACCAAGCTAGTAACTATATTCTGTGATAATACTAGTGCCATTAACATTTCAAAGAATCTAGTAATGCATTCTAAGACAAAGCATATCTCTATAAAGTATCATTATCTCAGAGAAGTTCAAGAGAAGAAAGTTGAGTTGGAATATATTAGTTCAAAGGAACAAATAGCAGACATTTTCCCAAAGCCACTGCCAAGGGACACTTTTGAGTATCTCAGAAGTAAGTTAGGGGCCCTATCCCTATCTAGTACTCACTGACAGAGTTCGGTGAAACCATCAATTCTATGAATCTATAGATTAACTATTTAGGAGTTGATGCTGATTTACACACTTTAGGAGGCTACCTAAAGTTGTGTAGGCAATAGTGATTGAAGATAAGTTGCTCTGACCAAGACTGAGATGATACATTTGTATTTTCAGCAAGAAAATTACTTCATAGTGGACGGAATCATGAATTAGTTTTACTTTTTGGCATTGTTGTCAAAGGGGGAGAAGACTAATTAGTGAAGAATAATAGGTGTAGTTGGGAGAAGACTAATGACTAGGGGAGAATTCAAGGATAATAGGAGAAGATTAATAGCAATCCGAATCTGAATCAAATTGAAATAAAATCAAGTTGGTATTGCCATTAAAAGTTGGTTTTGCCATCAATGCCAAAGGGGGAGATTGTTAGCATTTCACAAAGGGAGATTGTTGGCATTCCAGTAAGTTTGTTGGTATGAGGATATTTAGAAGGTTGTTAAAGATTGTGGATATAACTGAGAAAGGATGATTACTGTCTTAATAATATTATTTTGTCATTGATGTCAAGCAATTGATTTTCTGATTCAGTATGATGTTGCCATATCTTAATGAGTATGTTTTGATAAGTATAAAGATGTGGGTAAGTGACACAGAATGAATGAAAATGAAGGGGAGTAATAAGTTATTCAATGGGTAACTATTACCAAGTTAGACAATGATGAGATTTTGTTGTTTTGATTATTTTGATATCCTATATATATGAGTATTCTAAGAATGAGAAAAGATTTCATTCATTAGATGAGTTAAGGTTTGATATTGTTCTATGTTACTGAGCATGAAGCTAGTCGATAAACACTAAGGTTATCGATATCGGTTAAAGAAGGTAGAATATCTACCAAGTAAAGGTTTAGTATTTATGAGTAACAACCGAGTAATAACAGAATGCATTGGATGGATAAAAGCATTATTGAATGAAGAATTCCAATGAGCTGGAGATGTATAGATGATTGGTATGTCATGACAGAAGTTTGTTGAAGATCTACGACAACGAAAATGCAGGAGTTAGATCTATAGCACAGATTGAACGATCATAACCTAGCACAAGTTCCAAGGAAGGAATACAAGTTCCAAGGCGAGATAAAACATTTTCAGATCAAAGGACACAATAAACCTAGTCAAGTTTGAAGATCTGATGGCTAAGATTGATCATGGGAAATGGGATCAAGGAGATTAAACGGTTAGGAATTGTTTATAAATAAGAAATTGTTAATGAACAAAATAAGCAAGCAAATAGAAGAATAGTAATACTACAGTAGTGATCACCGAGCATAGAAGATTGAATATCTTATTAATGAACAGATTGAGAAGCCCAACAAGGAGGAAAATAAGTCTTATGATAAGATTATTTTGACCACATATAGTCTGCTTTAGCATTTCAGATGTGAAGTTGCAGATATATTTTATACTGTTATTTATTTTGTAAGTGACAAGAAATCTCTTAACCAAGTGGACCTAACAGTCTTATTTGTAAATCCTCTAGCAAGGTAACATTCTAAATGAGTGTTTGAAATCCTTTGACAAGGTCACTTCTAACAAAGTGTAAGATTCTAACAAGTCTGAGGGAAATCTCTTAACCGGGTCACATCTAGCAATGTGTTTATGTAATCTGTAATAGGATTTGTTTTTAATCGAGCATACTCTAGAAGGGTATATTTCTTAGTGGGTCCGAAATCTCATAGTGGTTTTTCCCTATTTGGGTTTCCACGTTAAATCTAGTCTTAAATGTGTTATGATGTTTTAAGTGTATCTGTTTATGAGTTTGAATGATTTACAATCATAGTTGCATATCAGTAAAGGCTACCGAGATTGAATTTGATGAATACATTGATTATTGAGTTTTTATGATTCAGCCCCCCTCTACCATCTTACTAACAATATATATAAATGCATTAGATATTAATAAAAAAAAATGCTGCTCCAAATTATGGATTGATAAATAACCTGCTCAGCAATAAGACGACTCGAGGATGGGGGAGCTAAAGGCTCCACCTCACCCACGTGGGAAGCAACACACACAGTGTGCCACAAACCACACAGTGCGCCACAATCTTGACCCACTGCGTGTGTCGCATCTATGAACCACTATGTGGGCCGTGACCCACTAGTGGTTGCGGACCACCAGTAGTAGGGGCTCAACCTTTGCTAACTCCCCTCTTCCCCGTCGCATTTCTTCCACACCGCCTTCCTTCCCTTCGCCACCGATATTAGGCCTTCACTCCTCTCTGCCGCCTGTGCATTATCCACTTCCCCTATAGGCCCTCCGCCATGAAGAAAACCCTGCATAAAAAAAATAAAAAATATCAAACCCTAACTTTGATTAGGGATAAAAAGGAAAGGAGGAGGAGACATATAATTTTGTTTTAAAAAGAGGAACCCTAAATACGATTAACCCAATATGAAATAAAACATTAAAAGAGGGGTTTGAAATTTAAAATAAAGTTATTAGGGGGGGGACTCTATTTTTTTAATAAAGTTTTGATAATGCTTTTAGGGTTCATTTTAATCTAAGAAGGCAATTTATTTTTTCAAAAAGGATATTTGTTTTAATAGGGAAATTATTTGTAGAAAATTATTAGATGGATTGTTTATTATGTAATGGGGGGGGGGGTTTAATTGTAGATGATTATTTAAAAATTTAAGGGGGATTAGTTTTCAATTATGGAAGATTTATTTACTATGCAACATTATTAATGATTTAAATATTATAATGATGTTTTGGAGCTTTATATTCTTTTTCTCTATTAATTAATATTAGTACAATGAATTAATATTAATATTAATTTAATGGCTTTTAGAATTATTTAAATATTATAAGGAAACAACATTAACATAAAATATAATTAAAATTGAACATTGCAATTGGGCGAATTAATTAATAACAAAGTTGTGTTGATGTTATAAGAATAGTTTATTCAGCTTTAGTTTTTTACTAGAGGAAAACAGGTTTTGAAGGGCCCCTGAAACCCTTTACAACATTAGATGAAAAGATAGCCATTAGATCACATCGAAAAAGAAAGGGACAACAAACATAGAAAAGACAGTTGAGCAGAAATCAAAAAGCCAGCAACAAAACACACAAGACCTAAAGATAAGACAATAGTAAAAATAGAAAAAAGCCAAGGCTAGGTAAAGTTCTTTAGCAAATTGGCAGCTTCTAGCTCCCATTGCTCCATGTTCTCAATAGTCCACTTGATTTCCTCAATCTCTCTGCTTTGGATTTGCTTCTTTCTGGTGCTTGCACGGGTTCCTCTATTGGTATTGTGTTGTCATTTATGTCAACCAATATAGGAGTACCTACCGACATGAGAGATGTATGTGCAACACTGTCAATAAGGAGTACAGTTTGAGATATCTTGGATATCACCTTGTGCTGTAGAACATTGGTAAGGCAAGGAAGATGACCTTATGAGTCCCTGGTACATGGGTTAGTGCATGTCTTGTGTAGATGAGATGGTAACGTGATCAATACTAGTACACTATATCATTGGTAAGGAAAGGATGTCAATTGGTAAGTGATGTGTTGACATGAGGAAGTCAGATCAACCAAGTGAGTGGTTGTCAGCCAGCAAAGGTCATGACTAGTGTACAAGCAGGATGATCAATGCATTTGAGCAGTTGTTTGTGATGAAGAGGCAGAATGTTACCTGAATCACATTAACACTATAGGAGAAGAATGAATAGGTATTATGCTATAAGGTTTGTTGGACAACAGGACTCCCACCTGATGAAGGTGCAGTGACCATATGAAGAGATGACTGATAGTGAATGTGGCCACACCGAATCACATGCGCCTGTTTGAAGATATGTGGCACAAATAGGGAAGTCACATGAGTACATTGTAGAATGTAGATGTCAAGGTGTCAGTCAACCGGTAAGTGGAACTTATCTCCAGGTATGCATGGTGTGCATCAAGATTCTTTGAGATAAGAGAGAAGAGGTAAAGGCATGTTGAGATGTTGATATAGGAGAAGAGTGATGTGTTTGTCATCTTGACAAATCGGTTGTGATATGGTCCTAGCTGATCAAGGAGAAGGCAAGGCTGAGCAAATGCAAATAGAGGAAGTGGCCTGACTGAAGATGGTGTCTAGTGAAGGTTGATGATAGAGTGTCATCAAGAAGGTTTATCGGTATGTAAGTCCACTGGTAATATGTGCAAGGTGTAGATGCAGATGTCTTCCCACCTTGTGGGAATGAGCATGCTCAAGAGAGTCATGTCTGACATCCGATCAAGGTGTTCCACTGGCAGTTCAAAAAAGAGTAGACATGATGAGTCAATTGGTAGAGTGTGAGATACCGGCAAAGAAGAGAAACTAGTAGAAGTGTTTGGTTAGTGATCCTATCTGGACCAACATGAAGAGCCAAGCTGATAGTTGGTCGACATGGATGCCACTTGGAGTCAAGGTGGCGAACTTGCATTTGGATAAAGATGGAATGTACACCAATAGGGTAGGTGCAGGGTTGGTCGACATTAATGGAAGGTCCCACAAATCACAGGACATGTTGCAGAGCTTTTGCAGGGGTTTGAGGCTCGAGGTTTTAGAGGAAAACTATGAGCTAGCTAAGAGTGATTAAGGAGATCGAGGCAGATGAAGGAAATAGTATAACCAAGTCTTGGTGTTTGACCAAGAGACCAGCTGATAGGGTAAAAAGGAGATTGCCAGAGATGGAAAGCATGATCTAGGAGGTGCGTAAATGGTGGAGTTGTGCAGTTGGCAGCCTGGAAGATCATATCAGATAGGATCTGATTGGATTTGGTTTGCCTTGAGAATGGTGAAGAAACGCTAACTGCTTGAATTTTGAATTATCTATTGGCAGGAAACAAATCTATAAATATGAAGGAAAAAGACATTATTAGTTGCTACCGCTGAAGAGAAGAAATATTTTGTGCTATTGCAAAGTGATTAAGTGTTTCTTCTGCATGTGAGAGAAAATCAGCCAAGTACTCAAAGAGTATCTGAGATAAGAGGGAGAGTGAAGAGTAGAACCGGTAGTGGTTATACCGGTAGAGCAAGAGGGAAGAGAGCTGTAGAGAAGGCAGATAGTGGACCGACAAAGTTTAGCACCGGTAAAGTGCATAGTAGAAGAGAAGAAAAGGTGTACCGGTAGAGCTTACTAAGAGAGAAGCAACACATGAAGAGCAGCAAGAGAAGTGAGTCGGTGTTGCAGAGAAGGTATCTCACTGGTAGAGTAAGGTATATGAAATGTTTGCAAGATTCACTTGTAACAAGATAACTACTTTTGTATTTGAAGTTTACTTTAAGAACACTGAGTTGTAGCTCAGTGCAGGGGTTGGTGCTCCTTGGGTTGGTGCCCTAAACTTTGTAACAACGTTTCCATTGTGAGGCTGGATTGGAGTAGTAGACTCCAACAACATTGCTCACCAAGGTTTGTCCCATCTTGGTTTTTCCTCGTATATATTGGTGTTATGTGATGTCCCTTGTGTGATTTCTCTTGTGTAGGTCTCCCTACTAATCGATAAGCCTGCATAGAGTTAGATCTGTTAATCAGTATGCTCACTGAGGATGGCAAAAGAGAAAAGTTTGAGAGCCACTGATGGGTATGTGCACAAAGATGGTGGTCAGAAAAGTGGACACTACCCAAAAAAACATGGAAAGACACGCAGTGCGTACGCGGTACTAAAATTTGAAATGACCGTGTACGCGCTTAGGTTTGTTGTTCCCGAGCCTAGAGAAGGTAGTGTGTACGCACTGCTTTTAGGGAAAGTAGCACGTACAATCTACCTCTAGGAAAATGAGTGCATACGCGCTAATAATCCCAAAAGAACCGCATATGTAGTGCTTGTCAAAAAAATTTCTAAAAAAAAGGGTGTTATTTTCCCATGAATAGAGCATTTTTAGTTTGTTTTTTCTTCATTTTCTCTCCTAAACCATGAACTGGGTGCTAGATTTCTCCTCTAGACACTATGGATCAAGGTTAGTTTTTGTTTATTTTTGTCTTTCTTTCTCGTTTGTTCAATTTGTTTTACATTTTGAATTTAATTTCATTAATTTTGATTAGGTTTTTTCATTTTTTGTTTAAAAAATGAGATTCTTCTAATCCACAACAAGAACAACCAAATGCACCTCCTGAAAACCCACAAGATACACCCCCAATTCCTCCTTTTGACTGCACACTTGAAACATAGGAGCAATTAATTAATCAGTTAGGACAAAATACATCTAAAATCAGTAGACTGATTGTTAAATTGAAAACATCCGGACTTGAGCATCATCAATCCCTCGCTACTAACCTAGAAACATTAGCTAGTGGTGCCATAACTATTTCCACACAAATTACCAAATGGGGAAGCTTTAGGGATAGGTGTCATCAATTCTATGTCGATGGGCTATCATATGAGGGAGTAAAAAATAAAAATATTAGTAAACAACAAATATGTGCCCTTTTTGTTGATCCCAAAACTGGTCAGTCATTACCTCTTAATGCAAAGAGGTTTCCCATACATTGGTGTACCAATGTGCAGATGAAGAATACTTTTTGGTAGAGGTTGTGGATGGTCTTTAATGAGTTTGTGCTTAATATGTGCCCAAACTATTTTGACATGAGAGAGTTCCATGGTAGAGGTGGTGGCTCTGCCCAAGATAGACCTAGAGCCTGTAGGCGATTACCCATGGAGAGTAGCCACCCCCTAGCACCCAAACCCAAGGTGCATCAAGCTATCCCAGTAGAGCTGAAAGAGTCGATGGACCTACAGACTCTTCAAGCAGACACAACATTGACTAGTGCCATCATCTAGCATGGGACGTCATTAGCACACCCTATTGTATTGAATGGTGAGCCATTAGTTACTCCAGGTGGTGATAGAAAGCCCATCTACCATATGTGTTTTAGTTGCTCAGGGATATGCTCAGGGATAGGTGATGCAGTTGGTGTTAGGTCTCAGAGACAACTAAGAGGGGGGGGGGGTGAACCAATTGTCCAATAAATTCAACCAAAATTAACTTAACCAAAACTTAATGCTTAATACCATTAAACCAAACTTTATGTCGGTAGATAGTTTTAACAGTTAATTACAATACCAGTAAAGATCAATGCATGAAACAAAAAGACAATAACATCCACAACACATAACCCAAATATTTGTACGTGGAAACCCTATAAGGGGAAAAACCATGGTGGGAAGCCTTACCCACAATCAAATGATACTACTGCAGATAGTATGTGTGTACAATATGGATTCTGCACATGCAGAAAGGCCAGCTGCCTGAGCTCACTACTCAATCACAAAATGAGAGTCACACTGACCACAATTGGATGGTTAAATCCAATGATAATGTACTACACAAAATAACATCTTCATATGTTGGATTCAGTACCGGTTAAGTTCTGGTTGCCTTCACAAAAACCTTCCTTCAACCTTCAAATGATGTATGCTTGTATAGCTCTACTTATTTTTGCATATACCTTATTTGCAATCTTTTCCGCATTCACATTCTACTCACTGATCTTACAAATAAGATCTTACATATATACCATAACCTAAGACCAATTTGAATAGGTCGGCTCACTAAAAGATATTACAATAAAATCAATTACAAATAAATCATTATGCGATGCATGATGTCAGCTCAAAGCATTTACAATAATAATAATTCATCTCCATAACATGTCGTGCTAATTTGGAATGGATGTGTCTGCCAGTGCTTATCCTGGACCTTTTTTTTGGTAACAACAAATATGCAAACCCGAATAAACAGTTAACCAAATCGCCAAAACCAAGTGATTGAATAATGTCTTCGACATAACCAAGTAGTCTCCAAGTCATTCTAAGTGCCATTGAACAATATAATCTGTCGGTGAACCAAATACCGGTGACTGTGTATAAGTATGTAGCTTGCTAGTGAACATAACCAAAATCTCCAGGTGCTAATAAGTGTTGACAAGTGATGACATGTGTTGACATCAATGATAAAACCATATCAACATATCCAAAATACCAATAGATGGATCCACATCTCATCTGTGCATGATTTGCGGGAGTAGATGTCAGGCCCGTATGGCTAAGGATTTCATGCTAATAGATGAGTTGATGGACATGGTGTTTGCCCATGAGCAACAGACACAGGTGTGTTGATTTGAACTCATAGAATTTTATTTATCAATCACCTTAAATTTGTAATTACGTAAATGAATTTTCATTTGTACATCGATTTAAATTGAGACAAATAATGTGCATTTCAGGATGCAGCAGTGGTATCTCATACTCCTCCCCCAGTTACTACAACTGCAACTTTGATGCCTGAGGTATAAATTTTGTAACATGTTAAAATAGAACAGTACACTTTGAATTCAAAAAAATACAAGATATACCAACTATCTTTAATGCTTGGTCCAATTTTTGGTTTGTAGGTGTTGACAGGGGACCAAATGTCCCAGATTGATGACATCATGCTCGCAGTGATCGATTTTGGCCTACAAGGCTATACGGTATCATATTTTGTACAACTCTTTTTATGTATTGTTTTGATGGAATATGCAAGTCATTTCATTTTAGATTTTTAAAATTTTGTTTAAATTATTATCTGTATTAATATCTCATGTTAATTTTGTTTTTTTAGGGTACCCCCTCCACATCTAGGACTCGTCCTAAGAAAAATAATTCCTTGAAGACGCCAAAACGTGGGAAGAAGGTAATTTAACACATTTTTAGTTGTAAAATTGTTTGAAAATGTTGAAATCAAGTATTAGTTTTTATTTGTAGATTGATTAGTTGTTTTTGTCTATTTTACATGCACAATAGCCATTGAGCTATGTGGATTTGTTGAATGCACCTGATTCACCTATGGATAAAGAGAGGGCAGAGGTATGTATCTCTACTTTATTTTCTTAATTTTATGATTATATGCACACGTACATGTGAACTTGTGATACATTATAATCTTATAATTTTTTCATACAGGAAATATCCATACCTATTTCATCAATGGCGAACCCTCCTCCGTGCACTAGAGAAGCATCTTAGGATCTGGTAGACTTTTGTTTGATATGTAAAATTAATTGTTTTTAACCTACAATACTTACCATTATATTAATTGTATTTAATATTTGAACATTTTTTGTATAGGTAATAGCGACAGTTTCTCCATCGATGGTGAGCCATCCTTAGTCCATTAGAGAAGCATCTCAGGCATAGGTACATCATTGGTCTCTATATTATAACTTTTAAGTGTTTTTGATATATTTATGTTAGTACATTGTATTAATTGTAAATTTAATCTACAATAGACCCCTTCGCAGTACGGCCATAATATGGATCCATTTTAGTATGTCTTCAATAAAACTCCTAAGAGTGACAAGGAGAGGAGAGCGAAGACATTAGCTCCTAGATAAGCCGATGAGGTAATCTACATTTCAATTGCAAAGGAATTATAGTTAAATGTATAGTTATGTTGTTAATTGTGAACTATTTTCTATAAAAGAATTCTAACTTGGCTTTTGAATTGTGGTTTTGCAGCCATCTATAGAGCCGTGTACTACATCGAAGAGGCTTGATTTTGATGATCCACCACAAGTTTAGGATCATAGTGTTAGTTTTGCTCATAGAATGACCAATGCATGTAGATATATTCTACATTTTTATTGTATATCGATTTGGACATGGCATATGCCACATTTTTGTAATACTTGTATTGACTTGACAGACATGCCCTTTTATATATATAAATGTCAATATTTGATCCAATAAATGTGTACTGAGTTCATTATTTTGTATTTGTTGTATTTTGTGGTTGTCCTTTTATAAATTTAATTGATCATTTGCCTATGTAATAAATAATATGAATATAAACAACAAAAATATATGATAGAAAACTTTGCAATCATGAAATATGATTTGATAAAATTTCTAAAATGTTGAATTAACCCTACCAAACTCCTTGTATTCAGTTTATTACTGTGTATTCTCTATATTTGGTGGCTCCCCTTTTATAAATTCAAATTAATATTTGCATATGTAATCAACAATATGAATACAAACAACAAAAATCAACAATATGAATATAAACAACAATGTGTTTGGTGCGAGATCACCCTCATGCTAGCAATGGTCAAATTTTTTTCATCACATGCACAAACCAACATTATGAGCATGTTCAGATGGGCAGGTTTACGCTAGGCATGCCCCTATCATGCATCCCAAAGCACTGGAACGTCGAGAGTCATACCATACCGATGCAATCTCTCAAGTGCCCTGAGTCCAAAAAATTGTCAAAATTTGATGGACTATTTCTTCAAATCCAGGACACATATGGTTGATTAATTTCAACCCATGGGGTCGTGTGAGGCCTCTCTACAATGGAATATCTTGGTTTTTGACAACTCGAAGCCATTTTCAATTGGTAGCATTTTTTTGCCTGCTGCAAAAGCTGTCAGTTGCATGTAATGCAAAGTTGCAAGATTGGCTATAATTGATTCGGCTTGTTGTGTGCACAAACCAATGTCATGAGCATGTCCAGGTGGGAAGGTTTATGCTAGGCTTTCCCCTATTATGCATCCTAAAGTGTCAGAATGTCAAGAGTCATACCGTAGCAGTGCAATCTTTCAAGTGCCCTGAGTCCAAAAAATTGTCAAAATTTGACGGATTGTTTCTTCCAATCTAGGACACATATGGTTGATCCATTTGAAATGTTGGGTTGCATGAGGCTCCTCTATAATAGCCTCTCTTGGTTTTTGATGACTCATAGCCATTTTCAATTGGTAGCATTTTTTCGCCTGTTGTAAAAACCATTAGTTGCATGTAATGCAAAGTTGCAAGATTGGCTAGAATTGATTCGGTTCATCGTGTGCACAAACCGACGTCACAAGCACATCTAGGTGGGTAGATTTACACTAGGAATTCTCCTATCATGTATCCCAAAGCACTAGAACGTCGAGAGTCATACCGTACCAGGACGATCTCTCAAGTGCCATGAGTCCACAAAATTGTCAAAATTTGACGGATTGTTTCTTCCAATCCAGGACACATATGGTCAATCTGTTTGAACCTATGGGGTCATGTGAGGATCCTCTATTGTGGCCTATCTTGGATTTTGATGAATCGAAGCCCTTTTAAATTGGTAGAATTTTTTCGCCTGCTGCAAAAATTGTCAGTTGCATGCAATGCAAAGTTGCAAGATTGACTAGAATTGATTTGGTTTGTCGTGTTCATAAAATGATGTTACGAGTGTGTTCGGGTGGGTAGGTTTATGCTAGGAATACACTTCTCATGCATCCCAAAGCACTGGAACATTGAGAGTCATACCGTACTGGGGCGATCTCTCAAGTGCCATGAGTCAAAAAATTGTCAAAATTTGACAGACTATTTCTTCCAATCCAGAACACATATGGTTGATCCATTTAAACCTATGGGGTCACATGAGGCTCCTCTACAATGGCCTATCTCATTTTTTGATGAATCGAAGCCATTTTCAATTGGTAGCATTTTTTCGCTTGCTGCAAAAACCATCAGTTGCATGCAATGCAAAGTTGCAGGATTGGCTAGAATTGATTCGGTTCATTGTGTGCACAATTTGACATGAGGAGAACATTTGGGTGGGTAGGTTTATGCTATGCATGCTCCTCTCATGCATCCCAAAGCACTAGAATGTCAAGAGTCATACCGTATGGGGGCGATCTCTCAAGTGCCCTAAGTCCAAAAAATTATCAAAATTTGACGAACTGTATCTTCAAATCTAGGACACATATGGTCGATCAGTTTGAACTTGTGGGGTCATGTGAGGGTCCTCTACAATGTCTATCTCGGTTTTTGATGAATTAGAGCCATTTTCAATTGGTAGAATTTTTTTCCTACTATGAAAACCGTCAGTTGCATGTAATGCAAAGTTGCAGGATTGGCTAGAATTGATTCGGTTTGTCATGTGCACAAACCAACATCATGAGCGCATCTAGGTGGGTAGTTTTATGGTAGGCATTCCCTTGTTGTGCATCCCAAAGCATTGGAACATCGAGAGTCATACCCTACCGATGCAATGTAGAAGTTGCTTGACAACTTTTTTGACAATTTTTTTGACAACAATGACAATTTTTCCTCAAATTGTATCTAGTCTCAATCTATGACCCATATAACCTAATAATGACTCAAATAAATCTCCATGATTATACAAGAATCAATAATTCTCATGATTGACCAGGGACACATCACATATACTCAAAACATAGTCACAAAACATTGACACACGAAATAGTCACAAAACATTGTCACATATTATTCAAAATTTCACCTCTAAATATGGTCAAATCAGCTCTTGGCTATTTGATTATACAAAAAAAATGTCTTACAAATCATCTCATGAGATTTTATACAAAATTTGGCATTACAATATGTGTGATGCAGCTCATTGCCATTTTAATATACAAAATTTGGCATGTACATATGTACAAATCAGCTCATTGCCATTGAAATATACAAAATTATGCCCCTAAACATGTAAAAATCATCTCATGGGCATTTATATATACAAAAAATGAATATAGAACAATTAATCGATGATTTATTCAAAATTCTCAAAATCATTCTACTCTGAACTGTAAAATCAATCAAGTGAGCCTTCAAGATCGACTCTAACCCATATTGTGTCAAGTATTTCCTCGTGGTTAGATTCATGAACATTCCATAAAATATTGTTATGATGTCTACCATGATACTCCATCAAATGAATATTTGTTGCAACAACAAGGTTAGATAAATGAAGAATATGTCTTTGTGTTTCAAAGTCCTTGAACAACCAAACATCATAATTCTTGATAGGGTATCTCTAAAGCCATGTTCCTGTCATGACAATAGACCCTATTGGGTACTCAATACCCTCTCCGTCAATGATTGTGGTTGTCAATTTTCTTTTGGCTCAAAACAACAACACAAATAGTAATCCATTCCTTCTTAATTGTTCTTTTCTGCAACAACTACATACACATGACCTTAATTTTATAAAGTGTTAATTAATACCAAAAATAAAGTATGATGTACAACAAAATGAAACAAAAAGAATACTTGCAAAAAAATTAACTCAAAAAATCACCTGAATCCACTAGGTCAGATACATGGCCAAAATCCACTGATGTCTCCATCTAGCTTAATTGTAGTGATTTGGGAATTTGATATGAATCAATGGGAACCAATAGTCTACAAGACCATTTGCCAACCCACTCTTGTGATTCACATTCTTCCCACAAACAATACATGCATGGAGAGCAAAAACATACCATTTGTCTCATTTGGTAAATCGAATTGAGATGTTGAGGATGACATATCTTCTTCTCCCATTGTTCTTATGTCACATAATTTCTTCATATGGTGCCTTTGTCTTTCCTTTTCAACCTCTCATTGTTCCATCATTCCTCGCTTGTTCTTTCCCATGGTTGATATCAGTTGTCCTAAATAGAATCATATTACATATATATGTAAACAAAAGTTCATAAACAAACAAATAACCATAATATGCATCTTATCACTATTTTTTGGAATCAAACTATTAATCAATCATAATACTATTGACAAAACTAATAAGATCAATAATTCAATCATTTGAAATCATGCAAAAACAAAAAAATCACTTACTTCTATGTATAAAATAGTGATAGAAGTGCAGACACAGTTCCAGTGGGGCCTTCAACGACCTCAAAAACTTATTTTGAAGCCGTTGAGGCTCTTGGGAAACTAAAACTATGTCTATGTACCATGTATGCACTACATTAATAACTGTATGTGTGTTGTTAGTCCATAAAATGTTGGCAAGCCCAACAATATTTTTTTCCCATTTTGTACTAATAAGTAGTGCGTACGTGCTCCTAAGCCTAAAAAATGTTATCGCTGGGTAGAAAATAATGGGCTAAGTACCCCATACATGCTTACAAGTAATGAGTACCATGTATGCACTCATACAACTTAAAAAAGTTATGGTAGGGTAGTGGCTAATAGGTTCAATACCTCGTATGTGCTATTTGTAGTAGAAAAAATGTGAATGAAAAGAGAGGGATGGAGAGAGAGAGAGGGAGAGGGGGGAGAGTAGGGGGAGGGAGAGAGGAGGGGGGGGCACAAGGGAAGGAGGGAGAGAAGGAGAGAAGAAGGAGGGGGGAGGGAGAGGAGAGGGGGGAGGGAGTGAGAGGAAGAGAGAGAGGGAAGGAGGGAGAGGGAGAGAGAAAGGAGGGGAGGAGGGAGAGGAAGAGAGAGAGAGGGAAGGAGGGAGAGGGAGAGAGAGAGAGAGGGGAGAGAGGTAGAGGGAGGTAGAGAGGGAGAGAAGAGGGGGGAGGGAGGGAGAGAAGAAGGGGTATGGAGGAAGGGAGAGGGAGAGTAGAGGGGGAGAGAGAAGGAGGGAAGGAGGGAGAGGGAGAGAGGAAGAGAGAGGAAGAGAGAGAGAGAGAGAGAGAGAGAGAGAGAGAGAGAGAGAGAGAGAGAGGAAGAGAGAGGGGAGAGAGAGAGAGAGAGAGAGAGAGAGAGAGAGAGAGAGAGAGAGAGAGAGAGGGGTATGGATGAAGGGATAGGGATAGAGAGAGAGAGAGGTGGGAGAGTAGGGGGAGTGAGAGAGAAGGAGGGAAAGAGGGAGAGGGAGAGAGGGAGAGTGGGGAGGGAGGGAGAGAGAGAGAGAGGGGAGGGAGAGGGATAGATAGGTAGGGAAGGAGGGAGAGGGAGAGAGGGAGAGAGAGAGAGAGGGGGAGGGAGCGAGAGGTAGAGAGAGAGAGAGAGAGAGAGAGAGAGAGAGAGAGAGAGAGAGAGAGAGAGAGAGAGAGAGAGAGAGAGAGAGAGAGAGAGAGAGGGAGAGGAAGAGAGAGAGAGGGGAGGGAGAGAGAGAGGGGGGAGGGAAGGTAGAGAGAGGGAGAGAGGTAGATGGAGGGAGAGAGGGAGAGAAGAGGGCGGAGGGAGGGAGAGAAGTGTTAGGCCCAATATGGAAAGCTAATGTACTGAGAGGGGAGGGGTGAATCAATACTTCAAATCCTTTCCTGAACAATAACTTTACTGTTATGCATAAACCAAAAACTATTGTAACATAACATACAGCTAAAACAAATAAATAACAATCATACATGATTCACTCCATAACACATATATTTTGGTTACGCAGAAACTCTTGATTAGAGAGAAAAACTGCAGTGGGGATGGCACCCACAACTTCACTACTGCAATAATAAAGAGTGCTCGGTTAGAGCTACATGTTCAACTATTTTTGATAGCTTATCCTATTAGGAGTATCAAGATCGTTATATCTACCTTGCTAAAGGATTTTACAACACTTAAACTAATTGTTGCACCTGGTTAAAGGCTTTACAATTTATAGACTTTGTTAGAGTCTTTTACCTTGTTAAAGGTTTCTCTTACAACTTCAAAATATTACAACAAAATCTTTACAAATATCTACAACTTTACATCTGGAATGTTATAGCAGACTCTATGTGCTCAAAATGAGATTACCTTGCTTATAGCATACCTTGGTAACCCATAAAGTAACTCGATAAACCCTTCTGTTTACTCTGTTCTTTGACTGTTCTCTAAAATCCTTCTTGGTGACCTCTGTGTCTCTATAATAGTCATAACACTTAGTGCCTTCTTATGTATCACACATGTCTATCTTCACACTCATACACACATAGCTCTATATCTCTCTATCTGATCTCAATCCATGCTATATAAATAGATCTCTTATGTCAGTGATCTGGTTCATTTCTTCGATCTTACAAACATGATTTACCGAATGAATAACTATACAAAATATTTCATTAGTTAGATGACCTCAAAATCATACACAATCCTTAAGTGCAATTTCCAATGTGATAACGATTCTTTGTTCCTTGATCTTGTAACACGTTTCCACATGTGTGTCTAAGTTCAATGAATCTGGTAAAACGTTTCACTTGGTGTATCATTATTTCTGCTCGGTAGACATAGAATGTTACTTGGTAGATAGCTCGGTGTATACTAGGCTCTGTGACTGCTTCCTTCTATAACCGATTGCATTGTGCTTACCGACTAAATATTTTGGTAGTAGTACTGACTAGAGTATATAGAATGAATTTGGATATAGAACTAATGGCAACTTAATAAGTAGTAACAAGAAGAAGGGGTATGGAGGAAGGGAGAGGGAGAGTATGGGGAGGGAGAGAGAAGGAGGGAAGGAGGGAGAGGGAGAGAGGGAGAGAGAGAGGGGGGGAGGGAGGGAGAGTTAGAGGGAGGGAAAGAGAGAGAGAGAGAGAGAGAGAGAGAGAGAGAGAGAGAGAGAGAGAGAGAGAGAGAGAGAGAGAGAGAGAGAGAGAGAGAGAGAGAGATGTTGAGGGAGAGAGTTAGAGACAAAGAGAGAAGAGGATAGGAAGAGAGGGAGAGAGATAGGGAAAGAAAGAGAAGGGAGAGAGGGTGAGAATAGCATTGAGAGAGAGAAGGGGATATGAAGAGAGGGGGAGAATAGGATAAGGAGAGGGTGTGAGAAAGGCAGTTAGAGAGAGAGTAGGGGGAGAGTGCTCAATCATAACTATCTTTCTGCCAAAGTATTTGTCAAAATACTAAATCTAACTATGACTTTTTTGATGCACACGTCAGACACTATGTTATGTTTTTCAGAAAAAATCAGGGTCTAATTTTTTACGCGAAGGATTTGACCCCCTTAATCTTATCCAATTTTGAAAATTTTTAGTAGTTTGGAAACTAGATTAAAGTACTACAATATTTGTTCTTTGATTATCTTCATATCTTGAGTGGATGACTTTCAAATTTTGCCTCCAAGTTCAGGTTCACCTGATTTTAGGAAAAAGTGTCCACTTATACCCCCCTTTTTTACCACCATCTTTGTGCACTTACCCTAATTCACCCCCCTCTCAGTGGTGCATTGTGTCTAACATCTTCTACCATGATCAGTCTCCTTATCTTCAGGGGTATCTTTTTTCATCTTAGTGGTATCCTTGATGGCCTTTTCCCCTTGGTTACTTTCAAGATTGCTAATAAGAACCATAGTCCTGTCATAGGCGCCCTTTAAAATCTTATGACCCTACTCCCCAATCCTTTTGAGAGTATTCTTAACCACTTCTAGCCTTTTTCAGTAGCCCCAGCTCTATTTTCCAAGCTTTGGAAGCTATTGCATTGAGCATTTATGATTTTCTCTATGTTACTGGTAGCCTTGGTAAGCTCACTTAAACAATCAAGGAGAGAACTAAATTTACTAGTGCCAATAGCTTCTAAAGTTTCAATTTCGCTAGCCTCCTGGATTTGTTTTTCTTTTATGCTTGTTATTTTCTTTTGACCCCAAATAAAAACCTTGTTGAAGAAGTCTGTGCCATTTTTGAAATAGAGGTCAATATCCAGATGGGAGCCATCCTTGGCCTTGTCTCCCGCAGGATCCAAGTTCAACTCTAGACCCACCTCCTTTGACTCTGCATTCTTATTTTCCTTCATGGGGGTGTCCTCCCCAGCTAGGTCATTATCCTTAGAACCAATAGGGAAGGGTGAACGACTCTTAGCCCCCAAATCCTCACTTATTAGAGTCTTCCCCTTATGCTTCTGGCTAGAGAGGATTTCAACCTCCTCAATGTCTATCTCCATATCATCTTCAATCTTGTCTTCTTCCTCATACCAACTATCATCATCCTCCCCCTTCTACTACCTTCTAGCTAACCCTTTACCCTGATCCTCTTATCCTGTGTTCCTTTTTTGCTTGCTCAACCCAATAATATGGGGGTCATCCTCAACCTCAGCGTCTATGTCATAACCTTCACCATCATCATCATCAAACTCAACCAATTCCTCATCTAACTCAGAAACCTCTGCAATATTCAGTTGATTCATGGTATTCTTGATGTGGTTGTACAAAAACACCATAATCTCCTCATGCATAGTAGGATTGGTTTTGGGATTAGAGATAGCATCCATAATCCCAATATTTAGGGAACAAAACAAGTATAAGGGAATGAAAATTTTCTCCTTGTATCAGAAATGGCTGAGAATAACAAAATGATAGCTATAAACCCTGGTATATCTACCATCTAAAGTAAAAACTTCCATAATTGCAACCAAAACCCATCGCCAGATCATCTTGATTATCTTAGGGATGTAGTCAGTTTCTCTTCCTTTCACTAGCTTGTCTTTCTCCTCCTCTTCCTTAGGGAATTTCTTCACAGCAGCATCCGATAGCTTCCTATCCCTATAGAATTTGATACATCCATCGGCAGCCCTGTAGCCTTAGCGATCATGGTCTCATTCACCTTTACCTTCCTACTGCCAATGGTCAATGTGCCCTTATTCCACCCCTTTTTGAAAATCCTTGTGATTTCCAACCATCTTTCTTGCATTCTCTCCATGTATTCTATTATTTTTGCTTCTTGTAGCACAACCCAAACCTGGGGATGGTCCCTCTATTTATAAATTTTAGTTTCCTCCATTTGCTTGTGATTTTCCCCCATATTCTTATTGATTTTTGTCATTTGTAATTTCCTGCAAATACCACTCTTCATTGTGGACTTTCTTTTTAGCAGGGAAGAAGCCTCTAGAAGCCAATGGATAATTCTTAAGCTTCCACACCAAAAGGAAAAAACCACCCACAAAGCATGCGAGATGATATGGAAATTTCTAATGTACCTCCTTCTCGGCTTCATACGATATAGTTTCATGATGCCACGACCACCCCTACCATCTCGGAAAATGATATAAAATCATGCCTTGTTTACCATGATATCTTTCATAGTTTAAAATGTTGTTCCACACATGGGAGCTCTCCCTCACTATTCCAAATCTTCATTTGCCCACTCCATATTGCCTCATTGGTGGCCCAATCAACACTCTTATTGGCCTCTCTATAATCATAAGAAATGTAACACTGGTCGAATCCCTCAAGCATCTCCCTGGCCTTGACAATGATATTTTTAAACATCCACGAGGGTTGATTCATACCAAGGAGGAAATTGATAATATTTTTAGAATCCCCCTCCAGCCATAAAAATTTGACTCCCAGATTGTGTGCTAATTTGATAGCTTGGAGGGCGCGTATAGCTTCAGCCAGATGATTAGTCTGGTTCCCCAAGGGGAGGGTCACCACCCCTATGCAAAAGCCAGCATAGTTTTACATAACTCCACCATAACCAGTTGGCCCTGGGTTCCCTTTAGCAGCTCCATCGAAGTTAGCTTCAATCCAGTCATTAGGAGGAAAAGACCAGCAGCACATCCTTCTTTTGATTTGGTTAGTATTGATGTCCATGTGGGCTGGGATGTTCCAACACTTTAGTATATCAAAATCCTCCTTACTATTGGAGTAATGAGCTCCCCTAGCCATCACATTCTCAATGAAATTGTGTTTTATCTTAGCTCAAAGCACCTCGGAGGGGTTAATATCATTCCTGAAAAATTTTATTGTTCCTTTCTTTCCAGATACCCCATAAGATAGAAAGGAAAACTTCCATAAATTTTAATCACCTTTAGTTAATGGGAATTATTAGTAAATGTTAAGTAATTGAAATATAATCTATTAGGAATTATATTTAAGATAAATTGTATGGCTTTCAACTCTTAGATATAATTTAATTAATTTGATTATTAAATCACTTAGGAGCTTGGGAAAAGTTATAAACCTCCTAGTTAAATAAAATAATTTATCGCTCACTTTAGAGACCCAATTAAATTGACATTTAGGATTTTTTTTAGTGAAACTAATTGAACTATCACATCTAACTGAACGTATATCACAAGTAAATTAGCATTATTTAAAATAATTTTGTTGTTGTATTTTTGCCCAAACTTTTGGGCATCACATTTTGGTATCAGAGAAAGGTTTCCAACACTAGGAACCTTTCTCCATTACATTTTTCTTAAATTATTATTTTCTTTTTAAATTATTTATTTATTTTCTTTAAATTACTCATGTAGGATACCTCCGACTACGCGGCAAGCTCGTAGATGCAGTAGGGGTTCTAGATGTGCTCGTATGACACACGAAGATGTTGGGCAAGAAGATTCAGTTCCTGAAGGGAATCAAGAAACTCCTCTCAAACAACCTATTGACGCAAACCAAGAAATTTTGAATAAACTACAAAAATTGATAGGGATAGTATAGGATAGGCTACCTTCGATAGGTCATCAGGCAGAACATCAGATTTCTGAGAGTCATAGATCAACAGCTAGGGAATGGAGTAGGAGTCCACCTCCTACCCATATAGAGGGATAGGATGAGTATGAGCCTGAGTTAGTTTACCACCCAGAACCACCACCTATTATAGCACCTATGATTATAGAGAGAGAACCCCGTGATCTGGGAGATCAGATTAGAGAGCTTCTATGCCTTTAGTCACCATCATTGGTAGGATCTACCTATGGGGTAGAAGCCAAGTCATGGATTTTGAGATTAGAGAGGTGCTTTGGATTGCATCCCTATAACAACAATTTGAAATCATGCTTTGCTATTTATCTTTTGAGAGGGTCATCTTCCTGATGTAGAGATCTTGTGCCTAGCTCTCCAATTCACCCTTACTCACCCCAACTCCTCAACTCACCCTTCTACTCAAGCTCCTCCAAGCTAACTTGTTAGGGTACAGTCTATAGACCTCTAAGGCCTAAAATCTATTGGCTTGCCTCCTAGGTATAGCCTCTTGAGGTTTTTTGTTGGTTCTGACCCAAATCTCTGATTTTGAGATGGTCTCCTACTAGGTTCCCAGAGCTCCAACTAGGCTCCAAAGACCTCCACCAAGGATCTTCACTCTAACAACATGTTTAAAGATTGTGGTTATGTTGTGCAGGTATGTTCAATGTCATTTTGTGCATTGACAAGGTCTGTACCTTCCTCCCAAGCCCTAGGATTTCAATAGTATAGGAGGACAATAGTACTTTAGGCCACTGGGTGTTCAGATTTAGACACTTGGAGCTTTCTTTACTTGTGGTAGTCAGCGTATGGCAAGTTCAAAACCTATAGTTGGGGACATGGGTAAGTCCCACAGATTCTTCCTAGTGGTTGATAACTGCCAAGATGAGCATCATGCCACAGTTATAAAGGCCACATGTATGATCAGAGGTAGTAGTGTTACTATCCTATTTGATTCAGGAGCTACGAATTCTTTTATATCTCCATTGGTTGTGGAGCATTGCAAGATAGTGGTAACTAGGAAAGACGTTATTTGGGAAATTGAGTTAGCTTTAGGAGCTAGATGTCCCATGAATCTATGGTTAGGGATTGTTAGCTTCAGATTGGAAATATGACCACCATAACAAACCTTTGAGTTACACCACTAGGATCGTATGACATTGTTCTTGGCATGGATTGGCTATATGCCAAGAGAGCCAAGATGGATTGTCAATAGGAAAAAGATCGAGTGTGTTGATGATCATGGTACTTCCATAGTGATTTCAGGAATTTAGAAACCCATATCACTTAGTATGATCTCTACTATGCAGCTTAAGCAGAGCATGCCAAAGGGATGTTAGTTATTTGTCATCACTATTAGTGACAAAGAACAAGAAGATGGGAAAGAACCCTCACTTGCTAATAATCCTATTCTTAAGGGATTTACAGATGTGTTTCATTTCGAGCTACTCGGTATGCCACCTTGTAGAGAGATTGATTTTTATATAGATATTGTACCAGGAGCTGAGCAAGTTTCCAAAGCACCATATAGAATGACCACTAATGAACTAATTGAGCTTAAGAGTTAGCTTGAGGAACTTTTAGAGAAAGGGCACATTCATCCTAGTGTCTCCCCTTGGGGCGCACCGGTCATCTTCATAAAGAAGAAGGACAAATCCCTGCAATTATGTATGGACCACCAATAGTTAAATAAAGTAACCATTAAGAACTGGTATCCATTGCCCAAGATCGATGACCTATTTGATTAGTTACAGGGTGCCAAAGTGTTCTCAAAGATAGCTCTCAAGTCAGGATATCATTAGTCGAGGATAGTAGAGAGTGATATTCATAAAACCTCTTTCCGAGCTAGATATGGCCACTATGAGTTCACAATGATACCTTTTGGCCATAGGAATGCTCCAATAGTGTTCATGAGTCTCATGAATGGTGTATTTTGCACCTTCCTAGACAAATTTGTGATTGTGTTCCTCAATGATATATTGATATATTCTCAGAATGAGGGAGAGCATGAAGAGCACTTGTGACAGGTATTGCAATGTTTGAGAGAGAATCAATTGTATGGCAGTTTTTCTAAGTATTCCTTCTTCCATTCAAAGGTTTGATATTTGGGACATGTCATATCAAGAGATGGGATCTCAATTGACCCATCAAAGATTAGAGCTATTTTAGATTGGCCAGTGCCAACTAGTGTGATAGAGGTCAAGAGTTTCATGGGCTTTGTAATGATACTTTTCAACCAAAATTAATTAATTATTTGCAACAGAATTAATAGATTAAATGTTAATGTAAAGTTTATTAATTAAAGGTAAATATTATTAAATTATATGTAAAGGATAATAATTACAAAGTAAATTAATAACATAATAAATGGAATAACATAGCCACTTAATTCAACCATATTATTAGCAAATCATATATAAATCATTCTCAATATCTTATAGTATCAAGATTTTTAAATACTTATCTTAATCTTGAGCACTTGGAATAGTCATTCTCTCTCCTAGAAGATTATAGTGGCCTTCGGTCCTTTATGGCTATGGTACCCCACGAAGGAAACCGGTTCTTACACAGAACCAACCATATTATCTACAATTCAAAGGAATAGTCATAGGTCAAGGCTCTTTTATGGAAAGTAAGCACTCTAGGAGGACAGGTTCTTACATAGAACCTCGCATGCCTTCACGACATGATATAAACATAGCCCTGGCTAGGACACTCCCGAGTGTACACCGTGCCCCAAGTTGGACACACTGTGTGCCCCTTCTCCAATGCTCATTCCAACCAATGACCTTAACATTCATTCCTTTGTGCCCTCTAAATTTCTATATTTCCTCCCATGCCCATAGCCCACCAAGCCACCTTCTTCTTCTTCCTTGGGTAATCTCCATCCCCTCTCCCAAGTCTCACATAAATGACTTATATAACCTTTTCAAGGGTAGTTACCAAACCATCACCCCCTTTCAAAAAGGTCACCTTTAGTTGTCCTTTAATAATTATAATTATTCCTCTCTCTTAACAAAGTTTGTCATAAACATTATTTATTAATATTTATTTAAACCAAAGGATTATAATAACCTTTATTTTTATCTCCCTTTTTAATTCTAAAAGGGGTATTTAATTACTTTATGTTCTCTTGGAGAAATAGTCACATAACAATTCTCCCCCTGTATTTTAACTGTTGTCCTTAGTAGCATGAACTATATATACATCACAACTCAAACAAATACATAATCAATAATTGAAGATGCCAACATTAAGTATTTATACTTCATAATATTTCTATTTTGTTTTAGTTCATCTACATTCTTTTCTTATTTTAATTCATAGCTATATTTACCTTTATTTATCTATTTTATATTAACAAATAATTTCAAGAGAATCATTTTTCCAAATAAAATTATCATGAAAACTATATATATACTAATTTTAAATACAATTACAAATATCAATGATGCTTAATCTTGTATATTTCAACTTCATCATTTTGTCTTGCTATTCAATCTATTTTCTTTGGTATAGATAGTTTAACATGTAACTTAACATTAAATTTAAAGGTATAATTATATTTTGACATAATATTTAACTAGTGAATGACATGCATATCTCATACTATGTAGTCACTCATCATTATATATTTAACGGATATTGCAAGATGATAATCATGCATTCTAGATTACATGAGTATCTTATTTTACTATAAAATAAAGCACATGTACAAGGTTATTGGGTTGATCAAGTCCAATAACAAAGTACAATATATAAAGGTAGTACTAATAAAATGTTACTATCATCTTAAAGGAAAATAATAATGCATTTTATGAACACTCACAAAGTACTTCATTAAAAATGGTTCTAGCCTTTCTTTTGTTTAAGTTACTATGGTATTTAAATTTTAATTCAATGATAACTATCTATACATAAAAAATAAAAATTAGATAAAATTTAAAGGTCATCTCTCCCCTTATAAAGTTCAACATGTCCACATGTTTCCTCCTAAAATATTTTAACTTATTTAGACATCTTATTTTCTAGCTATGAAATTGATTCTAGGACATGTGAGTTATGGACCCACAAAAGAACTTGTATTAAACAAATTTATATGTCAAGTTGATCCTTTTAACTATAGACAAATTTGTAATAATACTTCTTTCTATAAATTAAATAAGAATTGGCATAGATTTATAAAATTGATCATCAGAAACACTAACTTACTAACTCAATATTCTAAGACACATTTTTTTTTTGTAGAAAGTAATTAAGTTGAGAGCTTTAATCTACATTAGATATATTGTATGTCAAAATATGAAGATAGTCTTAAGGTATAAAAAGTGTTAGAGATGGGATATTAGTGTCACTCTTCTAGACCAAGACAATGACATAAATCTCTAATTCATGATATATTCTTATAGAGGCAAGAAATTTCTCACTTTGGTAAAGTATGTAACTAGTATGAATAAATATTTCTCCAAATGTATATTTTGAAACCTTTGTCTCAATCTCAAATGTTTTTATTGAATATTATATACCATAAATAGTAGTGTGGAATAGAGTCTACATCTCACTTCCTTGGATGTTTTCAACCAAGTGTACAAAGGAGTTCCTCCTCTTACTAAAAAAATAAGTTACTGTGAAACCCATCTTTAGAGAGCACTCAATCTCTAAAGGACTTTCAAGAAGAAATTTCAAGTATCCAACATTTACTACACTACAAACTTGTTCAAATCAGAGGCTACTAGTGGAAGAAAAAAAAAACGTTTTTCATATTGTATGAATACATGCCATATTCCAAGAGGCATTGGTGACAATATTGTTTATGAATTTTAATTCACTGAATTGTCAACTTATAAGAAAATTTGAATCATGAGATCTTTATGTTGGCATTATTTATGTTTATGTTGTGATTGTCATTGACGGACACACACTTGCATTGAGATCCCCTTTATATGTATGAGTTAGAGCACAACCGGCATTTGTTCCAACCGGTGTGTTGTATTATAGTCTTTAGACTATTGGTGTTTTGTAGAATGTGTTTCCTGGTCTGAAGCGGCATGTTGACCCCAAGTAGTTCATGGATCCCAAGCCATACAAGGGATTAAAGCAACATAACACATTTTTACCAGTCTTCATTTTTGTCAAACCGACAACCAGCATTTTGCTTGAACCGGCATTTTGTATGAACTAGTAATACTCTGTAATGAGTTACCAACTAACATTTTGTGATGAGATACCAACCACCAATTATTTGACGGTGCCGACACTTTAACAGTTCTTTTTGTGTCATGTTACCAAGTATGTCAAGGTTCATTGAACCTAGGAAATTGTAATGTAATCCTATTGGACTGACATGAAATCAGATTCCTTTATAAGGACATCATGTCTAGGGTTTTAGGTTGTTGGTAATGCTATTGCTGCAACAGTGGATAGTGTGGCTAGGGTTTAAGGTGGTTGAGGAGTTAGAGAGAGTATGCATGTGTAGAAGACTGAAGTAATGCTGGAATGCATTAGGAATGAACTATCAAGGATCTAATCAAGCAATCTGTGCTGTTAGCTAGATCAATCACCTGTTGATTACTCACATCTTTGACAAGTCTGTAGCCCTTAATCGGGTAGGCCCAAAAGCCTTTTGTAAATCCTCTAACAAGGTGGTTCACATCTATGGATCTAAAATCCTCTAGCAAGGTAGTCTTTAATCAGACTTATCTCCTAACAGTGACTGAGATTCCTAACAGGATTTGTTCTGGTAAAGAACATTGTAAGACCTTAACCGGTTTGGTTCCTATTCTGCAGATAGTTACTTGTGAGTTCCATTTCACCGTGGTTTTTCCCATTTGGGTTTCCATGTCAAAATCTCATGTGTTATGGTGTTTGTTCTTTTGTGGGTGAATGCATTATTTTCTATTTGGTTTGCATGTGTGCTAACCGGTTTGTCTGCTAAACTGTTTTACCAGTTTACTATCAGTCTTGTAAAGTGTTTAAGTGCAGAGATTTTTGGCATACTAATTCACCCCCCCTCTTAGTATTCATAAATTGGTATCAAAGCCTACCTTTCTATAAGTTTAACCACTTGGAAAGAGATATGGGGGAACACTCTATAAGGGAACTTACTCACCGGCTCATTCAGACTGAGCAAGCCTATGATGAACTTATGGAAAAATATAAGGTCTCTCAAGCAAAAAGGAGAGAACATGCTGAAAAGCTGATGGAGCTATCTGAAAATATTTCTTCAGACGAAGTGGTTATGGAAGCCCTAATTGCAGAAGTAAATAAGTTGAATGAATCAAACTCCAACCTGAGAAAGGAGTTGGAAGGACTGACTATCCAGATGTGTCAATAGCTTGAGAACTGGAGGAAAGCTGAAGATCTAGTGAAGGATAGAGATCGTGAGATCTCCAAGCTGAAACAAGAGATCAGTGCCCTAACTGCTCAACTCCATGCAAGCAAAGTGGATAAGGAAGACATGCAAGGAGAACTGAACATTGCCATCTCTAAGAATGAAAAATCGATGGAAACAAATGCTGATATTTCCAAAGAACTCTCTGAGTCAAAGGAAATACTTGCTAAGTTCAACAAGAGTACTGTCAAGCTAGAGCAAAAGCTTGAATCTGCCAAACTGGCAAAGAATACCAATGGACTTGGTTATTCTGGTCATGACGAAGGTGAGACCTCTGGTACAAATGCTAGAACATCAAAGAAACAACCGACATCAAAGGATAAAGGTAAGCAAAAGTTTAAACCTGTTTGCTTTAACTGTCTTAAAGGACATACTGCAAATGTGTGTAGGAGTAAGGCTTACAACAATTTTCCTTATTCCCTAAATGATAAGCCTAGATCCTATAGATTTAATGGTAACTATTATGCATGCAACAAGTATGGGCATAGAGCATCTGAATGCAGGTCAGTTATGAACATTACTGGAAGATATCCTCAGAGAACCCAAGGAGTTGGTCCTGAACCTTTTGTGAACCAGAACCACAACCAGTTTAATGCTTTCAATAATCAGTCAAGAAGCAGTGGCTATCAAGCAGCAACTAGATGGAGAGAAAACTATTTGATTTGTCATTGTCATGGTCACACTGCTGCAACATGCAGAAGGAAGAATGGAAACATGAACAATGGACCTTGGAGAGCACCTGGATTGGTCTACTATCATTGCAACAAACCGGGTCACATTGCTAGATTTTGTAGATGAAGAAAGAACATATCTGATGATATATCGGTCACTCCAGAAGGAAACATTGATTTTGACATTGTTCAAGCAGACATGAACAAAACTTGGAAGAAGAAACTAGCGGTGTTACAAGAGGAACCGATTTTTGCACCTAGTGTGGAAATCACAAAACTGACAAACTAAGCTTTAGAAAAGCTTAGGGGGAGAAAACGGCGAAATGTTTCGAACCCCCAGTTTACATCGATAAAAGACCTTAACCAGTATATGATACCTGTCAATTGGCAGAAGACCGAAAATGGTAAAAGGCAAATTAGGGTTTATGCCCTAATGGAGGAGCATTAATGGCAGTAGGTGAGGAATATGTTTAAAAGGATTTTTCAAATCATTTCACACTATCAGTTTTCGGGCAAAGAAAAGGTGATTTGTGCTGAGATTTTGAGAAATTGAGAAACCATGAAGGAGATTCAAATTCAAATTGCAAACAACCAAGTGAAGAATGCGAAGCGGTGTTTCTGCAACCGACGGAGTGTGAAGTGAAGGAGAATCTGAAAGCCCTAAATTCACGTGTTTCAAAAGGTATTTCTTGAGTTTTTAAGTTTCTATCATGGCTTCCGCATCTCATACCAGTTCTAGTGCATCTGTTGAGTCTGCAAGTTTTACTCAATGCAAGTCTAAGTATAATGCCCTATCACAAGTTCTGGCTGGTGTTATAGTAGAAGAAGGGATTTCTGATTACATAGATTGTAAGATTGAAGACCTAGGGTCTCTAGCTATCCACTCCTAGCTAAGTTTGTTCTGTGGACAAGATAAAAAGATCAAACCAGAGTATAGTATCTTGGAGAAGAAGAAGCTCCACAATGTTGTTTATTTCCTAGAGGATTTCACAGATGATCACATTAGGATCATTCTGAGCAGAGTTCATGGTGACAAGATTTACCTGGAAAGAACGCATGATATAACACCACAAGCAATTCATACCGTCACTGGTTTATGCAATATAAGGGATTTGCCAGCCCTAAGGACAATAAGAAAAACTGAAATGTCCAAGCTCACTAGTTCAGTGAGCGACTCACAAGGTATGACCATCAATTATATCAAGGATAATATGGTGAAGTATGCATGTATGGTGATTGGATATCAGACATTCTTAGCCAGCAGAATTAACTCTATATCTGTTGCAGCGGTAAATGCCGCTTACCGGATGATCAAGGAGGATGCATCATTTGACCTATGCACCGATATGCAAAGGCAACTCCTATTGAATTTGAAACCTATCAAATAAGATAATGCTTTAAGGTTCAAGTTTGGACAACTACTGGTTGGGCTATTCTTTTACTTCCAAGGCTACTTTTTAGGAGTAGGTGATGTCCAGTGGTCTGCTGACCAATCGGTAACCAAGAAAATCAAGCAAAGCATTCAAGTAGTTGGAACCGGTTACCCAAAAGTTCTGAACAAGTAATTTGATGAGTTTAGATGCAAAATGAGTCAGAGGGTGAGAATATCAGGGGATATTGTCAAGAAATATGAAGATGATATCCGTTTCACCATTAAAGTGGATCAATGCATAATGGAGGCTGTTGAGCCCATACAGGAGGAAGTGGAGCCTATGGGCTATGAGGTAATGAATGATATGCTGGAAGGATATGCCTCTACCCTTATTGCCTCACCGCTTGATCCAAAGGCAAAAAGAACCAGCACCTACCTAGAAAGGATAACACCAGTTGAGGAACCCTCAACAAAGAAAGGAAAAGAACCTTCAGTGAAGAAGGAAAAAATAGTGCCTTTAGCATTGGCACTGGCTACTACAACTAGTCTTGTAGTGACCAAGCAGTCATTAGCTAAAAAGAAACCTGAAGCGACACTTGCTAAAGTGTTCAAGAGAAAGAGGAAGACAAGGAATACCTCTCCAGACTCAAAAGAAAGTATGTCTAAGGAAAAACCAAAGAAGACACGTCAAGCAAAGAAAAAGACAAAGAATGAACTGGCATCATCGGCACCGGTAAATATTGACATCTCCTCCTATAAACCTTTGACACATTGTTAAAGAACTATCAAAAACATTAGGAGAAAAGTATTGAATGATTTAATTGATTGTTTTGATGACTTTAATGATAATGAAAAGGAAGCGGTTGAAAACAAAATAATTTAGTATTTATGTGTTAATGACCAGTCGCCTTCAAAAATTAGATCTGAGACACTGAATTCTTTGTATATATCCTTAGACAATAAATGCTGCATTGTCATAGAGCAGGAACAGGAAATGAGAGAAAAAGTTTTTGCTGAACATTTTCCGGATGTATCAAATTCAGAACTATTTGAACTGATGAACAAATACAAAGGCCTCTTCTTCATGAGAAGAAGAAGACTCCTATTACTTGAAGGGAAGGGTAGAGAAGTGTTCAAGAATACACACACCCTTCCTCTAGAAGCTCTAAAAATGCATCAAGTGGCTGAAGCCAACCGGAAGGCTAAGCAAGAACCAGTAATAACAAAACTGGATGAAGCATTTGATGTTGAAGGAAACCCGGTTGTTGAGCTGATCGACACCATTGATGTCGATGCTATGGATGTAGAGGATGTTACTCAGGAAACACCATCTGAGGCAATAGGATAGGAGCAACAGGCTAAACAGGTTGATAAGCAAGTCGAGGACAGACAGGAAGCGGCAAAGGAATAGGCAGAGCAGAGGAAAAAGGATGAAGAGGAGGAAAAGAGAAAAGAGGAAGAGGAGAAAAGAAAAGAAGATGAAGAGAAAAAAAAGCAAGAAGATGAAACAAAAAAAGAAAGAAGAGGAAGACAAGGAATAAGAGAAGAAGAAGGAAGTAGAGAGGAAGAAGAAGGAAGAGGAAGATAAGGAAGAAGAGAAGAGGAGAGAAGCAAAGAAAAAGAAGAAGGAAGAGGAAGAGAAAGAAGAGGAGAAGTAGAAGGAAGCAGAAAGGAAGAAGATAGAGGAAGACAAAGAAGAGAAGAAGAGGATAGAAGCTGAGAGGAAAAAGGATGAGGAAGAAAAAGTAGAGGAGAAGAGGAGAGAAGTAGAGAAGAAAAAAGAAGAAGAGGATAAGGAAAGAGAAGCAGCAAAGAGAACTCAGATGGAGACTCCGAAGGCAACTGGTAGTCAAGCCAAACCGGCTGACCTCACTAGTCCTATCGACCTCCAGTTTGCAAGTGAAATGGAGCTGATGCAGAGCATCAAAGTTGCCCAAGAATGACTTGAAAACATACAAGGAAGAAGGAGCAGGATGTAATTCAAGTGACTATGGACACTCTTACCAGTTTGATACCCGGTACTAGCCTTCCCAACACTGAATCATCACTGGCTAAACTTAAGCTCCTATGTATAGTAGTGGATGATCAGGTGTAGAGCCGAGAAGAGGCAGTAGAGGCAAATGTCAAGAAAGAGGATCAAAAAGCTCTTAATACAACTCTGGTAAACAAGTTGAATGAGCTCCAATCTGAATTGCAAAAAGAACAAAAGGATATATTGGATGCTCTGGATGAGGGGAATCTGCTACTCAGCAAGATCTGCCAACCCCATTTGTTTTATGATGATGTGCTAGCTCAGAAGCAAAAGCTTCAAACAGACTTGTAGTCCTACATGAGCACATTCAAGCCACCTTATGATTCCTTTAAAACTTATGGGTGAACCGTTCATCGGTTTCACATCTAGTCAGCAAAAATGGAGCAAGAGATCAACACTCGGTCTAGAGATTTGCAGGAGCTACAACTGGTTCTACTCCCATGATTGCAATTTCTTCAGAAGTGCTATCTAAACCTGGATGCCTTAATAGTGACACAGGAGATGAGCACAATTGATGCCATGGAAGAACAGGTCTCCCAGATGCAGACAGAGAAAGAAATAGCCACCTCCCTACTTGAGTCTTGGTCTTTATTGATGAAACAATTCTTGTAGGACTTTAAATCTATTTTTGACAAGTATTATTCCTTATTGTCATAAATTTTTATTATTTTAATATCAAATGAAAATAGGGTTGTTCAACTATGCTTTGTCATTGTTGGCAAAGGGGGAGAATAATTCTACCTGGGAGATGTATAGGGGTGAAGTATCTGGTAATCAAAATTTTGATATATGCTCTGAGTATCTCAATGTTTATGCTCTATATGCAAAATTGTTATACATTGAATTGTCAAAGGGATAGTGTATATGCTTAGGGGGAGCAATTTTGCTAATGCCATGATTTTGTTGTAAAACACTTAGATGTCAAATTTTATTTTCCTAAGTGTTGCCATCAATGCCAAAGAGGGAGATTGTTGGCATATTTTATGTTATGTTGTGATTGTCATTGATGGACACGCACTTGCATTGAGATCCCCTTTATATGTATGAGTTAGAGTACAACCAGTATTTGTTCCAACTGGTATGTTGTATTATAGTCTTTAGACTATTGGTGTTTTGTAGAATGTGTTTCCCAGTCTAAAGCGGTATGTTGACCCCAAGAGGTTTGTGGATCCCAAGTAGTACGAGGGATTAAAGTGGCATAACACATTTTTACCAGTCTTCAGTTTTGTCAAACCGGCAACCGACATTTTGCTTGAACCAGCATTTTGTATGAACCAGTAATACTCTGTGATGAGTTACGATCCACCGATTGTTTGATGGTGTCGACACTTTAACGTTGCTTTTTGTGTCATTTTATAAAGTATGTCCAGGTTCATTGAACCTAGGAAGTTGTAATGTAATCCTATTGGACTGACATGAAATCGGAGTCCTTTATAAGCATATCATGTCTAGGGTTTTAGGTTGTTGATAATGTTGTTGCCACGACAGTGGATAGTGTGGCTAGGGTTTAAGGTGGTTGAGGAGTTAGAGAGAGTATGAATGTGTAGAAGACTGAAGTAATGCTGGAATGCATTAGGAATGAGCTATCAAGGATCTAATCAAGCAATCTGTACTATTAGCTAGATCAATCATTTGTTGATTACTCACATCTTTGACAAGTTTGTAGCCCTTAACTGGGTAGGCCCAAAAGCCTTTTGTAAATCCTCTAACAAGGTGGTTCACATCTGTGGATCTAAAATCCTCTAGCAAGGTAGTCTTTAATCAGACTTATCTCCTAACAGAGATTGAGATTCCTAACAGGATCTATTCTGGTAAAGAACATTGTAAGACCTTAACCGGTCTGACCTTAACCAGTCTGGTTCCTATTCTGCCGATAGTTACTTGTGAGTTCCATCTCACCATGGTTTTTCCCATTTGGGTTTGCACGTCAAAATCTCATGTGTTATGGTGTTTGTGCTTTTGTGGGTGAATGCATTATTTTCTATTTGGTTTGCATGTGTGCTAACCGGTTTGTTTGCTAAACTATTTTACTGGTTTACTGCTAGTCTTGTAAAGTGTTTAAGTGCAGAGATTTTTGGCATACTAATTCACCCCCCCTCTTACTATTAATCACTTTATAGCCAACATTGATAACCGAGTGTCATCTAGAGATGTGACTCTTGACACAAAAGGTCTCAAACTTTTTCATTATGTTGTTTCAATGAGGGTCACATATTCTATGTACTCCTGTACAAATCTTTGGATATCAAAGTGTGGATGGCTCATAGTCCGTCATGGTTTAGAAATCAATTACCGCATGATATATAATAGAACATAAATAGCAATACCAAGGAAATTTAGAATGATTTATATGTTTAAAATATTATGTATTTATAGGTGAATAATTTATTTATTGATTTATATATAGATCTTATTCATGAGTTATGGATATGATGTCTTAAATTGATTCTAGGTATAAATAGGAAGTTCTCAATATTATGAATATGAAGAAACATGTATGATCTAATATTTCTAATAATGCCAATGAATAAAAAAGAGAAACAAAAATTAATGTATGGAAATTTTTTATAAACTAGGTCTTATAGAGCCAAATATTATACTTCAAAGGTTAATATATCTACAAGGAGCATTTTTAAGATTGGTTAATATAAAATTTCAAAACCTAAAGAAAATTTAAGGTAGGAAGGATTGATCAATGTTAGGCTATGATACCAAATGTAATGACACTTTTCAACCAACCTTAATTAATTATTTGTAGCGGACTTAATAGATTAAATGTTAATATAAATTTTATTAAATTATATATAAAAGATAATAATTACAAAGTAAATTAATAATATAATAAATGGAATAACATAGACACTTAATTCAACCATATTATTGGAAAATTGTATATAAAGCATTCTCAATATCTTATTGCATCAAGGTTTTCCAATACTTATCTTAATCTTGAGCACTTGGAATAGTCATTCTAACTCTTAGAAGATTCTAGTGGCCTTGGGTCCTTTATGTCTATGACACCCCATGAAGGAAACCGGTTCTTACACAGAACCAACCATATTATCTACAATTCAAAGGAATAGTCACAGGTCTAGGCTCTTTTATGGCAGTAAGCTCTCCAAGAGGACATGTTCTTACACAGAACCTCACATGCCTTCACAAAACGAAATAAACACAGCCTTGGCCATGGCGCTCCCGAGTGTACACCATACCTCGAGTTGGACACAAGTTGTGTGTCCCTTCTCCAATGCTCATGCCAACCAATGACATTAACCTTCATTCCTTTGTGCCCTCTAAATTCCTATATTTCCTCTGATACCCATAACCCACCAAGCCACCTTCTTCTTCTTCCTTGAGTGATCTCCATCCCCTCTCCCAAATCTCACATAAATGATGTATATAACCTTTTCAAGGGTAGTTACCAAACCATCACCCCCTTTCGAAAAGGTCACCTTTAGTTGTCCTTTAATAATTATAATTATTCCTCTCTCTCTTAAGAGAGTTTGTCATAAACATTATTTATAAATATTAATTTAAACCAAAGGATTATAATATCCTTTATTTTTATCTCTATTTTTAATTCTAAAAGGGGTATTTCATTACTTTATCTTCTCTTGGAGAAATAGGCACATAACAGGCTTAGCATGATATTATAGATGCTTCATTGATGGATTCTCTATGGTTGCACACCCTATCACATCTCTTCAGCAAAAGGGAAAGAAATTTGAGTGGATAGAAAAGTGTGAGAGGGCCTTTCAGGATCTCAAAAAAGAACTTACTAGCACACCTATTCTTGTTGTGCCTAATACCTCAGCCAAATTTGTGGTATCCATAGATGCTTCCTTTGATGGTTTGGGATAAGTACTTATGCAGGATGGTTGAGCTATTACATATGAGTCGAGGAAAATTAAGACTCATGATCTTAACTACCATACTCATGACCTTGAGCTTGCAGCAGTGGTACATGCTCTAGTGAGATGGAGACACATTCTTTTAGGACATCATTTTGACCTTCATTCTAATCATTAGAGCTTGTAGTATACTTTTACTCAGCTTAACGTTAATGCTCGTTAGAGGAGATGGATGGAGTTCTTGTGTGAGTATTATTTTGATGTTCACTACATCAAGGAGAAAGAGAACTTAGTTGTAGATGCCTTGAGTAGGAGACGTCATGAGATATACTCCATGTCTATAGATATAGATTTGAGAGATTACATATTGCAGCACTTGCCTAAGGATGAGTGGTATTTAGAGGTGTGTCAGGTAGTATGATGTCAAAAGGCCCTAGAAGGGAAATATGCAGATTATTCATTGGAGTCTGATGGACTACTACACCATAGAGGGCACATTTATGTACCTTCTTCCGAGAAATTGCCTGTATTCATTGTAATAGAGGCTCATAGATATCCTTATGCATCACACCTTGGGGTTAAGAAGGTGCATGCATATTTGAGACAGTTGTATCATTGGTTGGGTATGTGGCAACTCATTGCACAATTAGTAGCCTGATGCCTTGAGTGCTAGAGAGTTAAGGTAGAGCATCACCATCTAGGTGGGTTTCTCTAGTCTCATGAGATACCAAAGTGGAAGTGGGATACGATTTTGATGGATTTCATCATTGGTCTCCCTATGTCATCTCACCATCATGATGCCATCATGGTGATAGTTGACAAGTTGACCAAAGTAGCTCACTTCTCACTAGTCCGAACCACTTTCATAGCACCAACATTGGCACTAGTGTTCTTGTGGGATATTGTCAGACTTCATGGCAATCCATGCAAGATCTTTTTAGATAGGGATTCCCTCTTTACTTCTTCCTTTTGAAAAGCATTACAAGCAGCGTTGGGTACCAAACTCAACTTTAGCATGACCTATCATCCGAAAAATAGATGGATAGACAAAGAGGCTGAACCAGGTAATGGAAGATATGCTCCATATGTATGTCATGGATCATCAAATTAGATGGGAAGAGTATCTTCACTTGGTAGAGTATGCCTATAATAACGAGCATCACACTTCCTTGGGGATGCCACCTTATTAGGCATTGTAAGGTAGACCTTGTAGGACAACTTTGTGTTAGGACTATATTGAGGATATAGTAGCCATTGGTCTTGAGTTAGTTAAAGATATAGAGCAGTAGGTGGATTCTATTAGACAACACCTCATAGGGGCACAGGATAGACATAAAAAGTATGCGGATGCGAAGAGGATAGATTGTAGCTACATGGGTGGAGACAATCTTTTTGAGAGTGCAACCGCATAAGAGTCTAATCCATTATGGAAAGGTTTCTAAGCTCTCACAATGCTTTGTTGGACCATTTGAGATCCTTGAGAGGATAGGACCAGTTCCATATCGTCTAGCTTTGCCACCTAGCCTATCATGCATCCACAATGTATTTCATGTGTCTATACTAAGGAAGTATATTTATGATGTGTCTCATATTCTATATTGTGATGCCTTGCAGGTGGAGTCAGACAAGCAGCTCGCTTTGGAGCCCATTCATATTTTGGCTCATCGGACGATGGCTCTTTGAGGCTGAGAGATGGACCAGGCTAGTGTCCAATGAGATTGTTATGACGAGGTTAGAGCATCAAGGGAGGATGGAACATGGATGAGATCTCAGTATCCCCATTTTTTTTATGAACTCAAGGAGGAAGTTCATGCCTAGAGGGGGAGGGTGTCAAGTCCTACCCCAAGCTCGTCATAGAACTACTTTCATTTTTCATGTTAGACTTATTATTTGATACACTATCTTGATACATTATGGATTTAGATACTATTTGACAGGTGATTTGATATCATTGGATATGATGTATTCCATATTACATTGATTTCAGTACTTATTGTGATGATTATATGATAATTTATACATGTCTTATGGAAAATTGATTTATATGATGCTTATGATGATGCAATTTAGAAATTGATTTCATATGGATTGGCTAGGAAAAAATTGTTAATTGGATACTATCTCTATTGCTCTTTGATTTGGAACAATTGATGAGATGTTGTGAAATTTATGTTATGTGTCTGATGTGTATTTCTTTCATATTCTTACATATGCATGTGGTTTTAAATTACTAATGTGTGAAATGAGATGTGTAGGAAATTAATCCACATTACCATGGAAATACACAAAGAACTAAGGCCAAACCAATGTGAAATAGTAAAGCCAAGGGTTGTCTATTTGGAGAGATAATACCTCGTATGTGATGTGTTTAATTTCGTAATAGTGATGCTTGAGTGTAAGTTCATATTTTTAATTGCTAATTTTATTCTTCAAAAAAGAAAATGCCAAGTGTATTTTGTGATGTGTATTTTATGGTGTCACTTGACACTTGTGATGTGTGTAAGTTGGCTAATGACATGTCCTTAGGAGGGAAAGTGTGTAACCTAATGTATTTTCAAATATCTTTTTTTGGACCCAAAAGATAACTTGGTTAGAGAGCCATTAGTTTGGTCAAATTAAATTTGACCCATACACAAACTTTAGGTGGGTTTTTTGGGGGTCAAACTAACTCCTAGGGTTGAGTTTAGGTAACTTTTGAAGGGCCCATATGATATACCTATGGGTAAGGATCATTTTTAGCCATGTTCCTACTCACATGTGATTGTGGAGTCACTTCAAAAGTGGGTTTTCCAAGATGGACGAAAATCAACTTCTAGAAGATTGACTCTTGGGTAGACAACCTTCTATTTAGTGTTTAGGTGCACTTCCCCATCTTGCAACCATCATTTTCAGTTTTCATTTGTAGAAACCATGTAAAAGGTTCGGAAGAAAAACCTATTAGAGCTCACATCCTTCCCAAGGAAGTTTGAAAGTGTGAGGAGAGCCTACATAGGGGAGATTTTCAAACTTGAGAATTTGATCACCCACTCTCCAATCTTGGAGACAAGTTCTAGTATTGGATTTGGAATTTTTAGAGTAGAATTTTTGCTAAGTAAGAAGATTGTAAGGGAATTGGTAAGCTCTTCTAAAACATACATTCCATAGTAGGAGTAATGTTTGGTGTTAATCCTTTCTAGTAGTTAGTTTCATTCATGTTGTGAAATGGTAAAATCTAAATTTGTTGTGAAATGAATATGTTTCTATGTTCTTAAAACCATGTTTTTGGAATTTTTTTTAGTTGTTTTCCTTTGGTTTTTAATTGTGTTTATACATGGGAGTCAAGACTAAACTCACCCTTGGGAGGGAAGAGTAGTCTTGGGTTGGAGGGTTTTAGGACAGTCTAAGGGTGTAGAGTTTCACTTCTTGGAAGAGAGGGATAAACAATGTTTAAGTGCCTTGCTACTATTTATTTTTATATATTGTTAGGTCCTGGAGAAAACTAAGAGGGGAGGGGGGTGAATTAGTTGTCTAATAAATTCAAACCAAAAACCAATTAACCAGCTTAATGCTTAATACCGGTAAACCAGTTAAGTATGCCGGTAGACAGTGTTAACAATAAATTTCTATACTGGTAAAGATTAATGCATGAAACACAAACATAAAGTCATCCACAACACATAACACCAATATTTGTATGTGGAAACCTTGTAAGGGGAAAAACCATGATGGGAAACCTTACCCACAATTAGATGATACTATTGCAGATAGTAATTGTACATAAATGGGGTCTGCACATGCAGAAAGCCAACAGCCTAGAGCTCACTGCTCAATCAAAAAATGGGAGTCACACTGACTACAGTTAGATGGTTAAATCCAATAAGAATGTACTACACAAAATAGCATCTTCATATGCTAGATTTAGTACTGGTGTAATGCTGATATGCTAATACAAAAACCTAGCTTCACCTTCAAATGATGTCTTCATGTATACCTCTACTTAATCTCGCATATTCCTTCACTCAATTCTTTTTCGCATTCCCCACTTGATCTTTCAAATAAGATCTTACATTTATACCATACCCTAAGACCAATTTTAGTAGGTCGGCTCTACAAGATATTACAATAAAATCATTTTACAAACAATATAATATCCAATGCAATAACCGATTAAACATGTCAGCTTAATGCATTTACATCAATAATAAATCATCTCCATAGCATGTCATCCTGATCTGGAAAAGATAAACCTGCCGGTGTAACCCTAGATAAACTGGACCTATTTTTTGGTAAAATCAAATATGCAAATATGAATATACCAATGATTAATTATTCAAAACAAAGTGTCCACACGATGTTTTTGACATTACCAAGTGTCTTCCATATCATTCCAAATACCGGTGAACATTATATCCTGCCGGTGAACCATATACCAGTAACTGTGCAATAGTTACTTGCTTTCCGGTGAATGTTGCTGGATCTCCAAAGTGTTTGTTTTTAGTAGGTGTTGACATCAATGACAAAACCATACCAGAATACCAACAATCTCCCCCTTTGACATTAATGGCAATACGAGATGGAAAAACCATCAAAGTGCCAAAACAGAAATGCCAAATACCAAAAACCAACAATCTCCATTTCTCCCCCTAGGAGAAACATGTGTTTATCCAGAGATTTATTTTCAATACCAAATCTCCTTAAAAGATAATGTGTTTTTCCATAGATATCTCTCCCCCTTTGACATCAAATGCCAAAGCTACAAAATTCAAGTCCATACAAAAATACCAACTACTCCGCCTGAGAAGTAGCTTCCTCATCAAATACCGGAATAAAGATTTGTCTTTTTTTTAATTCTGTTGGTTGATGACAATCATCAACTGTCTAAGTCTCTACCGGTGGTGGTATGACTCCAAGTTGATCTCTGATATATTCAAAAGTCTCCTTAGGTAAAGGTTTTGCGAAAATATCTGCAAGTTGTTCTTTAGTATTCACATAAACTAGTTTTATCTCCTTTTCTTCAACTTTTTCCCTTAGAAATTCAGTTTGATAGAAACATGTTTAGTTTTAGAATGTAATACCAGATTCTTAGATATATCAATTGCTGTAGTGTTATCAAAATATATAGTAATGGGTTCCTTGCATTTTACCTTTATGTCTTTCAACATTTTCTTAAGCCATAATACCTATGTACAGTTAGTTGCTACTACAACATATTCTGATTCTTCTATTGATAAAGATGTACAACTCTGTTTCTTACTCAACCAAGAAACTAATCTCTTTCCAAGAAAGAATGCTCCTCCAGTGGTTCTCTTTCTATCATCCACATCTCCTACCTAATTTGCATCTGTGTATGCACATAGGTCAAAATTTTCATCTTTAGGATACCATAATCCAAGATTTGTTGTGCCTTGTAAGTACTGGAAAATCCTTTTCATTGCTGATTCATGATTTTCGCTAGGATTACTCTGAAATCTAGAAACAATACATACTGCATTCATAATATCAGGCCTGGTTTGTGTCAAATACAGTAAACCTCCTATCATAGATTTGTATATAGTTGGATTAACAGGTGTAGATTCATCCCTTTGAGATAATTTGTGATTTGTAGTCATAGGTGTGCTTACTGGTTTAGAGTTCTTCATCCCAAATTTCTTTAGCAATTCTCTCAAGTACTTGGATTGACTCAAAAATATACCTTTATCAGTCTGTGAAATCTACAAACCTAAAAAGAATTTTATTTCTCCAATCATAGACATTTCAAATTCTTGCTGCATTTTAATAGAAAATTCCTTGCATAATCCATCTTCTCCTCCAAAGTTTATATCATCAACAAATACTTCAATAATCAAGATGCCATCATTAGTTATTTTGTAATATAAATTGCTATCTGCATTTCCTTTAGTAAAACCAATCTGTAAAAGATACTTTTCCAACCTTGCATACCAAGCTCTTGGGGCTTGTTTCAATCCATACAGAGCTTTTCTTAACTTGCAAACCATATCATTGTCATCTATTAAAGAAAATCTATCAGGTTGTTCAATATATACTTCTTCTTCAAGATCTTCATTCAAAAATGCACATTTAATATCCATTTGATAAACTTTGTAGTCCTTGTGAGCTGCAAAGCCAAGAATAATCTAACTGCCTCAATTTTGGCTACCGGTGCAAAGGTTTCATTGTAATCAACTCCTTCTTTCTCAGAATATCCCTTACACACTAGTCTTGCTTTATTTCTGACAACCTTACCATCTTCATTAAGTTTGTTTCTAAATACCCATTTGGTTCCAATTACATTTTTATCTTTAGGCCAAGGAACTAATGTCCAAGTATTATTTTTCTCAATTTGTCCTAATTCTTCTTCAATAGCTTTAATCCAAAATTTATCTTCACATGCCTCATTGATAGATGATGGTTCAATTTGAGAAATAAGACATACCTCTTCATTTGATAATCTTCCTCTTATCATAACTCCTTTAAATTTGTTTCCAATTATCTGATCTTCAGAATGATTCAGTCTTACATACCAGAGTGTCTTAGTTTGCTGTTGTTCTTCAATTACTGTGGAATCCTCCGATGATACCGGAGTAACTAGATCTTCATTCTATACCGGTGGATTCAGTATAGGTTCATTTGTCATAATTTCTGTTGCCGGTTCAGAGTCTATATACCTTGAAGTTCCTCTGAATTGTTCATCAATCTTTACATTTGTACTCTCAACAATTTTCTGCAATTTCTTATTAAAACATCTATATGCCTTGCTCTTAGATGAATAACCAAGTAATATTCCTTCATCACTTCTAGGATCAAATTTTCCAACATACTCATCTCTTCTAATATAACATTTACTTCCCAAATTTCTGAAATACTTAAGAGTAGGAGTATTACCAAACCATAGTTCATGAGGGGTCTTACTGGTTTCACCTTTGATGTGAACTTTGTTGAATGTATAGATAGTAGTGCTAACTGCCTCTCTCCAATACACGTCATAGATTTTCTTCTGATAACATACTTCTTGCTACATCCAAGATAGTTCTGTTTTTCCTTTCAACAACTCCATTCTATTGTGGTGTCCGAGGTGCTGATAATTGTCTTCTGATTCCATTCACTTCACAAAATGTATTAAAGTCCTTAGATGTGAATTCTCCTCCTTGATCTGATCTTAAACATTTGATTTTCTTATCGGTTTCATTTTCAACCATTGCTTTGAACAGTTTGAACTTCTCAAGTGCTTTTGATTTTTCTCTGAGAAAAGTAACCCAACACAATCTAGAATAATCATCAATAATTAGCATGAAATATCTATCACCTTGTAACCTTTTAGTTCTAGCTGGACCACATAAATCAATGTGAATTCAATCAAGAGCATTATTGGATTTTTATGGAATACTTTTGAAACTAGCTCTAACTTGTTTTCCAAATTGATATTCCTTACAAATTGTATTCCAAGGTTTCACAATTTTAGGTAGATCTCTAACTGCCTTAGAAGTACTGATTTTTACAATGCAATCAAAGTTTACATGACATAGTCTCTTATGCCATAACCAACTTTCATCCATATTTGCAATCAAGCATGCCTTTTCACTGTTATTCAAATGAAAGATATTGCCTCTAGTCTAATTACCAGTTGCAATTTCCAAACCAATTCTATTCATGATTTTGCATTTTCCATTTTTAAATTGTAACTGAAATCCCTTCTCAACTAATTGACCAACACTTAAAAGATTATGGTTTAATCCTTCAACATAGTAGACATTGTCAGTGTTATGCTTACCATCAAGAGATATTGAACCCTTACCTTTGATTGAACAGGCTTTGTCATCTCCAAATCTTACTAAACCTCCATTGTATTCTTGAAAGTTTAAGAATTTACCTTTGTCTCTAGTCATATGATGTGAGCATCCTGAATCAATTATCCATTCATCCTTTGTTTCAACTTTAGCTTCTAGGGCTTGTTCTACCAGTTGAGCAGTAGGTGCCGGTTGATCTTCTGTTATAGCAAAAAAAACCCATCCATTTTCTATTGGATCCTCATCACAATCATAAGTCACACCTTCATCAACAATGTAACAAGATTTGTCTTTGTTCTTCTTAAATCTATATCTCTGATATTCAATATTAGGCTTGTATGTTCTTCTAGCTTCTTCTCTTAGTCTAGCATGTCTATCAGGGCATCTTGAAGCCATATGACCAATATTATTGTAGTTAAAACATTTAAAGGGTGCTTTATCTTCATACTTACTTCCAGTTGGACCTTTTGGCATTTTTCTTGCAAATAGTGCTTCAAGTTCTTCATGCTTTTCATTCTCCTTTCTGGATTCTTCAAGTTCTCTTGCATAAAAGGATCTCCAGCCTAATTTGTCAAATGATGGAGTAGATGATGTTGATGCTTTAAAGGCTAAATCAGTTTTTATAGTAGCAACAAAACCAAATTCCTCAATTTCAAAGGCTGAAAGTTTTCCAATCAATGTATCCCTAGTTACTGATGTATTAGGCATTGTTCTCAACTCATTTATAGCAGTAACCTTCATTTTATATGCTGGTGGCAAACCTCTTAAGATTTTTGAAACAATTTCATCCTCACTCAGAGTTCCTCCACAACATTTAATACCCAAAACAATTTCATTTACTCTTTCCATAAAAGCAGAAATCCTTTCATCTTCTTCCATTTTCAAATGTTCATACCTGACTCGAAAGCTTTCAAGTTTTGTACTCTTGACTCTAGAATCTCCTTCATTCAGTGTTTCCAAATGATCCCAAATATCTTTAGCAGTAGACCTATCTGATAATCCCATGATTTGTTCATCTAATAATGCGCTCAAAAGTGCTTCTCTTGCTTTGCAATCATTTTCTTCATCTTTGGCTAAGGTAGTTGGAGCAGTCTGACCAGCTATAGCAGCAGTACAACCATTCTTTGTAACTTCCCAGATATCTTTACCAATGTAATTCAGATGTGTCTCCATTTTGATCTTCCATATTCCATAGTTGGTTCCATCAAGTTTAGGACTATCCTTCCTGAAGTAATTTGTAGACAACTTAGAGGGGGGGGGGGGTGAATTAGTTGTCTAATCAATTCAAACCAAAAACCAACTAACCAACTTAATGCTTAATACTGGTAAACCAGTTAAGTATGCCAGTAGATAGTGTTAATAGTAAATTGCTATATCGGTAAAGATTAATGCATGAAACACAAACATAAAGTCATCCACAACACATAACACCAATATTTGTACGCGGAAACCCTGTAAGGGGAAAAACCATGATGGGAAACCTTACCCACAATCAGATGATACTACTGTAGATAGTAAGTGTACATAAATGTGGTCTGCACATGCACAAAGGCCAATAGCATAGAGCTCACTGCTCAATCACAAAATGGGAGTCACACTGACTACAGTTGGATGGTTAAATCCAATAAGAATGTACTGCACAAAATAGCATCTTCATATGCTGGATTCAGTACTGGTGTAATGCTGGTATGCTTATACAAAAACCTAGCTTCACCTTCAAATGATGTCTTTGTGTATACCTGTGCTTAATCTCGCATATTCCTTCACTCAATTCTTTTTTGCATTCCCCACTTGATTTTACAAATAAGATCTTACATTTATACCATACACTAAGACCAATTTTAGTAGGTCGGCTCTACAAGATATTACAATAAAATCATTTTACAAACAATATAATATCCGATGCAATAACCAATTAAACATGTTAGCTTAATGCATTTACATCAATATTAAATCATCTCCATAGCATGCCATGCTGATCTGGAAAAGATAAACCTGCCAGTGTAACCCTAGATAACCTGGACCTATTTGTCGGTAAAATCAAATATGCAAATATGAATATACCAATGACTAATTCTTCAAAACAAAGTGTCCACAGAATGTTTTTGACATTACCAAGTGTCTTCCATATCATTCCAAATACCGGTGAACATTATATCCTGTCGGTGAATTATATACCAGTAACTGTGCAATAGTTACTTGCTTGCTGGTGAATGTTGCTGGATCTCCAAAGTGCTTGTTTTCAGTAAGTATTGACATCAATGACAAAACCATACCAAAATACCAACATAGATAACATATGGGGGTCATAAGGGGTGTTTGTCTTGAGGGGTGTTTGTCTTGAAGCCTTGGGGGTCATAAGGATTGTTTTGGTCATGTGAGAGACCAAGTAGATGGATATTTTTAGCCTTGTGAAGGCATTTGGTTATCAATGGTTGAAATGCAGTTTCTCCCTTTAGATACTTGGTCTACCTTCACCCCATTGTTTTGAGTCACTTGGTGACTATGTGCAAGCCTTGAGTTGGGAGTTCTTTGTTAAGATATTTTCTTGTAAAATATGTTTTCCTTGTATTTGTGTTTTGAGTGTGTTTCTTGGTTCTCCTAGCTTGGGGGTGGCCTTTTGTAGCCTAGGTTGGGGTACGGGTTCTAGGACCTTGGGCTTCCCTTGTTCCTTCTACATCCAGGTCAATTTCCTGGGTTTCGTTTTCGTCATCAAGTTTGCTGATGAGGGTATGGGTGTTGTTGGCTGAGATTTTCAGAATGCTGAGGCTCTGCTCCACAATGTTCTTGAGGCACTCCTCTATCTTGTCACTTGTTTCCTCCAGGGTCTTTCTATCCTGTATCTCCTTTTCAATTTTCTCAAACCGGGGATTAAAGGCATCTCTGATGTCTTCTACTTTAGCAATTATGTTCTTCAGATCTTCAATATAATCAGCCATAGTGTTCCCCTCTCCAATGTTAATAGTCTCCAGTATCAGGACTCTGTTGCAGAGTTTTTTGTACTCATCCACAGTTTTCTTATTCCCATCAATAAGCCATTCTATGGTTTTCATAAAACCCTTCAAGGCCTCGGGAGGTGGACCAGGAGAAGGAGTCACATTTCCAAGGGTTTTCTATTCATCTTTAGAGATATGGAGGGCAGAAATATTATCAGTGGCCCTGAGAGTCTCCTCCATAGTCTCCATATCCATGCTTTGTTCAGCTTCTAGGGCCCTCGTTTGCTTGTCCTCTTCCGATTCCTTGCTGGTCTCCTTCGGTTCTTTTCCAGTCTCCTCTATTTTCTTTTGCTTCTTCCTTGGCTGGGCTTGGTTCTTACTTTTTTCCTTCAGCACCCCCTTAGGGTTCTTCTTCTCCTCGAGGACATCAGAGTACTCTTCTTCTAAAGAAATACTAATCAAGGGTTTGCTTTGGGGTTTTTTGCTCTTAGGAGAAGAGGGTCTTGATTTCCTCTTCTTACTACTCTCATACTCTGAATCATCAGAGCTTTCCTCATTATTAGTCAAGAAATCATTGTCTGATTCCTCCTCCTCCAAGAAATCAGAATCAAACAAATCATCTTCTGAATCCACAAAGAGCTGCATTTGGTTGATTTTACTAGCCTTTAAATGGTCATAAATGAGGACCATAAGTCCCTAGTGCATTGCAGTATCACCCTGAGGATTTTCTTTATAGGCTTTTAGGGAGGCATTCATAGAATAGAGCAAGAAGTAAGGGAAATTCACCTTATCATTATGCCTAAAATGATTTAAGAGGACAAAATGATGCCCATACACTTTCGTAAACCTACCATCTAGCGTTATACCTCTTTAAAACAAAGATAATTTCCCGCCAGGGTTTTGCAAAAGCCCTAGGCGAGTAATAGGTTTTACTCAACTTTACCAGTCTTTTCTTCTCTTTCTCTATGACCAGGTACCTTTCAATGGCCTCCCTGCTGACCTTCCTATCTCTGTAGAAGTTGTAGCCCTCCCTTTTGAGCCCCGTGGCTTTAGCTATTAAGTCTTCATCAATTTCCACCAGTCGGTCGCCCATTTTAAGCATGCCCTTCTTCCAATTTTTGTTGAAGAAGCTAGTTATCTTTCCATCCTGACCATGGAGTCTCTCAATGAAGCTCGAAAGACCACCCTTCTACAAAATTTCCCACACCTCTTCTTTCTGTTTCCACTCCTTGCAACTGCTTGGCTCATATCCTCTTTTGTTTTCACCCATGGTGTCATTTCTCATAGTCAAGTTTAGATTACAGAACTGGTGAAAAAGAAAGCTTTTCTAAGTTAAAACAAAAACCTGGAAAGCATGCGTAGCAATTATGATTTGATGGGTTATAACACATGTTCTGTTGGCTTTGATATTATAATGAGTACTTCCCTCATTATAGAAGTAACTCAAAGTGCTTACTTCAGTACTTATCATAATTGCCCTATCAATCAAGAGACTTTGGGGTACTTTGATATCTTTCATTAATTATGATTTGTCTGACATCTTTGGGGAGACTGCTCTCACCTATCCATGTGGTAATCGTCTCATTCTTAATCACCACGTTTGTAGCCCAATCAGCAGAACAGTTGGCCTCTTGATAAATATGGAATATGTGGCATTTTTTGAAGGTTCTAATGATATCAATGGCAGAAAAAATTATATTGTGAATCAACCAAGAGGGCTTTGATGTCCCATTGAGACACTTAATTATATTATTGGAATCCCCTTCTATCCAGAGATAGGGACAGTTCCATTTTTTGGCTAGAATAATGCCTTGAAGGGCTGCCATAGCTTCCGCTTTATGATTGGTTTGAATGCCAATAGGGACAGCAATCATACCTTTGCAAATGCCTCTGTCATCTCTAAGAATAGCTCCACAGCCTGAGGGACTTGGGTTTCCTTTGGCTGCTCCATCAAAATTGATTTTGAGCCAACCTTGGGGAGGGGTTTGCCATTTAACTTCAAGCCTTTTATTATAACTGATATTATGACCATCAATGATCTTCATATTCCAAGATCTTAAGATATTTGACTCCAAGGAGTTGTTAGAGTAACAAGAGACCTCCATAGTTCCCATATTTTCCTAAATAGCCCTCTAAATTTTCTGAAAAACAATGTCTTGATTTAAGGACACATCCCTGAATATTTGGTTGTTTCTTTCCTTCCAAAGACCCCACAAAATGTGTGGAAGAGAGAGCTGCCACATACATCTCAGAAAAGAGTTGGTCCAATGAAATTTCCAGGAGGAGAACAAATCTCTAATGTTACTGGGAAACACCCAAGCTAGACTAAAGCTCTTGAGGAAGCTTTCCCAAACAAAGGTTGAGAAAGAACAGTGGAGGGCAAGATGGTCCACTGACTCTTCCTCTTGAAAGCACAACACACACTTGTTTGGAAGGGCAAAACCTCTTCATTTAAGGTTGTCAATAGTAAGGATCTTATTCTAGAGAATAGTCCAGAAGAACAAATTGATTTTGGGAGTGAGACCTTTTAACCAGGCTTTAGACCAGAAGGGATTCATAGGAGGGGAAGGGGAGAGGATAGAATAAATCAAAGATATAGTAAAAATACCTTTGGGGTTATATTTCCAGATCGGGGAATCCTCTTCCTTATTCAGCCAAATAGCAGACAATTGGGTTTTGAGATTAGAGAGACTCAGATGAATACTATCAATGTTTTGCTAGTTGTTCCCATTCCAGTAATCTACCACTAAGGTACCAAAAGAGCCAATACAGGAGGGGGCATGGGAAGCCCACTCATAGAAATCCAAAAGGGGTTTGTCAAAAAGCCAAGGATCCTCCCAAAATCTAACTTTTCTACCATTTCCAATTTTCCATGTCACCCCTTTAGCAATCACATCTTTACATTTAGAAACATGGTTTTAGATATGTGATCCATTTATACTAATGTTCGAATTAAGAAAAGAAGAAAGAGAAGATGACAGAAGAGAATACTTACTTCTCCAAATTTTGCACCATTCAGAATCAGAGTGAAACCATCTCCAAGCTTGTTTAGACAAGAGAGCTTCATTTAAAGTGCGAATCCTCCTGAGCCCCAGACCACCTTTGCTTTTTGGCTTGCAGACCTGATCCCATGCCACCAAGGACATTCTTTACTTTTCCTCAGCCCCAAACCATAGGAATCTTCTTTGAATTTTCTCAATATCTTCAACATACTTGACTGGAATTCTGAATAAGGTCAGAGCATAAATGGGAATACTTTGAAGAGTAGCCTTAAGGAGAAGGAGCTTACCAGCTTGACTTAAGAGAGACCATTTCCAACCTGCAAGTATTTTGTGAAATTTATCAACCAGCGAACTCCAATAGGAGTCAGGAGGGGCAATCCCCATGGGGAGACCAAGGTAGGTGGTAGGAAGGTCAGCAATTTTACACTCTAGAATTTTGTTGATCCTTTGTTGTCTTCTCTTCGGAGTATTAATGAAAAAAAATCACTTTTGGCCTAGTTAATAAGTTGCCCCATAGCAGAAGCATATTTACACAAATTACTCTTCCAAACTTTAGCTTCTAAAATGCTTGATTCCCCCATAATTATTGTATCATCAACAAACTGCTGGTGTGAACAAATAAGGTCAGCAGAAGAAGGTTTGAGGCCCTTAAAGGATCCTATCTGCACCAAGTTTTCCATGGTCCAACCAAAGCATTCTGCCAAAATAATGAAAAGGATGGGGGAGATAGGATATCCTTTCCTAAGACCTCTCGAAGCTTGGAAAAAGGTTGAAGGGGAACCATTGACAAGGAAAACAAAGGACGCAGAAGTAGTAAGTTGGGAGAAAAGATCCACAACTCTTGGGGCAAACCCAAAGGAAGAGAGAACTTTCTAAAGAAGAGACTAGTCAACCCTATCATAGGCTTTGGAGAGGTCAAGCTTAAGGATGAGGCCCTGCTTCTTTGCTTTATCAAGAGATTGAATATTCTCATGAACAATAATAATGGAATCGAGAATTTGTCTTCCAGGAACAAACTTATTCTGCTAGTGTTTAATTAAAGTCGGGAGAATAGACAAGAGTCTAGAAGTCAGGACCTTAGATATGATCTTGTAAAAGGAATTGCAGAGGCTAATAGGTCTGAACTTATCCAAAGAGTCGACACCTTGAGTCTTGGGGATGAGAGCAATAAAAGTACCATTGATTTCTTTCAAGAGTTTTCTAGCCCCAAATAATTCCTTAACCCCATTAGCAACATCAGTCCTGATAATGTCCCAAAACTCTTGAAAAAAGAGCATTGGGAAACCATCAAGACCAGGAGCTTTGTTTCCATCAAAGGAGAAAATAGCATTTTTAATTTCTAAGGTGGAAGGAATGGAAGAGAGAAATACATTATTTTGGGCATCAATGAGACGAGGAATGTTCTAGAGAAAAGAGGACTGAGCTTCAGCATCCAGACTTTGATCCCTTGTTAGGAGGTCTGAGAAATACCTCTTAGCTTCATTCCTTATTTCATCTTCCTTGACCAACTCCCCACTGTCCACAACTAACTTGTTAATCCTATTGGCTGCTTTATGTTTGATGGTTGACATATGGAAGAATTTTGTATTCCTATCTCCTTCTTTGAGCCACATGCATCTCAATCTCTACTTCCAGAACATTTCCTCTTTAGCAATAATGTCATGGTATTTCTTAAGAATCTCATTCTCGTTAGCAATAGAAATAGTACTGAAACCATCCTTCTGGATCTAGTCCTGTATTTCTTTAAGGTTTTCCTAAATTTTACTCTTAGCCTCAAATATATTCCCAAAGCTGTTCTTATTCTAGATTCGAATGTTGTCTTTCACACTTTTGAGCTTCTTAACAACTTTGAACATTGTCGTTCCCTCAACTTGGATACTCCACCATTTTTGAAAATATTTTTTAATGTCGGGGTGAAGAGTCCACATTTTTTCAAATCTAAAGGGATAGTTTTTTCTTCTATTGATCGGATCAGCATTGAAAGTGATTGGAAAGTGATCAGAACCAACCCAAATATGTGCAGACAAGGAACAGAAATACTGACTATACCAATCATCAGAAATTAGAGCTTGATCAAGGCACACTTGAATAAGGTCATTACCATTTCTTCTATTAGTCCAAGTGTAATTACAACCCTATATCTCCAAATCATTAAGAGCTAAGGAATAAATAAAATCCATAAGAGCCATCCTACTTTCCAGCTAAGGAGGACTGCCTCCAAATTTTTCCTCCTCTTTCAAAGGCATATTGAAATCCCCCATAACCATCCAGCTTAGATTTTTCAAACTTTCCCTAGCTTGTCTAATCCTTTTCCAAAAAGAGTTTCTAGCCTTTAAGGTATTAGGAGCATAAATGTTTGTGAGAACCCATGAAAAGCCATCTTTAAGATTCTCAAATTTAATACAAGAAAAATTACTTTCTTGAATAATGACCTGGCCTTTAACAGTGTTGAGATTCCAGATGGTTGCAATGCCTCCAGAAGCACCCTCAGAACTTCCCCCACTAATATTACCATTTTTGAAGAACTTCAAAGATTCAACTTTTTCTCTACTCATTTTGGTTTCTTGAATAAGAAAAATGTCAGGATTGCTATCTCTTATCATATTCCTAATAATATCATGTTTATGGGGATTGTTTAGACCCCTTATGTTCCAAGAAATTATCTTCATAGCTACTTACGAATTCCCAGCTCCTTGAGAGTCTTTTGATTTCCATCTGCTATGTTCTTGCTAGCCTCTATATCTCTAACTTTGTGGTTAGAGGGTCATCCTAGGGAAGAGGAGACATATCCCACATCAACTTGAGCTATTCTGCTAGATTTCCTAATCAAGGATGTCGAGGGTGTTGCTGCTTTCTTACTCCTGTGTTTAGGCTGCTTCCATTCCATTTCTGACACAGGAGCCACTTCCGGATTGATGAGGATTTTGGAAATTTCATCTTCATTACCCCATTTAGGAGTTCTGGACTCAATTGAAATAATGTTTATTGTTATTGAATTCTGATCCAAATCCAAAAGACTCAATCCCAAAATTGCACACTTTTGGGCTTCTTGAATTTTAGAACTAGGTATTGCTACAGAAGAGTCTATCCTTTCCACTTGTGGATCTGGGATTTCACCTTCCTTAGGTTGATAGTCTCTAGCTTCCACTGCCTTGTTTTCATATGTGTCATCAACCACTTCATCTTTCGCATTTGGAGGATCATTCTAATCATTCAAATCCTTTTTCTGAGTTGTTTTTATGGGACTAGCTTTGGTTGTTTCATTTCTATCTGCTTTCTGTACCGTGGGACTGAAGATAGAGTTTGAGGCTTCCTTCTATTCCCCCAAAGGAGAAAAACGATTGGAATTTTCTTCCTTATTTTTTGTGTTTTTAACTTGCCACACCCGTTTCTCTCGCACATTCTGGCTTTCAATCTGAGGTTTTAACTGATTAGGCTCCACCTTTTTCTTTTTTGGGAAAGATTTTGCCCAATGACCTACCTTTTTACAGTGGAAACATGCAAAAGGAATAGTTTCATATTCTATATGTTGCTTCCAAGTTCCCAATTTTGAAACTAGATCAATCTATTCTGGCATATCTGCCTTAGGGGCTACTCCAACACAAAACCTTGCATGGGTTAATCTTCTTTTTGAGGTAGTGACTAGGTCTATAGAGAGCAACTCACCAAAAGAACTTGCTATTCAAGAGAAGATGCTTTTTGCCCAGTACTCAAGAGGCAATCCTGGGAGTTTTATCCAAATTGGAACCTGCGCCAGAAGAGAATCATTCATGTTCAACTTTGGATGCCATTTTCTTAGAACCAGGGCTATCTTTCCCACCATCCAGGGACTCCCGCACAAGATCTTAACCTTATCTTCTTCGCACAAAAAAGAGAAAGACAGAAGACCTTTGGGTAGTGCCGAGACCTCAATGTTTCCTTTAAGGGCCCATTTTCGATTAACAAAGGCCCTAACAACTTCAATGTTTGGGCACGGACCCATAAATTTCCCTACCAAGGAGTTCGACATACTATTGATATTATGGTCCAGAACCTGGTCAGGGATGGAGATAGCAAACTTACCACCAGAAGTGTCAGAAATGTTCTTAATAGGAGGAAGGGAGGATTTACCAGTTGGTCTAGTTCCAAAAGGGGAAGACCATTTTTTTCCCTCCCTCCCGTTATCCATGAGGTCAACTAGTGGCATGGGCCCCCCATTGGACCCCTCCCCCAGATGCCTAGAAGAATCTGTTGTCATGGTAAACAGAGTACCATCGGACTGTCAGTCAACAACAGGAACTAGGAAGTCCGGGGGCTTGTCCTTATTGTCAATAGGACCAGCGCCATTGATCTGGCCTCTCTCACCATTGGAACTAGGGTTCCTGCCTTGCTGGAAATTTGAATTTTGAGCTCCCACTCCTGCTCCCACTCCCGACATGATTTGTTAAGCGTGGTAAAAATTGAAGATTGTTATTGGGCGAACTAATTAATAATAAAGTTGTGTTGACTTTATAGGAATATTTTATTCAGCTTTAGTTAATGGGAATTATTAGTAAATGTTAAGTAATTGAAATATAATTTATTAGGAATTATATTTAAGATAAATTGGATGGATTTCAACTCTTAGATAGAATTTAATTAATTTTATTACTAAATCGCTTAGGAGCTTGGGAAAATTTCTAAACCTCGTAGTTAAATAAAATAATTTATCGCTCGCTTTAGAGACCCAATTCAATTGACATTTAGGATATCTTTTTAGTGAAACTAATTGAACTATCACATCTAACTGAACGTAGATCACAAGTAAATTAGTGTTATTTAAAATAAAAATTGTTGTTGTGTTTTTGTCCAAAATTTTGGGCATCACATTGGGTCACAAACCATATAATATTTTATGCAGTAGTGGATTCCATTAGTCATCTCTGAATCATTTAGGGCACTCCATAATGCTTCCTTATCTCTAATGTTATTTTAAGCATCCTTGATCTTGACAGCAGTAACCAGTCCATTTTGAGGAATAGAATAGGCATCCTTCGTAATCTTCCAGTAATCCTCTCCAAGACATCTTAGGTGCATCTCCATTCGGTTCATCCATATAGCATAGTTACTTCCAATGATTCTCTGACTCTCCTTCTTAAAAATAACACCTCTAGTTGCCATCCTAGATCACCTCAAGTGGTCAAGCTTCTTTCAAAGGATCTAGCTTTGATACCAATTGTTGGCAACAACAATGAAGGAAAACTGAGATGGGGGGGAGCTGAATCAGTTTTCACCGAATTAACAAACTTAACCTCAAATACAAATTTGATTAACTACAACAACAAAAAAGATAAGCAAATTGATACCACAACACACAACACCAAGATTTTGATGTGGAAAACCCTGTTAAGGGAAAAAACATAGTGGGAACCTACCCACAATAAGATGATACTCTATAGTAGTATGTGAAAATAATTACAATGGGAAATGCACATGCATTCAGGCTCACTGCCTAGAGCTCACTGCTCAAAATACAATAACCCAAAAGGCTATAACCCTTAGGAAAGGTTCACTACCTTACAAGGAAGTCTCACTAACTTACAAAATATTTAGACAACAATTCAGAATCAAATGAATTGAAAGAATAGCATCTCCAAATTCCTAATGACAGTTCCAGTTAAGTACATTTGTTTTCTCTGCAACACTATAATCTCTTCTCAATCACAATGTCAAAGGATGTATTCTGTTTTCTATACCTTTACCATTCTCTGCTAATGCAGACATAACATCGATTATAAAATTTACATGACTTTATCACCTATTTATACAAATCATCAACCTTGACTACAAGGTCGACCAAACCCTCAAACTCACAATTACAAAATTGCATTGCATGATACAAAGATCGACCACCAGACCAATATTATGATATACATGACATAAAATATACCTAAACGAGAAGATCAAACATCCAACACCACTAGAAATCATGTCAAGATCAATCATAACATGCTACACCACCAAATAGATCTCATATAGCATGAACAACACTACCGGATAAATAAAACACCAAAACCATGCACAACAATCAATGTAGATCATCAAAACAAATAGAATATAATTAGGAAATACCAACAAGCATGTTAGAATCATCTGTAACAACTGCACCAACACTACTTATCAAATCTTCATCGATCAACATCTGAAACTCAAGAACACTCAAACAATAGCATCTGCCACAAGGAAAGATAACTTGTAGATCACCAAATCACAAACCATATGAAATGAAGATACACAAGAACATCCCAAACAATCTCCCAAAATATCAACTCAAGATCTAATGACACCAAAATATACTAGAGGAAATATCAAACTCTGCAAAGCACTGATCAAAATAACCAAACTATAAACCAGATCATATGATATGATAAATTAAGCTCTCAGATCACTGAAAATAATACATAACAATATAATGATACAAGAAATATTTCATATATAGACCCGTGATCCCAATAAACCAATCTGTAACCACCAGAGCAATAAACCACAGAAATATGTTGACATCAAGGACAACAACATATCCTAGCAACAACAATGTCCAATAGAAACATTAAGTTGTTTAATGAAAAGTATAAAAGGAGGTCTACCCATCTCATTTTAACAATCCCTACACATAAAATCAATCTGACATCAAGCAATCAAGTATTTGAATTTAAGTGAGCAAGAAATTAGTCTTCCTTCAAGCATTGTAGAAGAAGTAAGGTCAAGATTCAAGCATTGGAGTTGAGATTCATGTTCTATGTTTATAAAAATTACATGAAACCCTGATTCCATGTAGAGACAAATAAAATTAATAAAATGGAATATCATTAGTGTTTTAGAAATTATTCATCATTTCCCTCAAAAGGAGATTACTTTCATTACAACAATTCAATTACATTTCATTTCTACTTCATGGTTCATTCCAAAATGGGGGTTTGACCTAAGGCAAATCCCTATTCCCAACCTTTTTCCCTTCTCTATTGTGTGTAGGAGAAGGTATGGAGCTGTGATTTTCAGGATCAACATCATTCACAAAGATGAACAAGATCCCCTTTCGATGGCAAAAATTTTAGAGGACCAAAGTGACAGGCATATTAGTCCTCATATTACTCAAATCTAGGTTTACAACTCTACCCAACAAATGTAGCTCACTATTTGTGTAAAATTACTTCAATTCCAACATATTTACCCTAATTTCAATATTTTCACAATTTAACTTAAAAGAAAATACTATGAACCCCCCAAAGGTGAATCTAATAATAATTTTGAGCCCTATTCTTGTTGATTTGTGGCTAGATCTAATAGGTTCACCACTCTTTTAATGTAGTGAACCCAAAGAAAAAATTAGTGTTCTTCATACATCTAATGGCATAAACCCTAATTTTTCACCATGACATTTAGGTGAATCTAACATCTTACACTTTTATTTTATAATTTATGTTCTGAAATATAAGTTTTATGCATTTAAAATTTAAATTTATAGTTACAAGTTTAATTTTGAATTGAAATTCAAAAATTTAGAGGATAAATTGACAAAAACCCTACTTTTTTATTTTGAAATTGAGCTTGTGGGTTGCCTAATTTGGATTAATTATTTTAGATCTAGTTATTCATGTAATTTAACAATCAAATTTGCACTCATAATTCTAATTTTTAATTGAATTACATAAATTTAGTGGTTGACTTTACAAAAACCCTAATTAATTATTCTAAGCTTTACTTGTGGGTTGCATAATTTTCCAAATCAATTTTCAGATCTTCTCTTTATGATATAATATGTTATGATGTAAATTAATTTATATTTCAAATTCATAAATCAAATCACTTAATTAATTGGTTAATCAATAATTTTTATAAACTTTAGTACTCTTAATCATAATTTTCAAATTTTAAATTCTAAATTTGCCCCTTTGTGAATGAGTTTTACTACCATTAGTCTTACCTACAATATTCCCATAAGGAGAAGTTGTATAATTAAGGCTTCCCAAGGTTTAATTACTAAGGATATGGAGCCTAATTTGGATAAATTATTTCATGAGAATATTGGCGGTTCCTCTAATCCAACAAATGATGTTATTTATCCTCATTCTTTCCATAATTCTCATGATGTCGATGAATCACTATATAAGTTTAGTTGATCAATTGGAGAATATTTACAATAAATTTAAAAATCTTCAACAAATAATGAGTCAACAATACCTAAAAAGTGAGGAAATCCCATTGATTCAAGGAGTAAAAAGAATGGTTCAAAGTGATAAAATTGATGTTGATTTGTTGCATGGCCTTTCTCATATTGTTGATGCCAATATCATGCCTATGAAAAGTTATTCCAAAGTCCTTGGTTATACTAAAGCTCCTAGCTAAGTTAATCATTCCATTCCTATGATTACATCCATATCTAGTGTTCCTACATTCACATCTTCAATCATGGATACTTCCACATAAAATGTTAATCCTACACAAGTTAGTCAAGAGGAAAATTTTTCTAATCAAAACTCTTTCATACCTCCTTGCATGAGTCTTCCATTTGTGACCCAATCATCTCCCATGCCTACATATCATAGTGTTCCACCTCCTTATTCTAAACTCTTCCTTCATACAAAATTTTTATTCCTTCATCTCAATCTAATATGTCCAATTTCAATCCATCCACTAGAGAAATCATCAATAACTTAGCCCAATTTTTTTCATCTTTACAACAAAAAATAGCTTCCATTAGGCAATCTAAGTTTAATGTGGCCACATTTGATGTAGAGAGCTCATTATTGGATGGAATTGTCCATGTTATACCTTCTAAACATATGGAAGTCTCTTAATTGGAGATTTTGAATGGAAAAATTGATCCCCTGGCTCATGTGAAAATATTTCAAACATTGTGTAGTGACTTTTCTCATTAACAAAGACTTATGGATAAATTGTTTACTCAAACCTTTAGGGATAAATCATTAAAATGGTATTATTATTTGCATCTTTATTCTATTACATAATTTCAACAATTAGCTAATTCTTTCATTCAACACTTTCAAAATAATATTGGTCCTAAGATTACTTTGACTATTTTGATTCATTGTAAGCAAGTTTTTATAGAAAAAGTGACTAATTTTATTGGTAGATATAAAAATTTACACTCTCACATTGCTTATGCCTAATCAAGATTTTCAAATAATTTTTATTGCTAATTTACAAAGAGAAATTAGTGATAAGCTTCGATTTTCTAAGTTTACTTCCTTTACGCAGTTGTGCGTAGTAGTTCATAACTATCAGCTTCAAATGAGTCACTTTGAACAATATCCTTCAATGGCTCTAGTTGATAAGAGTGAAAGTGCTCAACAATCTTTTCTGAAGTTTAAACTGAACAAGGAATACATAAAGTTCAATGACAACATCAATACCCGAATGGTAGCTACGACATCAAGTGTGCCTCCTTTATCCATATACTTTAGAAAATAATTTACTCCTCTTTATGAATCTTTGCACAATATTATAACATGATTTTTGAACAAAAGTATGTTGAAACTTCCTCCCATCAACCCAATTGATACATCCAAACCTTTGCCACCTTTTCCTGATTCAATTTTTTTTTGTGAATATCATCGTCAACCTAGTCACGACTCTAGAAAGTATTATTATTTAAGGAGTTGGATTCAAGACTTTATTGATAATAATGTCATATTTGTAGTAGGTGTGAATGACAAAGGAAACTCTATCATTTTAAATTGTCACCAGGCTAATTTACACCTCATGTTTGTGCCCTTACCTTAGTGTGTCCCCCTCTCATCACCTATTTGGGTTTGTTCAATGCCTTAAATCTAATTATGATACCATGTATTCTTGCTAACTGATTTCCTAGATGGATATCCTTCTCTCTTGGGCTAAACTATTGTCCCTAACTAAGGAGGACTAGGGCATTGGGTGCCCTGGTCCTAGGGCCAAACTACCTAGTGCCTTGGCCCCCCTTAGCTAGGCCCTATTTTAAAGTGTCATAGAGGCCCTATCTCTCCAGTAGGGAATGAAGTTTTCAGCTCTACATGATCATTTGAGGTGGACCTAATTGGTAATTGACCTAGCTAACCCTATATAAATGATGAATAATGATGAACAATGAGTACTCAATAGATACTGAGATGGGGGGTGAATCAATATAGACAAAAAATTCCTTAAACCACTTTGACTGCAAAGACTGCACTAATTGGTAAACAATATCACCGATCTAAATTAGGGCATTACCAATAAAATATAGTGAGACTAGGAAACACAAAAACCGGTAACACTTAGATATTCATAAAACCTAATAACTCATTCCCACTTCACCCATATGTATAAGAAAGTAATACATCAAAAATATAAAGACCACTAGATCAGCATGCTTTTACCACTTAACAGAAAACACTAATCATCACATGAAAAAGCATCACACATGACCCACTTATTTTTCATGTGGAAACCCAACAGGGAAAAACCACAGTGGGGATGAATACCCACAAGTTGTTCTTGAACTCTTGTGAAGTCTACTCTGTTAGAAGCCTAGTCTGATTAAGGACTTTACAATAGGTTCTACTAGGAATTGATCTTGCTAGGGATCACGTGGTTAAGGAATGGCTAAATACCCGGTTAAAGGTTAGAACCTTGTTAAAGGTTACCTCACAAGAGGATTTGAAGAACTCAATGAATTTGAGTCACCTTGTTAAAGGATTTATAGAAAACCTGTTAAAGCTACCCGGTTAAGGGATTTTCCCACTCCTAAAATGGTTAGAAGTCAACAGGTAAAACACTGATCTAATAACAACACTCAATGCCAATGTAGATCCTCTTTAGTTCCTTTGCTTCTACAATCACACTCTGTAGGTATCAACACACTTTTCTGGTCTGGCAAGAATCAAGTATCTCTTCACTTGGATACACACATATAACATTTGCCAACAACTTCACAATGCAAATCATCATCGACCTTATAGGAAATAGATAGGTCGGTAGCATAAACCATAAACCCTAAACATTTAGGTTATCAACATAGTCGGTCAAATCCTGACCATTCAATCACTTTGCATAGTGTAAAATAATCTTGAACAAATCTCAAGACATTCTCCATCGCTTGTTCCTTGCCACTTCTGGAAGCTGATAACCCATCATGCGCTCTCCACCATTTATTGAGACTTTGCAAATTATCGATGTAGATAGGATCAATCTTCTTCATGCAAGATCCTCAAGGAAATCCTTCATGCACAGAAGGCTGATGTGGCAACATGATTTGGTCTTCATTTCAATGCTAACCCATCACCGAATGTGTTCAGTCAAATCACACAAAATTGAAATGCATTAACCGAAAACCTTGAAGCTAAGACTACCAACCGGTAGTCATACCAAATGAAAACCCCGATACAAAACTTTCCATATACCGGTTCACATTCCATCATACCACTTCACTTTTTTACATAAACCGGTTCACATCATCATACCGGTTCTCTTGCTAGTTTGCTTACTTTAATGTACTGGTTCATACTTCAGCATATTGACATCAATGACAACATACAATATCATCATGCTATCACACTCTGTACATATCCCAACAATCTCCCCCTTTGGCATTGATGGCAATATACAAAGATATCTTCTCTGCTTCACATCTTCTCCCCCAATGCTTCACATCTTCTCCCCCAATACTGTAGATATCTTCTCTACTTCACATCTTCTCCCCCTTTGACAACAATTCCAAAGTGGAGGCATAGACATCCAAGTTCCACTATGTTGCTCCCCATGAGGAGTAGCATCCTTCAACACACCAATCCTGAAAAGTTTTGACAATGCAATACCTAATTGATGTGGAGCACATACCTTTAGTTCACCTCTTGAAGGGGAAACACCCCTAATTTACCTCTTAAATAGGTAAATGTAGCCCTCGGTAGAGGCTTGGTGAATATGTCTGCTAATTGCTCGTTACTGGAAACATGTTCCAATACAACCTCTTTGTTCTAAAATTTTGCCCTCAAGAAATGATACTTGAGCTCAAACTGCTTAGTTCTAGCATGCAATACCAGATTCTTGGAGATATTAATTGCACTTGTGTTATCACAAAATATGCTCACAGGTTCAGATACAGGGACTTTGAAACCACTTAATACATGCTTCATCCAAATTGTCTGAGTACAGTTCATAAATGCTGCTACATATTCTGCTTCTACTATAGACTAAGAGATACAACTCTTCTTCTTACTCATCCATGAGACTAGTCTACCACCAAGAAAGAATACACCACCAGTTGTGCTCTTCCGATCATCCACATTACCAGCCAAATCGGCATCCGTAAACACTTTGAGGTTGAAATCATTACTACATGGATACCACAATCTATAGTCTATAGTTCCCTTTGGATATCTAAGAATCCCCTTGACTACTACCAAGTGGGATTCTCTTGGACTTTTCTGGAAATGTGCAACAATGCCCACTGCATGTGCAATGTCTGGTCTATTGTGTACTACATAGTGCAAATTACCAATCATTGATTGGTATTCCTTCTCATTTACCAACGCTGAGTCATCTTCTTTTGACAATTTATAACTAGTCACCATCAATGTACCAACCAGTTTGCTTTCTTCCATGCCAAAGGTCTTCAACACCTCTTTGACATACTTGAACTAAGTGATAAAGATATCATCTTTCATTTGTTGAATCTGTAGTCCAATGAAGAACTTAATCTCTCTAATTAGTGACATCTCAAATTCCTTCTTCATCTCATCTGCAAATGCATGACTCATCTTGTCATCTCCACCAAAAATTATGTCATCAGCAAACACTTCACAGATCAGAATCTGGTCTCCTTTTGATTTTAGATAGATATTGCTATCTTCACTTGTTCTTTCAAATAAAATATTTACAAGATGTGAGTGTAAGAGTTCATACCATGCTCTAGGTTCTTGCTTCAATCCATACAAGGCTTTATGCAGCCTACATACCATATCACTGTCTTCTGATAGGGAAAACCCATTTGGTTGCTCTATGTACACTTCCAAGTATTCCATTCCGGAATGCATATTTCACATCCATCTGATACACTTTGAATCCCTTGAAGGCTGCATATGAAAGAAGCATTCAAACTCCTTCCAATCTATCTAGTGGAGCAAAAGTTTCTCCATAGTCTTCTCCTTCTTTTTGAGCATATCCCTTACATACTAGTCTAACTTTGTTTCTTACCACTGTGCCATCTTCATTCAGCTTGTTTCTAAAAACCCATTTGGTGCCAATAACATTTTTATGCTCAAGTCTGGGTACCAAAGACCATGTACCATTCTTTTCTATCTAGTCAAGTTCCTCTTCCATAGCCTTGATCCAGTCTTCATCTTTATGTGTCTCTTTAAATGTTTTAGGCTCAAATTCAGAGATCATGCAAGTATTTTCTCTGACCTTTCTTCTTGTAAGAATTCCTGCATCCTTATCCCCTATGATCTACTTTGGATCATGATGCAACTTTACATACCTAGGAATGATCTTAACCAACTCCTCTTTCTTTTCCTCTTCATCCTCATCTCCATCAACATCAGCATCTACCAGTGTAGGAGCACTGTTACTGGTACTAGGCTATTTTGCAACCGGTTCCAAGAAGGTTACAACCGGTTCATCTACCACTTGCTCACTACCGATTTCCTCAGATTTCTCAGAAGTTTCATCAACTCTAACACTGATACTTTCAACAATTCTCTGAGTCCGATTGTTAAAACACTTAAGAGCTTTTCTCTTGGTGGAATACCCTAGGAATGTTCCCTCATCACATTTGGCATGAAACTTGCTCTGGTGTTCACTCCTCTTGATATAACATTTTCTACCAAACACTCTGAAGTAGCTTACTACATGAGTCTTACCAGTCCAGTACTCATAAGGATTTTTATCCTTACCTTTCTTGATGAGTACCCGGTTCATAGTGTAGACTATAGTGCTCACCACTTCTCTCCAAAAAGTGTGAGCAACCTTCACTTGAATCAACATCATTCTGGCTGCTTCAACTACAGTCTGGTTGTTTCTTTCTGCAAGGCCATTCTGCTGTGGAGTCCGGGGGGCAGACATTTGCCTCTTGGTGTTGTTCTCTTCACAATACTTATTGAATTCTCCAAAGTTGAACTCTCCTCCTTGATAGATTCTAAGGCATTTGATCCTCTTACCGCTTTCCTTTTCAACTAGTTCTCTGAAGGCTTTAAAATTTCCAAAAGCTTTAGACTTTTCTTTTAAGAATTTGACCCACATCATTCTTGAGCAATCATCAGTAAGAATCATAAAGTACCTGTGTCCCTGAACACTCCTAGTTTTCATAGGACCACACAAATCAATATGCACAAGATCAAGTAAATTATTTGCTGTGAAAGATTTACCTTTGAAGGTTGAGGAAGACATTTTCCCCAGTTGACATTCTCTACACAAAGGATTCTCCAATTTGTTTAGCATAGGTAGTCCTCTAACTGCCTTGATCTTACTGATCTTCACAATGTTATCAAAATTTACATGGCAAAGTCTCATATGCCATATCCAACTATCATCATACTTAGCCATTAGACATTGACTGATATTTGCATTTAACTGAAATAAGTTACCTTTGGTCTGCATATCGGTGGCCATCAGTTCACCACTCTTTCCTTTTATTTTGCATACTCCATCTTTGAATTCTAGAGTGAGTCCATTATCATTCAGCTGAGCAATACTCAAGAGGTTATGCCTGAGACCTTCTACCCAATACACATTATCAACACTGCTTTTTCCATTTAAAGAAATGGACCCTTTTCCTTTTACCATACAAGGTGCATCATTACCAAATCGGACTACACCTCCATCATACTCTTCCAAAGACATAAACTTTATCTGGTCACCAATCATGTGGTGAGAACAACAACTGTCAATAATCCACTCATTGGAATTGTCAAAGCGGAAGACAAGAGCCTTCTTGTCTGACACATCTTCCTTAACAACCACAAATACTATGTCTTCTCTTTCTTCATCTTCTGATTCATCATCAGTGACACCTTCATCAACTGCAACAAGACAATTTCTCCTATTTCCTCCTTTGAACTTTTTGAACCTCTCTGGTTTGTCCTTATTATCACCATTAGGACAATTTATAGCAATGTGTCCTATCCTATTGCAAGAAAAGCATTTCAAAGGGAGCTTACCTTTGTATTTTCTAGTTCCCTTAAGAAGTCTTTTGACCAAGAGAGCTTCAAATTCCATCAGGATCTCCTCATCATCCATATCTCTGCTTTGTTTAGGTTCATAGCTGGTACTAGCTTCTTTACCCTTTCTGGATAGCGCAACAGATGCTTTAAAGGCTAAATTAGTTTTCTGAACATTGCCATCATAATTGTTTAGCTCATATGCAATAAACTTAGCAATGATAGAATCAAGGGACACCTTTGTCTTCTCAATAGATCTCAACTCCTAAATAGCGGCAACCCTTATTGCATAGACTAGTAATAAGGTTATCAAAACCTTGCTAACAATGGTGGAATCATCCATTGTACCTCCTACACTCTTGATGTCTCCAACAATAGTTTTAATCCTTATCACATATTATTGAATGGTCTCACCTTCAACCATCCACATGTCTTCAAACTTTCCCCTAAGGCTTTCTTCCTTATCTTTCTTTACATGTTCATCACCGCCATAGATAAACTCTAGAGTATGCCATACATCTTTGGGATTGTCTTTATCCTGAACATCATTAAACTCAACATGAGATAGGATGTTGATAAGAGCTTCCATTATTTGCCCATTCTTCTGAATTTCTCTTCTTTGATCATTGGTGAGAGTACTGGTAAGGACAACATAAGTATTCTCAACATAGCTCCAGTGTTGAAAACCCATGCTTTTAATGTATATCTTCATTATGTCCTTCCATATCTTAAAGTTATCTCTATTGAGCTTAGGACCTTCCCTCTTCATCATTAGAATAGGATCTTTTCCTCAAGCAGTTAAGCTTATAACACAGAGGACCTGGAGGATGCTCTGATACCAATTGATGAATTATGATGAATAGTAAGTACTCAATAGACACTGAGAGGGGGGGGTGAATTAGTATAGACAAAAACTTTCTTAAACCACTTTGACTGCAAAGACTTCACTAACTGGTAAACAATATCACCAATCTAAATCAAGGCATTACTGGTAAAACATAGTGAGACTGTGAAACACATAAACCGGTAACACTGAGATCTTCACAAAACCTATTAACTCATTTCCACTTCACCCATATGCATAAGCAAGTAATACATCAAAAATATAAAGACCACTAGATCAAGATGTTCACCACTTAACAAAAAACACTAATCATCACATGAAAAAGCATCACACATGACACACTTATTTTTCACGTGGAAACCCAACTGGGAAAAACCATGGTGGGGATGAATACCCACAAGTTGTTCTTGAACTCTTCTGAAGTCTGCTCTATTAGGAGCCTAGTCCGGTTAAGGACTTTACAATAGGTTCTACTAGGAACTGATTCTACTAGGGATCACCCGGTTAAGGGATGGCTAAATACCCAGTTAAAGGTTAGAACCCTATTAAAGGTTACCTCGCAAGAGGATTTGAAGAACTCAATGAATTTGAGTCACCCTGTTAAAGGATTTATAGAAATCTTGTTAAAGCTACCCGGTTAAGGGATTTTCCTACTATTGAAATGGTTAGAAGTCAACAAGTAAAACATTGATCTGATAACATTACTCAATGCCAATGCAAATCCACTTTAGTTCCTTTACTTCGGCAATCACACTCTTCAGGTATCAAGACACTTCTCTGGTCTGGCAAGAATCAAGTATGTCTTCACTTGGATACACACAGATAACATTTGCTAATAACTTCACAATGCAAATTAGCATCGACCTTATAGGAAACAGATAGGTCGGTAGTATAAACCCGAAACCCTAAAAATTTAGGTTATCAACACAGTTGGTCACATCTTGACCATTCAATCACTTTGCATAGTGTAAAACAATGTTGAACAAATCTCAAGATGTTCTCCATCATTCATTCCTTGCCGCTTCTAGAAGTTGATAACCCATCACGCACTCTCCACCATTTACTGAGACTTCACACATTCCTAGGGTAGATAGGATCAATCTTCTTCATGCAAGGCCTTGAAGGAAATCATTCACGTGCACAATGCTGATGTGGCAACACAATCTGGTCTTCATTTCAATGATAACCCATCATAGAATATCGTCGATTGAATCACACAGACCTGAAATGCATCAACCAGAAACCCTGAAGCTAAGACTACCAACTGGTAGTCATACCAAATGAAAACCCTGATACAGAACTTTCCATATACCGATTCACATTCCATCATACCCCTTCTCTTTTCAACTAAACTGATTCATATTATCTCACTGGTTCTCTTGCCAGTTTGCTTACTTAATATACCAGTTCATACTTCAGCATATTGACATCAATGCCAACATACAATATCATCATGTTATCACACTCTGCACATATTCCAATAATAAAGGTATTTGATCAACCTAATTTCATCCAAGCACACTAAGTCTCCAAGTGATTAATCTAGCATCATTGCATCTGTGAAGCATTCATCATCAAGCATTTTCAGAGGTCTTCAAGGTTGTATATTCTAAATTCAGCCATTATGAAGAAAACATACTTCATTCATATGCAAGCATGTGTGTGTGATTAAGGTTTTGTCATGTTCATGCCATTTCATACAACATATGTGATTACATTCAAGAAGCAAAGCATCATTATCAATAATTGCAAATATGAGGTATATCCTTCAATCATTTATTTTAGTATTTACAATATTTTTTTCAAGGTTAATTCCTAAACAGGGGTTTGACTTAGGAGAACCCCTATACCCAACCATTTTCCCCTTCTTTCTATGTGTAGAAAATAGTTGTGAAGCTACAATTTTTAGGATCAACATTATTCAAAGAGATCAACATGATCCCCTTTTGATGGTGAAAAGCGCAGAGGGCTAGAGCTATGGGCATACTAGTCATGAGATTTCAAAATGACCTTTTAGGAGTAGATCCAAACACACTTACATTTATCATATCTAGATTTGTGGCTCCTTTAGATGATCACAACTCACTATTCACACATAATTACTTCAATTTCAACATATTTACCCTAATTTTAACATCTTTACAATTCAACTTAAAGAGGATACCATCAACCTTACCAAGGTGAATCTAATAAGAATTTTCAGCCCTATCCTTGCTGATTTGAGGCTAGATCTATTAGGTTCAACCCTCTTTTATTGTAGAGGTCCCTAAGAAAAAAATAGTGGTCTTCATACATCTCATGGTGGAAACCCTAATTTTTCACCTTTACATATTGGTGAACCCAAAGTCTTACACCCTTATTTCTAATTTATGTTCTTAAATTTGAGTGTTTATGCAATTTAAAATTAAAATTTACAATTACAAGTTTAATTTCCAATTGAATTTCATAAATCTAGAGGTTAAATCAACAAAACCTTAATTTATAATTCTAAAATTAAACTTATGGGTTGTCTGATTTGGAATAATTATTTTCAGATTTGATTTATTAACATTCTAATTTCCAATTTTTCATTAATAGATTTAACTCATTAAAACCCTAATTTATTTTGGTTAATTTGATTTGTGGGTTGCATAATTTTTCAAATTAATTTTTAGATATGATTTTAAACAATCATAATGGCATTTAATAGATCTGATTTAGTTTCCATTTCACATATGGTTACATTAATTTTCACTTATATTTATCATAATCATGTGTTGGATAATTGCTTCTTTCATTTCACATTGCTTCTTTTTAGTCATGACACTTTGGAATATTGCATTTTTAGAATCTCCAAGTTTCTTTCTATCAATAAATTAGATCTCAAAGCTTTCATCCATAGTGCATGTAGTTTTATGGTGATTTTTTATAGAAATGCATTTCATATGTAGATCACCTAAAATATTTCTTAGATTCCAATCCTAGAGATGTTAATGAAAAACCTAATATTTGTACCTCTCCTAGGGTATATAATGTGAATGAAGAAAGAGCTAATAATCCTATCAATGATCTCTCCAATGGAGAGAAAGCATTGAAGAGCAACATGGCACCATATTCTTGTCATACACATACCCTAGTGCAAGGGGGAAAAGCTCAAAATATTGGTGTTTCCATCTCTCTAGATCCCCCTTATTCTCCTAAAGCCTATCTTAGTCATCAAAACATTTGTAGAGAGGATGATGTTATGCATTTCATTCATGATCTATCTCCCCAGATAACATTAAATGAAGATGGGGCCATAGATGATAAGAATAGTCCTTCCCAACCTATCAAAGAGGATATGGATTATGATAGAAAGGAAAATCTCCCTTCACAAAATATTCCTTCTTCATCTACTTTTCACTTTGCTCCTTCTAGATATACTTATATCACCACAAATTTCAAGGAAATTCATTATAGTGTTCCTCCTCCTTCTCAATTAAGGAATTCTTGTAGGAGTGGCTATAACATAATATCAAAACAAGGTTTTAGAGTACAAGTACTTGGGAAATTTGAACAAGGAATTAGAGTCCCTATAAACCCTCCTACACAAACCAGTACTAAAGGCCTATGACATTATAATGATTCATCTATTGATGATATCCTTAGATTTCAAAACTTTAAGGATTATCTTTTGTAAATTGAATTATGATAATAATGTTGTCTTTCCTTTTATTAGACTTAATTACAATTATAAGCATAAGGAAGGTGATGCACATTGTATTTTTCATCATACTTATTCTCATTCTCTTAGAAATTGTAAATAATTTAAAACATATAGCTCTTACAATCGATCTTGCACTCTTCCTTGGTGAAGGGGTAGGTCCTTAGCACTCAATTCATCCCTTCATGTTTCTCCTCACCCTATGAAACAAGTAGTTAACTTAATTGGGGGCTCTCTGTCATAATAGGTGTTGATATTTTTCAAAATAAAACAAGTTGGGAAAGCAACATAGTTCATTCTTTCCTTTATGCTTGGGAGGTAAGAATCTTATCCTTTTCTTCACTATTTATTTTAAGGGTTGCATTTTTCATACTTTCATGTCCATTCTTGCATGGAATGGTATGTCTCTTATGATTAATATCTCCTTAGGGAGTATGTACTCCTTCATTCAAATTACCTCTCTTTCTCCCTTTGAATATTACCTCTTCTTTGGAGTTGCATTTAAATATTTTAATATGTTTTCTTGCATTAAATATTCCTTCATGTGAGTACATCGTGCATTTTCTTATATCTAATCTCTCCTTAGAGGTTGTGTAATTCTTCTCATTGTCCCTACACTTGGGGGGCAATGATATCTCTTATCCTTTCTAACGATCCACTTTTCTTTTGTTGAGTGGTGTTTTCTTATGATTTAATGTCATTCCTTATGTGAATTTGTCATTTTCTCAAGGATTCTCTCTTATGCAAGAGGTGTGTATCCTTCACTACACCTCTTTTTCACTTTGCAACATATATCTATTATAAATTTACCCCTCAAATTGGGTCAAAAGTATGTCATCCTTCATCAAGAATATCTTTCACCTAGCAATAGGAGGAAGGTATGCATTCTTGTTCTCCCTCACTTCTTTTGGTAGAAGATGTTATGTTTGTTTAAGAACTCCTCTTGGATGTACATGTCTTTTGAGAAAAGACCTCTTCTCCTTCAAAGATCCTCTTTACACTTGTTTCAAGATATCTCTTTTTCAACTATCTTATCATTATTTATAAGAGTATTCCCTCTTTAGCTTGGATTTATGAACATTATTGCCTAAAGGATATCTCTTTAGTGTTGAATGTTGGGTATCCTTGTTTCTAGCTTCCTTAAGACATCAACATAAGGCTATGTTGATATTTTAATGGGCGAGCATACATATCACCCTCTTTGTAATATATTATACTAAATTTTTGGATGTATTCAATGGGGTGTTCATTATAAAACCACAAAAAAAAACTCTTCTCCGAGATACTTCATGTCTGAAATGAGATGCAACATTGATATATGTCTTAGATGGGGTGCACATTCTCAAGACTAGAGAAAATATAAACTCTTACATGGGATGTCCTCGAAACTTGGCATATATTTGTTTTAAATGGGGTTACACATTCTTGAAACCAAAGAAAACAAACTCGTATAGTAGAGGTTCCCAAAAATAGACATTCGCCCCTTTTCATTAGTATTTTTATTATGTCTTAAATAGGTTAAAGCATTCTTGAAATGAGAGAAAAAAAACTCTTAAGTGAGATGCTATACACTTGAAACTAGACATCACTTGCACACATGTACGAGGATGAGTGAAACTATAATTTAGAAAATTGACTTAGGGTTTGCAACATAGAAGGGACAAACCTCTAAATCAATATCACATGGGTGCATTACATTCAAAAGAGAAAGGGAATCTAATAGATTCAATAAAAAATTAGGTAAGGATTGAATACTGAATGGATTGGATTCATTTTGATTCTATTTGGTTTCCTCTTTTGTAAGTTGAAATGCTAAAATGATTAGAGAACTAAAAAATGAAGGTAAAGCTAAGAAAAAAATGAGATACAGATGCAGTATTTTTGTGTACACCTGTATCCGAGTAGTATAAGTCAAGTCGAATCTGACCCTCAAAAAAGATCCTAAAAATCTAGGACCATGGCGCATGCCAATGGTCCTTCAAACTTTTTGCATGCCAAAGGGGGATTATTTGTCTCTGTGAATAAAAGATTATTCTAAAGAGTACAACTTTGTACATATTTCTTGCACACAAAAAGAAGGGGAAATGGGTTTACAATAGGAGCTTTCCTAGGTCAAACCCCAGTTTGGAATCAATCTTGAATGAAATATTAGAAACTACTTGAAATAAATGGTGGAAAGGTATACCTCATATATGTAATGACTAGTAATTATTCTTTATTTCTTGAATATAATCACATATGCTATATGAAAATGGCATGAACATGATAATACCCTGATCACACACATGCTTGAAAATGAATGATGCAAAGTTTCTCCACAATAGATAGATGAATAATATGCAGCCTTGAAGACCTTTAGAAATTCTTGATGATGAATATGTCAATGTTTGAATGCTTGATTACTTGTACTCCCAATTTCACCTATCATGAATGTATATCCAAATGAGAGGGGAAGACCTCCTTATATAATTGCACATCATTAATTATGTTAATTTTCTGACATAGGCTGACATGAAGCAAGATTTACTGTTCAAATTTGACATCAATAAAAGGGTTTAAATTGAGGCCTAATTAGGGAGGAACATGTCTTGGTGCCATGGTCCTAGTGAGGACCAAGACTCCACACCTTGGTCCTACCCCATATTTGGTCTAGGGATAAGGTGCAATGAAAGGTGGAATGTGATATTGATGCCAATTTTGTATGGTACAAGCATAAATGGGTCTTGATCAAGCATGAGGATGAGAACACTAAGGCGAGGGCTCTAAATGCAGTCAAAATCGCAAAGGGTGCAATTTTAGGATGCTACATTTAGCCCCAACTTTAGTGGGAGTATGAGCTTATGAAAATGCTCACAATAAAGTAGAAGGAAGAGGAATGAAGATGAGGAATGCAGAGCAAGATCACAAAGAGTATAAGATATCACTAATTTTGAGGAACCAATCCACCAATATTAGGATCTTAACTTACTCAAACATATGGAAGGACACACAGAAAACAAGACAAACAAAAAGGTAAACAAAGGCAAAAAAGCAAGCAACGAAAAAAGGCACAAAAAGACACACAATAAAAGCTAAAGACCAAAAAAAAGACCTCAAGTCAAATAGCCAAAGAGACCTTGATATCAAAATGTCTCAACAAATTTTATCATTCTTTAAAAATTCCATCTTATCAACACAAGTGATCAAATAAAAGAGAAAAGCAAGAATCATCAAAGAACTATCAATAGAAAAGATATGAGTTCATGAGAGGAAGAAGAGAGAGATAATGAATACATGCTAGATGTGTTTATCTATGTGATCCATGAGAAGAATGATGAGAGAGAGAAAGGGAACATAGATACCTTTCCCCTAGATGTTTGCATCTAGATGATCCATGCTGGGCATGAGAGTAGGAATAGTCTAGCACTATTTTGCTAGTTCCACTCATCCTCATGCATGTGTGCAAGTGATGTCTAGTTCCAACTGTATAGCACCTCATATAAGAGTGTGTTTCCTTTGGTTTCGAGTGTGCTTCAACTTATTTAAGACATGTAATCTAAATGCAAATTCCAAGGGGCGAATGTGAAAGTTTCAGAACATTTTGTTTAATAATTTTGCTTTGGTTTTGACAATGTGTAACCCCAATTGAAACAGATACATGCCTAGTTTCAGGGACATCTTGTGTAAGAGTTTTTCTCTGCTTTTGGTGATGTGTTACCCTATCTAAGACATATATCAGATGTTGTGACTAGTTTCGGGTGTGAATCATCTCGTGTAAGAGTTTGTTTCCTCTGACATGCAAAGAGTGATATGAAAAAATATGGTGCAATATGGTACAAAGGGAGTGATATGGGTGCCCCCCATTAGATGTCAACATAGCCCCATGTTGATGTCTTGAGGAAGCTAGAAACAAGGATACCAATCTTCAACACCAAGGAGATATTATTTAGGCAACAATGTCATAAATCCAAGCCAAAGAGGAGATACTCTTCAAGAAAGGATACGATAGTTGAAAAAGAGATATCTTGTCACAAATGTAAAGGAGATCCTTGGAGGAGAAGAGGTCTTTTCTCAAAAGACACCTACCTCCAAGAGGATTTTATTGAACAAATATAGCATCTTGTACCAAAATAAGGGAATGTGAACAATAATGCATACCCTCCCCCTATTTCTAGGTGCAAGAGATTCTTGATTAAGGATGACACACTTTTGAACCAATGTGAGTGAGTAAGTTTATGATAGGTGTACATCACCAAGTGAAAAAGAAGTTGTATCTAAGGACATACACCTCTTGTATAAGATATAATCCTTGAGAAAACAACAACTTCACACAAGGAATGCCATCAAATCATGAAAAATCACCACTTGACAAAGGAAAAGTAGATCCTTAGAAGGGAGAGAGGGAGAGAGAAATAATCCACCCCAAATGCAAGGATGATGAGAAGAGTTACAAAACTTCCAAAGAGAGATTATTCATAAGATACATACCATTTCAGAAAAGAATAGGTTATAAATAGGGACACGCATGCACTCACATGAAGGATAATTCTATGCAAGAAAGGACATGAAATTATGAAAAATGCAATAGAAAAGAAGAGGCAAGCTTTAAATAGAGAGATAGAGAAGAAGGATTACAAACTCCTCTAAGAAGAGATTATTTATAAGACACATACTATTTGAAACAAAGAATAGGTCCAAACCAAGGAACAATCATGTGCTCATAGAGAGGATAATTCCATACAAGAAAGTACATCAAGTTATCAATAATGCAATTGATAAAGAAAATAGTGAAACCTTAGAAAGAAGAAAGATAACAGTCTTTCCCCCAAAGCAAAGAGACAAGAGTAAATAAACTATTATGTTGCTCACTAAGAATGATTTCACTTGAAATTGTACCACCATGAATGAAAATGAGCCCTCAATAGGTAGGCTAGCAATTTCACATAGTGAGGACCAACATAATAGGGACTTGAATGTTATTTGAAATGATTATGAGAAATATTCTATTCATTGTTAGATGTTATATTTATGACACCTATATCAATAAAATTTTGTATTTTTGTTTTCAAATCTTGACACTAATTAGTAGAATGGCCATGAGTTTGATGATGCTTGCAAAAGAAGAATTTTTAGGATGTTGTCTATGTTTCTTTCTTCATTTAGGCTAAGGCAAATAGATTAAATTAGCATGAAGAAGATCAGACAAAAAAAATTCTTTCTATAATACCATATTGAAATGAGAAGGGATGGATTCACTAGACAATGAAGGAGAGAATGTTGATAAAGAAAGAGGTTGGAAACCTATCTTTTCATTAGAAAAGTGTTATTTCTTATGACTTTCTAGACTTTGTAGCACACATCCTAAAACTTATCCATTATATCCATGTGTAGGATCAAGCAAGGGTTCTATTTTAGGTGGAATTGGATTGAAGTTTAAAGAGGACCAATTAATTTCTAGACATGTGTTAGGATAATAATTTTGAGTATCTAATTCAGACATCATATATTTTCTACAAAAAGAAGGTGCAAAATCTAAGTACCCCCAATCATCCTCTAAGAGTTATTATTTAGGAACTTCTTTAGTAGGAGATGGTGTACTTGTCCAAATTGGAGAGAGGATTGTAGAAACTAAGAAAGCATATTGTGCTTCAACTCGCATGTTCTCATTAATTTCCAAAGAAAATACTTCATTATTATATGTGTAAGTCATTGCATGATTATCAGGAACAATTTTAGGTTTGTCAACAATATGAATTTCATTGATTTGATATTTAAGGCTCTTCATTTTTAGGAGAGAGAGCATTGGAAACATTATAATAATGGGAAACAAGATCATCCTCTTGCTCTAAGTTATCTTTATGATGAAGAAAAATATTAGAAAAGGGACTATCATATATAATTAATCCTTCATCTCTAGGGGGGAGGTTATTAAAATGAATAGAAGGTGAAGTGTTATCAAAAGAATTATCACTCATTTCAACTTCTTTTACCATAATATCATCCTATTTCACCAAGGTACCCTCATGAAGGAGGAACATATTAAGAGAATAATCCACACCATCCTCCAATGATTCATCCCAAATAGGGAGATCATTGAGAGAAGTGTTAAGAATATCCTCTTACATCAATATGTCCTCTTTATGGAGAGAAACTTTAGGAGAAGAATCATTGAAAGTCTCATAAAGGAGTTTTTCATATAGCTTAAATCCTTTCAACTTAATAACCTCATCTTGCAAAAAGAAATTTGACATTTTTAAGAAAAGGAAACATGCAATGAAAGAAGTGAATGCAATGAACTAGATTTGAAAAACATAGTTAAAGAATTATGCAACCCACAAGTTAAATTTAGAATTATAAATTAGGGGTTTTTTAAATTCAACCACTAAATTTATGTAATTCAAATAAGATCTAGGAGGGAAAATTTGAAATTTAAAATTTGCAAAATAATTGAATAGTGTAAAATTTTAGAAAAAAGATTATTCAATTAAGTAAGCAAAGAATAATTTGAATTTAAAAATTAGGGCTTTGTTAAAATAACATCTTAATTTTAAAATTTAAATTTAATAATTATTGAAAGGAAATTTAAATGTTAAATTAGGGCCTTGTAAAAAGAATCTCTTAATTTTAAAATTAGCCTTAAAATTATCCAAAGGACATTTAAATTTAAAATTAGGGAATTGTAAAAAGAACCTCTTAATTTTAAAATTAAATTTAAAAATAGATCTAAGGTTGAAATTGAAATCATTAATCAAAGGGCAACCCACAAGATTAATTTAAATTTAAAAATTAGGGCTCTTTTAATTAACCACTTAATTTTAAAATTAAAATTTGAAATTTGATCAAAGATTGCAATTTTGAATATGAGGTAGCTCTAAAATGATAAATTCAAAATTTAAACAACCCACAAGCTCAATTTTAAATTTTTTTAAAATTAACCACTTAATTTTAAATTTTGAATTTGAAATTAAAATTTGAAGATGAAAATTTGAATTTTGAAATTTAAAAACATTGAGATCTGAAATAATTAATCCAAATTAAACAATTCACAAGTTCAATTTTGAATTTAAAAATTAGGGTTTTAGTGAAATTAACCTCTAAACTTCTAAAATTTGCAAGGAAATCTAACTTGTAAATGAAAAATTGAATTTTAAATTGCATAAACACTAAGATCTGAGAAGATATATCAAAATTAAAGGTATAAGGAGTTGTGTTCACCAAAATTTAATGTATATAATTGACTTAGGGTTTTCTACATAGAAGGGATCTAAACCTCTAAATATATTTCACTTGGGGACATTACATTCAAAAGAGGAAGGAAATCCACTAGATTCAATCACAAATAAGGTAAGGACTGAATACTAAATGTATTGGATTAATTTTGATTTGATTTGGTTTTCTCTTTTGTAAGTTGAAATGTTGAAATGAGTATACTGAAAAATGAAGGTAAAATTGAGAAAAGAGTCAGCTACAGATGCGGAATTTTTGCATGCACCTATATCTGAGAAGTATAAGACGAGTCAGATTTGACCCTCAAGAAATCTCCTTAAAATTTGGGACCATGGCGCATCACAATGGTCCTCCAAACTTTCCACATGCCAAAGGGGGATGATTTGTCTCTGTGAATAAAGCTTATTCTAAAGAGTGAAGCTCTATACCTATTTCCTACACATAGAAATCAGGAAAAATAGGTTGGAAATAGGGGCTTGCCTAAGTCAAACCCTGGTTTGGAACCAACCTTGAATAAAATATTGCAAATACTTGAAATAAATGATGGAAAGGTATACCTCAAATCTACAATGACTGATAATAATGCTTTTCCTCTTAAATAAAATCACATATGTTGCATGAAAATGGCATGAACATGACAAAACCCTAATCATACACACATGCTTGGAAATTAATGATGTAATATTTCTCCATAATATAGAGATGAAGAATATGTAGTGTTGGAGACCTCTATAAATGCTTGATGATGAATACTTCAATGCTTGAATGTTTGATTGCATCATTGCTTGTGCTCCCAATTTCACCAATCATGAATGTATATCCAAATGAGTAGATAAGACCTCCTTATATACTCTCCCATCATGAAATATATTAGTTTTTCGACATAGCCGACATGAAGCAAGATTTCCTACTAAAATTTGAGATGGGGAAAAGTGTTTAAATTAAGGACTAATTAGGGAGGACCATGGCATGCCACCATGGTCCCAATGAGGACAAAGGTGCCATGCCCTAGTCCTACCCAAAATTTGGGCCAGGGTTATGGTGCAATGTAAGGTGGATTGTGATATTGACGCTAATTTTGCATGGTACAAGCATAAATGGGTCTTGATCAACCATGAGCATGAGAACACTAAGATGAGGATCATAGATGTGATAACTTAATGATGAATGAATAGTACCAAACCGGTACTGAGAGGGGGGGGGGGGGTGAATCAATATAGACAAAAACACACTCTTAAACCCGTTTGTCAGCAGACACTATGCATTGACAGACAAATAGTAACACCGATCCTTAAATAGAGTACAACCGGCAAAACCCAGAATAACTGAGACAAGTATAAAACTAGTTGACACTTATCTTCTCATATAATCTAACACTTCATTTCTATTTCACCTTAATGCATGAACAGGTAATCTACCATCAAAGATATACATATAAGCAACTAGATCAACATGATTCACTGCTTGATAGAAAATAGCATAGCATCACAAGAAGAATACATCACACATGACACACATATTTTTCACGTGGAAACCCAACTGGGAAAAACCACGGTGGGGATGAATACCCACAAGCTTGTTTTAGAACTCTTTAGAAGTTTTCTCTATTAGGAACCTTGTCCAGTTAAAGACTGATACAATAGGTTATGTTAGGAACCGATCCTGTTAGGGATCACCCGGTTAAGGGATGGCTAGAATACGTGGTTAAGGGTTAAACCCTATTAAAGGTTACATTGTTAGAGGATTTCAAGAACTCAATGGTTTTGAGTCACCCTGTTAAAGGATTTACAACAAGCTAGTTAAAGCTACTCTGTTAATTAGAGATCAACAGGTATTACAATGATCTGGTAACAACACTCAATGCCAATGTAGATCCACTTAAGCTCCTCTTCACCTTCTACACTTACACTCTGCAGGTATCACTTCTTTCCTTTGGTCTGGCAAGAATCACATATCTCTTTTCTTGGATACACACACACAACTTTTGCCAACAACCTTAGAAAGAGATACAACATTGACCTTATAGGAAAATAGATAGGTCAATAGCATAAACCGTAAACCCTAAACTTGTTAGGTTAAGGATTTAAAATGGTTCAATCCTGACCGTTGAGCACACTGCATGAAATGCAACAGTCTTGATCTAGTCTCAAGACATTCTCCATCATTCATTTTCCACCAATTTCATGGTGGCTGATAACCCATCACACGTTATCACCATTTTATAGACTTCGCACATTCCCAAGGTAGATAGGAACAATCTCCTTCATGCAAGATCCTTCACGCACATAGGGCATACGTGGCAACATGATCAGTTCTTCATTATCATGCTAACTCATCACACAAAGTCATAGGTTGAACCACATAGGCTTGAAGCACTTCAACCAGAAACACTGAAGTTGAGACTACCAACTGGTAGTCATACAACGCTTCCATGTGTCGATTCCCATAACCATATGTCGGTTCACCTTGAAAAAACATACCGCTTTACTTTGGCACAAATGCCAGTTCACAGTGTTATACTGGTTCTCTTCTCTTCATCATATTGACATCAATGACAACATACAATGTCATTATGTCCTCATACCAGTTCACATAATGCCAACAATCTCCCCCTTCGGCATTGATGGCAATATACAAAGATATCTCTCTGCTTCACATCTTCTCCGCCAATTTCTGCAGATATCTTCTCTGTTTCATAGTCACATCTTCTCACCCTTTGACAACAATGCCAAAGTGGAGGCACAAGCTTCCCTGTTCCATTATGCTGCTCCCCCTGAGGAGTAGCATCCTTCAACACATCAATCCTGAAGAAAAATTTGACTATGCAATACCTGACTAATGTGGAGCATATACCTTTAGTTTACCTCCTAAAGGGGCAACACCCCTAATTCACCTCTTAAGTACATAAATATAGCCTTTGGGAGAGGCTTGGTGAATATGTCTGCTAACTGCTCCTCATTAGAAACATGTTCCAGTGCAATCTCTTTGTTCTGAACCTTTTCCCTCAAGAAATGATACTTAAGCTCAAAGTGCTTGGTTCTAGAATGTAAAACCAGATTCTTGGAGATATTAATTGCAATAGTATTGTCACAAAATATACTTATCGGTTCAGATACAGAAATTTTGAAGCCATTTAATACATGCTTCATCCAAATTGTCTGAGTGTAGTTCATGAAAGCTGTAACATACTCTGCTTCCATTGTAAACTGAGAGATACAACTCTACTTCTTACTCATCCATCAAACTAGTCTACCACTGAGAAAGAATGCACCATCGGTTGTCCTCTTTCGGTCATCTACATTGCTTGCCCAATCAGCGTCTGTGAACACTTTTAGGTTAAAATCATTATTGTATGGATACCATAACCCATAGTCAATAGTTCCTTTCAAATCCTTAAGAATCCGCTTGACTACAACCAAGTGGGATTCTCTTGGACTTTTCTGGAATCTTGCAGTAATGCCAACTGCATGTGCAATATCCAGTCTGCTATGCACTACATAATGAAACTTACCAATCATGGATCAGTATTCCTTCTCATCAACCAATTCTAAGTCATCCTCTTTGGATAGTTTACAACTAGTTACCATCGGTGTACCAACCGGTTTTCTATCTTCCATGCCAAATATCTTCAACACCTCTTTGACATACTTGGACTGAGTGATAAAGATTCCATCTTTCATCTACTAGATTTGTAGTCCAATGAAGAATTTAATCTCCCCTATGAGTGACATTTCAAACTCTTTCTTCATCTCATCTGCAAACTCATGACTCATCTTGTAATCTCCACCAAAGATAATGTCATCAACAAATACCTCACAGATTAGGATCTTATCTCCTTCAGACTTCAAGTAGATATTGCTATCTTCACTTGTTCTCTCAAATCTAATCTTCACAAGATGGGAATGCAGACGTTCATACCATGCTCTAGGTGCCTACTTTAGAACATATAAGGCTTTATGTAGCCTACATACCATGTCACTATCTTCAGATAGGGCAAACCCATCTGGTTGCTCAATATACACCTCCTCTTCAAGTACACCATTTAGGAATGCAGATCTTACATCCATTTGATATACTTTGAAACCTTTAAACGCTGCATATGCAAGAAGCATATGAACTCCTTCCAATTTGGCTATAGGAGCAAAGGTTTCTCCATAGTCTTCTCCTTCATCTTGAGCATATCCTTTGCACACCAATCTGGCTTTGTTCCTAATCACTGTGCCATCCTCATTCAACTTATTTCCGAAGACCCATTTGGTACCAATGACATTTTTATGCTCCGGTCTGGGTACCAAAGACTATGTACCATTTTTCTCTATTTGGTCAAGTTCCTCTTCCATTGCCTTGATCTAGTCTTCATCTTTATGTGCCTCTTTGAATTATTTGGGCTCAAATTTAGAGATCATACATGAGTTTTCTTTGACCTTTCTTCTTGTAAGGATTCCTGCATCCTTATCTCCTATGATCTGCTTAGGATCATGATTCAACTTGACATACCGAGGAATGGTCTTGATAGATTCCTCTTTCTCTTCTTCTTCATCCTCATATCCATCGGTATCAGCCTCTACATCTACCGGTGTAGGAGCATTGTTACTGGTACTTGGTTGACTAACAACCGGTTCCCAGAAGGTTACAACTGGTTCATTTACCGCTTGCTTACTACTAGTTTCCTCCATTTTCTCAAAGGTTTCATCAACTCTTACATTGAAGCTTTCCATGTTTCTCTAAGTCCTATTATTGAAACACTTGAGAGCTTTGCTCTTGGTGGAATACCCTAAGAATATTCCCTCATCACATTTCGCATCAAATTTTCTCTTGTGTTCACTCCTCTTGATGTAAAATTTTCTACCAAACACTCTAAAGTAGCTAACCACAAGTGTCTTACCGATCCAATACTCATAAGGAATTTTATCCTTACCTTTCTTGATGAGTACCCGGTTCATTGTGTAGACTGCAGTGCTCACCGCTTCTCTCCAAAAGGTGTGAGCTACTTTTCTTTGAATCAACATGGTTCTAGCTGCTTCAACCATAGTCTGGTTATTCCTCTCTACTAGGCCATTTTGCTGTGGAGTCTGGGGGGCAAACAGTTGCCTCTTGATGCCATGTTCTTCGCAGTACTTGTTGAATTCACCGGAAGTGAATTCCCCTCCTTGATCAGTTCTCAGGCACTTGATCCTTTTACCGCTTTCCTTCTCCACTAATGCTCTGAAAGCTTTGAACTTTACAAAAGCTTTAGACTTATCTTTCAAGAGTGTGACCCACATCATTCTTGAGTAGTCATTAGTGAGAATCATGAAGTACCTATCACCCTACACACTCCTAGTTTTCATAGGACCACACAAATTAGTATGCACAAGATCAAGCAAATTGTCAATAGTAAAATATTTACCTTTAAAGGCTGAGGAAGACATTTTCCCCAATTGACACTCTCTACACAAGGTATTATTTAGTTTTCTTAGCACCGGCAACCCTCTAACTACCTTGATCTTACTAGCCTTCACAATGTTATTAAAGTTTACATGGTAGAGTCTCCTATGCCATATCTAGCTATCATCAAATTTAGGCATAAGACATGTACTTATATTTGCATTTAGCTGAAATAGGTTACCCTTGGTCTGCATGCCGGTGGCCACCAATTCACCATTCTTTCCTTTGATTCTGCAAACTCCATTCTTGAATTCCAGAGTGAGACCACTATCATTCAGCTGGGCAACACTCAGAAGGTTGTGTCTGAGACCATCAACCCAATACACATTGTCAACACTACTCTTTCCATTCAGAGAGATGGACCCTCTGCCTTTGACCATACATGGTGCATCATTACCAAAGTGAACCACACCACCATCATACTCTTCCAAGGATAGAAACTTGCTCCGGTCACTAGTCATATGGTGATAATAGCCACTGTCAATGATCCACTCATTGGAGTTATCAAACCAAGAGACAAGAGACTTCTTGTCTATCACATCTTTCTTGACAACAACAAACATGATATCTTCATTTTCTTCATCCTCTGATTCCTCATCTGTGAAACCTTCATCAGCTGCCACAAAATAGTTTCCCTGGTTTCCTGCTTTGAATTTCTTGAACCTTTCTAGTTTGTCCTTGTTGTTGCCATTAGGATAGTTTATAGCAATATGTCCTATCCAGTTACAAGAAAAGCATTTCAAAGGTAGCTTACCTCTGTATTTGCCGGTTCCTTTAGGAAGTTTCTTGGCAAGGAGAGCTTCAAATGCCATCAGAATCTCCTCATCATCCATTTCTCGGCTCTGTCTTGGTTCATCACTAGTGCTAGCTTCTTTTCCTTTTCTGGATGGTACAACAAAGGCTTTAAAAGCTGATTCAGTCTTTTGAACACTGCCATCAAAACAACTTAGCTCATAGGCTGTCAACTTTGTAATGATGGAGTCTAGGGATACCTTAGTCTTGTTTATTGATATCAACTCCTGAATAGCAGCAACCCTTATTGCATAGACCAGCAATAGGGATCTCAAGACTCTGCTTACCATAGTGGAATCTTCCATTTTACCACCTGCACTCTTGATATCACCAACAAGGGTTTTGATTCTTATTCCATACTATTGAATGGTCTCACCTTCAACCATCCGCATATCTTCAAACTTCCCTCTAAGGCTTTCTTCCTTAGCTTGTTTTACATGCTCATCACTGCCATAGATTTTTTCAAGAGTATCCCATACCTCTTTGGGATTTACCTTATCTTGGACATCAATAAACTCAATGTTAGATAAACTACTAATTAGGGCTTCAATGACTTGCCCATTCTCCTACACCTCTCTCTTTTGGTTATCGGTGAGAGTACCGATAGGGGCAACATAGGCATTCTCAACATAGCTCTAGTGTTGAGCACCCATGCTTCTGATGTATATCTTCATTTTGTCTTTCCATATACTAAAATTTTCTCTATTAAACTTTGGACCTTCCCTCTTCATCATTAGACTGGGATCTTTACCTCAAGTGGTTAAGCTTATAACATAGAGGACCTGGGGGATGCTCTGATACCAATTGATAACTCAATGATGAATGAATAGTACCAAATCGGTACTGAGAGGGGGGGGGGGGTGAATCAGTATAGACAAAAACACACTCTTAAACTGGTTTGTCAGCAGACACTATGCGTTGATAGACAAACAGTAACACCAGTCCTTTAACAAAGTACAACCGGCAAAACCGAGAATAACTGAGACAAGTATAAAATCGGTTGACACTTATCTTCTCATATAATCTAACACCTCATTTCCATTTCAACCTAATGCATGAACAGGTAATCTACCATCAAAGATATACATATAAGCAACTAGATCAACATGATTCACCGCTTGATAGAAAACATCATAGCATCACAAGAAGAATACATCACACATGACACACATATTTTTCACATGGAAACCCAACTAGGAAAAACCACAGTGGGGATGAATACCCACAAGCTTGTTTTTGAACTCTTTAGAAGTCTGCTCTGTTAGGAGCCTTGTCCAGTTAAAGACTGATACAATAGGTTCTATTAGGAATAGATCCTATTAGGGATCACCCGGTTAAGGGATGGCTAGAATACTCGGTTAAGGGTTAAACCCTGTTAAAGGTTACCTTGTTAGAGGATTTCAAGAACTCAATGGTTTTGAGTCACCTTGTTAAAGGATTTACAACAAGCTTATTAAAGCTACCCTATTAAGGGATTTCTCAACTGTTGAAGTGGTTAGAGATCAATAGGTATTACAATGATTTGGTAACAGTACTCAATGCCAATGCAGATTTGCTTAAGCTCCTCTTCATCTTCTACACTTACACTCTACAGGTATCACTTCTCTCCTTTGGTCTGGCAAGAATCATGTATCTCTTCTCTTGGATACACACACACAACTTTTGCCAACAACCTCAGAAAGAGATACAACATCAACCTTATAGGAAAATAGATAGGTCAGTAGCATAAACCCTAAACCCTAAACCTATTAGGTTAAGGAATTCAAACGGTTCAATCCTGATCATTGAGCACACTGCATTAAATGCAATAGTCTTGATCCAATATCAAGACATTATCCATTGTTCGTTTTCCACCAATTTCATGGCGGCTGATAACCCATCACACGTTATCATCATTTTACAGACTTCACACATTCCTAAGGTAGATAGGAACAATCTCCTTCATGCAAGATCCTTCGTGCACACAGGGCACACGTGGCAACCCGATCTATTCTTCATTATCATACTAACTCATCACACAAAGTCACCAGTTGAGCCACACAGGCTTGAAGCACTTCAACTGGAAACCCTGAAGTTGAGAGTACCAACTGGTAGTCATACAATGCTTCCATGTGCCAGTTCCCATAACCATATGCCAGTTCACCTTGAACAAACACACCGCTTCACTTTGGCACAAATACCGGTTCATAGTGTTATACTGGTTCTCTTCTCTTCATCATATTGAAATCAATGACAACATACAATTGTAAGGAAGTTAAGTAGCGGAAACAACTTCCTACACTAACCTTGAGAGGAGGGTAATGCAAAACTTTTTCAGATCGTTACAACAGTTACAGAAAATAGAAATAGATATAATAGCATTCATACCATAACATAGTGATTTACGTGGGGAAAACCCTTTCGGGAGAAAAACCCCACACTCCAAAAGCAGCTCAATATTTTATTCAGCAATCAAAAATAGATTACAACATACTTGCAGAGCAAGCTCTTCGCAGGAGTACCACTAATCAGAGATTCAGAGGCAACTCAATAGCCATAAGACTCTTTTACTCAACCTCTATCTCACACACCTCATAAATAGGAGATACAATACAGTAAACCGTCAAACGGTATTACAAAACCATGGGCTAAAACCACCCAATAAGGTGTAGCCGACCTTATCTCCCTTCTAGATGCCCTATGACATGTTAAAGCACACATCAACACGTGTCGTTCCCTTTTATAGCTCATTTATGTATCCGATACAAATTATTTTTCCTATTTCAGGAGTACAAACTTTCGAAGGCCATAACTTGAGAACCGGGTGTCCGATTGACGAACCGTTTGAAGCGTCGGAAAGCTCACGAAGTGCTCTATCACCTCATAATTGCTATGTCGATTACGACCACTTTTTAGGGCATTTTGGAGCCTCTAAAGCCCCCAAAATTAAGTTTAAACATTTTATCGCACCCCTCCAAGATGAAAACTTTAATATCTTCAAAACTAGCTGTGACCTTGCGACGCAACTTTACCGGAATGCTTATCTAGCCAACCAAAAGCTTCAGGGAGAGTTTTGCACCATTTTGTGCTCAAATGAAAACTTACTATAAATAGTAACCTCGCATAAATGCAAGGTTGAGACACCATTTTTCCCAACAAATCTCCCACTTGTCGAACACCTTGCAGGAGCGGAAGGGAATGTCAACACAATGAATCAATTGCTAGGGGCCATAAGGCCCATAGACTCTGAACACCATCTGAACTTCTCTGTGCTCATAGCCTTAGTTAAAGCATCTGCAACATTCATCAAAGTTTCCACCTTAACCAGCTTCACCCTACCATCTTCGACCACATCTCTAACAAAATGATACTGAACATCAATATGTTTGGTCCGGGCATGAAATGTCAGGTTCTTAGCTAGGCTAATTGCACTCTGACTGTCACAGTAAACTGTCACTCTACCTTGTTTTATTCCAATATCCGAACATAGTCTCTTAAGCCAAATGGCCTCTTTACAAGCATGAGTAGCTGCCATATACTCTGCTTCAGTAGTGGATAAAGCAACCACAGCCTGTCGCTTACTCATCCAACTAATTGCACCACCAAACAAAGTAAACACATAAGCATTAGTGGATCTTCTGCTATCAATATCACCTGCCCAATCTGAATCCGCATAACCATGGATATCAAGGGAATTCATGTCTCCAACTGAATTACCATGATAACACAAAGAATACTCTGAAGTACCCTTCAAATATCTGAAGACTCTTTTGACTGCATCCCAATGAACTCTACCAGGATTAGACATATATCTAGAAAGTACTCCCACTGTTTGGGCAATGTCTGGTCTAGTACAGACCATAGCATACATCAAGCTTCCAACCGCACTCTGGTAAGGCACTCTGCTCATGTCTTCCATGTCCAATGGGGATGTAGGACAATCTGAAATAGATAGTTTCGTTCCAACTGTAAAAGGAACACTCAATGGTCTACAATTCTGCATGTTGAACCTCTGTAGCACTGAATTCACATACTTACTCTGGCCTAGCCATAGCTTTCTGTTCACCCTATCTCTTCTAATTTCCATCCCAAGAATGTGCTTTGCTGCACCAAGATCTTTCATTTCAAATTTAGCAGCGAGCTGAGACTTCATTTCTGAAATCATACCTTTCCCTTTACCAATGAATAACATATCATCAACATACAATGCAATGAATAAGAAATGATCACCATCAGATTTATAATAAACACAGTGATCTGATTTAGAACGTTCAAATCCCAAACTCAACACATATGTATCAAATTTCTGGTGCCACATCCTAGGACTTTGTTTGAGGCCATACAAAGATTTCTTCAATTTACAGACCAAATTACTTTTGCCTTTCACCACATAGTGCTCCGGCTGTGTCATATAAATATCTTCCTCCAAATCACCATGAAGGAAAGCAATTTTCGCATCCATTTGCTCAACCTCTAAATCATAAGCAGTAGCAATAGAAAACAAAAATCTAATGGATGTCATTTTTGCAACAGGAGAAAATATCTCACCGTAATCAACACCCTCAACCTGAGAGTAGCCTTTTGCAACCAACCTTGCTTTATACTTCTCAATGCTTCCATCTGAACCAATCTTTTTCTTGAACACCCATTTACAACCAACAGGTTTTCATCCTTCAGGCAATGGTACAAGATCCCATGTATCATTCTTTTTCAAAGCTGCCATTTCTTCCTCCATAGCAATCTTCCAGGATTCTGCATCATTCATACCTAATGCCTCTTCTATAGATTTCAGTTCATCCACACTAGTATTCAGAGCAAAAATACATCTCCAATCATTAGGTGAATACCTTTCAGATGGTTGTCTATGTGTTGTAGACCTTCGAACAAGCTGAGTTGGAGGTTCTTCCTCCTCTTCTGAAGATTCAGAGCTAGACGAGCTCTCCTCAACTTCTTGCCTATCTAGGGGTCTCGATTCAACTCTTTCAGGTGTAGAAGGAAGTTGAATCACATCTTCTTTTTTAGTCTGTTCTGGCTGCAATGTAACAGAAGGAGACTTAATTTCTCTAAAAATAACACTTCTACTGTGAATTACCTTTTGTGCAACAGGGTCCCAAAGCTTGTATCCTTTCACACCATAACTATACCCGATGAAGATACATTTCACAGCCTTGTTCTCCAACTTTGTTCACTTCTCCTTTGGCACATGTGCATATGCCTCGCAAGCAAAAACTCTAAGATGTCTCAATGAAGGCTTGTGACCTGACCATGCTTCCATAGGCGTTTTATCAACAAGCGCTGATGTAGGAGACCTGTTAATCAAGTAGCAAGCAGTGGCAATAGCTTCAGCCCAAAACTTTTGTTCGAGACCAACACCACTCAACATACTCCTAGCCTTCTCCATCAGTGTCCTGTTCATTCTTTCTGCAACTCCATTCTGCTGTGGAGAATACGGAGTTGTCTTCTACCTGTTAATTCCACAGTCTTTACAGAATCTATCAAAATCATTAGAGCAAAACTCACCGCCATTATCAGTTCTCAAACATTTTATTTTCTTTCCAGTCTGCAACTCAACCATTGCTTTAAATTCTTTAAAATGACTAAAAACTTCAGATTTGCTCTTTAGAAAATAAACCCATGTCCTTCTACTAAAATCATCAATAAATGAAACATAATATGTGGATTTTCCAATCGAAGAGACATCTACTGGACCAAACACATCAGAATGGATAAGATCCAAAACACCACAAGTTTTATGAGAACTAGAGTAAAACTGAACGCGATTTTGTTTTCCATAAATGCAATGCTCACAGAAATCAAAGTCAAGATTACAATCATTCAAACCTTCAACAAGGTTTTTATTTTTCAAGGTCCTTAGACACTTTTCTCCAATGTGGCCAAGTCTCTAGTGCCATAACATAGTCTTCTTTGGAGGTAACTTTGCTTCAGACGAAAGAGCACCCTTAGGTACCCAAAAACCATTTCCATCTACTGAAGGTGAAACCTTCAAATCTTCCAGTGAAGTATCCGCAGATTTACTTTTTACAGAAGTGCTATTACACTCAACAGTGTATGCTTCAAGCTTATACAAAGTGCCAAACCTGACACCTCTAGCAACTACCATAGCACCCTTAATCATCTTACCTCCTGCTTCAGAAAAGACTACCTGCACACCCGCATCTATCAGTTTGCTCATAGATAACAGGTTTCATTTTAATCCAGGGATATGCAGCACACCATTAATCCTTTTTATTCTACCATCAGAAAACCTGATTCTAACTTTACCTCGACCAACAATGTCTAGATGTGAATCATCACCCAAGTACACCTTACCTCCATTAAATCCTTCATATTCAGAAAACCAATCTCTATTGGAAGTCATATGAAAAGATGCACCTGAGTCAATTAGCCAGGCATCATTACCTGCATGAGTCACCAAAGCCGCAATAAATGCATCGCCATCTTCCTTGTCGGACTCAGAATCAGAATCGAACTTTTTCTTTTTCTTCTTCTTCTTTTCTTCTTTGCAGTCCTTACGGATGTGACCCGGTTTACCGCAGTTCCAGCAAATGACTTTGGACTTTCCAGGAGATTTTGATCTCCCTTTGGATTTGGACTTGTCGCGCTTCTCATTCTTCTTGCCTTTCTCCTTTGGTCTTCCACAAATGGTTAGGGCTTCCTTTGAACTGATGGATACCTTCCTTCACATCTCTTCACTGAGTAGGGCACCCACCACGTCTTTAGATTTCAAAACAACAAAAGTACTACCGATAGCCATAACAAGAGAATCCCACGAATCAGGCAAAGAACAAAGCAAGATCTGACATTTCTCCTCCTCGTCCATCTTAACACCGACGGATACTAATTGAGCCACCAACATATTGAATGCTTCCAGGTGGTCTGCAATTCGTCCACCCTCTTCCATCTTTAAGGAATACAATTTCTTTCTTAAGAAAATTTGATTTAATAAAGATTTCACTTGATACATCTCACCAAGCTTAGTCCATAGCTTCTTTGCAGAGTTCTCTTCATGGACATTGATTAGAACAGAGTCTGCTAGGCACAGTCTGATTAGACCCTTGGCTTTTCGGTCCATAACATCATACTGAGCTGCCGCAGTAGGATCTGAGGGCCTTTGGACATTCGCATCAACAACATCCCAAAGATCTCGATCTATTAGCAGATCTTCCATCTTCAGCTTCCACATCTCAAAATTACTTCCATTAAATTTCTCCACCTCTATTCTCCCTGACGAACTCGCCATCTGAATATTCCTGCAACAAGATCAAAAAGTGTCTTCTGCACAAGCTCCCACTCAAATCTGGATTAGTTCAAAAAACCCAACTACCCACAATTGAAACCAAAGGTGATCAGGCTCTGATACCACTTATAAGGAAGTTAAGTAGCGGAAACAACTTCCTACACTAACCTTGAGAGGAGGGTAATGCAAAACTTTTTCAGATCGTTACAACAGTTATAGAAAATAGAAATAGATATAATAGCATTCATACCACAACACAGTGATTTACGTGGGGAAAACCCTTTCGGAAGAAAAACCCCACACTCCAAAAGCAGCTCAATATTTTATTCAGCAATCAAAAACAGATTACAACATACTTGCAGAGCAAGCTCTTCACAGGAGTACCACTAATCAGAGATTCAGAGGCAACTCAATAGCCATAAGACTCTTTTACTCAACCTCTATCTCACACACCTCATAAATAGGAGATACAATACAAGAAACCGTCAAACGGTATTACAAAACCATGGGCTAAAACCACCCAATAAGGTGTAGCCGACCTTATCTCCCTTCTAGATGCCCTATGACATGTTAAAGCACACATCAACATGTGTCATTCCCTTTTATAGCTCATTTATGTATCTGATACAAATTATTTTTCCTATTTCAGGAGTACAAACTTTCGGAGGCCATAACTTGAGAACCGGGTGTTCGATTGACGAACCGTTTGAAGCGCCGGAAAGCTTGCGAAGTGCTCTATCACCTCGTAACCTGCTATGCCACTTATGGCCACTTTTCAGGGTGTTTTGGAGCCTCTAAAGCCCCCAAAATTAAGTTTAAACATTTTATCGCACCCCTCCAAGATGAAAACTTTAATATCTTCAAAACTAGCTGTGACCTTGCGACGCAACTTTACCGGAATGCTTATCTAGCCAACCAGAAGCTTCAGGGAGAGTTTCACACCATTTTGTGCTCAAATGAAAACTTACTATAAATAGTAACCTCGCATAAATGCAAGGTTGAGACACCATTTTTCCCAACAACAATGTCATTATGTCCTCATACTAGTTCACATAATGCCAACAAAATGTAGTCAAAATTGCAAAGGGTGCAATTTTAGGATGTTACAAGAAATAGAAAAACATGACTAGACTATTCCTACTCTCCTCCCCAACATGGATCATCTAGAAAAATACATATAGAATGTGTATTAATGTCCTCTCTTTCTTCTTCTCATGGATCTCTTAGAAAGACACATCTAGTATGTGTATCCATGCTTTCTCCTCTTTCTTATAATGACCTCATATATTTTCTATTTTTAGTTCATGGATGATGTGTGGTCTTTCTCTTTTATGTGATCACTTGTGTTCTTGATATGGTATTTTTCAAGAATGATATTAGGTTGAGACATTTTGATGTTGAGGTCTCTTCAGCTAGTTGACTTGAGGTCTTTTTTTATCTTTTATGTGTTGTGTATCTTTTTGGATTTTCTCTTCATTTTCCTTTGTTTCTCTTTATTTTCCTTTTTATTTTCATTTTGTATACCCATGTATGCATTTGAGTGAGTTAACATCCTAAGATTGCGGGCTTAGTTCCTCAAAATTAGTGATGTCTTATACTCCTTGTGATTATGCTCTTTGGTGGTCCTTTCAACCATCTCCTTCATCTACTTTACCATGAGTATTTGCATAGGCTCATACTCCCATTAAAGTGGGGGTTAAACCTAACATCGTAAATTATCATTAGGCCAATTTACACCTCAATTTGTGCCTCTACTTTAGCATGTCTCCTCATCACCTATCTGGGTCTATTTAGTGCCTTAACTCCAATTTTGATGCCATGTACACTTGCCAACTAATTTATTAGAGGGATATCCTTATCCTTCTTCTTGGGGATAAACCATGATCCCTGACTAAAGAGGACTAGGGAAATGGGTGCCTTGGTCTTCCTTCGTTGGGCCCTATTTTGAAGTGTGACAAAGGCCCTATCTCTATGGTGGTAAATGAAGTTTGTGTCTCTACATGACCAGTGGAAGTCGGCCTAATTGGTAATTGACCTAGATAGCCCTATATAAAGATATTTGATCAACTGAATTTTATCTAAGCACTCTAATTCTCCAAGAGATCAATCTAGCATCCTTGCATCCATGAAGAATTCATCATCAAGCACAGTCAAAGATTATCAAGGCTACATATTCTTCATTCAACCATTATGGAGAAAACTTACATCATTCATATGAAAGAATGTGTGTTTGATTAAGTTATTTTCATGTTCATGACATTTCATAGAACATATGTGATTACATTCAAGAAGCAAAACACCATTACCAACAATTGGAGATATGAAGTATATCCTTCCATTGTTTATTTTAGTATTTGCAGTATTTCGTTCAAGGTTAATTCCTAATTCAAGATTTGACTTAATAAAACCCCTATTCCTAACCATTTTCCTCTTCCTTCTATGTGTCATAAATAGTTGTGAAGTTGTGATTCTCGGTATCAACATTATTCATAGAGACAAATAGGATCCCTTTTGGATAATGAAAAGTGTGGAGGACCAGAGTGACGGGAATACTAGTTCAAACATTCTAGGATCACCATTTTTGAGCAGATCCAAACACTCACATTTATTAGATCCAGGTTTGTGGCTCTGTTTAACAATCATAGCTTACTTCTCACACATAATTACTTTAATTTTTTACTTATTTTCCATAATTGCAGCATCTTTACAATTCAACTTAAAAGAGGATACCATCAACCCTTCCAAGGTGAATCTAATAATAATTCTCAACCCTATCCTTATTGATTTGAGGCTAGATCTATTAGGTTCACCTATCTTTTAATGTAGCGGTCCCTAAACAAATATTAGTGGTCTCTATACATCTAATGGTGGAAACCCTCATTTTTCATTATTATAGAAACAAATCTATGGCTTCTCCTAATCAAAACTTCTAAATATTTAGTAATCCTTTACCTTCCCATTCTACTAATATAGTTGAGTCCAAGCATCTTGCATTTTTTCCCAATGACCTCATGCTCGAGCCTAATAAATATGATGAATCTTGTTGATAAAAATATACCTCGTAAGGACCTATGCATTACGTTTGATCTTAGTGAGACTATTGATTCACCTGATGGCTCACTATATATCACTATGAAGTTAAAAGAAAAACTCTCATGAGGGGTGCTCATTGATCCAACCTATATGCTGAATGTGATAATTGAAGAGTATCTTTATACTTTACAATTGCATCAAGTAACATATGATAAATCTCATGTAGTGGTTAATGTCCTTGATGGTTTCTATTTTCCTAGTAATGGTTGTATTACTCTTCTTGATGAGGTTGGTACTAAGTGCTTAGATATATTTTTGTCTATTATTCTTACATTGGATCAATTTCATTTGAAGTTGGGACATGTTTCAATCTCTTCCATGAAAGCGATACCTTCTACTTTTCATAAGTGTTTAAAATTTCCTCATAATGAAAAAATCATAATAATTTATCATAGCATATACCAGCCCATGGTGAGTTGTGGAGATGTTAACATTGATTACTTTTAGCCTAAAAAATTTGAACCTCTTAAGTGTCAAAGTGATCTTATATTTGAGTAAGCCTAGAGATCCTGGATCTATTCCTCCTCCTCATGATGGACCTATTCTTCTACTTACACCTTCTATTCCCCCTTTCTATTTTGCAGTCTCACCTCTTACATCTTACAAAAAGAAGTGTTTGACATCTCTTATCTTTCAACCTAGTATACTTTCTCCCATTCATCCTTCTTTAAAGGAGGAGAAGAATTCTATTTCTATTGATCCTAAACCTTCACAACCCTTGGCTAAAATTAAAAGAAACCATTGTGCAAGATAACATTGATGTAGACATCATGATAAGGCTTCTGAACTTGCTTCTCAACCCATTTTCTCCCCGAAGACACCAAAGTTGATATGATCCCATTTTTCCAACCTTTACCTAATCCTAGGGAGGAAGTTCAACCTAAATCTCCAAGTTAAAAACTCTTAATAAAAATGATGGTTCATGTTCTATTCCTATTAGAGCTCCTATGTTTATTAATCTTGATGAAGATATGAATAAAAATATGGTTCATGAGAGAAATGTTGATGATAATTCCAATGATGAATATGAGCTTTTTGATGTTGACAATGATTTATCGAAATAATTTTGAAAACCATTAATCCTAGCTCCTAGTAACAAATAAAGTGACGCATTATTAGAGCATGGTCCTTGTTTGAAACTTGCGGTAGCTCCATTTACTATGGTTGAAGTCAATCCTCTTGAATCTTGTCAACCTTCCCAAAACAATGTTCAACAAAATTGGGAGGCAAGTGACTTTCTTGATTATCTTCATTCATGTTGTATATTCTCTCTCTCCCCTCTCTTTCTTGTAGATAACCTTCTAGTTGTATCTCAATTCTTTTATTTATCATCCCCTGTGTTGCTTACTTGAGGATGATGCAAAGAATTGAGATCTGCTTTTTGTCACTTCCATGTTGACTGAAAAGACACATGTGACTTTCTTTCATTGTGGTTCTACTTCCTTTGGTGGATGAGGTCAATTCAATGTACATATATTTCATGATATACATTATTTATCATAAGAGCATACTGACCGTAGAGTAAAGTAAAACCCTTATGTGTTTTATGTTTTGTGACCATTATCTCTTAGGGGCATGTCATTGTTGTAAGATGCTTGTATTTTGGATGCATACTACCTTTTTAAAGATCTTATATTTATACCATAACCTAAGACCAATTTTAGTAGGTCGGCTCTAGAAGATATTACAATAAAAATATTTTACATACAATATAATATCCAATGCAATAACCAATTAAACATGTTGGCTTAATGCATTTACAACAATAATAAATCATCTTCATAGCGTGCCATGCTGATCTGGAAAAGATAAACCTGCCAGTGTAACCCTAGATAACCCTGGACCTATTTGCTGGTAAAAGCAAATATGCAAATATGAATATACCAATGATCAATTCTTCAAAAACAAAGTGTCCATATGATGTCTTCAACATTATCAAGTGTCTTCCATATCATTCCAGGTACCGGTGAACATTATATCCTGCCGGTGAACCATATACTAGTAACTGTGCAATAGTTACTTGCTTGCCGGTGAATGTTGTTGGATCTCTAAAGTGCTAGTGTTTCAGTAGGTGTTGACATCAATGAAAAAACCATACCAAAATACCAACAATGTCCCCCTTTTACATTGATGGCAACAAAAGATGGAAAAACCATCAAAGTGCCAAAACAGAAATGCCAAATACCAAAAACCAACAATCTCCTTTAAACAACAATTTCTCCCCCTGGGAGCAAAATGTGTTTATCCAAAGATTAATCTTTAATACCAATCTCTCCTCAAAAGATAATGTGTTTTTCCATAGATATCTCTCTCCCTTTGACATCAAATGCCAAAGTTATAGAAATCAAGTTCATACAAAATACCAACTACTCCCCCTGAGAAGTAGCTTCCTCGTCAAAGACCGGAGTAAAAGATTTGTCTTTCTATTCTGCTGGTTGATGACAATCATCAACAGTCTAAGTCTCTATTGGTGGTGGTATGGCTCCAAGATGATCTCTGAGATATTCAAAGGTCTCCTTAGGCAAAGGTTTTGTGAAAATATTTGCAAGTTGTTCTTTAGTATTCACATAAACTAGTTTTATCTCTTTTTCTTCAACCTTTTCCCTAAGAAAATTCAGTTTGATAGAAACATGTTTTGTTTTAGAATGTAATACCGGATTCTTAGATATATCAATTTCTGCAGTGTTATCACAATATATAATAATGGGTTCCTTGCATTTTACCTTTATGTCTTTCAACATTTGCTTAAGCCATAGTACCTGTGTATAGTTAGTTGCTACTGCAACATATTCTGATTTTTCTATTGATAAAGATGTACATCTCTATTTCTTACTCAACCAAGAAACTAATATTTTTCCAAGAAAGAATGCTCCTCCAGTGGTGCTTTTTCTATCATCCACATCTCCTGCCCAATTTGCATCTCTGTATGCACATAGGTCAAAGTTTTCATCTCTAGGATACCATAATCCAAGATTTGTTGTGCCTTGTAAGTACCGGAAAATCCTTTTTACACCTGATTCATGATTTTCCTTAGGATTACTTTGAAATCTAGGAACAATACATACTGCATTCATAATATCAGGCCTGGTTTGTGTTAAATACAGTAAACCTCCTATCATAAATTTGTATCTAGTTGGATTAATAGGTGTAGATTCATCCCTTTGAGATAATTTGTTATTTGTAGTCATAGGTGTGCTTACTAGTTTAGAGTTCTCCATCCCAAATTTCTTTAGTGATTCTTTCAAGTACTTGGATTGACTCAAAAATATACCTTTATCAGTCTATGAAATCTGCAATCCTAAAAAGAATGTTATTTCTCCAATCATAGATATTTCAAATTCTTGCTGCATTTTAATAGAAAATTCCTTACATGATCCATCTTCTCCTCCAAAGATTATATCATCAACAAATAGTTCAATAATCAAGATGTCATCATTAGTTATTTTGTAATATAAATTGCTATCTACATTTCCTTTAGTAAAACCAATCTTTAAAAGATACTTATCCAACCTTGCATACCAAGCTCTTGGGGATTGTTTTAATCCATACAGAGCTTTTCTTAACCTGCAAACCATATCATTGTCATCTATCAAATAAAATCCATCAGGTTGTTCAATATATACTTCCTCTTCAAGATCTCCATTCAAAAATGCACATTTAATATCCATTTGATAAACTTTGTAGTCCTTGGGAGCTACAAAAGCCAATAATAATCTGACTACCTCAATTCTGGCTACTGGTGTAAAGGTTTCATTGTAATCAACTCCTTCTTTCTGAGAATATCCCTTACACACTAGTCTTGCTTTATTTCGGACAACCTTACGATCTTCATTAAGTTTGTTTCTAAATACCCATTTGGTTCCAATTACATTTTTATCTTTAGGCCACGGAACTAATATCCAAGTATTATTTTTCTCAATACCCATCTTCTCCTCCAAAGATTATATCATCAACAAATAGTTCAATAATCAAGATGTCATCATTAGTTATTTTGTAATATAAATTGCTATCTACATTTCCTTTAGTAAAACCAATCTTTAAAAGATACTTATCCAACCTTGCATACCAAGCTCTTGGGGATTGTTTTAATCCATACAGAGCTTTTCTTAACCTGCAAACCATATCATTGTCATCTATCAAATAAAATCCATCAGGTTGTTCAATATATACTTCCTCTTCAAGATCTCCATTCAAAAATGCACATTTAATATCCATTTGATAAACTTTGTAGTCCTTGGGAGCTACAAAAGCCAATAATAATCTGACTGCCTCAATTCTGGCTACTGGTGCAAAGGTTTCATTGTAATCAACTCCTTCTTTCTGAGAATATCCCTTACACACTAGTCTTGCTTTATTTCGGACAACCTTACGATCTTCATTAAGTTTGTTTCTAAATACCCATTTGGTTCCAATTACATTTTTATCTTTAGGCCACGGAACTAATATCCAAGTATTATTTTTCTCAATTTGTCCTAATTCTTCTTTCATAGCTTTAATCACAAATTTATCTTCACATGCCTCATTGATATATGATGGTTCAATTTGAGAAATAAGACATACCTCTTCATTTGCCAATCTTCCTCTTGTCATAACTCCTTTAAATTTGTTTCCAATTATCTGATCTTCAAAATGATTCAATCTTACATACCGGGATGTCTTAGTTTGTTGTTTTTCTTCAATTACTATGGAATCCTCTGATGATACTGGGGTAACTAGATCTTCATTCTGTACTAGTGGATTTGGTGCAGGTTCATTTGTCACAATTTCTGTTATTAGTTCAGAGTCTATATACCTTGAAGTTCCTCTAAATTATTCATCAATCTTTACATTTGTACTCTCAACAATTTTTTGCAATCTCTTATTAAAACATCTATATGACTTGCTCTTAGATGAATAACCAAGAAATATTCCTTCATCACTTCTAGGATCAAATTTTCCAATATACTCATCTCTTCTAATATTACATTTACTTCCAAAAATTATGAAATACTTAAGGGTAGGAGTATTACCAAACCATAGCTCATGAGGGGTCTTACCGGTTTCACCTTTGATGTGAACTTTGTTGAATGTATAGACAGTAGTGCTGACTGCTTCTCTCCAATACACATGTGGTAGATTTTCTTCAGATAATATACTTCTTGCTGCATCCAAGATAGTTCTATTTTTCCTTTCAACAATTCCATTCTGTTGTGGTGTCCGAAGTGTTGATAACTGTCTTCTAATTCCATTCACTTCATAGAATGTATTAAAGTCCTTAGATGTGAATTCTCCTCCTTGATCTAATCTTAAACATTTGATTTTCTTACCGGTTTCATTCTCAACCATTGCTTTGAACAATTTGAACTTTCCAAGTGCTTCTTATTTTTCTCTGAGAAAAGTAACCCAACACATTCTAGAATAATCATCAATAATTAGCATGAAATATCTATCACCTTGTAATCTTTTAGTTCTAGCTGGACCACATAAGTCAGTGTGAATCAAATCAAGAACATTATTGGATTTTTCTGGAATACTTTTGAAACTAGCTCTAACCTGTTTTCCAAATTGACATTCCTTACAAATTGTATTATGAGGTTTCACAATTTTAGGTAGATCTCTAACTACCTTAGAAGCACTAATCTTTACAATGCAATCAAAGATTACATGACATAGTCTCTTATGCCATAACCAACTTTCATCTATATGTGCAATTAAGCATGCCTTTTGACTATTATTCAAATGAAAGATATTACCTCTAGTTTGATTACTGGTTGCAATTTCCAAACCAGTTCTATTCATGATTTTGCATTTTCCATTTTTAAATTGTAACTGAAATCCTTTCTCAACTAATTGACCAACACTTAAAGGATTATGCTTTAATCCTTCAACATAGTAGACATTGTCAGTGTTATGCTTACCATCAAGAGATATTAAACCCTTACCTTTGATTGAATAGGCTTTGTCATCTACAAATCTTACTAAGCCTCCATTGTATTCTTGAAAGTTCAAGAATTTACCTTTGTCTCCTATGATGTGATCTGAGCATCCTGAGTCAATGATCCATTCATCCTTTTCTTCAACTTTGGCTGCTAGGGCTTGTTCTACTGGTTGAGCAGTAGGTGCCGGTTGATCTTCTATTATAGCAACAAAAACCCATCTGTTGTCTGTTGGATCCTGATCAGAATCATCAATCACGCCTTCATCAGCAATGTAATAGGATTTGTCTTTATTCTTCTTAAATTTGTATCTCTGATATTCAGGATTAGGCTTGTATGTTCTTCTAGCTTCTTCTCTTAGTCTAGCATGTCTATCAGGGCATCTCGAAGCCATGTGACCAATCTTATTGCAGTTGAAACATTTAAAGGGTGCTTTACCTTCATACTTACTTCCAACTAGACCTTTTGGCATTTTTCTTGCAAATAGTGCTTCAAGTTCTTCAAGCTCTTCATTCTCCTTCCTGGTTTCTTCAAGTTCTCTTGCATAAAAGGCTTTCCAGTCTAATTTGTCAAATGATGGAGCAGATGATGTTGATGCTTTAAAGGCCAAATCAGTTTTTATAGTAGCAACAGGACCAAATTCCTCAATTTCAAAGGCTAAAAGTTTTCCAATCAATGTATCCCTAGTTACTGATGTATTAGGCATTGTTCTCAACTCATTTATAGTAGCAACCTTCATTTTATATGTCGGTGGCACTCGTCTTAAGATTTTTGAAACAATTTCATCCTCACTCAAGGTTGCTCCACAACATTTAATATCCAAAACAATTTCATTTACTCTTTCCATAAAAGCATAAATCCTTTCATCTTCTTCCATTTTCAGATGTTCATACCTGACTTGGAAGCTTTCAAGTTTTGCAATCTTGACTGTGGAATCTCCTTCATTTAGTGTTTCCAAATGATCCCAAATAGCTTTAGTAGTAGACCTATCTAATAATCCCATGATTTGTTGATCTGATAATGCGCTCAAAAGTGCTTCTCTTGCTTTGCAATAATTCTCTTCGTCTTTAGCTAAGGTAGTTAGAGCAGTCTGACCAGCTACAATAGCAGTATAAGCATTCTTTGTAACTTCCCAGATGTCTTTACCGATGCAATTTAGATGTGTCTCCATCCTGATCTTCCATATCCCATAGTTGGTTCCATCAAGATTAGGACTATCCTTCCTGAAATAATTAGTAGGCATTGGATCTCCTCAAGTTGTTAAACTTCTGCAAAAGAGTACTAAGCTCTGATACCAATTGTTAGGTCCCGAAGACAACTGAGAGGGGGGGGGGGGGGTGAATCAGTTGTCTAATGAGTTTAAACCAAAAACCAACTTAATGCTTAATACTGGTAAACCAGTTAAGCGTGTCAGTAGATAGTGTTAACAGTAAATTGCTATACCAGTAGAGATTCATGCATGAAACATAAACATAGATTCAACCACAACACATAACACCAATAATTGTACGTGGAAACCCTGTAAGGGGAAAAACCACGGTGGGAAACCTTACCCACAATCAGATGATACTAATGTAGATAGTAAGTGTACATAAATGGGGTCTGCACATGCAGAAAGGCCAACAACCTAAAGCTCACTGCTCAATCACAAAATGGGAGTCACACTGACTACAGTTGGATGGTTCAATCCAATAAGAATGTACTGCACAAAATAGAATCTTCATATGCTGGATTCAGTACCAGTGTAATGCTGATATGTTTCTACAAAACCCTAGCTTCACCTTCAAATAATGTCTTCATGTATACCTCTGCTTAATCTCATATATACCTTCACACAATTCTTTTTCGCATTCCACATTCGATCTTACAATTAAGATCTTATATTTATACCATAACCTAAGACCAATTTTAGAAGGTCGGCTCTAGAAGATATTACAATAAAAACATTTTACATACAATATAATATCTGATGTAATAACCGATTAAACATGTCGGCTTAATGCATTTCAACAATAATAAATCATCTTCATAGCATGCCATGCTGATCTAGAAAAGATAAATCTGTCGATGTAACCCTAGATAACCTTGGACCTATTTGCCGGTAAAAGCAAATATGCAAATATGAATATACCAATTATCAATTCTTCAAAACAAAGTGTCCATACGATGTCTTCGACATTATCAAGAGTCTTCCATATCATTCCAGGTACCAGTGAATATTATATCTTGCTGGTGAACCATATACCAGTAACTGTGCAATAGTTACTTGCTTGTCGGTGAATGTTGCTAGATCTCCGAAGTGCTAGTGTTTCAGTAGGTGTTGACATCAATGACAAAACCATACCAAAATACCAACAGTGTACTCCACTCAATCATTCACTATCTACACATACTATCACATTTTTTGATACACAAGTTACTTTGAAAAATAGGTATTTTCTTTGTAATTTTGGTATTTTTCTTTTCATGGATCTTAGTAAGTGAACCTTAGAAGGTCATTAGTCATGATTCTCTCTCTCTTTCTCTTATGATGTCTCTTTTATCTTGATGTAGAAGTAGTAAGATCCTAAATTGAATTGGGGGCTTGGTATGTCTTGCCTCTTTTATATATTGATGAAACTTTTAATACAAATCTTTGTACTTTATTGTGAGTATGCTTAGTCTCATATTCCTGTTGAAGTGGGGGCTAAATTTCGCATCCAAAATTTACTCCCTTACAATTTTCTCCTTATTAGGCCCTCACCTTAGTGTTCATCTCTTGAGGTATGATCAAAGCCTTGATTCTACCCACACCATGAAAATAACTTATATTTTCGAGAATGCACACTTTTTGACCCTACTTATATTTTCGAGAATGCACACTTTTTGACCCTATTTGTTTTGTCCCTAATTGGTTAGGGACTAGATTTCCCACAACCTAGTCCTCCCAATTAGGACCCATTTTGGGGCCTCGCAAGGGTCATGTAGTTTGAGCAATAATTTTTATCTTGTGTTGGCTCATGCCAGAAAATAAAGTTGTTTATAGACAAGAAAGTATACAAGGAGGTCTACCCCTCTCATTTTGATAGTCCACACACATAAAATCAATTTGACATCAAGTAACCAATCATTTGAATTAAAGTGAGCAAGGAATTAGCATGTTTTCAAGCATTGGAGTTTATATTCATCTTCAATGTTTATGAGCCCTACATGAAACCCAAATTCCTTATGTAGATAAACAAAACTCCATAAAAAGTTATATCATTAGTAATTCAGACACTATTCAACTTTTCCCTCAAAATAAGATCACTTTCATTACAAAAATTCATCTATATTTTGTTTCTAATCATGGTTAATTCAAAAAATGGAGTTTGACCTAATGCAAACCCCTATTCATACCCTTTTCCCCTTCTCTACTATGTGTAGGAATAGGTAAGGATATACGAGTTTTAGGATTGACATTATTCATAGAGATGAATGACATTCCATTTGGATGGAAAAATGCTCAAAGGACTAGAGTGACGGGAATACCTAACTTGACATTTTAGGATGACCTTTTGGGTGTAGATCCAACATCCTCATATTGTTCAGATCTATGTTTGTGGCTCTGTTTGTTGAATGTAGCTCACTTTTTGCACATAATTACTTCAATTCCAGTATATTTACCCTAATTTCAGCATTTTCACAATTCAAGTTAAAGAGTATACTATCAACCCCAGGGTGAATCTAATAAGAATTCGCATTAATATACTTTCTAATTTGTGGCTAGATCTATTAGGTTCACACCTCTTCTAATGTAGTGGTCCCTAAGAAAAATTAGTGGTCTTCATACATCTAATTTGGTGGAAACCCTAATTTTTTACCATTATAATTTTATGGTTTAAGTATTTTAATTTATTTAACTTTTAGTATATGGTAATTCAGCCCCCTAAGCATTTGGAAAAAATTTGTCTCAATCTCTCATTGTAATATATGAAAATGGAATTTGGTAGTAATAGACCTAACTCCAATTTCACTCATACACTGGAATATGAAAGCACCTAAAGGAGTAATTCACATTAACTAACTTTAGGTTTTCTATTTCTTTGTTTATATGAAATGGAATGTGCAACATTGTTGCCAATATGAAGGAATTGATTATGTGTTTCATTGATGTTTTATCATTGATGTCAACACTAGCTGTTATGGTTGTTTACCGGCTCACGGTAGAAGGATTGGATTGGGAAGATTATCAATTGATTGTCACCGGTATGATCTGAATGATGGAATAAGTTTGTATGAATGATTTATATGCTTCTGAATTATGTTTCAGTCAGCTGGTATTGACTTGATGATTAGATGCTATCTTATGTTCTTGTAAGCCTGCTTCGTAGGTCCGATGAGGGTTTCACCGGCAAAACTTTATTGAAGATCTTTGATGTAATGCATAAGTGTTGTTGGTGCAACTTCTAGAAGGGATTCAAGATGCTAATGGTGATTTAGTTCATGCCTTGACTGATTAGTTTCATTTATTTTGCGTGTGTGGATCTAATTTAGGTTCGTTGCTATCTAGGTTATGGACCAGTTTCATGAAACATGTTGGTGGATCCTTTTGATGTGCTTCCTAGATATTTTATTGATTGGATGATGTTTGTTTGGCTTTAGGCCGACATGTCTTATGATTTTATTTCTAGGTTATGTAATGGATCTATTGAATTATCATTTGGGTGGCCGACCTAATTGGTTAGGTCTCAGGTTGGTATAAAAGTGATGTAAGATCTCATTGTAGATCATATGTATAGGCAAGGAGCAAATAATGTAATAATTATTTTGTGCAGAGGACTTTATTGATCATAGGTGATCGAGTTGGGTTTATATAAGAGGTTTTAGACCTCTGGTATTGAGCTTAATCGGAACTGTAATTTGGCATATTTGATGCTATCATAGGCAGTTCTTCTTTCTAGATTGTTGTCAAAATATTTTGAGGTTGTTAACCCCTCTGTAGTTAGTGAGACTCCATTGTGATGAGCAGTGCGCTCTAGGCAATGTGCCTTCCTGCATGTGCAAGCCCCTTATTGTAATATTTATTTATCTGATCAGTGGATAGATAATGTGGGTCTCCAATCCCACCATGTTTTTTCCTCCTTGAGGTTTTCCACATATAAATCTATGGTGTTATGGTGTTCATCTTAGTGGCTGCACTATTGCTTATTATTATATGCTTTTATGTTTAACGGTTGTTGAGTTGTTGTATTAATAAGGTTAAATTTCCCCATTCCGTTAGAACACTGATTCACCCCCTGCTCTTAGTGTTCTTGGATTCTAATAATTGGTATCAGAGCCTAGTCCTCTTTTTGCAAAAGCCTAACCGCTTGAAGAAGATCCTAAAATTGGAATCTATAGAGATGTGTTTGAGGCAACAACTTGAAGTTGCTCTTGAAGATTTTGAAGCTGAAAAATTTAAGAACATAAAGTTGGAAGATGAACTTAGATCTGCAAAAGAATTCATTATCACTCTACAAGAAAATGCTATCTAAAGCTCAAGCTAAAAGGAAGGAAATTATGCAAAATCGGGATAATAAAGAGAAGGATTCCCTTAAGGAACAATGTCATAAGCTGATTTAGGAGAATGGTGTGGGCAAGTGCAAGGTAATGAGTCACAAATTCGCGGAAGTCCACGCATTGGAAAACGCGCTCTTATAAACGGGGGCCCATTTATGCTTCGGGCTCCCGAGCCGAAAGGTAACAGGGGTCCAAAGCAAAAAAAATGGGCCCTCGTTTTGTTCTAAAATGGGGGCCCGCTTTTAAACAAAACGGGGGCCCGTTTTTTAGAAACGGGGGCCCATTTTTAAAAACGAGGGCCCGTTTTGTTTAAAAGCGGGCCCCCCGTTTCTAAATGGCATTTTTCCGTTTTTTCCACAAGCCGCCCTTGTTTGAAAACGGGGGCCCGTTTTGTGAAAGTTGATTCCACAACCCGCCACTTGGCTCGGGATTAGGCCTGGGATAGGCCTGGGATGGCCACACTTGAGACATGGACCGGCAAATTCAAATCCCCATGAATGAAAGCACAAATATGAACTTCAGAAATAGTTTACGTGCCTCTAATCAGAGAATTTTTATACGAAATTAAAACCCATTTCAGATTATACTATCTAGATTCTAAATATGTAAATTTATTTAAAAATTGATTATTTTAACTATTTTTCATTTAATTTATACTAAATTGGGTCCATAAATTTGAAATATTAACTAATTTTGTTAATTTAATAACTTTTTTATTTTAAAGAATTTTGGAAAAAAAATTATATGTCATCAATCTACACAAAATTCTTTTGTATTTAAAAAAAAAAAAAATCAAAAAATGTTAAGTTTACATCAAATTATGTGGGTCGTACACATCAAATTTTTAAAAAGATAATTACGGCCATTAAAAAATTAATTTTAAAAAAAATATTAGAAAAAAAAATACAGAAAAATATGCTCATCAATCTTCAGTGTGTTACAAACCATTTCCCAAAACGGTTTGAGAAAATAATTTTAATTGTGTCAAAAAGTGTGGGTCGTACACATGCATGGTATGGTCTTGAAACAGACATTTTTAAAACATAGTTTTCAGAACTCCATTCAAAAAGTTATTTTTTATTATGTGGGTATTAAAATAAATTATATATTTGGAAAGTACACTCAGAGGGCTATCTTTTATATTAATGACTTTTTCCAAGATTCAATCTCTAAGTGTTTCAAAATTTAAGCTCAAATGAGACAAAATCTGAAAATCAGGGAAAACACTTCCACTTTTTGGCCAAAAAGTGGACTCATCTTCTTGCACTGACCCGTGTGATGAAGAATGAAATGCAAGCCCTAATTATGAGGATGTGAAAGGAGATTGAAGATCAGAAGAAGAATGAAGAAAATCTTGTTATATCTCTGAAAGACAGATCTAAGGAATGCATTAGGTTGGCACATGGGAATGATATGTTGAAAATTGAATTGGTGCAATCACATAACAATGAGCAAGAGTTGGAAAGAATGATAATAATCCTAAGAGGAGATCTAGATGCTGCAAATAAAAACAAAGATAGGTTCAAGGTTAGTTCTGCTAAACTTGATGAGCTAATAAAGGATCAAAGGCGCAAGGGATAGACTAAAGGACTTGGATTTGAACAAGGCCATTGATCCAGTACTGCAAATGAAGATAAGACACCCGATATGCAGAATGATCAGAAGGTCAATCGGGATAAGAGCTCACTGGTGAGGCAACCCAATGCACATAAAATCAATGGTATATGTTTTGTCTGCAATAAATTTGGTCATATGGCAAGACATTGTAGAAATAGAGAAAATTAGAATAACAATGCAGTTCCTGGTAAATGTTCAAATTGTAAAAGGTACGGTCATAAGGCAGAAGATTGTAGAATGAATGTGAAATGTCATGCATGTGGAAATTTTGGACATATGGCTAATCAATGCAGGTCAAGGAATGGTCTAGTTTACAGTAAGGTAATTCAGAAGAATACTATCACTTGTTATGCATGCAACAAGGTAGGATATATTGCTAAATTTTGCAGAAGCAAGAACCTACCAACAGGAAGTGATAAATCTGATGTAAAAGGAAAGAATAAGTTTGATGACATTCAAAAGGAGCATGAGAACAAGTGGGTTATGAAGTCTGAGGCTCAACCAGTAGAATCAATTGCCTCAGATGTTCATTTGGCTAAAGGATATACCCCGGTTACTCAACCGACAAAGAAGATTGTTCTTGCACTAACAGGAAACTCATCCGGTAAGTAAGGCATTTGCCTTAAGGGGAGGCAAATTGATGATAGATCTTGCATTGCTCTTGGTAGTGGTCTAAAAGCCCATTTTAGATCTTTGGAGAAGTTAGTTTGAAGGTTAAACGATGAAGATTTGTTGAATCTTGAATCTGGTTTGGTTTATCAGTAAGTCACTTTATGAGTTATGATTTGGTCATACATCTACAGTTAATTATTTCAAAATCCTCAACATTGAATTGGACGTTTGATCCTAAATATGATGAAGGGATATTTCTTGGTTATTCTAAGAGTAAAGTATATAGATGTAATAAAAAAATATTGCAGATAATTGTGGAGAGAACTAATATGAAAGTGGATGAACAGCACAAAGACCAAGCTAAATCTTATGACAGAGAACCAGCAATGGAGATGATCATAACTGAACCAATAGCACCTGTACCAGAAAAAAATGTTAAAGCAGTTACCCCGACATCATCAAAAAATCCAACTGTAACTGAAGATCAGAGCAGAGAAATAGAGAGTTAGAAGACTCCTAGGTATGTAAGGTTGAATCATTTAGAAGACCATATAATTGGACAAGAAGATGGTTGGCAGCTGATGAGGTCTGTTTAATTTCTCAAGTTGAACTGGCATCAATAATTGAAGCTTGTAAAGATAAATGTTGGATGTAAACTATGGAAGAAAAAATAGATCAAATAGAAAAGGACAATACATGGACTTGGATTTTTTTGGGACTAGGATTGATTGGTCTGCAAAGGATATTATCAGAAGGAAGGAATTGATTATGAGATGCTATCTTATGTTCTAGTAATCCCGCTTTGTAGGATTTTTAGATATTTTAAAGTTTTTTTGGTATGGTTTTTGGTTTATGAGGACTTTACACTATGAGAATATATAGGTGTCGATTGGGTAGGTGATGTTGATAATCAGATAGGCTCATCTAGTGGAGCATTATTTCTTGGGAAGGAGTTGGTTTCATGGATTAGCAAGAAGCAGTTATGTATTTCTTTATCTACTGCAAAAGCTGAGTATGTTGCTACTAATTGCACTCAAGTTCTATGGATGAAGCAAATGTTGGAGGATATATAAGTGAGTTGTAATGTACCGGTAGTTATTCACTATGATAACTCTATAGCTATTGACATATCAAAGAATCTGGTATTTCACTTCAAGATTAAGCACATTTCTATCAAGTATAATTTTTGGATGGAGAAGGAAGTGAAGTTATATTGGTCCAAGGAATCATTTGAGCATTTGAGAGACAAATTGGGAGTTTATGCCCCTCCGGTAGAGACTTGAGTGATGTTGATTGGCATCAGTCCAGTATGCATTTACATTAGTTCTATTCATTCTTGATTGATGAGTTGGTGCTACTACTCAGGGGGAGTAGTCAGCTATGTGGTTCAGAGGCTCTATGTTTTTCTTTGGTATTTATGTCATATTTCTGGTATTGATGTTAAAGGGGGAGAGATATATATGTGAATAATAGATCTTAACAAGATATCAGTCTAAGGGGAAGATTGTTGGCACAAGGAGGAGAAACATAATTTCAGATTAGTTGTATCCCATAAGGAGAGTTTGGCTTAGGTCTATGCATGGTTAATTGGTACAGAGATGTTTGGTTCAAAGCTTCATTGCTATATCATTTAATGGGAGATTGTTGGTTGTCCTCCATAGGGGAGATCCTTTTTGGCGTTTCTTGGCACTTGGATGTTTTTCACATCTAGTGTTGCCATCAATTCCAAAGGGGGAGATTGTTGGCAATATGAAGGAATTAATTATATGTTTTGTCATTGATGTCAACACTAGTTGTTATGGTTGTTTACTGACTTCTAGTAGAAGTATTGGATTGGGAAGATTATCAGTTGATTGTCACCGATATGATCAAAATGATGGAATAAGTTTGTATGAATGGTTCATATTCTTCTGAACTATGTTTTAGTCAAGAGGTATTGACTTGATGATCAGATGCTATCTTATGTTCTAGTAAGCCTACTTTGTAGGTTCAGTAAGGGTTTCACCGACAGAACTTTATTGAATATCTTTGATGTAATGCATAAGTGGTGTTGGTGCAGCTTTGAGAAGGGATTTGAGATGCAGATGGTGATTGTGTTCATGCCTCAATTGATTGGTGTCATTGATTTGGTGTGTGTGGATCTAATTTAGGTCTGGTGATATCTAGGTTATGGACTAGTTTTATGAAATGTGTTGGTGGATCCTTTTGATTTCTGGGAAGTTTTATTGATTGGATGATGTTTATTTGTCCTTAGGCGGACATGTCTTATGATTTTATTTCTATATTATGTAATGGATATATTGAATTATCATTTGGGTGGCCGACCTAATTGGTTAGGTCCTTGGTTGGTATAAAAGTGATGTAAGATTTCATTGTAGATAATATGTATAAGCAAGGAGCGAATAATGTAATAATCATTTTTTGCAGAGGATTTGGTTGATCATAGGTGATCAAGTGAGGTTTATGTAAGAGGTTTAAGACCTTCGGTATTCAGCTTAATAGGAACTATAATCTGGCATGTTTGATGCTATCACAGACATTTCTTCTTTCTGGATTGTTGTCCAAATATTTTGAGGTGGTTAACCTCTCTATAGTTAGTGAGAATCCATTATAATGAGTAGTGCGCTCTAGGCAGTGTGTCTTCCTGCATGTGCAGGCCCCTTATTGTAATATTTATTCATCTAGTCAGTGGATAGATATTGTGGGTCTCCAATCCCACCGTGGTTTTTCCTCCTTGAGGTTTTCCATGTATAAATCTATGATGTTATGGTGTTCATCTTTGTGGTTGCACTAATTCCTATTGTTATATGCTTTTATGTTTACTGATTGTTGAGTTGTTGTATTAATAAGGTTAAATTTCTCCATTCTGGTAGAACACTGATTCACCCCCCCCTCCTCTCAGTGTTCTTGGATTCCAACAATATGGGACAATGTGAAACTATGCAAAGAAGATGAATGCAAGTGACTAAAATAGTAAGATAGTAGACTAATAAATTAAGAGAACTGAGAAAACAAATACATATTTCAGAATTGAATTTTGTTGTGTACCTATGACCATAATCTTAGTTCAAATTGGCAAGACCAAGGTGCTTGGTACCCTGGCCTCAAAGATAGGGTTGAGTTTTAAATTAGGATGATGAAATCTGAGACTTCTTGAGAGATTCCTGCCAAATCTAAGGTTGACTAAGGAGTACCAGGTGTTGAGCACCCTAGTTCTGAAGAACTATGGCCTTGGGCGCCCTGTTTCAAGCACTTTTTGCTAAAATTTGGTTGGATGCTTTGTCTCTAAGTCTTGAAGCTATTGTGATCTTCCTAGCTCCAAAGGATACCTATAGCTACATACAAGATGGAAAGAAATGGGGTTGTGTATAGGGTTTTCCATAGGTAAAACTTGTGTTTCCAATTAACCCTAATTGAAATAGAAATTTAACTTAAACTAATTTGGAAAATCTTGTCTTTTGAGGGCAAGACTGAAATGCTTGAGTGCAAGTAATTATACCTTTAATAGGTGATCCAATGTTCTTAAGATAATTACTTCATGTGTTGATGTAATAACATGATAAATCAAATAAAATTCATCATCAAATGATTGAAACATAATAGTTTGTTTCTCTTTGACTTATATTTTCTCTTGTGGAATAATAATTGCCCTTAAATTGATGATAATGCTTGCATATGATTAGATTAATAAAATGAATTGAGAGGGATGCCTTATATAGGGATTTCATAATTAAAATCAACTTTATATTGACATAGAATTGATATATTTTCACATTGAGGTATATTTTAATAGAATAAGGTCGCCCAATTAAGCTCTCGAAATTCGGGGAAAAATGTTTGAGACTAGGTAGTATACTACTTGGTCTGACCAACTTTTATTTTATTTTCTAGGAATGTCAGCTATCATGATTCTAATGGTAAATCAACCACAGTGGCTCAAATTAAAATGTGTAGATATGCAAAATATACTTTGAGAATTGAAGTTAGGGTAACATTAGGATTAAAGTTGGGATAAAATTAATAAAGGACACACCTAGATATAATTATCCAAATAAGAGTGTGATGATGTAATATACTAGATAAGACCCATAATATTAATTTAAATAAGTAAAGGTCTTATAATGCATAAAAGAAAGAGAAATACTGAAATAGGTTCTAGGAGAGTGAAATTAGACACACTAATAAAGGTGTACAATTTATGACGCTACATTCACCAAGCATGTTTATAGTTTCTCAAGAATGATTGTCCAACATAGCCAAAGGATGAAGGATTATATTTATTTGTTTGAGTTTGACACTTCTTTCCATGAAGGTGATTTAAAAAATATCATGAATCAAATACTTTTAAATTACTTGATATCAAAAAATAGAGGAGATTGCAGATCAATTCTTGGAAAAATAGTTTTAGCCTGCAGAACATGGTATCAGCTGTGCTATTGAAAATTTGTACAGTAATTTCATTTTTTCTCAAGTTTCTTAGCCCTTATATTTTGATTCATATTTATTTTTTCAAGAGAATGATTTTTTTGCTATATATTCAGGCCTTTGTGCTATAGATTTTGTAAGGAGAGATGTTGATTTGGGTGAGGTAAGTGATACTTTGCTTGTTGATCAAAATAATCAAGAGGAGAAGGAGGTCTCACTGTGTAGGATATCAAATAGGTAGTGTATTAGTCAGTATAGAGTATCTTATTATAGTAGATTATTGTTAGAGCCACAAAACCTGAATTCATTCTTCCCAAGCCATGGATTATAATTCACGTGTGATTCACAAGCATATCACTCATGTAGATTCTTATCTGGTGCTCCCTACTTCTACTTTGGTGCAGATGGATTGTGTTCTTGGTTATTTACTTTATTTATGTGATTGTAGATCAGAATAATCAATAGAAGAAAGAAGTATTGATGTGGTGTACTTCAGCAGTTTGGTCTTATGGTATATCCATGGGTAGTTGAGTGGGATGTTCATCCTAATAAATAATTGGCACTTGAGTAAGCATGATTTCTCCCAAATCTTGTCTTAGAGTATCTTATTTTTGAGCTAAGATCTCCTTCTTCTTATGATCTATGATTGATATCAACTCATTGTTATAATATGAATCAGTGTCAATGTTATGAATTATGACCTATTCTTTCACTATTGGTGGATATTTTGTAGAAAAAGGGGCTTAGGAAGGAATGACTTCATGTGCTTGCCTTGGATCTTGAGAGATTCCTTCTCATGGAGTCATTCCCAATGAACACAAATCTGATGACATGAGCTTGCACTAGAAGATCATATTTTAAAATAGATTTGAAAAATGATTGAACCCACAAGTTAATTTTAGAATTATAAATTAGGGTTTGTGAATTTAACTTCAAAATTTATATAATTCGATTGAAAATTAAACCTATGAATAAAAGTTTAAATTTAAAAATCATAACAAATTATATCTAAGAACAAAAATCTAAAATTAAGGTACAAGAAGTCAGGTGAACACCAAAAATGTATTAGTTAAAGTTAAGGTCAAGGTTAAATTAAAATAAGAAAGCCACTAAATGGCCTAATTAACAAATAAATTAAGGAGGATATGAATTTGATAGATTCATCCTTGATAGACCAATATTTTGATTAGATTATAGGCTCCTTTGATAGGGCTCTATCCTCCTTAAATTGAATTGAATTGAAGTGTTGAAGATTAGGGCATGATAGTGAACTATTGAGGCAATTTGATACAAATTGTTAGCTACAAATTTTGTATGAAGCCACCAACTTTCATCTAAGTAAAAAAAGATGATTCATATCTATTCCAAGAAGTTTAGCTTGTTTTTTCAAGACCGGGTAGCATAAATTTTCCATGGTCCTCTCAATTTCTCATCATCGAATGTTAAACCTATTCATCTCTACAAATCTTATCCATACTTTCAAACATAGGTTTGTACCTATTGCCACACACACTAAAAAGGGGAAGCATATTGGGAATAGGATTTTTCATTAGGTCAAACCTTAATCAAACATGAAATTGAATTGAAAATATAAATGAAGTATTATAGTAAAGTACTTTTCTTTCGAGGGAAAAGCTGAAAATGAATGAATCACTAATGATATACTTTTAATGAAGTTTAATTTGTCTCCACAAAGAAATTAGGGTTTCATGTAGGTTGTCATAAAAAAACATGGAACATGAATGTCATCTCCAATGCTTGATAGAAGACTGATTGCTTTCTCACTTAAATTTGCTAGTGTAATTGTGATCTTAAGAAAGAAAATGTATTCTTTTTATCATGTTTGACTTTTGAAAAGATTCTTATTGCTAGCCTTAGATGATTATAAACATAGATTGTCCTTATTTCTTGTTGGTTAGGAAGATTAAGTTGTGGTAGAAGAATCGATAAGGAAGGGGGAGGAAGTCCTACATCTTCTATAGTGCATTGTGAAGTAGAATAAATTTCATTGAGATTTATTAAGTATTCCTTGAATGGTTGAAAGGAGGAATAGATGGATGAGGATTAGTTTTTGTAGGGAGATTATTATTCATATCATCCTTTTTTTTTTCTAGGTTGGGAAGAAGTAGTTTCATCCTTACTCAATTTTATGTTAGGAGATATATCATGAATAAAGTGTGTAAAATCATCTTATCTCAAAATATTGTTATGGCTAGGATAAGATCTTGGAGAACGTAGTCAATCTAGAATTATAGATGTGTTGAGATTAATGTGGTTACCTTTTCCTTCTTGTGCCAAAGTATATTTGTGAAAATATTATTCATTATTAATCATATGTTACATCTCAATGTGAGAGATCATTAATAGGAGTATTAACTTTTTCGTCATGAAAAAAAGATACTCTACAAGAGGTACATGTATGCTTCATCTTAATATTATCTATATGATTATGAAGGGAACCATTTTAAATATCTACTAAATTTTTTATGAAATAAAAACATTTCATTAACATACTTTGTTGATATCTCCCAAAAACTAGCTGGCTGAAATTAAATTTTATTTGTTAGTGTAAGAGTAAACTCGGCTAGGCTGGTAGGGATGGCATCATTAGGGACACTAAAGAAAATATGGTTTTGGCCTACATGGTTAACTTTGAAACCCATAATTCAAGTTACTAAAGTGGCAATGAACTTTTGCAAAACATATCGCTAAAAATAGGGGGATGCAGAGAATCATCATTGAAAGTGATTCAAAAAATATCATTGTGATGCTTCGTGGAGAATCTATGTCATGTTAGACAGTAAAAGATCTCATTAATAAATGTTACAATATCTTGTCTACTATTTTCCATGTCAAAGTCACCCACACCCTAAGAGAGTGGAATAAATATCCTAATAGGCTAGCCAATTTGGGTTCCTTCACTAATTCCCTTTAGACATAGGCCACCTTGCAAAAGCTACCGAGTGATGTTCATGCCACAATCTGGGAGGATATAATATATGTAATCATGTGTAAAGATCAAAGTATTTCCTAATCAATTGTAGTCCTTTCCATGATTTCTTATAATCATTTCATGAATGGGAGGTGGATTTTTATATTTAGAGAAAGGATTGCCTTTTCTAAAACCACTATTTTTTGTCCTTTTCCTAATTTGGTTTTGCATTACTCTTTCCTAGTCATTATCACTAGTTTTTATGTGAACTAGTTTACCATGGGAGGTGATCTTATATAGGCTAGATTGGATAACTATAATAAATTTAAGTAGAATGATGTTCTCTAAGTTTTTATTGAGAGGGGAATTATTTTTTCCTATGTTCAGGTTATGAAAAGATTTATCTCTTCTATTTTTGAATAGGTTTCTCATTCACGGGATGAAGAAAAAGTTAGCATTGGGATTAGATCTTTAATTCTCTCCATGGAGTCTATATTTTCTTCTACTATGCTCTTTGTTGAACACACAAACTTCCCTAAGAAACCTAAAGAGAATTAAAAAGATGATTTCAAGAGATTCTTGATGGTCAGAGAGAGAATTTAATGTCTATAAATTGACTTCAATAAGGAAGACCTTCTAGGTGAATGGATGGAGGTTGCATTGCTTCACATGAAATATGTCACCCTAGATGTTAAGTATAAGAGATTCCACTCCCAAATAATTCCTAAACTAAATAATTTTAGACATGGTGTTAAAATTAATTTCTCCTACTAGATATTTTCTTCTTTGTCTCAATTTAATTTTAAGGCTCTATAATTTTTGTTTGGCTATGTCCCTTTCTATTACGACCTTTATAAACCCTACCATTATCCTTCCTAATTCCACTCTTATTGTGGATATATCCAATATCCTTGAGACTAATTGCAAAGGTGCCTCTAGTTCTATGATGATCACCTCCTAGTCTAAAATTTTTACTAGCAAGGTTTACCCACAATGCTCTCCCAAAAAGAAGAAATTTGAACATTAAGCACAACCTTAGAAGGAAAATATTGATAAAAGCTGAGTAATTGAGGAATTCATCTAAGAGGATTTTTATCCCTCTTGTTCTATCGGCTCTGAATGGACCCCTCACAACCCTATTGTTACTACAAAGGTACCTAAATCCTCCACACCTTCTTTAGGTTCCCCTCAGACCTCCCTTATTTTTCCCCTTGTGATTGGGAGCTATTAGAGGTTGCTAAAAAAATCGATAAAATTTGTGGAGCCTATAATAGGTAGAATACTATCATTTGCTAGCTCCTTATCTAGATCCATATTGGTAAAATAAAGATTAATAGACTGGAGTTATTGGATGAGGCAAAAGTTATAACTTCTGACTGAGAAGTTGAGGATAAAGATGAAAAATTCAAGATTTCTAGTAATTACCTATCAAAGAGGCTTATGACATGGGATAATTTAGAAGAGGAAATAAAAGCCCTAATTCAAAAGGTTACCCTGGAATAGGATAGAAACAAAATTGCTAGGGTAATTACAAAAATATAGGACAACTAGGAAAATCTTAAAAGGAAAGTAGAAGAGATTGTGGTGCACAATAATGGAATGGTGCACAAGAACATTTCTTTATTGTAGGTTATCTAAGAAGAGACCAAGTGCAGACATGCAAAGAGGAAGCACTCTATGGAGATTGTGATGAGTGTTGCAAATAAGTCAATTGGGACTATTGTCAAGGAAAAAATGTTGTCCCCTACTAATTTTTTTGCCAAGGGTTTGATCAAAAGGTTGTCTTTCCATGAGAAGGTCAAAGAGCTTAGCTAGGTTTGGCAAGCTATAAAAGCCCCCACACTGTAGACCATTAGTTTGTGTTTTCTATGGGTGGTGTGGGTGTTTCGGTGTCGATCAAAGAGATGTCTTTCTATGAGAAGGTCAAAGGGATAATTACACATTGAGGAAGACAAGAGTAGACAAAATTTGTGAGAGGAGGATGCTTGTTTCAACTAACCATTGGAAAAGGAGAAAGAAGAACCCATTGGAGGTGATTGTTGTAGTGATGGACTTTTCTAAATATTGTTATAAATCTAAAAGGATGGTTATATCATCCAACTCTATTTTTTGAGACCAAGCTCACCAAATTTTCCTACCTTGGGTGTTTGATACAAGGACATCTAGGGGTGTAGGGAAATATTGAATCATCAAAAAGGTATTTTTATTTTAAATTATTTTTTAAATTAGGTTAATAAAGATAAATGCAACCATCTATGGGCCACCAAGTACCCTTGAATGTATCCAAGGGGGCATAGTCGTTCAAAACATTCAATATTTGTGGCATGTGTAAAGGAATTTGTAATTTTTGAGAATGCACACATTGTATCATTTATAATTATAAAATCATAAAAGCGCCATTTTGGACATGATAATAATGAAGGGGGGAGAGTCACACACTCATATGTATTGAATGATTACATAAAAATTGGAAAAGATGCCTTTTCAACACAATCATGGGAAAATTAAAAAGAAAGCTATTTAGGTAGTCTCCTAGGGAAGTTGAAAGTTAATCTATTGGTTGTGTTTTATTTATTGCAAGAGACATAGGAGAAATATAAATAGGGCCTTGGAATAGAGGTTTAAGAAGCTAGAGTTTAGTGGATCATTGAGAGTTGCTTCAAAGTCAAGTGGATCATTGAGTGTTGATCCAAATTTGAGTGTATCATATAGAGTGGTGTGGATCATTCAAAATGAAGTGATAATTTTAAGCTGAGAAGAATTCTCCTTCATTTGAAAGTTGAGTTGTACTTTCTTTTTTTCAAAATTCATAATGCCCATAAGGATAAGCATTTTAATGTCTAAATATTTGTGTTTTATAATATTGAAGTAATAGAAGGTTAATTATTTCTATTCTTGCAATTTTTTATGCAATTTTAGTTTTTTTTTTGTTAAACATAATGTTATTAGGGCTCATACCCTTATAACATTTGTATATTGTTATAATCTATAAAAATTACCTATCACATTCTTTATTAAGCTTATTCCATTTTAAAGAATTATAATCTAATAATTATTATATTGTTAATTATTTATGAATGGGGGTTATTGAAAAGTTATGGCTAGTGAAGCCAATATTCCCCCAATATTTAGGTTCTTTCTCATTTGAATCGTGAGTGAATTCAAATATTTTATACTGAGTTATATGATTATGCACTAATTGTATTAAGGGTCATATGGAAGTAAGGATAAGTATTCCCAAGTTTAATCTATTTATGGTAGACTATGTTTTGTAAGTGTTTTAATAAAATGATGCTTTATGCAGTGTTGTACTTGAAAAGGTTTTCCCATATATAGCTTGCCTAATGTGTACGTTTATCCATGTATTATTCTCATTTCATTTATAATTTATTCTATTTTATATTTTGTCTTTAAGAACTTCTAATATTACCCGATATTATAACAATGAATAATCAATAACATTTCTAATCATCACCATCTAAAGCTTAATTTTGAATGCATAATCTATTTATCCATAGATAGCTTCAAATCTTAAAAAATATGAATATCTTTACTTTTTAAATTGAAAGGAAGTAATGTATGCAACATAAACTAATCTTAGAGAAAAGTAATGTGTGTATGTTAGTTCTTTACTATTACATATATGAGAAACTTATATAAAACATAAATAAAATTATACTTCTCTCCCTTTGAAATATTTAAATTAAGTAATATTTTTTTAAATAATGCCTCCTGTGTCTTTGATATTATTTTTCAAAGTTCATTCTCTATTGTTGAAATATTTTTACATCTTTTGTTCATTGAACTTCTTTTCTTTTTCTATCAAATATGAACACATTGTCTTATTTTTGTTATCTCTATTATTATCTAATTTTTTAAAATTGAAATATGAGAGTATAATCTACTAATTTAAAATATAAAATTAAGGTAACTTCTCTTTTGAAAAATAAAAAAAATACAGTTTCCTTCAAACAAGGATTTTTTAGTGACTAAATGCTTTTTATTTCAAGATTTAATAAACAAAATTTACTTTATAATATTTCTTCATTTTGAAATATGACCCCTTGATTCTAAAGTTCATTGTTGGACCATTTGTGTTCTCTTACCTTATTTTGAAAATAAATATTTTTTTAACATAAGAGTTTGATGATCAAATAAAATATTGAAATTCACAAGTTTATAGATCCCAAAGTAAAAATTTCAAAAGTATAAATTGTAATATCTTATTTAATTATGATATTATTTTCTTCTTTTAGTGATCATATATTTTTTAATCAAATATAACGGTTTATGTTGATACTTGTAGGAAATAAAAGCTAAAACCCTAAAAGTAATGCATGCACTCCATATGATTATCCTAGTATCCACAAGAAAAAAACTCTAACTATAACATCAAATTTTTGCATTATGACATAAATTATCCCATATTATCATTAAAATATGAATAATAAATAAAATATAAAAAATTATGCATGCACTAAATATTATTGCTAATAGTGTTTTTTTAAGGAATTTAAAAAGTTATCTTATTTCTACTAATGTTCAAATGTTATGGAACAAATTTCACTCATTAAAAATAATATAAATTATAAAAAAATGAGTTATTAAGAAATGCTTAAAAAATGAGGTATATCATTGTTTAAAATTTGAAAATATTTAAAATCGAGAGAAAAAATCTCAAAAACCACTATTTACATAATTTTGAAACTTTATTAGTTTATTTTATAATAAAAAATAAAAAATAGTTTAAAATGTTGATTTTAATGTCCTACCTAAGTCAAAAATTAGGACTCATTATTGTGAGATTACCTAAACAAACTGAAAGAAATAAAATACATCATCTTTCATAAAAACAAGTGAATCATACAATAGAATTTATTTTAAGACTAAGTATATATAGTATTATTTATAAGGACATATAACAAGCTTATATAACTTGAGTATGGCTTCTATATTTTGTTGAAACATCTAGAATATATCTCATCTCTAACATCTCTTTTCACCTTGAGTGAACATAAATATCAATTAAACTGACATATTTAAAAAAGATCTTCCTATTTGAAAAAATCTAAAAAATACCATGATTAAAAATCACATGAATCATATCAATTTCCAAAAAAGTAAATATCATTTTGATAATATTTTAACAAATATTTTCACTTATTGCTACCTTGGTTTTATGCTCCTTTGTATTTCATTTTTTTTATTATTGGTTTTATGCAGCAAATTTTTTGTTTCAAAATTAAAAACCAATTACTGTAACACTATTCTTAAAAATATAACTATCAGCAAAATTCACTAAACCAACGAGCCATGTTCGCTGACATACATACAGAAATCTCTTGTAAGTCCTGCAAGTGAATGTCACAGGTTAATGATCCGTGCAAATAACAGTGCTTATGTAATATCCACGCAAAACCACGCGCAGCATGGCCTTCCACCCCTAAGAATGTGACATACCTTTTGTTCAATGAATGACACCTAGGCAAATCGATAAAAAGTAATATTGAGAGGCCACACTGATGGGAAAGCAATCCCAAATAGGCATATGTCATGTCTTTGTTTGTATTTGAATATAAGATATCTGTAGCCAGTTTAAAAATAATCTGAAAGTGGATAATCTGAGTAAGCTGTCTGAGAAAACGAGGCTTTAAAAAATTGTAAATTTTTTAGTCAAGATGTATGAAAGGAGACCTGACATGAAGAAAAATTTCAATTAATGTTATTTTTAGAACTTCTGATCTTTTAGACTGGTTGATCTTATGGATGTCAATTAAATCCCTTCATTCATTAAAAAAAACTATAATGAATTATTATCTGGCATGGTTGGCATTGGCAAATTTATTATCTGGCATGGTTGGCATTGGCAAAGAAAATTTAGGAATATTCATTCCTTGTTTTGGCAGACTGCAAGAAAAGGTAACATTCCATTTGAGGCAGATGTGGAAGCATAATTGTCCCTCAACTTAACGATCAAAGTTCAGATGAAGACATGTTCCTCATTCACGCGGTTTCATAATTCACACTCCATTTTACCATTGTTTCCACCAATCGCCATAACCCTGACTATGACGCCTGCCTTGAAATTTGGGGCAATGCTGTTAATATCAGAGCGTGACATGGCAAAGCTGAACAAGAGTCCCAAAAGGTCGCCACCACCAATCTGTTTATATTTACATTTTTCCATTTTTTTGTGCTTTACAGATGAGCTGAATATGAGCAAATAGGGTATTTGGTAGCGACTCCCATGCTGGACAACACAGAAAGTGAATGACTCCCATGTGAACACTGACAACATCCATACCATGCAACTCCGATTTGAACACTGACACTCATACAATTTTAATAAAATCAGATTGCATTTATGTTTTTTCCCACTTAAATCAACTCCCCTTTTTTCATTTTACCCCTCTCCCTCATAGATTTTTGATTTTTTTTAATTGAAAACAGCAGAGAAGTAATACTTCTAGTAACAGAGTCCTCCCCTATAAAACGCCACACTCCACAGCCTTATTTTATTGGTCAAACTTTTAAAAAGACCTGGGAAACAAAAAGATACCGTTCTCTCAATAATGTTTTTATTTGTTACTGCTCGTAATAACAAATTGAGCAGTCCGGCGGGGACTGAACTTTGGCCGTGTGAGGGATTTGCAGGCGCCTAGGGTTTGAGGGATGGGGTGAAGAAGAAATTGAAGAGAAAAATAGGCTTCCGAGCTTGTTGCCTTCATCTTATATGAAAATTGACTTCCGTAACAGGCTCACAATTCGATTCCATTCGATTCCTGAGGTTATAGGTGATTTTCTACCTTGTAATGCCTTTTTCTAGCTTGTGATCTAGGCAAATCACCTATTGCCTTTGGAATCGAACCGTGGAGCCTGTTAAGGAAATTAGATTTGAGAAAGACTCTAAGCCAATTTGAGTCAACTCCCCTAGCATGTTGTCTTTCAGCTCATAGTATTCCATATCGCTTGTAATTACAAAAGAGTCTCAGTGGTGGTCTTTCAGTTATTTCTTGTAATAACAGCATCAATAGCCATCGCTGTTACTTATGATCCAGGTATGTATATACATATATGCTTATCGACTGCTTTGTTTATGTTAATGTAAAATTTAACTTTTTGTATGTGTGGATTGTTGAGTTTAGGGAATATTGGCTTTATTCGTGAAGCTGACATATTATGTGTTAGAATCAATGAAGAACTGTTATGAATGTCCAGTTAAGTTTAAATATAATGTTACATGTGAGAGACCAAGGAAGTTCTATGTTGTGGTAATAATTAGATTTGGTCAATAATTTTGTAGTTTACCAGAATAAAGTCATTGTAGTGATTTTTTATTTTTATTTTTATTTTTAATGTTTTAGAAATTATAAAAATCATACTGTAATACATTCTCACTTTAAATGCAACCTTTGTCTATAGTTACTATTATATAACTATAAACTAGAGTTCTATTTAACTTATGATTGTTATTTTATTTTTGGCTTAATATAATTTTTTATTAATTTTATTTTTAATAAATATAAATTGTTATTCACTGTAAAGCTGATGTGAACATTTAAGATTTCTCATTATTAAATTACCTTAAAGACTTTCTTATTTGTCTTTATTAATTAACAATTAGTTACTTTTAAGATTATATATTTAAGAATTTTTAATATTACAATATTTCACTTAATTGAATAATTATATTTTAGTGACTTTGTTTCAATGTGATCAAGTGTACTGTTAGCAAAGCTAAATTTACCTGTGATACTGCTAAAATGGGGCTTACCACCTTTGTGAATATAATGGGCATTAACAACAATTAACACCTACAATAAATATTTAATCAAAAGGCCAAATGGGGGCTTTGATAGCTTTGTGTGATACCTTGTTTCCTTCTCTACATCACCATGCAATTTCAAAGAGGGGGATGCAATTAAATCTTTCTATAGCACGTTGGATTGCCAAAATAGTATACCCCTACATGTATACTTATTTCTATATTTTTAAGTGTTTTTAAAAATCAATTACATAATATTTAATTTTAATGAGACCCTAGGACAATTAAAAGTCTTCTCAATAGATACTATGTTTCTTCAAGTCAACAAATCAATTGGAATAAATTTGAGGTCTTCTTCCTTACCACTCAACCTAGCCTTCAAAGAGATTTAGCTACAATCTTAAAACTTAAAATGGCCAATTTTCCTAGGAAATTTTTAGGAACACCATTTTTTATGGTATTAACAAAAAAGTATACTAGGAAAACTTAATAAATAGGTATGCAGACAAGATGGGATCATGGAAAGGGAAATGGTTGTCTTTTATTGCTAAATTATTAATGATTGAATCAGTTTTATCAGTGTTGTTTGTTTATACCATATCATGTTTAAAAATTCCTAAAGCAACTGAGGAAGAATCAATCAAAATTATGAGAAGATTTTTTTGGAATGGTACTAAGGATCAAAACAAAGTTTTTCTTATTGCTTGGGAAAAAAATATGTGCACCAAAGGCAGCTAGTGGGACATGGATTGCATAGTTAATGCTAATGAATCTAGCAATGGGAGTAATTTAACTAGTATGACAATTATATAATTATGGGAATTATAAATGGTTGAAACTATTGAGAAGAAAATATCTAGATAGTGATGATCCTATTAGTATTTTGAAAATAAAGTACCCCCAAGGGGATTGGCTATATGGAATTACATTTTGGAATGCAATGAAATAATATCAAGGCACGTAACATGGAAAATTTATGGTAGTAGTGCGTCCTTCTAGTCTAATCCATGGGATAACTATAAGACACTAGAGAACTACCCAAAATTTGGAGGAAATTAAAAGAGAAACTTCTAGGACTTCGGTGTCCAAAGTGAAACATTATGGGACAAAAATTGGGATGGATGAAATTAGTATTTGGCAATGGAAATCATTGCATGATATAGAGGCTCCAAGAATATAGAAATATTTATTTAAGGATCTCCTAAAAGAGATGTGTGGTGTCTTCCAATGAACTAGACAGGATTCAATGGTGCGGTTCTAAAACAGGTTCTTATAAATTTAAATTAAAATGTTAAATCAAAGAAGCAACCATAGCTAAAGAAGAGTGGCCATGTAAATTATTATGGAACAAACAATGCCTTCCAAAAGTAGGGGTTTTTGCTTGGCTAGCCATTCAAGGAAAGGTTCTTACCCATGATCGATTGGAAAAAGTGGGGATCCATGGAGCAAGTAGACATGTTTAATGTAAAATGTAGAATGAAACTATAAAACCATATCCTTTTAGAATGCGAGCCTATGCAACAAAATGTTGGGACTATTTTCTAGGAAAGTTAGATTTTCAATGACCCAAACCACAACACTTATTAGACTGGTTGAAAACATGGAATGTCTTGAGAGAGAAAAGTATGCTTGCCAACCTCTGGAAAATAATACCCTCAATAGTCATTCGGGAAGTTTAGAAAGAAAAGAATCATATAATCTTTCAAGATAAAGAAATGCTAGAGAAAACTCTTATACAAAAGATTGAAGATCAAGTAGTGGATTTGGTCAATATATCAACAAGAAATCAAGGTTTAAAGCAAAATTCTTTCACCCTATAGCATGATCAAATGAACAAAAAATTTAAAGTTTTAATTATTCCCAAAATTTATTGTGGAAGTAAAAATTAGGATTTAATAATAACCAGAGACAAAGTCAAATAAACTCTCCCTTAGGTGGGATGGATAAAAGTTTTATTTTGATGGAGCAACAAGAGGCAATCCAAGTGAAGGGGGTATGTGTTGTGTTGCTAGGGATGAATAGGGGACAATGATTGCAAAATAATTAGAATCTTTAGGAGAAAATACAAATAATATATCAAAAATTAGAGTTGCATTGCTTGGGTTATAGCTTGGTTTTAGATTAGGATCAAAGAAGATACACCTAGAAGGAGAGACTCAAATTGTAATTAATGCTATTAAAAAAAAAACAACTCACCTAATTGGTTAATGGTGAGATGACTAAATTCAATCCAAGAATTAATTATAAAACTAGATTTAATAATTAGTGAAATTTATAGAGAAGAGAATGTTGAGGTGGATAGACTTGCAAAAAAAGTAGTTAGAAATTAATAAATAAAAGAGAGGTTGAAGAATTAAATGCCAAGATTAGGGTATATGAATAGCACAAATTTCAAATTGTTTGATAGCTTGTTTAAAATGCATGTCAAATTTTTAAATTTCAATAAGCCTTTGAGTTAATGCAAATCTAAGATGAAATCTTAGAGTAAGGTAGAGAGATATTGTCAGAATTGATGGGATGAACTATCCAAGGGGATCAAGGACTATTATTGAATTTGGCAATAGCTAATGGAAGGATAGAGATTATTTTTATTATTTTTGTAGGAATAACCTTTAATGATTTAGAAATGAAGTTACTGGAAGGCTAGGTACTTATCTAAGTAGATAGAGGTTTTGGGTATTATTAAAAGGAGGGATTTATTTAACCAGAAAATAAAAAATTTGGCAGTAACCTGCCATACAAAAAATGCCAACCTGGAGAACATGACTTGTTAAGGGATGATCCTTGAAGTTAGAGAGATAGAAAAATAATGATTGAACATATGACAATATATATCATTAGTTGATGCTTGGGAAGGAGAGAAATGCATCCTGAGTTGAGAAAACCTTTAAGTATGATTTAAGACTATTAAATATAATAGAGTTTTGGAAACATTCAAAAGATTATGCAGAATCTAAATTTTCCCTTAATTTCCCTCTAGTAAAGTTTTGGAATATATGATGAAATGAAAACTTCAATACATATGTTGTCAGCCAGAAGGCATATGACCTATTTTGGAGAAATAAATGATAAGAGATTGAGCACTATTTTGAGGTATAAACATCCACTAGTCCTATGTACAATCAATTCTCTTCTAGGGGAGGGTTTAATAATGGTAGATCACAAATATCATGTGAATTCATACAGCTTGTCAATGTTTCTAGTCATTTCTCTTAATAGAGGGCTAATCAAGACCATGGCTAAGAATCTAAGTAAAGTAGTGCGTAAGAAACATGTATAGGGTGGGTTAGATGATGTTGTGAGAAATTGTAATAGTTTTTGGCTTCCTTTTCCCAAGGATTTTGACAAGTAGAATGAAGAAATTCCAAAACTCCCAATAATTCTGATAGATGATGAGGAAGAATACAAGGACAACAAAGAGGAAATAATTAGGAGTTTGAATTTGCTAAAGTATTGTATAAATATAGGGCTGAATGTAGCTCTAGATTGGATTTAAACCTACATTCACCAAAAAGGATTGGAGGAGCAAGCTCAAGTAGTTGAGGTGGTAAGAGAGAGCCTTGTGAATGATGACAAGATGGAAATTGATTAAGAAGTTTAGAAGGAATGGATTATTTTTTGGGCACTCATTTTGTTTTTAAATTATTAATATAAATGGTTTGGTCTTTTAGAATAGAGTAGCTAGAATAGTATGGAGTCCTTCAAGGATAGAGAAAAGAATTTTTTGTTTATAGAATGTTATGTTTTCTTCTATTAGAGACCATCAGATGTCTTGTTTTATGTACTAGAAGGGTTAAATTTTTGGTATGAACTTTTTAATTAGAGCTTTAAAGACTAAGAAGATAAAATAAAGCTAATATTATAAAAAGGGCAACATGTTTGTTGGGCACAAACTAGCAAAATGCTAACCAAAATGGGGCTATAATATTAATAAAGTGTGCCTAGTATAAATGAGACAATTTCTCAAAAGTGAGGTATAGTTTGTCAAGGGTTTTGCCACTCCAATTATCCATCAAGGCATAAGATATGGAAATAAGTGCATGAGAATACACCACAACTAGATCAGCCATAAACTCAAATTGAGGCACATATATGACAGGGTTTGGTCACGTGAAATGATAATATTAATATTAAATTTCTAATTGGGCTTATGATATAGATATTTAATATCCCAAAGCAATTCAAATTAGTATTAGAAATGAGTAACACATATCTCTACAAACCAAGGAGGAGAGTACTCAATCCTGTAATAAGGATCCCAAACCATATAGGTATATGAAACAACTAGTTTAGTGCAAAAGTTGATCTAATTACTAATATGGAGCAAGTAGAAAAAGGGTTTAGTTTTTGATAAAGATAAACAGGTTTTACATGGACCTAAAACCAAGAGTTTTATAGAAATTGGCCATCAGCCAACCAAACAGAAACCAATAGAAAAACAAGGGAACACCCCAAACCGAGCTCAAAAGAAAAAAGAAACAACAGACAACAAAACAAAGCACATACCAACACTCATTTAAGCGAGTGCACCAGCTCCTTGTTCTTCTGGATGGTAACATAGTTGATTTCCTCCAAGTCCTCCATAATGAACTTGGAGGTACCCTTATTGTTGCTCCTACTTCTGCTCCTAGAACTAGGGCCCGTAGTTTTATTGCCACCCACAATAGAGTCTTCACTACCCAGTCTTTCTTTCTGTTACTCATAATGAATTCGGCCATATCCACCCAGGAAGCCATAAGGTCCTTTCTGTTGTAGCCACCATCTGTAAATTTATTAACTCTTAAATGCTCCTTATCTTTATCAAAAAAAATTTCCATGTCTTCCTCCCCTATTTTTCTATCTTTGTAAAACCTTCTACCATTCATAGCCAAACTCGTAACCGTAGCCACGAGTGTTTCATCCACCTAAAATTCAACACCATAAGCCCTCAAAACCCCTTTCTTCCACCCATTGACGAATATTTTTGTGAGCAGAGGAGAAGGGCCATGGAGTCTTTCCAAGAAGGGAACCATTCCCCTATCTTCAATTTCTTGCCACACCTCCTTACTTTTATTTTATTTATCAAAAGTGGGTTGTTCTTGCCTATTCTTGTCCCCACCCATAATGGTCCAAGTCACCAAATAGAAGTAGGAAATGGGCCACACAAGACAAGTCTCCAAACAAAAGTAGGACAGGGGCCACACCAAAAGATAGAAAATCCAGGCACAAGGGAAGTTTATAGATCTTCAAATAGGGAAATTGAAAGGAAACCAATTCCCCAACACCTTAATCAAATCATGATTATTCTTCATTAATTACCGCAAGTAGAAATGATATCATCATATGCCAGGTCGCACAAGTTTTTTGGGAAAGAGTCCCAATTGCTCCACCATTTTGCTACCACGTAGCCCACCGCCATAGTGGCAAATAAATCCACCACTTATTGAAGTTAATGAATTATGAATTATGAGAAAAAAAAATTAGTTACTTATTGAAGTTAATGAATTATGAGAAATGCATTGAATTTGTTTAAGGTACATATATGTTAAGATTATTTAAACATGTTTAATACTAAAATAATTAACAATATTTATGCATTCCTCTTATGCATTCATGATATGTAGTGGAAAACTTTTAGGGATGTGAGATGCAATCATTTCCACTTCTACCAACAACCATAGTATGTAATTTAATTTTTGAGGATACTCTATTCTATAGTGTTTTGCAAGGTGCTTGGAATAAAAATTATAAAATTATTCTTTTAGAGTGATAATTTATGGAGTTTAATTAGAAATATAGTGTAAAAAATACTATGAAGTTTGATAAAAAAATATAATGTAAAATAAATCATAAAATTTAATCCAAAATATAAATAAAAAATGTATACTCTCAAATTCAAAAACATCTCTTACTAATATATAGAAACCTAGTGGATAGATTTTGTTCCATGGATTCTATGAAAATAATCTATGACTACTCCCAAATTGGCTACACGAGACTAAATAATCAAAGAAAAAATGCAGGACAAGAAAATAGCTACAAGAGTAGTGCACAATCTACTTAACTATTAAACTAGAAATTTGAGTAGTAAAATTCATGATTGTTTTTCCAGCTCACAACTTTATGTGAATGTTAATGATGATTGTAAAATACCTCATATAATTTGTACAAGTTGCACCTACCTCTAAATCTGATTCCATTATGAAAAACAACATAATGAAGCCATTGGAGAATTTTCTCCACTCCTGCCCTAGCAGAAAGAATGACCATCCCATCCCTACTCTCCAGGAGGATTGGGATACTATCAATCGGTGGCAAATTGATTAGAATATTGCAAATCCAGTATACAAAACAAAGCAGTGCAGACAAAATGTTCTTTGGCATCCTCCCCCTATGGGTTGGATCAAAATTAATGTGGATGGGGTGGCTAAAGGGAATTCTGGGTCAGCCAGGTGTGGGGAGTGGCTAGGAATCATTCTCGTCTGCTAGTTTTTGCGATGGCACTCCCTCTAGGAACCCAGTCTAACCACTATGTGAAAGCTAGTGTTGCCCACATTGGGTTACACATGGTAAAAGAGAAGGCTTTACTAAAGTCTGGTTGGAGTCTGACTCGCTATACACTATCAATTGTCTGAGTGAATGCACGGATCCTAGCTGGACGATAGCTAACCTGATCAAGGATTGCCGAGATATAATAAATGAGCTGGCAGATTTCAAAATCTCGCAGGTATACTGTGAAGACAACAAGGCGGCAGATCTACTGGCCAATCTGGTGGTGGGATACATGGAAACTAAATGTTGGAGTAGCAGGTATGCATTCCCCAAAAATTTGTGTGAGTTGGCTCATGATGATTACTATGTTAATCAATGATATTTCATGATGATTTGATTGAGTTGATGGGGAAATGACTCTTTTTGGTTTTCCCTAACCGAAGATCTAGAACCTTCCCTGGTGACTAGATTTTTTGTCTTATTGTGTGTCTCATTTTCTACTATTTAGCGACCAGTAGCATAATGGGTGGGGACAAGAATAGGCAAGAGCTTTCTACTTGTGATAAATGGAAGAAAACAAGGATGTCTGGCAGGAAGTCATTGATGGGGGAATTGCCCCCTTCTTGGATCGACTTCATGGCCCTTCTCCTCTTCTCACGAAGGCCTTTGTCAACAGGTGGAAAAAAAGGAGCCTCGGGGCTTATGGCACCGAGTATCAGATTGATGAAACCCTGGTGGCGATGGTCACTGGTCTAGCGACAACTGGTAAGATATTTTATAGGGACATGAAAACTAGGGAGGAGAAATTGACAAGTTTTTATTACAAAGACAAGGAGAACTCTAGAGTTACCAAGATGGCTGATGGCGACTACAATAGGAATGATCTTATAGCTCCCTGGGCTGACATGGTTGAGTTGATCATGAGGTATATTATGCTCGAAGGCAGATATGCCAGGATCCTTTTTTATCATTTTACCATTTTAAATCACTTTAGGCATGGTAAAATCATTTTTGTTCCTTTCTATCTAGCCTCCTCTCTTGAAAACAGCCTGAAAAAACATTTGGAGAATCAAAACAACCTTGTTCTGCATGAGGGACTTATTGTGCTCATCATGGAGTATGCTAAATCCTTTGAAGTTGTGCCCCCTCTAATTGAGACTGGCCAATAGATTGATATCCAGGATGTCTCTGACTTGGAAATGGATTTCGAAGAAAGTGGGGTTTCTCTTGATGACCCTAAATATAAACCTGCGGATGAAGGGGAGATGATGGTGGCCCCTAGGACATTTAGCAGCAAGAATCCTCCCAGATGGGCAACTAGCAAATACAAAACCACCAGCAAACTGATCTCTTAGCCTGAGCCGCTCTCTAAAAAGAAGAAGCTGGTGGCTAAGGACCATGGTCTGAAGATTTCAGATTAGGAAATTAAATTGGACATCCCTATCAACGTCCTGAAAGAAAAATAAGGGACCATAGCCAAAGAAGCGAACAGTGGAATACAGAGGACTGGTAACCTGATGAATCTTGTTATGGAAGCTACCAAAAGCTAGGAGAGCTATTGGAAGTTAGTAGAGTGTGAAATTGATACCCTCAAAGTGTGGGTTAAAGAGATTAATTGATATCTTCACTACTTCCCTTGAGCCCAACAAATCTGAGAAACTCATGATTATGACCCAAAAGCTCTCCCAGGATTTCAAGGTGATGAAATGCAATCACGAACAAAGAATTGAAAAGTGGAATAGCCTATAGTGGAGATTAAGAAAAATCTCAAGAACCTGGTTGACATAAGCAAAGAAGCCATGAGCAACAGTATAGAGGGGCTTGAAAAGATCAATGCCATAGTTGTTGATTACATATACTACCACAGTGAACTGGTGAAAGATCTTGGAGGGGAAGATATTGCTACTAGAGACAACAAAACCACTGGTCCCAATTTCAAAACTAGAAGCAGGAGCAACAACAAGGGTACCTCTAGATTCATTATGGAGGAGAAGGAGGAAATCAACAAGATTTCCATCTAGAAGAACAAGGATCTGGTTCTTTCTCTTAATTGAGAGTCATTATTTTGTTTTGTCTTGTTTGTCTACATCTCTTTTGTTTTCATGACTGTTCGGGGGTGCTCCTCCATTTTGATGTTGGTTCATGTCTGTTTGGTTGATGGCCGCTTGTTGTAAAACTTTTGGTTTCGGGTCTGTGTAAAACCCGTTTATCTTTATCAAAAATATAATGAAGCTATTGAAGAAATTATTAGTGGTATAGAGACAAAATTACACAATAATATTTATCAAGAACTAAAGAAGAAAAAAGATAATTATAGTTAGCAAGATCCAAGAAGAAAAAGGCTACATACAATTAGTAGGATCCAAACTACTTCCATACTGTTTTGAAACTCCCCAAAGTGTCATTTTGTTTGTTTTTGGGTGATTAATTCATAAGTGTAAATCATAGATACAATGTGATTTTTGATATATCCTCAATGTTTGTTGCATTCCTCTTACACTTGGGGGATTTAAAGTAAATTGTGAAGATCATTTCCTCAACCTTGACTAAGAAGTAGTTTTTCAAAAATTTGGATGAAGTACTTGAGGTGGCTTATTTTGCCACTGGTGTATCTCTACCCTCAAATTTACTCTGGCTCTTGACATGTAGAGAGATAGTACATTGTGTCCTTTTCTGACCTAAGAGGGTGTCATTTAAATAGTGCTATGATGATGAAAGAGTTTTAAACTGATCATTTTCTTGAATGAGATATTGGGCATGGTGCAATTGATGACATAAAATGAACAATTAAATTAATCCCTAGATTCTCAAAAGAATGATAAGCTTCTTCCCCTCAATTACTAATCAATTCTTTCTTTTTTTTGTATTAGTCTAATAGATCTATTAACCTACAAAAACTATAAAGATGATTGTCAAGTTTTTGGCCTATGTTCTAGCAAATGTTTTGATAGTCATTTTTTTGTCCAACAAAACTATATGTAAATTTTAATGTTTAATATAATATAATGAAGCAATCCATATGATTATAATTCACTAATAAAAAACAAACAAAAATCTACCAATGATATTTTCTACTTACATATTAAACAATCAAACAACTAATAATAATTTTATACTTCATTTATACTGAAAAACAATAAATAATAATAATTCTCATTATTATAATGGAGTTTCCATAACAAATGAATCCAATACTAAAATATAGTAAATGAGCTTAATTAATATGAAATGAATTCCATGACTTAATTTGATTCTATGTGCAATAGAATAGGCCAAGTGTAAGTTCTCTGTGAACTAAGAAAAAAGTGTATACATTGCAAGGGCCAATCTACAAGAGAACAAATTAAAAATACCAAAATTAGAGACTGCATATGATGATCTCACCTCTTATGAAATGAAAACAAAAGTAATCCCATAGAAATATTCATGATTACTACAAATGTGGCAATCTAATATTTTGGACCCCTTCAATCTTTTACCTATTGGACATTCATTTTTTTGTGAAGAAGTGAGAAGACGGCATAAAAGTAAAATGATCATAGTTCATTAAATAAAATTATTCTAATTGATAGGTTAATGGTTTCTCGAATCCATAGAGAAAATAGGATTTTGGGCCTAAAAGGGCAGTCCATAGAGTAATGTAGTCAATATTCTATGTTTGGGAGTCGGAATTGAATTTCAGTCAATTACCCTATGAACACACCAAGGTTAACTTGCACACAAACACGCTTGGGTCTGGCGATGAAGTGCTAGCAATTATCATGACAAAGAAATAAGCCAATGTTGCAACTTGCCAATAAACCTATCAAGGAAAAGCTAAAAAAGTTAAAAATAGAATGGAAGGCTAGGGGAATTCGAGACACAGAGAATAATGAAACTCTTTTTATTTAACAGTATCATTAGCTTAAAAAACCATTATATTTCTCGAAGTTTATGAAGAAGGATCTAGCACTTTGGGATAGTACACCATGTTCTGAAATTTGAAAGGAAAGAAGTCCTGTGCAAGATTTAGAATTTTGGTCACATACATGATCTCAATCTTGGGCTTCAAAAAATTGATAGACTGACTTATTGTTCATGTATTCTGCAAAGACTCTTCTAACATCATTCTAATGATGAAAAATATTTAGCTTAGTCATCAAACTAAAAAATATATGTCATGATGTATACCTTTGGGGAAAACTTCATGCTCATTTTTGTGCCACGGGTATTTACTTTTCTAAAAAGTACTTATAACTAAGCTCCTATATTTGACTGAGATGTTTTTATAAAGGGTTAGTTAGCTATAAGAGACAATAGACAATTTTTTAAAAGATCTCATTGAGTAATGAAGGTGTGGGTGTGCTCAGAAAAAAATAAGATCATTACAAACTACCTTGGGAGTGATGCATAGGTTGCCCAACTCCTCAATGGTCTCTATAATGGAGTGGCCTTGAGTCGGTAAGACGCATTCCACAAACTAAAAGGACAATTATAAGATAATTATGAAAGTAAATTCAAATTATGGTTATGGTCGTTAGAGTTTGTAGACTTAAGCATTTCTCGTCACCTTGCAAGGGAAATTCCAGAGCTTGACATGGTATTCGATACAGTAGTATGGGTTGAGGATGGCATGGCAGAAGCTATAGAGAAGAGGGTCATAGGGGAGGAGAAACACATTATTGAGGTGCATGAGTGAAGTGCAGAGGAGGCCCAATGGGATCACCATCCATGTCGCCTCTATAGGATTGCTCGCCCACGAATAAACCATCGAAAGCATAGTTTCGAAGCATCTAAAAAGAAGAGTTGATCGAACACATCTACGAAGAAAAACCAGTCAAATGTACCCAAAATCAAATCCCCAATAGTCAACATAGCAACTAGGGCATCAAATATACCCTCTACTATAAGGGTTATTTATCAATAGCCCATTGAATCTCTTATATTAAGCATGCATACCTGCAATCAAAATTGAAATCTCTGCGCTGAGTATTCCTTGTGTAGAAATTTTAAGATTGGGGATGAGCTTTCTAGTAGAGAGAATCCTATAATTAGCGAATGCAAAATTCACTTCCTGCTATTCCTCTAGACCTTGTTGCCTAATTATATTAGAAAATGCATGTTCTTTTCATCTTAGTTTTTAATTTAAGACAATTTAAATAATTTAAATTTTTAATTAAAATAATTTAAAAACTAATTTAATTATTTAAGACAAAATATTAATTTTATCTAAAGAAAATGTCTTAAAGTACCTTCTTATGTAGTAGTCTTTAGTCATTGTAATCATGTATATTCTTAATGTTAGTAGAGATGTTATTTATTTATTTTTATATGTTTCAAAATGTGTGTGTGGACTTGTCTATGCATATACATATGAATATATATTATATGTATATGTATATACTGCTCATGTTGTTTATTATGTACATGAACTCATAAACACAATCAGAACACACACACATACACACATCTATATGATATGTATATATTTTTATGATTAATTTAAATATGAATATAGGTAATTTCATAGATTGTGAGGAAAACAACTTGTAGTTGTGTTGTGTTCCATTATGCAAAGAATGGGGCATGACATTGAGATAATTTACTAATGGAAGCAATCCATATGATTATAATTTACTAATCGAAAACAAATGAAAATTGACCAATGATATTCTCTACTTACATATTAAACAATCAAACAACTAATAATAATTTTATACTTCATTTATATTGAAAAACACTAAATAATAATTCTCATTATTATAATGGAGTTTCCATAACAAATGAATCCAATACTAAAATATAGTAAATGAGCTTAATTAATATGAAATGAATTCCACGACATAATTTGATTCTATGTGCAATAGAATAGGCCAAGTGTAAGTCCTCTGTAAACTAAGAAAAAAGTGTATACATTGCAAGGGCCAATCTACAAGAGAACAAATTAAAAATACCAAAATTAGAGACTGCATATATGTAATGATGATCTCACCTCTTATGAAATGAAAACAAAAGAAATCCCATAGAAATATTCATGATTACTACAAATGTTAGTTTTGAAATATTTTTATAACTAACTAAAATAGAAAAGTCACATATATATGATAAATTAGTTCTAAAATTTTAATACTAAATATTTTTATATCTAAAATTTTACAATATTTGTATGTGTACGTATCTTTGATTTTTTGAATTTAGAAACATTATATTTTTATGATTGGATTTTAGAAACATAGAAAGTTTTTTTGATCTTTCCAAATTGAAAATTAAGATTCTTTCTTTTTTTTTTGGTAAAAATATTGCCTCTATTTTCAGTATTCCAATCCTTTTAAATCTTTCTAAATTGAAAATTAGATTCATCAATATCTTAAAAAATTAACAATAACAACAACAACATTCTATTGGGGCATAAAAACTTAATAAATTAAAAAATTAAATTAAATTCATTGTACTACTAAATTTTTTTTATAATTGATTGTAGAACTAAAATATCTTGTTATCTTCCTATCATATGTTGTATAATTGAAAAGAAATTGATATTATTTAAATTTGATTTGCAATGTAGATAATGATATGCATAAACATTCCCCATCCATCAAAATGCATATTTGGTTGATAAAAACAATCATTCTTGTAAATCAAGCAAATCTAGATCATTCTTGAATCCATAAATAACAAACCTTATATTTGATTCATTGCTTGATTTGCAAAATTGTTAATGCTTAAAGTGCATGTTTTTAATTTAAACTACACTTTTATATGCATTTGAAATACTTTTATAAATTAATTAGTTTATTTTCGATTGAATGTCAATATATGCAAGCCTTTGTAGAGAGGGGCTCAAGCATATAGCTCTTAAAGCATGTTTTGTCAATGGTAACATTGTCTCGAAACAACAAAACAATTGGAATAGGAGAACTAATTTTGTTTATATGAATTTGAAAATTGAAAGTTGCTTAATCAAATTTTGGAAGTAATAAAATTTCAATTTTTACATTGTCTGTGAATTAAAACTCAAATAAGAGATAAATAAAATATAAATAGAAAAATCACATCTACATGATAAATTATAAATTATTTTGTTAAATCAGAAACATTATAACTTTATGATTAAAATTTAGAAACAATTTTTTTTTTTAATCTTTCTAAAAACTAAAAATTATATATTATTTTTGAAATATTTGTCTAGCATGTAATTTTGATTTTTTGAATTTAGAAACATTATATGTTTATGTTTAAGATTTAGAAATATAGAAAATTATTTTAAAAATTAAGATTATTTCTTTCCTTTTCCTATCAAAATATTGCTCTTATTTTTCTATTAAAATATTCCTTTTATTTTTATTATTAAAAAAATAAATATTCTAAATAAAATTTGATGATATCTTAATAGAGTGCTACTAAGAATGCATTGGTTGAATATTGAATATATATCTCTCCCACTCTTGCTCGAAGTATGAACATTATTTTCTGAAACTTGTAAATGAACATTATAATATGATATCTAATAAACCTGGGAAAAGATCTAGAATTATAATTATTTTTTGAAACTCGTAGAGACATTATTTTTAGATAATACAAAAAAATATTATTTTTTGAAACTGGTAGAGACATTATTTTCAGATAATACAAAAAAAATGTTAAGATAAAGAAAAGAGCTTTAAAATCTAGAAACAAAACATAAGCTTAGAAATAGAAAAAACTAACAAAAAATCAAAATGAGGTATACCTGATCTGGGTGAAACTCCAAATTTTCTATAGAGTAGAGACACAAAAAAGTTTTGGCATAGAAGAGAAGAAAATACAGTCCTTTAAGTGTCGAAAACAAAGAGATTACAATTTTCATTAAAGAATTGGTTATATATTTATGAATAACTTACAGAACAGATTACTCATAAAATCTAAAATTTTATAGACGATAGAAGAAAAACGCATACTCCATCCATGCATTGTCCAACTTATGAATGTAACCTATATTTCCATATCCATCCAGATTGCAAACAAATTAATCGCAACAATGTTTTCATTTCATAAGTTCTATAGTGGCCTGAGCTAAAATCTTTGTATTGCTTGTTAGCATGGGTACCACTTTTAACATCAAATGCTCATCTCGGGAGCACCTTTCATGCACATAAAAGCAATCTGGATTACCCTTAATATATCATTTTTATTCACCTTCGGCTCTTCCTCAATTAATCTTCACTCTCCTAGGATAAAAGCCTCTGTATACAAATCAAAGGCTTCATTAGAAGGTCATTAAGATAGTCATTCAAATGAGAGTGAGTTCTATGTAGCAATCATTTTGTACAAAATAAAACCAAACAAAGAAATGTAAAATGAAAAATTACCATCTTGATATGTTTCCTAATTACGCAAAACACAAAATGGTAGCTTTCAATCATATTAAATGCGTAGTCCTCTAGTTTGGAAAGGATTTATTTCTTTTTAAAGCTACTAGGAGTGGAGAAATTGAAATGCTTGCCCAAATGCATCTAGTGATGGATAATATAAATTAAATCAGAATGCATATGGTTTTGTAACCGACTCTTTGCAATTCCATTAAGTTTCATATTTTTCATTTCTATTTTGTAACTATCTCCCAATTATCAGTTCTCTTTAGTGTTTACATAGAATATTCTATTTTTATTCTATCCTTCATTCCCCTTGCTGTGACTGTATAAGAATGCCTCTCGGCGTAATAATTGAATCTGTGAGATTTTCCACTATGGTGACGAGTTGGTTAGCCAGACAATTAGGTGACATGTTCCATGTGATAAAATCAAAGATCAAGATAAATCACAATCATCCATATGAATTGAGTGAAGACACCAATATTGACAACCATTACCCAACACTACATTAATTAAGACTTGTCAATCTTCTTCCCCAACCAATCTACATATTTATGGAGAAGCATCTAAGGAGTTCAAACATCTCACATCACCTTAAAAAATTACTTTATATCTCGGTGATTTTCAATTGTCATAATCTCACTCGAGCAAATAATTTCTTATGCAAAGACGCTTTATTGCTGAAATGTTGTTTCAAGTATTCCAAGGTCAACACAAGAAGTTACCATCTAGTGATCAGTAGAGCTTTGTGATATAATTTGACAATATTTTAACTCTCACAAATCTTAAAACACTTTTTGACCCAAACCATATCAATCTTCATTGTATGGATCTCACTCCACACAACACCCACATTTAGATAAATGGACTCTCAAATTTAATGAACCCTTGGACTTTTCCAATAAACTTTTAAATATTATTCCAACAAGAATACTTGAATAATACTTGATATTGGAAAGCAGGAAAGGTCATGAAGGAATTTTTTCAACCTTTTGATCAGAAATATTTTTATAATGAAATGTACTTCAATAATTAGAACACAGAAAATAAAATTCCAACTACAAGGTTTAGGCTCTCAACTCCTCAATAAATGTAATAAGCACATAGCCTGCAAGAATGTATAATTATACATGCATATTTTTTATTAGTGACATGTTGTGTTAAGGCCTTTCCATATGGCATGAAATCAAATGATTAAGGATTGATAATATTATTATGGTACTGATTTGTCTTCTGTATTGGTTTTCTATTTTCTACTCTATTTGTGATTTTGCTTGTATGTGCCTTGTGCTGCATGAATGAACCATATATTTGATGAATTCTCTATCCTTAATTGCATCAAGTGGTTTAAATATTGTAATTGTGTGTAGGAAATCAAGCATAAGATTCATAACACATAAAAGCCAAACAAAAAGCTAAAATGTTATGAAATATAATCCTAATATAGTCAATGAAGGAATGAAAGATAAGATTTCAAAACAAAAGTGCAAACCACATGCAAAATCCTCCTACATTGACCTCCATTATTCTTAAATTTCTCCTTCAATTTTCATGTGGATGTCACCTACAAAATGAAAGCAAGTTGATGACAAAATGATAGCAAATTGGACAACATAAGGATACTTGAAGCGTGGTTGAAAATGATGAATAAAGCAGCTCAATTTATACACCAAAATTGAGGAAAACCACCAAATTAGAATGATTGATTCAAAAAAGATAAATTGATTTGAAAATGACATAATTGAATGAAAAAATTTATGACAAATTGATTGACAACTTGCTATGTGAAAATAAGACAAATTGAGAGCAAATCATGCTCATCAATTATGACACAATTATGCACAAAATTTTCTCTTCATGACTTATGACATGATTGAGAAAACATATCTTTCAAATTATATGACAAATTTTCCATGAAAATAGCTTCACAAATCATGACAAAGGGAAGCATAAAAAGAGGAGAAATTAGTGGGAAAAGTTAGGCAAGAAAATTAGTGAGATTTCAAAATTCAAAAATTATTAAATTAGGTGGAAAAGGGGAAATTAGAGAAATTAGGAATTAGGTGACGCCTTATTAGTAAATTATCATTTATTAATTAGTCCACAAAATTAGCCAATTAAATGATTTATTTAATTGTGACACAAGAGACCTAGGATAAATAGAATGAATCCATTTAACCTAAAGAGAAATGTTAGTAAGATTAAATGAGAAAATCATTAAACCTGAATGGACAAATTAGGTCATAAAAAAATTGAAGCCAACAAAGATTGCAATCAAAAGGACAAAATGACAAAGATTTTAGAAATTGAGGTTGGTTGATGAATATCAATGACAAATTGATCAAGATTGAAAAAAGGATAAAATCGATAGATGACAAATGATAAAGGATCAATGACTAATCAATCCAAAATAGACTAGAAATTGATGATTGATAGAGACTGATGATGAATCGATCAAATATTTATAAAAGGATGACTTGATGAAAGTTGACATGATACTAATATTGACAAAGACCTATGACAAATCGATCACAATTTGAAAAGATTGACTGACAATTGACAATTAAAAGAGGATCCATAAGTGATTCAAATTGATTGAAGATGATTATGTAATAACCCACCATAATTCATCCAACAAAATTTGAGTATATTTTTTTTTTTCCTTTATTATGTTTTATTCAATTGCATACTCTGGGCATCCATCCAAATAGGATTGGGCATTCAACCATTCGGGATGAGCTTCTAACCATACAGGTTAGGCAATTGTCCATACGGGACGTAATTTCCATCTATCCAATACGAGATAGGCATCTACCCATACGGGGTAGGCATCCATCCAAACGGGATAGGAGATGCTCTGGCCAGAGACTTAGACTCATCGGGACCATTCGGGTCCTGAGCCACTCACTAAGTACTACATTCTTCTAACAAGAATGCACCGAGGTCGCCGTCCTTAGGAGTAATAAGAAAATAATACAAGCTTGAATTCCGCCTCGGAATTTGGCTTAAAGCCTCGGGAAGTCAAGCGAATCCATACGGGATTCCTTCCGAGTATGCATTGAATTAAGTTTGATTATCTTATCTTTCATTTAGGATTCTTACTCAACCAAGCCTAGACCCCACCCACGAATGCCTGAGTACGAGGGACAACTCCGTCCCAAGACTGCCTACATACCCGCTTCGGCACGGGATCAAGGCGTAAAGTATGTAGTTCTATTTTCTAATCTATGGTTTGATGTAAACTGATTTGTGGGTACGCAACCCTTTCTAGGGTCAGTGTCCCAGACAGTTTCTCTGCGGTTGCTACCCACGAAGGTAGCACTTAAGCGAAGGCTCAAGATGGCCTATTGCTTGTGGCCTAAGCAAAATAACTAGAACCTAATACTTATCATGAGCGTCACCCAATTGCAAATCACCAATATCCCTTCGAGGTGAATAAATAAATAAATAAATAAAGTAACTTTCACGAGAGCTTTTAACTTGACCATCCCTAAGAGGGGTTTACTATGGTTTATCTCAACGGATGTGAAATTCATTTAAAAGTTATCTTATTAAATTATCGATCCAAGAGGGATTACCCGCCCCTTGGATTTTTAACTTCCAAATGTCCCTTATTACTCCCCGACGATTTATAGGGACGATGCCACAGACGTCGTTAATGCAACTTTATTAGGCATTAAGTGCAGTAGTTCAACACGACGACATTACCCGTAAGCGTGACCCAGAGGCACCATATATACCGAACGCTGCTAGTTTTGATTTTCCAACTTCCTTTATTTAGTTTTCTAACTACGAATAACAAAATGAAAGCGTAAATAATTGAAGTAACTACTTGAAGTGTTATTTGCATAACAATGAAACTTGCATAATAGTAATTTCATGAAGATATAATTATTCTATAAATAATTCGCATGCTATGGATCCAAAATAACGATTACATTTAAGCATTTGTATTAAAGACCAATCAACGATTCTTAATGGGTTGAGTAACTTAAATTTTAAAAGGAAATAGTCTACGATTTTTAAAAAAAAACTTGCTAAGGCAATTTAATTATGAGCTTGCTACATATTAGCCCAATTTTTCTAAGTCAAAATACAATATCTTAAAGTTTACCAAAATAATCAAAGAAAAACATTATTTCCTAAATGCCATTATTATCAACAAAAAAAAAATTAACGAAATAACCTAGTGGTTGACTTAAGTATTAATTCCTAAATGTAATTACTATCAACAAAAAAAATTAAATAACTTAGCAACTAACACATGTATTAATCTATAAAATAAATCCCCAAGAAAAATTTTGATTACAACTTAGAGGGAGAAAAGAACTTAATTAACGCACAGTTTTTGGTTTAATGTAGGGTGCGGGGTGGGGACCAGGGGTCCCATCACCCCTGCGGCCCTGCATGCGCAGGTCCGCAGAGGTGAGGGGACCCACGGGCTCCTCCGTACTCTGCGACGGTTCAACGTAACCGTCCATGCACACATTGCCGACGTCCAATGAAAACGCCATGCGTTATGGGAGTTTTTGGGAGGTTTTTTCCTAACGTTCGATATGCTTTTCTCATTTTTTTTTGGGTTATTTGTTTATATATTTATATATATATATATATATATATGTATGTATATAATATATATATAAGTTATAATATTATTGTCATTTTTCTTATACAGGAGTATTATAATTTTTTTCTGTTAATCTTATTGAAGATTACTCAGAGCAGGGTAAATAATAGGCAATAACAATGTTGCAGGTTTGTCTCAGGGACAAAATGAAGCAGTAACCAGAGGGATTTTTCCATTTCTTTGTTTTCTACATAGGGAAATCCATTCACAGATAGAGAGAGTTTATATCTTTTCTTCATTTCTTTTGTTTCCTACGCAGGGAAAATTCATTCATAGAGAAAGGAATTCATTTCTTTACACAGGGAAAATTCATTCACAGAGAAAGGAATTCATTTCTTTTGTTCTTTACACAGGGAAAATTCATTCACAGAGAGAGGAGATTTATTTATACACACAGGGAGATTTGTCTACAGAGAAAATTGTTTGTACACACAGGGAGATCTAATTTTTATCAAAATAAACTGAAGACAATGAATCTAATTTCCATTTACTCTACTTCTTTCAATCTGAAACTAATCTCTTATCAGAATTAAAACAATGAATCTTATTTTCTACAAAATCTGAAACTTAAGAATTTAAACAATGAATCTCATTCTACAAAATCTGAAACAAATTTCTTATCAAAAATTTAAACAATGAATTTCATTCTCTACAAAATCTGAAACTAATTTCTTATCAAAAATTTAAGCAATGAATCTTATTTAACAATAAATCTCATCCTCTACAAAATCTACAAAACTAATTCCTTATCAAAATTTCAAACAATGAATTTCATTTAAGCCATAAATCTCATTCTTTACAAAATCTAAAACTAATTTCATATCAAGAATTTAAACAATGAATCTTATTTAAACCATGACTCTCATTTTCTACAAAATCTAAAACTAATTCTTTAACAAAACACAAATGAATTTCATACTCATAATTAATCTAATCTAATCTAATCTACCATAAAAATGAGATGCATAAACTAAGTTGAAGGAACCTGGATGCTTGAAGATGGTGTAGAGTCTTCCTTGATCCTCCAAATTGAAGAGAAATCCTCCCAACAAAAATCTTAGCTGCCAATGAAAGTGGACTACAAAGGAGAATTCAACTTACAGAAATTTCTTATGGAATAGCTAACTCTCCTTTTGAAACTTGTACCTATTTTATAAAAGAAATTTCAAATTCCCACTACCTAATTATTAATTGAAAAAAAAGAGATTCTCTCCCAATTTGGCCTCCATGCAAATTGATTAGGCTTAGTGGGAGGAGTTACATGCAAGGAGGTGGAGAAGCCTCTAGAAGCTTCTTATTCCTCCTACAACATGTGCCTTAATTTGGGTTTAGGGAAATTAAATAACAAATTAAAAATATATATGCATTTTCCATGTGTGTGTGGTTTATTATTTTTATTCCCTATTCAATAATTTATCCATGGAATATAAATAGAGTTTTGTATTTAAATAAAAAAAAGTGATAAAGGAGGGTTGTGACAGATTAAATATGATTGAAGCTTGATTGAAAATATTGAAGGTCTAGGAAAAAACCCTAATTCAACAAATATTAGGATTGATGATGTCCAATTAACATGACCCATGATTGCAATTAAAAAATGACATTGACAAGACCAAATTAAAAAGTGAGAGAATTAGAATCAAGTAGGAAAAAGATGCAAAGAAAGATGAAATGTCAAAAAACAATGAAGATTGAATGCGTGACATAGAGGAAATGCCAATTAAATGCAAAAACCTTAAAATAAAGTCACGCAGACATGTTAAGGCATGGTGCTGCAAGCATTGACCATTTTTAGATGCCTACATTTTGCCCCTCTTTGAGACAATGCGATTCTGAGCATTGTTTCAAACAATAATCAAGAAATATGCCACAGATCATAATAGGATATATATGTATGGCACCTTGAGTAAATGACCAAAAAAATAAAGAAAAGAGGCCAATTGATTGACAATGACAACAAAAAATCACTGGTTTGAACAGACTGAAAAATTAGAGAAAGAATGCACAAGATCCAAACATTACAAGGTGCAAAATATCATTACCAATACAGCTTGGGAAAGGTGAACATCCATCTAGATAGTAAAAAAGGGTATAAAACAAGATGGAAAGGTGAAAAGGGGTCATTTTAACTTGCTATCTTGAGGAATTTTACACTCTGGGCAATGGATATTGCAAAAGAATGGTAAACATTACAATGACAGACCATCGTGGGGAATGTGTACATGGCTTAAAATAATCAGACAATGCAAGACCATAGAGACAGGAGAAGCTTTATCCTCAAGATAGGACAAAGATTAGTAGGACAGAGAGAGCTCACTATGATAGGGATATATTTAATCATTATGATTTAGACATCTTTTTCTATTATGTACTTAGCCTATGGGCCATACGAGGACAGACAGTCTGGTTTTGTACTCTAAAACTCTTTGAGATATATATATGATATGATATGCTTTATGTACATTTCATGTGATGCAATGAATGAATTATGTGCTTATGGTTTTATGATGCTTTCTGAGATGCCATGAATAATGATGTTAAGAAAATGGTTTAATTTTGATTTTTTACTTTTCGTGCAAAATAATAATGATGTGCACATGCTTTGTTTTTATTTTTGTGATGCAATAAATGATAATAATGTGCAAATATGCTAATGAATGAATGTAAGATACAACTTATTTTTGGCATATCAGAGCACTAGAACAAACTGACTAGGAGGATTGATGGAAGAAGTGTTAGTAAGAAGAAATTACATAAATAAAAATTAGTGGGGAAGAAAATATTTCTTTCACAAATCCACAATAGTAGGTGAAAATCTTTATGTAATATAGAAAAACGGATGCGCTGCACTAGGGCGATAATGCAATCCCTTTGCATAAACCAAACACATCACATACAAGGAGAGAGTCAAAACATCCTAAGACATGACATGTGTCAAAGGTAGAGGTATGTATGGCATTCCCAAAGAAAACGTACTTATCACAGACACCCAAGACATACTTTCCCTAGAATGCTAGAAACACTCCTCAAACAAAAGACAAAACCAAAATGACCATGAACCATCCCAACCACTCTAAATGACTCAGTAACATAATTGAGAAACATAGGATCACGATCAAGATAAATTGTTGAAAGATGAGACTCACAAGTTGAAACAAGCCAAACAACCATTCTAATCTTCTTGTCAAAAGTGATAATGTTGTGGTGATAGGACGATCATATTGTCTGGTTTCAGGGAATACAATACCCCATCTAATATAGAACATAGTCCGGTTTCAAGTATATGGCCATAGCCTATATAAGACCCATGATAATGTTCATAAGGACAAATGATAATGTTGATGTTCTTTTATATGACAATTGGATCAGTTTGAATGCTTGATTGGTTGAACAACTCATCTGTTAATGCATGATTCCGTTAAGCATAGTGTTTATGTTGGATGTCCACTCAAATGTCTATCTATGTACAAAAGGGAAAGTTTATTGGCAAAATGAAATGAAAAACGATTTGTTTTTGGATTTTTGATGTTTTTCAATTTTTAGGGTTTTGAACTTTTTAATTTTTTTTGTACTTTTTCGAGAGATTTTATTTTAAAAAATTGAATTATTTCAAGACATTTTCCAATTTTTTTTAATAATTATTCAAGATATTTTTTGATTTTATGGATTATTTTAGGACATTTTTCAATTTTTAGTGTTTATTTCAAGATGTTTTATAAATTTTTTTTAATTTTTTGAAGACTTTATTTGACTTTTAGGGATTTTTTTCTGGACTTTATTTGTTTTTAATTTTATTTCCCCCCCAGTATCTAGAAAGGAAAGGTATATGATGAATGTATAAATAATCTTGTTGAAATATTGGTGGATAGAGGAAAGACAAAGGCCATTTATTATGGAGACAAATCGGATTCAATATCCAACGGCTATTGCATGATGGGATAAGGGACTGAATATGATATTGTAAAGTAATGGGATGGAGTGAGAGACATGCCAAGAGATATTTAAAACCATGTTTTGTACTTTTACATCCTTATTTCGAACTAAGATCAAAGGACACAAAAGAGTGTATGGATGATGACAAGATATGGATAGGATAAGCAAGATCAAAAATAGATAAGAGACATTAATAGGATAAGGATGTGATAGCCTAAGGGATAATGACAAAAGGTTGCAATAAGCCAAAGAATATGGACCAAAGGTTATAATAAGCCAATCAATAAAGACCAAAAACTATGATAGAATGAAAGATGTGAACTTGACATATGACGCTCATGAACATCCTCAGCCTTCTCAAGATAAAAGATGGAAAAGGGAATATGGATATATATATATATATATAGGATAATGTAGGACTATAGGATATGGCAGATGATAGGACAATAGGATGTGACATGATAGTATAGATGAAACCTATCCCCAAGTATGGAATGCAAGAAGTTCATGGATTACACATCATGCTTGCTTTCATCATGATACTTGCCCAAGATGCCTATTTGCTAGATTTTCACCAGTGGACGAATGATTTTTCTTTACTCTTTTTTTTCATTTTTCCCTTTTTTTGTATTTTTTTTTACTTTTTTCTATTTCTTTTTTGTAGTTTTGATGTTTTGGAATAAAATGGACACATGATAAGATATGAACGGAGGACTCAAGTATCTTGTTGTTTGGATAGTAACCTTTAAAAATGGACCATGACTATTAAAAGTATGCTCAAAGATGTTGGTATGATAATGATATGGAAATGAGATGGGACTAAGGTAAGTGTTTAAGCAAAGGATTGGATAGGATGGATGAAAGGATGGAAAATATGCATTGGATAATGGACAGGGTATTGGAAGAATTGTGTTTGCGTAGATGGAAATGCTGGAAATATCAGAATTGGCACACACCTTGAGGGGTGGTGGATAAATGGAGGAAAAGTGAATCTCATATTTTGAGATTCTGATGGAGGAATAGCTACAGATTTTGGGACATAAGAACCCAAAATGGATGAAGGAGGTGATGGAGGAATAGCAATTTTGGATGCCAATTTGGATTTTTCTTTAGACTGTTGTGCTTTTCTAAGTCTCTTGGGAACCCACATTGTTTTGGATTTTTCATGATTTTATAATTCCTTGGAACACATTGCTTGTACAAGTGATTTAGGAGCCCATTTATATTTTGACTTTTCTTTTTGAGCAATGGGCCCTTGTATCTTTTTGACTTTTTCTTTTCTTTTTGGATCATAGTTTTCTTTGTTTTGACATCTCAATTAGATTAGAGATGTTGATCCTTAAATGCATGTGGATTGCTACAGTTATGAGTTTTATTCTTGGTATCCAAATTGCTTGGAGGGGGAAATGAATTCTTGGAAGGATAGGAATGATATGGAGGTAGTTTGGATGGATTAAAGGTGCTCAAGGTTGTGTGCCTTTGCTAACCTTGAATAGGGGACAAACGGATATAAGGACCTAAGATGGATGGAAGAGATGAAGGAGATGGTGTATGCTTGGATTTTGATGGAGGGATGTGGGGTTTAGTAGGGGTACCAAAATCTTGACAAATTTCACTGAGGCCATGACCATTAATATTTTCTTTGACATAGAGGAATTATTGCTTGTGAAGGTCCACTTCTTTTCCTTTATAAATATTTTGACGTATAGGATAAACTTTTATTTGGGAAGAAGATGAGAGTCCATTATGAGGTGGCCATGATATGATGGGAATGATCAGATCATGAAGTGGATCAAACTGGACCAAAGGGAAGGAGCCCATTGTGCATGTAGGGGATTCATGAACATCTTGTGCCAACGTGTTAGGATCATGATGGGGACTAGGATCAATCACAAGCTCTGCATGGAATGGAATGGGAGGAATAATGGGATCATCAAAAGAGATGAGATCTTGAAGTGTATATGGTGGATTAGGAAATAGAGATGGAGGTATGATAGCATCTTGTAGTGGACATGAAGCTAAAAGGATAGTTTGATCTTGACAAGGAGGAAGATAATTAGATTCCTCTTTAAAGGTGCTTCACTCTTGAGTTTCGATGGGATTATCAAAAAGGATGAAGAGGATATGTTGACCTCTCTCAAGGAGTGGAATACCAGTAGAAATTTATATAGAATAGACAAGGATGGTGGGATGATTTGGGATAGGATGGACTAGGATATCATGATCTTGCTCAAGGAGTGGAATGTCAATAGGACTGTGGATAGGATGGATAGGGATTGGGGGATCATCATTAGTGTCTGGGAAGATGGGATCCTGGTCAAAAATTGGATGCCATTGTTTGTTATTGGTATCTAGACCTTGATCTTTATTAGGACTCATTTCTTCATATTATAAATTATCCTCTTGACATGTAGTATGATTTTGGATATGCACAGGGGATTGTTGAAAGGAATCAATCCTTTGACATGAGGGAGATGGAATTTTAATGGGATCCTCTAAATTAGGTGTAATGGGAAATGAAGCGCATGGTGGCATTGGGTCTAATTTTTATGAAACATGGTAGGGATGTGCATCATTAATTGGATTAGCTTGGAAATTAATCATGGATAGCACTTGGGGGATTTCATCCTTAGGTGTATCATTTAATGACAATGATATGGAAGTCTCTTTCAATTTTTTAAAAGGTGTAGGAATAGATGCCACTAGAGATTAAATATTCTTATGTTGGGATGAGCCATTGCTAGACATAGGTGCATTATTTTGATCTTTCTTGGAAGAATCATTAAGGAATATCTTTAAAAGATATGCAATAGAGCCATTTTTATTTGGGGACACATTTTAATCCTTGTGAGTTTTTGAAATGGTTTGGTTTTGATGTTGGATTTTTTTACAAGTAATGTGGTTTTGATGATATGTTTTGATTTTGAATTGGGTTTTGGTGAAATTGGATTTAATTTGGGACTTGGTTGAATTGTTCTGACATGTTTGAAATTTGGTTTTGGTTGAATGTGATTTTATTTGGGACTTGATTGAATTGGTTTGACATGCTCGCTTGTCAAACACATAACACATAAAATTCAACCAAAAAGATAAAATGTTATGAAATATAATCCTAATACATCCAATTAAGTAATGAAAGATCAAATTTCAAAACAAAAGCGCAAACCACATGTAGACATTCCCTTCATTTACCTCCATTATTCTTCTTTCTCCTACAAATTTTATGTGGATGTCGCCCACAAATGCAAGTACAAATGAAAGCAAGATGATGGCCAAATGATAGAAAATTGGATAGCATAAGGATACCGAAAGAGTGGTAGAAAATAATGAAGAAAGAAGCTCTTTTTATAAACCAAAATTGAGGAAAATCATGAAATTAGAATTATTGATTTGAAAAAGGAAAATTGATTTGAAAATGGCATAAATGAATAGCAAAATTTATGAAAAATTGATTGACAATTTTCTATGTGAAAATATGACAAATTGAGAGCAAATTATGCTCATCAATTCTGATAGAATTATGCACAAAATTTTCTTCATGACTTATGACATGGTTGAGGAAAAATAGCTTTAAAATTATATGACAAATGAGCCACAAAAATAGATTCACAAATCATGACAAAGGGAAGCATAAAAAGAGGAGAAATTAGTGGGAAAACCTAGGAGGGAAAATTAGTGAGATTTCAAAATTTAAAAACTACTGAATTAAGTGGAAAAGGGAAATTAGTGAAATTAGGAATTAGGTGACACCTAATTAATAAATTCTAATTTATTAAATAGTCCACAAAATTAGCCAATAAATTGATTTATTAAATTATGAGACAAAAGACCTTGGATCAATGGAATTAGTCCATTTAACCTAAAGAGAAATGTTAATAAGATTAAATGAGAAAATCATTCAACCCTAATGGACAAATTAGGTCATGACAAGATTGAAGCAAATAAAGATTGCAATCAAAAGGAAAAAATCACAAAGATTTGATAATAACAGGAAATTGACATTGATTGATGAAGATCAATGATAAATTGATCAAGATTGACAAAAGGATCAAATTGATAAATGACAAATGATAAAGGATCAATGACTAATCGATCAAAAATAGAGGAGAAATTTATGATTTATTGAGATCAATGATGAATCAATTAAAGATTGATAAAAGGTTGACTTGATGAGAGTTTACATGATATTGAGATTGACAAAGACCGATGACAAGTCGATCATAATTTGACAAGATTGACTGACAATTGACAATTAAAGTAGTATCCAAAAGTGATCAAAATTGATTGAAGATGATCAAAGATGATTGAAGATTGATTGAAAATATTGAAGGTCTACGACAAAACCCTAATTCAACACAAGGTAGCATTGATGATGTCCAATTGATATGCCATAATTGATCATGACCCATGATTGCAATTCAAAACTGACATTGACAAGACCTAGTTTAAAAGCGAGAGAATTAGAATCGAATAGGAAAGAGATGCAAAAGAAAGACATAATGTTGACAAACAATAGAGATCAAATGCGTGATATAGAATAAATGTCAATAAGATTCAAAAACCCTTTAAGAAGGTCACATAGACATGTTAAAGCATGGCTCTACAAGCGTTGACCATTTTTAGATGCCTGCAATAATGTTCCCAACCAACTACATGCAATATTTTAGATTATTTTTTTTATTTTATGAAACAAAATTAATCCAAATTACAACTTACCCTTATTTCTCTAATATCATCGATCTCTAGGAGGAATAAATGCCCAATTCCATCAATATTAAAAAAAAACTTGAGACTTTTGTCTATTTTATTGCAATGCTGATAAGAAACTATAGAGATGATAAATAGTAATAAAATATTTTTTTATCAAATTTTCTTCATCATTTACATTAGTTGTAGTACCTAGAACAAATGTCTTCACTATTGCACAATGTCAAAGTTGAAATAAAAGAGGGGTTTAAATTTATTCAAACCAGAAGAAATACATCGCAAGGGCATCAAATAACCCAATCAAGTTCCACTAAGTGATCTAACTATTGCCACAAACCCAGGGGTAATTGACCCTTATCCACAATATTCTAGTTTAACATATGTTCAGAAGCCCATTTCGCTAAACAATCCACTACTCCATTCCACTCCTAAGGAATACGAGTGAAAGTAACATAATCCAAAGATGCACACAAATTAAGAATTGGGTTAATAATCTAAACTAGCTGTCAACTAACATCTACAGAATGCGACCGAGTCAAGAAATGCACCGCCACCTGTGAATCTGATTCACAAATGAGCTTTCTCTATCTAAGAGCACAAGCATGCTCCACAACATATAAAATAATAAGATCCTCCATCAAATTCTTAATATAATGACCTTTATAAATAGAAAAAATATACTGACTAGTCCTCAAGTTATCTCTACCAACCCCACCAATTCCAGCAGGACTAGGATTTCCTTGAGAAGACCAGTCAATGTTGATTTTGAGAATGCCCTATGGAGGAGGGCTCCACCTCCCCACCCTATTTATCATCTAAAGATTTTTTCTACATCTATTTGTCACAATTTGGCCTTGTGGAGGATGAAGGTGGAGATGATTGTAGCAAATAACATCACCAAGATCCTTTAACTGAAATAGTTTCTCCCAAAGAGTGGAGAATTTTCCACCACAAGTGGTGGGCCCCCAACAACACATCTTGATAGATCTACCTACTCCTCTTCAATTAAATATTTAAGATAATAAAAGAAAGGCAAAGAGTCCAAGCAAATTGATGAGAATAGGTTTTGACAGGGTCCTTACTCCATCAAAAAAGAAACTTAGCCAGAGAAGTGATATGCCAACAATCTTGGTTCCACACATCCCACCAAAAGTTCTGAATATGTCTAGTGAAGGAAAATTGGAAAAAGAGATGAGATACACTCTCTTCATTATTAAAACATAGAACAAACATAGGCGGGCCCTAAAAACCATGATTGCATAAATTATCATAAGTAAGACACTGGTTGTGGACCACCAACCACATGAAAAAATTCTACTTAGGCAATGAGAACTTGTACTAAACTTGTTTCCACCAAGGAACCTACATGTCCCCAAATGTTTTCTACACCAGTTCAACATAACCTACAAAAATAGAAACCTTTCTAGATAGATCACTACTTGCCCAAGCCAAAACATCAAGCCTAACCAAGGAGGTGCAGTCACGAGACTCCAGAATTTATGTCAGCTCTTTTCTATCATCCTCTAATCCTCCCGATGACGATTTAGAAGGATATTTCCACCAAAAATGAGCCACCAACACACAAATTTGAGCAATCCTATAATGGTAAACAGTGTCCTAGTCAACAATACTAAAAGTATCACAAAGGGGATGAATGTGAGGATGACTAGAAAGGATAGAAGGATGATCATCTCTAGAATCCAACTAAAAAAGAGCTTATGAACCTGTATGATAGATCCAAAAGAGACCATTATTTACTAACTGGGCTCCCAATTTCAAAGTATTCCAGATCATTGAGCCTCGTCCCACTAAAGGAAAGTAGGGAACATCAAACACATTAACATCTTTAAGATAATTATGGGTGAGAATACGAACCCGTAATTGATACTGGCTAGTACACCAGCGCCAATATAACTTAGCAACAAGAATTTTCCCATTCAAAATATCAGATCATAAGCAAAGACTAACCTTATTCTTAGGTCTGCACACATTTTCCCACTTCACAAGGCTCCATTTAGCAGACGACAAATTACCACTCCAAAGAAATTGTCAAGAGAGGGAATCAAATTGTCAAAGAAAATACATAGGAGCATCTTGAGCAAAACACATGTAGATAGGAAGAGATTGAATAAAATATTTTAAAAGAGTCAATCGGGTAGTAGTAGATAACCAATGGTGAGTCCAATGATTAATCTTCTAATGCAACTTGTCAAGAGGACATCAGATGTCTACCAACAGCAAGAGGAATTCCCAAATAAACAAAGGGCAGAGAGCCAATTTTAAACCTCAAAATATCACCAATACACCTTTGAATGGCTTGAGGAGTATTAAAGAAGAAAATATAGGATTTATGCTTATTGATTTTCTAACCTAAAGCAAAAGAGTAAATATCCAAGGCTTGCCAAAAATATTTAACTTCTCAAACATGAGCCAATCCCATAAAAGTAGTGTCATCCATAAATTGGAGATGTGAAAGTTGTGTCAAACCATTGCCCCATTGCCACCCATGAATAAAGCCCTAAGAAACCTGAAACTTTAGAAAATGGCCCAAAACCTCAACCATAATAATAAATAGGTAAGGGGAAAGAGGATCCCCCTATCCAAGGTCATGAGAAACACCAAAATGCTCTGAAGGTTCTCCATTCACAATAACTGAGAAAGATGAAGAAGTAACAGAACTCATAGTCCAACTCACTCATGTTGGAATAAAACCAAAGGCTAAGAGTATTTTCTGAAGAAAACTCCAATTAACTCTATCATAAACCTTGGCCATGTCTAATTTTATGAACATCTAATGAAAGATTATAAAATTTAATACACAAAAAAATAGAATTGAAAAGAAGAAGGCTGCAAATAATTTTTCAGAACTGATAATATTGATATTAAAATATTGAATTACATTAAAATAGCACCATTTTTATAGACTTCTGATTTCCTACATCGATCAAAGGAAAAAGAAATAAAACAAAGCTTAAAACTACAAAATAATGAAAATCTGTTTTAAAAACTAAAAACAAATGTTTTGTAGCATTTTTCATACTATTGTTTTATTTAAAAAAAAAAACAGGCAAAAGATAGAGATACGATATCTCTGACTCTCCATCATTACTCGACTATTGATCATATATATCTTTCCTTCGAAGTTGTCATAGAGTGAATAACCTTGGAAACCATCACCACCCCATCCAAAATTTGTTTACTAGCCACAAAATCCCCTTGTTCCTTTGAGATCACAATAGGAAGACAATTTTTTGAGACTCTCTACAATTAAGTTGGTGATAATCTTATAAACTACATTACAAAGGGAAATAGGATGAAAAAATTCAAGCCTATTATCTCCTTCCTTTTTGGGAATGAGAATGAAGAAGGTAGATTTCAAGGCTCAAAACATCTGCTTAATATGAAGAGATTCCTGAACAACCTCCAATAAATCCAAATTAATAGTATCCTAAAACTCCTAAAAATTTTCAACAATAAAACCATATAGGCCTGGAGCTTTACCTTTGTTCATCCCAAACACTACCTCTTCTAACTCAAGCAGTGAAATCGGACAAATGAGAGAATCATTCATCACAATGGTGACCAAAGAGGGAGTTCAAGGAAGGATTGAATTATCCTCCTTAGTAGTAGGAGGGGAATCTTCAGCAAAAAGAGAAGAGTAAAACTAACGGGCCTAATGAGACATAGCCAAGAGAGAAGAAATTTGAACAGAATGATGGAAGAAAGTAGTAATCTTATCCCCTTCCTGAAGCCAATCAACTCGAGCCTTCTATTTCCAATAAATCTCCTCACATACCTACCACTCCACATTTCACATAGCCTAGGATTCAACTTTTCCAAGAGCATCTAAAAAACCATTATCCCAAATCTGGTTAGTAATCTCAACAAGACAATCCAAATCCTTCCTCAACCTAGACTTAAGGTTACCGAAACAGAAAGTATTCAATCTCTTAAGGTTATATTTGACATATTGAATTTTCTTAATAAAGAAATACATAGATGTGCCATACGCACGCCCTGTGTCTCTCCACCAGATAGAAATTAAGTCATGCAACGAAGAGTCTTGAAGCCACATAAGATGAAATTTAAAAAGGATGATTCTTTAGAACAAAAAAAGAAGAAGCAAAAAATTTATTAGCCAATAATCAAAACCTCTCCACTCAAGAATTTTAGAACTAGTAACCAAGTCATTGCCTACCCAAAAACAAGAGACAAGAAACCCATCCAACTGTTTAGAGATTGCTTCCTCTCCACTTTGTCTATTATTCTAAGTGAAAGTCCTATTAGAATTCTTAACATCCACATAAGCAAGAGAGTCCATTTGAGCTCGAAAAAGATCACAAGTTGGACCTAACCTAAGAAACCCCCTCTTTTCTCTTCCAAACTCAACATAAAATTAAAATCACCTCCTAAAATTGAAGGAAGATAAGGAGCACATGAACTAACATACCTAATGTTGAAACCCCAAAATTTCAATACTTAGTATCCCCGACATGTTAGTCATCACCAAGATTTTGTATTTAGGATGATGAAAGGTTGAAGCTACAAACATTTTTTTTTACTTAGTATAAAAACCCACATACTACCCCCATTGTGCCTCAGTCTTACATGAATATTTCCTCATAGAACCAAGAAATATCAGTACAATAACCTCCACCAATCAACTTTTCATGTCCATATCAAAATAGCTATTTCGATCTGATAAGTCAATGTTAGACACCAATATCGGGATAGTATTGCCAAGCATGAGGTCCTGACTACCCATCAGGATAACTAATAAAGGAAGAACAACAGTCCTTTGTAATCCCGATGTAACAGACTACCCTCATATCACTACTTCGGTGTAACTATACCAAACATGGAAAATGGACGTCTATTAGAGTAATCACCAAAGGTGGAGTAGCAGTATTCTGTAATGTCGTTAGAGTAAGTTATCCCAGTGAAATAAAATGTACAAGAATGTATTATGAAGGCTCATCAGAATAACTTATGAAGTCAGAATAACATACCAATAGGGCTCTGATTATTAAAACTATCCTGATGATAAATAATGGAACAATGTTGGGATAATTATCTCGATTATGAACTCATGACTGAAGAAATCAATATCAGAGAAACCTATGACAATAAAAGGAAAATGTAGAAGGAATCTTTATCGGTATAACTAATGAGATCGAGATAGTGAATCACCTATGATCTGATGGCATAAGTTATTCTGAAATAAGCATATGGAGGGACATTGGGACAATTACACTGATGGCGTGCTTTGGTTGGAATACCTTTATCGAGATAATTCACAGCGAATTAAATAGCATAACCTTCATCGGAATGACTTGTGAAGTCAGAAGGGCAGTTTTTGGATATGTCGATAATGAAAGTAACACCAATAGGCATCATCCAAGATGTGTTTGGTATAGGTAACCTGAATATCAAAACCAAACTTATGGTTACCTACCAATATGACGCATGTTGAAATGACGTGAAAAAGAGAGTTATAGAAAGCACCATATTTATCCCCAGCAGCTAAAATTATCAGAAAGGCACAAAATTTAGAAACATCAATGAAAAGGAGTAAAGCCGATGTCACGCGTCATCAGAGCAATTTAAATTTTGAAAAGAATGCCCCATTGATTTACAAACTGGAACATTTATAGTGGCATGAACGACATTCTCTAGGAAACACAATCCATGAAATTTTCACACCAGAATTGCAGACACAGAGAAATGACATTGGAGTGGGAAAAAAGGGACAATAAGAGCAACAAGAAAGTAGCTTGAGAAATTCACTTGTGATTTCCTCAATAAATTCATTGATTTGTCTACGAAATGGAGAGTTCTAGTGGTTTTAGGAAGAGGCAAAAGGGAGAAACAAGCAAGGGAAAAGGGAAAAAATTAAAAACTAAAGAAACAAGTGTAGAAACCCATGTAGAAGAAGGAAAATTATATTAGGATCTATTAGACCAACTACCCAGTTCCAGCCCTAAAACCAAGAGGTTTGCATAATGAAAGTTAGAAGACAACTATGGTGATGTAAGAGATGTGCATACAACCATCAGAGGCTATGAGTTATTCATGTTCCACTATCATAGGTGTGAAGATCCTGAGCCAATTTGCAACCCATGGAAATTGAACTTGGGAAAATTAGTTGTTCCCAATGTTAACGTTAATGTGGATCTTTTGAAATTGTTAGAACAAAATTATGATCCCCAAAAAAAGGCAATATGCGACTGGGATGGAAAGCCTTGTTTCTTTGTATCTAGAGAGGCAAACTCTGAGGGTTTTGATCTACCTGAGATTTATGATTATCCCATTGTCCTTGAGAATTTTCCTGAAGAGTATTGAAGGTTTGATACCACATATGAAGGATAGAGATTTCCCTTTCACTTTCTTTATCCTGATGTATGATGGGGAATAGGGGAAGGTTTTGCATTTCATGTAAATTTGTTCAAAAATGATTTCAAGTATACATACTACTCGATTGATCATATTTTACAGTTGAACTCTCCAAATTTCATGAGGGTAGAATCCATGATCATTGTAATAGACATTCAGTGCCTGAAAGCTAGAGAATTTGATTATGCTACATTTGTAGCAGGGAAACTTGAGAGAGGGCTTACAAATATCCAGAGAGATTCATCCTGAATCTACTTCCCACATTATTCCTTGTTGATGCATATGGTGTTATTTTATGGCCAAGGATTAAGTCTTTGGCCTGAGGAGATCAAGATGTAAGACGATGTGATAATGATGACAAGCCTCTGCCAGTCCAATTCTGGACTTCAATATGGGACTACATATTTGTTAGATCTAGATTCATTTATTTTGAAGAATACTTTGTGAAAAATTTGATTAGAGTCTATGGCTTTGATGGATCTCCATTATTGTTACCCAACACAGTACCTGACAGAATAGTCTATTTAGAGATCATAAGGTAGATGAGAGATTCAAGCCATATGCATTTAGGTTCGCATGACAAGTAGGCTTTTATGCCCGAAACCTTATGTGTTGGTGAATTCATTTTTAATGGGAGAGAAGGGTAAGAGATCACATGGAGCAAGCTGCTCCATTATGATACAAAGTTGGGTGCTCCAAGGAAGAACTTTGATCCTGAAGGATATATCCATTTAGCGAGGAAGAAATAAAAACTTGGTGATTATGAGCATATCCCATATATGAGGGATGATTTGATAAGAAACATGGATGGAAGGGAGGTTGAATTGGCCATTGAAAACCATAACAAGGAGAGTGAGAAAAAGGAAAGGGAGAGTCAGACTATTGATGTGTCATCCTAAGATGATGAAGAGTCATCAGAAGGGGATGATGTTTCATTTGAGAAGTTCTCCAAAATGCTGACAGAAAAGCAAGTGTCGCCTGTTAGGGATGTTGATGAAGAAGTCCTAATAGAAGAAGATAAAAGAAAATTGGCCTTCAAAGATTTTATATCTGATGATAACTTTATAAAGTCTCCTGAATTCATGTCCTTTTTATATAAAGTAAAAGCAAAATCAATTAGAGAAAGTGTTGGAGAGGTTGACGCCACTAATGAAAAACAATTGTTAGCTACTCCATAAAATAAAATAGAAAAGGAAATGGGCCAAATGACTCTTGAAAGAGGGAGAAAACTGCTTGAAGATGAAGGTGTCCTGATCTTTCCAAGGTTGGATATGAATTCAGCTTTAGTGTTTGATATTTTTCTTCATAATATTGATGCATAACATAAATTATCTCCAAAAGGTGTGACCCAAGTATACATGGGATCATTGTACCACCTTGACAAGAAATCTCTATTGATTTGGTCGTTGTATCCTCCACACAAGAAACCCACACTGATTGATAAACAAAAGGCCTTTGGACATATAATGACCTTAAAGGTTGGTGAAGAAGACCCCATAGTTACAGGTGATTTAGGGGCGAACATTGCTAAATTAAATAAATCTCAAATTTAGTTATTATTGAGAGAAAACAAGTCTGGTAAAATTGAAATTATAAGGCTGAATAGAGAAATTGATCATCTGAAGGAAATGTTGAAACAAAAGGAGCCATGAAGACTATTAATGCAAGGTGAGAGCTCACAACCACAAACTAAGGCTAGTAAATTAAGAGAAGAGAATTATCAACTCCAAGCCCAATTAAGAGAAGCTAAAAGTGAAACCATGTCAGTACTTATCTAAAAGAGGTTTACTAACTTGATGACATGGATGGACAAATATTGGGACGTATACACAAAAAATCATATTGTTATTGAGGAGCATGAAAGAGTGGATTACCATTGCATGAGCATTGCATTGAAGAGTGGAATTATGAAGGACTGATGAAATTCCGTAAAAAATATCTAGAAACACTTAGATCTAAGGGTGTTGATTTCCTTAGTGATGGATTAAATGGCATCCCACCCCTTCTTGATGAAGATGGAGATCAAAAGGAGAAGGTGGATTGGATAGAGGAATGCCAACAAGTAAACAAAGATGCACTGAAGGCTGCCAAGAATGAAGATGTTGATGGGGTGGTAGAACAAATCAAAATCATGGTGCTAATGGAGGTGGAGGCCCGAGATACCATCCATGATTGTGATACTCGGTACAATGAGAAATATTTGCCACATTTAACTATTGTACATTTATGTTTAACTAGTGATTAGTTTCTCTAAGTGTTTAGTGTATTTCTAAAAAACCTCTTCCAAAGGGTGTAATCCTTTGATATGTTATAAAGTATTCAATGTAATCATTTGCAAAGGATTCCAAAGTTTAGAAAGTTTCTAAAAGTTTAAGTTTCAAGTAGTTTTGATGTTTCAAGAACAATATTTTGTTTCAAAGTAATATAAAGAAATTAGTTTTCTTATTTGCAAAGTTGTGTTGTGGATTCTTTCATTTGCAAATTAGTTCTCTATCATAATTGCCTATGGTTGATAATTACTGCTCTAAGTCACCATGTGAAGAAATTGTATGTTGTTACATAGTTGGAGCAAGAAGATACACCTAAGAATCATTTTACCTATTGTGTCTTATCTAATTGGTTTTTCACAATGAAAATTAAATTCAATTACACAAATTGTGAAAATATTATACAATTATAAAGCATTGGAGGTTGGGTTGTTGACAAATCCATCAAAGCGAGGATTTAAAAATTGTCTTTGAGAGGTATACATAAATTTTACAAGTGAATGAATTTATTTCCCAAAATAAACAAGGAACTAGTCTAATTACATACAAATTTCAATTTAAATCACTTATCTATAGTTTCTCAATTTTATTTTTTATGTTAATAGGAGATATAAGTAGTAGTTAGAAGGAAAGATAGTTAAGAAATAAGACATTAGGAACTAGATTAGAGAAAGGATAATCAATAAAGAAGATCACCAAGAGAGTAGGAGAAATTAGATAGTTGAAATCAATAAATTAGTTTATCCCAAAAACATATGCCACTTTGAGATAAACAACAGAGGTAGAATATATAGATTTGCTATAAAAGGCACCAAGTAAGAAAATAAATTGGTGAGTAGTTACACCCACATAGGTTTTGTAGAGCCTAAAGTGAGGGAGTTAGCAACCTTGAAATTTTTACTCTATTAATTGGCCAAGTAAATTGGATGATTTGATCATTGATCAAGGCATACTCATAGAATTTACCAATCTATTGATTTGAGCACTAACACCTAATATGTGCCCAACGACTATTTTTAACATGAATATCAATAGGATTACAAATGTTATTAATTGGAATATTCTCACCAGAATCCAAATCAAAAGTAACCATGTCGATAAAAGAATGACTAGAAACCCACCAAAGGGGAGCAATCTTGTCAAGATCCCCAAAAAGAGCCAAACCTTCAAAATTAATAGGTGAGATCCAATGCACTCACACTAACCAAAATACCAGATACAAGAAGCATATTGAAGCATAACATCAAAAGTAACCTTAATTTCTTGAACAGAGAAGATGTTCGGTGAGTGAACTGTAACCAATTCATGAATAGCCTTTTGATGGGAGGTGTTATTCAACCCCCTTACATTCTAGTAGAGAACAATCATGGAGGGGATTGAGAAAATTTAACATCAATGGGTTTAACAAACCTTGATTCCACCAATAAATATCTAGTAATCTTAATCTTCTCAAGATCCTTCTTATGCCCTTTGGAAGAGTTCTAAAAAAGGCCTTTCTTAAGGACTCATCATTACACCCCAAACCTTGAGGAGACCCCTTACTCTTATGCGAAGCTAAAACCTCCTTAGCAAAATCAACCAAAATAATATCATCTTGCATAGGATCATTCAAGGTCATATGTTGATCTTGTACTCCATGTAGATCAGGACCTAACCTTGGAGTGGGCACAACCTCCATACCCACTTTAGCAACTATAGAAGTGATATCTGGTGGAATCCCTTCCTGTAAGGCTAAAGTATCTAACACTTCAAATCTGTTAAATCCCTCATCAATCTAACGATCTCTTAAAATCCTCTTTTGGCCTTAACCCTTAGCCTCAGTTTTGACTAGCACAAAACCATCCTTATCCTTACCCAAATCTTCCTTCCTCATAGGAAATTTCTCCTTGTCCTCATTACCCATAGACTGAGATGGTGAAGAAGGGGTGTTAGTAAGTCATTATTTATGAACCTTAGCACATAGCCACTAAAGATGGCCATAGTCACTTGATAGATTTGACAGTGAAAAGGAAGAGACTCATAATCTAATTGTTGTATCCATGATGAAGAGCCAAGACAATTTTTTAATGAATCTGGTAGGGGATTATCTAGATCAAGCTCCACATGGATTCAAGAAAAATGAATCACCTTCTTATCAAGGGTTTGTTGGGCAACCGCAGTAGGCTTCCCCAAGAGAGCAACAATTGATTGTAAAATATATTCTCTCCAAAACTTCAGGGGGAACCGAGGCAAATGAACCCAAATAGGAACCCAAGAAGGCATCTCTTCAACGGAATTAAAACTCATATGCCATGCTTTAATAAAGAACCCCACATGATTGCAAAAATATGGACCACCTTCAGAAACCTGATTTCAATCAGCCATATTGAAGAAAACAACCATAAAGTAACTATTAGTGGTGAGCATAATATCCATATCTCCTTTAATCTGTCATGATCACCTAATCCAAGCTTCCAATGTGGACAAAGGAATATTAATTTTGAGAAACTTGGAAATGAGAGCGTGTTACCTCCAATATGAAACATCTTCAATAATTGATTCAGTAGAAATGACCAAAACTGACCGATCCTGGCTTCTAGGCAAACAACCATTTACTTTCTTCAATTTTGAACCTTCACTCTCTTAGAACATCTCTCTTTGTTGTGTATGTATGACTGATGAAGAGCCATTAAGATTCTTGTCACCTCCAGCCACCACTAGACTAGAAGACAACGAAATCCTTGCCATGCAAAAACCTCCCCATAAAAAACCAAACCCAAACCACAACAATAACCACGATCAATGAACCATGCTACAAGAAAGACCCCTAAACACCCTCCACACCTATCAAACCCCAAAACAAACCTTGAAACAAGCCTCGAAAAACCCATCCACCACATAGAAAGATAAACTAAATCCTATCTACAACAAAATGAGCACATGCAGAAAAGAAAATCAGACATGCAGCTCGGCCCTAGCGGGCTTAAGACAGCAGGGCGTCGATCGACGCCCGCTCTACTCACTCCTTTCCCTCCACTATCATGAGGTGTGTCTATCCTTCAGACAGTGTCAAAGTTGCTAGAAAGCCCTATTGGCTATTGAAAACCACCAAAAATAATATTTTTATGAATATTATTAGAAACTCTAGATGGTATGATGGGTGGTCAATTTTTTTTTTGTTTCTCTTGAAACCCTTGCAACATTGTCAAAATATTATAGAAAATATCAGATCTATCTTGGGAACATTGGCAACATATCAAATTACAATTTTCTACCCATTGATGTGAACAATGACTAGTATAGCTGATTTATTAGTCAAAATGATAAAATTTCTCCCTTCCAATGTGGTGTTGAGTTAAGGTTGAATGAAACAACTTAGATACAATTCTATATGATACTCAAAAAATTGCTAAAAATATGAGAATCAATTTAGATCCTCAAACATAACTGGCCGAAAACAAAATTATGAGATTTTCTCACAAAAATATTGAAATGACATTGTAGCGAACTAAAAATATTTGTAATTTAACAAACCAACATAATTGTGAATAATCTAATATTGGATGAAATATTTTTCATCATTGATTTCAAATATGTAATTCAAGAGGATTTTTGTCCTCTGAAACCTTGAATAAGCCAAGAGTTTCCAACCTTGGATTCTCTAAATTGAACAAACTATTCAAAACTAACAATCGAATGTAGAAGGATAACTAAAATGATGATGATTTTCCAATAAAGATAGACATCTCCTTTTATATTCTTAAAAACGTGTGGGCTTTTAGACCAAATTCCAAAAATATTTAAAAGTAGTTTTATTTATTTCATTTATCACTAAATATAATTATGTTATGGAAGCAACCAAAAATTCAAGATTTAAATTGACTTGGTATTCTGAATCTAGCAAGCACTAAATATGAAATGCAATTAATTCAAAATTTGTAATGAGACAAACAAATCAAATAAATGGTTCATATTTAAGATTCTTGTTCAATCTATAAAAATTTTAAGACAAAAACTAGATTATGAAAAATAAATTGAAACTTTATATCTTAATAATTAATCATAAAAATAAACCCTAAATCTAATAAACTTAATTACATTAAAATAAACAACTTTTAAAATCAATGTCAATTCTCTCAATTCAATAAAAAAATAAAAAAGGATACAAATTATGAAACTTTCTTGACACTAATGATGGGTTATGAAACTTTCTTGACACTAATGATGGGTCAGACAGAGAGATCGAAAACCTCTGTAATGTTAATATTATATAATTTTTTTGTTTCAATGTGTCCTCCATTAAAATTCAAAATTTGCCTTTTTCTATTGATAGCAGCTGTGGAGTCTACATTTGAAAATTATCGGATGGGCTCTATGTAAAACTGATATTATATGTGTTGTGTGGTTTTGGGCGAGGTGTATAAACTGCTCTGTTAGATACTATAGGTTTATTTTATGACGGAAGGTTTTCTTCCCAGAGTTCTTTCCTCTCGTATGCTCTTTGAATCCTGCTTTGGAAGTTGAGGTGCCATACAAAGATTTAATTGCATCCTCCTCTTTGAAATTGCATGGCGATATATAGAAGGAAACAAGGTATCACACAAAGCCCCATTTCAATAGGATACCATGCATTATGTCTAGATTCAACATCGTTAAAGGTACAATTGATCACATTAAAACAAAGCCACTAATAATATAATTAGTTGTGAATTTAAGTGAAAATATATTGTAATATAATTTTTTTTAAATATATAATCTTACAAAAGTAATTAATTGTTGAATAATAAAAATAAACAAAAAAATTAGTAAAGTGATTTAATAATGATGAATTTTAAATGTTTACATCAGCTTAAATTTTACAGTCAATAATAATTAGAAATTTTTTTTTTTTTAAATATCTATTATTAAAAAATTAATTGTCTATATTTCAATGAAAAAAATTATTTTTGAAATAAGAAAAATATTTTATAGTTATTAAAAATAAAATTAACAACAAATTAAATCAAATCAAAATAAAATAATAACAAGAAGTTAAATACAACCCTTGTCTATAATTATATAGTAGAAATTATAGACAAGGGTTGCATTTAAAGTGAAGATGTATTACAATATGACTTTTATATAGAAAAAGGACAACACGAAAATTCTTCTGGTCTCTCAAAAATAGATGTAACATTATATTTAAACTTTAAGAGTAACAAATAAAAACATTATTGAGACAACGGTAACTCTTTTGTAATAATAAGACTCTGCAGTGTGGTATTTTATAGAGGAGGACGCTGTTAGTGTTCAAATTGGAGTTGCATGGTATGAATGTTGTGAGGGTTCACATGGTAGTGTTCAAATTCGATTGTTGTGTTGTCCAGCATGGGAGTCGCTACCAAATACCCTATTTTCTAGCATATTCAGCTCATCTGTAAACCACAAAGAAATGGAAAAATGTAAATACAGACTAATGTTTTCGCTTACTGCATTGTCAATTAATTTACGCTCGAAGCGCAGCCAGCATTAAAAAGCATCACTTTTTTTAATGCTCAGAGTGTTTGGATTTAAAAAATGTAATTTTAAGTCAATTTTTCGTTTTTTCTGATTCGTCCTTCATAATTTCCCAATTTTTTTTTTTTAAATTAAAATTTAAAGAAAAACGCAACCGGCCAATGAGCAAGAAGAGGGAAAAATATAAAATATCCACCAAATTTTCTTTGGAATGTTCTAGTGGTCGTCGGATCTATTGCCACGTCAACGATCCTGACTGTTGTTTTCAATCGGACGGCTGAGAAGCTAGCTAGGCCATTGTTTAAGAGAGGGAGTGAGTTATGTTTGATGTTCTTCGTCAGTGGCCTCAAATTAAATTTCATAACAAGTCTGTTTCCCAGACTCTGGTTTGGTAGATCGGGTTTCAGGAGGCTCAATGGAGCCTTCGCCCAATGGGTGAGCAAAATTCTTGTTCAACGTTTGCATCGCTCGATAAATAGAAAGATACAAGCTGCGCTGCGAGCAACCAACTAAACTATTCCTTTGGTAAGTAGTATTTTCCCCATCCGTTATCTTTGATTGTGAATTCTCGAGTGTTTTTCATGGTTTGAGTATTCAGATCTGGAGTTAATATTTCTATGTAATTATGTTTATAAATGATATTAAGTATAGAAACAATATTTCTCTAGTTTCTGGGAAATAAAAATATCTATCGTCATGAGATTGTACCACAGAGTCAGCAGGTTTTTGGAAAAAGATATTATCTATCCCCATCAGTGCATGCCACAAATTGAGGGCAGGGAAAATCCTTTGAATAAAAGGGGGGATCCATTTGTTGTGGGCGCCCTTGGGAAGAATGCCCAACTCCTCAAGGATTTAAAATTCTGTATAGAGAATCCTAGAGTGAAAACCCTAGTGCCCACCATAGCAACCCCCAAAGGTTTGGTTGATAAATTGGGAGATGGGCACGTGTGCAAAATCTTGTGCCCACTGCCCTTAGTACTGGGTCTGGACAAGCCTTCCCTTGTTCCAGATTTTCTTATGGCCTTGCAAGGTAAGGGCGGGGATGCCGTACGCTTGAATGCATATGTCACTAGGTGGGCTGGCTCAGATTGTGCACAAATGTTGCTTGGGATGAGGGAAACCGATGCAATTGTTTTTACTAGCATAACAAAGATTCAGGGACTATTGAAGAACCTTTTGTTCTTTGGGTGTTGATTGGAATATGTATAAGAGTAGGCACCCTACGTTGTTGGTGGCTGCACATGGGCCTCTAACATACTCCGGAGCACAGCGAATAGGTGTCCAGATTGATGTTGTTAGTAAACAATTTCACAGTTTTGCAGGTGTAATTGATGCCCTTGTATTGAGTTGGAGCTACATGAATAAGAAATTATAAGAATGCATTGCATTGTACTTGATTTTTAGTAATCAAGAAGCCACAGAGGCTACACAGGGAATTGGAGCATTCTCACTTATTTACACAACCTGTTTCATTTTACTACTGCATTCTGTTATCACTTTATGAGATCTAGGAGAGTCTCAAAAGAGCGGAGTCTAAAAGTATTCCCTGTACCATATGAGATTTTACATTAATAATTATCATCCAATGCTTTTCTTCGCAACTTTTCGGGTCTTCTTGGTATCCTTACATAGTATCAAATGCTTGTAGCTTGATTGTTCAATATAAACTCTTTTTTTTGTTTTTTTGTTTTTTGTATATCTTGAAAGAATTTGTTTTTTTCTGGAAAAATTGAAGTTCATTGAAACCTTTGCAAATCAGAAATCAGTATATCCAGTAAGTTTTAGGAATGAGCTTTCCCTAATCCCTTTGAATTGAGGATTTGCATCATTGTCAAACATATCAATTTAACATTCTAATTCTACCCATTACCAATTCTTGCATTGATGAATACAATAAGATCTATTGGCATTTTGTTGTGAATTGAGTATTGAAATTCACAAAGTGGGATATTTTTAGTTCTTAGTATATGGTTTCAGACTTGAACTTGAGGCTTTTCCCGGGCACCTACTCATGGTATGACGAACTTGGTTGTAGTGGTAACACCTACTGGTGAAGACTGTATTTCCTCTTCCTGAGTTTCCAAACCTGTCCCTAAAATTGCTCCTTCCTCTAAAGGATCCTCTAAGTGTCCCTCTTTGTGAGTCCCCACTTCCTTCTTGCCTTTGCTGCTCTTCATTTCTTGACGTATTCTACTCTCTACCAAAGGTTCCTCTACCTCTGAAATTCTTACTACCTCTATGTTTCTGATTTTGTTCACTTCTCCTCTTGATCTTTTCCTCTGCTCTTAATGCCAACTGAAAATACTTATGGACAATGTCTGGTGTGAGGATACTTATCTCATCTTGTATGTTTTGTCTAAAGCCATTAATGTATCTGGCCAATTTCTCCACTTCATTCTCATGCTTCCTAGCCCTCAAACTAAGTTTGTGGAATTCCTTAGTGTATGCATTGACATCTAGCTCCCTTTGTTTCAAATTTTGCAATCTCTTGTGGATTTGAACTTCATAATCCCATGGTAGGAATTGAGCTTTAAGCCTTATCTTCATATGCTCTCATGAAGTTATCTTCTTCTTACCTTCTTGTACCCTTTCTTCTTGCATCATGTTCTACCAAACTAATGTTGATCCTCTCAATCTTGACTTGGCCACATTGTCTCTTTCTCCTCTGCTACCTCCTTATAATCAAAATGATTATTTAATGATTCTATCCAATCTAGTAACTCCTCTCCATTGAGATTCCCTCCATAGGTGGCTAATCCATCCAAATTATCTTTGGAGATGGATTTGACTGCATCCAAGAATAGTTTTTGGTCTTGAGGCATTTCTACTAGCTTGTTCCTCTCCATCTTCCACTTCTTCATTTGTCTCATCTCCCCATTTTGTCTAACCTTCCCCTTCTCCTTCATAGCATCTATGGTTCCTATACTTCCTTCTGAATCCTTCAATCCTTCTATCATCTCTACCACCATCTGTCAGATAGCTTATGGAGTCATAGCCTTTGGAGGCATTGAACTTGCTTCTGATTCTTCATAGTCTGACATACACAAAATCTTTCAAAGCGTGGCTCTGATACCACTCTGATGCAGAGAGTCTTGGAGCTTGTTCTATTCACCTTCTTGGTTTCTTGTCTTACTCAACCCTCTAACTCCTCAAGCCCATCCAATGGCACTCTGTAGGGGTTTTTCTATCTATACCTCCAAGGTATAGCCACTGATCTTTGACAACCAACACCTCCTGTTGAGGCTTCCACTTCAATCCCCAACACCACTCCTAAGGATCACAACACACCAACTTGTTCTAGGTAGGAAAAATACATATACATAGTGTCTTTGATGTCTTTAAGGGGTTTGGGAATCTTCAAACCCATTGTTAAGTTTTCCTAACATCTCTTTGGCTCCACCGGGCTCAAATAGGCCTAATTCAATTAGCCCTCCATTGGTAGTTTTCAGGGCTTAGTTTGAAATCGCCCTAAATAAGGCCACAAATAAATTGCAGATTCGAGCACCCTTTTCAGAGTTGCATACAATATTGAAGAATTGCATCTAGATTTTCCATACATAGGTGGGAACCAAAACTGTCCTATTTTCAAGGGCTTAGGCCTACCCGGGTGACTCACTAATTTGGTCTTGAAAATGTTCACCAGTCCAAAAATTTCCCAAAGCTAATAGGGATTCTTCAAGGGAACTCAAAGGGATTTCTAACCATGTATCATTTTGTTTCCCACCAATCCACTTGTGCTTTGAAACTGCACATCTTCTGTTGTCCTAACTCGCCAACTCCAAGTTGTGAGTCTAGGGTTTCATTGCACAAACACCAAAAAGGCCTGCAAAGCAAAAAAACCTACTCTAATCATATGTAAAGACCCTAACCTAGCATTCCATTTGATTTCAACTGGTTCCATCAATGGATGTTCAGGTTAGAGTCATTTTGCTCTTAAACCCTACTTTGCAAGGTTTTTACACCTAGTTATAGAGAATGAATGAGATCTCTGCAACCAAACACAAACAAAATTTCCAGTCTACCTTGCTGGAAAGTACACTTAAAAAACACTCATGCCCAGCAATGAGATTTCTCTGACAAGTCCTTACTGGACCGTACAATGCAATGAAAAATCAGGAAAACTGTTAAACAGTGAAGAAAACAAGATTTGGTTGCAAATTAAAAACTTGTTCTTGCATTCCAAATTCTCTAACCCATACAATGAAGTTAATTTTGGCTTATATGCTCATGATTTAGTTGGTTCAACCAACTTCACAACACCAATCATCAAAAATGCAACTTTTGCAAAATGTTGCTCAACAACTTTTACATCTTTTTGACACCTTGGTTGGAACTTTGCACTCAAGTGCATTCCAAGGCTCCCAAAGGCCCTCAAGCAACCTAGAAGACCTAAACGCAATAGAATAGACCACTATTACATGATAACAATGATCTAGAGTACTACTTCTATGATCTACATTAGCATTTCAACTTCTTAGGTTGATAGCAACCTGAACACAAATGACACAAGCACACAAATGACACAAGCCAAAGCTTGGACAACTCAACCATGGCTCTATTGAGTCCCAAATGGTTGGTCCATTATTACATAATGAAAGACAACACAAAAACTTAGAAGAAAACAAAATTTCATGCTTGAACTATTAGGTGCCCTCCACCAATATGGTTTTCATCTCTCTTTACGGGGAGGGTTTTTTCCCATTGGGTTTTTCTCTCTTTCTCCGCTTTATGATAGATTGCATTGGTTTGTGTGAATTTGCATTTGTACATGGGTACCTAACATGGCGTCGTAGTCAGGACCCATCTTTCATTGCTTAGTTGCATTGTAGGCTTAAGTGCATTCCCCTAAGTTGCACTTAAGGGGGGTGTTGGTGTAATTAATTTTTCATCATGGATATTATTACACCTTACTTAAGTTTACTTAAGTACATGCATATCATAGTAGTGTGGGTATGAGACACTTGGGTGTTTGTGCCACATTGGGATAGTGTGTAGGAGAATTTCCACCTTTTATGGTGTTATCTTGTTGTTACAATCCACCTTCGGTGGGTGATCCACCTCATGTGAAATATTTTATTGTTTCTCCTACCTACCACACCTATTTCCTACCTAGCATTGTTTCTTATTGTGCCGCATGTCATGTTTGTGTGCTCACATATCCATATAGCCTTGCCTATATAAGAAAGCTCATATTCATTGTATGTAACACTTGATGATCCAGTTGACTAGTATTTTCATCTTGATAGAATACAGTTTATTTCTATCATCTATTTTGTCTCTCTACTGTACTTCTCATTGAGCTCTTGATCTTGGCAAAATCTCACCATGAGTGCATCTAAGGCATTGATAAAGGGAGTCCTCATTGCACTCATTCTCCCCAATGTATATTCATGAGAGAGCTCATAGATAAATATTCTAGTATGTCCACCTTCTAAGAATCTGTGAAACTTTTCTTTGTTGAGTTTGATAACCATTTTGATCTGCAAGAAGACAATGGGTGAACTCACAATAATGGTTCCCACTTTTTTGCCACTTTTGACAATGAGATGAACATTTTTAAAATAATCTTCAACTTCCAACAACTATAACTTTTAAACTATTAAAAAGTTGAAGATGATTTAAATTAGTGATTTGTAGCATTTTGTCTTTAGATTCTAAATATATTTTTTTCAAATTTTTTTGAATATGTTTTTTTTAATTTTTCCATCTCCTTCGAAAAGTAGTTTTTAACAACAAACTACATTTTTTAAGAGTGATGTGCCTCCAAAAACACATAATTTTTTTTTTCTATAAATGATAAAAACTCATTTCTTTTAAATTTTGGTTTGTAATATCAATATCCAGGGCTTGTTGTTGGTTTGATCGTGATATGTTGAAATTTTTTCATTTTATTAAGTTTTGAAGTCCAACTAGTCATAATTCAAACATAGGCTTAAGTTTGATCACATAAATTGTTCTATATATATTGAAATTCAATTTATTTTTTTTGTTAGAAAGAAGACATCAATACCTAGGGCATAGATATTTTTCAAAATTTTGTTGAATTAGTTTCCTATTTATCCCAATGCGTTGAACAAAGAAGTTCATGTTTGGTGAAAAACCAATATTCCATAAAATTAAAAAAACAAGAACATAATAAATTCACAATGTAATAAAATTATACTCATTGGAAAGCTTGCTCCGAGCACAACCATCTTATATTTTTAGGTTATCAATATTATTTTGATTTGTCCCTTGAACCAGAGGTCCGAAGGCAAAAATTTCTCAGAAATCTAAAAAATTTGGGGAGAGACCTCTAACAAGAGGGTTTGAACGAATATCGGTTTGACAGAAGGGGGGTCGATCGGATGCCCCTTCGCTCGAACCCCTTGGGAAAGATTATGACGCATACTTTCATGTAACGGTCAGGTTCGAATGAACCCGACCTTTTGTAATTGTCAGCATTCGTTCGAACCCTAGCCGACCCAAATTTTTTTTCTTACATTTTAGTAGAGTTATATAAATATACATAATTTTTGTCTTTTTTTTTACACACAAATGATTAAAACAATTCACATTTTTGGATGAAAGAAGAAATTTGAAAATTATTTTGAGGGCAATAATTTGAAGACATTTGAAGGTTATTTTAAAAGCATGGGGAACAAGAAGAGAAGGCAAAATAAGACTTCAAGGAATTATTCTCCCAAAACAGAACAAATATATTGAGAACAAAGAAGGCAAAGATATCATGATGCAAGTATGTATTTTTATTTTTATTTTTTTTAATTTAATATGTATTACATACCAAAAATTGTGTTTATTTGTTAGTATTAGTTAAATATTTTTTATCTAATATTTTTATGAAAATAATTTTAAATAATATTAATTAAATTAATTTAATTTATATAATAATTATATCTTAATTAATTATAAATGATATTTATTTTATTAAATTAATTGGATATAGTAGGATTACAAATAATCTTGTTTTAATTAAAAATAATTATGGTTTAATTTGAAATAATATGTGTATTTGCAAATTTCAAATTCAATTAACTTGCTTGTTGTGTAATTAACATTTTCTCTCCCCCCTTAAGTCCATTTGTAATAGATCATGGTTTTAATTTAAAATTTAGATTTTTAGTACCCCTGTCTTTCCCATTTATTAACACATGTGTGACCCCTTAGGACCACATATGACCCCTTAGGACACTATGTGATGGACTAAGGCATATGTCGTTCAAACTAGGATTTTATAAAGGGTCATATGCAGTTCTAAGGGGTCACCTATGTGTTAGAACAAATGTTTGTGACCCCTTAGGACACACACTAGGATGTTATAAAGGGTCATCTGTGGTCTTAAGGGGTCACACATTTGTTAACATGAGTGGGACCCCTTGGAACACTATGTGATGGACTAAGGGGTATGTCGTACACACTAGAATTTTATATGGGGTCACATGCAGTCCTAAGGGGTCACGCATATGTTAGAACACATGTGTGACCCCTTAGGACCACATATGACCCCTGAGGGTCCAGTATGTGATCCTCTATGGTCCTAACGAGACATATAGTGTCATCAGGGGCATATGTGATCTTAAGGGGTCCTAAGGGGTCATGTTGTGTGTGTGATAGGATGTGAAAAGAGGTCATGTAGAGGATTTATTTTGTCTAATTTGTTTAAATTTGTTATCTAAGTTTTATAGTGTTTTTTAAATTTAAATTTATTAATTTTTCTAACATTTTAATTTATTATATTTACATTTGTAACATTTTGCTAAATTTTGTCTTAATGTTTTTTTAAGTTTTAATTTACTACCTTAGTTTTATAAGTTTTTCATACCATTTTTTTTTTAAATTGAAAAAAAATACATATACAGTTATTTAATTTTAAAAACAAATTGACGTTAAATCAAAACATTAAATTTTAAACATTTTTCTAAAATGATGAAAAATAATAAATATAATATTTTTTAATTAAAAAAAAAAATTGAAAAAAAAATTATATATTATTTTTTAACTAAATTTAATTAAAAAAATATTATTAAACAAAAAAAAGGTTATTTTGTGCACTTGAAATAATGTAGGTCGAAAGTTGAAAGGTGAGATGTGTTGGTTGTTGCTGACAGGGTACGATGATGTGGCCCTAACCCCCTTTGGACACGGAAAACTACAAACTTGAAAATGACAGTTCGACTGTCATTTTTGGTTTTTATAGAAGTTTTTTAAAAAAATATTTAAAAGGGGTTTGATCAAACTAGGCGTTCAATCAAACGCCTTAAAAATTAAATATTTTAATGTGTTCGATCAAACCCCCAAACCCTGGGTTTCGATTAAACCTATGTTCAATAGTGGGTTCGATCGAACCCCGAGGAGGGTTCACTCAAACACCCCTAGTTCGTTCAACCCCCACCCCCCCACCAAAAAAAAAAAAATTTCCCTGACTCTGCCAATTTTCTTCGTTGGCAAAAGTGGGAACCATTAATGTGGGATAGCCCCAATCTGGAATGCGAGTCTATGAAAAGACTCAGTAAGGACTCTTTCTAGCCCTTGATACCTGTCTAGATTCGTAATCCTCCATATGTACCAAATAATTTCACATGAAAGTAAATTCCAAAACACATTAGTGTCTTTTTTAAGTCCTTTAACAAAACCAGATACAACATCAAGAGTGTTAATATGCCATGGAATAATTAACCCAAACAAAATCCAGACTTCCTTAGCCACAATACAATCAAAGAAAATGTGCTTAACTGATTCTTTAACCTTGCAAATATTGCATAAATCATCATTAGATAGCTTAGATTTGATAAGTAACTTATCAATCAGAAGCAACCATCTAAAATTTTTCATTTTAATAGCTATAGGAGAATTCCATATACTTTTAAATAGCTTGCCCCATCAAGCAGGTGATGAATTAGAATACCAAACAACATTAGCATGATTTAAAATATTATCATTAGACATCAATGTCTTATAAATGGAGATTGATTTAAAATTACAGAGCAAGCTAACATCTATCCAAGAAAAAGATACAAACTTGTCATAAAAAATATCACATCTTTTGGGTAACTATAAGTCCTTTTATTAGACAGGGGAAGCTGAAACTTATAGGAGAGATTGTCCCATGAAATGAGATTACCATTAATAATGACATCTTTAAAGCAGTCGATACCCTTGCAGGCCCAACTCTCAGCTGAGCAGCCTTGAGTGAGTGTGAGAGGTTTATCATTGTGCATAAGATTTTACTAGATTGATCTTTCTCCACACACAAAGTCATCCCGACTAATCCAATTATTACCAATATTATGTCTAACACTCTCCCACACCTTCCAAATTGATTTAAAGATAGAAGAACCTATGGTGGATACTGAGAAATTTCTAGCTATTAGGTCACTAAATGGGAGGAATTTTCCTGACTTGGCTTGCTTGGACACCCCCAACCTAATATTATTCTGAATGAGAACTTTCCAAGGCTCAACACCTTCCAACAAGTGGAAGATCCATTTAGTAGTGAGAGTAATCCTATTAACTCTAAGATCCTTAAGGCGTCAACCTCCAATAGCCTTGTCCATGCAACACCACACCCATTTGACCGAGTGCACCTTCTTCCATCCTTTGCCATCCGACCACAAGAAATTCCTAACAATTTTCTACAGGTCATTGATCTAGTAGTTACTAAACATCCACACAGAGGAGTAGTATATACTATAAGAGGACAAGATATTTTGACAAACTTGCATCCTGCCAGCAAGAGAGAGATGGTGCTTATTCCATGTATTTAACTTCGCTTCAATTTTCCCCTTAATCCACATCCACATATCCTTGAGACACCGAGATACTGCAAAAGGAATCCCCAGGTACTTATGAGTTTTATAGGGTCCTCCCCATTGGAATCCAAAGTAGGAGAGCCAATCTAGAATATGTAAGTCCTTCATGTGATCTAAAAATTCTTCTACTTCTGAACTTCTCCGATCTTCACTGCTAATATCTCTTAATTCTAATATACCTCTAGGATACACTCCAATAACAAACTCAAAAGGTGTTCTTCCAACACTTTTATTTACTGAATTATTGTAGGCAAAGTATGCTTGTGTAAGAATCCAATGCCAACTTCTGGTTTTATCTCCAACTAAATATCTCCACAAATTTCCCAAGCTTCGGTTAACTACTTTTGTCTATCCATCAGACTGTGGATGAAAAGTAGAATTGAACTTCAAATTTGTTTTCATCTTCTTCCAAAGTGTTCTCCAAAAATAGAAAACAAACTTAGCATCTCTATCTAACTATGCTCTTAGGTAACCCATGAAATCTCACTACTTCCCTGAAAAATAGGTCTGTTACATGTGGTACATCTCATGTCTTCTTGCAAGGTATGAAATGAGCCATCTTCAAAAATCTATCCACTACCACAAATATAGAATCATTCCCTCTCGGTGTTTTAGGCAATCCCAGTATGAAATACATGCTTATATCCTCCCAAGGTCTTATCGGTACTATCAAATTTCTATACAATCCCACATTCTAACTACTACCCTTTGCAACTTGAGAAACTCTACAACTTTGCACATATTTCCTAACATCCTTATGAATCTACGGCCAAAAGTAATGCTCACTCACCAATGCTACTATTTTGTCAATACCCAAATTTCTAGCTAATCCTCCACTGTGTTTCTCCTTTATCAAATTCTCCCTCATAGAACTCTTAGGTATGCACAACTTAACTCATCTGAATAACATCCCATCTTAAATGAAGTAATCCAACCACTTTCTTCTATCTACCGTAACCAATTCTCTACATGCTCTCCAAGGTCTTCAACTCCTCAAATCCTAGTACAATCACTCTCATCTTTGTCAATAAATTCCTTCTCCTACTCAGTGCATTAGCAACTTTGTTAGATTTCCCACTTCTATGCTTCAACACAAAAGTGTAACTCTGCAAAAATTCTACCCATCTCATATTTCTCTGATTCAAGTTACTCTAACTGTTCAACTACATCAAGGCTTGATGATTTGTATAGAACACAAACTCATTACGAAATAGGTAATGTCTCCACTTCTTCAGGGCTTAAACTATGGCATAAAAATCCTGATCATACACCGAATATCTCCTCATGGCATCATTCAATTTCTCACTGAAATAAGCTACTGCTCTCCCTTCCTGACTCAATATTGCTCTTATTGTTGTTCCACTTGCATCACAATCCACATGAAATACTTTACTAAAATCCAACAAAGCTAATACAGGCTTCTTAGTCACTTTCCTTTTCAACATCTCAAAACTTTTGTTTTCTCTAGTGGTCCACTTGAATTCCTTCTAATCTCCCCTCATGATCTCTATCATAGGTTTACAAACTGAACTGAAATTTCTAATGAACTTATGGTAGAAACTAGCCAATCCATGAAATGATCTTGCCTCTCCAATTCTTTCAAGTGTAGGCCACTCAATAATTTCTTTTACTTTCTTAGGGTACATCTTCAAACCATCCTCAGATATCACATATCTTAAATAGACTAACTCATCTTTCATAAAAGTACACTTCTTAAGATTTATCATAAACTTTTCTTCTCTCAACCTCTGCAAAACTTGTCTCAAATGCAACAATTGCTCCTCTTTTGTCTTATTGAAAATCAGAATGTCATCAAAATATACAATAACAGATTTATCCAAGAATTTCTTCAATGCCTCATTCATCATCCTTGTGAAAGTACTTGGTGCATTAGTTAGCCCAAAAGGCATCACCAACCATTCATATAGTCCTTCGTTTGTCTTGAATGTTGTCTACCACTCATCTCCTTCTCTGATCTTTATTTGATGATATGCACTCTTCAAATCTATCTTTGTAAAGTATTTGGCTCTGCTCAAACAATTCATTATGTCATCCATCCTAGGCAAAGAAAACCGGTATTTCACTTGTATCTTGTTTATTACTCCAAAATCAGTACACATTCTCCATTCTCCATTCTTCTTAGGTGCTAATGTTGCTGCTACTACACAAGGGCTTAGACTTTCTCTAATCAAACTTTTCTTCAATAGCTCTTGAACTTGTCTATTCAGTTCTTCATTCTCTATCGATGTCATCCACTATGCAGCTTTCTAAGGAAAACTCTCTGGGAACTAGGTTCATGCAATGACTGATACTTCTCATAGGTGGCAATCCGTCAGGTACATTATCTGAAATGATGTCTTCATATTTGGTTAGCAAATCTTTTATCTCTTCTAGTTGTTCCTCTTCATGCTCTGGATTCTCAGTCTTCTTAAGAATTAAGGAAAAACACACATTCTCATGTCTGAATCTATCAAGTAATTTTCTTCCTTCCACCAAACATATTCTAGCATTCGTATAGACTTCAGTCTTCAAAGGTTCCTCCAAGGGCAACAAGGTTTGTTTCATCCCATAGGCCAGAATAGTGTATGTATTCTTCCTCCCATTATGTATTGTCTATCTATCAAACTGGTAAGGTCTACCCAATAAAAGATGACAAATATCCATAGGCATAATATCACACAAGACTTCATCATGATAATTCCCAATTTTTAATTTCACCAAATGTTTCTCACTTACTAACAACTTATGTTCATCCTGAATCCATTCTATCTAATAAGGCTTAGGGTGTTTCAATACTTCCAAATTCAACTTATTCACCATCTCTTCTGAAATAACATTATCTAAAATACCACCATCAATAACAACTTTACAACACTTACCAGATACCTTACATTTGGTCTTGAATAAACTCTTCCTCTACAAGGGCTCTTCATCTCTCTCGGTATGACACAAAGCTCTCCTCATCATCAATAGTTCTCCATTGTCTGGTTTATTATCTAATCCGGTGAGGTTTTCTTCCACCACTACTGCTCTTTCAGTATTCTTTGTCTTCTTGCACTCAAAACCATGATGTCCTTCTCCTCCACACTTAAAGCAATTTCCTCTAAATGTTCTCATGTCTTATCTTCCAAAATTCTCATTCTGATAGCCATCCAGTTCTCTCCTCTAGTAGAAATTTCTATGATCTTTCCGGTATGAATTACCTTATGTGCTTACTTCATTGTCCTTATTCTAATCTGTATAGGTTCCTCTACCTCTAGTGTATCCTCTTCCTTTGGTATATCCTCTTTCTCTAGAAAACCTTCCACCTTTGCCACTTTGCCTCTGCTCATGTCTTTTGTTTATCTTTTCTTCTACCTTCAGGGTATACTGGTAAGCCTTTTCAACACTCTATAATTTGATCAAACTGAGTTCATCTTATATAGACACTTGCAATCCATTAAAATATCTTGCAAGTTGTTCAATTTCATCATCAACATTTCTAGATCTGATATTCAACTTGTAAAATGCTTCATTGTATTCCTTCACACTAGATTCCTTCTGTCTCAAATTTTTTGATTTCCGGAACAGATTCACTTGATAATCAACTAGCATAAATTTTGATTTCAACCTAGCAATCATCCTATGCCATGTCTTGATCTTCTCTTTACCTCTTCTCTATCTATCAATTTGCAAATTCTCCCACCAAAGAGATGCATGACCTTTCAACCAAGAACATTCATATTTCATCTTCCTTTCTTCTGTAGTGTTTTCAAAATAAAAATATTTCTCCATCTTGGAGATCCAATCTATCAATTCATCTAAATCCAACTTTCCATCATATTCTGGTGGGGTAGAATGAAGTTTAGTATTTTCCCTACTCAAAACCCTCAAAAACCTTTCCACATCTAAATCAACTACCGATGGGTTTACTTGTTTTGTTAGGGCTTCTCCTCCTTCATCTTCACTTACATATTCAATGTGTCGACCTCTTCTCTGGGTGAACTCACAAAGCTGGTTCCCACTTTTGCCAATGAAGGAAATTGGCAAAAGTGGAAAATTTTGTTTACGGGGAATTCGAGCGAAGTGGGGGTGTTTGAACGGAATACCCTTTGGGGTTCGAGCGAAGACCCCACTTCGCTCAAACCCCATCTTTCGAGCGAAGCACCTTTAATGCCCATTTATGTCACTTTTCAATTATAGCGCAGTGGTTCGATCGAAACCCCCTTCATTCGAACCCCCCTAAAAATAGGGGGTTCACTCGAACCCCCCTTTGTTTGAACCCCTTTTTTAACACTTCTTTGAAGATTTCTACATTTTTTAATAGATTTTTGGCCTTGAAACCTCTAGTTGAAGGCTCAAATGGAATGATCTTGACAACTCAAAATGTAGTATTATAGTCCTCGAAGCAAGCTTTCCAATGAATATAATTTTATTACATATTGAGTTTATTATGAACTTGTTTTTTTAATTTTACCAAATATAGGTTTTTCACCGAACATGAACTTCTTTGTTCAACGCATTGGGAAAAATAGGAAACTAATTCAAAAAAATTCTGAAAAATATCTAAGCCCTAGGTATTGATGTCTTCTTTCTAACAAAAAAAATAAAATTGAATTTTGATATATATAGAATAAGTTATGTGTTCACACGTAAACCTATGTCTGAATTATGACTAGTCGGACTTCAAAACTTAATCAAATGAAAAATATTGAACATATCACTATCAAATCATCTGCAAGCCTTCGATATTGATGTAACAAACCAAAATTCAAAAGAATTGAGTTTTTATTATTTATAGAAAAAAAGTTATGCATTTCGGGAGACACATCACTCTTTAAAATGTAGTTTGTTGTAAAAAACTACTTTTCGAGGGAGATGGAAAAATTTAAAAAAAAATCCTTCAAAAAAATTTGAAAAAAAATATATACAGAATCTACAGACAAAATTCTACAAATCACTAATTTACATCATCTTCAAATTATTAATAGTTTAAAAGTTATAGTTGTCGGAAGTTGAAGATTATTTTAAAATTGTTCATCCTAGTGTCAAAAGTGGCAAAAAAGTGGGAACCATTATTGTGAGTTCACCCCTCTAGGTTTTCTCCATGGCTTCAACCAGGCTTCTATTCCTCGCAAAATTTCCATCATAGTAGGGTCTACATTCACTCACACTCTTCCATTCCTAGTTCCTCTTCACGCCATATTCACGCCAATCCTATGTAACTACATGTCAGATCCACAGTCCACCACCCTACAACAAAGTTCTCAGGACAACACAACCTTTAGAATGAAAATATGCTCTGATACCACTTAAAGAAGTCACCAGTTAGGAGGGACCTCAAAGAGATCAATCTGAACCGGTCAGCGAGAGTAAACACAATGGAAACAGAAGGACATGATGGAGGTAATGCAGAACCGATTCAATTGTAATATGCAAAACTGATTACAACCAACTGGTAAGAACTAGGTTACAAAGGCTAGCGCCACGTACATAGGAATACACATGGTGAGCAAGGAGGGATTCAAATGGGTCTAGCTGGAGAGTGATTCGCTTAAAATTGTCAAATGAATTAAGGGATGTACGGTGCCTAGCTGGACTATTTCAATCTTAATCAAGGATATCCTTGAAATGATAGCAGGCTTGAAGGATTTCAAGATCTCGTGCATTTTTCAAGAAGAAACAAACCAATGGATCATTTTGCCAACTTGGCGGTGGTAACGTGGCAGTTAAATGGTCGAGAGAAGAGAAAACTTTCCTTAATATACTGTGTGACCTTGCAAGAAATGATGCCAAGATCTTCGACCTTTCCAATGAAATATTATGATGGGATGGGGGCCATTGGTGTGGTATTTCGAATTATTACCACTTTGAAAAGTGTTAGAACTTTCGGTTTGCCCCGTTTTTGGTTTTCTTTCCTCCTAGTTTTTCTAGAATCTCTAATTTGCTTGAGCTTCAGAATGGAAGGTGAAAAGAATAGGTTTGAACCTACACCCTATGATAAGTGGCAGAAGAATAAGGAGGTTTGGGAGGAAATTTTTGACAACGGAATGGTACCCTTTTTAGAGAGATTGCATGGTCATTCTATCATTGTTAAAGAAAGCTTTGTTAAAGGTTGGAATAAGGGTGTGTTAACCACGTTTGGTGTGGAGTTTCAAGTCGACATTGTTAGGTCCTGGAGACAACTGAGAGGGGGGGGGTGGTGAGTCAGTTGTCTAATAAATTCAAACCAAAAACTTATTAACCAACTTAATACTTAATACCGGTAAACCAATTTAGTATGCTGGTAGACAGTGTTAACAGTAAATTGCTATACCAGTAAGAATTAATGCATGAAACATAAACAAAAAGTCATCCACAACACATGACACCAATATTTGTACGTGGAAACCCTGTAAGGGGAAAAACCACAGTGGGAAACCTTACCCACAATCAGATGATACTACTACAGATAGTAAGTGTACAAAAGGGGGTCTACACATGCAGAAAGGCCAATAGCCTAGAGCTCACTGCTCAATCACAAATGGGAGTCACACTGACTACAATTGGATGATTAAATCCAATAAGAATGTACTACACAAAATTGCATCTTCATATGCTGAATTCAGTACCAGTGTAATGCTGATATGCTTTTACAAAAACCTAACTTCACCTTCAGATGATGTCTTCGTGTATGCCTCTGCTTTATCTCCCATATACCTTCACTTGAATCTTTTTTACATTCACACTTGATCTTACAAATAAGATCTTTTATTTATACCATACCCTAAGACCAATTTTAGTAGGTCAGCTCTACAAGATATTAAAATTTAAAAAATTTACAAATAATATAATATCCGATGCTATAACCGATTAAATATGTCACCTTAATGAATTTACAACAATAATAAATCATCTCCATAGCGTACCATGCTGATCTCGAAAAGATAAACATGTCGATGTAACCCTAGATAACCTGGACCTATTTGCCGGTAAAAGCAAATATGCAAATATGAATATACCAATGATTATTACTTCAAAATAAAGTGTCCACATGATGTCTTAGACATTACCAAGTGTCTTCCATGTCATTCCAGGTACCGGTGAACATTATATCCTGCCGGTTAATCATATACTAGTAACTATTGCACATATTACTGCTTGCCAATGAATGTTGCTAGATCTCCAAAGTAGGTGTATTTAGTAGGTGTTGACATCAATGACAAAAGCATACCAAAATACCAACAATCTCCCCCTTTGGCATTGATGGCAACACAAGATGGAAAAACCATCACAGTGCCAAAACAGAAATGCCAAGTACAAAAACCAACAATCTCTATTTCTCCCCCTGGGAGTAACAATACCAATCTTTCATGTCAAAATCTCTCCCCTAAAATCTCTTTTTCTTATAAAAAAGATAATGTGTTTTCCATAGATATCTCTCCCCCTTTGACATCATATGCCAAAGTCACAAAAAGTCAAGTTCATGCGAAATACCAACCAATTCAATATACCAACTACTCCCCCTGAGAAGTAGCTTCCTCATCAAATACCGGAATAAAAGATTTGTCCATTTAACTCTGTCGGTTGATGACAATCATCAACTATCTAAGTCACTACTGGTGGTGGTATGACTCCGAGTTGATCTCTGAGATACTCAAAAGTTTCCTTAGGCAAAGGTTTTGTGAAAATATCTGCAAGTTGTTCTTTAGTAATCACATAAACCAGTTTTATCTCTTTTTCTTCAACTTTTTCCCTTAGAAAATTCAATTTGATAGAAACATGTTTTGTTTTAGAATGTAATACCGGATTTTTAGATATATCAATTGTTGTAGTGTTATCATAGTATATAGTAATAGGTTACTTGCATTTTACCTTTATGTCTTTCAACATTTGTTTAAGCCAAAGTACTTGTGTACAATTTGTTGCTGCTGCAACATATTCTAATTCTGTTGTTGATAAAGATGTACAACTTTGTTTCTTACTCAACCAAGAGACTAATCTTTTTCTAAAAAAGAATGCTCCTCCAGTGGTGCTTTTCCTATCATCCACATCTCCTGCCCAATTTGCTTCTGTATATGCACATAGATCAAAATTTTCATCTTTAGGATACCATAATCCAAGATTTGTTGTGCCTTGTAAGTACTAAAAAATCCTTTTTACTGCTAATTCATGATTTTCCCTAGGATTACTCTGAAATCTAGAAACTATACATACTGCATTCATAATATCAAGTCTGGTTTGTGTCAAGTACAATAAACCTCCTATCATAGATTTGTATCTAGTTGGATTAACAGGTATAGATTCATCCCTTTGAGATAATTTGTCATTTGTAGTCATAGGTGTGCTTACCCGTTTAGAGTTCTCCATTCCAAATTTCTTTAGTAGTTCTTTCAAGTACTTAGATTGACTCAAAAATATACCTTTATCAATCTGTAAGATCTGCAATCCTAAAAAGAATTTTATTTCTCCAATCATAGACATTTCAAATTCTTGCTGCATTTCAAGAGAAAATTCTTTGCATAATTCATCTTCTCCTCCAAAGATTATATCATCAACAAATACTTCAATAATCAAGATGTCATCATTAGTTACTTTGTAATATAAATTGCTATCTGCATTTCCTTTAGTAAAACCAATCTTTAAAAGATACTTATCCAATCTTGCATACCAAGCTCTTGGGGCTTGTTTCAATCCATACAGAGCTTTTCTTAACCTGCAAACCATATCATTGTCACCTGTCAAAAAAAATCCATCAGGTTGTTCAATATAGACTTCCTCTTCAAGATCTCCATTCAAAAATGCACATTTAATATCCATTTGATAAACTTTGTAATCCTTGTGAGCTGCAAAAGCCAAGAATAATCTAACTGCCTCAATTTTGGCTACCGGTGCAAAGGTTTCATTATAATCAACTCCTTCTTTTTGAGAATATCTCTTACACACTAGGCTTGCTTTGTTTCTGACAACCTTACCATCTTCATTAAGTTTGTTTCTAAATACCCATTTGGTTCCAATTACATTTTTATTTTTAGGCCAGGGAACTAATGTCCAAGTATTATTTTTCTCAATTTGTCCTAATTCTTCTTCCATAGCTTTAATCCAAAATTTATCTTCACATGCCTCATTGATAGTTATTGGTTCAATTTGAGAAATAAGACATACCTCTTCATTTTCCAATCTTCCTCTTGTCATAACTCCTTTAAATTTGCTTCCAATTATCTAATCTTCAGAATGATTCAGTCTTACATACCAAGGTGTCTTAGTCTGTTGTTGTTCTTCAATTACTGTGGAATCCTCTAATGATACCAAAGTAACTGAATCATCATTATGTACTAGTGTATTTATTGTAGGTTCATTTGTCATAATTTATGTTTCTAGTTCAGAGTCTATATATCTTGAAGTTCCTCTGAATTGTTCATCAATCTTTACATTTGTACTCTCAACAATTTTCTATAATTTTTTATTAAAACATCTATATGCCTTGCTCTTAGATGAATAACCAAGAAATATTCCTTCATCACTTCTAGGATCAAACTTGCCAATATACTCATCTCTTCTAATATAACATTTACTTCCAAAAATTCTGAAATACTTAAGAGTAGGAATATTACCAAACCATAGTTCATGAGGGGTCTTACCGGTTTCACCTTTGATGTAAACTTTGTTGAATGTATAGACATTAGTGCTTACTGCCTCTCTCCAGTACACATGTGGTAGATTTGCTTCTGATAACATACTTCTTGCTGCATCCAAGATAGTTCTATTTTTCCTTTCAACAACTCCATTCTATTGTGGTGTCCAAGGTGCTGATAACTATCTTTTGATTCCATAAACTTCATAGAATGTACTAAAATCTTTAGATGTGAATTCTCCTCCTTGATCTGATCTTAAACATTTGATTTTCTTACTGGTTTCATTTTCAACCATTGCTTTGAATAGTTTGAACTTCCCAAGTGCTTCTGATTTTTCTCTGAGAAAAGTAACCCAACACATTCTAGAGTAATCATCAATAATTAGCATGAAATATCTATCACCTTGTAAACTTTTAGTTCTAGCTAGACCTCATAAATCAGTGTGAATTAAATCAAGAGCATTGTTAGATTTTTCTGGAATACTTTTGAAACTACCTCTAACTTGTTTTCCAAATTGACATTCCTTACAAATTGTATTCTGAGGTTTCACAATTTTAGGTAGATCTCTAACTGCCTTAGAAGTACTGATTTTTACCATGCAATCAAAATTTACATGACATAGTCTCTTATGCCATAACCAACTTTCATCTATATGTGCAATTAAGCATGCCTTTTCACTATTATTCAAATGAAAGATATTACCTCTAGTCTGATTACCGGTTGCAATTTCCAAACCAGTTCTATTCATGATTTTGCATTTTCCATTTTTAAATTGTAACTGAAAACCTTTCTCAACTAATTTACCAACACTTAAAACATTATGTTTTAATCCTTCAACATAGTAGACATTGTCATTGTTATGTTTACCATCAAGAGATATTGAACCCTTACATTTGATTGAATAGGCTTTGTCATCTCCAAATCTTACTAAAACTCCATTGTATTCTTGAAAGTTCAAGAATTTACCTTTGTCTCCAGTCATATGATGTGAGCACCCTGAGTCAATAATCCATTCATCCTTTGATTCAACTTTAGCTGCTATGGCTTGTTCTACCGGTTGAGCAATAGGTGCCAGTTGATCTTCTGTTATAGCAACAAAAACCCATCCATTGTCTGCTGGATCCTCATCAGAATCATCAGTCACACCTTCATCAGCAATGTAACAAGATTTATCTTTGTTCTTCTTAAATCTATATCTCTGATATTCAGGATTAGGCTTGTATGTTCTTCTAGCTTCTTCTCTTAGTCTAGCATGTCTAGCAGGGTATCTTAAAGCCATATGACCAATCTTATTGCAGTTAAAACATTTAAAGGGTGCTTTACCTTCATACTTACTTCCAATTGGACCTTTTGGCATTTTTCTTGCAAATAGTGCTTCATGTTCTTCAAGCTCTTCATTCTCCTTCTTGGTTTCTTCAAGTTCTCTTGCATAAAAGGCTCTCCAGTCTAATTTGTCAAATGATGGAGAAGATGATGTTGATGCTTTAAAGGCCAAATCAGTGTTTATAGTAGCAATAAGACCAAACTCCTCAATTTCAAAAGCTGAAAGTTTTCCAATCAATGTATCCCTAGTTACTGATGTATTAGGCATTGTTCTCAACTCATTTATAGCAGTAACCTTCATTTTATATGTCAGTGGCAAACCTCTTAAGATTTTTGAAACAATCTCATCCTCACTCATGGTTCCTCCACAATATTTGATACCCAAAACAATTTCATTTACTCTTTCCATAAAAGCATAAATCCTTTCATCTTCTTCCATTTTCGGATGTTCATACCTGACTCAGAAGCTTTCAAGTTTTGCAATTTTGACTGTGGAGTCTCCTTCATTCAGTGTTTCCAAATGATCACAAATAGCTTTAGCAGTAGACCTATCTGATAATCCCATGATTTGTTGATTTGATAATGCGCTCAAGAGTGCTTCTCTTTCTTTGCAATCATTTTCTTCATCTTTAGCTAAAGTAGTTGGAGCAGTCTGACTAGCTACAACAGCAGTATAACCATTCTTAGTAACTTCCCAGATGTCTTTACTGATGCAATTCAGATGTGTCTCCATTCTGATCTTCCATATCCCATAGTTGGTTCCATCAAGTTTAGGACTATCCTTCCTAAAATAATTAGTAGACATTGGATCTCCTCAAGTTGTTAAACTTCTGCAAAAGGAGGACTAGGCTTTGATACCAATTGTTAGGTCCAGGAGACAACTGAGAGGGGGGGGTGAATCAGTTGTCTAATAAATTCAAATCAAAAACTTATTAACCAACTTAATACTTAATACCGGTAAACTAGTTTAGTATGCCGACAGACAGTGTTAACAGTAAATTGCTATACCAGTAAGAATTAATGCATGAAACATAAACACAAAGTCATCCACAACACATGACACCAATATTTGTATGTGGAAACCCTGTAAGGGAAAAAACCATGGTGGGAAATCTTACCCACAATTAGATGATACTACTGCAGATAGTAAGTGTACAAAAGGGGGTCTGCACATGCAGAAAGGCCAACAGCCTAGAGCTCACTGCTCAATCACAAATGGGAGTCACACTGACTATAATTGGATGATTAAATCCAATAAGAATGTACTGCACAAAATCGCATCTTCATATGCTGATATGCTTTTACAAAAACCCAACTTCACCTTCAGATGATGTCTTCATGTATGCCTCTTCTTTATCTCACATATACCTTCACTTGAATCTTTTTCGCATTCACACTTGATCTTACAAATAAGATCTTTTATTTGTACCATACCCTAAGACCAATTTTAGTAGGTTGGCTCTACAAGATATTACAATAAAAACATTTTACAAATAATATAATATCTGATGCAATAACCAATTAAACATGTCGGTTTAATGCATTTACAACAATAATAAATCATCTCCATAGCATGCCATGCTGATCTGGAAAAGATAAACCTGCCGGTGTAACCCTAGATAACCTGGAGCTATTTGCTGGTAAAAGCAAATATGCAAATATGAATATACCAATCATTATTACTTCAAAATAAAGTGTCCACATGATGTCTTAGACATTACCAAGTGTCTTCCATGTCTTTCAAGGTACCGGTGAACATTATATCCTGTCAGTTAATCATATACTAGTAATTGTTGCATAGATTACTGCTTGTCGGTGAATGTTGCTGGATCTCCAAAGTAGGTGTATTTAGTAGGTGTTGACATCAATGACAAAACCATACCAAAATACCAACAGAGACAAATTTGGTTGACATTGTTACTAGTCTAGATATGAAAGGAATAACATTCTATAGAGACAGGAAGTCAGGTGAGGAGGCTATCGCTGCCTTCTATGATAAGGAGAAGGAAATACTGAGGGTTATGACAATGATGGACAGTGGCTATAAACTATATGTCCATTAATTTGTAGATCGCATGAAGGACTTACATATTTATTTATTTTATTATTATAAACTATATGTCCATTAATTTAATTTAACATTATTGAACTATATAAACCGTTTAATCAATTAATTAATAATTAACCAAATAATAACTACCAAACTACACAAAGAAAGCCACCATAAAATAATCCAAGAAAGCATTACACACTAGTCACGACTTGCACCAAGACTCTAAACTGACAAGGGTAATCAACTTAAACCTAGAGTATAGGGTGGGATATCATGTCAACTCCGATCAACTTGCCATTGGGATAAGACACACTCAGGCTTGTGTAGCCAGGTGGAGTTGATGTCTGGTACCTGCAAATATTGCATCCATAAGGCCACTGTACAACATATACAATATATAATAACAGGCAAGTGATAGAGAATCGTAATGGCACATCCCGCTCGCAATGTGTGATGTGACATTGTCCCTATCGTGAAGACAATAGAAGACACTCGCACAGAATCAAGAAATGTCATAATCAATCTCACATCATGAAATAGGGTTCTAGTACATAATATAATATCCTCAAATCAAGATTAAGTAGACTACACAATATCAAAGAGATCTATTGTCATTCAAAAGAGATAGATGGCTTAAGGAGAGGCACTACATTGCCCCTATTTCTTTTACTATTTGGTTGATGGTTCTGGCCTTTCTCGTTGTTGTTTTTCTTTTTCTATTCTTGGTTTTGGGTTTTGCATACCTGTAAAACCCCTTTTATCTTATTAAAAATTAAATATTTTGTTTATTGAATTCCCTTCATCATTTGCAGTAGTTGTAGTGATTGGGACAAACGCCTAGGCCACCAGACAATCTCAAAATTGATAGAAATCCCTATTGTCTATTGGAAATCGCCAAAAATAATATTTTATGAATTTTATTTGAGACTCCAGATGATATTATGGCTGGTAGGGGAAGTATAAGTTTCCCTTGAAACCCTTGAAACCTTATCAACATGTGCTACAAAATATAAGATTTATTTTGGGAACATTGTCAAAATATTGAAATACAATTTTATCCCCATTTTGATAATGAATTATGATTGAAATGATGTGAACAACAACTGGTATGAGTAATTGATTATTCAAAATGATGAAATTTCTCCCTTCCAATGCAACACTTATTTAAGGTTGATTGAAACAACTTAGATACAATTCTATTTGATGCTAATAAATCTTCCAAAACTATGAGAATCAATATAGATCCTTAAATATGATCATCCAAACAAAATGAGATTTTCTCACAAAAATACAGTAGTGACATTGTAGCAATCTGAAAAATATCTCAACTTAACAAATCAGTATAATTGGATATAATCAAATACTCGGTAAGAGGTTTTTCATCATTAATTTCAAATGTGTAATTCAAGTGGATTTTTGTCCTCTCAAACCTTGAATAAGCAAAGGGTTTTCAACTTTGGATTCTATAAATTGAACAAAATATTCAAATCTAACAATTAGATGTAGAAAGATAACATAAATGATGATGGTTTTTAAATAAAGATAGGCATCTCATTTTATACTCCTGAAAACATGGGCCCTTAGAACAAATTTGAAAAGTACCTTTATTTATTTTATTTATCATTAAATATAATTAAATTATGGAAGCAATCAAGAATTCAAGATTTAAATTGAATTGGTATTATAAATCTAGGAAATGCTAGATATCAAATGCAATTAATTCAAACTTTGTAATGGGACAAACAAATCAAACAAATGATTCATATCTTGGATCCTTGTTCAACTTAAACCCAATTTTTTTTTAAAAAGCTAGATAATGAAAAATAAATTGAAGCTTTACACCTTAATTATGAATCATGAAAAAAAACACTTAACCTTAATAAACTTAAATACATCAAAATTTATTTTAGGAAACACATTAAAATACATAACCTTTAAAATCAATGTCAATTCTCTCAATTCAATAAAAAATAATGAAGTGTACAAATTCTTGACATTGATGACAGATCAGACAGAGAGATCCAAAATCTCCTTAAACTTAAATATCATACAATTTTTTGCTGATGTGTACCATTTTTTGACAATTAAACTATTAGTAAGGGCCAATACCCATTTAATTGTAGAGAATATTCAAATTTACATACAACATGGTTTGCATTACTAAAAGGGAAACATAGCTTATTTCTTAGTCTTTAAAGCTCTAATTAAGCAATTCATACCAATAATTTAACCCTTCTAGTACATAAAATAAAGCATCAGATGGTCTCTAATAGAAGAAAACATAACATTCTATAAACAAAAAATCTTTTTCTCTATCATCAAAGGACTCCATACTATTCTAGCTACTCTATTCTAAAAAACTAAACCGTTTATATTAATAATTTAAATATAAAACGAGTAACCAAAAAATCACCCATTACTTCTAAATTTCATCAATTTCCATCTGGTTGTTATTCACAAGGCTCTCTCTTACCATCTCAACTACTTAAGTTTGCTCTTTCAATAATTCTTGGTGAATGTAGGTTGAAATCCAATCTAGAGCTATATTCAGCCCTATATTTGTCCAATCCTTAAGGAAATTCAAACTCCTAATTGTTACCTCTTTGTTGCCCTGGTAATATTCCTCATCACCTATTAGAATTATTGGGAGTTTTGGAACTTCTTCATTGTACTTGTCAAAATTCTTGGGCAAAGGAATCCAAAAACTATCACAATTTCTTAGAACATCATCTAACCCACCCTATACCTATTTCTTAAATACTGCTTTGCTTTGATTATTAGCCATGGTCTTGAATAGTCCTCTATTAAGATAAATGACTAGAAACATTGACGAAATGTATGAATTCACATGATATCTATGATCTACCATTATAAACCCCTCCCCTAGAAAATAATCGATCATACATATGACTAGTGGGTGTTTATACCTCAAAATAGTGCTCAATAACTTATCAGTTTTTTCTCCAAATAGACAGTCTACCTTCTGGATGCCAATAGATGTATTGGAGTCTCCATTTTGTTATATATTATAAAATTTTACTATAGGGAAATTAAGGGTAGATTTAGATTCTGCATAATCTTTTGAATGTTTCTAAACATTTATTCTATTTAATAGTCTTAAATTAGACTTAAATTCTTGCTCAACTCAGGATGTATTTCTATCCTTTTGAAGCATCAACTAATGATATTTATTTTCATATCTTCAATCATTATTTTTTGATCTCTCAAACTTGAAAGATCATCCCTTAACAAGTCATGCTCTCCAGGTTGGCAATTTTTGTATAGCAAGTTACTGCCAAAAAACTTTCTTTTCTAGTTAAATAAATCCCTCCTTTTAATAATACCCAAAACCTCTATCTACCTAGATAAGTAAATAGCCTTCCAGTAAATTCATTTCTTAATCATTCAATTTTATCCCAACAAAATCCATAAAAATAATCTCTAACCTTCCATTACCTATTGCCAAATTTAATAATATTTCTCAATCCCCTTAGATAGTTCGTCCCATCAATTGTGACATTATCTCTCTACCTTACTTTAAGGTTTCATCCTAGATTTGCATTAACTCAAAGGCTTATTCAAATTTAAAAATTTGTGATCCATTTAAAATAAACTATCAAACAATTTAAAATTCGTGCTATTCATCTACCCTAATCTTGGCATTTAATTCTTCAACCTCTCTTTTATTTATTAACTTTTAACTAAATTATTGGCAAGTCTATCCACCTCAACGTTCTCTTCTCTATAAATATGACTAATTATAAATTATACTTTCATAATTAATATTTGGATTGAATTTAACCATCTCACCATTAACTAGTTAGGTGAATTGTTTTTTTTTTATGAATAGCATTAGTTACAATTTGAGAGTCTCCTTCTATGTGAATCTTCTTTTCTCCTAAACTAAAACCAAGCTATAACCCAAGAAATGCAACTCTATTTTTTTATATATTACCTGTAGTTTCTCATAAACCTTCTATTTCTTTTTCAATCATTGTCCCCTATTCATCCCTAGCAATACAACCCATATTGCCTTCACCTAGATTGCCTCTTGCTACTCAATCAAAATTAATTTTTATCCATCCTACTGAGGGAGAGTTTATTTGATTTTATTCTTTGGTTATTATTGAATCCTAATTTTTACTTCCATAATATATTTTGGGAATAATTAAAACTTTAAATTTTTTGGTCATTTCATCATGCTATAGGGTGAAATTTTTTTCCTTGAAACCCTGATTCCTTGTTGCTATATGTCATAACCCTCTTTTTAGACCTTGATAGGACTAGTTACTACTACTACTACTACTACTAGTAGTAGTAGTAGTACTATCATTATTATTAATCTTATAAGTAATGTTTTTGATAAAGATAAATGGGTTTTACATGGACATGAAACCAAAAGTTATACAACATCCGACCATCAGCCAAATAGACATGAACCATCAACAAAACAGGGGAGAAACCCCAAACAGTCATGAAAGCAAAAGAGAAGCAGACAAACAAGACAAAACAAAAGAAAAACACTCAATTCAGAGATTGCACCAAATCCTTGTTCTTCTGGATGGAAATCTTGTTGATTTCCTCCAGTTCCTCCATGATGAATCTAGAAGTACCCTTGTTATTGCTCTGGCTTCTTGTTCTGGAACTAGGACCAGTGGTTTTGTTGTCTCTAGCAACCATCTCTTCACCTCCAAGGTCTTTCACTGGTTCACTGTGATAGGATCAGTAATCTACAACCTTTTCAATTCTTTGTTCATGATTTCATTTCATCACCTCGATGTCCTAGGAGAGCTTCTAGGTCAGAACCATGAGTTTCTCAGATTTGTTGGGTTGAGGGGAGGCAGTGAAGATATCAATAATATCTATAACCCCCACTTTGAGGGTATCAATTTCTGGCTCCACCCACTTCCAACAGCTCTCCTGGCTTCTGGTAGCTTCCATAACCAAGTTCATTAGATTACAAGTCCTCTGTATCCCACTTTCTCATCTTTCGCCATGGTCCCATGTTTTTCCTTCAAGACATTGATTGGGATGTCCAATTTAATTTCCTGGTTCGAATTCTTCGGACCATAGTCCTTAGCCACAAACTTCTTCTTTTTGGAAAGGGGTTCGGCCTTAGAAATTAATTTGCTGGTGGATTTATATTTGTTAGCCACCCATCTGGGAGGTTCTTACTGGTAAACATCCCAGGGGTGACCATCATCTCCCCTTCTTCCGTAGGTTTTTAATCAGGGTCATCAAAAGGAATGGCACCCACACTATCCTCCAAATCTATTTCCGAGTCAGAGACATCCTAGATGTTAGTTTGTTGGCCTTTCTTAGTTAGAAAAGGCACAACTTCAAGGGATTTAGCATACTCCATGATCAACACAATAATCCCTTCATGGAGAACAAGATTGTTTGGATTCTCCAAATATTTTTTCTTGGCTATTTTCAAGAGAGGAGGCCAAGTAGAAAGGAACAAAGATGATTATACCATACCTAAAATAATTTAAAATGGTAAAATGATAGGAAAAGATGCTGGCATATCTTCCATTGAGCGTAACATAACTCATGATGAGCTCAGCCATGTCTACCCAGGGAGCCATAAGATATTTCCTATTGTAGCCACCATCAGCCATCTTGGTAACATGAGAGCGCTCCTTTTCTTTGTCGAAGAAACTTGTCAAGTCCTCCTCCCCAATTTTCTTGTCTCTATAAAATATTCTACCATTCATCGCCACCACGGTTTCATCAATTTGATTCTCGGCTCCATAAGCCCTCAGGATCCCTTTTTTCCACCCATTGACAAAGGACTTCGTAAGTAGAGGAGAAGGGCTATGAAGTCAATCCAAAAAAGTGATGATTCCCCCATCAATGAATTCCTACCACACATCCTTATTTTTCTTTCATTACTCACAAGTAGATGGTTCTTTCTTGTTCTTGTCCCCACCCATTATACTCTTGGTCGCTGAAAAGCAAGAAATGGGCCACACCAGAGAAGTATCCAAACAATCACAAGAAATGGGGCACCTTAGAAAAGTCTCCAAATAGTAGAAAAAAAAGGGCCACACAATAAGACAGAAAATCTAGTCGCCAAGGAAGTTTCTAGATCTTTGGTTAGGGAAAACAAAAAGAGTCATTTCCCCATCAACTCTATCAAATGATGATTGAAGATCATTGATTAACACTAGTGGGCATAATCATCACAAGCCAGATTGTGCATGTTTTTGGGGAATGAATTCCTACTACTCCATCATTTAGTCGCCACATATCCCACCGCAAGATTGGCCAGTAGATCCTCTGCTTTGTTTCCTTCCTGTTATATGTGCAAAATTTTGAAATCAGCCAACTCATTTATTATTACTCGGCAATCCTTGATCAGATTAGCTATCATCCAGCTAGGATCTGTGCATCCATTCAGATAGTTGATAGTGTTTAGCGAGTCAGACTCCAACCAGACTTTTCTAAAGCCTTCTCTTTTATTCATGTGTAACCCAATGTGGGCAGCGCTGGCCTCCGCATAGTGGTTAGACTGGGTACCTAGAGGGAGTGCCACCGTAAAAACTAGCAAACCCGAATGATTCCTAGCCACTCCCCCACACCTGCCCACACTTGGTCAGCCCAGGGTTCCCTTTAGCCGCCCCATCCACATTGATTTTGATCCAATCCAAAGGGGGAGGATGCCAAATAACATTTTGTCTGCACTGCTTTGTTTTGTGCACTAGAATGGCAATATTTCAGTCAATTGGCCACTGATTAATAGTATCCCATTCCTCCTGGAGAGTACAGAGGGGATGGTCATTCTTTCTGCTGGGGCGGGAGTACAAAAAAATCTCCTTAATAGCAATGCAAATTTTAGTAGCCACAACAAATGCAAGAGTTTCCAAATCCCTAAAGACTCTATTGTTTCTTTCTTTCCAGATGCCCCAGGCAATATGAGGAAGAGATAAATTCTAGAGAACTCCCAAAGCTTGATTATCAAAGGGGCAGTTCCATTCAAACCACATTCTTTGGATAAGGATGGAATTAATGTTAGTTAGAGATGAAAAATTGAATAAGGATGGAATTATTTCAAAAGAAGTATTAATATGTGGTGACACACATGAGGTCATAAAATTATTTGAAAATTATTTATTTACTCAATATTCTAATTGAGCACATGGTGTAGGAGAAATAAGAAGATTCTAGATGCAAATTTCAAATTTAAATTTTAAATGCATGGTCGAATGTAACTGCCACTATGACAAGTTGTAAGGAATGTGTCTTGCATAAAAGAATTTCAAATTTAAATTTATTATGCACATAACCCTCACTTTTGCATGGAATTATTTCGGGAAAAGAATATGGAAATCAATTAATTCTTTAGTAGTGGGAAATGGTTCTCTTTTTCTATATATTGACTACTAGATTTTCGAAAAAGGGAAGCTCATTATTTTTTTTGGTGATAAAATAATGTTTTATTTCTTATGAAATTAGTTTCAATATCATGATAGTTGTAGGAGAAATTTGGTAGAAGTATTATAGGATTTTTAGAGGTTTTGGAGAAAATCCTTACCAGACTACAAGCCAAGGACCAGGCTACAAGCCAAGGATTAAAGAAGGATAGTTGGGAAAAGAGAAGGTGATAAACAGCAAAGTCTTCATTAGATTTATAGATTCATGTTCCTCCTTCCATACTTACTTTCATGTCCTTTTTTTTAAATAGAGAAAACAAGAGGTGGGGGGGGCATTTCTTTTTATTTGCAGAAAGAGGCAAGGTGAAAATCTATAGAAAATTGAATTCTCATCCCTCTTCAAGAAATCTCCTTCATTGTTTTCAGATTTTGATAAAGGGAATACATTGCATGTTCTCGGATTTATATAGAGAAAATATATACGCATGTATATTTCCTTGTTTTAAATTTTGATAGGGTAAATCTACATGCTTGTATGAAATAAATATGTATATTTTTCCTTTGTTTTGAATTAATAAGTTATAAGGACCTTAAATTCAAAGAGTATATGTATACAAATAATAATATCAATTGGAAACACATCCCTTGATTTAATCCGATTATTTTTTGTTTCTAAAACAAAATATAGATTTAAATATATATATATATATATATATATATATAGTAGAATAAAATAAAATAATAAAACACAAAATATTAATTACCAATATAGTTAGACATTAGAGTTAAAATAATAAAATATATATGTATATATGGGTGTGTTTTTTTAGGCCTCTTGTCACCAATACCTTGTCTGTTGGACTACATAATTGCTATCTAGACCATTTCGGTTACCTCATAGCTCAGGGGTGATTTGTTTTCTAGCCTAGATTGGGAGGAGAACATAAATGAAGCTATGTAAGGGTTTCTCTTGTATTTTCTTTGTTTTGTGTAGGTAACAAAAAAGTAAAGTTTTGCAGGTCTTGACACATTAAGCTATAGCTCAAGAGAAGCCCTTGTGAAATCCTATGAGAAATCCATGTTGAAAATAAAGTAAGGCAGAGTTCTCCTTGTATGTGGAAGGAAATACAAAGCTATGTTTATATCTTTGCCAAACCAAAATACTATGGTATGTAACTATGTTTGTAAAAAAAAATATAGAGAGAGAATTCTGACATGTATCTCAGAAGAGGGATGCAAGACCATAGTAAGATGGACATTTGCTGATAGAAAATACAATATGTTAACAAAATGAGATGGTTTTGAAAACTTTCTTCTCAATGTAATAGTTATGAACTTATTTTGTGTGAGAAAATCCGATTTTTTTGTTATGTAAACACTCATGTCATGTTGTTATGAAGAACTACAACTTTTGCACTTGCATTCCTTGGGAGTTCTGTATCATAGAGGAATTTGAATGAAGACAAAAGTCTTTTAAGTTGTTTACTAAAATGAAATAAATGAGATTAAATAAGTTACATTTCCATTAATAGTTCCTTACATACATATGCTTATATCTTAGTGGATAAGATTTCATAGTGACATTTAATAATCAAAACTTTGTCATTATAGCTGCTAAATAAAATCTATTGTGAATTCACCATCTCGTAATACAAACATTAGATAAAATTATGTGTTCCAAGTATGAACATAGTAAATGATGAAAGAATGAAGTGGGTATTTGTATACTATTTGAAAAATAGAGCATACTTTTACTTTTAGAAATTTTGCTAAGTACATTTACATACTACCATGTAGGTAGGCATAGTTTGATTAAACAAAATAAGATTTGGGAACTAGGCCATTTGGATCTCACCCCTCTTTGATCACCCATAGGAAGATGCAAGAATAAACCCATTTTATTTTTTTTCTTCCTGGAGGTTACGAGAGATTCCTCTAGCCAAAGTATTTTTTATTTTGAACCTATTATTGATGTCATTCCTGTAGCAGTGCCATCCTTCCTCCTTCCTATTGTATTTCCTTGGGCCTCTAAAAGGTGCAATCTTTGGATCGTATGCTATAGATCTACACTGAGTGAGAAAATCATGATAAACCAAATTAAAAGAAAAACATAGAGAGAAAATGTTTTTGATGAAGATAAATGGGCTTTACATGGATCCAAAGCAAAGAGTTTTACAGAAACTGGCCATCAGTCAACCAAACAGAAACCAACAACAAAATAGGGGAACACCCAAGACCAAGCTCAAAAGCAAAAAGAAATAACAGGAAACAAAAACAAAGCATAGACAAAAACTCAATTAAGCAAGTGCACCAGCTCCTTGTTCATCTAGATGGTAACCTTGTTGATTTCCTTGAAGTCCTCCATAATGTACCTAGAAGTACCCTTATTGTTGCTCCTGCTTCTAGTCCTAGAACTAGGGCCCATAGTTTTATTGCCACCTACAACAAAGTATTCACCACCTAATTCTTTCTTTCTATTACTCATAATGAATTCTTCTATATCTACCTAGGGAGCCATTAGGTCCTTTCTGTTGTAGCCACCATCCACCATTTTATTAACTCTTAAACACTCCTTATCTTTATCAAAAAATTTGCCATGTCTTCCTCCCCTATTGTTCTGTCTTTGTAACACCTTTTGCCATTCATAGCCAAATCCATAACCGTAGCCACCAGGGTTTCATCCACTTGAAATTTAGCACCATAAGCCCTCAAAACCCCTTTCTTCCACCCATTGACAAACATTTTTGTGAGAAGAGGAGAAGGGCCATGGCGTCTTTCCAAGAAGGGAACCATTCCCCCATCAACACTTTACTGCCACACCTTATTTCTCTTCCATTTATCAAAAGTGGGTTATTCTTGCCTATTCTTGTCCCCACCCGTAATGGTTCGGATCACCAAATAGAAGTAGGAAATGGGCCACACAATACAAGTCTCCAAACAAAAGTAGGACAGGTGCCACACAAGAAGACAGAAAATCCAGGCACAAGGGAAGTTTCTAGATCTTCGAATAGGGAAATCGAAAGGAAACCATTTCCCCAACAACTTAATGAAATCATGTTTGTTCTTCATTAATTACTGCAAGTGGATGACATCATCATATGCCAGGTCACACAAGTTTTTTGGGAAAGAGTCTTGATTGCTCCACCATTTCGTCACCATGTAGCCCACCACCATAATGGCCAATAGATCTGCCACTTTATTGCCTTCCCAAAATACGTGAGAGATTTTAAATTCATCCAACTATTTAATCATATCAAAAAAATCTTTGATCAAGTTGACAATACTCCAGCTAGGATCCGTATGCCTATTCAAACAGTTGATAATGTTAAGTGAGTTAGATTCCAGCCAAACCTTTCTAAGTCCTTCCCTTTTAGCGATGTGTATCCCTAAATCACACAGAGAGAAAATGTTAAGGTAAATGAAACTATAAAAAAAAATCTCACAAAGAAAATAGATAAAAGAAAATGGCAATACCTTTTCCTTTGCACTTCTCCCCTTAATCCACCACCTCTATTGCCATAACAACTTCCTCTTTGTAGCTAAATTATTCTTATTATGGTAATCATTACCATTAGAACCTTGGTCATCGCCTCGCTGTCTAATTCTCGCAAGAAAAATATAGGAAGGGGGAAGTAAAGGAAATTCTTAAGGATATTTAGGGCTTCTATGGAAATACTATTTTTAAAATATTTCCTTGGACTTTCCTGTACCTCACGTGCATGACATTTTTTATTTTTTTAAAAATATGTTTTTACTAAATGATCAAAGGCTTTATTTTTTTAAAAATATGTTTTTACTAATTTTAAAATTTCAAGATTAGAGAAAACATCCTTCCTCATGTGGCATGTTAATATCCTCTCTTAGAATAAAGTTTCCTTTTTAATTAATAAATTCCTTTTTCTTTTAAACTTCCCTCTTTTATAATGTTTCCTCTTTTCATAAAGAAAAAGTAATGTAGTGTTGCATTAAAAATATAAATAAGAAAATAAAAATCATGATGATTGGGTGGGGATTATGAAATTGATATATTTTAATATTGAATTAAATATTATTGTTACTTTATTTCCTCATTAAATATATAAAAGAAAATAAAAGAATAAAGTTTGGCATCATCCCTCAAAAATCGTCAGGGAGGAATAAGGGCATGTGGAAGTTAAAATCCAGGGGATGGGTAATCCCCCTCGGATCAATAATCTAAAAAGATGAATTTTAAAAGAATTTACATCTTCTTAGTTAAACCTTAGGAAAACCCATTAGGGTTGGTTGTGCGTAATGATTTTAGTACTTATTTATCTTGATGGACATTTCAATGGATGATAATGGATTAAGGGTGACGTCTTTAATAGGAAATAGGACTTAGATGTTTTAGGCCACACACAGAAGGATACCTTCATCCTTTTTGCTATAGAGCTACCATCCTAGGTAGCAACCACAAAGAAACTGTTTGAGACATTGACCCTAGAAAGGGTGGCATACCCACCATACAGTTTATATTAAATCATAGTCAGAAACCAGAACTACATACTCTATGCCTTGATCTCGTGTTGAAACAGGTATGTAGGTAGTCTAGGGATGAAGTTGTCCCTTGTACTCAAGCGTTCAGGGATGGCGATTAGGATTTGGTTATGGGTGAGTTGATCATCTTTTTTGAATCTCCATAGTTCTTCAATCAAATGGTGTAGATGTTGTTAATTGGAAGATTAAAAGTGCTTCAATACATATTTGGAAGGAATCCTGTATGTATTGGCTTGACTTCTCGAGGCTTTAGGCCAAATTTAAAGGCCGGACTCAAGCTTATTTTATTATATTTTATTTATTCCTAAGGACGACGACCTTGGTGCACTCCTAGTAGAGGGGTGTAGTCCTTAGAGAGTGAATTAGGATCGGAATGGTCCTGATGACTCTAAAGTCCCTAGTTAGAGAACTCCCTATTCTTTATAAATAGATGTCTACCTTATTTGGGTAGATTCCTATACCAAATTGGATAGATGAAACACCCTATCCCATATGGGCATATGCCATATGGTTAGATGCCCATCTCGATCGGATGGATGCCTATCCCATTTCGATAGATGCCCAGAGTATACGATTGAATCAAACACAACAAAGTATAAGTGGGGATAAGTATTTCAAAAAAAATCAATCCAGAATTTGGATTAAATTAAGTGGGTAATTACACTATATTGACCAAATCCACTACTTGATCTTCAATCTTTTGTATAAGAGTTTTCTCTAGTATTTCTTTATCTTGAAAGATTCTATGATTCCTTTCTTTCCAAACTTCCCAAACCGCTATTAAGGGGATTATTTTCCAAAGGCTAGAAAACATACTTTTCTTTCTCAAGACATTCTATATTTTCAATCAGTCTAATAAGTGTTGTGGTTTGGGACATTGAAAATTATACTTTCCTAGAAAATTGTCCCAATATTTTTTTGCATAGGCTTGTAGTCTAAAAGGATATGGTTTTTCCATTTCATTCTACATTTTACATAAAACAAGTCTACTTGCTCCATGGATCCCCATTTTTTCCTATTGATCATGGGTAAGCACCTTTCCTTGAATGCCTAGCCAAGCAGAAACCCCTACTTTTTGAAGACATTGTTTGTTCCACAATAATTTACATGACCACTCTTATTTATCTATGGTTGTTTCTTTGATTTTATATTCTAATTTAACTTTATAAGAACCTATTTTAGAACCACACCATTGAATCCTATCTAGTTCACTGGAAGGCACCACACATCTCTTTTACGAGATCCTTCAATAAGTATTTATATTGTCTAACTGGAGCCTCTATATCATCCAATGATTTCCATTTTCAAATACTAACTTTCACCTTCACATTTATTTTCCCATAATCTTTCACTTTCAACCCCGAAATCCTAGAAGTTTCTCTTCTAATTCTCTTGAATTTTTGTGTAGTTCTCTAGTGTTTTATAGTTATTCCATGAATAAGACTAGAAGGAGTCACTACTGCCATCTCCAATTTTCCATGTTCCATGCCTTGATATAATTACACTGCATTCCAAAATATAATTCCATATAGCCAATCCCCTTGCGAGGTCCTTTATTTTCAAAATACTAATAGGATCATCACTATCTAGATATTTTCTTCTCAAGAGTTTCACCCATTTCTAGTCCCCATAATTATATAATTGCCATACTAGTTAAAATTACTCCCATTGCTAGATTAATTAGCATTAATTGTCCAATCCATGTCCCACTAGCTACCTTTGGGGTACATATTTTTCCAAAGCAATAAGTGAAACTTTGTTTTGATCCTTAGTGCCATTCCAAAATAATCTTCTCATAATTTTGATCGATTCTTCCTCAGTTGCTTTAGGAATTTTTAAACATGACATGGTATAAACAAACAACACTGATAAAAATGATTCAATCATTAATAACTTACCAACAAAACACAACCATTTCCCTTTGCATGATCCCATCTTGTCTACATACATATTTATTAAGTTTTCCTAGTATAGTTTTTTGTTAATACCATAAAAAATGGTGTTCCTAAACATTTCCTAGGAAAATTGGCCACTTTAAGATTTAAGATTGTAGCTAAATCTCTTTGAAGGCTAGGTTGAGTGTTAAGGAAGAAGACCTTAGATATATTCCAATTGATTTGTTGACTTGAAGAAACATAGTATCTATTGAGAAGACTTTTAATTGTCTTAGAGTCTCATTAAAATTAAATACTATGTACTTGATTATAAAAAAACACTTAAAAATATAGAAATAAGTATACATGTAGGGGTATTCTAGCCTGGCAAGCCAAGGTGCCATAGAAAGATTTAATGTCATCCCCCTCTTTGAAATTGTATGGTGATGTAGAGAAGGAAACAAGGTATCACACAAAGCTATCAAAGCCTCCATTTGGGCTTTTGAATAATATTTGTTCTAGGTATTAATTGTTGTTAATGTGCAGTATATTCACAATAGTGGTAAGCCTCATTTAAGCAAGATCACATGTATTATGCCTAAATTCAACATTGCTAATAGTACTATTAATCACATTGAAACAAAGTCACTAATTTAAGTGACATATTGTAATATTAAAAATTCTTAAATATATAATCCTAAAAAGGTAACAAATTTTTAATTAATAAAGACAAATAACAAAGTCTCTAAGGTAATTTAATAATGAGAAATCTTAAATGTTCACATCAGCTCAGTGAATAACAATTGGGAAAGCTACCTTTTTTCAATATATATTGCTAAATAATTAATTGTCTACATTTTAATTAAAACAAATATTTTGAAATAAAAAAATGGCTTCTCATGGAGCAATGATGGTTGGTTTCGAAATGCAAAGCTTCCTTCTTCTGATTTGGCATGCAATTGGAAGTCAATTTTAAGACCTAGTTCCTCTATATCAGAGTCACAAAAACTTAACATCCATAAATGTAATAGGAAAGGTTTTAAACCCCCTCCGGGTAGCAGCCCTAATAAATTTTGGAATGGGTGGTTTAGGAAAGATAGAACCCCGCGCACCAATCGTGCTGAGGCCTGGCGGTCCACTACCTCGGCTAGAAACTAATGATCTAATCTGGATCGAGTTTGGAAAAATGAACACTGGTGAAGATACGATCCATCGACTCATCTAGCCATCCATAAATCGATAAGAAAAACTTCGAGACCCACTGTTATTTTGGATGATAATAAGATTAATTTGGCTAGGTCAAATCTTCAGGATTTTTGTTTCTTTACCAAATGGGGTGGTGGTAAATGGTTAAGGGGAAAGTTTGAGAAATGGTGTAGATCGCAATAGGGGGAGAACATTAACTTTAATGTCCTTCCAAATGATTATTATCTGATTGAGTTTATGAAAAATGATGACATGTTTAATGCTAAAAATAAAGGTCCTTATACTTTGGATGGGAATGGGGTGCATATCATTGATTGGAAACCAAATTTTAATCCCTAGTTCCATACCCTGCCAGAATACATAGTTTGGTTAAGGTTATATAACTGCCCAACAGACTATTGACACATTGATATCATAAAAGATATCTACAAAGAGCTTGGCACTTCTGTTTCTGTGGATGATATTCTGGAGGATAAGGTGTGGGGTAGCTTTATCAGAATATGTATTAATACCGGCCAGATCTCTAAAATCCCAGAAGAAGTCAAAATTATTTGGGCTGGAGAGGTATGGATTCAAAGGATTGATAGGGAAGATCAGATGCACCTTTACCCCAAATTCTTCTCAAGGGAGCACATAGGTCTTGATTGTGAAGTATCTGCCTTTATTGGTAAAAGTTATGCTTGTGTGCAATCTAAGCCGATTGACATGAAGTTAGTCAACGAGAATACAGAAAATTGGGAAGAAAATGATGTTGAGCAATCCTTGGCACCCAGTATGAAGCAGATGGAAAAGAATAATCATGTTGTTTATTATCCTCTTGTTGTGTCTAGCCATCAATAGGCCCTTTCTACCAATAGTGAAAGTTCTCAAGCTCTACTAAATCTTTTGGAAGATGCTAAAACCCTTCAAAAGGATATTATAATAGAGTTTGCAGCTACTCTTTCCTCAGTACCCAATAAGACTAGTGATTTTAGTATGATGGAAGATGAGATTACTCCCACTCTACTAGATGGTCCAACCACCTTTGATGATCCAAGCAAGAAAGGCTTCACCATTGGCTTGGAAGAAGGAGAAATTGTTTCCTCTTCCTCGAAATGGGAAGAAGATATTGAACGGATTGCCAACCTTATAATGGGTGATACTACAAAAGGGTTTGGGAAGTCTGAGTAACATATTAATGTACCAAACTTCCATCCAAAGGGAAAAAGGGGGCACAAATCAAGGCAAACAAAGTTGATAATCGTAGGTGCAGTTAATGGGAAATCCAAGCTTAACTTATGGAAGGGGAATCCCATTCCCCAGGCTCCATGAAACTACTATCCTAGAATGTCAGGGGCCTTAATACCCCTAACAAGTGGCATTTAATTAAGCACCAGATTGATGAGACTAAGGGGGATATTTGGGTATTATAGGAGACTAAATGGAGTCAGTCTGAGATTGAAAAATAAATAAAAGTATGGAAACAATGGAAAGGTCTTTTAAGGAAATTCGAGGGAGCCTCTATTGGCATGGGAATAATTTGGAACCCTTTGAATGTTCAAATCGCTCTCCCTGGCGAAGATAAATATTGGCAGCATTGTCTGGTCACTAGTCTATGCAAAAATGAGAGTTTCAAACTCTTTAATATCTATAGACCTTCTATTTCTAATGACACATGTGAGCTATGGGCACTCCTATCAAACAGATTCCAAAATATCACTATGGGCAACTATGTGTTTGTAGGCGACTTCAATGCTATCTTGGCAATTATTGAAAAGAAGGGTGGTATTCAGAGGATTGGTATGGCTCAGAAAGATTTCAAGGATTTTGTTGATAAGAATTAGTTATTGGATGTTGCCCCAAAGAATGGTACCATTACATGGACAACTAGGCATACCGGTTTCACTGAAATTGCATAATGTCTTGACCAATTTCTGGTGGCTATTGATTGGCTAGCTCAAAATCTTATTCTTCAATAGACTATTCTACCCCTTATAGGTTCAGATCATTTCCCTATTTGCCTTAATGTGTCTCTAGGACATTTTAAGGGTGGCCATCCTTTCCGATTTGAATCGATGTGGCTTAGAGTGCCACATCTACATGATCTGATAGTAGCATGGTGGAATGAACCAATTCTCATAAACAACTTGAGGTTGTTCAAGCTAAATAATAAACTCAAGTATATTAAGATCAAAATCAAAGAGTGGAATTTGAGTCAGAACCCAAAACATCCATATGGAGAAACTCAAGGTTACGACAGAACTAGAGGATCTTTCCAATTCTATCATTAAGTCAGGCATGAATGAAGTACTTTTCCAAAGGGAAAGCTCTATCAAGTCTAAGCAAAATGAAATTCTACAGCATGAAGAAATTCACTCGAGACAGAAATCTAGAGAAATTTGGCTCGAGGATGGTGATAGAAATACCAAGTTCTTCCACAGATCAGCTAATGCCAATCGTAGCAGGTTCAGAATATCAGAGGTGGTAAAACCAGATGTTAGTATTGTCAAAGATTATGAGGATATTGCCCAGGAAGAAGTAAGACATTTTGAATCTCTGATGAATGGCAATTGTTAGAATGATTAGGGAGAAAGAAACAGAATTATAGATGTTGAAATGTGGTGACTGATTAGCAAAGTATTGTACACTCAGCACAAATCCTCACTGAGGTTTGAGGCTGGGCCAAGCAGGGGTTTGGGGGCGGCAGCCCCTAAGAAAAGTGAGGGCTCGGGGGGGGAGCCCTCGAGAAAAAAAAATTTGGGTATTTTTTTGATGAAAACCGACATTGTAATAAAACCCTAAAAAGGCCGACTTTGTTTGTTGCCCTAAAAACACATGTTATAAGTAGCTAGGATGCTTAAGGCATTGTAAGGTTGATGTACTATTTTTGCTGGATAATAAGAAAGATTGGATAGCTATGTATGGTGGATGTAACCCATTCTGGGTAAACCACATTAAATCTCTGTGTTATCTATGTCCTGTTTTATTTATTTATCTTTTGTATTTAAATCTGCATATAATTGTTAGTTCATAGTTGCTTTGGATCTGCTTGAAACCCTAACAATTGGTATCAGAGCGAGGTTTTTTGTAAATTGGTAGGACTTTCAGATTTGAGTGGGAGCAATGGAGGATTCCAAATTCAAGGTCGAAAAGTTTAATGGCCAGAATTATCAATTATGGAAAATGCAGATGGAGGATTACCTTTATCAAAAGGATTTGTGGCGACCATTGGAAGGAAAGGCAAAGAAACCGACCACAATGCCAGATGAAGAGTGGGATATTTTAGATAGAAAGCCACTAGGATCCATTCGATTGTGCCTTGCACCGTCTGTAACATTCAATATAACAGAAGCAAAAATGACTATAGATTTGATGGCGACATTGGCTAAGTTGTATGAGAAACCCTCAGCTTCGAATAAGGTATTTCTTATGAAGCATCTATTTAATTTGAAAATGAGTGAGGGAGGCTCTGTAGCAGAGCACTTAAATGAATTTAATACAATTACCAGTCAATTGTCTTCGATAAAAATTACTTTTGCAGAAGAGGTTAGGGCTCTCTTGATTTTATGTTCTTTGCCAGAAAGCTGGAATAGCTTGGTTATGGTTGTAAGTAACTCTGTCTCTGGTAAAAATACTTTGGTATTTGATGATATTGTTAGTGTTATCCTAAGCAAGGAAATGCATAGGAAAAGCACAAGTAAGACTCCAACATCATCGGGTAGTGTTTTGAATGTGGAGAATAGAAGAAGATCAAAGGAAAGAGGAAAAAGCCCTAGGAATGAGAAGTCACGAGGGAAGTCAAAGAAAGGACGCTCTCAATCTAGAGGAAAGAAAGATTGTTGGTACTGCGGAAAGCCTGGTCATCTAAAGAAAGACTGTTGGTCTCAGAAAAACAAAGAAGGAGACAAAAATGAAAATGACAGTAAGGAAGCTAATATTGCAAGTAATACTTTACAAGATGCTTTAATCTTATGTTTGGATAATGTTAATGATTCTTGGGTAATAGATTCTGAGGCTTCATTTCATGCTACACTCCATAGAAAATATTTTGTAGATTATGTTCAAGGTGATTTTGGACAAGTATATTTGGGTGATGATGAGCCCTGTCAAATTGTTGGAAAAGGAAAAATAAAGATCAAGTTGCAGAATGGAAATGACTGGTTTCTGCACGAGGAAAGACATGTTCCTAATTTAAGAAGAAATTTAATTTCTGCAGGGCAACTAGGTAGTGAAGGTTGCATGGTTACCCTCTCAGATAGTATGTGGAAGGTCACTAAAGGATCATTAGTAATAGCTAAAGGTGCGAATGTAGGCACATTATATCTGTGTATAGGTAACACTTACTCTACCCTAGTTTCTACAGATAAAGTTACTGCAAGGACAACAACAATAAATATTGCAAGAATAGATTCAATCATGTGGCACCATAGGCTTGGGCACATGAGTGAGAAAGGGATGAAAACCCTTCACTCCAAAAATCTATTGCTAGGACTAAAGAAGATTGATTTAGAGTTCTGTGAAAACTGTGTTTATGGTAAACAGAAAAGAGTCAGATTTCTCAAGGTTGGGAAAGAAAAGAAGAGTGAGAAGTTAGAGCTTGTACATTCAGACATATGGGGACTAGCTCGAGTATCATCTCTTGGTGGCTCTTGTTATTATGTTATTTTTATTGATGACTCAACCATAAAAACATGGGTATATTTCCTAAAACAAAAATTAGATATTTTTGAAACTTTTAAGAAATGGAAAGCTTTGGTTGAGAATGAGACAGGAAAAAAGTTGAAGTGTCTCAAATCGGATAATGGAGGTGAGTATTGCAGCAAAGCATTTGAAGATTACTGCTCCTTAAATAGGATTCAAAAATAGAAGACAGTTCTAGGAACTCCACAGGAAAATGGTGTGTCAGAGAGAATGAATAGGACTATCAAGGAATGTGCGAGGAGCATGAGATTGCATGTTGGATTGCCCTTACATTTTTGGGCAGATGCTCCACATACTGTTATGTATTTGATAGATAGAGGACCTTCAACCCCTTTGGATGGTGGTATTCCAGAGGAGGCATGGACTAGTAAAAAGGTAAATTATTCTTTTCTAAAAACTTTTGGTTGCGAAGCTTTTGTCCATGTTGATAAAGAAAATAGAACCAAGTTTGATGCTAAATCTCAAAAATGTACCTTCATTTGATATGGGATAGAGGAATATGGCTATCGGTTATGGGATTTTGAAAATAAAAAAATAATTAGAAGTAGAGATGTTATATTCAATGAGAAGGTCATGTATAAAGAACAGATGCAGGAAAAGAAGCATGAACAGGACAAACAAGAATATGTGGTGTTGGATGAGATTCTTGAAAATGAAATGACACAGGTACCTAATGCTCAACAACAACAGATTGTCCAACAAACTCCTGCAAGTGTTAGACATTCTACGAGGACAAGTAGACTCCCTTAAAGATTTTCTCCTTCTTTGTATTCTATTTTATTAATGGATTCTGGTGAACCAGAAGAATATGAAGAAGCAATGCAGGTAGATGCCAAATAATAGTGGGAGCTAGGCATGAAAGAGGAGATGGACTTCTTGATGAAAAATAAGACTTGGGACTTAGTCCTTTTACTTGCAAAAAAAATATCCTTGCCTAACAAATGGGTTTATTGGCTAAAGGAGGAGGAAGGAGGTCAGAAAAGATATAAGGCCAAACTTGTGGTAAAAGGTTTTGCACAGAAAAAGGGTATAGATTATGATGAAATATTTTCTCCAGTTGTAAAAATGACTTCAATTAGAACTGTACTTAGTCTTGTGGCTACAGATGATTTACATCTTGAACAATTAGATGTCAAAACAACTTTTCTCCATGGAGATTTAGAGGAGGAAATTTACATGTTGCAACCACAGGGATATGAGGTCAAAGGTAAGGAGAACTTGGTGTGCAGATTGAAGAAAAGTCTGTATGGCTAAAGCAAGCACCCTGACAATGGTATTTAAAATTTGATAGTTTCATGGCCGAACATGGTTATCATAGATGTCTTTCTAATCATTGTGTATATTTTAAGAGATTTGATAATGGCAATTATATTATCCTGTTGCTTTATATTGATGACATGCTTGTGTTGGGTCTAACATGCAACATATAAATGATCTTAAACAGAAATTAGCTAGGTCATTTGCTATAAAGGATTTGGGTGCAGCTAAGAAAATTCTCAGTATGAGAATTACATGGGATAGGAAAAATAGAACCTTCAATTTGTCCCAAAGTGAGTATATAAAGAAGGTGTTGAAAAGATTTAACATGCAGGATGCAAAAGCAGTTAGTACACCTTTGGCTAGTCCTTTCAAATTGACTAAGGAGATGTGCCCAAAGGCACAGGAAGTGGTTAATAAAATGTCTAACATCCCGTATTCATCAGCTGTTGGTAGACTGATGTATGCAATGGTATGCACAAGGCCAGATATTGCACATGCAATGGGAGTTTTGAGCAGGTTTATGAGTAATCCAGGTATGGAACATTGGAATGCTATGAAATGGATTCTTCCTGTATTTGAAAGGAACTACTACGAAGGCATTATGTTTGAAAGGATCTAATGCTACTCTGAGTGGAATTGTTGACTCTGATCTGGCGAGTGATATTGATTCACAGAGGAGTACTACAGGGTATGTTTTTACTATAGGAGGAACTGCAGTCAGTTGGATTTCTAGGCTGCAAAAGGTTGTTGCACTTTCAACCACTGAAGCTGAGTATGTTGCTACTATAGAAGACAGCAAGGAGATGATTTGGTTACAATGTTTTCTAGAGGAATTGGGTCATGCACAAGAGGATAGCCCATTTTATACTAATAGCCAGAGTGCCATTCATCTTGCGAAGAACTCTGCTTTTCATTCAAGGACAAAACACATTTAGCTCAAGTACCACTTCATCTAGACTATTTTGGAGGAGGGTCAGTTACGGCTTGAGAAGATTCACACAAGTGAGAATCCTACCGATATGTTCACAAAGGTAGTTCCACAGGAGAAGCTTCTTTCTTCATCAGTTTCTGTTGGTCTTCTTGATTGATAATTGCAGAATTTATACCAATTGAGTCCTAGTGTTTTATCTAGCAGATGTTGCATGTATAGTCGTGTTGTGTAGTATCAGTCTCCAAGTGGGAGACTATTCAGTGTGGAGCCTGATTAGTCTCCAAGTGGGAGACTGTTGAAAAAAAAATTTGGGTTTTTTTTTGATGAAAACCGATATTGTAATAAAACCCTAAAAAGGTTGACTTTGTTTGTTGCCCTAAAAACACATGTTATAAGCGGTTGGGATGCTTAAGGCATTGTAAGGTTGATGTACTATTTTTGCTGGATAATAAGAAAGATTGGATGGCTGTGTATGGTGGACGTAACCCATTCTGGGTGAACCACGTTAAATCTCTGTGTTATCTATGTCCTATTTTATTTCTTTATCTTTTGTATTTAAATTTGCATATAATTCTTAGTTCATATTTGCTTCGGATCTGCTTGAAACCCTAACAATAGATGCAATCCCTCCTTTAATTACTGAAAGTCACAATATAGAGCTCTTCAAACCTATTGACTTAGAAGAATTCAAGAAAGTTACCTTCCAGTTGAATCCTAATAAGACTCCAGGCCCTGATGGTTTTCCTGTGGCCTTCTTTCAGCATTTCTGGGACATTATTGCCTAGGATTTGCACCTAGTGGTAGAAGAATCCAGAAAAAAAATGACTATGTTGGGTGCCATCAATCATACCTTTCTAGCCTTAGTATCGAAAAAGAAGAACCCTCAGTAAATGGGTGATTTTAGACCAATTTATTTATGCAACTCAGTTTACAAAATAGTAACAAAGATCATTGCTAATAGGCTGAAACCTCTTCTAAAAAATATTATTTCAGATGAACTAAGTGGCTTTGCCCCCAATCGCTCTATTGTTGGAGGCATCATCTCTACTCATGAAACCCTCCACACCGCTAGGAAGACTAAAGCTTCTTGTATGATATTAAAGCTAGATATCATGAAAGCCTATGATATGGTGGATAGGGAATTTCTTGTAGAAGTATTGAGGAAATTTGGCTTCTATAATGAATGTATCACTTGGGTCAAGAATTGTCTATCAACCCCCAAATTCTTAATTTTGGTTAATTTTTCATCTCATGGTTTCTTCCCTTCAACAAAAGGCATTCGCCAAGGGGACCCTATGTTGCCATTTATATTTATAATTATGGTTGAAGTTTTAGGTCGGATGATTAAATCTCTTCACCGTGATGGTCACTAGTTGGGTGTCACTGTGGCTACAGGAGTTGAACATTCAACCCACTTGCAATTTGCTGATGATACTATTCTTTTTGGAGCCTCTAGAAGAAGAGAGGCAAGGATAATAAATACATGCCTGAATGACTACTGCAAGGCTTCGGGGCAAAAAATCAATTGGAACAAGTCAAAAGTTTTCTTTATCAACATGATGCTAAATATCCAAGTTGTCCTATCAAGAATCCTAAATTAAAGAGTGGAAAACTTTCCAAGTAACTTCCTTGGGATTCCTCTTTTTAGTGGCCGCAATAAGACTTGATATTGGACACATCTTATTGATAAATGTAAAGCTAGGCTTAAAAATTGGAAAGGGAAGTGGTTATCATCTGTCGGCAAGCTTAATATGATCAAATCAATCCTCTTTTACTTACTGGTTTTCTCCATGGCTTGCACGAAGCTACCAGTTGCCATAAAAGATGAGTTAATCACCATAATGAGAAATTTCCTTTGGAATGGATTGAATGATAAAGGGAAGTTTCCACTGATTGCTTGGGGAAAAATAAGCCAACCAAAAAATGCTGGAGGTGTTGACATTCGATAGATTTCTATTATGAATTTGGCTATGGGTGCAAAATTGGTGTGGGAAATTTGTAGAGGCGGTAATCAAAGATGGACAAGAATCCTTAAACACAAATATCTGGACTCACTTGATCCTAAAAGGATTCTCGCAATTACCAACCCTCCTAGGGGTTCGGCCATTTGAAATTTTATTCTGGAGTGCAGAGAGATCATTAGTGATCAGGTCACTTGGAATGTCAAAAATGGGAGGAATGCATCCTTCTAGCTAGATTCTTGGAGTGGTAATGAAGCCTTGTGTCATAACCCCACTCTTCAACCTATAATGAGAGAAAATTGCCGGCTTTAGGGTCACAAGGTCTATTATTATGGTCATTGAATTAAGAAGAATGGTATGGACAAATGGGTGTGGAACTCTCTGGACCCATTGGTTTTAGCCTAAAATCAGAAAGACCTTCTTACCGATATTCTAAAGAATCAAATTATTCATCCATCCCTGGATGAGGACATCATTAGATGGTGTGGATCTTCTGATGGTAAGTATAAGGTATGTTTTGGCTATAAATTGAAAGAAGCTACAGTAGATAAGAAGGATTGGCCAGTCAGGTTGTTCTACCACAAACATCTTCTTCCTAAAGCAGGTTCATTTGCTTGGATGGCTTTTCAGAGGAAAATCTTAACCAATGAAAGACTCCTTAAATCAGGTATTAATGGGCCTAGTAGATGTGTATTATGTCAGAATCAAGAGGAAAAAATTGATCACCTTTTGCTACACTGCAATTTCTCCAGCAATTGTTGATCGCATTTTATGGGTAAGTTAAATCTTGTATGCCCTTTTCTCAAAGGTTTGGATGATTGGTTTCTACTATGGCCTAAATCAAAATGCAAGGCATTATTTGGGGACTTATTTGTTATCCTCCCTCACTAATGATTTGGGAAATTTGGGAAGAAAGGAATTGAAGAATTTTTTAAGATAAAGAGATGGGCTAGTTAGCCCTCTGTGGGAAAATTGAGAACCACCTGGTTGAGCTCCTAAATGAAGCGGCCAAGTCCAAATCGCTGAAAAAGAATCTATACACTAACTAGGATTAGAAGTTAAAGCTTTCATTCCCAAATTTGACCATCCCCTTGCTTTTTGGTAATGGTAATCCTGAGATACCAGTTAATCCAAGATTGAATGTTAAGTGGGAAGCCCCAGAACTAGGGTGGCATAAGATTGACTTTGATGGTGCCTCTACAGGGAATCTGGGGCATAGTGGTATTGGATGTTGTATTAGAGATTCTGAAGGCATTTGCATTAAGGAAATTTCTGAAGACATCGGTCTGGCCACTAATAATGAGGCTGAATTCCGAGCGACATTAAGAGGTTTGCAAATGGGGGCTGAGTTGGGGATAAAAAGAATCCACTTAGAGGGTGATTTATTAAATTTTATCAATGATGTTTGTGATAACCATACCCCCAGTTGGCGTCTCAACCTATGGCTTCGACCTATGGTGGGTTTGCTTGAGAACTTTGAAGATTTTCGGATCAGCCATATCTATAGAGAAGGTAATGTGGATGCAGACAGACAATCTAAGATGGCAATTGCAGACTATGGTCTTGATCCAGGCATTCAGTTCAGACATAGGTAAATCTTGATAATAGCAATTATTATGGTTTAATGCTGCATTTATTTTGGTAGAGGAATGAACCGCTTTGGTTCCCCGAAGTTTGGTCTCTACCGGTCGGGAGTACAAACCGAGGGATGTACCATTACCAGATACAAGTCTCCCTTTGATGGTGGTTTTTTTGGCTTCTACCAGTAGGGGTTTCAGTCCTGGCTACCCAATCTTTACCAATTGGCATTTTTATTGTTTACATAGGCCTCTTGCACCTTTCCCCCAACTAATAATTTGTACTCTCCGGTTTAGGATCTCTTCGGAGTTACTCCAGTACCTTTGTTGATGCTTCCAAAACACTTGTCTAGCAAATTTTTGATAAGCAACTGCATTCAGTTCTCTCTCCAGACACCCTGTTCAGATGGAGGCACATCTACATTTTGATTATGGTGATTATTATGGCTGAAATATTACATACGATCTTGTTCTAAGAAGGGATGTATGTGCTCCTAATGGCATTGGTCCCTACTAGTAGGTAGTTCTTATCGGGAGATGTATTCTTATCGGCCTCTTGACTATCGCCAACCGGTATTCTTTATGGTTTCAGTAGTATGATCCCACCAGGCTCATTAACTCAAGCTCTAGTTTAAATGCTGTCAAAAATCTAATTTGCATCATTACTTTTAAAAATGGCAAAGCCAGACAATGGCTGACATCAAAGAGGCAATAAATTGTGATTAAGGTGGCATGCTTAAGATGTATCTTGTTTGTGCAAAGTAATTTGCCTCGCTTAGCTAAACCCTCGAGCTCCTCAACCTTTATGAGCTGGCGAGATAAATAAAGGATGACCTACTTATTTTTTAACATATCAAACTCTTCATATTTCTTGCTCTGTTGCTTACAATGGAAACACCAACTTTGTTGGAGGCAACTTGTCGTTAGATGGCATTCTTAGGCAAAATCTCTGATAAGTAACTGCAATCGGTTCTCTCCTCGAGTCACCCTCTGATTCTGCACTATGTTAAAAGAATTTTTGGGGAGGAATTCCTTAATGCATACCATAGATAGAGAGCTAATGCAGACATCCCGACTTTCTTCCTAGTCATGCTACTCTATATGGGGACTAGCAAGCAAAGGGCGAGGCTTCTCACCCAAATGGTGTTCGAGCATTGCTTTCTTGGAGAAATTGATGCAGTATTGGATAATGTTCATGGCAATCTCAAATTGCCCTTTCCCCAAAATTATTATATGAGTTTGGGAAATGGTGTGGAGGTGCGGAAAATGGTGATCGTAAGCTCTCTTGACTTCAATGCCTTGGAAGCCTCCTCGCCTATTATTACCAGAAATATTGATTTTCTTTGCAAGATTGCTGGTATACTACCTGGCTTCACGGCTGCCTGGAGAAGCACCTATATCCAGAAGGAAGGGCTTTCAAGTAGAGAAGACCTTGGTATTATGACCAATGGTGACATAGTTGAAGGCAACTTTTGGGGGCTTGGCAATGGAGAAGAGTGGATTCCAGATGATGACTGTCACCCCTAGGAGAAAGCGGAATCATTGGCCGATGCAGCTTGCGGGAATGATTGCCCGGTAAATTTGGATGCAGCTGTTGCTTTTGCTCCTTGTACTGAGGACCTAGACTCAAAAACAAAAGAATCCTGATTTCCTTGTTCAATTTCATACGCTATTTAGGCCTTTGATTCAATCGACATTTTTTTCCTTTGGTTGTTTTCTCTTATCTTTTAGCATCTCGACCAGCGTGGCTAGCTTTTTGGTATTTACTATTAGAGCAATGGTAGGAGATTTTTCATACTGGTTCTTTCCCCCTACGGTTCTTTCTGAACCAGTTATGTATTTTTCAAGTTTTGATTAATACAAGGGTCCTGCCCCTCTCGAATTATTAATCTATTAAAATTTTTTTTAAAAATAACCACATTTACTAAAAAAAAATTAATAGCAAATTAAATTAAAATAAAATAACAATCATAAATTAAATACAACTCTAGTCTATAGTTATATAATAGAAACTATAAAGAAAGGTTGCATTTAAAGTGAGAATGTATTACAATATGATTTTTATATAACTCCTAAAACATAAAATAAAAGAAAATAATCCAGTATAGTGACTTTATTTTCATAAACCACAAAATTGTTGACGAAATATAATTATTACCCCAACATAAAACTTCCCCAATTTCTCAAAAGTACATGTAATATTATATTTAAACTTAACTGGACATTCATAACAGTTCTTCATTGATTCAACACAATATGTCAGCTTCACGAATAAAGCCAATATTCCCTAAAATCAACAATCAACACATACAAAAAGTTAAAATTGGCATTTCAACATAAACAAAGCAATACAGAAACATATATGTAGATAGATATTTGGATCATAAGTGACAGGATGGCTATTGATGCTGTTATTACAAGAAATAACAGAAAGACCACCACTGAGACTCTTTCCTAATAACAAGCACTACTAGCTGATATACAACATGCCAGGGGAGTGACTCAAATTCGCTTGGAGTCTTTTCAAATCTAACTTCCTTAACAGGCTCCACGGTTCGATTCCAAAATCAATAAGTGATTTGCCTACATTACAAGGTAGAAAATCACCTATAACCTCAGGAATCGAATTGTGAGCCTGTTAGGAAGTCAATTTTCATATAGGATGAAGACAACAAGCTCGGAAGCCTATTTTTCTCCACAATTTCTTCTTCTACCCCATCCTTCAAACCCTAGGCGCCTGCAAATCCCTCACACGGCCAAGGTTCAGTCACCGCCCGGCTGCTCAATTTGTTTATACGAGCATTAACAAATAAAAACATTATTGAGAGAACAGTAATCTTTTTGTTTCCAATGTCTTTTTAAAATTTTGACCAATAAAATAAGCCTGTGCAGTGTGGTGTTTTATAGGGGAGGACACTGTTACCAGACGTATTAAAATTGACTTAAAAAAAAAAAAAAGCTATGAAGGAGAGGGGGAAAATGAAAAAAAAACGAGTTGATTTAAGTGGGAAAAAACATAAATGCAATCTGATTTTATTAAAATTGTATGTGTGTCAGTGTCCAAATCGGAGTTGCATGGTATGGATGTTGTCAGGGTTCACAACAAAAAGCTATGAAGGAGAGGGGGAAAATGAAAAAAAAACTAGTTGATTTAAGTGGGAAAAAACATAAGTGCAATCTGATTTTATTAAAATTGTATTAGTGTCAGTGTCCAAATCGGAGTTGCACGGTATGGATGTTGTCAGGGTTCACATGGGAGTGATTCGATTGTTTTGTTGTCCAGCATGGGAGTCGCTAACAAATACCCTATTTGCTCATATTCAGCTCATCTGTAAAGTACAAAAAAATGGAAAAATGTAGATATAAACAGATTGGTGGTGGTGAGCTTTTCGGGACTCTTGTTCAGCTTTGACCGCGTTACCCCAAATTTCAAGGCAGGCGTCATAGTCAGGGTTATGGAGATTGGTGGAAACAATGGCAAATTAGAGTGTGAACTATGAAACCGCGTGATCGTTCAGTCGAGGGACAATTAGGCTTCCAAATAGAAATACCTCTACATGTGCCCCAAATGGAATGTTGCCTCTTCTTGAAACAAGGAACGAATATTCTTACATTTTTTTTTATTTTTTTTTTCGCCAATGTCAACCATCTGCTGTATGCCAGATAATAATTCATTATAATCTTTTGAATGAAAGGAAGGGATTTTAATGATATCCACATGATCAAATAGTCTAAAAGATCAAGAGTTTCAAAAATAACATTAATTCAGATTTTTAAATTTGTAGTTTTGTGAAATCTTGTTTATTCAAAAAGCTTACTCAGATTGTTCATCTTCAGATTATAATTAAACTATATTCAAAATATTACTTTTTATCGATTCATCTGGGTGTCATTCATTGAGCAAAAGGTATGTCACATTCTTAGGGGTGGAAGGCTATGCTGCCCGTGGTTTTGCGTGGATATTACATAAGCACTGTTGTTTGCACGGATCATTAACCTGTGACATTCACTTGCAAGACTTACAAGAGATTTATGTATGTATGTCAGTGAATATGGTTAGTTGGTTTAGTGAATTTTGTTGATTGTTATATTTTTAAGAATGCTGTTACTGAAATCGGTTTTTAATTTTGAAACATAAAATGAAATATGAAGGAGCATAAAACCAAGGTCGTAATAAGTGAAAATGTTTGTTAAAAATTTATTAAAATGATATTTTATATTTGAAAATTGATATGATTTAGGTGATCAAGAAATATAAAATTGAAAATTGAAAATATCTTTTGAACCATGTTAAGACATTAAAAAACACAATTTAGAATACCATAGGCAATGTGATTGATTAAAGTGATTAGTGTTATCAATCCTATTTAAATAGTAGGGAAATCAGAGCATATAAATTTGACTATGAAGTATATCCCAACTTATAAAGGGAAAAGAGATGTTAGAGATGAGATATACTCTAGATGTTTGGACAAAACATAGGAACCATACTCAAGTTACAGAAGCTTGCCATATGTCCTTATAAACAATATTATATGTGCTTAGTCTTGAAATAAATTCTAGAAAGGAAAAGCACTTGTATGATTCACTTGTTTATTGAAAGATGTTGTACATAATTATCTTAATCAAGAAAATGATCTATAATTTTCTTTAATAAATTATTTTATTTCTTTCAATTTTTTGAGGTAATCTCACAACAATGTGTCCCACTTTTTGATTTATGTAAGTCATTAAAATCAACATTTTAAACCAAATTTTTATTTTCTATTAGAAAATAAACTAATAAATTTTCAAAATTATGTGAATAGTAATTTTTAAAATTTTTTCTCTAGATTTTAAATATTTTCAAATTGTAAACAATGATAAACCTCATTTTTAAAATATTTCTTAATAACTCATTTTTTATAATTTATATTATTTTTAATAATCAAAATTGTTCCATAACATTTGAACTTTATTAGAAATAAGATAACTTTTAAATTTCTTACACATACAGTATTAGCACAAGTATTTAGTGCATCCATAATTTTTCATATTTTAATTATTATTTATATTTTAATCATAATCTAGGACAATTTATTTCATAAAGCATATTTTTTATGGTATAGTTTTTTTTTGTGTGTGTTGATACTAGGACAATTATATGGAGTGCATCATTTATTTTTAGAGTAATAGCTTTTATTTGCTACAAGTATCAACATAAACCATTATATTTGATTAAAAAATATATGATCATTTGAAAAAGAAAATAATATCAAAATTAGATAAGGCATTACAATTTATAATTTTTGAATTTTTTTCTTTTAGACCTATAACTTGTGAATTTCCATATTTCATTTGATCATCAAACTCTTATGTAAAAAAGTAATTTATTTTGAAAATAAGACGAGAGAACACAAATGGTCCATCAATGAACCTTAGAAGCCAAAGGTCATGTTTGCCAAATGAAGAAATACTACAAAGTAAATTTATGTTTATTAAATATTCATATAAAAAGCATTTATTCACTCAAAAAATCCTTGTTTGAAGGAATTTTTTTTAATTTTTTTTTTATAAAGGGAAGTGACTTGAATGTTACTTTTAAAATAAGTAGATTATTGTGACATTTTAATTTTAAAATTTAGAGAATAAAAGAGATAAGAAAAAAAATAAAAAAAATAAGACAATGTGTTCATAATGTGTTCATATTTGATAGAAAAAGAAAAGAAGTTGAATGAAGAAAAGATGTAAAAATATTTCAAAAATAGAGAAGGAACTTTGAAAAATAATATTAATTTAGATATCTCAAAGAGAGGACTCATTATTTAAAAAAATATTTCTTAATTTAAATATTTCTAAGGGAGAGAAGTATAATTTCATTTATGTAATAGTAAAGAACTAACATATACACATTATGCAATAGTGAATAACAATGTTATGCAACATGGGATGAACCAAACAACATATGAGGCAAAGAAAAGGTTACTATGTGAGTATGAGGATATTTTAGCTAAGGAAGAGGTATTCTAAAAACAAAAATCTAGAAAAATTTGGCTTGGGGATGGAGACAAAAATACCAAATTATTTCACAGTAGTGTCAAAATGAGAAGGGCAATAAACAAAATCATGCAGACCACTATCGACAATGGCCAAATCATTAAGGAATAGAATCTAATTATGGAGGATACACTTCAGTATTTCAAAAATATCCTCAACAACTAGGAGCACTCTGATCTCGCAAATAATATGGCCTTATTAAAAAACATACCCAAACTAATAACAAAAGAAGATAACCAAATGTTGAATTCCAAAATCACCTATGAAGTAGTCAAAATTTCTCTATCACAATTTCAAGGGGATAAGGCCCTTGGGCTGGATGGAGTCCCTGGTGGTTTTTACAAGAAATATTGGCACATTATAGGTGACGAGGTCACCGATGCCCTAGAATCTGCCCAAAATGCACGAAAATTCTTGAAAGGAATAAATAACACTTTCCTAGCCTTACTCCCGAAGAAGGAGAACCCCTCGAAATGGGAAGAGTTCAAGCCCTCCCTTTTGTGCAACATGACATATAAATTACTAACAAAGCTCATGGCCAATAGGCTCAAAAAGCTATTACCATCCATCATCTCAGAAGAGAAAACAGGTTTTGTACCCAATAGATCAGTTTTAGATGGGGTAGTCATAGTCCAAGAAGCTGTTCACTCCATTTAGGCCCAAGGTCATTCAAATATGATGATAAAACTAGATATTAAGAAGGTATATGACAAAGTGGATTAGTACTTCCTTTGTAGTTGCATGAGAGCATTTGGCTTTAACAAACAATGGGTAAATTGGATCCACTTCTGCATCTCAAGCCCAAGGTTCTCAGTCCTATTGAATGGGAATCCAAAAGGATATTTTGGAGCAACTAGGGGCCTAAGGTAGGGAGACCCACTCTCCCCATTTTTATTTATTATTGTGTCAGAATCCCTAGGAAGATGCTTTGATGCATCATGGAGAGCCAGAAGGCTAGTAGGAATCCAAATTACAGGAGGTGTGGACCCTTATACACACCAACAATTCATAGATGACACAATGATATTGGGAAAAGGAAAGTTGAAAGAAGCCAAGGAAATCAAGAGAATCTTGCATTCTTATGGACTGGCATCCGGGGAAGAGTCAATGGGGAAAAGTGTGAAATATTATTTTTTAATATGACTGTGCAAGAGGAATCTAGAATTGCAAAATTACTAGGTTACACAATTGGTCATCTACCATGTACATATCTAGGCATGCCCTTGGATAAAGGCACCAAGACCAGTAAACTCTGGGACCCCTTGAATGAGAAGGTTAGGAAAAAATTGTCATCTTGGAAAGGATTATGGCTGATGGACGTAGGTAGAATAATGCTTATCAAGATAGTCTTAGCAGCGATGCCAATCTACCTCCTATCATATATTCTACTATCGATGGGGGCCTACAAGAAATTGACTCAAATAATCAAAAACTTCTACTAGCAAGGCACAAATGATAGGAACAAACTGAAACTAATATCATGGGAAAAAATATGTAGAGATAGATGTGATGCTGGTACTAGGATAAGAAAACTTCTATGGCAAAATAAGGCCTTAAGGGTAAAACTAGTTTGGAGGTTATACACCTCCTCAAAAGCCAAATGGCCCATATTACTTAGAAACAAGTATCTGGCGAATAACCATAGGGAGGCAATATTCAGTGATATGGACCCTCCCAAAGGATCCAGGATCTAGAATTTCATGAAAGATTGCTGCATACTCATTGCCAACCACCTTACTTGGGACATTTATGATTGAAAATATGCCTTGTTCTGGGAAGAGTCCTGGGGGCGACACCCTCTGATAGACAAACTTATGGATACCACTGGAATAAAGAAGCAATTGAAGGACCAATGGAGTAATTATGTAAGAGAATATATAGCAATGAAGCCAAACTTGGCAATTGGATGGAAATGGAAAGACATGCATCCTTTCATGTTGGATAATAAATTTCAATAGCTACATCAAATACTTAAATTTAGGATGATAATCTTCAGACATGGGGTGGATAAAATGATATGGTCTAAATCTAAGGATGGGCAATAAAACTATAAAGACAGTTTCAGAACCATATACGATGAGGCAAAGATATGTAAGGATTGCATCCCGACTAAACTATGCTAGGACAAGTTTTGTCTCCCGAAAGCAGGTTTCTTTACCTGGGCTGCAATTCAAAGAAGGGTTCTCATGGCAGAACAATTCAAACTTAGAGGATATGAAGGACCATCAATCTTCTTTTTATGTAAGGAGGATGAGGAAATGAATGATCACATCTTTACAACCTACATTTACTCACAGAAATGCTGGTACTGGTTGATGGCACAACTAGGATGGTCAGGCGCTCTTATTCCCTTTGTGATGGAGTGGTTCAAAGGCTGGCCAATCATCAAGACCAATAGTGTATTCCACAACTTATGGATTTGCAGTCCAGCTATAGTCATTTGGGAGACTTGGAAGGAGAGAAATAGGAGAATATTTAAGGAAACAGAAATGCAGGTGGAAAATCTCATAGCAAATATAGAAGCCTCCATCACTAAAATATCCAACAACAAGAATTTGAGTATCTCATAACATGGAAAGTTATTTACAGACTAGGATAACTTCACCAGAAAGCAATGGAATGGAATTAAGATTCCTCCCTTCGTCAGGATGGAAGACACAGATAAAATTGCTCTGAGGAAAGCATGTAAATGACAGCCCCAGAGGAATGGATGGTATAAACTCAATTTTTATGGAGCATCCAGAGGAAACCCGGGGATGGCAGGTGCAAGTTCTATAATACATTCGGACAATGGTGGTTGCATTGGCTCTAAATCCATACACTTAGGACAATGCACTAATAACAGCGTAGAAATATTTGGCCTAATAGAAGGATTAAACCTATGTAGACAATTGAAAATATCTAAATTAGAAATTGAAGGTGACTCGGCCATTAAAATCAATGCAATTAGAACCAGAAAAATGTCAAATTGGGAACTTAAATGCCTCTTGGACAGAGCCCTATCATTACTAGAGAGATTCTCATACTAAACAGTAAACCATATATACAGAGAGCCTAGCTCATTGGTGGATAATTTAGCGAATATAGGGGCAGATGGAGTAAATAGAACTACGACCAACATCCCTATAACCTCAAAATAGGATAAATACGCTAACACAGGTAGATGGATGCATCCTACACATACACTCCTAGGAAGTCGGATGCACCTTTATTTTCTCCTTTATATATATATATATATATATATATATATATATATATATTTGTGTATGTGTGTGTGTGTGTGTGTGTGTATTAACATATATTATGTGTCAGGATTTTTGTTTGCAGGTGTTGCTCGTTTGCTTGATTCAATACATTATTGTATATGTTTGTACTGAATGCCTTCTTATATATATCCTTCCTTCTCTGGTCTCATTGTTATATATATATATATATATACACCTTTATTTTTTATATTTATTGATTACCTCTTTCTATTTGTATATGTATATGTATATATATATAGAGTAACATATATTTTAATTTTTGTTACATTACATTGTTATGGGTGTTGTTCTTTTTGCTTGATTCAATACCTTATTTATATTTGTTTGTTTTGTTTCCTTCCTTATGTTTATTGAATCTTATATTTTTATTCATTTATTTTCATACTTGTTTCAAGGAAGACTTACTCATTGTGATCCACCTTCTTCCTTTCCTTCTGATTATTTTCGTATGCATTTACTTGTGTCCCCAGAATGGATGGACATCGTTAATAGTTACCTAATTATAAATTCTAGAAACGATTCAGCCTAGCAACCTAGTCACGTATACTTTCCAGACTCGCCCAATAATTATTGTCCTCATCTATCATGAGATGAAGACTGACTCATGGTAGGATAGCATATCTCCTAGCTATAGATTTTATTGATTAGTCCCTTAAATGAGTGCCAAAGTCTATCATTAAAGGCCTTATATATCTAGAGGCAGTTATTACCACTCTAACATATTGCACTCTACCTTCAACAATGGATTCTAGTATTTTCTTGTGTTTGGATAAATGAGAGATGGCCTTTGTTTGAGAGATCTCTAAAAAAAGCTGGATTGAAATTCTAAGATCGGAGGATGATTTGGTCATCCATGCGACCAAGAGAATTCTAGTTGATGAGTTCCTAAACATAGAGCATAGGAAACATGTAAATAGTGACATCCTTGGTGGCTTCACATCCATACAACTCACAATGTAAGAGGACAAGGTAATTGCATCTACATTATATAGGCTAATCTTTAACAATAAATACTTGGTTAATCTTGAGATGGCTATTAATTGTGTAGATGACAAACTCATTATCCCTTACCCGGAGGACTATGCTAGGGTCTCAGAGGCTATTGATAAGGATGAGACACTTAGGATAGCATTCAAGAGATCCATTCTCATGATCAAGGACCACAAATCCTTTTTACATCAAAAAATAGATATAAGGAGGAATATCAAATTCCTCAAGCAATGGTTATTTGTGTTAAAAGAGCCGAAAGGAGAATGGTGGGTAAACTATATGATCGATGAGGGTTGGGTATCGATGTAAGTCAAAAACCCCAATTCCATGGGGTCTTCAAAGATACAAGATTCTAGGATGAAAGTTATAGAAGAAAAAGAGGAATAATGGTATCTTCATATCAAGGCATTTCAACCGGGGAAGACTGAGGCTTTGGCTCGGGCATAAGAATGGTAGGACTAATCGATATTTAGTTAGGGATGAACCTTTATAGTTAGTTGTGTCATATATAGTCATGGAGCACTTAAACTTAGATTGGTTTAAGCTATAATATTATAAGTTGGTATAGTTATGTGACGAAATTCTTATAGTTTCTAGTTTATAAACTTTATGCCTTATCATTTTGATAACTGGGGATTAATTGTTATGTTCTCGGTTTTGGTTCTCTCTTGAAGTTCTCCTTCTGCTAATATATATAATGATACCTATATGGTTTTTGGAGTGATTGGAGTTTTAGTTTTTGCTATATTCTTTTGGGTGCTTTTCCTTTCTCCCATCATACATAATTTCATATATTCATATGGTAGTATTCATGTCTTTACATATAGATATAATGTCTCACGTATGATACATTTTGTTTGGTTCTCCATGGTTACAATTACTCTCAGTATGCAGGCGTAGTTAGAACTATTGTTTTTCAGCTTGTACCATGGAATTAACCTATCTTGTTTCTTAAGCTTTTTGTTGATTTATCTCTCTCAAGTAACTCCACTAATTATATTTTCTAAGTGGCAATATTAAGGTACTATCATTGGAAACAAGATAGATGGAAGATGTTGATTTGAGATGTGCAGGTTGTAGGAATTCAAGCTTTGTAAGCTTGGTAGTGCCAGAGATGGAGGGGGCAGGGGAGATTGCCTATCTTGACACGATTCATTGTATTTCTCCCCATTGTAATACAGATATATTTTCATGCATCAATAGCCCAAAAGGGCAATTGTATGTATGGTTTCAGTATAATATGTAAAGGTGAATGTTCTTCTATTTTCCCCATGGATTGATAAGGGGATGCTTTGTAATTATTTAAGTTTTCAGTTTTGGGGATAGACTAGTGGTTTTCTCTATCGAGCTCTTTCCTACCAGTGCCCCTACTGAGCTGGGCTGTATTAGGTTTTTGAAAATTAATAAAATTATGTGGCTTTGGCCGTTTACCAATCAAAAAATAAAAAATAAAAAATAAAAATAAATAAGCAACGGTAAGGTGATTTAATAATGATACATCTTAAATGTTTACATTGGCTTAAATTTTACAGTCAATAATAATTAGAAAAATATATTTTTTAAAGTATATATTATTAAAAAATTAGTTGTTTATATTTTAATGAAAACAAATATTTTTGAAATAAGAAAAATATTTTATAATTATTAAAAATAAAATAAATTTTATATGATAATATTTTTATTAAAAACATCAATAAAACTAATTAATCTGAATATTTAACACCAAACTATTGATATACTTGGTATTGAGCTCCCAGAAAAAATGAATGATTAATTTGGTTAAGAAGGTTCAATTGATGGACTATTGGAATAATATGTAAACTTAAAAATTGCACAAATAACTTTAGAAAATAAAAATATTTTTAAAAACAAAAATAAAACCTTGTTTGTAATTGGTTCAAATTAAATTTTTTAATAACTAGTTAACTGTAAAAAAGAAAAACTCATTACAATAATATTTGCCTAACGGCAAGTACTAATAATAAGTTAAATACAACCCTTTTCTATAATTACAAGAGTTGCATTTAAAATGAAGATGTATTACAATATGACTTTTATATAACCTCTAAAACATAAAAAGAAGAAGGTAACCCTAATTATTAGGGCAACACAAAAATTCCTGTCTCTAAAATAGATGTAAACATTATTGAGACAACGGTAACCCTTTTGTAATGATAAGACTGTGCAGTGTGGTGTTTTATAGAGGAGGACGCTGTTACCAGACGTATCACATCTCCGCTTTTCCAATAAAAAAGGAACGAGCAGAATTAAATGGAAAAAAATAAAATACATTCCGATTTTACTAAAATTGTATGAGTGCCAGTGGTGTCAGTGTTCAAATTGGAGTTGCAAGGTATGAATGTTGTGAGGGTTCACATGGGAGTCATTCGATTATTGTGTTGTCCAGCATGGGAGTCGCTACCAAATACCCTATTTTCTAGCATATTCAGCTCATCTGTAAACCACAAAAAAATGGAAAAATGTAAATACAGATTGGTGGTGGTGACCTTTTGGGGACTCTTGTTCAGCTAAGAAGGAGAGGGATAAAATGGAGAAAAAAAACTGAGTAGATTTAAATAGAAAAAAACATAAATACAATCTGATTTTATTAAAATTATATGAGTGCCAGTGGTGTCAGTGTTCAAATCAGAGTTGCATGGTATTAATGTTGTAAGTTTCACATGGGAGTCACTCAATTGTTGTGTTGTTCAGCATGGGAGTCCCTACCAAATACCCTATTCGCTCATATTCAGCTCAGCTGTAAAGCACAAAAAAATGTGTTCTATTTTTGAATGAGGTAATTATGAGTTTCAATGCTATTAGATCACGTGCTTCTAACATGGATGTAATCTAACCAAAAGTCTGTTGGGCAGTATGGAAACTACATTGCTTAGCAACAATGATTTATTTGTATGGTTGTGCTTGAGGAAATATCCATTTTGAAATAGAAAGAATAAAATGCATAGGTTATACTCTACGGTAAGAAGTTAGTTTATTTTATTTTCTTAAAATAAGTTAATGTTTATGAATGAAAGTCTCTTTAAAAAGTATAATTTTGATTGACAATGTTAATTTTAGATTAGCACATTTATTTTTAGAAAAGTATATGTAAATTTAAACTAAGAGTTATCTTTGATTGAAATCTAATTTTTTTATAGATATAATTTTTATTTAACATTTAAGATAATTGTCTTGTGTATCCAAAATAAATGTCTTGTATCCAAATAATTTCAAATTTGAAGAACATAAATTAGTCTTCAAGACACAACAAAAAATAAATTTAAATTAAAGATTATTTTTTTTATGTACAATATCTAGGAAAGGTAAATAAAAAATTTGAGACACTTAGCTTCTCAAAAATTTTGAAAAGCTTCATAAAATAAATTTGATTTGATTGTTAAATTTGCAATAATTGTAAAAAGCTTGGTAGTGTTTTTCCAAAGAATAATTTACAATGACCTTAACACTTAAAGAGTTACTTGAACTTAATTTTGTCATCATATAATTTACTAAATTTAATGTTATGAATTAATTTATTTTTAACTATTTATTTTCTTGTCTTTTATTTTGAATCTCCTTAATGCTTGAATAGTATTTTAAAATATATAGTATTTTATTAAATTTTTGCATGCTTCTAATTAAATATTTAACAATCAAATCAAATTCTCTATTAAATATTCAAATTCACTTATCATTCCAATGAAAGAGAACCTACTTAAATATAGGGGAAGACTAGCTTCACTAGTCACAACTTCTCAATAACGTCCATTTGTAATTAAGTAATAATATAATAATTATTAGATTATATTTTTTTCAAAAAGGATATTCTTAATAAATAATATGATATGTAAGGTTTTATAGCTTATAACAATATACAAAAGTTTTAAGGTTATGACCCCATAAAATTATGTTCTAAAAATAAAAAATAAAATTGCATAAAAATTGCAATAGAAATAATTAATCCTCTATTACTTGAATATGCTAAAAGACAAATATCTATAAATTACAATGCTTATCCTCATGGGCATTATCAATCTTGGAAAAAAAAAACCTCAACTCTTAAATGAGGGAGAATTCTTCTCAAGTTAAATTTATCACTTCATTTTGAATGATCAACACCACTCTATATGATCCACACAACTTTGGATCAACACTCAATGATCCACTTGACTTTGCATCAAATCTCAATGATACTTTCAACTCTATATTCTTAAACCTCTATTCCAAGCCCCTAATTATAGTTCTCCTATGTCTCTTGCAATTCTCATGCCTTCTCTATGAGACAAACACATCATAATCAATAAATACAACACATAGCCAACCGATGACCTTTCAACTTCCCTAGGAGACTACGTAAAGAGTTTTATTTTCAATTCTACCAAGTGTGTTCCTAAAAATGAATCTTTTCCAATTCTTATGTAATCATTCAATAAATATGCTTATCTAACAATCCTCATCTACTAAGTAACATGCTCATCCAAGTAACCTTGTCATTAGATGCATCTTTGAAGGTCCATCCTTGTAGACAATGATGTTACTTGGAAGGTCCATCTGATGAGGACTTTTTTGATTAAGTGAAAAATAGGTTTTGAAGGGGCCACAAAACCCTCTTATAGAAAGATAATAAAAAGATAAGACATAAAAGACCAACTAGATAGAGAAAAAAAAAGAGATAGCTGGCAAAGACAAAAAGCCAACAAGAAGCCAAAAGAGGCAAAGGGACAGCACATAGAAAACTAAGGGACAACCATGAGCAACAGAAAGTAAGAAAGGTTTATGATAAGCTCCACCGCTTCTTGCTCCAGCTAGACCATAGAGGTAGCAGTGCTCTTCAGTTCATCCAGCTCCTTGGCATGCTGGGTCATCTTCTTAGTAGTATCTCTAGTTCTTTTTCCATGACCAGTAGTCCCCCCTTCAAGAGTCAAAACCTTATCCTCGGTAGTATCAATAGTGTTCTTTTAATGATGGATCTATTATATTTTGTTGATCATCATACTCAAGTTGTTAGAAGAGGCTTTTAGAATTTTTAGGCTTTGTTCTCCAATTTTCTTCAGGGTGTTCTCATGATTGAGAGCCCCATTCTCCAAATCATTGAATCTAGCCTCAACAACCTTAAATTTAGAGCCATATGCTCCAATGATAGCCTCCACATCACTGATGGAATTAGTCAATTAATTCAGGTGGTTAGGTAGGGTACTGAGCTTACCTGTTCCAATAGCTTGTAAGGTATCCACTTTTCTGGATGAATCCTCCTACTTGTTCTTTAAACTATCCATCTCTAAATATGCCCAATCAATAACCTTGCAAAATGCCACCATCCCATTCTTCACGCTATTTAGCATGGTTAAAAGAGAGTGTCTTCTATCAATGTTGATATCAGGGGCAGTATTATCCAGGTTCTCCACGTTAACATCAGTAGCATTGGGAGATAGAGTATCACCTTCCTTCATTGTCTTACCATCTTCTTCAACATCATTTGTCCTTTTATTGGGATGCTGAGAATTGGGTTTGACATTAAGAAAATCATTCCCTTTATCTGGGATGATTTTAGTGATGACAAGGATCTGCTTGTTTTTCTTCTTTGGTGGAGGGGTAACATAATCACTATTAGTCTCCATCCCCTCATCATCCTCTTCATCGTCTTCAAGAAAGTTGTCCTCCTCCTGGACCTTACTTATTTTTACTTTAACCCCTTTTCTAGCTCCATTTTTTCTAGACCGAGAAGGTAAATCTTTGTCCTTCTCCTTGCTAGAACCTTTAGCAGAGGTAATCCTTTCACCATCATCTTCCCACTTAGTATCAGACCCCTCATCTTCATTATCATCTAAGTTCTCAGACTCATCATCTGAATCTGAAAGCTTAGTGATAGAATGTTGCACAGAGGAGGCCTTGATATGGTTGTATAAAAGCAACATTAACCCTTCATGCATGGGAGGGTTATTGTCCTAATTATCCCTAAAGTCCTTAATGCTAGTGTTAAGGGAGCACAAATAGAAGGGTATAGACACCCGATCTTTATGGAAAAAAATAAATCAGAAGCACAAACTTATAGCCATAGACATGAGAGTATGTACCATCAAGAGTAACATATTGCATGACAGAATACAGAATCCATCTCCATACCTTCTTTATCACTTTTGGTGAATAGTAGATTTTGTTGGATTTCACCAACTTGGTTTTCTCAAACTCATCCTTTGTGAATCGCTTGATAGAAGCTTTTGTGAGCTTCCTATCACTCTAAAACTTTCTTCCTCCCATCAACATACCAGTAACTTCCACGATCATCCCTTCATCAATTTGAACCTTTCTTATTCCTATGGTAATTTTTCCATCTTTCCAATTCCTTTTGAAAATTCTAGTAATGGTAGGGTTTTTCCCTATAATTATCTTTATATACCCTGTCATCTTGGTCGTTTCCATAATAGCCCAAGCCTTTGACTTATCTTTCCATTCATTAGGGGAGAGTGGCTCAATTCTTTTCCTGTTACATCCCATGGTGTCAGCAAACATATTATTCTTGTCCTTCATAATGCAAAACAGGGGAAAAGAAAAGATCAAAGTGCAGTAGGAAAGTCTTCAAAATAGAAATGGGCACCCACCAAGCATATAAATTCTTGTTCGCATTAAATGCCAGCTCAATCTTTGAGTGCCGCTCTTTCTGATTCATTATGGTCGTTTTCATTGATAAGTGCATTGTCATAATTACTTATCACTCCCTCACAAACATGCACTCTATCATAAATGAGGAAATCACTGGCCTTGTGAGGAAGATCCAACTCACTTCTCCATCTCATCATGTGATCTACATAGATGGCCATGTTGGTAGCCCAATCAACAATAGTGTTTGTTTGTCTATAATTGTGAGAAACAACACACAACTCGAAAGAGTTGGTTATCTCCTTAGTGTGAGATATGATATTTTTTATGGTCCATGAAGGAGAGGATAGGCCCTTTAGGAATCTCCCTTGAGACAGACTTTAGTAAACCCTATAGATTTAACAAGGACAAGGATTTGGTAAGCAGCCATGGCCTCAGCTCAGTTGTTCCTACTTTGAAGGGACCCACAAATAGAAAAAGGAATTTTTTCGAGGCTTGTTGTTCCAGCTTCCAATACAACAATTTTGAAATAGAAAATAATCAAACATAATGAAAGATCTGTGATAGGTTTTCACAATCCATACAATGTTGAATGATAGTAAGAACTTCTCAATTTTTTTTGCAAAATAGAAATACAAGAAAGATGAAAGAATTTTTTAGGCATGAAAAATATACACAATTTATTTTAGAAGTTCTTATTATCATAATCAACATAACTAGTAGTTTACCGATTAATCACTCAATTTATCTCTTTTCACTCCTTTAATCAAGACTTAGACTCAGTGATGGTGAAAAAAGTCATGGAGTATGAAATCCATGACATCAAATGTTCTAAACAAATATCAAAACAATAACTAGGAACTTTCATCCCTCTTATGAGGGCATCTAAGGTAGGTCCCACTAACTAGTGGTGATTTGGATGTGGATATGTTAATGTGTTTGAGGGGTAGTAGTAATAAGTTGCACAAGGTGTTAGATGTGAGAAAAAAAAATGCTTTTTGTGAAACCTAGACAAGAGTCTTAGAGACACTAAGACATCTCTGCATCACTATTGGTGATGGTGGGATGGAGGGGGATGCCATATTCCCATGTCCCCATGTAGGATATGTGGGCATGAAAGGGGGGCAATGCTTCCCTATGGAACACTACTTTTTTATTTTCTTATTTCTTTTTAAAAAAAATAAAAAATTCCACTCAAAAAGATCTCTTTGAAATATTAAAAACAAATCATACACAAAGACCCCCCATATCTTCTAGGAATCCACCTAAAGAACCAAACATAACACTTTAATATTTAAACAAAATAAATAATTAAATGTCATTTAATTACTTTATTGCATATATTAAATAATATCATTCACCTTACGAAAAAATCACTAGAACATCGAAAAAAAAAACCATTCATGTCATAAATCTTGTATGATTATTCAAGGCTATGTTATTTCAAGCAAACATTGATTCCTAAAAATAATGTCTACAAATATGAGAAAAGAAGTAGAGAATATTCAAATCTGGAGTAAATCATCAGCATGCAAGAACACTGAACTAAGTCAAGATATAAAGATATTCCAGTCATTATTCATGAAGAGAACAACAATAATCCATGCCAAAGGGTAAGGTGGCGAAGACAAGTGAGATTTGCGCCTAACCTTCAAAGAAAAATGTCAAGGCAAGACACTTGTTCATGGAAAAAGCAGAGTAAAAGGATGTTATAAAAGTGTGACTAAGGAGGAAATTTTTAATGAATGGGATGTATCATTTAAATGAAGAACACTTTTTAAGAGGCAAATCCCTCTCAAACTTCTACCATGATAGTTAAAAGATGGTACAAACCCAAGAAAAAACCACCTAACAAAAGAATGTGGTAAAGTGAATTTAATTCCATGCAAATTGTTTCAAAAAGTATCAAAGGTCTCATAAATCTACACATAGGTTAAAAGAACAAAATCAATAAAGGTGGCTCATTATTTTGATTGTTTTTCCAGCTTAGATGTATGCGTAAAATAGGAAATAATGTAAGCAATCCCTACTAGCATACTGAAGAGATAAAATAAAGATAATATTATAAAAAGTGAGGTACACTTTGTCAAGGGTTTTTCCACTCCAATTCTCCATCAAGGCATAAGATATGGCAATAAGTATATGAGAACACACCACAACTAGATCAGCCATAAACTCAAATTGACGCACATATATGACAGGGTTTGGTCACATGCAATGATAATATTAATATTAAATTTATCATTAGGCTTATGATATAGATATTTAATATCTCAAAGCAATTCAAATTAGTATTAGAAATGAGTAACACGTATCTCTACAATCCAAGGAGGAGAGTACTTGGCCCTGTAATAAGGATCCCAAACCATATAGGTATATGAAGCAACAAGTTTAGTGCAAAAGTCGATCCAATTGCTAATATGGAGCAAGTAGAAATAAGGTTTAGTTACTTATTGAAGTTAATGAATTATCAGAAATACATTGATTTTTTTTAAGGTACATATATATGTTGTATTATTTAAAGATGTTTAATACTAAAACAATTAACAATATTTATGCATACCTTTTATGCATTCATGATGTGTAGTCACAAACTTTTAGGGATGTAAGATGCAATGGCTATCACTTTTGCCAACAACCATAGTATGTAATTTACTTAATTATTAAAACAAATCTGAGTAGGAAAATTCATGAATGTTTTTCTAGCTCACAACTTTATGTGAATGTTAATGATGATTGTAAAATACCTCATATAATTTGAATGTTACACCTACCTCTAAATCTGATTCCACTATGAAAAACAACAAAATGAAGCCATTGAATAAATTATTAGTGGTATAGACACAAAATTACACAATAATACTTATCAAGAACTAAAGAGGAAGAAAGATAATTATAGTTAGCAAGATCCAACAAGAAAAATGCTACATATAATTAGTAGGATCACAACTACTTCCATATTGTTTTGAAACTCCCCAAAGTGTCATTTTATTCGTTTTTGGGTGATTAATTCTGAAGTGTAAATCATAGATACAATGTGATTTTGAATATATCCTCAATGTTTGTTTCATTCTTCTTACACTTGGGGTAGTTAAAGTAAATTGTGAAGATCAATTCCTCAACCTTGACAGAGAAGTAGATTTTGGAAAATTTGGATGAAGTAATTGAGGTGTCTTGTTTTAGCACTGGTGTATCTCTACCCTCAAATTTACTCGGGCTCTTGACATGTAGGAATATGGTAGTTTGTGTCCTTTTATGACATCATTGGGTGTCATTTAAATAGTGTCCTGATGATTGAAGAGTTTTAAATTGATCATTTTCTTGAAGAAGATATTGGGCATGGTACAATTGATGACATAAAATGTATAATTAAATTAATCCTTGGCTACTCAGAAGAATGATGAGTTTCTTCCCCTCAATTACTAAGAAATTCTCTTTTTGTTGTATTAGTCTAATAGATCTATTAACCTACAAAAACTATAAAGATGATAGCCAAGTTTTTGGCCTATTCTCTAGCAAATGTTTGGACTTCATCATTTTTTTTGTCCAATAAAACTAGATGTAAATTTTAATTTTTAATATAATATAATGGAAGAAATCCATATGATTATAATTTACTAATCCAAAATAAAAGAAAATTTACCAATGATATTCTCTACTTACATATTAAATAATCAAACAACTAATAATAATTTTATACTTCATTTACGCTCAAAAACAATAAATAGTAATTCTCATTATTATAATGGAGTTTCCATAACCAATGAATCCAATATTAAAATTTAGTAAATGAGCTTACTTAATATGAAATGAATTCTATGACGTAATCTAATTCTATGTGTAGAAGAATAGGCCAAGTGGAAGTTCTCAGTGAAATAACAATAAAATGTATACATTGCAAGGGCCAATCTACAAGAAAAGAAATTGAAAATACAAAAATTAAAGACTACATATATGTAGTGATTATCTCACCTCTTACAAAATGAAAATAAAAGAAATCCCATAGATATATTCATGATTACTACAAATGTGGCAATCTAAGCCTTTGGACCCCTTCAATCTTTTAGCTATTGGACATTCATTTTTTTGTGAAGAAGTTAGAAGATGAGATCAAAGTCAAATGATCATAGTTCATTAAATAGAATGATTCTAATTGATGGGTTAATGGTATTTCAAATCCATAGAGAAATTAGGATTTTGGGCGTAACAAGATAGTCTTTGATCTTGTCTTTTGCACTTCGACAATGGATGCAATTTTGAGGAAAGGTAATGTAGTAAATCTTCTATGTTTGGGAGTTGGAATTGAATTTCAGTCAATTACCCTATGAACACACAAAAGTTAACTTGCACACAACCACACTTGGGTCTAGTGTTGAAGTTATAGCAATGTTCATGGTAGAGAGATAAGCCAATGTTGCAACTTTCCAACAAACCTATCAAGGAAAAGCTAAAAAAGTTCAAAATAGAATGAAAGGCTAGGAGAATTTGAGACACATAGAATAATGCAACTCTTTTTCTTTAGCAATATCATCATCCTAAAAACCAATTGTATTTCTAGAAGTCTATGAAGAAGGATCTAGCACTTTGGGATAGTACACCAGGTTCTATATAATTTGAAAGGAAAGAAGTCCTATGAAAAATTTAGAATTTTGGTCACATAGATGATCTCAATTATGAGATTCAAAAAAATGATAGACTGAGTTATTGTTCATGTATTCTGCAAAGATTCTTCTAACATTATTCTAATGATAAAAAATATTTATCTGTCATCAAACTAAACAATAACATTCAAGTTTTTAGCTTCAAAATATATGCCATGATGTATATATTTGGGGCTAACTTCATGCTCATTTTTGTGCCATGGGTATTTACTTTTCTAATAAGTACTTATCACTAAGCTCCTATATTTGACTGAAATTTTTTTATAAAGGGTTGGTTAGCTATAAGAGACAATAGACAATTTTTATAAGATCTGATTGACTCAAATGAAGGTGTGGGTGTGCTCAGAAAAAAATAAGATCATTACAAACTACCTTGGGAGTGATGCAAAGGTTTCCCAACTCCTCAATGGTCTCTATAATGGAGTGGCCTTCAATTGAAAAGATCCATTCCATAAACTAAAAGGACAATTGTAAGAGAAATGCGAATGTAAATTCAAATTGTGGTCAACAGAGTTTGTAGACTTGAGCATTTCTCATCACTTTGCAAGGGAAAATCCAGAGCCTGATATGGTATCGATACACTAGTAAAGGTTGAGGATGGCATGATAGGAGTTTTAGACAAGAGGGTCATAGGGGAGGAGCAACACATTATTATGGTGCATGAGTGAAGTGTAGAGGAGGCCCAATGGGATCACCATCTATGTTGCCTCTACAGGATTGCTCGCCCATGAATAAACCATCAAAAACAAAATTTAGAAGCATCTAAAAATGAGTTGAACGAACATATCTAAGGAGATAAACTAGTCAAATGCACCAAAAATAAAATCCCCAATAGTCAACATAGAAACTAGGGCATCAAATATACCCTCTACTATAAGCTTTATTTATCAATAGCCCATCGAATCTCTTATATTAAGCATGCATACCTACAATCAAAATCAAAATCTCTTGACTGAGTATTCCTTCTGCAAAAATTTTAAGATCAAGAGCGAGCTTTCCAATAGAGAGAATCCCATAAATAGCGAATGAAAAATTGGCTTCTTACTATTCCTCTAGACCTTGCTGCCTAATGATATTAAAAAATGCATGTTATTTTCATCTTAGTTTTTAACTTAAGACAATTAAAATAATTTTAATCTTTAATTTAAAATAATTGAAAAAATAATTTAAGTATTTAAGACAAAATATTAGTTTTGTCTAAATAAAATGTCTTAAAGTACCTTCTTATGTAGTAGTGCTTACTCATTGTAATCATGTATATTCTTAATGTTAGTGGAGATATTTATTTATTTATTTCTATATGTTTCAATATGTGTTTGCCTGCATGCGTGTGTGTGTGTGCGTGGACCTGTCTATGCATATAAATATGAATATATATTTTATGTATACGTATATGTATATGTATATGTATATGTATATGTATATGTATATGGATATACTGCTCATGTTGTTTATTGTGTAAATGAACTCACAAACACAACCAGAACACACACACACACACACATATAGGCACAGGCACACACATCTATATGATCTGTATATATTTGTATGAGTAATTTGAACATTAATATAGGTAATTTTGTAGGTTGTGAGAAAAAAAAATTGTAGTCATGTTGTGTTCCATTCTGCAAAGAATGGGGTGTGACATTAGGGTAGGAGTAATTGCCATATATTTTGTTATTTTTATTTTTGTGACTAATAGTATAAAGGAGTAATACTCATTTATTTAGTCATTTTTTATTTGTGTGACTAATTATTTAGTTGTGTATTTTACTCAATGATAAAATTGTAATTTATTTAGTCATTTATAGTTGTTTTGCATGAAAATTCAGAATTTAGTCTTTGTTTTTTTGTCATGACTAAAAGTTTTAGTCATGTACTCATTTATTCACCAAATTCTATTACTGCATGAATTTTTAGGGATGGGGATGACAAGGGATTATGTGAAGTGTTTCTAATCTAGGGGTACTTTTGGGCAATTTTTTTAGGATACGACAAGGGATGACTATTAGAAAAAGACAAGGATTATAAAGTATAGAGAAATTTCAAATATACATATCATAACAATGGTAAATGATTCATCAAACATCTATACATAGTGCTAGAGTTGAATTGAGGTTCCAAATGAGAATTGACAAAATTTTTACAAGAATTCAAATGCTTTCATTCATCATTGTCAATAAACATATCTCATACATCCATAATAGACATAAATGACAAAAAATATAAAGAAAAAAATAGAAGCCCATAATTGGTTATCTATAATAGTGAGGATATAGAATAAAGAAAATATATGGATGTCCATAACCATCATATGGTAGGTCTAAGAGTATAAATAAAGATCACATCTAAACTCTCTAGGGCTGCCTAAAGGCCCTCAACCAATGGAAACCCAACCAATCTAAAAGGTGTCTCCTCATCAACTTGCATAGCATCTTTGAAATTCATATCCCAACATAAGGCTAGAATCTGACAATACTCAATAGTCTCACAATCCTGTAGCCACAATATACTATGAACAACCACTAAATTCTCTGATCTTCTACAGGTAAGGTGGTTCCTCTTGACTGATTGGATGAAGCTATATGTGGACCAATTCCTCTCTACAATAGAGGAACTAGAAACTTGTTAAAGAACATCAATGATAGGTACTCTTTGACAATACTCAAGAGTCTCATAATCCTATAGCCACAATTTACTATGAACAACCACTAACTTCTCTAATCTTCTATGCATAAGGTGGTTCCTCTTGACTGATTGGATGAAGCTATATGTGGAACAATTCCTCTCTACAATAGAGGAACTGGAAACTTGTTAAAGAAGATGAATGACAGGTACTGTTAGGTTTGCTACATCTGTACCATACCATGTCCACCATTGAATAGGTTAGACTTGAGGTAATCTAGCTCTATCTGACCTTGCCTTCTATCTATTAAAGGTTGGAACATGAAGATTAACAAATGCAAGCTACTATGTGCGAATTTTGATAGAATCATCTTCACTATACATTTTTGCAAGGGACTTAAAAGCCATCTTTCACCTCTTCATCACTAGATGGATCTACTCTCTCAAGTCTTCATGCATACCATTTGAGATTGAGAGCATAAGTTGTCATGTGAAGTGGGTTGTTCATAATGTTCCATCATCGCATAAAATTTGGCAGGTAAGATGCTCCTCATAGAATCCCAAAGTAGGGTCCTTTCAATGAATAACTTGCTTGATCTACTCAAGAGTGCTATCATAGGTCTGATAAATATCTCCAAGGTTAGGAGAGTTAGTACCAACATATCTAATAAATTGCACAATAGCTTCAGTGAAGGAGCGAATAAATCTACTAATGCAAACAAGTTAGAAGTTAGCAACATTTCATAAAAATAATAAAATCAGCAATGCAAATATCCTACCTCCTCATGGGCCACTAGTTAGCATCAAGAATTTTTCACTTTATACTTCTTCCATCCTATGTGCTTTTCTCATGCCATCTAACCCACTCTACACTGACCACGATGTATTATAGAGCCTCTTGGACATCAAGAATCCTCTAACAAAATATAGTGGTTGTCATATGTAGTCTCCATGGACTTGAGAAATTTCTTGCTTGCAATTGTCCTCAACAATGAAAGTGAAGTGCGATGGTTGAAAATGAACATTTGCACATCTCTAGCCTCTAACACCATTGTATTCATCCAATCAATTTTCCCAATATCCTTCAAATTATTTTTCAAGGAATGCACACAACATGGGGTCCAAAAAATGTTCTTATAAGAACTATACACCATCATTCCATCTAGCTTACACACATGGGATAAATTAGTCACTACCTACACAATATTAGAGGCTCCAACCGATTTTATGGCCTCTCTCAAAATCTGAAATTAGAAGGTTGCATCCTTGTTTTCCCTAAACAATCTATAGATCTAATAAAATAAGAGCCTACAATTCTGGTGACAATAAGATTGATGAGTGGCTGATTTTTTATATCGATCCACCCATCTATGTTTGTCTCATACCTCCATCAAAATAGTCACCTTGGAGAACTCTTTATCAAGAGGGGTGGTGTGCAGCCTAGATTCTCCAAGTGAAACAAATGGTGGACCAATGACTATGGCATCTTTGAATACTTGTTTAGAATATGAATAATGTGAGACATGAAATGCATGAGCATTAAGAAACTTACTAGTAGTGGCTTATCTCATGCTTGTATGATAAACACATCAACAACCTTAGTTCCTTTTTAGTGTTCTTTGTATCTCCTCTAATAGAAGTGGTGCTCTCTTCTCCATGAGTAGCACAATCCATTGCCATAGTAGGCTGCAAAAATGTTGTTGTAGTCCCTTTACTTAATGCTTACCCATCCAAATATAATCTAGTTGCCTCAATTTTCTCAACTTGAATTATTTTTTTGCAACCTTTTACCCCTTGACCACTTACCCACAAAAGATTACAATAGATTCTAATATGATTGCCATTAATATGTTTGTGGCACAAATGACCTCTGAAGTGAGCTAATTAAACTAGTAATGGATATTGGAGTTGTGCAAAATCATGTTATATAAGGAAAGATGTTGTGCTAATTAGGAGTAAATGAGGATTGTTTTAGTTTTGAATCAATCTTTTGTTAGTCCCATCTGGTGCTGAGAGTGGAGGAGTGAATCAACACTTTATCAATTTTTCACAATGAAAACTTTTAACTCAAATCTACACTAACTTAATATTCATCAATATACCTAATTTTTGCTGAAGAATATGCATGCATGAAAAAATATACAGTGACACCTAGATTTATCTTGTGGAAACCCAAGTGGGAGAAAACCATGGTGTGAGTAGGAACTCACAAAATTTGTACTCTTCTAGAGTATGCCTGGTTAGGAGCCATCCCTATTAGGAGATTACAAAGACACTATTAGGTGCCACCTGGTTAAGGGATATTGTTTAAGGCTTGTTAGTGCCTTTACCCTGTTAAAGGTAGCATTGTTAAAGGACTTAGGGACATCAATTAAGATGTCACTCAATTAAGGGATTTTACAAAGGGACCTGTTAAAGTCCACCTAGTTAAGGGATTTAAGTTGCAATGGATAGAAAGAAATAGAAAGATGATCTACTGAAGTAGCTACTGATAGCTTGATCAGATCACAACGTAAATCATATTGTATAAATATCGGTTGTGTATTCTCTGGACAACACCATTTTCCTACTTATACCTTCGGCTCTACACTCTATCGGTCCTCTTATCCTTGACTTTGCACTCTACCGGTCCTCTTACCCTCGGCTCTCCACTCTACTAATCCTCTTACTCTCGGCTTTGCACTCTGTCGGTCTACCTCATGCACTCTCTACTCTGCTGAATCTTTTAGCACTTACTCACACTCTACTCTACACTTTTTGGATTGCCCTGCACATGATCTATACTTTGCAAATTTTATGATCAAGAATATTTTGAATAAACTCAAAATACTTTATGCATTCATTGTCATCACCTTCAGGTGTTTCCTTAATTAATGTAATCATAGATTTTGGTAGATTTAGATTTGAAATCTTCCCGCTCTTGCTATGCACGCCATGCAACAATTCCACCAACTACTCAACAAATTCTACCAATGTATGCCCCAAAAATAGTGACTTCTGGTTCAGGTTCAGTTTTATAAATGCAAACCAGAAAATCCGCCAGTAATCATGGCTCAATTGCATGATGATTGAAGTTGACTTCACCAACCTTTAGTTTGGAATAGACACAAGCTCACCAACTCACCTTTTGCCACCACAACTGAATAACCAATCACCGCTCCAAGATTTATGGTGATCACCTTTCTTCCTTCTACCTCACTGATGTACCGATATACCACTACGCTCTCCATTACCGGTTCAACCTTTGATTGCTGATTTGTTGTGCTTACATCAAGTCTCTTTTCCTATTTGCAAATGAGGTTTTGGTTTGCATACAACCTCAAGCCTTCTTCCCTAAGTCACCTTTTGTGACATCATCATCAGAATGACCAACCTGAAGAACTAACCTCAACACCAATCGTCTTGAGTGATAGACCAGTTAGCTTAGTTTGTCTTCCCTTGAGCTGATTGAAACTTTGGTCATCTATCTCTTATGCTATTTCCATGTGTTTACATGTCAACACTTTTACTACTGAGGTACACCACTCCATTGATACCACTCGACTGGTCAGTGTTAGACATCAATGACAAATCTTAGCTCATATAACAGTTCTCTAGATTGATCGGTTTTATCAATGCCAATAATCTCCCCCTTTGGCATTGATGGCAACACTTCAGAATTTGTCTTACCAGTTGCATGTACTTTCTTTATTTCTGTACCGGTCATTACTTCTACTATGAGTAATGAATATCTACCCCTAACACTGGTAATACTTTGTTTCAGCAACTTCAGCTCAATCACTACTTACCAATGCTCAAACACTATATTTATATCTTCCCCTTTGACAACAATGCCAAAGATGTCTTTCAATACACTAATCAAGATTGCTCCCCCTAATCAGAGTAGTCCAAACTTATCAATCTTGTCTTAGAGATTTTTCATAAAGAAATCATGCCAGATTGATATGGAGTCCTTTTTACCTACTTTACTATAGGTAGGGGAATCACTCCTAGCTTACCTCTAAGTTATTCAAAGGTATCCTTCTATAGTGGCTTAGTGAATATATCAGCCAGCTACTCTTTTGTTGGTATATAATCCAACATTACTTCCTTTTCTTGAACCAGTTCCTTTGGATAGTGATATTTGATAGCTATATGCTTTGTCTTGGAATGCATCACCAAATTATTTGATATGTCAATGGCACTGGTGTTGACACAGTGAATCGCTACACGTCCAGTCACCTTTTGTTGGATACCTTCCAATAATTGCTTGATCCAAACTATCTGTGTGCGGTTGATTGCAGTAGCCACATACTTAGCCTCAGCTATGGATTGAGATATGCAATTTTGTTTCTTGCATGTCCAAGACATAATCCTATTTCTAAGAAAGAATGCACCTCCACTAGTGCTCATTTTGTCATTAATGTTCCCTTCCCAATCTAAATCAATGAAGACACTGAAGCTGAAGTCTCCCTTATGTGGATACCAGAGACCATACTCATCAGTCCCCTTTAGGTATCTAAATATTTTGTTGACTCCCACCATGTGAGTCTCTTTTGGATTTGTATAAAATATGGCAACCAAGTCAACATCTTGTGCTATGTCTGATCTACTGTGTACTGCATATTGCAACTTATCGATCATGAACTAATAAAGTATCTCATTCACTTTGTGAGCCTCGTCATATTTAGAGAGCTTGCAACCTATAACTGTTGAGGTTCCAACAGGTTTGCAATCTTCCATTGCAAAAGTATTCAAAATTTCCCTTATGTACTTGGTCTGGCTAATGAATATGGCATTCTTTAGTTGTGAGACGTGCAGGCCCATGAAGAATTTTATTTCGCTAATCATGGACATCTCAAATTCTTCCTTCATTTGTTCTGCAAAACCTCTACTCATCTCATCATCTCCTCCAAAGATGATGTCATCTACAAAGATCTCAACAATTAGATGTTATCTTTCATCTCCAATCTTCAAATGCAGGTTACTATTATTACTAGTTCTTTTGAGCCCTATGCTTAGTAGATATGAGTGCAGTCTCTCATACCAAGTTGTTGGTACTTATTTTAACCCATATAGAGCCTTCTGCAACCTGCATACCATATTTATTCCATCTTCATATGTAAACCCTTCTGGTTCCTCTATGTATACTTCTTCCTCTAAAACACTATTTAAGAATGTCGATTTGACAGCCATTTGGTAAATTTTGAAAAAAAAATTAAGCAGCATAGACTAGCAAAATTTTGACCCCTTCCAGCCTAGCCACCGGTGCAAAGGTTTACCCATAGTCCAAACCTTCTTCCTGAGCATAGTCTTTGCAGACTAATCTTTCTTTGTTTCTTACCACTTGACCAGTTTCATCCATTTTGTTTCTAAACACCCATTTGGTACCTATTACATTTTTAGTTTCTGGTCTAGGCACTAGAGTTCAAGTTTCATTTTTCTCAGTCTGCTCCAGTTCCTCCTCCATGGCTTCGATCTAGTCATCTTCTTTTAGAGCCTCCTTTTCTATTTTGGGCTCAATTATGGAGAGCAGTCAGGCATTCTCTCTTTCTCTTCTTCTAGTCAGTACTCCTGTATCTTTGTCACCAATGATATTTTCAGCAGAGTGATTTTTTTCGACATACTTTGGTAATAGCAGTTCATTTCTTGGAGCTTCTTCTACTGATTGTGCAGGTTCTACTTCACAAGCTTCTTCATTTGCCACTTCAACAAGATCCTCTTCAGTAGGTTTCATTGGTACAGTGTACTCAAACCCTTTATAGTCGTATGGTTCACTCTTGCTATCTTGTTCATTTTTCGTAGAGTACTCATCTACTCTGACATTTGCACTCTCCACAATCTTATCGGTCCTTTTTTTCAAACATGAGTATGCCTTACTCTTTGTGAAGTAACCTAAGAAGGTTCCTTCATCACTCTTGGGATCAAATTTTCCTGAGTACTCATCCCTCTTGTTGTAGCACCTGCTTCCAAATACTCTGAAATAATAGACATTAGGTGAGTATCCACACCATAATTCATAGGGAGCTTTATTTGTCCCTTTCTTTACCCGTATCCGATTCAAGGTATACACAGCTGTGCTCACTGCTTCACTCCAAAATATATGTGGAATATCCTTATGTATCATCAGAGTCATCACACAATCAATAAGAGTTATGTTCCTTCTTTCAGCAACCCCATTTTGCTAAGGTTTTATGGGTGCAGACATTTGTCTCGTAATCCCTTGTTCTTCAAAGTAATTCATAAACTCTTGATAAGTGAACTCTCCTCCTCTATCTAATCTCAAACATTTCACATTCTTACCAGTTCCTCTCTCTACTCGAGCCTTTTGAACATGAGGATCTCCTCCATAAACTATCTTCAGCTTATTCCACATCTGAAAAGATGTTTTCAAATCTTGAACCTCAGTATACTCATTATAAGAAATAGTTATAGCAATTAGATCCATAGCAAGAGTATTGTCTTGCCTTTCCTTGATCTAATCTAGAGTGAGAACCCCTGAAGGTTCATTGTAATTTATGATTACATGATTCCAGTAATGATCTCCTAGGGTTCCTAGATAAAGATTCATTCTGCCACACCATAAGGTGTAATTCTCCTCAGATAACTTAGAACCCTCTTTTCGCATAATCTTGGATCTTTCCTTAAGTTGTTAAGCTTCTTCTAAATCTAAGTATTTGTGTTCTAATACCAATTGTTAGTCCCAACTGATACTAAGAGGGGAGGGGTGAATCAACACTTTATCAATGTTTTACAATTAAAAATTTTAACATAAATCTTCACTAACTTAATATTCATCAATATACATAATTTTTGCAGAAGAATATTCATGCATGAATAGATATACAGTGACTCCAATATTTATCTTGTGGAAACCCAAATGGGATAAAACCATGGTTTGAGTAGGAACTTAAAAAATTTGTACTCATATGGAGTACGCGCGGTGAGGAGCCATCCCTATTAGGAGATTACAAAGACACTGTTAGGTGCCACCCGGTTAAGGGATTTTTTTTAAGGCCTGTTAGTGCCTTTACCCTTTTAAAGGTAGCCTAGTTAAAGGACTTAGGAACATCAATTAAGATGTCACCCGGTTAAGGGATTTTATAAAGAGACCTGTTAAAGTCCACCTGGTTAAGGGATTTAAGTTGCAATGATTAGAAAGCAACATAAAGATGATCTGCTAAAGTAGCTACTAATAGCTTGATCAAATCACAACATAAATCATATTCTATCCATACAGGTTGTGTCTTCTCTGCACAACACCGATTTTATGCATATACCTTTGGCCCTGCACTTTGCCGATCTTGTTACCCTCGGCTTTGCACTTTGTCAGTCCTCTTACCCTCGGCTCTTCACTCTATCGATCCTCTTACCCTTGGCTCTACACTTTGCTGGTCCTCTTACCCTCAACTCTGCACTCTGCCAGTCTACCTCATACACTCTCTGCTCTGCTAAATCTTTTAGCACTTACTCACACTCTACTCTGCACTTTTGGGATCACTTGGCACATGATCTGTACTTTGCAAATTTTATGATCAAGAATATTTTGAATAAACTCAAAATACTTTATACATTCTTTGTCGCACCTTCAAGTGTTTCCTTAATCAAGGCAATCATAGATTTTGGTAGTTTAGAATTTAAATCTCCTTGCTCTTTCTTTGCATGCCATGCAACAATTATGCCAACTACTCAACCAATTTTGCCACCGTATCCCCCAAAAATAGTGACTTCTAGATCGGGTTCAGTATTATGAATGCGAACCAAAAAATCTGCAAGTAATCATGGCTGAATTGCATGATGACTGAAGTTGACTTCACCAACCTTTAGTTTGGCATAGACACAAGCTCACCAACTCACCTTTTGCCACCACAACTGAATAACTAATCACTGATCTTAGATTTATGGTGATTTTCCTGTCTTCCTTCTACCTCACTAGTGTACTAGTATACCACTACGCTCTTCATTACTGGTTCAACCTTTGATTGCCAGTTTGTTGTGCTTACATCAAGTCTCTTTTCCTATTTGCTAATGAGGTTCTTGTTTGCATACAACCTCAATCCTTCTTCCCTAAGTTACCTTTTGTGACTTCATCATCATCAAAATGATCAACCTAAAGATCTAGCCTCAACACCGATCTTCTTGAGTGACACACTGGTTAGCTTAGTCTTTCTTCCCTTGAGCTAATTGAAACTTTGATCATCTATCTCTTATGTTATTTCCATGTGTTTACAAGTCAACACTTTTACTACTGAGATACACCACTCCATCGGTCAGTGTTAAACATCAATGAAAAATCTTAGCTCATATACCGATTCTTTGGATTGACTGGTTTTGTCAATGCCAACATTTTTTTGTTTCCAATATCCTTATTTTTTTGGATTTGGTTTTCCTTTAGTATTTTCCTATTTAAATGGTAAGTTGGATTAAACTTGAGAAGAAAATAGTGGACATGTTGTAGAAACTAACTATGATTTTTCTTTTCTTTTTCTCATAAACTATAGATTACTAGTGTTTTGATTAGGGGGGAAAACAGGTTTTGAGTGGACCAAAAACCCTGTACAACAAGATTTGAAGGGGCCTGAAACCCTCATATTTTTCATGGATCCGGAACCAACAAAGGAATGCTACCAAAAGATACATCAAATAAGTATAGAAGCCCAACCACAACCTCACCAATTGGATCAAACATTACAAAACTAGTAGGAAAAGAGGTAACAAAAAATAGAGTAGCCATCGCCAAATAGACGCCAGCCAGCCAACAAAAGTAAGCCAATACAAACCAAGCTGGCAGAAATAGTAGATCTAAATCATCAAAATTTAGATCCAAAAGATAGAGAATGAGTGTTTAATAGGAACCCTCATCCAACAAGAAGTGTTTTCCCAAGCTCCCTTAACCTATAACAAAGCCTCCAAGACACTAAAAGCCAGACCTCAACCTAACCTAAACCAAATACTAGCCAAACAGGGCCCTTGAAAACTGCTAGCCTCCAGTCTATCCCTAATAAGAACAAAAAACAAACCTGCAAGAGTGGGTTTTACATGGCTCCCAAAACCAGATAAGGCCTAGACAAGAGCATCATGACCTGAAGGCACCTTCTGGGACAAAGGGTTTTGACAAGGCACCCAAAACCTTTTGCAAAGAACACCATGAAGGTTTTGACAGGTTCCCTCAACCAAAAACATGAACAACAACCAAAAAACTTCCTCTCGCAATCTCTCCACCTCAAAGGAGAGGGATCCACCTCAATAGGAAAGGAAGGAGAATAGGATAATTATCCAGACAACCCTTTTCCTACCCAAAAACCATGTAGCCACTCCAGCTTCATAGGAGAGCAAAACACCTCAAGATGAGATCCATGGGAATAGGCAAAAAGAGAAGAAACCCTAAAAATGGAACCAACAAGGAGAGCATAGAGGGTCCACACAACCGAAACATGCCCAACATAGGTATAAACCAAATCCACCTCCAAAGAATCAACCTCCACCTCTTCCCACAAAGAATATCTCCACCTCAATAAGAGACAAATCCAACTTAACAACCACAAAGTACGAAAAAGGATAACAAAAATCCACTCAAACCTTGGACAATCCTACCCCAATGTGATCCACCTCCATAGGAAAGGACACCAACTCAGATAGAGAAGAACAGAGAAAAGCCCAAGGATAACACAACAAAAAAGAGGCAGAGCAAAGAAACTGTGGAGGGCCCAAAATAGGCACCAAAAACCCTAGTCACGCAGGAAGAGCACAAAAATAAAGTATGGAAAGTGCAAAATTATCTGACGCAACAGGGAAAAGGGCAAGAAGAAGGGAAGACCACCGAAGTAGAGAAGAACTGTCGAAGACCTTCGAACCAAAAGGTCGCCAACACAACACACAACAAACACCAAGCCACCAAGAACAAAGGAAGAACCACGACCTAGTCGAAACCCGACCCAAGAAATAGGGGAAGCAACTCTAACAAAAGAAGGGAACAAAGAAAACAGAACAAGGCAGCCAACACAACATCCACCAGCAGTAGGTTAATGTAACTAACACCCTAGGCACCCAAGCAAGAAGAGTCATCATCCTTGCCATCTGAATCCTCCCCGTCCTCAGCAAGAACCAAAACCCTAACGCCTGCAGACACCCGCTCTCGCCCTTACGCTCAATTCAAATGACTCATGACAACTTCTTGGATACTGATTCCTATGGATTTTGATTGATTTTGTTGTTTCATTGGTAAATATCACAGAAACTTTAACTACATTTGCAAGAATTTCAAACGTTATTTATAATTGATATGCATTTGAAGGTGTTGCTTAGATTAACTTAATTGTTTTACTTATGTGAAATGTTTAAATTTCTAAATTCTATCTATTTATAATTCAAAATAAGATCTTAATTTTCAAATTCTATTTATTTACCATTCAAAATAGAATCTTAATTTTATCTAATGTGGAAGATGAGTAGTTGATTAGATATTGATTTTGAGATTCTAATATTCAGTTATTATTAATTAACTTTAAAGGAGTTGTAAATTACAATGTTAAATAAAATTTATGTATATTTTTATTAATTAATTGTATTAACATTTGTTAACTATTTCAGTTAACTATAATATTTAGTTTGAGTTTAGAATATAAGTAATAATAATATTTTTTTTATTAAATTTGGTAGATATTTGATAATTTAATTTTTATGATTATTTAAATTGTTTTTTTTTTAAATTATGTATAATTATGAAATTCAAAATATTTTTAAAATTTTATTAAATCGGTTTCATTATTTATTTTAATGTAATTCATATTTTTTATATTAAAAACAATAAAAATTATCAAACTAGTAGACAGAAGTGTAATAAATAAATAATAGAATAACTCTTAAGTAAACAAATTAGCCCTAGAATAAAGCGAGCGTAATTGCTTAAGTTGGACCTAAAGAATTATATATTTATAATATATATATTATTCTTTCTACTAATATATTTTCTATGCTATTTGGTAGATCTTAATTGAATTATTAATAAGGAAAGTCTATGTAAATAAGAAATGCTATTTTTACAAATTCAGAAGATATTCCCAATTATAAGGATATTCACATGACATTTTTTGTAAATTAATAATAATCATATAGACATTTCACTAATCTTTACACACTTTGAAGATATAGATTGTCATGGAAAGATAGAAAGTATTCACCTATATATAGTAAATCTACAAAGCACCAAATATGTATTGAAATTAATTTTGAATAATGAGAAATAAATTAAACAAATGGTTCATATTTAAGACCTTTGTTTAACCTATACATATTCCAAGATTAGCTTCTAATTTTTTTATCAAGCTATACTATTTTTAAAGTTACAATTAAATAAGATGAATATAAGTAAATTAAAATACTCATATTTAATTTTTGTAGGGTAATCTCAATTTCAAAATATTAAAAATAAAAATTTGAACAATCATAGAAAAAAATTATAATTAAATATAATTATATTATAAAAATTATCTTCAATATTTAAATTAACTTTTTTTAAATGGTGATATTCTAAATCTGACATAAAATAAAAAAAATCTATGTAAATAGGTGAGGTCATATTTATAAATATTGTCCAAATGATCTTAATTATAATTTTTTATTAATTATCTAAATTGTCTCAATTTAAATTTGATCTAGTTTAATAAATTATTGACATTTTAAAAATTGCATAATAGTATACAAATAATCATAATAACTAAAGTACAATCATATTATAAAAGTCCCAAAAATTCAAGATTTAAATGACTTGTAATCTTCCATTATATTTCTAATGTATGTAAGCTTTTTTTTTATAAGAAACAAAACCAAAGATGATAGTACCAATCTATCTAAATATTTCCTCAAGGCATTCATAAATCTAACAAACACCAAATATTAAATGCAATTAATTTAACACTTGTAATATGAAAAAGAAATTTAATAAATGGTGCATATATATAATCTTTATTTAGTCTAATAGATAAATTTAGAATAAGTACAATTATGGATTATCATTACAAATATGATATCCTATTGTAACAGGTATCTTTAACTATTTATTCAATTACTAAATTCTGTAATCTATTTCACTTAAATAAAATTAAAAAATCCATCATTAATTAAATAACTATTTATTTAATTACTAAACTCCCAAAATAATATAATTTATCGATTTTTTTTCATACATAAATTATTTCAAATCATGAAAATACTAAAAATCCTAATACCAAAACAGCTGGACCATTTTCAAGTGAAAGTATTTCAAATAAAACGTTGTTATTATTTTTGAGAGAATCGGGGATTTACACTAGTGCAAACTATGATTTATGAAGTGTGTAAGAAACTATTAAAATATTTCTGTAAATTACATTTAACAGCCATGAAGGCAACAGCATCTGTAATTCCCATTTTGTTGAAGATCACATGTATTACGCGTAAACATGGCATCGCAAATGGTACAATAAATCACAGGAAAGCAATTGCTAACAGCACTATGCCCAACACTTCCTGCAATCAAACAAAATGTTTAATAGATTACTACAATCAAACCAAAAGTAATAGATTAACATATATACTGACTTTGATCATGAGAAAGAGGCATGGCTGTCGATGGAGATGTTATTGAAAGTAGGGTAAGCAGTAACAGAATAGCCAGCATAGAAGCAACACTAACTCTCTTATTTGCCATCTCTTTTTTCACTTTCTTGCTCAAAATCATTTACTTTAACTTGTAATACAAATGAAACTATGTAGTATCGTGTTATATAGGGAAGGATGTCGTGCCCTGCTAATTAGCAAATATGGCCGACCCAATCTTGTTTTAGACAAATATTGTGCCGTGCTAGACAGTTGTAGTTTAATTATATTGGTATTATCATATTTATTTTCCGAAATAAATATGTTATCCATAGTGAAATAGTTAACTTAACTTTGATGATTTATCCATAGTTTAGGGTTAGGATTGATGATTTACAGTTTAGGGTAATAATTTAATTAGGGTTTTTATTTAGGGTTAAAATTAAATTAGCATCTTATGGTTGAATTCAATTAAGTTTAGTGTTTCGTTTGGGCTTGGGTTAAGTTTCAATTTAAGTTAGGGTTTAATAAGGATTAAATTGTGGTTAGGTTCAATAACACTTAGAGTTCAATTAAGATTTATGTTCATTTATACTTTAAAAAATGTTAAAGGTGCCATTACAATGAAAAAAGTCCCTGTTTTAAACAACAACAAAAAAATTCCTTTTTGGGCAAATTTTTACAAAATTCGAATTTTGCCTTTTATGGAAATTTTCAAATCCATCCAAAAAATCACGAAATCTTCTGGAAATCTAAAAACATTCCTACAACACAAATTGCCAAATTTCTAAACCCATAAAAATTACGAGATCAAATTTAACTAAAAAACCAACTTTCTAAAACACAAAAAAGAAAGTGAAAGCCAATTTTGACGCCTTAGATGAAGGAATCCGACCCTCAAAATTTGAATTTGTGGAGGCCCTACCGAACTAGGCTCCATGTTCGGCAATCCAATAAACTCCTCAAGATACACATCCATGTAAAATTTCAGCCCAATCGGATAACCGAGTCAAAAGTTATCACCCCGCGAAGTCCCTGCATCATTCTCCTCTGGTTGAAAAGAACACACCTCCTCCAAGTGGGTGTCCTCAAATTGCTTCCACTTACCTCAATCCAATTGCTGCAATTCCCACTTTGTAATTGATGTGCTCTCTGCTAGTGCAAATCCATCCCACTGTACCAAGTATCTATGGTATTCTCCTTGTCGAGTGCGAACAATCTTCTTATTGAGAGTCTGTACAATCTTCTCCCTTTTCTTATGGGAAGTGTCTGCTACCAATCTACTTCCTCCTCACCGCCATCATCATGAAATGTGTATAGATCAGAAATATTAAATTCAGGAGAGATATCAAGATGAAGTGGTAAATCGACCTGATAAGCATTGTCATTGATCTTCTTGAGAACCCTGCAAAGACCAACTTTCTTATATTTTAACTTGTGGTATGTGCCTGTAGGAAACCTCTCTTTCCGCAGGTAAACCATCACTAAATCACTTTCCTTAAAGACTTTATGTCACCGACCAACATCTATTATAGATTTGTACTTCACATTATTTTCCTGTAACTTATGTCTGACCTCTTCCTGCAATTGGTGAAGGTGTTCTGCAAATGCTACTGCATCATCATTGATTCTTTCTCCAAGGGTCAACTGCACCAAATTTAGAACACCCTTAAGATTCCTACCATAAACAATTTGAAATGGGGATTTACCTGTAGATCTATTCAATAAGCTATTGTAAGCAAATTCTTCTTGTGGCAATGCCAAATCCCACTGCTCGGGCTTCTCTCCAACAATGCACCTTAACAGATTTCCCAAACTATGGTTGACTACCTTTGTTTGCCCATTGGTTTGAGGGTGATAGATGTTGCTAAACTACAACTTAGTCCCCATCTTCTTCCATAAAGTTCTCCAAAAAATACTTAAGAACTTTGTATCTCTATCAGAGATAGTGGTTTTTGGCACACCATGCAACCTAACAACTTTTGAAAAAAATAATTCGGCCACCCGTATTGCATCACTAGTTTTCTTACAAGCAATAAAATGAACCATTTTACTGAATATGTCAACAACCACAAAAATAGAATCATTACCTTGTTGTGTATTTGGCAATCCCAAAACAAAGTCCATGCTCAAATATGTCCATGGTTCTAGAGGTACAGGTAGTGGCATGTACAACCCTATATTATGTGAGTGTCCTTTAGCAACCTGACAGATCCTACACCTTGCCACATATCTGATTACATCTTGTTTCATCTTTGGCCAGTAGTATTTATCTTTGATTAACACTATTGTCTTATCCTTTCCAAAATGTCCACCCAAACCACTATTATGAAATTCCTTGATGATATTCTCCCTCATGGAACCAACTGGAATGCATAATTGTTTCCATTTCAAGAGATAGCTAAATTGCATAAAGTATCCACCTTGAATATGAGACATATTTCCAGATATTGGGTTCTTCAACTGTTCCACAATCATTGTCATGCTCATACAAAATTTGCATAAAAACCAACTACCTCATTCGCCATTGTTGTCAGAAGTATAATGTGTCTACTCAATGCATCTGCAACTTAGTTTTTCCTTCCTCATTTGTGTTTCAAAAAAATTGTATAGCCTTGTAAGAAGGAAACCCATTTCGCATGTCTACTTTTTTTGTGTGCTCAGATATTTTAATGTGATGTGATATGTGAACAAGACAAACTTCTTTCGCACTAAATAATGCCTCCAATGTCACAAGGGTTACACAAGTGCATAAAACTCTAGATCATATGTAGAATAGTTCTTCCTTAAACCATTCAACTTTTCACTAAAAAAGGCTATTGGTTTACCTGCTTGGCTAAGAATAGCTCCAATACCTACATGTGAGGCATCACAATCAACTTCAAACACCTTTTCAAAGTCTGGTAATGCTAATATGGGAGCTTCAACTACCTTCTTCTTTAGAAACTTGAAACTTTCTTCAGCCTTATTGGTCCACATGAATTCCTTTCCTTTGGTACAATCTGTTATGGGTGCAACAATAGTACTAAAATTTTGAATAAACTTTAGATAAAATGTGGCTAGACCATGAAATCTTCTTACCTCTGTTATGTTCTTAGGACTAGGCCATTCAAGAATTTCTCTAACCTTCTCTGAATCCATCTTGATACCTTTTGCAGAAACAACAAATACTAGACTCTGTTGCCTAAAACTACAGTTTTTCATGTTTGCATAAAATTTCTCTTTCCTCAACACATCCAATATGATCCGCAAATGCTACAAGTGCTCCTCTTTGCTCTTACCGAAAACGAAAATATCATGAAAATAAACTACAACCAACTTACCAATGTAAGGTTGAAGCACTGTATTCATTAGTCGCATGAAGGTACTGGGTGCATTACACAACCCGAATGGCATCACCATTCACTCATATTTAATCGATCTCTAGTCTTCAAATCAGTCTTCCATTCATACCCTTCTCGGATCTGAATTTGGTGATACCCACTTCTCAAATCAAAATTTACTAAAATACTTTTCCCCTGCAAGAATATCCATCATGCCATCCAAGCGAGGTATAGGGAATTAATATTTGATGGTAACTTTATTGATTGCTCGACTATCTATGCACATCCTCCAAGTACCATTTTCTTTGGTGGTAATAATGGTGGTACAGCACATGGACTCGTGCTTTCTTGCACAACACCTTTCTTCATAAGCTCCATGACCTTCTTGTTGAGTTTTGCATGTTGTGTAGGGCTCATCCTATATGTTGCCTGATTAGGTAAAGATGCTCTCGGAATTAAATCAATATGATGTTGAATATTTTGCTTCGGTGGAAGACTATCAGGTAGTTCATCTGGTATAACATCACTATACTCTGCTAGTCCCTTTTCTACTTCAGCAGTTATTGGTATCCCTCCTCCTTCCTCCTTTTGTACCATTAATGCATAATAGAATGCTGTCACCTTCATCTCCTTAACAAGTTCTCTTTCAGACGACATATTCTTAGACTCCCCTATATCCTTAAGGTGTAATAAGATGACTTTCGATCCATCCTTCCAAAGCGTCTATGTATTTCTTTCCTCATCATGCATGACTTTTCTGTCATATTGCCAAGGCCTCTCCAATAATACATGACATGCATCCATTGGGATGACATCACACTAGACCTCATCTTTGTAAGTTTTGCCCATAGAAAACTTGATCAGGTACCTCTTATCAATAGTAACTTCATTCCCCTTCTTAAACCATGGAATACATTAAGAGTGAGGATGTTTCTCACACTGTAAATTCAACTTATCTACCACCTCCTTGGAAATCATATTCTCACAACTACCACTATCAATAATATTCTCATCTAAACATCTATGTACTTACAACCATAGTTAAAGAATGTACAACATTCACTAAAGTTTCTACCTTAGCCAACTTCACCCTGCCATCTTCGACCATATCTCTAACAAAATAATACTGAACATCAACGTGCTTTGTTTAAGCATAAAATGTGCATAAAATATCGGGTTCTTAGCTAGGCGAATCACACTTTGGCTATCACTGCACCTTGTTTTATTTCAATATCTAGAAACATAGTCTTTTAAGCCAAATGGATTCTTTATAAGCATGAAATGTTGCCATATAGTGTGTTTCAATAGTAGACAAAACAACTACAACATGTTGCTTACTCGTCCAACTAATTGCACTACCATATAAAGTAAACATATAAGCACTCGTGGATCTTCTGCTATCAATATCACTTGTTATTTTTGAATCCACATAACCATCAATATCAAGGGAAATCATGTCTCCTACCAAATTATCTTGAGTCATATTGTAGATGCTTGAGGATCCTAGCTTGGCTTAACATTGTTTACTTCGTCTTTGGTTCCATGCTAAACTTTTCATGGACTAGCTAGGAGTCAAACCTAGGATCTCCTATTTGTTTTTAGTGTGCTCTACCATAGAGCTACTAGCTCTCTTGGTGACAAGTCTAACTTTTTTTAGGGTGGCTCATTTTACACCACAAAGAATGGTCATGGCATAATATAGACTATATGAATTTTAAAAAGCATGCCAAGGAGGAAGAAAATTTCTAGGCCTCCATAGACAACATGCTCAATTATGCATAACTTTACAACAAACTTATGTTTATCTATCTTCAAGGTTAATGATGCAATTGGGAATCCCTAGTTCTAATGTATAATAGATAATCAAACCGTTATTTGACAAATGACTTGTAAGAAAACTAGCAAAATAAAGAAAACTTTCATGAATGAGAGAAACAAGGACACAATTGCAAGACAAGAATATAGCTCAATCAAATGTATTAACAAAAAACTGACAATCACATAATGAAATACAAGATAAGTGAATACATAAATAAATAAAAAAAGTCAGATAATGAAATACAAGATAAGTGAATACATAAATAAATTAAAAAAGTCAGATACAATGAATAAAAAATTAGCTTCAACTACTCAAAAGTAGATAAAAATTACATTCAAGAAAGATGCCAACTACTCTCATAATTAACCCACTCATAACAACCTAAATAAATTAAAAAATCATATAAAAAAACATAATATCCAACCCAAAAAAAAAAAAACCATACACAAACATTGGTTTGAAACTCTATTAATAGATTTAGACATGCACTTGCTCACAAAATAATTTCCAATGTTATCTTCTTTGAAATCTTTTTTTATTATCTTTTTAAATTCACTTTATTTGAATTTGAATACTATTTTTATTTATTTTTAATAATTTGATATACTGTATATTTTATAATATGGATTGTTCTGCCTCATATATGCTTTTTCCAATAGTTTATAAGCTCAACGTTTGTGTCATTGTATGCCTCTATGTATGTATACGCATCTATTTCTATATTTATGCCATCATCTCAGTTTTCTAAAATTTAAAACGAAAAATTATCCATCCGTCATTTGTCCAACTTAGTTTTGTTGATAAAATGATTTTTTTGACACATTACTCGACATCATTGATAGTAGATGTATGTTGTTGTTTTGTTGATAAATGCTGATATAAAAAAAGTAATGATTGATATGTGTTACTGTAATGGATTCAAAAGCAACGTATTGTTGCCGAGCCCACTATGTGCAACATATTTTCAAGTTGTAACACAAATAACTCTTCACATGATGCATCTTTATCTTTTGCTCATATCTCTATATCTCTATGTTCTATATCTCTATGTTGAATTATGTTGAATAATCACTTTGCTTATTTCTCTCCACTCAAACCTTAGATTACAAGAAAATATTCTATACCTAGTTGAATTATGTGAAATAAGCACTTTTCTTATTTTTCCTCACTCAAAACTTAGATTACAAAAAATGGACCACCCATTGACCCTGAAACCTTAGTTATAAGGAGGATATTTGCCAAGAAAGTTGCCACAAAAAATGGAAAATGATTTGAAATTTTCACCTAAAATTCTAAATTTAAATAATATTTGAATAAATATTCATGTTAGTGTCCAAATGATAAAATTTATTGAAATGACTATACATTCCTCTATTACAATTAATGTCTATTGCCATAATGTAACTTATACCTACTTTAAATAATAAAAATTTTAAAAAGATGTTATTTTATTGATTTATTAAATTGCTGGATATTATATATACAAATCTATGCAAAGAATGTTTTCAACATTTTTAAAATCTTAAAATAGACTACTACAACGATATAAAAGCATGTATTTAAAAATATGATATTTTAAAGATTTTACAAGAATGACCTCTCTTATTAGAGAGGATGAGAAGGACCTTTAAAAATAATATCAATGTCAATCTCCCATGATGGAAGAGAACAAGAAGAATATACTACAAAATTTATCCATAACCTCTAACTAAGGTAAGAAAAGGCAGAGTTGTAAGCTTATTCAAGAAGCTGGCCATTTGTAAAAGGGAAAAAAGAAACAAGAATAGTCAATTATTTAAATTCTTATTTTTCTTGTAGATGAGAAGCATCATCTACTATTTGTAATTGTGTGTGAAGTCTCTAAGAAAATCCTACAAATTATTGATGTTCCTTCTAAAGAGAAATCTTTGCATATTAAGTATACTTGTAAAACACATTATATCCCTTCATGATGTTGATCCAATGTGACAAGACATTGCACAAAAAGTGCTAATTAAGAAAGAGTGTTTTCTTCTAAAAGGATAATGCCTTAAAGGTGAGTCCATTTGAAATAGATAATTGAATCTGTGAGATTTCCCACCATGGTGATGAGTTGGTTAGCCAAGCAATCAGGTGACATGTTACCATGTGATAAAATCAAAGATCAAGATAAAATCACAACCATCCATATGAATTGAGTCAAGACACCAATATTGACAACCATTACCCAGCACTACATTAATTAAGACTTGTGAATCTTCTTCCCCAACCAATCTACATATTTATGGAGAAGCATCTTAGGAGTTCAAACATCTCACATCACCTTAAAAAATTACTTTATATCTCGGTGATTTTTCAATTGTCATAATCTCACTCGAGCAAATAATTTCTATTGCAAAGATGCTTTCTTGCTGAAACGTTGTTTCAAGTATTCCAAGGTCAACACAAGAAGTTAGCATCTAGTGATCAGTAGAGATTTGTGATATAATTTGACAATATTTTAATTCTCACAAATCTTAAAAAACTTTTTGAACCAAACCATATCAATTTTCATTGTATGGATCTCACTCCACACAACACCCATGTTTAGATAAATGGACTGTTAAATTTAATGAACCCTTAGACTTTTGCAATAAACTTTTAAATATTATTCCAACAAGAATACTTGAATAATACTTGATATTGGAAAGCAAGAAAGGTCATGAAGGAATGTTTTCAACCTTTTGATCAGAAATATTTTTATAATGAAATGTACTCCAATAATTAGAACACAAAATAGCCTCTATGTATGTATACGCTATTAAATGTAATGAGCACATAGCCTACAAGAATGTATGATTATACATGCATGTTTTCTATTAGTGACATGTTGTGTTAAGGCCTTTCCATATGGCATGAACTCAAATGATTAAGGATTAATAATATTATCAATGACTTATGGTATCGATTTGTCCTCTATATTTGTTTTCTATTTTCTACTCTATTTGTGATTTTGCTTGTATGTATCTTATGCTGCATGAATAAACCATACTTTAGTGAATTCTCTATCGATAATTGAATCAAGTGGTTTCAATATTGTAATTGTGCATAATAAATCAAGCATAAGATTCATAACACATAAAATCCAAACACAAAGCTAAAATGTTATGAAATATAATCCTAATACATTCAAAACAAAAGCGCAAACCACATCCAAAATCCTCCTTCATTGACCTCCATTATTCTTAAATTTCTCCTTCAAATTTTATGTGGATGTCACCTACAAAATGAAACCAAGTTGATGACAAAATGATAGCAAATTGGACAGCATAAGGATACTTGAAGCATGGTTGAAAATGATGAAGAAAGAAGCTCAATTTATACACCAAAATTGAGGAAAACCGCCAAATTAGAATGATTGATTCAAAAAAGATAAATTGATTTGAAAATGACACAATTGAATGAAAAAATTTGTGACAAATTGATTGACAAGTTGCTATGTGAAAATATGACAAATTGAGAGAAAATCATGCTCATCAATTATGACACAATTATGCACAAAATTTGCTCTTCATGACTTATGACATGATTGAGAAAATATATCTTTTAAATTATATGAAAAATTAGCCATGAAAATAGCTTCACAAATCATGACAAAGGGAAGCATAAAAAGAGGAGAAATTAGTGGGAAAAGTTAGGCAATAAAATTAGTGAGATTTCAAAATTCAAAAATTAGTAAATTAGGTGGAAAAGGGGAAATTAGAGAAATTAAGAATTAGGTGACACCTTATTAATAAATTATCATTTATTAATTAGTCCACAAAATTAGCTAATTAAATGATTTATTTAATTGTGACACAAGAGACCTAGGATAAATGGAATTAATCCATTTAACCTAAAGAGAAATGTTAGTAAGACTAAATGAGAAAATCGTTAAACCCTAATGGACAAATTACGTCATGAAAAAATTGAAGCCAACAAAGATTACAATCAAAAGGAAAAAATGACAAATATTTGAGAAATCGGGATTGGATGATGAATATCAATGACAAATTGATCACGATTGACAAAAGGATTAAATCAATAGATGACAAATGATAAAGGATCAATGACTAATCGATCTGAAATAGACTAAAAATTGATGATTGATTGAGACCGATTATGAATCGATCAAAGATTTATAAAAGGATGACTTGATGAAAGTTGACATGATACTAATATTGACAAAGATCAATGACAAATCGATCACAATTTGACAAGATTAACTGACAATTGACAATTGAAAGAGGATCCAAAAGTGAATGAAATTGATTGAAGATGATTAAATTTGATTGAAGCTTTATTAAAATTATTGAAGGTCTACGACAAAACCATAATTCAACAAAAATTAGGATTGATGACATCCAATTGACATGACCCATGATTGCAATTAAAAAATGACATTGACAAGACCTAATTCAAAAGTGAGAGAAATAGAATCAAGTAGAAGAAAGATGTAATGTCAACAAACAATGAAGATCGAATGTGTGACATAGATGAAATGTCAATAAGATGCAAAAACCCTAAAATAAAGTCATGTAGACATGTTAAAGCATGGCGTTGCAAGCGTTGACCATTTTTAGATGCCTACATTTTGCCCCTCTTTGAGACAATGCGATTTTGAGCATTGTTTCAAACAACAATCAAGAAATATGTTGTAGATGATAATAGGATATATATGTATGGCCCCTCAAAATGACCTAAAAATAAAGAAAAGAGTCCAATTTATCGACAATGACAACTAAAAATCACTGGTTTGAACATATTAAAAAATCAGAGATCGAATGCACAAGATCCAGACATTACAAGGTACAAAAGATCACGACCAATACAACTTGGGAAAGGTGCACGCCCATCTATATAGTAAAAAAGGCTATAAATCGAGATGGAAAGGTGAAAAGGAGTCATTTTCACTTGCTATCTTGAGGAATTTTGCACTCTGGCCAAAGGATATTGGAGAAGAATGGTGAACATTACAATGGCAGACCATCGTGGGGAATGTGTACATGGCTTACAATGATCAGACAATGCAAGAACATAGGGACAAGAGGAGCTTTATCCTTGAGACAGTACAAAGATTAGGAGGACACAGAGAGTTCACTATGACAGGGACATATTTCGTCATTATGATTTAGACATCTTTTTCTATTATGTACTTAGCCTATGGGCCATACAAGGACAGACAATCTAGTTTTGTACTCCGAAACTCTAGGCCATACGAGGATAGACAGTCTAGTTTTGTACTCCGAAACTCTTTATATATATATATATATATATATATATATATATATATATATATATATATATATATATATATATAATGAATGAATTATGCGCTTATGGTTTTATGATGCTTTATGAGATGCCATGAATAATGATGTTAAGAAAATGTTTTACTTTGGATTATTTACTTTTTCATGCAAAATGATAATGATGTGCACATGCTTTGTTTTTATTTTTGTGATGCAATAAATGATAATAATGTGCAAATATGCTAACGAATGAATGTAAGATACAACTTATTTTTGGCATATCAGAGCACTAGAACAAACTAACTAGGAGGATTGATGGAAGATGTGTTAGTAAGAAGAAATTAGACAAAGAAAAATTAGTGGTGAAGAAAATATTTCTTTCACAAATGCACAATAGTAGGTGAAAACCTTTATTTAATATAGAAAAATGGATGCGATGCACCAAGGCGATAATGCAATCCCTTTGCATAAAATAAACACATCACATACAAGGAGAGAGTCAAAACATCCTAAGACATGACATGTATCAAAGGTCGAGGTATGTATGACATTCACAAAGAAAACGTACTTATCATAGACACCCAAGGCATACTTTCCCTAGAATTCTAGAAACACTCCTCAAACAAAAGACAAAACCAAAATGACCATGAACCATCTCGACCACTCTAAATGACTCAGTAACATAATTGAGCAACATAGGATTATGATCAAGATAAATCATTGTAAGATAAGACTCACAAGTTGAAACAAGTCAAACAACCATTCCGATCTTCTTCTCAAAAGTGATAATGTTGTGATGATAGGACGATCATATTGTCTAGTTTCATGGAATACAATACCCCATCTAAAACAAAAAATAGTCTAGTTTCATTTATGCGGCCATAGCCTGTATAAGACCCATGATAATGTCCATAAGGACAAATTATAATGTTGATGTTGTTTTATATGACAATTGGATCAGTTTGAATGCTTGATTGGTTGAACAACTCATCTGTTAATGCGTGATTCTGTCAAGCATAGTTTTTAATGTATTTATGTTGGATGTCCGCTCAAATGTCTATCTATGTACAAAAGGCACAGTTTATTGGCAAAATAAAATCAAAAACGATTTGTTTTTGGATTTTTTATATTTTACAATTTTTAGGGTTTTGAACTTTTTTTAAAAATTGTACTTTTTTCTAAAGATTTTATTAAAAAAATTGGATTATTTCAAGATATTTTCAAATTTTTTTGGTAATTATTTCAAGATATTTTTCGATTTTTATGGATTATTTTAGGATATTTTTCAATTTTTAGTGTTTATTTCAAGATGTTTTATAATTTTTTTTGGATTTTTGGAAGACTTTATTTGATTTTTAGGGATTTTTTTTCAGGATTTTATTTGTTTTTTAGTTTATTTCCCCCCCAGTATCTAGCAAGGAAAGGTATATGATGAATGGATAAATAATCTTATTGAAATATTGGTGGATAGAGGAAAGATAAATGTCATTTATTATGGAGACAAATCGGATTCAATATCCAAGGGCTATTGCATGATGGGATAAGGGACTAAATATGATAATGTAAAGAAATGGAATAGAATGAGGGACATGCCAAGAGATATTTAAAACTATGTTTTGTATTTTTACATCCTTGTGTCAAACCAAGATCAAGGGACAGAAAATAGTGTATGGATGATGACAGGACATGGATAGGATAAGCAAGATCAAAAATAGATAAGAGACATTAATAGGATAAGGATGTGATAGGCTAAGGTATAATGACAAAAGGTTGCAATAAGCCAAAGAATATGGACAAAAGGTTATAATAAGCCAGTAAATAAAGACCAAAAGCTATGATAGAATTAAATATGTGAACATGACGTATGATGCTCATGAACATCCTCAGCCTTCTCAAGATAAAAGATGAAAAAGGGAATATGGATATATATATATATATATATATATATATAGGATAATTTAGGGCTACAGGATATGGCAGACGATAGGACAATAAGATATTACATGATAGTATAGATGAAACCTATCCCCAAGTATGGAATGCAAGAAGTTCATGGATTACAATTCACACTTGCTTTTATCATGATACTTGCCCAAGATGCCTATTTGCCAGATTTTCACCAGTGGACAAATGATTTTTCTTTACTCTTTTTTTGAATTTTTTTTTACTTTTTTCTTTTTCTTTTTTGTAGTTTTGATGTTTTGGAAGAAAATAGACACATGATAAGATATGAATGGAGGACTCAAGCATCTTGTTGTTTAGATAGTAACCTTGAAAAATGGACCATGACTATTAAAAGTATGCTCAAAGATGTTGGTATGATAATGGCATGGAAATGAGATGGGACTAAGGTAAGTGTTTAGGCGAAGGATTAGATAGGATGGATGAATGGATGGAAAATATTCATTGGATAATGGAAAGGGTATTGGAAGAATTGTGTTTGTGTAGATGGAAATGTTGGAAATATGATAATTGGAACACACCTTGAGGGGTGGTGGATAAATGGAGGAAAAGTAAATCTCAAATTTTGAGATTTTGAGGGAGGAATAGCTACGAATTTTGGGAAATAAGAATCCAAAATGGATGAAGGAGGTGATGGAGGGATAGCAATTTTGGATGCCAATTTGGATTTTTCTTTAGACTATTGTGCTTTTCTAAGTCTCTTGGGAACCCACATTGTTTTGGATTTTTCATTCTTTTGTAGATCCTTGGAACATATTTCTTGTACAAGTGATTCAGGAACCCATATATATTTTGACTTTTCTTTTTTAGCAATGGGCCTTTGTTGCTTTTTGAATTATTTTTTCTTTTTGGATAATAGTTTTCTTTGTTTTGACATGTCAACTAGATTGGAGTTGTTGATCCTTAAATGCATGTGGATTGCTACACTTATGAGTTTTATTTTTGGTATCCAAATTGCTTGGAGGGGGAAAGGAATGATATGGAGGTAGTTTAGATGGATTGAAGGTGCTCAATGTTGTGTGCCTTTTTTGTCCTTGAATAGGGGACAAAGGGATATAACCTAAGATGGATGGAAGAGATGAAGGAGATGGTGTATGCTTGGATTTTGATGGAGGGATGTGGGGTTTAGTAAGGGTACCAACATCTTGACGAATTTCACAAAGGCCATGACCATTAATATTTTATTTGATATGGAGAGGTTCTTGCTTGTGAAGGTCCACCCCTTTTCCTTTATAAATATTTTGATGTATAGGATACACTTTTCTCTGGAAAGAAGATGCGAGTCCATTATGAGGTGGAAATGATATGATTGGAATGATGGGATCATGAAGTGGATCAAACTGGACCAAAGTGAAGGAGCCCATTGTGCATGTAGGGGATTCATGAACATCTTGCGCCAACATGTTAAGATCATGAGGGGGACTAGGATCAATGACAAGCTATGCATGGAATTGAATGAGAGGAATAAATGGATCATCAAAAGAAATGAGATCTTGAAGTGTATATGGTGGATTAGGACATTGAGATGGAGGGATTATAGCATCTTCTAGTGGACATGAAGCTGAAAGGATAATTTGATCTTGACAAGGAGGAAGATGATTAGATTCCTCTTTAAAGGTTCTTTTCTCTTGAGTTTTGATAGGATTATCAGAAAGGATGAAGAGGATATGTTGTCCTTTCTCAGGGAGTGGAATACTAATAGAACTTTGTACAGAATACATAGGGGTCATGGGATGATTTAGGATAGGATGGACTGGGATATCATGATCTTTCTCAAGGAGTGGAATGTCAACAAGACTATGGATAGGATGGATAGGGATGGTGGGATCATTATGAGTGTTTGGGAAAATGGGATCCTAGTCAACAATTGGATGGCATTGTTTGTTCTTGGTATCTTGACCTTGATCTTTATTAGGACTCATTTCTTCATACTCTAAATTATCCTCTTGACATGTGGTATGATTTTGGATATGCAAAGGGGATTGTGGCAAGGAATCAATCCTTTGACATGAGGGAGATGGATTTTTAATGTGATCCTCTGAATTAAGTTTGATGGGAAAATAAGTGCATGGTGGAATTGGGTTTAATATTTATGAAACATGGTAGGGATGTGCATCATGAATTGGATTAGCTTGGAAATTAATCATGGATAGCCCTTGGGGGATTTCATCCTTAGGTGTATCATTTAATGACAATGATATGGAAGTCTCTTTCAATTTTTCAAAAGGTGTAGGTATAGGTGCCACTAGAGACTAAATCTTCTTATGTGGGGATGAGCCATTGGTAGACATAGGTCCATGATTTTGATCTTTCTTGGAAGAATCATTAAGGAATATCTTTAAAAGATGTGCAATAGAGCCATTTTTCTTTGGGGATACATTTGAACCCTTGTGAGTTTTTAAAATGGTTCACTTTTGAAGTTGGATTTTTTTACAAGTAATGTGGGTTTGGTTTAATGATATGTTTCGATTTTGAATTGGGTTTTGGTCAAAATGGATTTGATTTGGGACTTGGTTGGATTGCTCTGACATGTTTGGAATTTGGTTTTTTTTTAATGTGATTTTATTTGGGACTTGATTGAATTGGTTTGACATGCTCACTTGTCAAACACATAACACATAAAATTCAACCAAAAAGGTAAAATGTTATGAAATATAATCCTAATACATTCAATTAAGTAATGAAAGATCAAATTTCAAAACAAAAGCACAAACCACATGCAAACATTCCCTTCATTTACCTCCATTATTCTTCTTTCTCTTACAAATTTTATGTGGATGTCACCCACAAATGCAAGTACAAATGAAAGGAATTTGATGACAAAATGATAGAAAATTGGATAGCTTAAGGATACCCAAAGCGTGGTTGAAAATGATGAAGAAAGAACCTCAATTTATAAACCAAAATTAAGGAAAATCATGAAATTAGAATTATTGATTCGAAAAAGGAAAATTGATTTAAAAATGGAATAATTGAATGAAAAAATTTATGACAAATTGATTGACAATTTTCTGTGTGAAGATATGACAAATTGAGAGCAAATTATGCTCATCAATTATGACACAATTATGCACAAAATTTTCTTCATGACTTATGACATGGTTGAGGAAAAATAGCTTTAAAATTATATGACAAATGAACCACAAAAATAGATTCACAAATCATGACAAAGGGAAGCATAAAAAGAGGAGAAATTAGTGGGAAAAGCTAGGCAGGAAAATTAGTGAGTTTTCAAAATTTAAAAACTAGTGAATTAAGTGGAAAAGGGAAATTAGTGAAATTAGGAATTAGGTGACACCTAATTAATAAATTATAATTATTAAGTAGTCCACAAAATTAGCCAATAAATTGATTTATTAAATTATGAGACAAAAGACCTTGGATAAATGAAATTAGTCCATTTAACCTAAAGAGAAATGTTATTAAAATTAAATGAGAAAATCATTAAAACCTAATGGACAAATTAGGTCATGACAAGATTGAAGCCAATAAAGATTGCAATCAAAAGGAAAAAATGACAAAGATTTGATAATGACAAGAAATCTACATTGATTGATGAAGATAAATGACAAATTGATCAAGATTGATAAAAGGATCAAATTGATAGATAACAAATGATAAAGGATCAATTACTAATCAATAAAAAATCGACGATAAATTGATGATTGATTGAGATCGACGATGAATCGATTAAAGATTGATAAAAGGTTGACTTGATGAAAGTTGACATGATATTGAGATTGACAAAGACCGATGACAAATCGATCATAATTTGACAAGATTGACTAACAATTGAAAATTGAAATAGGATCCAAAAGTGATCGAAATTGATTGAATATGATCAAAGATGATTGAAGCTTGATTGAAACTATTGAAGGTTTAGAAAAAAACCCTAATTCAATACAACATAGCATTGACGATGTCCAATTGATATGACATAATTGCTCATGACCCATGATTGCAATTCAAAAATGACATTGACAAGACCTAGTTCAAAAGCGAGAGAATTAGAATCGACTAGGAAAGAGATACATAAGAAAGACACAATGTCGACAAACAATAGAGATCAAATGCATGACATATAAGAAATGTTAATAAGATTCAAAAACCCTTAAAGAAGGTCACATAGACATGTTAAAGAATGGCTCTGCAAGCGTTGACCATTTTTAGATTCCTACAGTAATGTTCCCAACCAACTACTTGCAATATTTTAGATTATTTTTTAAATTTTATTAAACAAAATTAATCCAAATTACAAGTAAACTTACCCTTATTTCTCTAATATCCTCAATCAAATCTCTAGGAGGAATAAATGCTCAATTCCATCAATATTTAAAAAAAAACTTGAGACTTTTGTCTATTTTATTGCAATGCTGATAAGAAACTATAGAGGTGATAAATAGTAATAAAATGTTTTTTTCTTGAATTTTCTTCATCATTTACGTTAGTTGTAGTGCCTAGAACAAATGTCTTGACTGTCACACAATGTTAAAGTTGAAATAAAAGAGGGGTTAAAATTTATTCAAACAAGAAGAAATACAAAACAGGGGCATCAAATAGCCCAATCAAGTTCCACTAAGTGATCTAACTATTGCCACAAACCTAGGGGTAATTGACCCTTATCCATAATATTCCAGTTTAACATTTGTTCAGAAGTCCATTTCACTAAAAAATCCACTACTCCATTCCACTCCTAATAAATACGAGTGAAAGTAACAGAATCCAAAGATGCACACAAATTAAGAATCAGGTTAACAATCTAAACTAGCTACCAACTAACATTACAGAATGCGACTGAGTCAACAAATGCACCACCACCTGTGAATCTAATTCGCAAATGAGATTTCCCTATCCAAGAGCACAAGCACGCTCCACAAAATATAAAATAATAAGATCCTCCATCAAATTCTTAATATAATGACCTTTATAAATATAAAAAATATACTGACTAGTCCTCGAGCTATCTCTACCAACCCGACCAATTCCAGCAAGACTAGGATTTCCTCAAAAAGACCAGTCAATGTTGATTTTTAAAATTCCCTATGGAGGAGGGATCCACCTCCCCACCTTATTTATCTTCTAAAGAGGGTTTCTGCATCTATTTGTCATAAGTTGGCCTTGTGGAGGACGAAGGTGGAGATGATTGTAGCATTTATAACATCACCAAGATCTGACTACTCCTCTCCAACTAAATATCTAAGATAATAAAAGAAAGGCCAAGAGTTCAAGCAAGTTGAAGAAAATAGGTTTTGACAGGGTGCTTACTCCATCAAACAAGAAATTTAGCCAAAGAAGAGATATGCCAACAATCTTGGTTCCACACATCCCACCAAAAGTTCCAAATATGTCTAGTGAAGGAACATTGGAAATAGAGATGAGATACACTCTCTTGATTATTAAAACATAGAACACACATAGACGGGCCCTAAAAACCATGATTGCATAAATTATCATAAGTAAGACACTAGTTGTGGGCCACCAACCACATGAAAAAATTGTACTTAGGCAATGAGAACTTGTACCAAATTTGTTTCCACCAAGTAACCTACATGTCCCCAAACTTTTTCTGCACTAGTTCAACCTAACCTGTAAAAATAGAAAACTTTCTAGATAGATCACTACTTGCCCAAGCTAAAACATCAGGCCTAGCCAAGGAGGTGCAGTCACGAGACTCTAGAATTTATGTCATCTTTTTTCTGTCATCCTCTAATCCTCCCAACGGCCATTTAGAAGGATATTTCTACCAAAAATGAGCCACCAACACACAATTATGAGTAATCCTATAATGGTAAACAATGTCCTAGCCAACAGTACTAAAAGTATCACAAAGGGGATGAATGCAAGGATGACTAGAATGGATAGAAAAATGATCATCTATAGAATCCAGCAAAAAAAGAGCTTGTGAACCCATATGATAGATTCAAAAGAGACCATTATTTACTAACTGTGATCCCAATTTCAAAGTATTCCAGATCATTGAACCTCACCCCACCAAAGGAGAGTAGGGAACATCAAACACATTAACTTCTTTAAGATAATTATGGGTGAGAATACGAACCCATAACTGATACTAGCTAGTACACCAGTGCCAATATAACTTAGCAACAAGGACTTTCCCATTCAAAATAGTAGATCATAAGAAAACACCGACCTTATTCTTAGGCTTGCACACATTTTTCCACTTCACAAGGCTCCATTTAGCAGAAGAAAAATTACCACTCCAAAGAAATTGTCAGGAGAGGGCATCAAATTGTCGAAGAAAATTCATAGGAACATCTTGAACAAAACATATGTAAATAGGAAGAGATTGAATAAAATATTTTAAAAGAGTCAATCGGGTATTAGTAGATAACCAATGGTGAGTCCAATGATTAACCTTCTGATGCAACTTGTCAAGCAGAATTTGCCAAGAGGACATTAGATGTCTACCAATAGTAAGAGGAGTGCCCAAATAAACAAAGGGTAGAGACCCAATTTGAAACCGCAAAATATCACCAATACACCTTTGAATGGCTTGAGGGGTATTAAAGAATAAAATCTAGGATTTATGCTTATTGGCTTTCTGACCTAAAGCAAAAAAGTAAATATCCAAGGCTTGCCAAAAATATTTAGCTTCTTGAACATGAGCCAATCCCATAAAAGTAGTGTCATCCATAAATTGGATATGTGAAAGTTGTGGCAAACCATTGCCCCATTGCCACTCATGAATAAAGCCCTAAGAAACTTGAAACTTTAGAAAATGGCCCAGACCCTCATCCATAATAATAAATAGGTAAGGGGAAAGAGGATCCCCTTGTCTAAGGTCACAAGAAGCACCAAAAGGCTCTAAAGGTTCTCCATTCATAATAACTAAGAAAGATGAAGAAGTAACACAACTCATAGTCCAACTCACTCATGTTGGAATAAAATCAAAGGATAAGAGTATTTTCTTAAGAAAACTCCAATTAACTCTATCATAAGCCTTGGCCATGTCTAATTTTATGAACATCAATGAAAGATTATTAAATTTAATACACAAAAAAAATAGAATTGAAAAGAAGAAGGCTGCAAATAATTTTTCAGAACTAATAATATTGATATTAAAATATTGAATTACATTACAATAGCACTATTTTTATAGACTTCTGATTTCCTACATCGATCAAAGGAAAAAGCAATAAAACAAAACTTAAAACTACAAAACAATGAAAAACTGTTTTACAACTAAAAACAAATGTTTCATAGAAGTTTTCATACTATTGTTTTATTTTTAAAAAATAAAAGGCAAAAAAAAAATACGATATCTCTGACTCAACATCATGACTCGGTTATTGATCATATAGATCTCTCCTTTGAAGTTGTCATAGAGTGAATAACCTTAGAAACCATCACCACCCCATCCAAAATTTGTTTACTAGCCATAAAATCCCCTTGTTTCTTTGAGATCACAATAGGAAGACAATTTTTGAGCCTCTCTACAATTAAGTTAGTGATAATCTTATAAACTACATTACAAAGGGCAATAGGATGAAAAAATTAATCTTATTTGATCCTTCCTTTTTGGAAATGAGAACCAAGAAGGTAGATTTCAAGGCTCAAAACATCTACTTACTATGAATATATTCCTAAACAATCTCCAATAGATCCAAATTAATAATATCCTAAAACTCCTAAAAATTTTCAACAAGAAAACCATATGGGCCTGGAGCTTTACCTTTGTTCATCCCAAACACCACATATTCCAACTCAAGAAGTGAAATCGAACAAATGAAAGAATCATTCATCACAATGGTGACCAAAGAGGGAATGCAAGGAAGGATCAAATTATCCTCCTTAGTAGTAGGAGGGGAATCTTCAACAAAAAGAGAAGAGTAAAACTAACGGGCCTCATGAGACATAGCCAAGAGAGAAGAAATTTGAAGTCATTCAAAGGTAAATAGAGAGGAAATGTACCCCTTATTATGATGAGGTTGAACAGAATGATGGAAGAAAGCAGTATTCTTATCCACTTCCTAAAGCCAATCAACCCGAGCCTTTTGTTTCCAATAAATCTCCTCACGTAGCTACCACTCCACATTTCACATAGCCTATGATTCAAATTTTCCAAGAGCATCTGGAAAACTATTATCCTAAATATGGTGAGTAATCTCAGCAAGACGATCCAAAGCCTTCCTCTTCTTGGACTTAAGGTTACCGAAATAGAAAGTATTCCATCTCTTAAGGTGATATTTGACATATTGAATTTTCTTAATAAAGAAATACATATATGTGCCATACGCAAGCCCTGCCTCTCTCCACCAGATAGAAACTAAGTCATGCAACAAATTCTCGAAGCCACATAAGATGAAATTTAAAAGGAGGATTCTTTAGAACAAAAAAAGAAGAAGTAGAAAATTTTATTGGCCAATGATCAAAACGTCTCTACTCAAGAATTTCAGAACTAGTAACCAAGTCATTGCATACCCATAAACAAGAGACAAGAAAGCCATCCAACTATTTAGAGATTGCTTCCTCTCCACTATGTCTATTATTCCAAGTGAAAGTCCTATTAGAAGTCTTAACATCCACATAAGTAAGAGAATCCAATTGAGCTCGAAAAAGATCACAAGTTGGACCTAACCTAAGAAACCCCCTCTTTTCTCTTCCAAACTCAACATAAAATGAAAAGCACCTCCTAAAATCACTCTCTTAGAACATCTCTCTATGTTGTGCATGTATGCATAATGAAGAGCCATTAAGATTCTTGTTACCTCCAGCCACCACCAGACTAGAAGACAATGGAATCTCTACCATGCAAAAACCTCCCTATAAAAAACCCGACCCAAACCATAACAATAACCATAATCCATGAACCATGCTGCAAGAAAGACCCCTAAACACCCTTCACACCCATCAAACCCCAAAACAAACCCTGAAACAAGCCTCGAAACACCCATCCACCACATAGAAAGATAAACTGAATCCTATCTACAACAAAATGAACATATGCAGAAAAGAAAACCGGACATGCAGCTTGGCCCTAGCGGGCTCAAGACAGCAGCGCGGCCATTGACACCCACTCTACTCACTCCTTTCCCTCCACCATCTCGAGGTGTGTCTATCCTTCGAATAATGTCAAAGTTGCTAGAAAGCCCTATTAGCTATTGGGAATCCACCAAAAATTATATTATTTGAAACTCTAGATGGTATGATGGGCAGTTGGTGAACTCTATGTTTCTCCTTAAACTTTTGGAACATTGTCAAAATATGCTAGAAAATATCAGATTTATCTTGGGAACATTGGGAACATATCAAACTACAATTTTCTCCCCATTCTTATAATGAATTATGATTGAAATGATATGAATAATGACTAGTATAACTGATTTATTATTCAAAATGATGAAATTTCTCCCTTCCAATGTGGTGTTGAGTTAAGGTTGATTGAAACAACTTAGATACAATTCTATATGATGCTAAAAAAATTGCTAAAAATATGAGAATCAATATAGATCCTCAAACATAATTGGCCAAAAACAAAATTATAAGATTTGCTCACAAAAATATTGTAATGACATTGTAGCGAACTAAAAAATATTTGTAATTTAACAAACCAACATAATTGTGAATAATCTAATATTGGATGAAAGATTTTTCATCATTGATTTCAAATATGTAATTCAAGAGGATTTTTGTCCTCTCAAACCTTGAATAAGCCAAGGGTTTCCAACCTTGGATTCTCTAAATTGAACAAACTATTCAAAACTAACAATTGAATGTAGAAGAATAACTTAAATGATGATGATTTTCAAATAAAGATAGACATCTCCTTTTATATTCTTAAAAATGTGCGGGCTTTTAGACCAAGTTCCAAAAATATTTAAAAGTAGTTTTATTTATTTCATTTATCATTAAATATAATTATGTTATGGAAGCAACGAAAATTCAAGATTTAAATTGACTTGGTAGCCTGAATCTAGCAAGCACTAAATATGAAATGCAATTAATTCAAAATTTGTAATGAGACAAACAAATCAAATAAATGGTTCAGATCTAGGATTCTTGTTCAATCTATACAAATTTTAAGACAAAAATCAATAAATTGAAACTTCATATATTAATAATTAATCATAAAAATAAACCCTAAATCTATAAACTTAATTACATTAAAATACACAATTTTTAAAATCAATGTCAATTCTCTCAATTCAGTAAAAAAAATAAAAAAGGATACAAATTATGAAAAAAAAATTCTTGACATTGATGACCCACATGAGTCAGACATAGAGATCCAAAACCTCCTTAACGTTAATATTATACAATATTTTTGTTTCAATGCATCCTCCATTAAAACCCAGAATCTAATTAAATACTATGTACTTGATTTTTAAAAAATATAAAAAATAGAAAAACAAGTATACATGTAGGGGTATTCCAGCTTTGGAAGTTGAGGTGCCAAAGAAAGATTTAATTGCATGGTATCACACAAAGCCCCATTTCAGCATGATACCATGCATTATGCCTAGATTCAGCATTGCTAAAGGTACAATTGATCACATTAAAACAAAGCCACTAATAATATAACTAGCATATACACCTTAAATTTTAATTTAATCTATATAAAATACGCCGAGAGATATCCTTCTCGAGGCACCTATTTTTAATCAATTTGACACCATAAAGTCAAATAGGCACCTCGAGAAGGATATCTCTCAACGTATTTTATATAGATTAAATTAAATTTTAAGGTGCATATGCTAGTGGTAGTTGTGCGGCGCAACATAGAAAACATAAAATAAATCAATAAATAATTATATAGTATGTTTTTATTAAAATAAATTCTATTATAATATTATTATATTAATACGTAGAGATATATAAAAATTTTATATTTCTATTTAGACTATTTGTTATAGCATATATGTGTTGCAAGGTCAAAGCAAATAATGAAATCCGAGATATATTAAACTTTATTTAATCACGAGTATTATGGTTATGGTCAATGTTAGGGTTAAGGTTAGTATTATGGTCGGCGTTAAAGTTTACATCATGGTTCGGGTTAGATTTATGATTAGGGTTTGGTTTACCATTAGGCTTATGATAATGTTTAGGGGTTATATCATGGTTAGGGTTAGCATCAACATTAGGGTTTTCTTTTGGTTTAGGATTATGGTTAACATTAGGGTTTAGGATTACAATTAGAATTATGGTTCTAAGGTTAGGGTTAGGGTTAGGGTTATGGTTACAATTATGTTTAGGGTTAACATCAAACTTAGGGTTAGGGTAAGCATAATTACAGTTAGAGTTAGGGTTAGAATTATATTTGGGGGTATGGTTAGGATTAGGATTTGGTTTATGGTTATGTTTTGGATCATGGTTAAGGTTAACATTGTGATCAAGGTTAAGGTTTAAATCATTCTTAGAGTTATGATTAGGGTTAGGGTTTAGGCTTAGGATTATGATAATGGGTAGGTTGTATATCATAGTTAGGGTTAGCAACAACATTAGGATTTAATTTTGGTTTAGGATTAGGGTTTGTGTTTATGGTTACAGTTAGGATTATGGTTAGGGTTAAGGTTTTGTTTTAAGGTTAAGTTTATGGTTAGAGTTTAGTGTTAGGGTTACAATTATGTTTAGGGTTTACATCAAAGTGAGGGTTAGAATTAGGGTTATGGTTCAATTACATTAAGGTTAGGGTTAAATTAGTATTAAAGTTCAATTAGGATCAGGGTTTGGGCCAGATTAAGGTTAGGAATAGATTAGGATCAAAGTTCAATTGGGTTAGGGTTATGTTTGGGGTAGGATTATCATTTGGGTTAGGGTTTAGGATCATGATTAGGTTAGGGTTAGGGTTAGGGTTATGATAAGCGTTATGGTTTATATCATGATTGGCATTAAGGTTAGATTTAGGATTATGGTTAAGATTAGGGTTAGGGTTATTATTAGGATTATGTCTAGGGTTAGGGTTAAGGTTAGGATTACGGTTATGATTCAGGTTAGGATCATAATTAACACCATGGTTAGAGTTAGGTTTAGGCTTAGGGTCAGGGTTCAAGGATTATGGTCAGGGTTTACGATAAAGGATAAAGTTAGGGTTATGGTCTAGGTTAGGGTTTAGGGTTAGGATTAGGATTATGAATAGGATTTACTCTTAGGATGAGGGATAGGTTTTGAGATATGGTAATGGTTAGGGTTATGGCTAGAGTTAGGGTAAGGGTTAGGGTTAGGGTTAGGGTTAATGTTATGGATAGGTTTAGGGTTAGGATTAGGATTTAGATCATGGTTAAGAATCAGTGTTATGATTAATATTAAGGTTTACATCATCGCTAGGGTTAAGGGTTGGTGTTAGGGTTAAGGTTAATATTAGGGATAGGTTTAGGGTTAGGGTTAGCAATATGGTTAGGGTTAGAATTCATGGTCAGAGTTAGGAATATGGTTAGGGTTAGGGTTTCTATCATACTTAAGGATATTGTTAGTCTCAAGTTAACGTCATTGTAAGGGTCAAGTTAATAATTAGTGTTAGGGTTAGGTTTAGGGTGTGGAATATGGTTAGGTTTGGGGTTAAGATTATGGTAAGGGTTAACATCATGGTTAGGTTAAGTTAACAATTACAGTTAGGGTTAAATTTAGTGTTTGGATTATGATCAAGTTTAGGGTTAAGATTAAGGTTTCATATTAGATTTAGGATTATGGTTAGGGTGAGGTTTTAGATTTAGAGCTAAGGTTTATTGTTAGGGTTAGGGTTTAGGATTATGCTTAGGCTAGCATTAGGATTGGGGTTAAGGTTAGTATTATTATTATTATTGTTTAGGGTTATAGTTAGGATTTTGGTTAGTGTTAGGGTTGATGTTAAGATTATGGTTAGACTTAGGGTTAGGGTTGTGGTTAGGATAGTGGCTAAGGTTAGGGTTTACACCATGGGTAGGGTTAAGGTTATGGTCGAGGTTAACATCATGATTAGGGTTAGGTCTGGGGCTAGGGTTAGGGTTAGGATTTATATCATGGTTAAAGTTAGCGTTTGGGTTAGGATCATGCTTAGGGTTAGGGCTTAACATTAAGATCAACCTTTACATCATGGTCATGGTTAGGGTTAGGGATTAAGATTGAGGTTCAAGTTAATCAAGTTAGGGCTATGGTTAGGATTTGAGTTAGAGTCACAATTAACATCATGGTTAGAGTTAGGTTTAGGCCTAAGGTTAGGGTGAGGAATATGGTAAGGGTTAGGGTTTAATATTAACGATAGTGTTAGGGTTATGGTTTGGGTTAGAGTTTAGGGTTAGGATTAGGGATAGGTTTCGGGTTATGGTTATCGTTAGGGTTATGGTTAGGATTGGGTTTTAAGGTTAGAGTTAATGTAACTGAAAGGTTTAGGACTCACATTATGGTTTAGGGTTAGTGTTAGGATTAACATTAGGGTTTACACCATGGCTAGGGTTAAGGGTTGGTGTTAGGGTTAAAGATAATTTTAGGGATATGTTTAGGGTTAGGGTTAGGAGTATGGTTAGGGTTAGATTTCATCGTCAGGGTCAGGAATATTGTTAGGGTTAGGGTTTCTAGCATAGCTAGGGATATTGTTAGTCTCATGTTAACATCATTTTTAGGGTCAAGTTAATAATTAGTGTTAGTGTTAGGTTTAGGGTTTGGATTATGGCTAGGTTTGGGGTTAAGATTATAGTAAGGGTTAACATCATGGTTAGGTCAAGTTAATTATGAGGGTTAGGGTTAGATTTAGTGATTGGATTATGGTCAAGTTTAGGGTTAGGATTAAGGTTTCATATTAGATTTAGGGTTATTGTTAGGGTGAGGTTTTATTAGAGCTAACGATTATTGTTAGGGTTAGGGTTTAGGATTATGGCTAGGCTAGCATTAGCATTGGGATTAAGGTTAGGATTATGATTAGGATTTAGTGTTATGATCAAGATTATGGTTAGTGTTAGGGTTAGGGTTAGGATTATGGTTTGTCTTAGGGTTAGGGTTGTGGTTAATGACTGTAGATAGGGTTAAGCTTTACACCATGGGTAGGGTTAGGATTTACATCATGATTACTGTTAGGGCTTAAGGTTAAGGTCAATGTTTTCATCAAGGTTATGGTTAAATTTTAGGGTTAGGGTTATGGTTATGATTGTGGTTACTATTATGGCTAGGGTTAGGGTCAAGGTTAAGGTTTAGTATTAGGATGGAGGTTAAGATTATTGTTACGATTATGATTAGTATTATGGCTATCATTAAGCTTATAGTTAAGAGTTAGTGTTAGGATTAATGTTAGGGTTTACATCATGGTTACGGTTAAGGGTTGGTGCTAGGATTATGATTAATGTAAGGGATAGGATTAGGGTTACAATTAGGATTAGGAGTTACATCATATTTGAGGGTTAGTGTTAGGATTAATGTTAATTTTTACATCATGCTTAGGGTTAGGGCTAATGATAGCAATACAACTAGGGTTAGGTTTAGGAATATGGCTAGAGTTATGGATTAGGGTTAGAGTTCATGGTACAAGTTAGAAATATGGTTAGGATTGGGGTTTATATAGTGGCTAGGGATATTGTTAGGAATAGGGTATGGTTAGGTTTAGTTTTAGGTTTATGGTTATTTAAAATTATGGTTAGGGTAAGGCTTTACATCATGGTTAAGCTTATAGTTAGGGTTAACAATATTGTTAGGTTCAAGTTAATTATTAGTGTTAGGATGATGTTTAGGGTTAGGATTATGGTAAGGGTCGACATCATGATTAGGTTTAAGTTAGAAATTAGGGTTAGGGTTAGGTTTAGTGTTTGCTATTATGGTCAATTTTAGCGTTAGGATTATGGTATGGCTTAAGGCTTAGGATTAGGTTTAAGATTCTATAATTAGGGTAAGTGTTAGGATTATTGGTAGAGTTAGGGTTGCTACTTTACTGTTAAGGTCAATATTATGATTAGGGTTAGGGTTTATGTCATATTTAAGAATAATTTTTGGTTTTTGTGTAGGGTTTGTGAGTTTATTGAAAAGGAAAAATTCTTGTCAAATACCTCTTTAAAATGAAAAATACTTGTATTATGAGCATACATTCTATGTTTAAAGTCATTTTCAAATTAAATAATAATTGTTTTTTTATTAAAAATTATTTATATTATTAATTTTAAAAGGTATTATAATTATATAAGATATAAATCAAAAAATCATAATGATATGATAAATTACTAACTACTTTTAATAATAAATATTTTTATATATTTATTTTTTCTTTTGAAATATTTATGTGTACATAACTTTGATTTTTTGAATTTAGAAACATTATATTTTTATGATTAAAATGTAGAAACATAAAAAAAAAATTTGATCTTTCTAAATTGAAAATAAAAAATTATAAATTAGTTTTGAAATAATTGTGTAACATGTAATCTAATTTTTTGAATTTAGAAACATTATATATGTTTATGTTTTAGATTCGAAAATAAATAATTCTTTATGATATTAAAAATTATATATCATTTTGGAATAATTATGTGACATGTAATCTTGATTTTTTGAATTTAGAAACATTATATATGTTTAAGATTTAAATTATAAAAATTCTTTTGATATACAAAATTATATGTATTTTTGAAATAATTGTGTAGCATGTAATCTTGATTTTTTGAATTTAGAAACATTATATATGTTTATGTTTAAGATTTAGAAACATGGAATTTTTTTTATCTTCTTAAATGAAATTTAGAATCTTTTCTTCCTTTTTTAATCAAAATGTTGCTTTTATTTTTCTTATTAATTTTAATTAATATAAATTTAATTTTCCCAGTCATACACTCATTGCTCAAATCTAATATTGAAAAAATAATCTAAATGAAGACCATGAATTTGTTGATAGAATCCCTAATAAAGTGCTCCTAAAAATGCATCAGTTATATTGAAAACTTGCAGGCCCTCGATTGAGAGTTTCTATCTTCCTATATAACCATCATTTTAATAGCTCAAATGAGTTTTACAGATGAAAAAATATGAAAACATGCATACAACCCTATAAAACAAATGAATAATGCTCTTATAGCGGCTCAGATATCTTCTGAGAATTGATTTGTGCAAAATTTTCTTTTGATCATCGCTGGGCTTCTTTCAATTACATATCTGAACAACCAGAAAGCACATATATATAACTGCAAAAGCGGTAACATTTTACAAATCAATGTATTGAAGAAGATGGATATTCAATCGATTTAAACATAATGAAGGCACACAATGGTTGTTATTTAAAATTAAAAGCAGTCTATCATCGCTTCAGTCATGGCGTAATATAGAATTTGATTAAGCCGAATTTTTCTTTATCGACTTACATGCAAAAGCATTTGGTAAATTATAACATGGACTAAAGCATTTCATGCTAAATATGAAGACTGCGTTATTGGTGAAAGAATCATATTTTGATGACCATGTAAGCTTAAATGTTTTGTCTTGTAAAGCATGCAACTAAATGGCAAAATGCTTGGTGGGATCATAAACTTGAATAAGAGTGCAGAAAGTCGACAATGAAATATAACCATGAACAAATCTTTTGAAATAAAAAACTTACCAATGATCTCCAAATCTAAGAATTCCTCTATAAATGCAAGGTTCTTTAGTTTCTTGTTTTATTGGTGTGATCTACATTCTGGTTGGGAGAAAAGAAAACAACCATGGGAGGGCATGGAGGTCAGAACATTCTCCCCCAAAATTGATAGAATGTATACAATTTTGACAACAGAGAGCAAATTCGCAAAGATGAAGAAGTTGCTGCTCAGGAAGAAGAGCTCAAGTGAGAGCAATCTGCAAGAAGAGATGTCGAATTCCACTTAGTAAAACTCTATCAAGCCAATCAAGCAAAGTGTGGCTTCCAAACACCTCAATCCGTGCCTTCGATTTCTTCTCCCAAACCCTCACATAAGATTCGACGAAAGGATGTCATTTCCGTGAGTGATGTCAGATTTTCAAAAGGCTCAAGTCGTGGAACTACTATCGACAAACGTAAACATTGTGGCAAGTCAAATTCCATCTTTTCCACATGATACAGGACTTCTATTGCCAGGCTCTCCAATCGCGGGCAATTTGCTGTTATTTCTCTGATTCTATCAATTCTATGATGTGATGGTGGAATATCAAGATTGAGAAAATGATGTCTGTTGAAACGTATGTTAACTCTTTGAAGTCCATGGCAATTACCAACGGCTAAAATTTTGAGGACTGGACATAAATCCAACATTCTCTGGAAGGTCATGTCGTTCAGGTAAGTGTAGTTTAAACAAAGTTTTGTGAGGAAGTCAAAGCGAGCAAAGGAGTCAGGCATGTTTTCCAGACGAAAATTCCTAAGAGCCAAATATCTGAGCTTGCGGCAAGAGAAAACAGAAGTCGGAACTTCAACCTCTCTAAGAAATTCGAGACTCATCTCTTTTACATGTTTCAGAGCAGCACAGTGAACCCACTCATTAAGCGTTGCACTTGAAATGACGGAGGTTTGTAATTGAAATTGGAAAAGAGCAAGGTCTGCAGAATGTGAATTAAGAATGCCATCAATTATGTTTACAAGTCCACGTCTTCGGAAGGCTGATGAATAAAAGATGTCCTCTGAAAAAATTAGGCTGGGTAATGACCTCGAAAGCAATTCCCATTTCCTAGAAAGCACAGAACAATGAATTTCCTGATCCAAAGGAAGTTTTATTACAATTCAAGAAAAACACTTTCCAAAAGAAGACAACTAACTGAAACCATTCGTATGCATTTGTAACTCTGAGGGATGTGAACCGTTTCTTTTTTCTTACACCAATAAGTTTGATGATCCTTATATGATGCCATTGTAGGTTACGCCTCTCGGCATAATTAGTTGTGAATTTAAGTGAAAATATATTGTAATATAATTTATTTTAAATATATAATCTTACAAAAGTAATTAATTTTTGAATAATAAAAATAAACAACAAAATTAGTAAGGTGATTTAATAATGATAAATTTTAAATGTTTACATCTGTTTAAATTTTACAATCAATAATAATTAGAAAAATAATTTTTTTTAATATATATTATTAAAAAAATAATTGTCTATATTTTAATGAAAACATATTTTTGAAATAAAAAAAATATATATATATATTTTTTTGATAAAAGTGGATGAACCACTGAAATTATATTAAATTTTATACTTTTTTACATGGTGTCTGGTTCAACGAGCACTGAAGGGAAAGAACCAGTAAGAAAACCCTTCAGTATTGCTCAAAAAACAAAAGCCTATTTACCCATTACAAAAGCCCATAGGCAACCCAGATACAACCCCTGATTACAATATCAATCGCATTAGATATAAAGGAAGCTTGGAAAAAGCTTATAGGAATCAGTGAAGAAGATGGCACCCCAAAATGAGACCACCATGTCCACAAAGTATCATCACCCAAAAGGACCAAACTGTCTATGCACCGCATGACTCCAAGGCCTTGCAAAGAACAAACCCACAACCAAAAGGGAACCAAGTAAAAGTAGTCCTGACAACACAAGAATAGTTAGCAAACATATGCCCATCCATATAATAAGCAGAGAAGGATGGAAAAAACCCTTAGAAATCAGGGAGAGGCCTATCCATAAAAGAATCCAAAGCAAAAGCCATAACAACAACAACAAGAGGTCTAGTAAGAGAGAAGTTTCATGCAAGAGATAGGAAAATCTGAAGGGGCAAGTTCTATATGATCAGCACCCTCAACCACAGCCTTGTTTGCAAGAAAATCCGCGAAAGCATTAATTTCTCCAAAACAGTGAGAAATAGAGAAAGTGGAAAAGCCATTTAGTTGAAGGAAAATGTGCTCTAAAAAATACTGCAAGTGCCAAGAGAGACACTTTTTTCTAGCAACCGCCTGAAATACCAGCATTGAATCACCTTCAATAACAATGTCCTTAATGTTTAAAGAACGAGCAAGATCAAGTCCAAAGGATAAGGCCTGAAACTCAGCCACATTATTAGTGCCATGACCAATATATTTACCCACTGCTTTGATGATCTTTGAGGAGTGATAAAAAATAATTACCCAACCCCAGACCTCCCCGGATTACCCTTAGAGGCCCCATAAAAAAAATTTTAATATTTATTAAAAATAAAATTAACAACAAATTAAATCGAATCAAAATAATAATAATAATAATAACAAGTTATATACAACATGTCTATAATTATATATAACTATAGAAATTATAGACAAGGGGTTGCATTTAAAGTAAAGATGTATTACAATATGACTTTTCTATAACCTCTAAAACATAAAAAGAAGAAGGTATTAGGGCAACACAAAAATTCCAAACATTATTGAGACAACGGTAACTCTTTTGTAATAATAAGACTGCAGTCTGGTGTTTTATAGAGGAGGACGCTGTTACCAGACGTATCACATCTCCTCTTTTACAATAAAAAAAGAACGAGTAGAATTAAATGGAAAAAAATAAAATACAATCCGGTTTTATTTAAAGTGTATGAGTGCCAGTAGTGTCAGTGTCCAGCATGGGAGTCTCCAGCATATTCTGCTCATCTGTAAACCACAAAAAAAATGGAAAAATGTAAATACAGATTGGTGGTGGTGACCTTTTCGGTTTTCTGGTTCTTTGATTGGTGAATATTGTTGATGATTAAGATTTTTAAGAATAGTGTTATTGGTCCCTGCATTGTCAGACTAATGTTTTTGCCTACTGCATTGTCAATTAATTTCTGCTCGAAGCACGACGCCAGCATTAAAAAACGTCACTTTTCCTAATGCTTAGAGTGTTTGGATTTAAAAAATGTAATTTTAAGTCAATTTTTCGTTTTTTCTAATTCGTCCTTCATAATTTCCCGCGGTTTTTCCTTTTTTTTTTAATTAAAATTTGAAGAAAAACGCAACCGGCCAATGAGCAAGAAGAGGGAAAAATATAAAACATCCACTAAAGTTTATTTGGAAGGTTCTAGTGGCCGTCGGATCTATTGTCACGTCAACGATCCTGACTGTTCTTTTCAATCGGACGGCTGAGAAGCTAGCTAGGCCATTGTTTAAGAGAGGGAGTGAGTTATGTTTGATGTTCTTCGTCAGTGGCCTCAAATTAAATTTCATATCAAGTCTGTTTCCCAGACTCTAGTTTGGTAGATCGGGTTTCAGGCTCAATGGAGCCTTCGCCCAATGGGTGAGCAAAATTCTTGTTCAACGTTTGCATCGCTCGATAAATAGAATGAAACAAGCTGTGCTGCGAGCAACCAGCTAAACTATTCCTTTGGTCAGTAGAATTTTCCCCATCCGTTGTCTTTTTGTTTCCGTTGAATCATCAATCTGTACGAAGACCTAGAACAATCCAGGTCTTGAGTTCATGAAAGTCTTTGACATGTTCTGATCCAGAAGCAGGGCTCCTTATACAAGAAAAGTTGTCTTTGATTGTGAATTCTCGAGTGTTTTTCATGGTTTGAGTTTTCAGATCTGGAGTTAATATTTCTATGTAATTATGTTTATAAATGATATTAAGTATAGAAACAATATTTCTTAAGTTTCTGGGAAATAAAAATATCTATCCTCATGAGATTGTACCACAGAGCCAGCAGGTTTTTGGAAAAAGAAATTATCTATCCCCATCAGTGCATGCATGCCACAAATTGAGGGCAGGGGAAATCCTTTGAATAAAAAGGGGGATCCATTTTTTGTGGGGGCCCTTGGAAAGAATGCCCAACTCCTCAAGGATTTAAAATTCTGTATAGAGAATCCTAGAGTGAAAACCCTAGTGCCCACCATAGCAATCCCCAAAGGTTTGGTTGATGAATTGGGAGATGGGCACGTGCGCAAAATCTTGTGCCCACTGCCCTTAGTATTGGGTCTGGACAAGCCTTCCGTTGTTCCAAATTTTCTTATGGCCTTGCAAGCTAAGGGCTGGGATGCCGTACGCTTGAATGCATATGTCACTAGGTGGGCTCGCTCAGATTGTGCTCAAATGTTGCTTGGGATGAGGGAAACCGATGCAATTGTTTTAACTAGCATAACAGAGACTCAGGGACTATTGAAGAACCTTTTGTTCTTTGGGTGTTGATTGGAATATGTTTAAGAGTAGGCACCCTATGTTGTTGGTGGCTGCACATGGGCCTCTAACATCCTCCGGAGCACAGCGAATAGGTGTCCAGATTGATGTTGTTAGTAAACAATTTCACAGTTTTGCAGGTGTAATTGATGCCCTTGTATTGAGTTGGAGATCCATGAATAAGAAATTATAAGAATGCATTGCATTGTGCTTGATTTTTATTAATCAGGAAGCCACATAGTTAGTTTCATTGGGAGGCTACATAGGGAATTGGAGCATTCTCACTTATTTACACAACCTGTTCCATTTTACTACAGCATTCTGTTATCACTTTATGAGATCTAGGAGAGTCTCAAAAGAGCGGAGTCTAAAAGTATTCCCTGTACCATAACGGATTTTACATTAATAATTATCATCCAATGCTTTTCTTCGCAACTTTTCGGGTCTTCTTGGTATCCTTACATGGTATCAAATGCTTGTAGCTTGATTGTTCAATATAAACTCTAATTTTTTTTGTATGTCTTGAAAGAATTTGTTTTTTTCTACAAAAATTGAAGTTCATTCAAACCTTTGCAAATCACTATATCCAGTAAGTTTTAGGAATGAACTTTCCCTGATCCCTTTGAATGGAGGATTTGCATCATTGTCGAACATATCAATTTAACATTCTGATTCTACCCATTACCAATTCTTGCATTGATGAATACAATAAAATCCATTGGCATTCTGTTCTGAAATGAGTATTGAAATTCACAAAGTGGGATATTTTTAGTTCTTAGTATAAGGTTTCAGACTTTTACATTCGACATGGAATTTTACAGTTCTATTCTATGATTTTATAAGAGTTATCCATTTTAAACGTACTTCGACATCCTCATACACGGATTTTCCATGGTTTTGATTTGTTGAGCTATTGGTTTTCATCCTTTGCATAGTAATCAATCTTTGTATGTCATTAAAGCTCCTTACTGTACAAAACTGACATAGATTTTACATGAAGCTACGGAAAACACACGCAGGAAAAAACACAATATTGTGCAAGTAATCAAACTTACAATAAAATACATTTGGGATTATCTTGTTTACCTTATGAAATAAAGATTCAATGCAAAGAAAAAGAAGAGTTTGTCGTACTAAAAGGCTATCTATTCTATTTTAACTCATTTAACTTTACTACATTTAAGCAAATATTTTGCATGTGCTTTCTTATTGAAAATGGAAATCTAAGGTCTTATATATTGGCTATTTTCCTACATGCAATACTCCTACTTAGCCAATGTTTTTCAGATAAACTTCTGCGCATCAAATCCTTTCTTACGAAACTTAAACTTATTTTTTGACAGTGACTTTGTTAACACTTCTGCTACCATCAATTTTATTTCACAATATTCTTCTACAATTTCACTAAGTAATTGATACTGTACTTCAATATGCTTAATTCCTCAACGAAACCTTGAATTCTTTGTTATTGCCATGCAATTTAGACTGTTACATATCAACACTATTAGTTGTGTTTGAGTAATCTCAATGTCTTTCAACAATTTTCTGAACCATACTAATTCTTTCAGGGATTGACAAGCTGCTACGTATTCTGGCTCTGCAGTAAAAGGAGAAATTTTTGGTTATTACTTGCTCTTGAATCTATATCTCCACTTAAATTGAATTAGTCTCTTGATGTCTATCTTTGGTCATCAATAACTCTTGCGTAGTCTGTAACACAATATTCAATTAGCTTTGGAGATTCTTCTGAACTCTTACCAAATCTAATCCCCTGCTTGATAGCTCCTCGAAGATATCTGAAAATTGTTTTGACAGCTGATAAATGGCAAGGTTCGGCATTGGGAAACATTTCTTGTGAAATTTATTTATGAGCTTCTGTTGGAGTACCTATTGGTTTGCAATTACCTATCGTCAACTTGTTTTTGAATGGTTTTAATGTACCGCTCTAGATTAAGTTGAATATTTTTCTTCTTCCCATCTGTGAAAATTGAATGTCTAGACAATATTGAATTTTACCGCAACTCCACATCTCAAATTCAGCCGCTAATTTAGAACAAAAAAACCTTAAAACTGATGCACCAGGATTTCTTCTTTATTGTAGTTTTAGAGGCTTGTTTTTGTTACTAGAATATATTTGGTTATTTTGGGCTTCAATCTCTAATATAGTAATCGCAACATTGAAACCAGAAATGCTGACTATTAGGCCTGTATTCAATCAGTACCATCTACGTCTCTTGTGCTGCTTCAGTGGTTGCAGAAACATCTTTATTTGTGATCTGCTTTATATTATAATTCTCATGACCATTTATTGCTCCGTTTTACCTTTCAATGTAGTTTACTTATCTTCTGACATTAAAATTTATTACTTAGATTTTGCAGTACTTCATTATGTATTTCTCATGCTAGTTAAAACTTCAGCCTTTTAAGTTCGTCACTAGCATTTATCTTTCATATTTCTTATATGCAAGGATATTTTGAAACAAACGTATCTTTCTTAGTTTTATCTAGCATCCAATCATGTTTATGTGAACTGAAATTTTAGTAACATATTTTGGAACGATATATAGATTCCTAGTTGGATTGATAAAGAAGTCTTTAAAAATTATCCCTAGCAATTTGTTCTTTTGTTTTAATGGATTGTTACTAGCATATTAACTTAATTCTATAAATTGGAATCACAGTGGTGATATGACATGCGGGCCTAATCCTCGACTTGTAAGGATGTTGGATGTGCTTTTCATCTTGCATGCTGAGCATGAAATGAATTGATGTACTGTGAATTGATGTACTGCGGCTGCAAGCTACCCTTTTAGAATATGCTTACATTGTACCTTTTCAAGAGATGTGTGGATGTGTATTCTTTGTTTCATTTGTCATTTATCAAAAAAGGTGAATAGTAATCAATCACAACAAACATTGTGTGAGATTCAATCTACCGACCTCATAAATCACAGCATATCAGAAATTTCAGGATTCAATCTACCGACCTCATAAATCACAGCACATCAGAAATTTCAGGGTTGATCGCTCTGCTTGTAACATAAAGCGTCTCCCAAAGACAATCCGCATACGAGGAACAAATGCTAAATGTGGAAATGAAGCCATCCTTATATGCCACGTTCCCAGCCATTGGGTGTCAAATACACTCAATGTGTTCCTTTTTTAATTTGCCAGCTGTTCCCTAGATCATTCATCCCGAGGAAAGAATCAGTCTCGAGAAGGCTTGAGTGAACTTTTTTTTTAAGGCCAAGCACATATATTGCATCCCACGCTACTAAAGTTTAATATTTTTTTTTGATTGTAAGGTAAAAACTGAGATACAACGAAGTAAGATCTAAGTTCAACAACACATATTGTCTAACAAACTGCACATATCCATAGTTACTTACAAGTACATCGGTTATTGATTCCATACATATACAAACCCCACGCTTCTAAATACAGCCATATATATATATATTTATTAATATGAAGCAAAGGCTAGTACAAAATGCCATCAGCAAAACTGACCTAAAGATCAGCTAGGAGCTTGTGCACACATAAACAAAAAAGCTACAAAATACCATCAAAAAGTTATGCTCTAGAACCAAGCAACCCAACCAAGGGGGCCTTCCATCCAAACTAGTTTCTGATCATTCAACCTTCTGATGTTGCTTATCATCTATTGGAAAACCATCTCTCCATTTCCTCTTATTTCATCCATGAGTGCATCTAAGGCATTGATAAAGGGAGTCCTCTCTGCACTAATTCTCCCCCATGTATATCTATGAGAGAGCTCATAGATAAATATTCTAGTATGTCCATCTTCTAAGAATCTGTGAAACTTTTCTTTGTTGACTCTGATAACCATTGTGATCTATGAGAAGACAATGTGGAATGTGAGTCTATGAAAAGACTCAGTAAGGACTCTTTTGTCCCTTGATACCTGTCTAGATTCCTAATCCTCTATATGTACCAAAGAATTTCACATGAAAGTAAATTCCAAAACATATTAGTGTCTTTTTTAAGTCCTTTAATAAAGCCAGATACAACATCAAGAGTGTTAATATGCCATGGAATAATTAACACAAACAAAATCCATACTGATTCCTCAACCTTGCAAATATTGCATAAATCATCATTAGATAGCTTAGATTTGATAGGTAACTTATCAATTAGAAGCAACCATCTAAAAGTTTTCTTTTTAGGAGCTATAGGAGCATATACTTTTAAACAGCTTGCCCCATTGAGCAGGGGATGAATTAGAATACCAAACAGCATTAACATGATTAACAATATTATCATTATACATCAATGTATTATAAATGGAGATTGATTTAACATTACAGAGCAAGTTGCCATCAGTCCAAGAAAAAGATACAAACCTGTCATAAAAAATATCACATATTTTGGGTAACTGTAGGAAGTTATAGACATTGCACATGATACTATAAGTCCTTTTATCAAATAGGGGAAGCTGAAACTTATAGGAGAGCTTGTCCCACGAAATGAGATTACAATTAATAATGATATATTTAAAGAAGTAGATACCTTTTCAGGCCCAACTCTTAGCTAAGTAGCCCTGAGTGAGTACGAGGGGTTTACCATTGTGCATAAGATTCCACCAGATTGATCTTTCTCCACACACAAACTCATCCTAGCTGATCCAATTATTACCAATATTATGTCTAACACTCTCCCAAGCCTTTCAAATCGATTTAAAGATAGCAGAACCTACGGGGGATATTGAGAAATTTCTAGCTATTAGGTAACTAAGGGGGAGGAATTTCCATGACTTGGATTTTTTTGGTACCCCCAACCTATTATTATTCTGAATGAGAACTTTCCAAGGCTCATCACCTTCTAACGAGTGGAAGATCCATTTAGCAGCAAGAGCAATCACGTTAACTCTAAGATTCTTAAGGCCTAAACCTCCAATAGCCTTGTCCATGCAACACCACTCCCATTTGACTAAGTGCACCTTCTTCTGTCCTTTGTCATCTGACCACAAGAAATTCCTAATAATTTTATGTAGGTCATTGATCTGGTAGTTACTAAACATCCACACAAAGGCATAGTATATGATGTAAGAGGGCAAGATCTTTTGACAAACTTGCATCCTGCCAGCAAGAGAGAGATAGTACTTATTCCACTTATTTAACTTAGCTTCAATTTTCTCCTTAATCCACATCCACATATCCTTGAGACACGGAGATACTACAAAAGGAATGCCCAGGTACTTATGAATTGCATAGGGTCCTCCCCATTGGAATCTAAAGGAGGAGAGCCAATCTGGAATATGTAAGTCCTTCATGTCATCTACAAATTATTCATCTTTTGAACTTCTCTGGTCTTCACTACTAATATCTCTTAATTCTGATATACCTCTAGGATGCACTCTGGTAACAATATCAAAAGGTGTTCTTCCTATACTCGTGTTTACTAAATTATTGTAGGCTAACTCTTCTTGTGTAAGAATCAAATCCCAACTTCTGGTTTTATCTCCAACTAAATATTTCCACAAATTTCCCAAGCTTCGGTTAACTACTTTTGTCTATCCATTAGTATGTGGATGAAAAGTAGAACTGAACTTCAAATTTGTTTTCATTTTCTTCCAAAGTGTTCTCAAAAAATAGCCAACAAACTTAGTGTCTATGTCTAACTATGCTCTTAGGTAACCCATGCAATGTCACTACTTCCTTGAAAAATAGGTCTGCTACATGTAGTGCATCTCATGTCTTCTTACAAGGTATGAAATGACCCATCTTCAAAAACATATCCACTACCACAAATATAGAATGATTCCCTCTTGGTGTTTTAGAAAATCCTAGTATAAAATCCATGCTTATATCCTCCCAAGGTCTTACCGGTACTGTCAAAGGTTTATACAATCCCACATTCTAACTACCACCCTTTGTAACTTGAGAAACTCTACAACTTTGAACATATTTCCTAACATCCTTATGAATCTGGGGCCAAAAGTAATGCTTACTCACAAATGCTACTACTTTGTCAATACCAAAATGTGTGGCTAATCGTCCACCATTTTTCTCCTTTATCAAATTCTCCCTCATAAAATTCTTAGGTATGCACAACTAAACTCCTCTAAATAACATCCCATCCTGAATGACGTAATTCAACCACTTGCTTCTATCTACCATAACTGGTTCTCTACATGCTCTCCAAGGTCTTCAACTCCTCAAATCCTAGTACTATCACTCTCATCTCTGTCAGTAAATTCCTTCTCCTACTCAGTGCATTAGAAACTTTATTAGATTTCTCATTTCTATGCTTCAACACAAAGGTGTAACTCTACAAAAATTCTACCCATCTCATATGTCTCAGATTCAACTTACTTTGTCTGTTCAAATACTGTAAGGCTTGATGATACATATAGAACACAAACTCCTTAGGCAATAAGTAATGTCTTCACTTCTTCAAGGCTTAAACTATGGCATAAAACTCCTAATCATACACTAAATATCTCCTCCCGACATCATTCAATTTCTCACTGAAATAAGCTACTGCTCTCCCTTCCTGACTCAAGACTGCTCCTATTGTTGTTCTACCTGCATCACAATCCACTTGAAATACTTTATTGAAATATGATAAAGCTAACACAAGGTTCTCAGTCACTTTCCTTTTCAACATCTCAAAAATTTTGTTTGGTCTAGTGGTCCACTTGATTTCCTTCCGATCTCCCCTAATGGTCTCAGTCATAGGATTACAAACTAAACAAAAATTTATGATGAAATTTTGGTAGAAACTAGCCAATCCATGAAATGATCTTACCTCTGTAATGCTTTCTAGTGTAGGCCACTCAACAATTTATTTTACTTTCTTAGGCTCCATCTTCAAACCATCCTCAAATATCACAAATCCCAAATAGACTAACTCATCTTTCATGAAAGTACACTTCTTAATATTTTCAGAAACTTTTCTTCTCTAAACCTCTGCAAAACTTGTCTCAAATGCAGCAAATGCTCCTTTTTTGTCTAACTTAAAATCAGAATGTCATCCAAATATACAATAACAAACTTACCCAATAATTTCTTCAATACCTCATTCATCAGCCTCATGAAAGTACTTGGTGCATTAGTTAGCCCAAAAGGAATCACCGACCATTCATATTGTCCTTTGTTTGTCTTGAATGTTGTCTTCCACTCATCTCCTTCTTTGATCCTGATTTGATGATATCCACTCTTTAAATCTATCTTTGTAAAGTATTTGGCTATGCTCAAACAGTTCATTATGTCATCCATCCTAGGCAAAGAAAACTGGTATTTCATTGTAATCTTGTTTATTGCTATGGAATTGGTACACATTCTCCACTCTCCATTCTTCTTAGATGCTAATACTGCTGGTACTGCACAATGGCTCAGACTTTCTCTGATCAAACCTTTCTTCAATAGCTCCCACACTTGTCTATTCAGTTCTTCATTCTCTGTCGATGTGCAACTTTTTTAGACAAACTAGTTTTGGGAACCAGGTCCACGCAATGACTGATACTTCTCATAGGTGGTAATCCATCAGGTACATTATCTGAAATGATGTCTTCACATTATGTTAGCAAATCTTTTATCTCTTTCGGTTGTTCCTCTTCATGCTCTAGATTCTCAGTCTTCTTAGGAATTAAGGCAAAAAATACATTTTCATGTCTCATTCCATCGAGAAATTTCCTTCCATCCACCAAACATATTCTAGCATTCGTATAGACTTCACTCTTCAAAGGTTACTGCAAGGGAAACAGGGTTTGTTTCATCCCATAGGCCACAATAGTGTATGTATTCTTCATCCCATTATGTATTGCCTATCTATCAAACTGCCAAGGTCTACCCAATAAATATGACAAATATCCATAGGCATAATATCACACAAGACTTCATGATGACAATTCCCAATTCTCAATTTCACCAAACATTTCTCACTTACTAACAACTTATGTTCATCCTAAATCCATGCTATCTGATAAGGCTTAGGGTGTTTCAATCTTTCCAAATTCAACTTATTCACGATCTCTTCTAAAACAAGATTATCTAAACTACCACTATCAATAACAACTTTACAGGACTTACCTGATACCTTACATCTGGTCTTGATCAAATTATTCCTCTGTAAGGGCTCTTCATCTCTCCTAGTATGACACAAAGCTCTCCTCATCATCAACAGTTCTCCATCTTCTAGTTTATTATCTAATCTGCTGGGTCTTTCTTCCATTACTGCTTCTCTTCTGGTATTCTTTGTCTTCTTGCACTTTAAAGTATGATGTTCTTCTCCTCCACACTTAAAGAAAGTTCCTCTAAATATTCTCGTGTCTTATCTTCATAAATTCTCATTCCGATATCCATCTGGTTCTCTCCTCCGGTTGAAATTTCTATCATATTTTCGATACGAATTACCTTATGTGCTTACTTCATTGTCCTTGTTTTGATTTGTATATGTTACTCTACCTTAGGTATATCCTCTTCCTCCTTGAAATCTTCCTTCAAAAAACCTTCCAACTCTACCTCTTTGCCTTTGCTCATGTCTTTTGTTTAGCTTTTCTTCTGCCTTCAGGGCATACTAGTAAGCCTCTTCAACACTCTATAATTTGATCAAATAGAGTTCATCTTGTATAGACACCCACAATCCCTTCAAATATCTTGCAACTTGTTCAACTTCATCATAAATGTGTCTGGATCTGATATTCAACTTGTAAAATGCTTTGGTGTATTCCTTCACACTAGATTCCTTCTGTCTCAAATTCTGCAATTTCCAGAACAAATTCACTTGATAATCAGTTGGCATAAATTTTAATTTCAACTTAGCAATTATCCTATCCCATTTCTTAATATTCTCTTTACCTCTTCTTTGTCTATCAATATGAAAATTCTCCCACCAAAGAGATGCATGACCTTTCAACTTGGTACAGGCATATTTCACCTTCCTTTCTTTCGTAGTGTTTTCAAAATCAAAATATTTCTCCATCTCTGAGATCCAATCCATCAATTCATCTGATTCTAACTTTCCATCATATTCCGGTGGGGTAAAATGAGATTTAGTATTTGCCCTAGTACTCAAAACCCTCAAAACCTTTCCTCGTCTAGATCAACCATCGGTGGGTTTACTTGTTTTCTCATGGCTTCTTCTCTTTCATATTAACTTACATCTTCAATGTGTTGGCCTCTTCTCTGGGTTGTCTCCATAACTTCCAACCAGGTTGTTGTTCCTCGCAACATTTCCATTACAGTAGGGTCTGCAATCCCATGCGCTCCACCATTCCTAGTTCCTCTTCATGCCATATTCATGCCAGTCCTCTACAGCAGCAGGTTGGATCCATAGTCCACCACCCTACAACAAAATTCTCAGGACAACAAAACCTCCGAAATGAAAAATCACTCTCATACCACTTGAAGAGGTCACTGGTTAGGAGGGACCTCAAAGAGATCAATCTGAACTGGTCAGCAAGAGTAAACACAACAGAAATACAAGGACGTGATGGAGGCAATGTAGAACCGAGTTATAGAGGCCAGCACCACCTACATATGACTACACATGGCTAGTAAGGAGGGGTTAAAATGGGTCTAGTTGGTGAGTGATTCACTTAACATCATCAAATATATTAAGGGATGTACGGTGCCTAGCTAGACTATTTCAAACTTAATCAAGGATTTTCTTGAAATGATAGTCGGCCTGGAGGATCTCAAGATCTCACATGTTTTCCAGAAAGGAAACAAACTGGTGGATCATTTTGCCAACTTGGTGGTGGGTAATGTGGCGGTTAAATGGTGGAGAGGAGAGGAAAATTTCCCGAAAACCTTGTGTGACCTGACAAGAAATGATGCCAAGATCTTCGGCCTTTCCAATGAAATTTATGATGAAATATTATGATGGGATGGGAGCCGTTGGGGTGGTATTTTGAATTATTTCCACTTTGAGAAGAGTTAGAACTTTCAATTTGCCCTCTTTCAGGTTTTCTTTCCTCCTAGTTTTTTTGGAATCTCTGATTTTCTTGAGCTTGAGAATGGGAGGTGAAAAGAATAGGTTTGAACCTACAACCTATGATAAGTGGCAGAAGAATAAGGAGATTTGGGAGGAAATTTTTGATGGCAGGATGGTGCCCTTTTTGGAGAGATTGCATGGTCATTCTACCATTATTACGGAAAGCTTTGTTAAAGGTTGGAATAAGGGTGTGTTGACTGCCTTTGGTGCAGAGTTTCAATTCGATGAAAATCTGGTTGCCATTGTTACTGGTCTAGATATGAAAGGAAGAAAATTCTATAGAGACAGGAAGCCAGGTGAGGAGGCTATTGCTTCCTTTTATGATAAGGAGAATGAAAGACTGAGGGTTATGACAATGGCAGACGGTGGCTATAAACTATATGTCCATTAATTTGTAGATCACATGAAAGACTTACATATTTATTTATTTTATTATTATAAACTATATGTCCATTAATTTAATTTAACATTATTGAACTATATAAATCATTTAATCAATAAATATATAATTAACCAAATAATAATTACCAAACTACACAAAGAAAGCCACCATAAAATAATCTAAGAAAGCATTACACACTAATCACGACTCACGCCAAGACTCTAAAATGACAAGGGTAATCAACTTAAACCTAGAGTATAGGGTGGGATATCATGTCAACTCCAATGAACTTTCCATTGGGATAAGACACACTCAAACCTATGAAACCAGGTGGATTTGATGTCTGGTACTTGCAAATCTTGCATCCACAAGGCCACTATACAACATATACAATATATAATAATAGGCAAGTGATAGAGAATTGCAATGGCACATCTCTCTCACAATGAGTGATGTGACATTGTCCCTATCATGAAGATAATAGAAGACACTCGCACACAATCAAGCAATATCATAATCAATCTCACATCATGAAATAGGGTTAGTACATAACATAATATCCTCAAATCAACATTAAGTAGACTACACTATATCACAAAGATCTATTATCATTCAAAAGAGATAGATGTCTTAAGGAGAGGCACTATATTGCTCCTATTTCTTTTACTATTTGGTTGATGGTTCTGGCCTTTCTCGCTGTTGTTTTTCTTTTTCTATTCTTGGTTTTGGGTTTTGCATCCCTGTAAAACCCATTTTATCTTAATAAAAATTAAATATCTGGTTTATCAAATTTTCTTCATCATTTGCAGTAGTTGTAGTGCTTGGGACAAACGCCTATGCTCCTGCTAGAAATCCCTATGCACAATGTCAAAATTGCTAGAAATCCCTAGAATTTTATTTGAGACTCTAGATGATATTATGGCTAGAAGGGGAAGTATAAGTTTCCCTTGAAACCCTTTCAACCTTATCAACATATGCTACAAAATATAAGATTTATTTTGGGAACATTGGCAAAATATCGAAATACAATTTTATCCCCATTTTGATAATGAATTACGATTGAAATGATGTGAACAACAATTGGTATGAGTGATTTATTGTTCAAAATGATGAAATTTCTCCCTTGCAATGCAGATTTTAGTTAAGGTTGATTAAAACAACTTAGATAAAATTCTATGTAATGCTCAAAAGTTTACCAAAATTATGAGAATCAATAGAGATCCTCAAACATGATCGTCCAAAACAAAATGAGATTCTCACAAAAATATTTTAATGACATTGTAGCAATCTGAAAAATGTCTCAACTTAACAAATTAGTATAATTTTGAATAATCGAGTATAATTGTGAATAATCGAATACTGGATGAAAGGTTTTTCATCATTAATCTTAAATGGGTAATTCAAGAGGAGTTTTGTCCTCTCAAACCTTGAATAAGGAAAGGGTTTCCATCTTTGGATTCTATAAATTGAACAAAATATTCAAATCTAACAATTAGATGTAGAAAGATAACATGAATGATGATGGTTTTCAAATAAAGATAGGCATCTCCTTTTATACTCCTAAAAACATGGGCCCTTAGAACAAATTTGAAAAGTATTTAAAAGTAAATTTATTTATTTCATTTATCATTAAATATAATTATATTATGGAAGCAATCAAGAATTCAAGATTTAAAATGAATTGGTATTCTAAATCTAGCAAGCGCTAGGTATCAAATGCAATTAATTCAAAATCTGTAATGGGACAAACAAATCAAACAAATGGTTCATATCTTGTATCCTTGTTCAACTTAAATCCATTTTATTTTTTAAAAGGATAGATAATGAAAAATAAATTGAAGCTTTACACCTTAATCATGAATCATGAAAAAAAACACCAAACCTTAATCAACTTAAATATATCAAAATTTATTTTAGCAAACACATTCAAATACATAACCTTGAAAATCAATGTCAATTTTCTCAATTCAATAAAAAATAATGAAGGGTACAAATACTTGACATTGATGATGGGTCAGACAGAGATATCCAAAACCTCCTTAAACTTAAATATCATACAATTTTCTGCTGATGTGTCCTCCATCAAAATCTAGAGTCTCATTAACTTTTTACTTTTTTTGACAATTAAGCTATTAGTAAGGGCCAATATCCATTTAATTATAGAGAAAATTCAAATTAACATACAACATGGTTTGTGTTACTAAAAGGGAAACATAGCTTCTTTCTCAGTCTTTAAAGCTCTAATTAAGAAATTTATACCAAAAATTTAACCCTTCTAGTACATAAAAAAAAACATCTGATGGTCTCTAATACAAGAAAACATAACATTATATAAACAAAAAATCCTTTTCTCTATCCTCAAAGGACTCCATACTATTCTAGCTACTCTATTCTAAAATACCAAAACATTTATATTAATAATTTAAAAACAAAATGAGTAACCAAAAAATCCTTCTTGGTAAATGTAGGTTGAAATCCAGTCTAGAGCTCCATTTAATCCTATATTTATCCAATCCTTTAGGAAATTCAAACTCCTAATAATTACCTCTTTTTTGCCCTGGTAATATTCCTCATGACCTACCAGAATTATTGGGAGTTTTGGAACTTCTTCATTCTGCTTGTAAAAATCCGTGGGGAAAGGAATCCAAAAACTATCACAATTTCTTAGAACATCATCTAACCCACTCTATACCTATTTCTTAAACACTTCTTTGCTTTGATTACTAGCCATGGTCTTGATTAGTCCTCTATTAAGAGAAATGACCAGAAACATTGATGAAATCTATGAATTCACAGGATATCTATGATCTACCATTCTAAACCCCTCCCCTAGCAAAGAATTGATTGTACACATGACTAGTGGGTGTTTATACTTCAAAATAGTGCTCAGTAACTTATTAATTATTTCTCCAAATAGTCCATCTACCTTCTAGCTACCAACATATGTATTGGAATCTCCATTTCATCATATATTCAAAAATTTTACTAGAGGGAAATTAAGGGCAGATTTAGATTCTGCATAATCTTCTGAATGTTTCTAAAAATCTATTGTATTTAATAGTCTTAAATTAGACTTAAATTCTTGCTCAACTCAAGATATATTTCTATCCTTCTGAAGCATCAACTAATGATATTTATTGTCATATCTTCAATCATTATTTTTTGATCTCTCAAAATTCAAGGATCGTCCCTTAACAAGTCATGCTCTCTAGGTTGGCAATTTTTGTATGGCAAGTTACTACCAAAAAACTCTCTTTTGTGGTTAAATAAATCCCTCCTTTTAATAATACCCCAAACCTCTATCTACTTAGATAAGTACATATCCTTCCAGTAAATTCATTTCTTAATCATTAAAGTTTATCCCAACAAAATTTATAAAAATAATCTCTAACCTTCCATTAGCTATTGTCAAATTGAATAATAGTCCTCGATCCCCTTGGATAGTTCATCCCATCAATTCTGACAATATCCCTCTACCTTACTTTAATATTTCATCCTAGATTTGCATTAACTCAAAGGCTTATTCAAATTTAAAAAATTATCATCCATTTTAAATAAACTATCAAACAATTTGAAATTTTTGCTATTCATCGACCCTAATCTTGGCATTTAATTCTTCAACCACTCTTTTATTTATTAATTTCTTACTGCATTTTTGGCAAGTATATCCACCTCAACATCCCCTTCTCTATAAATATGACTAATTATAAAATCTACTTTCATAATTAATTCTTGGATTGAATTTAACCATCTCACCATTAACTAGTTAGGTGAATTTTTTTTTTATGATAACATTAATTACAATTTGAGAGTCTCCTTCTAGGTGAATCTTCTTTGCTCCTAATCTAAAACCAAGCTATAACCTAAGCAATGGAACTCTTATTTTTTCTATATTATTTGTAGTTTCTCATAAAGCTTCTATTTCTTTTGCAATCATTGTTCCCTTTTTATCCATAGCAATACAACCCATACCCCCTTCACCTAGATTGCCTCTTGCTACTCAATCAAAATTAATTTTTATCCATCCCACCTGAGGGGGAGTTTTTTTCATTTTGTCTTTGGTTATTATTGAATCCTAATTTTTACTTTTGGGAATAAATAAGACTTTAAATTTTTTGGTCATTTCATCATGCTATAGGGTGAAAGAATTTTCCTTGAAACCTTGATTCCTTATTGCTATATGTCATAACCCTCCTTTTAGACCTTGATAGGACTAGTTATTATTATTGTTGTTGTTGTTGTTGTTGTTGTTGTTGTTGTTGTTGTTGTTAATCTTATAAGTAATGTTAGTTAGAGATGAAAAATTGAATAAGGATGGAATTATTTTAAAAAGAAGAATTAATATGTGGTGACACACATGAGGTCATAAACTTATTTGGAAAATATTTATTTATTCAATATTCTAATTGAGAACATGGTGTAAGAGAAATAAGAAGATTCTAGAAGCGAATTTCAAATTCAAATTTTAAATGCATGGTCGAATGTAATTGCCACTATGACAAGTTGTAAGGAATATGTCTTGCATGAAAGAATTTCAAATTCAAATTTAATATGCATGTAACCCCCACTTTTGCATGGAATTATTTTGAGAAAAATAATATGGAAATCAATTAATTTTTTGGTAGTGGGAAATGGTTCTCTTTTTCTTTATATTAACTACTAGATTTTCGTAAAAGGGAAGCTCATTATTTTTTTTGGTGATAAAATTGTCTTTCATTTCTTATGAAATTAGTTTCAATATCATGATAGTTGTAGGAGAAATTTCGTAGAAGTATTGCAAGATTTATAGAGATTTTGGAGAAGATACTTACCAGGCTACAAGGCAAGGATTGAAGAAGAATAGCTAGGAAAAGAGAAGGTGATCAACAACAAAGTCTTCATTCAATTTACAGATTCAGGTTCCTTCTTCTATACTTACTTGCATGTTCTTTATGACGAGAGGCGTAACCTACAATGGCATCATATAAGGGTCATCAGACTTGTTGGTGTAAGAAAAAAGAAACAGTTCACATCCCTTAGAGTTACAAATGCATCCGAATGGTTTTAGTGAGTTGTCTTCTTCTGGAAAGCGTTTTTCTTGAATTGTAATAAAATTTCCTTTGGATCAGGCAATTCGTTGTTCTGTGCTTTCTAGGAAATGGGAATTGCTTTCGAGGTCATTACCCAACCTAATTTTTTTAGAGGACATCTTTTATTCAACAGCCTTTCAAAGACGTGGACTTGTAAACATAATTGACGACATTCTTAATTCACATTCTGCAGACATTGCTCTTTTCCAATTTCAATTACAAACCTCCATCATTTCAAGTGCAACGCTTAATGAGTGGATTCACTGTGCTGCTCTGAAACCTGTAAAAGAGATGAGTCTCGAATTTCTTAGAGAGGTTGAAGTTCCGACTTCTATTTTCTCTTTCCGCAGCTCAGATATTTGGCTCTTAGGAATTTTCGTCTTGAAAACATGTCTGATTCCTTTGCTTGCTTTGACTTCCTCACAAACTTCTGTTTAAACTACACTTACCTGAACGACACGACCTTCGAGTGAATGTTGGATTTATGTCCAGTCCTCAAAATTTTAGCCATTGGTAATTGCCATGGACTTTGGAGAGTTAACATACGTTTCAGCAGGCTTCATTTTCTCGATCTTGATATTCCACGATCACATCATAGAATTGATAGAATCAGAGAAATAACAACAAATTGTTCACGATTGGAGAGCCTGGCAATAAAAGTCTTGTATCATGTGGAAAAGATGGAATTTGACTTGCCACAATGTTTACGTTTGTCGACAGTAGTTCCACGACTTGAGCCTTTTGAAAATCTGACATCACTCACGGAAATGACATCCTTTCATCTAATTTACAGTGGCGATGCGAGCTTCCTACGCAAATTTTGGAATTTGACGAGGAATTGCATCGACAACACTAAGTATCATCGGGTAAGTTGGTTTTCTAAATTTCATAATATATTTCATTGCAAATTCTATATTCTTATTTAAATCGTCGATTTCCAACAAATGGTATAAGAAATTGCTTCCGTAATGACATCTTAAGACACGCTTTTGTACAATGTTGAGCTCTGCGACATTTGACAGGCTTATTAACACTGAGGCTGAGATTTCAATTTTTGAATTTTTCAATTTGGGAATTGTGTTTCTAATTTGTTAACATTTATTTTCATCTCTTCACAGCTAAATTTTCTGATGTATTGTCTTTGTTTGTTGTTAGGTTGAAGTGCAGCACATTTCAGGGACTACTTTGCCGCTGGAAAATCTAGAGCGAGTTCATGTTAATGTCAGTTCACATCCCTGAGTGTTATAAATGCATACGATTGGTTTCAGTGAGTTGTCTTCTCTTCTTCTTCTGGAAAGCGTTTTTCTTGAATTGTAATAAAATGAAATTATTAGCCACAAAACTCTTAGAAAGACACCACGATGTCTTGGCATCTTTGCTGGCAACACCATAACATAGCCTGTATTTCTCATTCTCTCTAACCTCTTTCATCTTCTTCTGCTTAGTTGGAGGCCGAGGATCATCCTTCTTCTTCTCCTACCAATCATCACTCTTCTTGCTTCCATTTGAAATCCATTTCAACCTGCAACAAATTAATGTGCTTGGCAGTTCTTCTTGTATCGAATCTTGTGTGAGGGTTTGGGAGGAGAAACCGAAGGCATGGACTGAGGTGTTTGGAAGCCACACTTTGCTTGATTGGCTTGATAGAGTTTTACTAAGTTGAATTCAACATCTCTTCTTGCAGATTGCTCTCACTTGAGCTCTTCTTCCTAAGCAGCAACTTCTTCATCTTTGTGAATGTGCTCTCTGTTGTCGAAATTGTATACATTCTATCACTTCTCGGGGAGAATGTTCAGACCTCCATGCCCTCCCATGGTTGTTTTCTTTTCTCCCAACTAGAATGTAGATCACACCAATAAAACAAGAAACTGAAGAACCTTACATTTATAGAGGAATTATTAGATTCGGAGATCATTGGTAAGTTTTTTATTGCAAAAGATTTTTTCATGGTTATATTTCGTTGTCTACTTTCTGCACTCTTATTCAAGTTTATGATCCCACCAAGCATTTTGCCATTTAATTGCATGCTTTACAAGACAAAACATTTAAGTTTACATGCTCATCAAGATATGATTCTTTCACCAATAGCGCAATCTTCATATTTAGCATAAAATGCTTTAGTCCATGTTATAATTTACCAAATGCTTTTGCATGTAAGTCGATTAAAAAAAATTCGGCTTAGTCAAATTCCATATTATGCCATGACGCTGAAGCGATGAGAGACTGCTATTAATTTTAAATAAAAACCATATTGTGTGCCTTCATTGTGTCTAAATCGATTGAATATCCATCTTCTTCAATACATTGATTTCTAAAATGTTACCACTTTTGCAAATATATATGTGTGCTTTCTCTTTGAACTTGTGCAGAATGAGTGATTGAAATTTCTTTTTAGATCGGTTGCTTTTTTAAGAAGATGGTTGGCCCCTTTATATGTAAGAATAGCATCAAATTTCTTACTACTGTATGGACAATTGTCAGGTTCAAACATATGCTGCAACAAAGAAAAAAGATGTGGAAGAATAGGTAAGTTCTTGGTGCTATGCAATTATTGATTATTCATTTGTTTACACTTTCTGGTTGTTCAGATATGTAATTGAAAGAAGCCCAGTGATGATCAAAAGAAAATTTTGCACAAATCAATTCTCAAAGATATCTGAGCCACTATAAGAGCATTATTCATTTGTTTTATAGGGTTGTATGCAAGTTTTCATATTTTTTCTTCTATAAAACTCATTTGAGCTATTAAAATGATGGTTATATAGGAAGATAGAAACTCCCAATGGAGGGCCTACAAGTTTTCAATATATTTCACTGATGCATTTTTAGGAGCACTTTATTAGGGATTCTATCAACAAATTCATGGTCTTTATTTAGATTATTTTTTCAATATTAGATTTGAGAAATGAGTGTATGAAAAATGGAAAGTAGATTCATTTTCTTATTTTTAACTGCTATGTAAAATGCTCACTTGGGAGTTTCAAATTTTAATATTTAAAAAAAATTAGCATAGAGTGATAAAACACATGACTTTTTCTTTTTTAGAGATATTGTTGTCTTGATATTTTTTTTTATATTCTGGGAAAATTAAATTTATATTAATTAAAAATAATAAGAAAAATAAAAGCAACATTTTGATAAAAAAAAAAGGAAGAAAAGATTCTTAATTCCATTTAAAAAGATAAAAGAAATTCCATGTCTCTAAATCTTAAACATAAACACATATAATGTTTCTAAATTCAAAAAATCAAGATTACATGCTACTCAATTATTTCAAAAATATATATAATTTTGTATATCAAAAGAATTTTTGTAATTTAAATCTTAAACATATATAATGTTTCTAAATTCAGAAAATCAAGATTACATGCCACATAATTATTCCAAAATGATATATAATTTTTAATATCATAAAGAATTATTTAGTTTGGAATCTAAAACATAAACATATAAAATGTTTCTAAATTCAAAAAATTAGATTACATGTTACACAATTATTTCAAAACTAATATATAATTTTTTATTTTTAATTTAGAAAGATCAAAAAGAATTTTTATGTTTCTACATTTTAATCATAAAAATATAATGTTTCTAAATTCAAAAAATCAAAGTTATGTACACATAAATATTTCAAAAGAAAAAATAAATATATAAAATATTTATTATTAAAAGTAGTTTGTAATTTATCACATCAATATGATTTTTTGATTTATATCTTATATAATTATAATACCTTTTTAAATTAATAATATAAATAATTTTTAATAACAAAACAATTATTATTTAATTTGAAAATGACTTTAAGCATAGAATGTATGCTCTTAATACAAGTATTTTTCATTTAAAGAGGTATTTGACAAGCATTTTTCCTTTTCAATAAACTCACAAACCCTACACAAAAACCTAAAATTATTCTTAAATATGATATAAACCCATACCCTAATCGTAATATTGACCTTAACACTAAAGACGCAACCCTAACTCTACCAATAATCCTAACACTTACCCTAATTATAGAATCTTAAACCTAATCCTAAGCCCTAAGCCATACCATAATCCTAACCCTAAAATTGACCATAATCCCAAACACTAAACCTAACCCTAACCCTAATTTCTAACTTAAACCTAATCATGATGTTGACCCTTACCATAATCTTAACCCTAAACCTCATCCTAACACTAATAATTAACTTTAACCTAACAATATTGTTAACCCTAACTATAACCTTAACCATGATGTAAAGCCTTACCCTAACCATAATTTTAATCCAAACCCTAAAAACTTATCATAGCCATAAACCTAAAACTAAACCTAACCATACCCTATTCCTAACAATATCCCTAGCCACTATATAAACTCCAATCCTAACCATATTTCTAACTTGGACCATGAACTCTAACCCTGACCCATAACTCTAGCCATATTCCTAAACCTAGCCCTAGTCGTATTGCTATCATTAACCCTAACCCTAACCATGATGTAAAAATTAACATTAATCCTAACACTTACCCTCAAATATGATTTAACTCCTAATCCTAATTGTAACCCTAACACTATCCCTTACATTAATCATAATCCTAACACCAACCCTTAATCGTAACAATGATGTAAACCCTAACATTAATCCTAACACTAACTCTTAACTATAAGCTTAATGATAGCCATAATACTAATCATAATCGTAACAATAATCTTAACCTCCATCCTAATACTAAACCTTAACCTTGACCCTAACCCTAGCCATAATAGTAACCACAATCATAACCATAACCCTAACCCTAAAATTTAACCATAACCTTGATGCAAACATTGACATTAACCTTAAGCCCTAACAATAACCATTATCCTACTATAACCTAACCATGATGTAAATCCTAACCCTACCCATGGTGTAAACCTTAACCCTATCTACAGTCATTAACCATAATCCTAACCCTAAGACTAACCATAATCCTAACCCTAACCCTAACACTAACCATAATCTTGATCATAACGCTAAATCCTAATCACAATCCTAACCTTAATCCCAATCCTAATACTATCCTAGCCATAATCCTAAACCCTAACTCTAACAATAATCCTTAGCTCTAATAAAACCTCACCCTAACAATAGCCTTAAATCTAATATGAAACCTTAATCCTAACCCTAAACTTGACCATAATCCAATCACTAAATCTAACCCTAACCCTCATTGTTAACTTAACCTAACCATGATGTTAACCCTTATTATAATCCTAACCCCAAACATAGCCATAATCCAAACCCTAAACCTAACACTAACACTAAATATTAACTTGACCCTAACAATGATGTTAACATGAGACTAACAATATCCCTAGCTGTGCTAGAAACCCTAACCCTAACAATATTCCTCACCCTGACGATGAACTCTAACCCTAACCATACTCCTAACCGTAACCCTAAACATATCCCTAAAATTATCCTTAACCCTAACACCAACCCTTAACCCTAGCCATGATGTAAACCCTAATGTTAATCCTAACACTAACTATTAACCATAATGTGAGTCCTAAACCTATCAGTTACATTAACTCTAACCTTAAAACCTAATCCTAACCATAACCCTAACCATAACCATAACCCAAAACCTATGCCTAATCCTAACCCTAAACTCTAACCCAAACCATAACCCTAACCCTATTGTTAATATTAAACCCTAACCCTTACCATATTCCTCACCCTAACCCTAGGCCTAAACCTAACTCTAACCATGATCTTAATTGTGACCCTAACTCAAATCCTAACCCTAGCACTAACTTGATTAACTTGAACCTTAATCTTAATCCCTAACCCTAACCCTAACCATGACCATATGTAAAGGTTGATCTTAACGCTAACCCCTAACCCTAACCATGATCCAAACTTAAACGCTAACTTTAACCATGAAATAAATCCTAACCCTAAGCCTAGCCCCAAACCTAACCCTAATCATGATGTTAACCTGGACCGTAACCTTAACCCTACCCATGGGGTAAACCCTAACCTTAGCCACTATCCTAACCACAACCCTAACTCTAAGTCTAACCATAATCCTAACCCCAACCCTAACACTAACCAAAATCCTAACTATAACCCTAAACAATAATAATAATCCTAACCTTAACCCCAATCCTAATGCCAGCCTAAGAATAATCCTAAACCCTAACCCTAATAATAAACCTTAGCTCTAAATATAAAACCTCACCCTCGCCATAACCCTAAATCTAATCTCAAACCTTAATCTTAACCCTAAACTTGATCATAATCCAAACACTAAATCTAATCTCAAACCTTAATCTTAACCCTAAACTTGATCATAATCCAAACACTAAATCTAACCCTAACTGTAATTGTTAACTTAACCTAATCATGATGTTAACCCTTACCATAATCTTAACCCCAAACCTAACCATAATCCAAACTCTAAACCTAACCCTAATACTAATTATTAACTTGACCCTAACAATGACATTAACTTGAGACTAACAATATACCTAAGTATGATAGAAACCCTAACCCTAACCATATTCCTAACTCTAACCATGAATTCTAACCCTAACCATATTGCTAACCCTAACCCTAAACCTATACCTAATATTAAACTTAACCCTAACACGAACCCTTGACTCTAGCGATGATGTAAACCCTAATATTAATCCTAACACTAACTCTTAACCATGATCTAAATCCTAATCCTAACCCTAAACCTATCTATTACATTAACCCTAACCCTAACCCTAACCCTTACCCTAACTCTAGCCATAACCCTAACCATTACCATATCTCAAAACCTATCCCTCATCCTAAGAGTAAATCCTATTCATAATCCTAATCTTAACCCTAAACCCTAACCCGAACCATAACCCTAACCCTATCCTTAATCGTAAACCCTAACCATAATCCTTGAACCCTGAGCCTAAGCCTAAACCTAACTCTAACAATGGTGCTAATTATGATCCTAACCTGAATCATAACCCTAATCCGAACCTTAACCCTAACCCTAGACATAATCCTAATAATAACCCTAACCCTAATCTTAACCATAATCCTAAATCTAACCTTAACACCAATCATGATATAAGCCATAACCCTTATCATAATCCTAAACCTAACCCTAACCCTAACCCTAACCCTAACCTAATCATGATACTAAACCCTAACCCAAACAATAATCCTACCCTAAACATAACCCTAAACCAAATTGAACTTTGATCCTACTCTACTCCTAACCTTAATCTAGCCCAAACCCTGATCCTAATTGAACTTTAATACTAATTTAACCCTAACCTTAATGTAATTGAACCATCACCCTAATTCTAATCCTAACTTTGATGTAAACCCTAAACATAATTGTAACCCTAACACTAAACTCTAGCCATAAACTTAACCTTAAAACAAAACCTTAACCCTAACCATAATCCTAACTGTAACTATAAACCCAAACCCAAACCCTAATCCTAAACCAAAACCAAACCCTAATGTTGATGCTAACCCTAACTATGATATACAACCTACCCATTATCATAATCCTAAGCCTAAACCCTAACCCTAATCATAACTCTAAGAATGATTTAAACCTTAACCTTGATCACAATGTTAGCCTTAACCATGATCCAAAACATAACCATAAACCAAATCCTAATCTTAACCATACCCCCAATTATAATTCTAACCCTAACTCTAACTGTAATTATGCTAACCCCAACCCTAAGTTTGATGTAAACCCTAAACATAATTGTAACCCTAACCCTAACCTTAGAACCATAATTCTAATCGTAATCCTAAACCCTAATGTTAACCATAATCCTAAACCAAAAGAAAACCCTAATATTGATGCTAACCCTAACCATCATATAACCCCTAAACATTATCATAAGCCTAATGGTAAACCAAACCCTAATCATAAATCTAACCCAAACCATGATGTAAACTTTAACGCCGACCATAATACTAACCTTAACCCTAACATTGACCATAACCATAATACTCGTGATTAAATAAAGTTTAATATATCTCAGATTTCAGTATTTGCTTTGATCTTGCAACACATATATGCTATAACAAGTAGTCTAAATAGAAATATAAAATTTAATATATCTCTACGTATTAATATAATAATATTATAATATAATTTAATTTAATAAAAAGATGCTATATAATTATATATTGATTTATTTTATGTTTTCGATGTTGCGCCGCATGACTACCACTAGCATATACACCTTAAAATTTAATTTAATCTATATAAAATACGCTGAGAGATATCCTTCTCGAGGTGCCTATTTGACTTTATGGTGTCAAATTGATTAAAAATAGGTGCCTCGAGAAGGATATCTCTCCGCATATTTTATCCCTTGATTTAATCCAATTATTTTTTATTTCGAAAACAAAATATAGATTTTAAAAATATATATAGTAGAATAAAATAAAATAATAAAACACAAAAATATTAATTGCCAATATAGTTAAACATTAGATTAAAAATAATAAATATATATGTATATATGGGTGTATTGTTTTAAGCTTCTTCTACTACATAATTTTTATGTGGGCCATTCTGGTTACCTCATAGCTCAGGGGTGATTGGTTTTCTATCCTAGGTTGGGAGGAGAGCGTAAATGAAGCTACAGAAGGGTTTCCCTTTTATTTTTTTTGTTTTTTGTAGGTAGCAAAAAAGTAATGTTTTGCAGGTCTTGACACATTAAGCTATAGTTCAAGAGAAGCCCTTATGAAATATGATGAGAAATCCATGTTGAGAAAAAAGTAAGGCGGAGGTCTCCCTATATGTGGAAGGAAATACAAAGCTATGTTTATATCTTTGTCAAACCAAAATACTATGTTATGTAACTATGTTTGTAAAAAAAAAAAAAGGAAAAATAGTGAATTCTGACATGTATCTCGGAAGAGGGATGTAAGACCATAGTAAGATGGACAATTGCTGATAGAAAATATAGTATGTTAACAAACTGAGATAGGTTTGAAAACTTTCTTCTTAATGTAATTGTTATGAACTTATTCAGTGTGAGAAAATTCATTTTTTTTTGTTATGTAAACATTCATGTCATGTTGTTATGAAGAACTGCAACTTTTTCATTTGCATTCCTTGGGAGTTCTGTATCAGAGAGGATTTTGAATGAAGAGAAAAGTCCTTTAATTTTTTTTATTGAAATGAAATAAATGAGATAAAATAAGTTACATTTCCATTAATAGTTCCCTACATACATATGCTTATATCTTAGTGGATAAGATTTCGTAGTGACATTCAATAATCAAAACTTTGTCATTATAGATGCTAAATAAAATCTATTGTGAATTGAACATTAGTAATACAGACATTAGATAAAATTATATGTTCCTAGTATGAACACAGTAAATGATGAAATAATGAAGTGGGTATTTGTATATTACTTGAAAAATAGAGCATACTTTTACTTTTAGGAATTTTGCTAAGTACATTTGCATACTACCTTGTAGGTAGGTATAGTTTGATTAAACAAAATAAGATTTGGGAACTAGGCCATTTGGATCTCACCCCTCTTTGTTCACCCATAGGAAGATGCAAGAATAAACTCATTTTTTTTAATTCCTGGAGGTTACAAGAGAGTCCTCTAGCCAAAGTCCTTTTTATTTTGACCCTATTATTGATGTCATTCTTGTAGCGGCACCATCCCTCCTCCTTCCTCTTGCACTTCCTCAGGTCTCTAAAAGGTGCAATCTTTGGATCACAGGCTATAGATCTACTTTGAATGAGAAGATTATGATAAGCCAAATTACAAAAAAACATAGAGAGAAAATATTAAGGTAAACGACATTATAAAAAAAAAAATCTCACAAAGAAATTAAATAAAATAAAATGGCAATACTTTTTCCTTTGCACTTCTCCCCTTAATCTACCACCTTTGTTGTGGTAAAAGCCTCCTCTTCATAGCTAAATTATTCCATTTATGGTAATCATTACAAGTAGAACCTTGGTCGTCGCCTCCCTGACTAATTCTCGCAAGAAAAATAGACGATCCGTAAAGGAAATCCTTAAGGATTTTTTGGGCTTTTAAGGAAATACTATTTTTTAAATGTTTCCTTGGACTTTCTCGTACCTCACGTGCATGACATTCTTTTTTCTTTTTTAAATACATTTTTACTAAATGATTTTAAGGCTTTATTTAGTTTCATCTTCTAAAATTAAGGGAAGTGAAGTGAAGGAACAATTTTAAAATAAATTTCAAGAGTAAAAAAAACATCTTGCCTCATGTGGCATGTTAATATCCTCTCTTAGAATAAAGTTGTCTTTTTAATTAATAAATTCCTTTTTCCTTTAAACTTTCCTCTTTTATAATGTTTCCCCTTTTCATAAATAAAAAGTAAAGTAGTGTTGCATCAAAAATATAAATAAGAAAATAAAAATCATGATGATTGGGTGGGGATTATGAAATTGACATATTTTTATATTGAATTGAATATTATTATTACTTTATTTCCTAATTAAATATTTAAAAGGGAATAAAAGAATAAAGTTTGGCATTGCCCCTCAAAATCACCGAGGAGAAATAAGGGTCATGTGGAAGCTACAATCCAAGGGATGGATAATCCCCCTTGGATCGATAATAAAAAAAGATTAACTTTAAAAGAATTTACATCTTCTCAGTTAAACCTTAGAAAAACCCATTAGCGTTGGTTGTGAGTAATGGTTTTAGAACTTATTTACCTTGATGGATATTTCAATGGATGTTAACGGAATAAGGGTGAAATGTTTAATAGGAAATAGGACTTAGATATTTTAGGCCACATGCAGAAGGCCACCTTGAGCCTTTTTGCTATAGAGATACCATCGTGGGTAGCAACCGCAAAGAAACTATCTGGGACATTGACCCTAGAAAGGGTTGCATACCCACAATACAATTTACATTAAATCATAGTTAGAAACCATAACTACATACTCTATGCCTTGATCCTGTGTCGAAATAGGTATGTAGGCAATCTAGGGATGGAGTTGTCCCTTTTACTCGGGCATTCAGGGATGGGGATTAGGATTTGGTTATGGGTGAGTTGATCATGTGTTTCGAAGCTCCATAGTTCTTCAATCAAAGGGTGCAGATGATTCTAATTGGAAGATTAAAAGTGCTTCAATGCATACTTGGAAGGAATCCCATATGGATTCGCTTGACTTCTCGAGGCTTTAGGCCAAATTCCAAGGTGTGACTCAATCTTATTTTATTATATTTTATTTACTCCTAAGGACAACGACCTCGGTGCACTCCTAGTAGAGGGGTGTAGTCCTTAGAGAGTGACTTTGGACCCAGATGGTCCTGATGAATCTAAAGTCTCTGGTTAGAGCACTCCCTATTCTTTATGAATAGATGCCTACCCTGTTTGGGTAGATGCCTATCCTGAATTGGATACATGAAAACCTCTGTCCCATATGGGCAGATGCCTAACCCGTATGGTTAGATGCCCATCCTAGTTGGATGGATGCCTATCCCATTTGGATAGATGCCTTAAGTATATGATTGAATCAAACACAACTAAGTATAGGTGGGGATAAGTACATCAACAAAAATCAGTCGAGAATTGGGATTAAGTTAAGTGGGTTATTACACTATATTGACCAAATCCACTACTTGATCTTCAATCTTTTGTATAAGATTTTTCTCTGGCATTTCTTTATCTTGAAAGATTCTATGATTAATTTCTTTCCAAACTTCCCAAACCTCTATTGAGGGGATTATTTTCCAAACTCTAGAAAATATACTTTTCTTTCTCAAGACATTCCATATTTTCAACCAATCCAATAAGTGTTGTTGTTTGGGACATTGAAAATTAGACCTTCCTAGAAAATAGTCCCAACATTTTGTTGCATAGGCTTGCAATCTAAAAGGATATGTTTTTTTCATTTCATTCTACATTTTACATAAAACATGTCTACTTGCTCCATGGATACCCATTTTTTCCTATCGATCATGGGTAAGCACCTTTCCTTGAATGGCCAGCCAAGCAAAAACCCCTAATTTTTGAAGACATTGTTTGTTCCACAATAATTTGCATGGCCACGCTTCTTTATCTATGGTTTTTTCTTTGATTTTATATTCTAATTTAACTTTATAAGAACCCATTTTAGAGCCACACCATTGAATCCTATCTAGTTCATTGGAAGGCACCACACATCTCTTTTACGAGATCCTTCAATAAATATTTCTGTTGTCTAAGTGGAGCCTCTATATCATCCAATGATTTCCATTGCCAAATACTAACTTTCACCTTCACAATTATTGTGCAATAATCTTTCACTTTGAAGCCCCAAATCCTAGAAGTTTGTCTTTTAATTTTCTTCGAATTTTGGGCAGTTCTCTAATGTTTCATAGTTATTCCATGAATTAGACTAGAAGGAATCACTACTAGCATCACCAATTTTCCAAGTTTCATGCCTTGATATTATTTCACTACATTCCAAAATGTAATTCCATATAGCCAATCCCCTTGGGAGGTCCCTTATTTTCAAAATACTAATAGGATCACCACTATCTAGATATTTTCTTCTCAAGAGTTTCACCCATTTCAAGTCCCCATAATTATATAATTTCCATACTAGTTAAATTACTCTCATTGCTAGATTCATATCATTAACTGTCCAATCCATGTCCCACTGGCTACCTTTGGTGTACAGAGTTTTTCCCAAGCAATAAGAAAAAATTTGTTTTGATCCTAAGTGCCATTCCAAAATAATCTTCTCATAATTTTGATCAATTCTTCCTCAATTGCTTTAGGAATTTTTAAACATGATATGGTATAAATAAACAACACTGATAAAACTGATTCAATCATTAATAATTCACCAACAAAAGACAACCATTTCCCTTTCCATGATCCCATCTTGTATGCATACCTATTTATTAAGTTTTCCTAGTATACTTTTTTGTTAATACCATAAAAATAGTGTTCCTAAAAATTTCCTAGGAAAATTGGCCACTTTACGATTTAAGATTGTAGCTAAATCTCTTTGAAGGCTAGGTTGATTGTTAAGGAAGAAGACCTTAGATATATTCCAATTGATTTGTTGACTTGAAGCAACATAGTATCTATTGAGAAGACTTTTAACTATCCTAGAGTCTCATTAAAATTAAATACTATGTACTTGATTTTAAAAAAACACTTAATTGCATCTCCCTCTTTGAAATTGTATGGTGATGTAGAGAAGGAAACAAGGTATCACACAAAGCTATCAAAGACTCCATTTGGGCTTTTGAATAATATTTGTTCTAGGTGTTAATTGTTGTTAATGCCGAGTATATTCACAATAGTGGTAAGCCCCATTTTAGCAGGATCACATGTATTATGCCTAAATTCAGCATTACTAATAGTACAATTGATCATATTGAAACAAAGTCACTAATTTAAGTGAAATATTGTAATATTAAAAATTCTTAAATATAGAATCTTAAAAGGGTAACGAATTGTTAATTAATAAAGACAAATAACAAACTCTTTAAGGTAATTTAATAATGAGAAATCTTAAATGTTCATATCAGTTCAATGAATAACAATTGGAAAAACTACTTTTTTTCAATATATATTATTAAACAATTAATTGTCTACATTTTAATTAAAACAAATATTTTGAAATTAAAAAAAAAACTATATTTATTAAAAATAAAATTAATAACTAATTAAATTAAATCGAAAATAAAATAACAATCATAAGTTAAATACAACTCTATTCTATAGTTATATAATAGAAACTATAAAGAAGGGTTGCATTTAAAGTGAAAATGTATTACAATATGATTTTTTTATAACTCTTAAAACATAAAAGAAAAAAACAATCCCATACAATAACTTTATTGTCATAAACCACAAAATTATTACCAAATCTAATTATTACCACAACATAAAACTTCCTCAGTCTCTCAAAAGTACATGTAATATTATATTTAAACTTACCTTGACATTCATAACAGTTCGACATTGATTCAACACAATATGTCAGCTTCACGAATAAAGCCAATATTCCCTAAAATCAACAATCCACACATACAAAAAGTTAAATTTGGCATTTCAACATAAACAAAGCAATACAGAAACATATGTGTATATAGATACAGCATGGCTATTGATGCTGTTATTACAAGAAATAACAGAAAGACCACCACTGAGACTCTTTCGTAATAACAAGCATCCTGGATATGGAATACTACGAGCTGGTATACAACATGCCAGGGGAGTGACTCAAATTCGCTTGGATTCTTTTTCAAATCTAACTTCCTTAACAGGCTTCACGGTTCGATTCCAAAAGTAAGGTGATTTGCCTACATTACAAGCTAGAAAATCACCTATAACCTCAGGAATCGAATTGTGAGCCTGTTACGGAAGTCAATTTTCATATAGGATGAAGGCAACAAGCTCGGAAGCCTAGGCGCCTGCAAATCCCTCACACATCCAAGGTTCAGTCACCGCCCGGCTGCTCAATTTGTTATTACATTATTGAGAGAACGGTAATCTTTTTGTTTCCCATGTCTTTTTAAAATTTTGACCAATAAAATAAGGTGGTGCAGTGTGGTGTTTTATAGGGGAGGACGCTGTTGCCAGACGTATTCAATCTCCGCTTTTTTCAATTAAAAAAAAAAAAAAAAAGCTATGACGGAGAGGGGGAAAATGAAAAAAAAAAACGAGTTGATTTAAGTGGAAAAAAACATAAATGCAATCTGATTTTATTAAAATTGTATGAGTGTCAGTGTTCACATCGGAGTTGCATGGTATGGATGTTGTCAGGGTTCACATGGGAGTCATTCAATTGTTGTATTGTCCAGCATGGGAGTCGCTACCAATTACCAAATACCCTATTTGCTCATATTCAGCTCCTCTGTAAAGCACAAAAAAATGGAAAAATGTAGATATACACAGATTGGTGGTGGTGACCTTTTCGGGACTCTTGTTCAGCTTTGACCGCATTGCCACAAATTTCAAGGCAAGCGTCATAGTCAGGGTTATGGCGATTGGTGAAAACAGTGGTAAATTGGAGTGTGAATTATGAAACCGCGTGATCGTTCAGTTGAGGGACAATTAGGCTTGTAAATAGAAATACCTCTGCATGTGCCCCAAATGGAATGTTGCCTTTTCTTGCAGTCTGCCAAATAAGGAACGAATATTCCTACATTTTCTTTGCCAATGCCAACCATCTGCTGTATCGCAGACAATAATTCATGATAGTCTTTTGAATGAATGAATGATATCCAGACGATCAAGCAGTCTAAAAGATCAAGACTTTCAAAAATAACATTAATTCAGATTTCTTTCTTTATGCATCTTGATTAAGAAATTTGTAGTTTTTGTTAAATCTTCTTTATTCAAAAAGCTTACTCAGATTGTTCATCTTCCGATTATTTTTGAACAATATTCAAATATAAACATAAACATGACAAACATGACATATGCCTATTTGGGTTCGCTTCCCCATCAGTGTCATTCATTGAACACAAGGTATGTCACATTCTTAGGGGTGGAAGGCTATGCTGCCCGTGGTCTTGCATGGATATTACATAAGCACTGTTATTTGCACGGATAATTAACCCGTGACATTCACTTGCAAGACTTGCAAGAGATTTATGCATGTATGTCAGTGAATATGGTTAGGGCTGTAGCTATTCTGGCTTCAAAAAGGCATGCCATGCCATGATGCGGTTCCAAAATCGCATGCCCTCCATGATGCCATCAAACACGTTCTGGGATCCACCATCAGGCTGACATGGAGGCATATTGTCATTTTGCGGTTGACAGAAAACATTTGCACGCAGCTAACATTTTCCGACAGTTCCCACGATCAGTCACGCGCACGGCTAAATTTGAAATGACTACATGGAAGAAAGCATGAAAGGAATGAAAAATGCAGTGGGATTTGAGGGCCCATGGGTGTGGAAGTAGACTGTTTTCATCCAAAGGTTTAATTTTTTTTTACAGCCTTCATTATATGATTTTTCTTACGTGATGGTGAGATGTTTAGATTTTTATGATTCTCAATTTTTTTTGGGATTTATGTAGCAAAGGCAGGTGCTAGTTTTCGTGGTGCTAGTGTATAATCTAGTAAACTCTTCCCCTCAAAGTCATGCTAGGTTTCTTGGTGCTGGTGTATAATTTGGTAAACTCTTCCCCTCAAAGCTTTTGAATCAAATTCAGTTGTACCTATTCATGTGGTTAAATTGCATCTTCGCAGGTATTGAACCTTTGAATTCCTTGTCCATTGCCTCTGTGAGTGTTGTGCCCTATGCCAGGAGTATCATCGAGTCAAATCCGCTAAAACTGGGTCTGATCTATTCGTATCATCACCTACAAGGCAGGCTTGGCATGAGACAAGTTCTACAAATTACTTGAAGAAGAAGCTCCACTACCAGGTTTTGATGGTCCATTTTATTTGGAGACAAGTGCACCCAACAGTATGTGGAAATCTCCTCCACATACTTACAGCCGCAGCACAAAATCTTCCACTTCCATGTCTCTCCATGGATGATAGATGCTGAAATTTAAAATTGAATCTAGAACTGAACTAACCCCAGACTAAATTGTTGTAACCTTCCTATTACTATCTGTATACTCTAAGGATTCAGCTTGGCTTTTAGGCTTATAGGTGTAAGTATTGGGTTGTGTCTATTCTGGCTCCAAATGGGCGAATTTGTCAAACTAACAGCGATGTGTTATGCAATCTCAATCATCCAATAAAAAATCTATGGTTAAAAAGGTGGGACTAACATCGTGTGTTAGTGGCATGGTATGCCATTTTGGAGCCAAATAGACATGTCCGTAAGTATTTGTAATGTATCTGAATATGATAAGTATTTATAGTTTAGTATAGCTTTTAATGGCAGCATTTAAATCGTTGGATTTATAGCAATATATTTATTGTGATCCAAGTTGACACAAATGTAATTATGTAGAACTGTATAAAAATATATTGTCAAAAAAAAAAAAGATTGCAGAACTTTTGAGATTGTGGCATCTGTTGAACATGTTATATTTTCATATAAATTTTAAGGTCAATGCAAAATGTATTTATCATAAGTTGTATCATTTTTGTGGATGGCAATGTTTATAGGAAAAATTTAGCTTACTATTCACATATCAATTACCTTATAAGAAGTATAATCAAGTTTAAATTTTTAAAGATATAAATTTATTTGCATTTTCTTAACTACGATATATGAAGACAAATTTGAATTATTCACTTTTCACCATTGTAAACTTAAATTTGACATATTAGTATTTTACATTTTTTTTTTATTAATATAATATATCAAAGAATGAATAATCAAAGAATGAGTATATTTTTATTATTTTTCTCTTTTGTTGATTTAGAGAGAAATAATATTTCCAAAGGGATTTGTTACTATTGGAAATTTTTGGAATTTATTAAGTAAAAAATTCTCTAAACATTATTAAATGTAAATAGACAAATCTTTGAGAAATTTTAAAATGATTAGTGTAACTTTTGAAAGATATCTTTGAAAATCATTTGAATGTTAGGGGTCCTATTGTGTCTAAGTCATGTCTATCATGATACATAGGTGCACCAAAACAAAAATGCTAATACAAAGGCACCCCCTCAATATGAGTTGCATCACATTGATATGTATCTTCATCTTATATTGCAACTCATCCACATCATTGTAACTAGGTCATGATTCATATAAAATTAATAGATCCACTATCACATGCATTTTTATCGAACTCATGGATACAAAGCTGTAATATATTACCACTACAAATGTTGAGTTTATTTTTCATTTTAGACTCAAAATTAAAATTCAATCCTTCAATCCAAGCATGATGTAAGTCTATATGGAATGTCTCTGAAGAAGAGGTAAGGATTTTAGAGTTTTTATCCAATTTAATTCCTTCATAAAAAAATATCCACAATAGAACCGCCCTTGTGGATAAGTTCTAGAATGATTTTGCCTTGAGTTCAAAACCTCTTCACAATCAACATTATTAGGGTCAACACATTTAATTAATGAATTTAAAGAAAAATCTCAACATCATTTTCACCATGAATAACTAGTATTTATAACCCATGCTCTACAAATTTACCAAGGTAAGAAGCTTGTTCATTCATAGAGAAACACTTTTCCTTATCAATATTCATATTAGTAAGATTTTTATGTGAAGGTCAAATCTCTAATTTATCATCATAGGAGAAATTACAACTTATAGAAATACAATAAAATAAATTTATCATCACAATCAACAAGAAATATTTAGTTTGAGATCTTCAAATTGAGTGCCTAAACATTTATCTTTAATAACATCATTAAATAAACTAAAAAATCATTGTCCATAATAAAATAATCATTTTTAAGTAATCAAAAGTCCACTTCACCCATACGTTTGCAAATTCCCTCAAAAAAGTAATGGGAGAGAGACAGACCTAAGAGACGGAGAGAGGGGGAGAAGAGGGAGGGAATGGGAGAGAGACAAACCTAAGAGAGGATGGGGGAGGGAGAGAGGGAAAGATGAACATAATAGGAAAGAGAGACACCTAAAAGAGAGGGGGAGAGAGAGACCTGGTAGAGAGAGAGAGAGAGAGAGAGAGAGAGAGAGAGAGAGAGAGAGAGAGAGAGAGAGAGAGAGAGGAAATAATGGGAGAGAGAACCTAAGAGAGAGGGAGAGAGGAGTGAGAGTGAGAGTGAGTGAGAGGAAAGGGAGGGAGGGAGGGAAGAGAGAGATGGATGGGGAGGGAGGGAGAGAGGGAAAGAATGGAGAGAATGGAAAGAATGGGAGAGAGACACCTAAGAGAGAGGGAGAGAGATAGAGAAAGGGAACTGGAGGGTAGGGAGAGATGGAGAGAGAGAGAAGGAGATAATGGGAGAAAGAGAGAGACACCTAAGGGAGGGGGAGTGAGAGAGATAGAGATAGAGGGAGGGAAGGTGTATCTCCATCTCTCTTTCCATCTCTCTTTCTCTCATTTATCTCTTGTCTCTCCCTCTCAGTCTCTATCTCTCTATCTCACTCTCCTCCTCTCTTAGGTGTATCTCTCTCCCATTCCCTCCCTCTCCTCCCCCTCTCTCCCTCTCTAGGGTCATATTGTATCCTAGGGATCCATGCATGTGTCCTAAGGGGTCATAGGACACTATATGACTCTTTAGGATACCATATGACCTGTAACAACACATAATATGTCATATGGAGTCCTAAGGAGTCATAGGACACCATATGACCCCTTAGCACACCATACGACCCATAATGACACCAAGTGATGTCCTAAGGGGCCATAGAATAGTATATGACCTCTTAGGACACCATACGACCCATAACAACACCGTATGGAGTCCTAAGGGGCCAAATGGTGTTTTAAGGGGTCGTAGGAGACCATATGACCCCTTAGGACACCATACGACCCCTAACGACACCATATGGTTTCCTAAGGGGTCATAGGACAACATAAGACACATAATGAGACCATATGACCCTTAGGACATAATATGACCCCTAACAACATCTAAGGGGTCATAGGGTGTCCTAAAGGGTCATAGGACACAATATGATCCCTTAGCACACCATAGGACCTATAACAATACCAAATAGTTTCCTAAGGGATCATAGAATACCATATAACCCTTTAGGACACCATATGGTGTCTTGAGGGGTCATATGGCATCCTATGACCCCTTAGGACAACATATGGTGTTGTTATGGGTCATATGGTGTCTTAAGGGATCATATGGTGCCCTAAGGGGTCATCTGGTGTCCTAAGGTGTTATAGAACACCATATGACCCCTTAGAATACCATATGGTCTCTATCTCTTTCCCTTTAACTCTTTTTACCTCTCTCCCTCCCAACTCCCTTCTCCCTGTCACCCTCTATCTCTATCTCTCTCACTCCCCTCCCTTAGGTGTCTCTCTCTTTCTCTCATTATCTCCCTCTCTCTCTCTCTCCATCTCTCCCTATCCCTCCCTTTCCCTTTCTCTATCTCTCTCTCTCTCCATCTCTCCCTATCCCTCCCTTTCCCTTTCTCTATCTCTCTCCCTCTCTCATAGGTGTCTCTCTCCCATTCTTTCCATTCTCTCCATTCTTTCCCTCTCTCCCTCCCTCCCCATCAATCTCTCTCTCCCCTCTCTCCCTCTCTCTTAGGTCTCTCTGTCCCATTATTTCCTCTCTCTCTCTCTCTCTAGTGAGATAGAGAGATAGAGGCAAAGAGAGGGAGAGAGAGTTAAGAGAGAAAGAATGAAAGAGAGAAGATTCATGGAACATTGTTTAGGCACGTATCGCGTTGATGGAAGATTCGACTAACATAGCGTGTTAGTCGATTTCCCTGATTCGTAGACTGAGTGGTCATCATTTCTTTTTGCCCTGCGAAATAGTGAATTTGACTAACATAGCGTGTTAGTAGCTTTCGTTGATTCATGGGCTGTGTGGCCCCCATTTTCTTTTGCCTTGTGAAACCTATGAATTCGACTAACATGGCGTGTTAGTCACTTTTGCTGATTCGCGAGCTGTGTGGCCGCCATTTATTTTTCCTCGTGAAATAGCGAATTCAACTAACATGGCGTGTTAGTCGCTTTTGGGTTGTTTTGGTCTTATCAGCGTAGGCTTCCCTGATGTAGTCACTTCATTTGTGTTGAGCTCATCTTCCTCATCGGGCATCGAGATAACTCAAAGCGCATCTCCCCGACAATGTATGTTATCTCGATGAGTCTAACTCCCCTTCTTGCTTGGTATCACTTTATCAGAGAGAGTCTCTCTGATAGAGTCCCCTTCTCCATTTAGTGCATCAGGTATCGGGGTAACATAAATTGGGACCTCTCGATAACCCGATGTCACTGCTATGAAGACATGACTGCATCGGTTATCGGCAAGAGCTCCACCGATAGCCCCATCAGGTATCGGGATGACATTTTTTCCTCATTGCCGATAGTGTATGTTATCTCGATGACAATAAAGGGCTTTCACTGATTCGCGGGTTGCGTGGCCACCATTTCCTTTTGCCCTGTGAAACAGTGAATTCGACTAACATGGAGTGTTAGTCGCTTTCACTAATTCGTAGACTGTGTGGCCACCATTTCCTTTTGCCTCATGAAATAGCAAATTCGACTAACATAGCGTGTTAGTCCCTTTCACTGATTCGCAGACTACATGGCTACCATTTCCTTTTGGACCGCAAAACAACGAATTCAACTAACATAGCATGTTAGTCACTTTCAGGTTGTTTCGGTCTTATCGACATAGGCTTCCTCGATGTAGGATGACGTGGAAAGTAAAGAAGGTGCATCTTGAAAAGGATCTGATGGTCTGCGCTATTTTGGTGGGCGAAATAGCGTGGAGTTTACCTTTCGTGAAGTAGCGAAAGGATGGTGGGCCCGACAAATTAGGCAGTACGGAGGGACTAACACGCATATCGGGGTATCGAGTATCAGGGTAACATAAATTGGGACCTCCCAATAACCCGATGTCATCGCTATGAAGACATGACTCCATCGGTTATCGGCAAGATCTCCATTGATAGCCCCATTGGGTATCCAAATGACATTTTTTCCTCATTGCCGATAGTGTATGTTATCTCGATGATTATAAAGGGCTTTCATTGATTCGTGGGCTGCATGGCCGCCATTTCCTTTTGCCCCATGAAACAACGAATTCAACTAACATGGCATGTTAGTCACTTTCGCTGATTCGCAGACTGTGTGGCCACCATTTCCTTTTGCCTCATGAAATAGCAAATTCAACTAACATAGCATGTTAGTCACTTTCGCTGATTCGTAGACTACGTGGCCGCCATTTCCTTTTGGACCACAAAACAACGAATTCGACTAACATAGCATGTTAGTCTCTTTCAGGTTGTTTCAGTCTTATCGACGTAGGCTTCCTCGATGTAGGATGACGTGGAAAGTAAAGAAGGTGCATCTTGAAAAGGATCTGACGGTCTGCGTTATTTCGATGGGAGAAATAGCATGGAATTTATCTTTCGCGAAGCAGCAAAAGGATGGTGGGCCCGACAGATTAGGCAATATGGAGGGACTAACATGCATATCAGGGTATCGGGTATCGAGGTAACATAAATTGGGACCTCCCGATAACCCGATGTCACCACTATGAAGACATGACTCCATCGGTTATCGACAAGAGCTCCACCGATAGCCCCATCGGGTATCGGGATGACATTTTTTCCTCATTGCCGATAGTGTATGTTATCCCAATGACAATAAAGGGCTTTCGCTGATTCATGGGCTGCGTGGCCACCATTTCCTTTTGCCCCACGAAACAGCGAATTCGACTAACATGGCATGTTAGTCACTTTCACTAATTCGCAGACTGTGTGGTCACCATTTCCTTTTGCCTCACGAAACAGAAAATTCAACTAACATAGCGTGTTAGTCACTTTCGTGAATTCACAGACTATGTGGCCGCCATTTCCTTTTGGACTGTGAAACAACGAATTCGACTAACATAGCGTGTTAGTTGCTTTCGGATTGTTTCGGTCTTATCGACGTAGGCTTCCCCGATGTAGGATGACGTGGAAAGTAAAGAAGGTGAATCTTGAAAAGGATCCAACGGTCTACATTATTTTGGTGGGCGAAATAGCGTGGAGTTTATCTTTCGCGAAGCAGCGAAAGGATGGTGGGCCCGACAAATTAGACTAGGATGTTTCACAAGGCAAAAGGAAATGGTGGCCACATAGTCCGTGAATCAGCGAAAGAGACTAACACGCCATGTTAGTCGAATTCGCTATTTTGCGAGGAAAAATAAATGGTGGCCACGCAGCCCGTGAATCAGCAAAAGCGACTAACACGCCATGTTAGTCAAATTCACAGGTTTTGCAGGGCAAAATAAAATGGTAGCCACACAGCCCATGAATCAGCGAAAGCTACTAACACGCTATGTTAGTCGAATTCGCTATTTCACGGGGCAAAATGAAATGGTGGCCATGCAGTCTACGAATCAGCGAAAGTGACTAACATGCTATGTTAGTTGAATCTTCCATCAACACGCTATGTGCCTAAACAATGTTCCATGAATCTTATCTCTCTCTCTTTCCCTCTCTCTCCCATTCTTTCTGACTTAAGTCTCTCTCCCTCTCTCCCTCTCTTTGCACCAATTAGGGTGACCTCCAATGGTTAAATTGAGACACCAAGATCCAAAATCACCAAGAAGGGGAAGTGCACTAACATATTTAAATATGTCTTTTTAAGGAAGGCAAGGATGCCCTGGGAACCCCTATACAGAAAAGGGTGCCTCGAGTGCACCTATTCATCGAAAATAGGGCAAATAAATGAGAAATGAAGAGAAAACAACTCAATGTTAGGGTTTAGATTACCATGCAGAAAGATGACATTAGTTTTGAGGTAAAAAGACTTGAAATGGACTCGGATGAGAGATAAGATGGGACACATGAAAGTAGGGGCACATAAAGTTGTGTAAATTGTGCTAGGTTAAAGGTTACAACACTTCACTATCTCTCTCACTCATACACACACTCCTTATTTCTATCTCTCTATAAATCTCCTTTCCACCTCTCTCTATCTCTATGTTCCTCTCTTTGTTCTATCTATATCTCTCTACCTCTATCTCATTATCTATACTAAGGGGTCATAGGACTCCATATGACCCCTTAGGACACCATATGACACATAAAAACACCATTTGGTGTCCTAAGGGGTCATAAGACACTATCTGACCCCTTAGGACACAATATGACCCCTAACAACACCTAAGGGGTTATATGGTGTACTAAGGGATCATAGAACACCATATGACCCCTTAGGACACAATATGACCAATAACGACACCATATGGTGTCCTAAGGAGTCATATGGTGTCCTGAGGGGTTGTATAACACCATATGACCCCTTAGGATACCATATGGTCTCTATCTCTTTCCCTCTAACTCTTTTTACCTCTCTCCCTCCCAACCCCCTTCTCCCTCTCACCCTCTATCTCTATCTATCTCACTCCCCCTCCCTTAGGTATCTCTCTCTTTCTCTCATTATCTCTCTCTCTCTCTCTCTCCCTCTCTTGTAGGTGTCTCTCTCCCATTCTTTCCATTCTCTCCATTCTTTCCCTCTCTCCCTCCCTCCCCATCCATCTCTCTCCCCTTACTCCATCTCTCTTGGGTCTCTCTCTCCCATTATTTCCTCTCTCTCTCTCTCTCTCTCTCTCTCTCTCTCTGGTCTCTCTCCTCCCCTCTCTCTTAGGTGTCTCTCTTTCCTATTATGTTCATATTTCCCTCTCTCCCTCCCCCATCCTCTCTCTTCCCTCGCCCTCTCTCCTTCCCATTATTTCCCTCCCCCTCTCTCAAGTGTCTCTCTCTCACATTCTTTCCCTCTCTCCCTCTCTCCCTTTCTCTCTCAAGTATCTCCCTTTCCCTCTAACACTCTTTCTTTCTCTCCCATTCCCTTTCTCTTTTTCTCTTAAGTATCTCTCCTTCTCACCCTCTCTTTCCCTCTCTCCTTCCATCCTCTCTTCTCTCTCCCTCTCTCCCTCCCAAGCCTAACCTAAGAGAGAGAGAGACATAAGAGAGAGAGATAGATACTAAATGAGAGGGAGGAAGGGATGGAAAATGAGTATGAGACTAGAGAAAGATCCCAAGTGAGAGAGAGGGGTGGAGGAAGGGAAGGGTTTAGAGAGAGAGAGAGGTTGATGGAAAGAGAAGAAGAGACTAGAGATTCAACCTTCAAGTGAAGCCTATTCAACTTTCAAGTGATTCTTCTAAAGTTGAAATCCCAAGATTTAGAAGCTTTCAGCACATGCAAGATGTTAAATGTATGTAGAAAAATAGGTCATCATTCCCCAAGAGAAACCCTTTAAAGAGATGTCTCGACCTCAAGGAACCCCCAAATATTATCAAAGTCCTTTTGCAAATCAACTTTCATGCCCTAGCATCATTTTACTTTGTCCAAGAGGTCCTATTATATATCTAAAGAGCTATTTTGTTGAACAAAAGAGAGACTTTTTTGAGGTAGAAACAAAGTTATCTTTTGTCAATACACTTGCAAATGATGTAGAAATAGAAAAATTAAATTTATTGCAATAAAATGATATGTATGATGATATAGAACAATAGGTTAAAGAGCAAGGAAAAAGTGTTGATAACAAGTTTTTGATTGTTTTGTTTAATGAGTTACCTAGTTATATTGAGCAATATGATGAGATAATGCTTGTTTTGTTTAATGAGCTACCTTTGTATGTTATTGATGAAGAAGAAGATACATCTATAATAACTCAGCAATGATTTTGAAACATCATCAGAATACAAATTATGTTGACCTCAAGGTGTTGATTCATCAATATTATGTTTTCTCTATCTCGGTCTCCCCTCCTCTCTCTCTCCATCTCGCTTTCTCTCATTTATCTCTTGTCTCTCCCTCTCAATATCTATCTCTCTATCTCACTCTCCTCCTCTATTAGGTGTGTCTCTCTCCCATTTCCTCGTTCTCCTACCCCTCTCTCCCTCTCTAGGGACATATGGTATTCTTCGGGTTCATATGGTATCCTAGGGATCCATGCATGTGTCCTATGGGGTCATAGGACACCATATGAGTCCTAAGGACACCATATGACTTGTAACGATACATAAGATGTCATATGGAGTCCTAAGGGGTCATATGTTGTCTCAATTTAAATATGTTAGTGAACTTCCCCTTCTTGGTGATTTTGGATCTTGGTGTCTCAATTTAACCATTGGAGGTCACCCTAATTGGTGCAAAGAGAGAGAGAGAGGGAGAGAGTGAGAAAGAGAGTTAATGAGAAAGGGAGAGAGGGAGGGGGGAGGAGAGAGGGAGAGAATAATAGAGAGATACACCTGAGAGAAGGGGAGAGAGAGAGAGAGACAAAGAGAGACACACACACAGAGAGAGAGAGAGAGAGAGAGAGAGAGAGAGAGAGAGAGAGAGAGAGAGTTAAGCAAAAAAGAGAAAGGGAGGGGGGAAGGTAGGGAGAGAGTGGGAAAAAGATACAATTGACAGACGAGGAGAGTGAGATAGAGAGATAGAGGCAGAGAGGGAGAGAGACTTAAGAAAGAAAGAATGGGAGAGAGAGGGAGAGAGAGAGAGAGAGAGAGAGAGAGAGAGAGAGAGAGAGAGAAGAATCATGGAACATTGTTTAGGCACATAGCATGTTAATGGAAGATTCGACTAACATAGCGTGTTAGTCACTTTCACTGATTCGCGGACTGCGTGGCCGCCATTTCCTTTTGCCCCGCGAAATAGCGAATTTGACTAACATAGCGTGTTAGTAGATTTTTCTGATTCATGGGTTGTGTGGCCGCCATTTTCTTTTGCCCTACAAAACCTGTGAATTAGACTAACATGGCGTGTTAGTCGCTTTCACTGATTCGCAGACTGCATGGCCGCCATTTCTTTTTCCTCGTGAAATAGCGAATTAGACTAACATAGCATGTTAGTCACTTTTGCTGATTCGTGGGCTACATGGCACAAACGAAGTGACTACTTTCTTTCTAATAATGGGGGGAATATTAATTTAGTTTGAAAGATCCCATTTTGGCTTACGAGCGGGAGAAAAGAGTTTGAAAAAATCAAACTTTGAGCGGGATTACGGATGACAGAAATGGTAACTGGTAATGGTGAAGCGGACGGGTTAGAGGGGCCCACGCCAGCCGCTCTAAACAGTCAACACTTCGAGTGCATTTGTTAAGCCTTTCTATCACTCAGAAAACGACAACATGCCTCCAGATCAGCCTGATGGTGGATCCCAGAACGTGACTCATCGCATTATGGGAGGGCATGGGAGGAATGTATGTCAATGGACTCTGGATGCATGCCGTTTGTATGATAGGTCACTTTTGGAGCCAGAATAGATGCGTCCATTAGTGGGTTTAGTGAATTTTGTTGATAGTTATATTTTTAAGAATGTTGTTTCGGTTTTTAATTTTGAAACATAAAATGAAATATGAAGAGCATTAAACCAAGGACGTAATAAGTGAAAATATTTGTTAAAAAATTATTAAAATGATATTCTAGTTTTGAAAATTAATATGATTTATGTAATTTTTAATCATGATTTTATTTATATTTTTTCAAATAAAAATATCTTTTTTAAATATGTCAATTTAATTGATATTTATGTTCACTCAAGAAATATAAAATTGAAAATTGAAAATATTTTTTGAACCATGTTAAGACATTAAAAACCACAATTTAGAATACCATAGGCAATGTGATTGATTAAATTGATTAGCATTATTACTCTTATTCAAATAGTAAGGAAATCAGAACATATAATTTTTATTATGGAGTATATCCCAGCTTATAAGGGAAAAAGAGATGTTAGAGATGAGATATACTCTAGATGTTTGGAAAAAACATAAGAACCATACTCATGTTATCTAAGCTTACCATGTGTCCTTATAAACAATATTATATGTGCTTATTCTTGAAATAAATTCTAGAAAGGGAAAGCACTTGTATGATTCACTTGTTTATTGAAAGATGTTGTACATGATTATCTTAATCAAGAAAATGATCTATAATTTTATTTAATAAATATAATAAATTATTTTATTTCTTTCAATTTTTTGAGGTAATCTCACAATGTGTCCCACTTTTTGACTTATGTAAGTCATTGAAATCAATATTTTAAACCAAATTTTTATTTTCAATTAGAAAATAAACAATTAAATTTTTAAAATTATGTAAATAGCAATTTTTGAGATTTTTTCTCTAGATTTTAAATATTTTCAAATTGTAAACAATGATATACCTCGTTTTTTAAATATTTCTTACTAACTCATTTTTTATAATTTATATTATTTTTAATGAATGAAATTTGTTCGATAACATTTGAACTTTATTAGAAATAAGATAACTTTTTAAATTTCTTAAACATACATTATTAGCACAAGTATTTAGTGCATGCATAATTTTTCACATTTTATTTATTATTCATATTTTAATGAAAATCTAGGACAATTTATTTCATAAAGCATAATTTGTATGCTATAGTTATTTATTTTTATTTTTTTGTGTTGATACTAGTATAATTATATGGAGTGCATCATTTATTTTTAGAGTTCTAGCTTTTATTTGCTACAAGTATCAACATAAACCATTATATTTGATTAAAGAATATATGATCACTTAAAAAAGAAAATAATATCATAATTAGATAAGGCATTACAATTTATAATTTTTGAAATTTTTACTTTTAGACCTATAAACTTGTGAATTTCCATATTTCATTTAATCATCAAACTCTTATGTAAAAAAATAAATTTTTTTGAAAATAAGTTGAGAGAACACAAATGGTCCACCAATGAACCTTAGAAACAAAAGGTCATGTTTCGAAATGAAAAAATATTGCAAAGTAAATTTATGTTTGTTAAATATTCATATAAAAATCATTTATTCACTCAAAACATCCTCGTTTGAAGCAATTTTTTTTTTTCTAAAGAGAAGTGACCTTAATGTTATTTTTTAAATAAGTAGATTCTTGTGACATTTTAATTTAAACAAGTGCCACATAGTGGCTAGTACTTGCCTTGTTTTTAGTTTTAATAATAATTATGATTTAATTTATTAACTGGAAAAAATTAAAAAATTAAATTAAATTAATAAGGAAAAAGAATAAGTAACTCTTGAAATGAAATGTCTTCGGAAAGCTATATTTTTTTATTTTTTTTAAAGAATAAGTGATATATTTTTATATTTCTTTTTTTCTAAAATAGTAATATAATAATAATAATTTTAAACTAATTTTTAAATATTATAATAATAATAAACATATGTGATATATTAAAAATAATTTAATATTAATAGAAATATAATATAAGATGGTATAATAATATTGTAATTTTAATTATTATAGTATTTTTTTATTATTATATTATCTTACATAATGTATTTTTGTTATTATTTTGAAATAATTTATAATTTAAATTTTAGAAAAAGTATTATAATTCTATTTAATATTTTTTTAAGGAATGCTTCAATTTTAATTTTTGGGATAGAGAGGAAAGCATAATATATAAATTAAAATAAAAGATTATATATGATAAAATGTTTTAGATCCATGTGATAAAATTAAAAAATATTTTATTCCTATATGAACAACCTTTTTATTTATTAAATATTTATCTTATTTTAGTTTTGAATTTTTAAAATTATTTTAGACTTTTATTATAGATGTTTCATTTGCTAAAGAGATAGTTTAAGTAAATATTTTATTTTTTTTAAGAAAATAAAGAAAAATAATTTTTAAGTGAGTAGAATAACTATAAATAACAGTAATTTTTGAGTAAACAATGTAATTAAATTAAAATTATTTTTCAAAAATTGTTAGAGTACTCCCTGAATAATAATCTTAGTATTATTAAGCATGTTAATAATGTGTGGTATACTGACCTGGAGATGAAGGACTGGAATAAAATTTTTAAAAGAATCTGGAAATCCTCCATTGACCCCAAGATCAGATGTTTTAGATGGTTATTGTTAATTAATAGAATACCTATTAACAATTACCAGATGAATTATGATAGTTGTACCTTCTGCAATAAACCTGAAACTTGTAGACATATATTCTTTGAATGTAATTTTGCAAAGAAAGTATGGGAATTATGTGGAATTACATACCCCAAGTACATTGATATCTTTGAAATTATTACAGGTTACATTCATGGACTTAAAAATGATTCTAATATTCTATGGTTCATTATTTCAGCTAACATTTTATGGCAGCTATGGAAATGCAGAAATGAGGAAAGGTTTCAAGGTGCACATAGATCTCTTACTGAGTTATACCTTAAACTCACCCTTATTAAAATCTCTTCGCAGGTTTGTATTACGATGATGATCGAGAGGGAGAAACTGTTCAGATTCCTCAAGATGGGGCACTCTACTATGTTCGTGTTTGAAATGAAAGACGGTTACGACTATCGTAACCACATGAACAATATGGTTTTTTTCAATAAAACGGTGAAAAAGTTGCACAAGGAAATTACCAAAAACAAGAATGCGACTGATGATCAGATAAAAATGATTGCTCAAATCCAAGCTAAGAAAAGCATCGCTTGGATGGAAGGACCTCTCGGATGGACAGCTTGGGTTGAACAGTTTGAAGACCTGCTGCATTAATACCTTTTATGTTATTGTATAGCTGCTTCACTATGTAATTTACATTTTTGGCTGCTCTTGTGACTTACTCTCCGTGTGAGGCATGCCTCCGGAGCTGACTTAATTTTGGAACCTCCTCGTGCTGTAATTCTGTTGATAACACTATATTTAATATAAAAAAAAAAAAATTGTTAGAGTTATGATAAACTTTACAGTTAGAGTTAGAATGCCATATCAATCCAAAAACATAATTTGATACCTTAGTTTTTTAAATTTTACAAATGAACCTTTGAATTCAAAATAGCATTAGCTGATGTAGAAATGTCTCATTTTTTCAAATGTGTATTTATTTTTGAATTTTTGTAACAAGGTAAATGTACAAATACTCAAAGAAAATAAAACAGTGTTGGATGAACTCAAGTTCTATAAAGTTAACAAATATTATGTTGCTTCGGACAAATCTATTATGCTGCATCCGAGAAACCCATGTATAATAGGGAAAAAAGTATTAGCCAATCATTTACAAGAGAAACATTTTTTTTTAATTATAAAGTTAAAAAATATGCATGTATACTTTAAAATAAATTTTTAAATTTTTAAAAAAGAAAAATATTTGTTTATGATTGGTCAAAATAATTTTTTTTAATAACTATTTAAGCATAACAAAAAAAACTTCATTACAAGAGTATTGCCTAACGGCAAGTATTAATAAGTAGAGAATAAAAGAGATAAGAAAAAGAATAATAATAAGACAATGTGTACAGAGAAGGAAATTTGAAAAATAATATTTAATTTAGATATCTCAAAGAGAGGAGGCATTATTTTAAAAAATATTTCTTAATTTAAATAGTTCAAAGGAGAGAAGTATAATTTCATTTATGTAATAGTAAAGAACTAACATATACACATTACTCTCCTCTAAGATTAGTTTACTTCCTTTCAATTTAGCAAGTGAAGATATTCATATTTTTAAGATTTGAAGTTATTTATGGATATATATATATATATATATATATTATGCATTCAAAATTAAGCTTTAGATGTTCATGATTAGATATGTTGTTGATTATTCATGATTAGAATATTGGGTAATCATAAAAATTGTTATAAAAAAAATTATATAATAAATGAAATGAGAATAATATATGCATAAATGTACACATTAGGAAAGATATACATGGTGTTATGCGACTTTTTCTCCAAAATAAGATAAAATGATGAAATAATCATTCTAGAATTAAAATGGGGGATAAAAATAAAGGATATTATAATCCTTTGGTTTAAAGAAAGGGTAATAAAGAATGAATATTAAAAACTCTCTTAAAAGATAATTATGATTATATTTATGAAAGGGTAAATAACGATGACATTTTTCGACAGGGTGTGATGGTTTGGAAACCACCCCGTAAAAGGTTATATAAGTCATTTATGTGAGTCTTGGAAGGGGGAATGGAGATCACTCAAGGAAGAAGAAGAAGGTTGCTTGATGGGCTATGGGCATGAGAGGAAATATAGAGATTTAGAGGACATAAAAGAATTAAGGTTAATGTCATATGTTGGCATGGGCATTGGAAAAGGGGGCACACAGCATGTGTCCAACTTGGGGTACAATGGCCAGTGCTATGTTTATTTCATGTCGTGAAGGCATGTGAGGTTCTTTGTAAATTTATCTTATGTTGGGCAAGCATGGGTGTAGAGGGTTTTGATCACATTCCCATTCTTTTTCTTTTCTTGGAACTTTTTTAGGGTTTATGTACAATTGGAATGAAGCTTGCGGGTATGTGCAAGCTAATGAGTCACAAATTCGCGGAAGTCTGCGCGTTGGAAAATGCGCTCCGCAAAACGGGCCCCCGTTTTTAAAAAACGGGGGCCCGTTAATGGTTCGGGCTCCCGAGCCGAAAGGTCACGGGGTGCCGAAGCCAGATAAAACGGGCCCCCGTTTTTTAATAAATGGGCCCCCGTTTGTAAACAAAACGGGCCCCCATTTCTAAACAAAACGGGGGCCCGTTTTTAAAAGCTATTTTTACCCTTTTTTTTGGATAATTTTTCATTTTACTGTTGCACAAGAAGATATCGAAAACGGGCCCCCATGCTGTGGTTTCCACTTCAAACCTCCACCACTATCCCAGGTGCACATTCTGTCACCTATTTTCACAGTTCATAATTTTCTTGTATATTTTTCTCTTTTTTTGGTGTATTATTTAGTTTTTTTTTTATTATTTTAGTTTTTTTTAATAGTAGCATATAAATAAATTATTTTTTATATTTGTAAATTCTTGATTTTGATGTAAAATATTTTTGAACAGTTAACCCTAAACCGTAATCAACAAATTTAGAAACCAAAACCAAACCTAGATAATTAACAAAATGAAATCGACACAAACAAAAAACCAAAAATGAAATGGGAACAAAAACAAAAACGTTCGAAAATGAAATCAACACAAACAAAAAACCGAAAATGAAATGGAAACAAAAACAAAAATGTTCGAAAATGAAATCGACACAAACAAAAAACCAAAAATGAAATGGAAACAAAAACAAAAATGTTCGAAAATGAAATTGACATAAAACCGAACATATGTACCTAAATTGTTCTCAATCCTCATTAGGCAATACAAAAGTTACCACTAAATTAGTATAACCTTAAAAGTAATTAACATTAAGTTTTTCAAATTTTAGATATGAAAGTTTAGGCTTAGGTTTATGCCATGTCATGGCATAAAGGTCCTATTATGTCATGTGATGGTATAAAAGGATCAATTATGGACACAATTTTAGAGCAAAACTAGATAAGTTACTAAAATTGGAGTTTGGTTTACATAGGTTCATAAAGGAAGCTAATATGCCAAATATATAATTCATTAATACAAAATAAAAAATATTCTTGATTTATAATGTTGATTGATAATGAGTTTTCTAAATGGGGTGCTAATTATATATACATCTAAAAGATTTGAAAAATATAATTCCCAAGAAGTATTTTGAATATACAATTGAGGATATATATAATCTCATGGTTAAAGATGCTTAATTTCGATGAAAGTTATTTTTTGTATTACTATGTAAGAAATCCATAAATGGAATGAAAGTAAGACATGGCCATCTAGCATAGATCATCTTATATGTTGAAGGAGTATTTTGAGTTATATTAGAATTATTTGATGTGATTAAGTCCTAATTTTAGGATATGTAGAGTTCTTTTACTTTTAAGGTTGAAATAAAACATGGTGATTATGTTTTATTATCACTTTTATGCTTAACCTAGGTAAAAGTTTTAATGGAATTATTTTCATATTTAGATATATATATCACAACTTATTATTATTTGTATGTTTCTTGTTTCTTTGAAAGAAATGCATATTGATTTATTTATAAGTAATAATTTATCTAATTATGCATTTATGAAATATATAGAAATTGAGATTTTTTTATTGAGGCTAATTAATTTTAAAACTCAATGGTTATATCCACTATCTAATGATGTAATATATCCAATGTTCTCCCCTTCTTACATATATTTGAACAAGAGATGGAATATTTCAAGACTTGAATGCAACCCTTATGTAAACTTTAATGATGTACATCTACTGATCCTCCTCACTAACCAAGAAACACTAGACTAACTCCATTAATGAATATTTCGAATTTAAAACCTATCAAATGTCTATAAAACATGAGAGAACCTAAAGGGTCTATATCCTCCTTGCCTAATGAGAGAGCAACATTTCTTTGAAATTCCCAATGAGCCTCAAATGATCCTAATGAATGTAGGGCAGTCTTAATGAACCTAAGAAAGTCCTAATGAGCCTAAGAAAGCAATAATGAACTTGGGACAATCCTAATGAACCTACGATAGTGTAAACAAGCCTAGTATAGTGTAAGAAAAAAACACTACAAAAAAGACCTCAAATGCGTTAAATGAATTTCCCAATAACGCACTCGTGTTTATCTTTTTTTGGTCATTTGGCTACCTTTTTTTACAACATCTTGGTGTATACGCCCCTAAGAAGACCTTTTCCTCAAAACTTTCTTGGATCATGAACTCCTCATGTGCACCAAACATTTAAGTTGCCACTTGGAAGCTTCTAATGCACACAATCCTTTCAATCAATCTACTCCATTGATCTCTCAAAACAATCTTAGTATTTAATCCTCTATCCTTCATTTCTTATTCAACTTTGTAAGAGAATTTGTGTATGGATTGATATCTTAAATTTTATAGAAAGATTATATATGAAAACAAATGATTGCGGAGTTTTATAATAAATGATTTATAGGAAATAATATTTTTTGAAGACCTTTTGTAAATTATAATCTTGTGTAGATTTGATTATGGGAGAAATTTAATGGTGAAATATGCTTAACTCTTCAAAAGTTTTGATGTTTTGTCTTTACATGACAACCACTTAGAATATAATATGTTTTAAGTATGTCATTTATAGTCATGGGAGATTAGTTTTTTTTTAAGATTGTTTGAAGACTAATCAATGTAATATGAATTGATGACAATTATCTCAAAACTACGTAATTGAATTCTAATAGATTTATGATGTTTCATTGAAAGTTTTTATTAAGTTTTATGCGCAAATTTTATATTTCAAGATTCAATAGTATGTACATGTATATTTTTTTAAGTTCAATATTATATTATATATTTCATGTGTATCTCATTCAACAACATAGAAATGTTACTATTTATAAATGTTTTTTTTTAATTTAGTAAAATAGATTCTTCTTTGACATAGAGTTGTATATAATTCATGTATATCTTTATATATGCAGGAGTTCTTTGCCATCATGGATGTTTTTGACATAGATGAACTATTAGGTGAAAATCCCCCACCACAACCCCCTCCTCCTCCTCCTCCTCCTCCACCACCACCACCACCACCACCACCACCACCACCACCACAACCCCCTAGATTGGATGAAATTCGTTTAAGAGAACGAATTAATGAAAACCTACAAGTGATTGAACAAAACATTGCTGCTATCCAAAATGAGCAAGTCACGCCACCCCATCTTGTAGAGTTTGCAAAATCAATGCAAACTGTTGTCGAGTCAGTTAGATCTGTTGATTCTCAATTGGATCAATTTCATAGACGACGACAAGAGTTGCATGATTTTTATGCCGATGGTTTAACTTATAGACAAATCACAGATTTGAAAATAACCAAAGCTCATTTATGTCCATATTTTACCAACCCAAAAATAAGAGAACCAATGCAACCTAACCAGAAAAGAATTTCAATTAGGTGGTGTGTGCATCCAGAAATGGCTAGATACTTTTGGGATAGATGGTGGATGGTTTTTGATTATCCACCACATCGTAATTATGAGGTCCCTTTTTATTTTTTGAAGAAATTATACTGTGAGTTTGTAATGAACCAAAAACCAAATTATTTTGATATTAAGTCATTCCAGGGTGTTGGTCATGGAATGCCACAGCATAGATTAGGGGCACGGAGTAATAATCCCCTACCGGATCCACCCATAGTTCCACTTGTTGCTCCATCGATTCCTGCAGATGTCCAAAATACATCATTCATTTCGACATTAGATGCTTTGACTTCCCTCACAGGGAACCTGAGTGAGCAAGCTGCTCACATGGCATCTGCTCCTCGATGGATGCCACATATGTGTTCGAGTTGTCATGAGACGTGTGTAGGTCCTACTACTGCTGCAGGATCTACTTCAGTTCCAGATGAGCATGATGCAGCAGATGATAGTATGATGACATCTTATATGGATTTTCTTTGCTCGGATGTTCATCTTGACCAGGTATAGATATATATAATATACATGTACATGTCAATGTTTTTATGTACTTTATTAAATATAGGTATAAACTAAGTGCATCTCTTTTTTTATACAATCTAATACTTCATTAAATAAATTTTTTTTATGTAGATAAGGACTACGCCTAATATTAGAGTTAATATTGCATCTACTGGAAGACAACTCGGCACACCTTATGGGGTATAGTATAAATTTCTATCTAGACATTGTACTAGATCTTTTTAAGTTAATATGCTATCGTCGTATATTATATAAATTTTCATGTTGATACATTGAATGCTTCTTTCTCCAGGATTCAGGTCATGCGGGACCCTCTACATCACATCGAGAAGAGGGTCTGACTATTGTGACACCATCTATGGTATGTATCTTATAATTCTTAACTTAAATATGAACTCTTACAATATTGTAACTTTACTTGAAATTATTTAGTACACATATATATGTTCACTAAATATGATTTCATTAAATGCATGTATGTAGGTGGACACTACCATTAGGATAGGTTATCCTCATAATTTTGATCAGAGCCAATTTGAACGCACATCGACATCCTTTGAGGTATTAATATGTAATACTTAATTTGATCTTATTTTGACTCTTAATTTAAGATTTAATTGGACACTTTGAATTTGACCTTGTACAGGAGTTAGCTAGCACTGCATTTGGTGTTGATACTGCACAAGATACTGCTAGAGGAGATACTGCTACAGGATCTGATGAGCATATGGTAAGTTTGTAACTTAATTTATGAATTCTACTATATTTGATAAATGATTCTTTTAATAGTTAATTTCAAGTAATATTTTAATATTATTTTTTTATTGTACAGCATGAGACAGGTGGATCTGGACCATGTCCCGGGGACAAGAGAGATACTGCTATAGGATCTGATGAGCATATGGTAAGTTTGTAACTTAATTTACGAATTCTACTATATTTGATAAATGATTCTTTTAATAGTTAATTTCAAGTAATATTTTAATATTATTTTTTTATTGTACAGCATGAGACAGGTGGATCTGGACCACGTCCTGGGGACAAGAGAGATACTGCTACAGGATCTGATGAGCATATGGTAAGTTTGTAACTTAATTTACGAATTCTACTATATTTGATAAATGATTCTTTTAATAGTTAATTTCAAGTAATATTTTAATATTATTTTTTTATTGTACAGCATGAGACAGGTGGATCTGGACCACGTCCTGGGGACAAGAGACCACGAGATGTTATTGATGATAGCACTTAGATTTTACTATTTATTTGGCTTTGATATGTACTTTTTTATGGACTTTACACATTTGTTTACACGTGCACATACTTTATATATATGGATAGTTGCATAATAGGATTAGATCATATATATTTTGTGCATACTTTATATATTTTGTGCACATTAGATATTATGTGGAGTGAACATCATGTTACCATCTAGACATATATATGGATTAGATATTATATGGATTATGTGGACTTGAAATTTTACTATTTATTTAGCTCTGATATGTACTATTTTACGGGCTTTACATATTTGTTTACACGTGCACACACATACTTTATATATATGGATAGTTTCATAATAGGATTAGATCATATATATTATGTGCATACTTTATGTGTATTGTGCGCATTAGATATTATGTGGACTTGAAATTATGTGCACATTAGATCATATATATTGACTTGAAATTATGTGGACTTGAAATTTTGCGCATACTTTATATATTATGTGGACTTGAAATTTTATTTATGGAAGTTGTGCTTAAACAACTTTATAGGCATTATGTGGACTTGTAATTTTATTTTTGGAATTTTATTTAAATAGTTCTTGTGATTAGATAAACTACATGTGCATACATCATGAACTAAGTATCGAAACATATCTTATAATTATAACATATTCTAAATCAAAAACTATCATTTAACAAATATAATGAATAGAACTTGATTAAAACATAATTATCTCATTCATAAATTTGACCAGTAGTCTCTCATTTATGTATATTGTACACAAAATGTAATCAAGAAGACATATCTAAAATAAAATAAACAGTCTATTTAAATTATAATAATAAGGATTTATATCTCTCAAAATACAACATAAAGTATGCACAAACAATAGTAGTCATTGAGGGCAAGTCTACTCTGAGAGACCTAGAAAAAAAAATACATATGATTAGTTTTTATAATCAGGATGCATTGAATTTAAAATACAACATAAAGTATGCACAAACAATATAGTAGTCATTGAGGCCAAGTCTACTCTGAGAGACCTAGAAAAAGTAAATACATATGATTAGTTTTTATAATCAGAATACATTGAATTTAAAATACAAATGGATTTGCCTTAAGGGTACAAAAATTTAACTTACTTGTAATTATTCAAAATGAAACATAAAGTATGCACAAATAACTTTGTTTTCATTGATGCCTTCTACTTGTGGTAGACCTGAAACAAAATTTTAGTAGATTAGATTTTGTAATTATGATTCATGATTTAAAATACTATATATAATATGCATCGCGACTTTTAAAAGGGAGGTGGATTAAGGGTTCAAATTATAACTTACTTGATATTCATTCTATTATACCATCTGCATCCTCTCTCTTTTGCAAAGCATCTATAATTGTCTCGTGCTCTTCCATAGAGAGAGTCCATAATTGTTTATTAGCAGGCCTGCCACGATATCTATCCAATTTTATATTAGTTGCCACTACCAAATGTGAGTAATGTATAATCTTTTTCTCTAATTCATAATCTTCAAATGCGGGCAATCCATTCTTTCTTGTTAGATATTTGCACAGCCAAGTGCCAACAACAACCATAGATCCTGTTGGATAGTCATAACCATCATCATCTACTCGAGGAGTAGTTAGCTTATGTTTTGGCTCTACACATCGAGCCAACCAATACTCTGTCCCCTCTTCATTGTCCTCTGGTGCAACAACAGCATAGACATGTCCTGTGCACAAAACAATTTTATTTTAATATTTAATGAGAAATAAAAACAAAAATATACACTGTAAGATTTCATAAATTTATGTACTATTTAATAAATCAAAACAAATTTCAAAAATAATTTTACCTTGTTGTATAAGATCTGAAATGCGATCATAGTCATTTGATGCAAACATTTGATCCATATCTTCATCAGTTCTTTCATGCGGATCATTTGCATCTATGGGTGTCAATGATCTTTGTTGTCATTCTTCAACCCATTCTTTATTCTCACAAAATTCCCAATCTCCGGAAACACAAAACTGACAAAAGCAAGCAAGATGCCTTGTGAATATAGTCCATGTGTTTGAATTAGAACTCTTAAACGAATGCCATTTAGCTGATCCAATGATGGTATTACAATCATGCCGAATAGGAATACTATCTTCCTCTATCAACCAGAAGAAACGTCGAATTGCAGAGTTTTCAGTTGATCCTTTTGACAACTTTGAATTGCACCAATCTACAACTGCACGAGCATCTCTGAATTTCACTGCATCCTCGAATTTCAATTGTTCTCTAGCAAGAGCTCTTTTTATATAGGCACCGGCTCCATCGTGTTCCCCCTTACCATGTCCCACTTCAAAAAAACTCCATAAATGTTGGACATTGGTTATCTTGTGAACTTTACATAGCCAATAAAACATTCTTGCATTTTTGAATTGTCCAGTGCAGTTATCTGACCATATCATATGTTGTTTCATGTCAATTTCTCTTTCCTTAAGATTATCATAAAATACCTCGAAACAATGTTGGACAAACTCTGAAGAGTGTAATCGATTATCACTAACATAGAAATGATACTCCCTCAAAATTTTTCTGTTATCTTCTGTACTGTCATGGTCATGTCTATATATAATGTGCACAAATATGGCCACTTGCACTGAGTTGTAGTATTGTGATTGAGTTTCCTCTTGTGGTTTTAGAGTATAATTTTCTGCAAAATCCACAACTGATACTATTGTTCCAATTGGAAATGTGTTCTTGCATATGCGAAACTGTCCATCAAGCCATCGGGCATGTTGGGAATGTTTCACATATTTTGGAACAATATGAGTTTTAAACTCACTAATAAATGCATTCACACTATTTTGTTCTATAATCAATTCTAAACGTTTCCCCATCTTTCCATCCTTTAGAGGGTATTCTATATTTTTAAATCTCCTAACATCAACCATTTTTTGTCCAAACTCAGATGAAACATGTTCATGCAAACATTCACCTATCGAAGAATAGTTCCCACATAAATTGCAAAGACCATAAATGCATGAACTGGAAAGAAATAATTGTTCATTAGGTGGTTTACAAAATAAACTTCCAATAAAATCTTTTATAGTTTCAGGTGGAACATAAACACCACAATCCCGCACAAGATCATTACCATGCAACATACAACGAATATATCGAAAAACATCATAATAGTAACGAAACTGGACATGAGTTTTACAACAACAAGATATTCTTTGTTTATTGATTTTAACATACCAGGGTTTGCATTTTTCAAATGATCTTTGACTAATTCGTAAATTCATTAACACAGATTCATCACTAAATTTTTTAAAGAATTCAGTTTGAGTCATGTCAAGAAGATGTTTTGGATGAGGATCACGAATTTTTGATCCCACCCTTAACTTTAAAACATCTCTAACATTTGATGAAACTCTAGTGTTATCATGCCAAAATTTTGTAATTAATTGTTTAGTTTCATCATTTAATTTCATGTCTGACCTTTGAAGTCTACCACTAAAACTCCAACAATGGTTTAGTGGATCAATTTCAATTGTGTCTCTTCTTTTGGCCGCTCTTGACAAGGTTCTACGATGTAAGTTCAAATAGCCACTTATATCACTTAACATTCTTTTATTAACAATCATTTTGTCAACTATAGCAGTCGTTATAACTCTACGTGCTGCATTCTTATCTTTAGATCGACTTGTTTTTCCTATAGAATCGATGGCACTGGCAACAGTAGATACAACTTGCTTATATGATTCATCTTTTCTTTTTGGTTTTGCATAAATACCTATTTTTTTCATGACTTTACGCATTTTTAACATTTTTATTAATTGTAGCATTAATTGACATTGGAATCCTAACTTTTTATTATAGAAAAATTGTTTATATAATCTGTTTGCATGTGTTCTGATTTGTCTCCAAGAAACTAACCCATTAAGATTATCTAGCACATTGCTATCAATAGTAAACAAATTACATTCATTTTCTTTTAGAGATGGTGGTGTAATATTTTCAATTTTTATTTCTTTTCGTATTGGTGTATGAAATTTATATCCAGCTTCATTTAAATCAGCAATTTGATTGGCATCATAGTCATCAGGATTTAAAAACATACCAGGATTCGCATCCACATCAACATTTGCATCAACAGTCATACCCGTGTGTGGTTCTATATTTTTTGCATCCATCATGATGTCTTCAATGGTCTCATCTACAACGGGCACTGAACTAGATGCTTCAAAAGTGTTATTCAATTGCCGTTGTTGTGATCTTCGATCTCTTTGGCGTTTTGCCTCCTTCTCTCTTTGTGCTTGAATTTCGTCCACTGTCATTGTCTTCTTTTTTTTCTTTTGACGTTGCTTAGAACCCATTTTTACAAACTTGTCTTCAAAAAATCACGTAAAAAATATTAAAAAGTACTGCCAAATGATGTAAAAAATCTTTGTCAGTACGGATTTCAATGATATTGTAGTAAATCGATGCAATCTTTTTTTTTTTTACAGCAACGGTTATTTTAATAACGGGCCCCCGTTATTTTAACAACGGGCCCCCGTTTATAAAACGGGGGCCCGTTATTTAAATAACGGGGGCCCGTTATTAAAACGGGGGCCCGTTGTTAAATCCAACGGGCAGAAAATGAAACGGGCCCCCGTTTTATAAACGGGCCCCCGTTTATAAAACGGGGGCCCGTTATGTAAAATTTGAATTCACAACCCGCCACTTGCCTCGGGATTAGGCCCGGGATAGGCCTGGGATGGCCACACTTGAGACATGAACCTGCAAATTCAAAGCTCCATGAATGAAAGCACAAATATGATGAAATGAAATAGTTTACGTGCCTTTAATCAAAGAATTTTTATACGAAATTGAAACCCATTTCAGATTATACTGTCTAGATTCTAAATATGTAAATTAATTTAAAAATTGATTATTTTAAATATTTTTCATTTAATTTATACTAAATCAGGGTCATAAATTTGAAATATTAACTAATTTTCTTAATTTAATAACTTATTTATTTTAATGAATTTTGAAAAAAAAATTATATGTCATCAATCTACACAAAATTCTTTTCAATTTTAAAAAAAAAAAAATTCAAAAAATACTAAGTTTACGTCAAATTATGTGGGTCGTACACGTCAAATTTTTAAAAAGATAATTACGGTCATTAAAAAATTAATTAAAAAAAAAATATTTGAAAAAAAAATACAGAAAAATGTGCTCATCAATCTTCAGTGTGTTACAAACCATTTCCCAAAACGGTTTGAGAAAATAATTTTAATTGTGTCAAAAAGTGTGGGTCGTACACATGCATGGTATGGTCCTGAAACAGGCATTTTTAAAACATAGTTTTTAGAACTTCATTCAAAAAGTTATTTTTTATTATGTGGGTATTAAAATAAATTACATATTTGAAAAGTACACTTAGAGAGCTATCTTTTATATTACTGACTTTTTTCAAGATTCAATCTCTAAGTGTTTCAAAATTTAAGCTCAAGTGAGACAAAATCTGAAAAACAGGGAAAACACTTCCATTTTTTGGCCAAAAAGTGGACTCATCTTCTTGCACTGACCCTTGCCTTGGGTTATTTCTAAGAAATGAAAAGATCTATTAAATTCTCTACTTTCTATTTGAAAGAGATTTAAAATTCTTAACTTTCTTTGTAGAATGTGATTTGAAGATTTTATATCCTTTCTCTCTTAGTTTCTTGGAAATGTAATAGGGGGTTGTGGATTTCTTGTAAATTAAAGTTGTTATTTTATTTGGCACTATATGTTGGTATATTTTATGTCCTGTTATGTTTTTTCTATAATGGATTTTGAATTTTGGTTATGTTTTTTGAGTTATGAGTTACTAGGCCCTCTCCAAATGATTTTTAAAGTGGTTTTTTTAAGAATTTATCATGTTGTAATTTTTTTATGATACCTGGATTCATATTGAAGGTATTTCTGGAAGGGAAACAAACACGCTTCAAATAAGTCTCTTCCTGAATTCATTTCTAGGTCCAAATTGATGCCTAATTTGGAGCCCGAAGACCCATATTTTTGTCTGCATAGTGTCTATTTCATATGTGGAGTTATAGTGAATAAAATCTTATCAATAATTAACATACACATAGAAATAAGTGACATATGCACAACAAGAAGTTTCAGATATGCATTTTCAGAGTTTTAATCTTGTTTGGCTCAATTTTTGGTCTGTAGGTACCTAGATGATTTTTAGAGGCTTGGGATGGATTTACTCTTTGTTGTTTCTATATTTTGTGATATGTATGGACTTAATTAAATTGAATCATGTATTTGTATATTTACTATTCTTATATGTAAATAAATCTAGTGGTTAGTGCATTTTGAAGTGGATTGATTGTTGTGTCTTAATGGATAAGGCCTAGAGAGGCCATGTGTATGATCTATGATTCTGATTCTTGATTATGGACTCATGTATGAGTAATTTGATATATTCATACTATTTATATTTATCATACCTTAAGATGGAACTCTAGGTTAGACGTGTCTAGGTGCAAATTAGGGAGAGTAGCTCACATTTGGGCATTAAGGCCCTAAAGTGGTTGCCAGGGAAACCCATTGTGAGTTTTGTAATCAAGTGATAACTTAATTAATAAAATGGAGGGAAAAAACATATTAATCAAGATAATTTTGATTGCCCCACCCATGGCCTTAGTTCTCGTATAGACTAAGGATGGGAGTGGGAAGGCATGTCTATTTGTGGGATATTTGGAGTTGGAGTGATCAAACCTCCTTGTCTTCATGAAATGATTGTTCGGTTTCGCATGAGTTCTCCATGGGTACCAAGGTCTCAAAATAGGAAAGGGTCAGACTGCCAGGGAAACCTATGTGAGGCTATGTGACCCTATTTGTATCTTAGTACCCTATCCTATATGGTGGTGTGAAGCCTCTGGTGAAACCTTGTGATAAGTCTTGTTTGCTCATATGTATCCCTGTGTCCTTGTATTTTCTTTGATGTTGGTTTGTCAGCCTAATTTTCTTATTTTGTGTGGTGTCTTGTGTTTATCTCTCAAGCATGATGAGGTGGACCTAAGGGTTCCACATAGTCGATAGGTTATTGCCTACCACCATTGGGAACAAGTAGGAATGTTCAAGCATTGGATGGATCATATATCTTTCTATTTTTATCTCTCTACCTATTGCAAATGATTTAAAGTGTTGTATTAGAAGATACTATGTATTTTATATCATTGCTAATGTATTATTATATTTATTTTATTATCATCATACTTTGAACACTCCCTTAGGGAGATTAATGTAGTATAATGTAATATGTAGTGATTGAAAGAATGTAATTTTAGATTAGTATTTAGTGGTGCGATGTTGGTATTGACCACCCTCTTGTGATGTAATGAATCATTATGTCTTATGTAAAGTTTATCATAGGGATACTTAGGTTAGTGTTTAAAATGAATCTTGAGATAATTATTTATGTTAATGCATTTTGTAATGTTATATCATTTCATTATGATGTTCGATTCCTAAATTTTGTTTAGACCCTTGTTTAGGTAGTGATGTTGGTGTTGGGAAAATAGGTGTTATACACCTTGCATAATAATGTTTATAATTATAATATTTATTTATTATGTGAGTTTCCATGGATATATAATGTAATATTTATTTGATGTTGCACATGGACATGTAACATGTAGAGATTCCTTGGGAATATTCTCAAGACCACTTGATGAGTTGTATTTTAACATGGGATTATTTTATTGTATTTATTTAATATTGGTGAATGCAATTTAATATAGTGCCCAATATTAGATGTGGGGTTAATGGGGTAGTTAGCCCATGATATTTTCACATGGTTTTGATGTAATACCACTTGGTGGTTTTGTGGAAGATTGTGTTTATAAAACCAACCACAAGGGTAGTTGTTTGGGTCAGAGCTAGTTAGCCAGTCTTAGCATTTGTGGAGGTTGGAAGAATAGTATGGGATGTGTTTTTATATGCTTTTTCACATGGAGTTCTTGTTGATGAATGAGTTTCGAAAGCTTTCATAGTTATATTGTAATCTTGCATTGTTGAATAATACATGGTGTTGGATGCTTTTGTAGGCTGGGTTTTTCCATCATGAGGATTTTTCCAAGGTACATCTTGTGTCATCTTTGATGGGTATGTTGTCTATTATTATAATGTGGATTCTATGCAATTATTTTACTGAAATATCAATTGGGTTATGTGGAAATTGTCATAAAGTTGGTTACAAGTTTCTCTACAAGTGGTATTAGAGCTATGGTTTTTATGGTGTTATAACCCTAGGTGTTGATTCCATGAATCATTTTAGAATGAAAGACAAGATAAGATATCTAGATTTATTGTAGGTTATGAGTTGTAGATTTGTGGGCATTTGTTGTAGATCTGATTTAATAAAAATTTGTTTCAAAATGGGTTTCCATGGTTTTGCATTTTGGAGGTTTTGGAGGTGAGTTTTTAGATTAGACTTCATGGGATAAAATGAACCCCATGGTTGTGATCAGGGAGCTCAAGAGATAAATTTTAATATAAAATATGCCCATGTTTGATGATACTGAATTGAGAAGCAAAATTTTTTAGCTTGACTGCCATGCGACCATTAAGCTTAATTTGTAGGTCATCATCAAAAACATCATTACAAAATTTCTTGTTGTTTCAAAAAACCCATTGGTATTTTTTTTTAATGTCAAAAAAAAAAAATTAATAATTGATGCAGGAGCATCCCCTATTCATAGCAATCTTGCATCAACCAAAAATATTTCCTTTCTGTGTTTCTCAAATTTGGCTCACCGGAACCTATGGAGTTGGATCCTACTTGAAGACTTGATCATCTTCCTTATTCCCAAACCATGCAACATTTAGATCATTTTTCGGCAAGTTATAGCTACCAGTACCCTAGACAATTTTTTGTTACCTGTTGCCTAGACCTATTTGCATTGGTGATCTACCCAATCCTTTTCGTAGCTTGTAAAGCCCTGGGCATTGAATTGAATGTTCCTTGGCATGTGGCTGACCTTTCCCCATGATCTACACTTCATCCTTTAGATTTTGCAGAGGAGTTTCTTTAGTTGGTTTTACAAATTAGGTCTTGTTTTTTGGGTTTTGATCCCTTTCTGGGTCGACTAGATCCCATTTGGATCATATAAATAATTGTAATAGAGAACTAGAATGTAATTTGAAATAAGTTAGACAAAGCATGGAAGATAGATCTTAAGATTTGAGGTCCAGGTTGTGACTTGTCGTGTATTTTGAGCATGTTTTAACAGGCATGTGAGCCGATTTTATAACACAATTTTTACTGGTTGGTTGCAATCAATTTTCATAACATAATTCAATATGTTCAACATTGCCTCCATCATGTCCTTTTGTTTCCATTGTGTTTACTCTAGCTGAGTGGTCTGAACTGATCTCTTTGAGGTCCCTCCTAACCGGTGACTACTTCAAGTGGTATCAGAGCGAGCTTTCATTCTGGAGATTGCATTGTCCTGAGAAATTTTTTGTTGTAGGGTGGCGAACTGTGGATCCGACTTGCAGCTATAGAGGACATGTGTAAAGATGGCGCAAAGATGAAATAGGAATGGTGGAGCATGTGGGAATGCAGACCCTATTATGATGGAAATGTTCAGAGGAATTGTAGCCCGGTTGGAGGCCGTGGAGAATGCCCAGAGAAAGGGTCAACACATTAAGGAGCAAGTGAAGATGAAGGAAAATAAACCCCAACAGAATAAGTAAACCCACTGGTAGTTGATCCGGATGAGGAAATGTTTTTGAGGCTTTAAGTAGGGAGAATACTAAACCTTATTTTACCCCACCAGAATATGATGGAAAGTTGGATTCAGATGAATTGATGTATTGGATCTCAGAGATGGAGAAGTATTTTGATTTTGAAAACATTGTAAAAGAAAGGAAGGTGAAATATGCCTGTACCCGGTTGAAAGGTGTTGGCCATTTGGAGGAATTGATTATGTGTTAAATTGATGTTTTGTCATTGATGCCAACACAAGCTATTTGGATGCTTTACCGACACCCTTTTGGTCTCAGTAGGTTAAGTGGTTTTTGGTTGATCTGGATCCGACATGATTTGGTAGGCTCCGGTATAGTTTGGTTATGGAATTGTCTTATTCATGATACACATGTTCATATCCAGTAAGTTGGTTTTGGTATGGTGATCGGATGCTATCCTATTTTCTTAGAAGCTTGGTTTTTGGCTCCGACGAAGGTTTCACTGGCAGATCTTTTGATGAAGATCTTTGATGAATTGCATAAGTGGTGTTGGTGCAGCTTCTGGTATGGTTTCTGAATGATGTTGGTGATCATGTTCGAGACTTGGCAAATGGAGATCATTATTGTAGCCTGAGGACCTATACTAGGTCCCACTTTCTCTAGGTTATGGACTAGTTTAATGAAGCATGTGGATTGGACCTCTCGATACATTTTCAGGATGTCCTATGTGTTGGATATTATTTGTTTGGTCTAAGGCCAACATATTTTTTAATTATGTAATTGGTTTAATATCTGGTGGCCGACCTGATTATTTATGGTTGAGGGTTTGTATATATAGATGTAAGATCTCATTATAGAATATATGGTAGATTATGGTAATTATAAAAGGGATGTAATATGTGAATAATGTAATATCATTCAGTTAGAAGATTTGGTCAATCATTGGAGATCAAATTGGGTTTGTATAAGAAGATTTAGTCTTCTGGTATTAAGCTTAACAAGAATTGTACTCAAGCATAGTGACATGCTATCTTTTGTAGTTCAACACTTCTTCGGATTATAGTCTGGATTTCTATGTAGTCAGTGAGATTCCTTTTGTGATGAGAAGTTCTCTCTAGGTTGTTGATCTTCCTGCAAGTGCAAGCCACTCAATTGTAATTTACATACTTACTACAGAAGTATTATCTGACCATGGGTAGACTTCCCACTGTGCTTTTTCCCTTTACTGGGTTTTCCACGTATAATTTTTGGTGTCATGTGGATGGTATTTATTTTGTAATTATTGTTTATGCTTAATTGGTTTAACTACTATTCTGGTATTTGGTATAAGCATTCTGGTATTAATGTTTTGGGTTTTGGTATTAAACTTTTAATTGATAATAGTTTCGGTAATCTTAGACAGCTTATTCACCCCCCCTCAGAGTTGTCTTCCAGGTATTTGAACTATCTAACAATTGGTATCAAAGTGTTGGTCCTTTCTACAGAAAGATTAGCCACTTGAGGAAGATCCTACAACATCTAACAGTTCAAGTTCATGCAGTTCAACTGGATCTATCTTTTGCAGAGATATTCCTAGGTTTAATGGAACAAATTACATAGTAAGGAAGATTCAGATGGAGACTCATCTGAGATGTCTTGGTGAGGATATTTGAGAGATCACACAGAATGGTGTCAAACCTCATAATCTGGCATCTGACAATCCTCCTCTGGAAAACCTAGATAAGAAGCTTAAGAATAATTGTAGAGAAAGAGAAGCCCTCTTGTGTGCACTTTCTGATCATTAAATAATGAGATTAACCAACAGATCATCTGGAAAGGCTATATGGGATAAGTTGGAGACTCTTAATGAAGGTTACCGTATAGTGAAAATTGCTAAACTTGATGGTTACCGGGTGAGATATGAAAACATAAAGATGGAAGAATATGAAAGGATTACTACATTCATGGAAAGGGTAAATGAGATTGTTATGGGAACTCAATTTTCTGGCGGAATTTTGAGCGAAGATGAACTTGTCTCTAAATTTATGGGAGACCTACCACCGGCTTAAAAAATGAAGGCCACTTATATTAATGAGTTGAGAATAATAGCTAATACATCTATCAACAGAGATACCTTGGTTGGGAAATTGTCTTCTTTTGAGATTGAAGAATTTGGACCTTTTGGAGAAGTGAAGACTAAACTTGCTTTTCATATATCTATATCTATAACTGGTAAGCAATATTGAAAAATTTTATATGCAAAGAAACAGGAAGATATGAAGAGAGAAGATGATGAGTTTGAGCAACTTGAAGCACTATTTTCTAGAAGAGTACCTAGAGGACCGGTAGGAAGTAAGTATGAAGGAAAAGCACCTTTTAAATATTTTGCATGTAATAAGATTGGTCATTTTGCATCTAGATGTCCTAAAAGGAATTCAAGATTTGAAGAAAGAGTTAAAAGATCTGTTAAGCCTAACCCTCGATATCAAAACAAGTATAAATACAAGACAAATAGAGACAAATAATGCTACATAGTGGATGAGGAAGGCATTACTCATTTTGATGATGAACTCGTAGAAGACTCTGCTAGTGGTTCTAGCAATGGGAAGGAATGGGTGTTCCTATCTATCAAGGAATATGTTCCGGCATTGGAAGAGAATGTACCTAAAGAGAAGGCACTTTTTGCTAAAATTGAAGACAAAGATGAATGGGTAATTGATAGCACAGTTGTTCACATCATATGACTGGAGATAAAGGGAAGTTTCTATCTTTGCAAGAATTTGATGGCAGTCTAGTCAGATTTGGAGATGACAAAGGATGAATGATCAAAGGAAAATGAACTATGTCATTGGATGGTAAGAGCAATACTGACAATGTTTATTATGTTGAAGGTTTGAGGCATAATATTTTGAGTGTAGGACAATTAGTGGATAAGAGATTTTAATTACAGTTCATGGATGGAAAATACAAAATCATTAATAGACCTAGTTTAGAGATAGCAACCAATACATAGACAAAAGATAATATATTTCATTTGAACTCCGGTGAAAAGACTTGTTTGATTACACACATTGATGAGAGTTGGCTATGGCATAAAAGGCTATGTCATGTGAATTTTGATTGCATAGTGAAAATCAATTCAACTAAGGTAGTTAGCGATATACCTAAGATTATGAAGCCCTATAATCCGGTATGTAAAGAATGTCAATTGGGAAAATAGGTCAAAACCTCTTTTAGGAGTATACAGGATAAATTTAATAATGTTCTTGATCTAATTCATACTGATTTGTGTGGCCCTGCTAGAGTTAAAACATTTCAAGGTTATAGTTATTACATGCTAATCATTGATTATTATTCTATAATGATGTGGGTTACTTTTCTAAAAGAAAAATCTGAGGCATTTGAAAAGTTTAAACTTTAAGGCTAAAGTGGAAACTGAGACAGTATTGAAGATTAATTGTTTGAGGTCAAATCATGGTGGAGAATTCGCATCTAGTGAGTTTAATAACTTTTGTGAGAAGCGCGGTATAAGAAGACAATTTTCTACTCGCCGAACACCTCAACAGAATGGAGCTATGGAAATGAAGAACAAAACTATCTTGGATGCTTCTAGATCAATGATGATAGAAACTAGTCTACCTCATATCTACTGGAGAGAAGCAGTGAGCACAATGGTTTATACATTCAATAGAGTACATATCAAAGGAGAAACAGGTAAGACACCTTATGAATTATGGTTTGGCAATACACCTACAGTTAAGTATTTTAGAATATTTGGTAGTAAATGCTATATCAGGAGAGATAATATCATTGGTAAATTTGATCCTAGATGTGATGAAGGCATATTTCTTGGTTATTCTAATGAAAGTAAAGTGTATAGATGTTATAACAAGAGATTGCAGAGAATTATGGAGAGTGCTAATGTCAAAGTAGATGAGCTAAATAGAAATCAAATCAGAGTTTATGAGAAGGAACTGATAGTGGAAATGATTATATCTGAACCGATAGCACCTTTACCGGAACATAGAATTGAACCTATTACTCTAGTAGTATCAAAAAATTCAACAGTAACTAAAGAACTAGGAAGAGAACAAAGAGTTAGAGGACTCCTAGGTATGTGAGATTGAATCATTCAGAAGATCGAATCATTGGGGATAAGAAAAATGGAGTAATGACAAGAAGAAGATTGGCAACTAATGAGGTATTATTAATTTCACAAGTTAAACCAGTATCAGTAATTGAGGCATGTAAAGATGAATATTGGTTGAAAGATATGGAAGAAGAATTAGATCAAACCAAGAAAAATAACACATGGACTTTGGTTCCCTGACCTAAATATAAGAATGTTATTTGAACTAAGTGGGTTTTTAGGAATACATTGAATGAGGATGATCAAGTTATAAGGAATAAGGCTAGATTGGTTTGTAAAGGATACTCTTAGAAGGAATGAATTGATTATGGAGAGACTTTTGCACCGATAGCTAGGATTGAAGCTGTAAGATTACTTCTTACCTATGTTGCTTATAAGAACTACAAGGTTTATTAGATGGATGTTAAGTGTGCATTTTTAAATGGGGATCTTGATGAGGAAGTTTATATTGAGCAACCTGATGGTTTTTTACTATCAGCTAATACAAACATGGTTTGTAGGTTAAGAAAACCTTTATATGGATTGAAATAGGTACCTAGAGCACGGTATGCAAGGTTGGATAAATATGTTTTGAAGCTTGGTTTTACTAAGGGTAGTGCTGACAGTAATTTATATTATAAGATCACTGATGATTTTATACTGAATATTGAAGTATTTGTTGATGACATTATTTTTGGAGGTGAAGATAAATTATGCATAGAATTTTCTAAGAATATGGAGAAATAATTTGAGATGTCTATGATTGGTGAGATGAATTTTTTCTTAGGTTTGTAGATTACTCAGAATGGAAAAAGTATTTTTATTTGTCAAACTAAGTATGCTAAGGAATTGTTGAAGAAATTTGGTATGGGAGATTCTAAACCGGTAAGTACTCCTATGGTTACAAGTGAGAAATTGACAAGAAAAGATGTTTCTGCATCGGTAAATCATACAAGATATAAATCTATGATTGGAAGTCTGCTTTATTTGACTCAGACTAGGCCTAACATAATGAATGTTGTTTGTATTGTTTCAACATTTTCAGAGTGATCCTAGAGAAAATCATGAGTGTGCGGTGAAAAGGATTTTTAGATACTTATAAGGTATATCGGAATATGGTTTATGGTAGCCTAGGGATGACAACTTTACTTTATGTGCATATACAGATGTTGATTGGGTTGGAGATGTTGATGACTAGAAAAGTATCTCCAGTGGAGCTTTCTTTCTTGGAAAGAAGTTGGTTTCATTGATCAGCAAGAAATAATCATGTACTTCTTTATCTACTGTTGAAGCTGAGGATGTTGGTGCTACTACTAATTGTACACAATTTTTATCGATGAAGAAAATGTTGAAGGATATAAAGGTGGATTGTAATGCACCCATAGTTATTCACTCTGATAACTCTATTGCTATTGATATATCAAAGAATCTAGTATTTCATTCTAAGACAAAGCACATATCTATCAAGTACAACTTTTTGAAGGAAAATTTAGAAGGAAATGAAGTTAAATTGGTTTATGTGAACACTAAAGAGAAGATTGTAGATATTTTCACTAAACCTTTGCCCATAGAATCGTTTGAGTACCTGAGAGACAGATTGGGAGTTTTTGCCCCTCCAATAAAGACTTGATTGATGTAGTTTGGCATCAGTCTGATATGCATTAGTAGAAATAATATTCATTATCATACTTATGCGGGGATGCTACTGCTTAGGGGTAGTACCCATCTTTATAATTTAGTGGTTTATATTTTTTCTTTAATATTTTGGTCAGAATTATGGCATTGATATCAAAGGGGGAAAGATATTGATGTGAAAAAGAAAAAGAAAAAGGGGGAGAGATACTAATAAGAAAAAGTAAAAGGGAGAGATACTGATTATGGAGAGATATATGTACAATTCAGAGATTTATAGAGATATCATTCACACAAAGAGTTTGGTCTTTGTTTCAGAACCTCGTTGCTACATTTGTATGTGGTTTATTTGCTTGGCATTTCTTAGTACTTCGATGTTTTTTACATCTAGTGTTGCCATCAATGCCAAAGGGGGAGATTGTTGGCCATTTGGAGGAATTAATTATGTGTTGCATTGATGCCAACACTAGATATTTGGATTCTTTACTGGTACCCTTCTGGTCCCAATAGGTTGAGTGGTTTCTGGTTGATTTGGATCGGGCATGATCCAGTAGGATCCTATATAATTTGGTTATGGATTTGTATTATTCATGATACTCATGTTTATATCCAATAATTTGGTTTTGGTCTAGTGATCGAATGTTATCTTGTTTTCTTAGAATCTTGGTTTCTGGTTCCCGCGATGGTTTCACCAGCAGAGCTTTTGATGAAGATCTTTGATGAATTGCATAAGTGGTGTTGTTGCAGCTTCTGGTATGGTTTCTATATGATGTTGGTGATCATGTTTGAGACATGGTGAATGGAGATCATTGATGTAGCATGATGACCTATACTAGGTCCCAGTTGGTCTAGGTTATGGATCGATTTAATAAAGTGTGTGGATTGGACCTCTCGATACGTTTTTGGAATGTCCTATGTGTTGGATATTATTTATTTGGTATAAGGCTGATATATTTTGTAATTATGTAATTAGTTTATTATTTGGTGGTCGACCCAATTATTTATGGTCAAGGGTTTGTATATATAGATATAAGATCTCATTGTAGAATATATGGTAGATTATGGTAATTGAAAAGGGATGTAATATGTGAATAATGTAATATCATTCAGTCAAAGGATTTCGTCAATCATTGGAGATCAAATTGGGTTTATGTAAGAGGATTTAGTCCTCTAGTATTGAGCTTAACTGGAACTGTACTCAAGCATAGGAGATGTTATCTTTTGCAGTTCAATACTTCTTCAGATTGTAGTCTCAATTTTTATGTAGTCAGTGAGACTCCTTTCGTGATGAGTAGTGCGCTCTAGGTTGTTGGCCTTCCTACAAGTGCAGGCCCCTCAATTGTAATTCACATACTTACTGCAGAAGTATTATCTGACTATGGGTAGGCTTTCCACCATGGTTTTTCCCTTTACCTGGTTTTCCATGTATAAATTTCGGTGTCATGTGGATGGTATTTATTCTATGATTATTGTTTATGCCTAATTGGTTTAACTACTATTCTGGTATTTAGTTTAAGCATTCAGGTATTAATGTTTTAGGTTTTGGTATTAAATTTTTAATTGATAATGGTTCCGGTAATCTGAGATAGCTGAATCACCCCCCCCCCACTCTCAATTGTCTTTCAGTTATTTGAACTATGTAAGGTCATGCATCTCTTGGGTGGGAGAATTTGTAGGTTGATAGATAGAGAAGAGGTAAAGAGAAGATCAAGACATGGGATCAAATGGTTTTTAAGTTGAAATCAAAATTTATGCCAGTTGATTATCAAGTAAATATGTTCTGGAAGTTGCAGAATTTGAGACAAGTAATCTAGTGTGAAGGGGTACACCGAAGAATTTTACAAGTTGGAAATCAGATCCGAACATATTGATGTTGAATTTGAACAAGTTGCAAGATATTTGAATGGTTTGCGAGTGTCTATACAAGATGAAATTAGTTCAATCAAATTGCAGAGCATTGGAGAAACTTACCAGTATGCGCTCAAAGAAGAATAGAAGCTAAACAAAAGACATGAGTAGAGGTGGAAAGTTTTTTGGAGGAAAATTTTGAGGAAGCAAATATACCGGAGGTGGAGGAACCTATAAGAGCAAAGAAGTGAGCAAAGAATGTAATTCATACCAGAAAGATGATAGAAATTTCTACCGAAAAGATGATAGAAATTTCTACTGGAGGAGAGAACCAGATGGCTACTGGAATAAGAACTTTGAAAAAGATGACAGAAGACAAGATGAGAGAGTTTAGAGGAACTTTCTATAAGTGTAGAGAAGAAAGACATCATTCTTTTAAGTGTAAGAAGATAGATAATACCAGAAGAACAATAGTGGTGGAAGAAAACCACACTGGATCAACTAACAAACCAGAACGTGGATAACTATTGATGATGAAGAGAGATTTGTGTCATACTGGAGAGATTAAGAGCCCTTGCAGAGGAAGAATTTGTTCAAGACCAGATGTAAGGTATCAGGTAAGTGATGTAAAGTTGTAATCGATAGTGGTAGTTTAGATTATCATGTTTCAGAAGAGATTGTTAATAAGCTGAATTTGGAAAGATTGAAATACCCCAAGCCTTATCAGATAGCATGGATTCGGGATGATCATAAGTTGTTACTAAGTGAGAAATGTTTGGTGAAATTGCAAAATTGGGAATTATCATGATGAATTCTTGTGTGATATTATGCCTATGTATATTTATCGCCTTTTGTTGGGTAGACCTTGACAATTTGACAGACAAGAAATACATGATGGGAGGAAAAATACTAACACTATTGTAGCCAATGGGATGAATCAAACCTTGTTGCCCATGGAGGAACCTTTGAAGAGTGAAGTCTATATGAATGCTAGAATATGTTTGGTGGATGGAAGAAAATTCTTGGATGGATTGAGACATGAGAATGTGTGTTTTTCCTTAGTTCCTAAAAAGACTGAGAATCCGGAGCATGAAGAATAACAATCGGAAGAGATAAAATATTTGCTGACAGAATATGAATACATCATTTCAGATAATGTCCCTGATGTATTACCACCTATTAGAAGTATCATACATTGCATGGACCTGGTTCTTGGAGCTAGTTTACCTAACAAAGTTGCACACCGGATGACACCGACAGACAATGAAGAGTTGAATAGAAAAGTGCAGGATTTGTTGAATAAAGGTTTGATCAGAGAAAGTCTAAGATTTTGTGAAGTACCAATAGTATTAGCACCTAAGAAGAATGAATAATGGAGGATGTGTACGAATTCCAGAGAAATAAATAAGATTACAGTGAAATATTGGTTTCCTGTGCCTAGGATGGATGACATAATGGATTGTTTGAATGGAGCCAAATACTTTACAAAGATAGACTTGAAGAGTGGATATCAACATATCAGGATCAGAGAAGGAGATGAGTGGAAGATAGAATTCAAGACAAACGAAGGACTATATGAATGGTTAGTGATATATTTTGGGTTAACTAATGCACCAAGTACTTTCATGAGGCCGATGAATGAGGTGTTGAATAAATTCTTAGGTAAGCTTGTTATTGTATATTGGGATGACATTCTGATTTTTAGAAAGACAAAAGAGGAGCATTTGTTGCATTTAAGATAACTTTTGCAGAGGTTGAGAGAAGAAAAGTTGTTGATAAATCTTAAGAAGTGTACTTTCATGAAAGATGAGTTATTCTATTTGGGATTTGTGATAACTAAGCATGGTTTGAAGATGGACCCTGAGAAAGTAAAATAAATTATTGAGTGGCCTACACCAGAAAGCATTGGAGAGGTAAGATTATATCATGGATTGGCTAGTTTCTACAGGAAGTTCATCAGAAATTTTAGTTTAGTTTGTAACCCTATGACTAAGACAATGAGGGGAGATCAAAAAGAATTCAAGTGGACCACCGAAGCAAACAAAATTTTTAAATTGTTGAAGTGGAAACCGACTAAGCAACCTGTGTTAGCTTTACCGAATTTCAATAAAGTATTTCATGTGCATTGTGATGCAGGTGTAATAGAAATATGAGCAGTATTGAGTCAGGAAGGGAGAGCAGTAGCTTATTTCAATCAGAAAATGAATGATGCCCAGACAAGATATTCAATGTATTATCAAGAATTTTATGTCACAGTTCAAGCCCTGAAGAAGTATAGACATTACCTGTTGTCTAAGGAGTTTTTGTTGTATATGGATCATCAAGATTTATAGTATTTAAATAGTTAGAGTAAGTTGAATTAGAGACAAATGATGGGTAGAATTTTTGTAGAGTTACACCTTTGTGTTGAAGCATGCAAGTGGTAAATATAACAAAGTTGTTGATGCGTTGAGTAGGAGAAAGAGTTTGCTAACAAAGATGAGAGTAACAGTATTAGGATTTGAGGAATTGAAGACCTTGTATAATGATGATCCAGATTTTGTAGAACCTTGGAGAGCATGTAGAGAACCAGTTACAGTAGATAGAGGCAAGTGGCTAGATTACTTCATTTAGGATGGGATTTTATTCAGAGGAATACAGTTGTGCATACCTAAGAGTTCTATGAGGAAGAATCTAATAAAGCAGAAACATAGTGGAGGATTACTTGGACAATTTGGCATTGACCAAATAGTAGCATTGGTGAGTGAGCAATACTTTTGGCCCCAGTTTCATAAGGATTTTAGGAAATATGTGCAAAGTTGTAGATTTTTTCAAGTTGCAAAGGGCAGTAGTCAGAATGTGGGATTGTATAAACCTTTGATAGTACTGGTAAGACCTTGAGAGGATATAAGTGTCATATGTGTGAAGTAGGGTACCTGCAGCTGCAACACAAACACTCAATAGATCATTACAAGCAAGGTTAGAAAACTAAAGGCAAATGAAAGATAAACCATGAAAAAGCGATCTATCGCCCCCTAAGAGATGCGAGTATGAATTTTCTCTCAAAGCTAAATGAGCAATTTCAATGACTTGACTACACCTACATGGAGGATTTAAAAGGATATGATGTGCAAGCTAGATGAGTGTATGATTATGCTAGATAGATCCAAGAACCTAATTAAGCTAATGAGATGTTTCATTAAGCTAAGTGAGAGATTGATTATTCTATAAAAATAGATTGATTATGCCATATGTTCAACAATTATGCCAAAAAATGATCAAATTAAGCTAGATCTAAGATGCAATTGCCTATAATAGCAAGGCTTAAATGATAATGAGATGGGATGTGCCTATAGTAATAATTCCTAAAAATGATATGAGATGGGATCCTTTGTGCTCCAAAATGGAGGATATTTATAGGATATCCAAGGCTAGGGGTGAGGTGGTAGGAATCAATGGTCAAGATTGAGTCTGAAGATATCAAGGGAGAAATTGGAGGAGGCTGGAGAAGAGGTTGGAGGGAGGGACACTTGTCATCTTTGTGGTGACAAGTGTTAAGGAGCCTTGTTCATAAGAGGGCAAGTGTCCAAGGGAGGAGACATGTGCAATAAGTGCCATGTGTCTCAAGGGGAGAATATCCACACCATAAGAGGTTAGGATAAGGAGGTTAGGATGTGCAAGATAGGATAGGGTTAGTTAAACTCGGGATTAGGTAGAATGGGTTAGGCTAGGGGATGTTTAGGTTAGGTGGTTAGAAGTTAGGAGACATGTGGGTAATTTGAATTTAAAAATTCAAATAATAGGAAAAGGATAATTAGCTTTCCACAACCCATAAATTGATTTATTTTAATTAATTAGGGGATTAGATGAAATTAATTTATGGTAAAAATGGAAACAACAATATTGAAAGACTAAATGAATTCAACCACAAAACCCTAGCCTAAGAACAACAAAGATCCACCATAGCATATGAAGATTACCTAGGATAATGCAAATCAAATAAAATCACAAAGATTATATCATCACATGTCCAATAGGCTTTGTATCTCTATTCTTCCTATCTCCATTGATCTTGCTTGATATATTTGCTCTTGGATTTTATGTGTGCACAAGAGCTCAATAAAGAATGGAAATGTGGTTGCAAGTAGGCTTGATCACATGTGAAAATTCGAAAGCGTAGTTGGGAGTGCTAGTAGTTGAATAGAATGATCAAGGTTGATAATGAAGGAAGCATCTCCTTATATAGAAGACACTATAAGAAATGGAAAGATAAGGTTGAGAGGTGTACAAGATAAGTGGTTGGCTATGATTAGAGGGTAGGTAGAGAAAATAAGAAAATAATGAGAGGGTAGGTAGTGTAGGAATTAAGAGATGACTGACATGTGTCATAGGTGGAAAAGGCTAATGAATTAATTAAATAAATAAAGATTTATTTAATTAATAGAGGAAATGGGATCAATTAAATAAATAAGCTATTTATTTAATTTAGGAAAATGATAATTTAAATAAATAAAAGTATTTATTTAAATGAGAAATAAGGTTAGAAGAGGATAAATGAATTAATTAAATAAATAAAGATTCATTTAATTAATAGAATAATTAGCCTTAAATAATTAAATAAAGACAAGACAAGACAATTTTAGGTGTCTACAAAATCAATTAAATGGGGGAGGATTAATTATTCAAAGGGGATTATTGAAATGAACTTATTACGTTTAGATTTATTAATAAGTAGATGAATGGGAGAATTTAATCAAATTGCTAATGAATTTAATTAAATTGTGAAGGGGGATTAATTAAATAATTGCTTATTTAATTAATTATATCTAGAACTTTTTTAGTTGTATACATTTTTCCCCTCTTTGAAGCAAGGTGTGATAACACGTTGATTCAAAGAATAATCTTATTTTTATGATGTTGATGTGATATTCGTTCGATAGGATTCCTAGATATTGATTGATACGATGATGTCCTCTCAAGAGATCAATTGACATAATTGACCTTTGGAGTGGTTGGATCATTGGGAAATTGATTTCCTGATTAGAAATGATTTGATTTATGTAATGTTGATTGATGAAAGTGTGAGTTCTTCGATCACGATGATGTGGTTCTTGATGCTATAATTGATAGAGCTTGATTGAATTGATAAGATTGATTAGTTTAATAAGATTGAGATCTGGTCTGGATTCAGGAATGGCACTTCCTATATAAGACAAAGATGATCAAAGCGTCTGGTTTCAAGAAAGATATATCATGTATAAGACATGATCAAAATAGTTGGATCCAAGAAAGATACATCTTGTATAAGACATGATATAATTGGTAAGATACGATTGATTGATAGAATTTATAAGATTGATGAGATAAAGAACTAACATTTTGTTGATATCCTGTTGCAAGAAATTTTAGATGTGCTAATGTTGGCACATTTGAGGGAGTAGTATAAGATTCACCCTGGGTAAACAATATCTAGAGAGAGAGATGAGTCATTGTTCTGAGTGTGTATACACCTATGATGAGACATTGATGATTCTTGTGATAGATTTTGGCCTTTGATAAGATGAGCTTTTGTGATCCCATGCAAGAATGAAATGCAAGCTAAATGCAAATGCAAAATGCAAATAAAATGCAAAGCTACGATCTGACCAATCACTAGGTTATTGTGTTTTATTGATGAATAATAAGAGGGGGGTGAATTAGTATACACAGTAACTTAAACAAACTCTTAAGTAGTTTAACTGCACACTAGTGTAGTAGACTAAACAATAAACTGGTTAAAACATAAACAAGCTAAATAGAAAATAAAGCATTCACCCACAGAAGCACAATCACCATAACACAATATGTTTTGACATGGAAACCCAAATGGGGAAAACCACGGTGAGTAAAACTCACAATTCAACTATCTATAGAATAGTAACCAGACCGATTAAGGCCTTACAACGTTCTTCACCAGAATAGATCCTATTAGGAATCCAGATCTTTGTTAGGAGATAAGTCCTACTAAAGACTACCCTGTTAGAGGATTTCAGATCCACAACTATGAACCAACTTGTTAGAGGATTTTCAATAGGCTTGGTTGGGCCTACCCAGTTAAGGGTTTCGGACTTGTCAAGTATATTAGTACTCAACAAGTGAATGATCTAGACAATATCATAGAATGCTTGATTAGATCCTTGATAGCTCCCTGTTAATGCATTCCAGCATTACTTTAGTCTTCTATATTTCGCACTCTCTATCTCTATTATGAGATACCTTTTCTTGCACAGACCTAATCTTCTCTCCAACGCTCGCACATAACAACAACATTAAAACCCTAGACATGATGTCCTCATATAGGAACCTGATTTCATGTCAGTCCAATAAGATTAGACTAAAATTTCCCAGGTACATTGCATCTAGATACATTTGGTAACACAAGACATAAACACCACCAAAGTGTGGGTGGATGATAACTCATCACATATTACAATTATACTAGTTTAATACAATATACTGATTACCGGTTGACAAATGAAGATTGGAAAACTGGAACATAGTGTTCCGATCAAAAGATTAACTACCGCTCTAGGTCTTCGTTCCTCTTGAGATCTTCATACCGCTTGGGGTCTTTGGTCATGTTGTGACTAGTAAGCATCTTTTGCAAAACACCAATATTCTTCAACAAACAAATACTATGCATTTAATGACATATAAAATCGGTTGGAACAACTACCAGTTGAGAATAACTCATACATCAAATAAGTGTGTGTCCACCAATGACAATCACAACTAATCATCATCAAAATACCAACAATCTCCCCCTATGGAACTGATGGCAACACTTAGGAAAATTTTGACATCTAAGTCCTTACAAAACAAAAATAGATGCCATAATCAAAATTACTCCCCCTAAGCATATACACTACTCCCTTTGCAAAAAAAAAAATTACAAGTATGTGCATGAAATATGTGCATATACACTACTCCCCCTTTTCCAACAATGACAAAGTAATGAAAAATATTCCCTTTTCGCATAATATAAAAAATAGAGTATATGTTCATGACAATAAAGAGTAAAACTTTCCAAAAAGAGATTTAAAGTTTTTCATAAAAATTTTCATCTCTGAAGACCATGACTCAAGAAGTGAGGCAGCAATTTCACTCTCGATCTTCATCTGGAAAGCTAATTCTTCCATTGCATCGATGGTGCTCATCTCTTGTGTCACAGAATAGCCTCCAAGTTTAGGAAGCACTTATGAAGAACCTGTAATTTTCTCAATAGGAGCAACTGGAGCTCTTGCAGATCTCGAGTCCAATTGTAGATCTTTGAGTCAAGATTTTCAATCTGATGCTAGTGAGTATGAACGGTTTGTCCATATACTATGAATAGATCATAGGGCAGTTTGAAGTTGCTGATATACTTATGTAACTCCGATTGGAGTTGAGTCTTTTTTTTCAAAGTATCTTCACAAAATAAGTGAGATTGGCAGATTTTTCTCAAGAATAGGTTATCTTCACCCATAGCTGAACTTATATCATCTTTTTGCTTAAGCAGTTGTGCCCTATCTTCATCCATTCACTTTACTAAGGTAACTTTGAGTGCCTTTTCATGGTTTTTCTTTGCAGTGGCCTAGGAAACATCTTCAAAACATTGTACCTGATCATCCACTACTGTGCAAAGTAGTTTGAGCTTGGCCAGAGAGGAATCGGTACTAGGGAGGTTAGTACTGGGGATTAGATTAGAAAGGGTGTCAACGGCAAACTGAATGACATCCTGTTCTTTCTTTTTTCTTCATCTTCTCTTCCTAGTAGCTCAGTCTCATCAACCGATTGAGTTAGACAGGAAAGAGTCAGATCAATGGGACCGGTGGGATCAATCTGCTTGGCTTGATCTCTGGTTGCCTTAGGAGTCTGTCCTCCTTCCTTTTCCTTGATCTCCGCTTATCTTTTCTTCTCCTCTTCTTCTTTTTCTTGGTCTACCTTCACGGCCTTCACTTTCTCCTCTTCTTTCTTCCACTCTTCTTCCCTCTTTTTCTCCTCTTTCTTTTTCTTCTTTGCTTCCTCCTTCTTCTTCTCTTCTTCCTTCCTCTTCTCTTCTTCCTTGTTATTCTCTTCTTCCTTCCTCTTCTCTTCTTCCTTCTTATTCTCTTCTTCCTTCATCTTCTCTTCCTCCTTCTTCTTCTCCTATTGTCTCGCTTTCTCCACTTGCTCTTTCTCTTATTTTTCTTTCTCTGTTTTCTCTTTTTCCTATTACTCTTTCTCTACTTTCCCATAATTTTTCTTTCTCCATTCTCTCCTTTTCAGATTTTTCTATATCTGGGGTGATATCCTGAATATCCAATGCATCAACATCAATGGGGTCATTTTGTTCTGCTATTCTTTCACCTAGATTGTCAAAGACTTCATCCAGTTTGGCTGTGGATAGTTCAGGCTCTTGCTCAGTGAGTCGATTAGCTTTGGATACTTTTTGATTGTTAATAGTTGCCTTGACCTATTGGAGTTGAGAAAATATAGCACCATAGGAGCCCAAATGATCTATGCAAGCTGAAAAACATGTTACAAGGAGAAGCAAGGAAATAAATCGTAGAAGAAAGAAATACACAGAAAATATTCTTAAAAAGAGAGAGCTCAATATTCACAAAAAGTGTAATGTAATATTCCTTCTTCTTACAATGAAAAGAAAGAACTCGACCTTTAATAGGTCAAGAAACCCTAAAAAGGAAAAGCTAGGTTTGCACATAATAATTAATAAAAGAATTAATTATTATGCACCTAAAGTCAGCTTAAGTGTAAAAGAGATAAAGGGAAATTAAATAATTAAACAAATATTGTTTAATTAATCAAGTAAATACCTGAATACTCTAACATAACCTACAGATGGGTGTCTTTTTCCACTTCAAAAGTTTTGCTTCTAAGTAGCTGGAGTATTCTTCTTTGCATGAAGAAAATGCCTTTGTACTTATCAATAATTTCAAACAATTTTGAATTAGAGGCATCTGGAAAATATTGAGAAAAAACTTTCTCCCTAATGTCTTGTTCCTTTTCAATGGCAATGCGTCATTTGTTGTCCAAAGAATCATACAAAGATTTAGAAGTAATTGACTTAATATCGGAAGGTGACTGATCATTAATACATAAATATTTAATAAGTTCTTGTTCAACATCCTCCTTTTCACTATCATTGAAATCATCAAAATATTCTTTTAAATCATCAAGAACTTTTCTTCTAATTTTTTTAATGGTCCTTTGACAATGTGTCATAGGTTTGTAACAGAAAATATCTAAATTTACCAGTGCAGAGGTTGCTGGTACATTACCAGTTGACTTCGTCTTTTTGCTTGATTGCCTCGTCTTCTTCATTTCTACCTCTGGTTCAGTGCCTTCTGAATCCGATGAGTTATTCTTGGTTTTCCTCTTCCTTTCAAATACCTTAGGCAGAATAGCCTTCAGTTTATTTTTAGTTGGTGACCTCTTGGTCACTTTAGGACTGGTAGCAAATGTAACCAGTGTTGACGCTGATGGCACTGCTTTACTCCTTTTCTTCTTCAGTAGCTCAATAGGTTTGATCCTCTCTAAGTAAGTATCGGTCCTCTTCTTCTTGGGATCTTGTGGTGAAGCAGGTAGGTTAGAGGCATACCCTATCAGTATTTCATTTACCACTTCATAGCCCATAGGCTCAACTACATCTTCTCTGGGTTCGACTGCTTTCATTATGCAATTATCTGTTTTGATTGTAAAACAAATTTCATCTTCATATTTCTTAACTAAATCACTAGATATTCTCATTCTCTAGTTCATCTTTAGTCTGAACTCATCAAAATACCTGTTCAGAGTCTCCGAATATGGAGTTCCCACTACTTGCAGACTCTCCTTTATTTGTCTAGAAACTGGTAGGTTAGTTGACCATTGAACATCACCGACTCTAGCAAAATCTCCTTGAAAGTAGAAAAATAAATCGACAAGCAGTTGACCAAATTTAAACCTCGGGGTTTTGTCCAATTTGATCGACTTTGGGTTATCCATGAGTTGTTTCTGCATACAGGTACATAAGTCACATTCTACATTCTCCTTGATCATCCTATAAGTGGCATGCACCGTAGCTATAGGAACAGAATTCATTCTACCAGCATAGAATATTCTATACCTGATTACCATGCATGCTTATTTCACCAAGTCATCATTAATGGTGTTAACAGTCATTGGCCATTGGTCACTCACAGAACTGGTGAGCTCTGTCACTTTGGTTTTTGTGATCTTTCTAAGAATAGCCCGACTTCCACAACTTTATAGAAACTGGTCACGACATGAATTGCCTCCAGTGTAATATCATGGATTTGCTCAAGGTACATCTTATAACCATGAAGCTTAGTAAGGATGATCCTGATGTGTTCTTCTGCAAATTCCTCGATAAAATATACTGCATTGTGTAAATTCTTCTTCTCTATTATGTTGTATTCAGGTTTAATCTTCTTATCGTCTCCACAGAACAGACTCGACTGGGAGTGAATCTCTAGAGACCCTGGGTCTTCTAGTTTGCAATCAATATATCCTGAAACATCTCCTTCGACAATGACTCCGGTGGGAATTTGAGATAGGGCATTATATTTCATCTTCTTTTTAAGAAACTCAGGTGGTTCCTCAGGTTCAGTAGAACTAGAAGGTATTTTAGATGCAGAAGCCATATCTAGAAGATTCCAAACGACAAGAATGTTTCAACGAGAAATACCTTCACGCTCTGAACTAGGGTTTGTCGATGTCGAGCACAACACACTTCTTCAAAAGCTTGTTTACCACTTTGACTTCCACATTGATAGCCTCAAGTGGATACAAAATCTTGTGTAAGATTCCTTTTTTAATTCTTTCAAATGCAAGATGAATCACTTTGGTTGTGCTACTCAAGCTTAGAAAAAAAATTCTTCTCTAAAAATAGGTAAGTAAAAATGATGACAAAAGTCACTTTTAAATGCTCCCACCTACCATAATAAATGCATCACCATTAGAGCTCAAACCCTAATTTTACCTTTTACCACTTCATTTCTTTTGTCTGTTGACAAGTAACAAATACCGATAAAGGTACTTTACTTATATTATCCAAGGGTTCGAAAATTTTTACTGATATGTTCCCCCTAAGCTTTTTGAATCTCAATTTGCCAGTTCAAGGATTTCCACACTAGGTGCGGAAACTGGTACATCTTGTGGCTTCTCTTTAGATTTATTTTTCCAAGTTTTATCCATGTCCACCTGAATGGTTTCAAAATTAATCTTCCCTTCTGGGTTGATCGGTATGTCTCCTGATAGATTATTTCCAGTATGCATGCTCTAGCAGTGTGTCTCAGTTTGTTGCAATGATAGCATATCATTCCAAGATTTTCTCCATGGTCCAATGTTCACATTTCCATTCTTCCTTTTGCATGTTGCAGCAATGTGACCGCTACCACGACAGATCAAATAGGTTGCTCTCCAACTGGTTTCCACTTCATAACTATTTGACCGGTGGTCATAGGTTTTGTACCGGTTTGGGTTTTGGTTCATAGGAAGTTTTGGGACAACTACTTTAGATCTTGGTGGATAACTTCCAGAGTTATTCATAACCGACCTGCACTCAAAAGCTCTATGCCCAAACTTGTTGCATGCATAGTAGTGACCATTAAATCTACCCAATCTAGCCACATTGTTTTGAAAGTAAGGAAAGTTATTGTAATCCTTTCTCCTACATACATTGGTAGTATGTCCTTCTTTAAGACAGTTAAAGAAAATAGATTTAAACTTTTGCTTACCTTTACTTCCATTGTTGTTCTTAGGTGTCGATTGCTTCTTCAGTGCATCATTCTTGGTTCCAAAGGTCTTGCCTTCCTCGTATCCAGAGAAACCAAGTCCAGTGGTATCCTTTGATGGCTTCACCGATTCCATCTTTTGTTCCAACTTGGCAGCACTCCAATTGAACTTAGCAAGTATCTCCTTTGTCTCAGCAAGTTCCTTAGAAGGAGAAACATTAGTCTCCATCAAGGTTTCATTCTGAGAAATAGTTGCATTTAGTTCAACTTGTATTTCTTCTTTCTCTTCTTTACTCTCTTGTAGATAGGCGGTAATGGTACCAATTTCTTGTTTCAACTTAGAGATCTCATGCTTCTTGTCCTTTAGCAAATCTTCAGCTTTTCTTGTATTTTCTAGCTCCCAACTCATCCTAATAGTCTGTCCTTCCAACTCCCTCCTTAGGTTAGTTTTGGATATATTTAGTTTTTCCACTTCTTGGACTAGGGCCTCCATGTTTGCTTCATCAAAAGAGCTATTTTTAGTAAATTCCATCAATTGCTCAACAAGTTCTCTTCTCTTGGCTAAAGAGGCTTTATACTTGATTTTGAGTTCATCATAGGCTCTCTCAAACTCATTAAGATGGTGAGTGAGTTCCCTCATGTTGTATTCCCCCATATCTCATTCCAAGTGGTTAGACTTGTAGAAAGGTTGGCTCTGATACCAATTGATGAATACTAAGAGGGGGGGTGAATTAGTATACACAATAACTTAAACAAACCCTTAAGCAGTTTAACTGTAGACTGGTGTAGCAGACTAAACAATAAACTGGTTAAAACATAAACAAGATAAATAGAAAATAAAGCATTCACCCACAGAAGCACAATCACCATAACACAAGTTGTTTTGACATGGAAACCAAAATGGGAAAAACCACGGTGACTAAAACTCACAAGTCAATTATCTCCAGAATAGTAACTAGACTGATTAAGGTCAGACTAGTTAAGGCCTTACAATGTTCTTCACCATAACAGATCCTGTTAGGAATCCAGATCTCTGTTAGCTAAAGACTACCCTATTAGAGGATTTCATATCCACAACTGTGAACCACCTTGTTAGAGGATTTTCAATAGGCTTGGCTGGGCCTACTCGGTTAAGGGTTTCAGACTTGTTGAAGATATTAGTAATCAACAAGTAAATGATCTAGACAGTAGCATAGAATTCTTGATTAGATCCTTGACAGCTCCCTATTAATGCATTCCAGCATTACTTCAGTCTTCTATATTTTGCACTCTCTATCTTTGTTGTGAGATACATTTTCTTGCACAGACCTAATCTTCTCTCCAACGCTCGCACACAACAACAACATTAAAACCCTAGACATGATGTCCTCATATAGGAACCTAATTTCATGTTGATCCAATAAGACTAGACTACAATTTCCTAGGTATAGTGCATCTAGACACATTTGGTAACACGACACAGAAACATTGCCAAAGTGTTGGTGGATGATAACTTATCACACATTACAATTATACTAGTTTAATACAATATACAGATTACCGGTTGACAAATGAAGACTGGAAAATTGGAACATAGTGTTCTGATCAAAAGATTAACTGCTGCTCGGGGTCTTCATTCCACTTGAGATCTTCATACCACTTGGGGTCTTCGGTCATGTTGTGACCGGTAAGCATCTTCTCCAAAACACCGATAGTTTTCAACAAACAAAGACTATACATTTAATGACATACGATACCGGTTGGAACAACTACTAGTTGAGAATAACTCATACATCAAAATAAGTGTTTGTCCATCAATGACAATCACAACTAATCATCATCAAAATACCAATAGTCATCATTGAGCTTTTTTTAAATGTGTGAAGTGAGTGCAAACATCGATGATATAATTGAACCATGATGACCTAAGCACTACTTTCCTAGATTTTGATATTGCAAGTTCGCATTAGCATCAAGGTATAATTAAACCAAGATGACCTGAGTGTTTCTTACGTAAAACAGGTAGTATTAACCAATTCTATATGCAAATCAGAAATGTCTTTGATGATACTCTGATGATCATGTCCTAAGACAAATTTGCACATATTAATAATTAATTTACAAATAGAAGACAAGAAAAATATCATGTTCCTTCCTTGTTCCTCTAGTCAAAGACATCCTGGAGTCACTTAGAAATCATGATAGTAGAAAATCAAGATATAAAAGTTAAACCAAAGTGTTAAAAGTATTATTAAAAATATATCATCCATTGAAAAGTGTGTGATGTGCTTAGACTGACATGCGATATTTTGATGTTTGATAATTGGATCTCATGTTCAACATTGGATGTGTCTCCTTTTCTCTTGACAAGAGTTGCCTAACTATTGTTCTACCTATTTGATTAAGCTCAAAACAATCAAAAATTTTGCCCCCAGCTAGGTGCAGGATTTTTCCCCAAGCCTAGAAACAAATTTATTATGATATACCTAATGATTCAAACCATGGTGAGAAACCAGCTGCAAGGCATACGTATGTACAAAGACTTATTATGGATATGAACAGTGCTGATGGAAATGAATGCAAGCGAAACGATGCATGAACTAATAGATGGAAGATCTAGCTGACAGATAACACTTGTTTGCCAGGTTTTCACCATCTATTTTTATTGCACTTTTTCTCATATTTGATTTTTTTCACCATCTTGTGTTGATAGTTGATATGCTCCTGACCAAATACTATTGTGACCACAAATGGGCATAACCAATTTGGTTCAAACTTCCCTTTCTTTCCTCGATCTTCTTGATTGCGTTGATTTTCCTTTAATACTAGTTCTCCAACTTGAAATGCTCTCAGTTTGACCTTGTGATTGTAACTACGATAAAATCTTTGTTGATACACCTTTAAATGATTAAAGGCATTTTGTCTTCGTTCATGGAGCAATTCTAGTTCTTGTAGTTTGGATACTCTTTTTTCTTCATCGGGGATAAGGCCTTTTAATGATACGTGTGGAGAAGGTATCTCTACTTCTATTGGCAGTATTGCTTCTAATCCATAGACAAGAGAGAAAGGTGTGGTGCATGTTGGTGTATGGATACTGGTATGGTAGGCCCATAGAGCAGTGTTCAATTGAATATGACAATATTTTTTAGCATAATTTGCTATCTTTTTGAGGATTTTCAGAATATTTTTGTTTGATGCTTTTGCTTGTCCATTCCCTTGTGGATAGTAAGGTGTGGAGAATCTGTGTTGGATCTTTAATTTCTCGCATAGCTCTTGAACATCCTGGTTCTCGAACAATCGCCCATCATTAGTGATAATGGTCATGGGTATGCCATAGTGACATATGATCTAGTTCAAGATAAATGCAGCAATTTTATGGATAGATGTAAGATTCTCATGATTGAGAGAGTTCTAAAATCTATAAATCTAGGGAACCAACTCTTTGGGTTAAATTGAGCTAGTTGGAAAACTATATTAGATTTTAGTTGCATAGCCTGAATGTAGTTTTATGATGAAGCACTTAATACATTACTAAATATACAAATATTATTGATTAAATTTGATTTTTATACCCAGTAATGAAAACAAATGAGTATTTTGACAAATAATGGTGGTTTTTGTTATAGAGGGTTTTTGTTGTTTTAGCTAAGGAAGAAAAATCCCTTGTTCTTGTTTATCAGGTTTACCTATTTTTTCTTTAAAATTATATGCTTATAAATATTTAATAATTATAATTTTTATTTTTTGAAGGATACCCTTAAATGAAGGGTCTATGAAGGTATTCAATTCGAGGGAGAAGGTTATTTCAATTGTCAAGGTATGCATGGATTTCTAGAGTTGTAATTGTTTACTTACTCACGGATAAAAATTTATCGCTACCTATTTAAAAAAATTACATTCCCTTCAATTCTAGCATCATGCATTTTAATTTTTATATGTAATGATGCCCAATATGGATAATACATTGAGAAAGATAGAGAGTGAATAAAATTTTACATAGACATATTTGTCATTTTCTTTTTCTATCTTGTGCATTTTTTTTATTTGAATCCTTCGTAATGTGAAACCTTGGGTTTGCTACTAATATTTATATATGTTTAACTTTAATTAACTTCTAAATGTTTGTTTAAATCTTTTGGATCACTATAATTTTGAGGAAATGTAGAGAAAAATCTCTTTCATGATAAAATTTGGCATGCTTGCACTAATATCACATAAATGAAAAGATAACTATAATATCTTCTGAATATTACAATTCTTTCTGCTCTTATTGAGAAAACCTTCGGTAAAAAGTTGGAAAAGGCCTTGAGTAAGGATGATATGGTTAGTTAAATTTAAAAATTGTATAGTACACAAATGTTTTTGATAAATTCATTCTGATGTAGGAGCATCTATGGCAATTGACAATCTACATCGTCAATTTTTTTTAAAGTTCTATTTATTTTAGTTTAGTTTTGACTCCATTCTCGATGCTCAATTAGAAGTCGGTAGCATAAGTATGATTGAACATTGTTGTTAGTCTATTGAAAAATATCTCAATTTTTTATTATATTTAGAACTTCCTTATCTCAAGATGTTAATGGTAAATCAGTGTTCATGTCACTCTTTAACAATGAAAACGCAGATATTTTGGAATGAAAAGAAAGATGTTACACACTACCAAATGTTGAGAGGGGGCATGAATTAGAATATGATAAAACTTAATCAGATTAAAACATTTGACCATAATCTTTATTCAATTGATGTGCATGAAAGTAAAAAATAGGAACAACAAATATATCCGCACAACAACACCAAATTTTCTACATGGAAAACCCAAACTAGAAAAAACCACAATGAGATTTTGACTCATATATATAAATATTAATTACAATGATTTAGGCTAGTACCTAGACATCTCACTACTCCATACTTACAGACTAAGGCACACAACCTTAGGCAAGATACAAAAGAGGAACTTGTAACACGAAAGAGCAATTCTTTAGGGAAAGATACAAAATAATTATCTAGATATAATAGGAATAAGAAATTTGAATTACAGGAGTAGCATCTACCAACATGTAGATAACAGTTCAAAGCTTAATAATCATCTAATACAACTATTTTTTGTAATACATCCAGACCTCTTCTTTACTTCAAAGACACATCACATTCATGTCATATATTTTACTACTTCATCTCCATACTTGCACACATCATCTATCAATATATTTATCCACACATCCACATGCCTTAACATAATTGATTTGTCATTTATATACAAATCAAAACATGAATTATAACTTTCATTGGGTTGGCTTAAAAGACATAATGTGTATATATATTATCCACCCAAAACATTACATGTAGAGGTCAAAGAATGTGTGTGAAGATTCAGTCTAAGTTAGCACACCTTCCAATTATCCTCATAAACGATCTACAGACAACTGCGCGAACCAAAATACATAAGCTAGTTCATACCAAATTGTTTTACCAAAAATATCTTAATCCAAACCCAAAAACTAAATATCAGATCCACTACCAAAGAATCATGACATGTTTAGAATAATATATAATAACATCAAGGTAATAGCTAGAGAGAGAAAGCAACACATTTCTCTACACACTCTTGAAACTCTACTAATGTTTATCACGAACATAAGTGTCGCTCAAGGAAAAACATCCAGTCAACTAAAAAGTTAAGATCAGACTACATTAATCATTCTACTCCTATCAACATAGTTGTTTGATACATGTCTAGTGCATACATTTATTCTAGAGAAAGATACTATTCACTAGAATAGTCAGTAGAGATAGTAACATAGTTTCTAAACCAAATAAAAGACATTAATCTTTCATAAATACATCAAATCATCAATGTTAGCCATCCAAAAAAATTATACATAGTTAACATATCATATCCACCTATTCTTGAAAACACCTCATCAATCTGCATATAAATTTGAACCATATTACCAATAGATAGACATTTGGACCACATATGGACGAGCAACCAGATACAACCAATCATCAAAGACTTTAACTAGAATAAATTGCTAAACCATACACTTCACCATATACTTCTGCATTACATCACTTCTGGACCAACAACACCAACATCTCAAACCACAATAATAGATTTGACATCAATGAGGACAAATACTCATATGTGCAACAAATGAGAGAAAAAATGAATACAAAAGTGGGAGGTTAAACAAAACAAATTAAGTAGATTTGTAATTTTGTATCTCAATAGCTAAGTAGAGATTTAAAGAAAACTAGATTTTTGGACTTCTTTAGCATTGAAGAGTTGAAAGGTTTGATTTAGTTGAAAATGATTTATAAACCAAAAGAAAATGGCACCGAAGGAGAGATGGAAAAAATCCCAAAAGAGAAGCACTGGAATATGAGGAGGTGCTTGACTCATAGAGAGGAAAGAAAGAGTAGTAAACAAGAGAGAGGTTACACTAATACAAAGAGATACAATGTTAGGGGGAAAGTGAAGATTGGGGGGCTATGCAAGAAAAATAAAGACAATAAAGAATGGGTGCATAAGCAATAAATTGTTATCATTTTGAACATCTACAAACAAGTCGAGGGGGCATAAGTAATAGGAAAATAATACAGAACTAAAAGGAATAGCTACATTGGGATAGAAAAAAATACCCTAGCGGTGTGTGGCAAGAGGTGTGGAGGAGAAATAGAGTTTGTGATGTAAGTAAAAAAAAAGTCATAGTGTTATCACACAAAGGATGTAAAAAAGAACCAAAATTTCATATGCACATAGCAGAATAGAGGGGAGTTAGTAGATAAAATAATTTGCAGATTGAGCGTAGAAGAAAGATGGAGGAAAATGAAAAGAGAAAGGGAGAAGGGTTCAACAGCATGATTTCATAGGTATTATTGAGCAGCATGAAAGTGGGTGCCAAAGAAGAAGAAGAATAGAGTCTTCAACACTAAGAGGAGATCGATGGGTAGAATATAAAAAAATGAAACCAGCAAGAGAGGAGAGTAAAATTATAAGAACAAGATAATAACTTCAAAATTGTACACATTAAAGGAAATTTCTTGGAGGAGAAATGAGCAAGTGGAAGTGAGGCATGTTCTTAGGATGTTAATATGCACATATGTGATAATAGGAAGAGGCACAAGCAAATAAAGTTTTGAGCCTATAGTTTAATAGTGAAATACAAAATAATGAGATAGCTTTATTTCCATTTAGGTTCTCGACTGTAGCTTTTACCTATGGAATGGAATTAGGTAACGTTCAAGGTTCTAGAAAACAAAGCAAGTGATCTGTGTTTGTTTTCCAATGATGCAACTTTGAACTCATTATTAATAAATTCCAAGTTTATTTTGCGATCCATTATCATACCTTATAAATTAAAATAACTTTGGAATGTTTTTGTAGTGAAAAATTGAGTAGATGAGTGTTTTATTGATCTTGTGGGTTTATAGCTAACAGATTGGGTGATCTAAAAAGGTACCCTAATCCCATCTCCACTAAATTCAAGTGTCCATACATATGTAATAGTACTATTTTATTTAAAACATTCTTATCTAGATTAACTCAATTTAGATTAGATATTTCTAACATCAAACTAGTAGTGGATTTGGTTTCATAGAAGACAACCCTATCATACATTTTAACTTTATATTTTTCATAAAAAATATTTATTGAAAAATATTTTTAATAAATTTGAGAAAAAAATTGAATTCCTTATTTGTCTACTTCTAATTTTTATTCTACAAGATACTAATTCTACTACTTTTGTTATGCAGTTGATTTTGCAATTTCTTGTTCTATGGATTCCTTTAGTGAATTAATCTGGAGAGAGGAGGCTTGTCACTATGTATAGAGATGGTGTGTGCTTGTACTATTTATTTTTATTTTTTGATCCATTGGACCTTCATGTTGCATCTGACCAAGTGTTTATAGATATAATTTATGTTGCTTTCTTTGATAGAATATGTTTGAATTGTTTATGTTTCATATTTTTTGAGATCAATAAACAAATTAGAAATATCATGAAAATATATTTTAGAATATTTTACATGTAGTTGTTTATATTTGTTATGATTCCATTTGCTAGGTTAGATTCAGATTATTGTTCATTTTTTTAACATTAAAAGAGGACCTAGGTTTTTTTTTTTGGAGATATCAATCGTCATTTGATACTAAATAATAGAACTCGAAAAAATAAAGATAACATAAATTTCAAAAGTAAAATGTAACTGTTAAAGTTTCTCCAAAATGGAATGTCTACTCTTCAAATTTGAGCATATTCTCACACCTATAAGTTTAGCAAAAATAAAAGGCATTTCTTTCATTTATGGGTGACCCCACAATACTAGGTTACACTTTTTGTTGCATCCCATTTTTTGTTAAAATCATACATTTTTTGAAAAATATAATGATTTAAGCCTTGATAGATCCCATTTGAAGCAATTAATTGAAGAGAGTTAGATCAAAGCCTCTTAGATCAAAATCTCTTGGATAGAAGCTATCTACTCTTAAATCATACCTCCAATGGAGTCTCCTTTGCACCTATCAAAATGCTGAGGAAAAACCACTTTTGTATTAGCTTTCGGGGGGTCAAATGAATTTATTTAAAAGTTTTGTTTTTCTCAATATGTAGTCCTCATTATAAGCTTTCCAAATAATTTAATTTTTAATATACTTAACTTCATTAATTTGTGTTTTATTTCTTATGAATGTAGGTTTTTCATTGAAAATTAAGGATTGTGTTTCACACGTGAAAATTTTAAAAAATGGAAAAAAGATTGTAAAAAATATCTTTTCCTTAGGTATTGATATCCTCATTTCAACACAAAAAGAAGAAGTTAAGTCAAATGCATACAAAAAAAAGTTATGGGTAAAAGCACAATGTTGTGTCACACTTTTATAAAGGAAGTGGCCAAAGAACTAAAACTATTTAACTTCGACCGCATAAAAGTGACATTTCTAAATTGAGTTTCAAAATGATGTAAAATGATCAAATGTAGAAATATTAATGAAATTTATGTCTGATACTTTTTAATTTTTTTTTTAAAAAATTGACATTTTTTTTATAAATTCAAAAACAAATTTTTAAATGCTAAAAAATGCTTAAAATAAAGGGTTCTAGTCGGCGTCACCAAAAAAAATGAAAATGAACTTATTTTTTTCTGATTTTTTATTTTCCAAATAGAGGACATATATATGCAATGTTAAAAAAATAATAATTTTGATGTATATTTTTCTTGTAACAATATTTTGAAGTCCAACATAGCTAAATATGGTGGTTTTCATTCAGCATCACCTTTTAACTACTAAATTTATCAATATAAAAAAAAAAACCATTTTGGAGAAGATTATCTCATCTAGTGAAAAAAAATTAAAATTTTGTAAATTTATAATCAGCTTCTTTTTTTACTTTAAAAACCTACTCGCAATGTTTAATTAATAAAAAATAATAATAATAATTAAAAAACTATATGATGAGATTCATGACTTCGAGCTCTACAAAAGGGTATTTTTAATTTTTGTAAAAAAAAATCTGCCTAAAAAAAATAGGGCAAAAGTTAAAATTTTTTGAAATGCGGAGTTTTTCACTTTTTTTGTGCCACATCACATGACACTTAGGCTAGTCTGGTCGAACTGAATTTTGTCCGACTCAATTTAGCCCAACTGAGTCCGGCCAAACTAAGTTCAACTGAACTCAGTCTGGCCGGTCTACCTTAGTTCGGCCAGACTAAGTCCGACAAAACTACTTCCCACCAACTTTGGTCCCCCTGCCGACCAGGGGACAAAGTGTCATAGTTTTTGTGTTTTTTTTGTCTTTTTCACAAGGTCAATCGACTAGGTTAATTAAGCCGACGCAGTTCATTTAAAGGTCATTTGAACATATTTTTTTGGATGACTTTTATAGGTATTTTTTATTCAATTTAATATTTTTATGTTAATTTTAATTTATTAATATAAATAATGTTTTAATATTTATATTATGTGTGTAATTAGATGTAAAAATATTAAATTGGATAAAAGTGGCATAGCATCGGGTTTTTACCCATATTTTCTTTCAAATAATGTTAAAAAATTTGAAAATTTGTGTACATGTATGTTTGTCTTTTCCTTTCTAGTTTAATTAAGCTCACATTTGTATTTCATTTTGGGGTTAATTAACTTGCTTGAAGTGTCTTGTACCTTTGGCATGCTTTGTGTTTAGATAAAATCTTAAAGATGATAACAAAAGTATCTGAGCTCCCCTCATCTTCCATTGGATGTTGGGTGTAAGAGAAATTGTTATCTTCTTCTTTTTAGGTAGAAGGGTTTGTCGTCCTGACAAGCCCATAAGGCCAGGTGAGATGGGAATGACCCAAGCGGTACTTCTTCAGCCCACTATATAAATTAATACATTAGGTGAAAGCCAAGATGACTTGTTGAAGTTGGCCTATCCGACAGGTTCCCTCAATATTCACACTTGTGTGAGATGTGTAAAAATCCTCTTATGAGGATTGGGATAGACTCTTTAGTCAATCATCACCACATTGATAGGCACCAAGGACCATTGAATTCGCCCACTAGACACCTTAGAGTAGTGGCCCACCCTTTTTTTGACCGAACATCATGATAATTTCAATGCAAGGGAATAGCTAGTTTTCCCCCCAAGATACTCACCATAAGGCTCTCGTGAGATGAGGCAAAAATCCTTGACTTAGCACAAGCTACTTGTAGCTTTCTAGGGAGAGGGTGTTTGGGTCATCCTTCTAGACCTAGAGGCCCCTAGCTATCATCTCACAAAAAAGGCAAAATTAGTGAATACACCCCTTAAGGTGTCCCTACACTTGAGCTGACAGAGATTCCAAGTTGTGGGGTGAAGTTACTGCCATAAGAACATTGACCTTATGATAATAAATAGTTTGATGTATTTTTTATTGTGCTTAGACCCGTGGAAATTGGGCTGAATTTGGCCTATGAACATACACATTGATGCTAATTTTTGGACTATCACTAGTTGTAACAATCATTGTGTCTTCTTGCTTATGATGGTTGATCTAATTGGCTACAAAAAATATAGTATGTGTTTCTCTGTATATCTGTATGTGTATGTCTATGTCCATGTATGTGTATTTATGTGTATGTATGTATGTATGTATGTATGTATGTATGTATCATGTATGTATGTCTACATGTGTGTGTGTGTGTGTGTATGTGTGTATCATGTATGTCTATCTACATGTGTGTCTGTGTGTGTGTTTATGTGTATGTATGTATGTATGTATGTATGTATGTATGTATGTATGTATGTATGTATGTATGTATGTGTGTATGTCATATGTATGTATGTGTGTATGTGTACATGTATGTGTGTATGTGTATGTGTGTGTATGAATCTGTGTGTGTATGTATGTATGTATATGTATGTGTGTACATATGTGTGTATGTATGTGTGTGTCTGTATGTCTCTATGTATGTGTATGTATGTATGTATGTATATGTATGTGTGTACATATGTATGTTAATAGATTACAATATACTTTCAAAGCAAGCTCTTTGCAGGAGTACCACTAATAAAAGACTCAGAGGTAACTCAATAGCCATAAGACTCTTCCACACAACCTCTATCTCACACACCTCATATATAGTAGATACAATACAAGAAACCGTTAAACAGTATTACAAAACCATAGGATAAAACCACCAAATAAAGTAGAGTTGACCTTATCTCCATTCTAAATGCCTTATGATGTTTCAAAACACACATCAACATGTCTTCCTCCATTTTACAGCTCATTTATGTGTCCGATGCAATTTATATTTCCTATTTTAGCAGTTCAAACTTTCAGAGGCCATAACTTGTGAACTGTGTATCCGATTGATGAACTATTTGAAGCACCGAAAAGATTGCAAAGTGCTTCATTACCTCATAAAGAGCTATGCCATTTATGATGAGTTTTTAAGGCACTTCAGGGCCTCTAAATTCCTCAAAATTAAATTTAAACCTTTCATCACACCCTCCAAAAATGGAAACTTTAATATCTTAAAAAAGAACTATTATCTTGCGACAAAAATTTAGGAGCATGCTCATCTAGCCAACCAAAATTTTCAGGGAGAATTTTGCACCATTTTTTTATCAAACAAAAAATTACTATAAATAGTAATCTCATGTAAATGCAAGGTTGAGACACCACTTTCCTAACAATATCCCAATTATCGAACACCTTGCAAGACCAAAGGGATTATCAACACAATAATTTAGTTGTTAGGGGCCATGAGGCCCATAGACTCTAAACACCATCTGAACTTCTTTGTGTTCATAGCCTTAGTTAAAGAATCTACAACATTTACCAAAGTCTCTACCTTAACCATCTTCATCATGCCATCTTCAACCATATCTTTGACAAAATGATACTGAACATCAATGTATTTGGTCCGAGCATAAAATCTCAAGTTCTTAGCTAGGTAGATTGCATTTTGACTATCACAATAAACTGTCACTGTGCCTTGTTTTATTCCAATATCAGAACACAGTCTTTTAAGCCAAATGGCTTCTTTACAAGCATGATTAGATGCCATATAATTTTCTTTTGTAGTGGATGGAGCAACCACAACCAGTTGCTTACTCATCCAGCTAATTAAACCCCCAAATAAAGTAGACACATAAGCACTAGTGGATCTTCTGCTATCAATATCACCTACCCGTTCTAAATACACATAACCATGAATATCAACGGAAATGATGTCTCCAACCAAATTACCATGATAACACATAGAATACTCTGAGGTACCCTTCAAATATGTGAAGACTCTTTTGACAGCATCCCAATGAACTCTACCAGCATTAGACATGTATCTAGAAAGAAACCGCACTACTTGGGCAATGTTTGGTCTAGTACAGACCATAGAATACATCAAACTTCCAACTACACTCTAGTAAGTCACTCTGCTCATGTCTTCCATCTCTAGTGGAGATGGAGGACAATCTGAAACAAATAAATTTGTTCCAACTATGAAGGAAACACATAATTCTCTACAATCTTGCATGTCGAACCTATGTAATATTGAATTCACATACTTACTCTGGCCTGGCCATAGCTTTCTGTTCACTCTATCTCTACTAATTTCCATCCTAAGAATGTGTTTTTTTGCACCAAGATCTTTCATTTCAAATTTAGTATCAAGATGAGACTTTAGTTTTGAAATCATATCTTTCCCTTTACCAATGAATAACATATCATCAACATATAATGCAATATACAAGAAATAATCACCATCATATTTATAATAAACATAATGATCTGATTTATAATGCTCAAATCCCAAGCTCAACACATATGTATCGAATTTCTAGTACTACATCCTAGGATTTTGTTTGAGGCCATACAAAGATTTCTTCAATTTACTAGAAAATTACTTTTACGTTTCACCACATAGTGCTCTGGTTGTGTCATATAGATATCCTCCTCCAAATCACCATGAAGGAAAGCATTTTTCACATCCATTTTTTCAACCTCTAAATCATAAGCAATAGCAATAGAAAGCAAAAATCTAATGGATGTCATTTTTACAACAGGAGAAAAGATCTCACCATAATCAACACCCTCAACCTAAGAGTAGCCTTTTGCAACCAACCTTGCTTTATACTTCTCAATGCTTCCATCTGAACCAATCTTTTTCTTGAGCACCCATTTTCAACCAACATGCTTTTGTCCTTCAGAAAATAGTACAAGATCCCATGTATCATTATTTTCCAAAGCTATCATTTCTTCTTCCATATAAATCTTCTAGGATTCTGCATCATTCATACCTCCTCTTCTATAGATCTAGGTTCATCCACATTAGTATTCAAAGAAAAAATGCATCTCCAATCATCAAGTGAATACCTTTCAAGTGGTTGTTTATGTCTTGCAGACCTTCAAACAAGTTGAGTTGGAGGTTTTTCCTCCTCTACTGAAGATTTGGAGCTAGATGAGCTCTCCTCAACTTCTTTCCTATCAAATGATCTTGATTCAATGCTTTCAGATGTAGAAGTGAATTGAATCAAATCTTCCTATTTAGTTAGTTCTAGCTACAATATAATAGAAGGAGGCTTAATTTATCTAAAAATAACACTTCTACTATGAATTACTTTTTGTGCAATAGGGTCCCAAAGCTTGTATCCTTTCACATCATAACTATAACCGATGACGATATATTTCACAACCTTGTTCTCCAACTTTGTTTCCTTCTCCTTTGGCACATCTGCATATGCCTCACAACCAAAAACTCTAAGATGTCTCAAGGAAGGCTTGTGACCTGACCATGCTTCCATAGGCATTTTATTAACAAGAGCTGATGTAGGAGACCTGTTAATCAGGCAGCAAGAAAGTGTCAAAAACTTCAGCCCAAAAAATTTTGTTCTAGACCAACACCACTCAGCATACTCATAGCCTTCTCCATCAGTGTCTTGTTCATTCTTTCTGCAACTCCATTCTATTTTAGAGAATATGAAGTTGTCTTCTATTTTTTAATGCCATAGTCTTTACAGAATCTATCAAAATCATTAGGGAAAAATTCACCACCATTATCAGTCCTCAAACATTTAATTTTCTTTCTAGTCTATAACTCAACCATTGTTTTAAATTCTTTAAAATGACTGAAAACTTCAGATTTACTCTTTAGAAAGTATAGCCATGTCCTTCTACTAAAATTATCAATAAATGAAACATAATATGTGGATTTTCCAATTGAAGGAACATCTACAAGACCAAAAACATCAAAATGAATAAGATCCAAAAAACCACAAGATTTATGAGAACTTGTGTAAAATTGAATACAGTTTCATTTTCCTAAATGCAATGCTCACATAAATCAAAATCAAGATTACAATCATTCAAACCTTCAACAAGGTTTTAATTTTCTCCGATGTGGCCAAGTCTCTAGTGCCATAACATAGTATTCTTTATAGGTAAATTTTCTTCAGAAGAAAGAGCACCCTTAGGTACCCAAAAGCCATGTCCATCCGCTAAAGGTGAAACCCTCAAATCTTCCAACAAAGTATCCATAGATTTACTTTTTATAGAAGTGTTATTACACTCAGTAGTGTATGCCTCTATCTTATACAAAGTGTCAAACCTGACACCTCTATCAATCACAATAGCAACCTTAATCATATTACATCTTGCATCAGAAAAGACTACCTACACACGTCCATCTATCAGTTTGCTCATAGATACTAAATTTTGTATTAATCTAGGGATATGCAACACACCGCTAATCTAGTTTTTTATTCTACCATCACAGAACTTGATCCTAACTTTACCTCGACCAACAATTTCTAAATGTGAATCATCACCCAAGTACACCTTGCCTTCATTAAATTCTTCATATTCAGAAAACCAATCTTTATTGGAAGTCATATGAAAAGATGCACTTGAGTTAATTAATCATGCATCATTACCTGCATAAGTAGCCAAATCTCCAATGAATGCATCAACATCTTCCTTCTTTGACTCAAAATCATAATTGAACTTCTTCTTTTTCTTCTTCTTTTCTTTTTTACAATCCTTAGAGATGCGACCATGAATTACCATAATTCTAGCAAATGACTTTGGAATTTCCAGGAGATTTCGATCTCCCTTTAGATTTGGACTTATTACACTTCAAATTCTTCTTTCCTTTTTCCTTAGGTCTTCCATGAATAATTAGGGATTCCTTTGAACTGATGCATACCTTCCTCTGCATCTCTTCACCAAGGAGAGAACCTGCCACATCTTCAGACTTCAAAACAATATAAGTAATACTAATAGCCATAACAAGAGAATCTCATGAATCAGGCAAAGAACAAAGCAAGATTTGACATTTCTCTTCTCCATCCATCTTAACACCAATAGATATCAATTGAGCCTCCAATATATTAAATTCATCCAAGTGGTGTGCAGTTCATCCATCCTCTTCCATCTTCAATGAATACAATTTGTTTCTCATGAAAATATAATTTAATAAAGATTTAGCTTAATACATCTCACCAAGATTAGTCCATAACTTATTTTTAGAGTCCTCTTTAGGGACATTGATTAGAACGGAGTCTGGAAGGCACAATCTAATTAGACCCTTGACTTTACGGTCCATAACATTATATTGAGTAGTCGCAATAGGATCTAAGAGTCTTGAGACATTCGGATCAACAACATCCCATAGATCTCGATCTATTAGCAAATCTTCCATCTTTATCTTCCACATCTCAAAATTACTTCCATTAAATTTCTCCACCTCTATTCTCCCTCATGAACTTGCCATCTAAAAATTTATGCAACAAGATCGAAAAGTATCTTCTACACAAGCTCCCATTGAAATATGGATTACTTCAAAAAACCCAACAACCCACAACTGAAACCAAAGGTGACCAGGCTATGATATCACTTGTAAGGAAGTTAAGTAGCGGAACAACTTCGTACACTAACCTGGAGAAGAGGCTAGTGAAAAACCTTTTCAAATCATTACAATAGTTACCAAAACTTAACAAAAATAAATAAAATACCATGCATACCACAACACAGCAACACATTGATTTACGTGGGGAAAATCCTTTTAGCAGGAAAAACCCCACACTCCAAAAGCGACTCAATATATTATTCAACAATCAATAAAAAATACAATATACTTGTAGAGAAAGCTCTTCATAGGAGTACCACTAATTAGAGACTCAAAGGTAACTCAATAGCTATAAGACTCTTACACGTAACTTCTATCTCACACACTTCATATATAAGAGATACAATATAAGAAACCATCAAACGGTACTACAAAACCATGGGCTAAAACAACCCAATAAAATAGAGTTGACCTTATCTCCATTCTAGATTCCCTATGACATGTCAAAACATACATCAACATGTGTTCCTCCCTTTTACATCTCATTTATGTGTTCAATGCAATTCATAATTCCTATTTCAAGAGTCCAAACTTCTGGAGGCCATAACTTGTGAACTGTGTGTCTGATTGATGAACCATTTGAAGTGCCAGAAACTTCACAAAGCGCTCTATCACCTTGTAAAATGCTACACTATTTAAATACACTTTTATGGGTGTTTCAGGGTCTCTAATATCCTCAAAAAAAAAATTAAAGCTTTCATCACACCCTCCAAAAATAGAAACTTTAATATCTTCAAAACTAGCTATGGTCTTGCAACGAAAAATTTACCTGCATTCTCATCTAGCCAACCAAAAGCTTTAGGGATAAATTCAATAAATTTCATGCTCAAACTAAAGATTACTATAAATAATAACCTCATATAAATTTAAGGTTGAAACACCATTTTCCTAATAGCAAGTCCTTATCTAAGGGCCACTTCCTACAAAGAAGGTTGAAGAAGAAGGAAACAAATTTAGAGGAGATATCCTCTTCATTCTCAATTCGAGTCCCATCCTTCCAAATGTAGGGAATCCAATTTGAGGCTCTATGTTTCATAGTAGAAACATGAAATTACCTTGTGTTTCTATCCCAACGTTTCAACCTGAGGACCTTGGAACGTTGTTTCCAAAAAACCTCCTCTTTAAAGATGATATTATGTAGTTGAGAGAGAATATTTCTCTCCTAGGCAATGAGATCGTCATTATACCCTTCTTCTTGGATTCTTTTCTGAATAACCTGAAGGTTTGATTAGAGGGAGGACTTATTAGCAAAAATATGGCTAAAAGATTGCATGTTCCACTATCACACTACAAATTTAAACTATTTAATTTTTTGGTTAATCAAAACATAGCAGTGGCATTAACATATATTTTCTACCATTCTCTTCTCTTTAAACCTAGGGTGAAGGAGCCACATCTTAAATTTGAAAGGAAATATTTTCCTACCAGTCAGCTTATTAGCTGGAAACCAAATTGGGAAATGGTCTGACCCAATTCTAGATAAAGTAGAAATAGAAAAACTATAGTTAACCATACACTAGTAGGAAATGAGATCTTGATCCAAACAGACCTAAATAAGACCACCACATGAATGTCTATTTGTCCACATAAAAGAATATCCTTTCAATTTTGTGTCCATAAGAGCTTCATCTTGAATAAAGCCCACCGAATCTATAGAACTATCTAGCGAGACTTGGGATCCCCTGAACTTCTTAAATTGAGATAAAGGAGAATTGAAGTCGCCTATGATAATCCACAAACCCTCCTTTTGAAGTTCTCTAAATTCATTAAGCATGTTGCAAAACTTTCTCCTAGCTACTTTGTTAATAGGTTCATAAATATTGGAAATTACCCAAGATACGTCATCCCTCAAATGAGTATGTCTTGTTGCCACATTATTAGAATCATCCCATATGAGCTCACTAGAAATAATATTTTTATTTCAAATAGTACTAATTCCACTAGAGGCCCCTTGGGCATTGCATCAACGAACACCATTGTCTTTAAAACCCAAACAGTTCAAATTAAGAAGCTTATCATTCTATATTTTGGTCTCTTAAATCAAAAGAATGTCTAGTTTATGATATCTAACACGATTGAACAAGATATCATGTTTGTGAGGATTATTTATGTTAGAAATTGTATGCAAAAATAATCATTTATATACAAATAAATATTAAATAGAGGAATGAAAAACACAAAAATAATAACAGAGAGGAGACAAGTTTAACGTGGTTCACCCAAACTCGGGCTACATCCACCAAACAGAGAGTCCAATATTATTATCCAGTAAATTGAACCGATTACAACCAGCGATCCCTTGTAACTCCATACTGTTGGAAAATGCTACAAAATTCTTTATGAAAAAACCTAACCCTTAGCCTTTTTATCAAGACTTATGTGGGTTACAAAATTAGGGTTACAACATGTCAGCCAATAGAAAAATTAGCATTTCCCCTTGACCCCATCTTGGGGGTGCTTCCCCCAAACCTCAATCGAAAAAAATGGGGGGAAACTGCTTCGATAGAAGTAGGGAAAATTTAACCTCCAAGTCTGATTAGGATCCATATTACAATAATTTAATCCTCTAATATTTCATCATATATTCTTCATTTCTTAGGAGTTCTCTATAAACCCATTTTGGTTAGTCTTTTAAAATCCATCTACTATATCCAGCATGCATTTGTATTCTTTGGTCCATTTCAAGGCTTCCTTCCTGAACTCCTAGAAACCCCACAATCTGCTCTAGTTCTATTTCTAGTATTAACACCCCTTGAAGATCTACGACCTCCTCTGGATCTAGACAAACCCTTCATAAAGGGGAATTCATAATCAAACTCTAGATCTTCAAAATTGTAGCTTCCTTAAACATCATTTAAATCCTTATGAGTGCTACCATTCCTATTACCACTACCAGTGCTATCAATAAAGATCAACAGTCGGGTGCCCTCCTTTTGACCCTCACAATCAGCAAAAGAATCTACAAAATGGGTCTTATAACACATAGGGGCACAAATATAAATTTCACCCATTCCATTATCTGACATCCCCTTACCCTAGGCACATTGGGTATCCATATTATGACCTCCCTTAAAAAAAATGGGCTCCACAATGTTAGAGGTGTTTTTATTTCCAGCTGTATTGGGCTCGATTATCTTAGCATTCTCTAACACTGGCAACTACGAAGAGTCATTAACCTTTATAGCATCTGGAAGCACTCCTTGATGATGGAATCATGAGAACTTTCCATCCTTACTATTACCATCACCAAACTCAATACCCTCCTGAATGGACTAATTTTAAGCCTACAGACCATTGTGATTTTCTAGGGGAAGGATGGAATCCCCAATATCCTCACCTCTATAACCTTCAAAAGATGCTCCAACATTACTATTAGCTTCCCCACTACCCACTAGGAGAGAGTGTCCATCTGTCTCCTTAGAAGATCTTCCAAATAGGGAAGCACAAATTTCTCCTTCCAATCTTTCTTTTGCTTTTGAGGATCCTTTTGAGATGCCCTCAAAGGATAGTATTTTTCCCAACGACCATTATTTTTGCAAAGAAAGTAGGCAAACAAAATAGTTTCAAATTCTATGGGTTGTTTCCAAACCCCAAATTTAGACACAATATCAATGTAAGATGGTATATTTTCTTCTTGAACAATGCTAACACATAATCTTGCATACATAAGCTTCTTCCTAAAGGCAGACATTTTATCAATAGAGAGAAATTCCCCAAATGAACTGGCAACACCTTTGAAGACCTCCTCATTCCAATATTCTAAAGGAAGGCTAGGTAGCCTCAGCTAAATAGGAACATCATTGAAGACCAAATTATTGAGAGCCATACCAAGTTCCCATTTCTTGAGGGCCAAAGAAGCTTTCCAAATAACCCAAGGCCCCCCACATAAAATACTTTTCAAATCCTCTTCATGTAAAAGAGAACCACAAAAACCTTTTGAACATGGCTAGGACATCAACTTGCCCTTTAATTTTTTATTTCCTCTTAATAAAAGCTTTTACGATCTCAATATTGGGGTGAGGTCCCAAAAATATGCCTACCAAGGAAAGAGCCAGTGTTTGTATGTCTCTATGTCTCTATGTATGTGTATGTATGTATATATGTGTGTGTGTACATATGTTTGTTTGTATGTGTATATGTGTGTATGTATGTATGTGCGTACATGATACGTATGTTTGTGTGTCTATGTGTGTGTACATGTATGTATGTATGTGTGTGTATATAATGTATACATGTACATGTAAATAGAGATGTGTATGTGTATGTGTATGTGTATGTGTATGTGTATGTGTATGTGTATGTGTATGTGTATGTGTATGTGTATGTGTATGTGTATGTGTATGTGTATGTGTATGTGTATGTGTATGTGTATGTGTATGTGTATGTGTATGTGTGTGTGTGTGTGTATGTGTATGTGTATGTGTGTATGTGTGTATGTGTGTATGTGTGTATGTGTGTATGTGTGTATGTGTGTATGTGTTTATATATGTGTATGTGTATGTGTGTATATTTATATGCATATGTATGTGTGTATATATGTGTATGTGTATGTGTATATATATTTGTATATGTATACCTCTGTATGTGTATATGTGTGTGTCTATGTGTGTGTATGTGTATGTGTGTATGTGTGTATGTGTGTATGTGTGTATGTTTGTGTGTGTATGTATGTGTGTATGTGTGTGTGTATCTGTGTATGTGTGTCTAGATATGTATGTGTATGTATGCATATGTATGTGTACATATGTGTGTGTACATATGTGTGTTTGTATGTATGTATGTATGTATGTATGTATGATACGTATGTGTGTGTACATGTGTACATATGTGTCTGTGTGTACGTATATATATATTTATGTGTGTATGTGTATATGTGTGTGTGTGAGTGTGTATGTGTGTGTGTATGTTTATAGGTATGTGTGTATTTGTGTGTGTATCTATGTGTGTGTGTGTGTGTTTGTGTGTTTGTGTGTATGTTTATCTGTGTGTCTATATATATGTGTATGTATGTATATATATGTGTGTACATATGTGTGTTTGTATGTGTGTATGTGTGTGTGTGTGTGTGTGTGTATGTGTGTGTGTATGTGTGTATGTGTATATGTATGTGTGTTTGAATGTGTGTGTATATATGTATATGTATGTGTATACATATGTGTGTTCGTATGTGTGTATGTGTGTGTATGTGTGTATGTATGCATGTATGTATAATATATATGTGTGCATGTGTACGCGTGTATGTATGTGTGTGTGTACATTTTTATGTGTGTATGTATGTATGTATGTATGTGTGTCTATGTAATATATATATGGTTCTCATACAATGTACGGACTCATTAGATCAGTTAAGTGGACCATTCATTATCAGTTAACAAGAGAGACATTATTAGCTAATAATATTAGTTAAGTAGACCATTCATATTCATTTTTTATGTGGATTTGACAAGTAGAATAACTTAAACATGTATGCATATTTAAAGTTGGGTCCAATTCACTTGACATATATGTGCATGTGGGCATGAGTATTTAGGGGTTTGTAGATTTGAATTGCTTCTCAATAGAAATTTGTCCAATAAAAGGACTAGATTACAGAAGTATTATCGAACAAAAGAGACAAAGAAAAGGGTTACAACACCTTCTCAAGAACGAGTTCCCATTCACGATGAAGTGGTCGCAATTCAGAACACACAAGAAATTGGTCCTAGTCAATCTAGAAATTTCTTCTTCGGTATGGCCAATTTGATGAAGATGGATGAAGATGCTCTTTTCGATGAGATTTCAACTAAGGATATGGTACCAGAAAACACATTAAAATTACACTGCAAAAAAATATGGGATGAATATTTTTAAGATAAATCTCTAATTGGAAGAGCATAATTGTTTGCAAAGTTATTTAGGAGAAACGAAATGACTCTCGTTTTGGAGTTGTTGGGTGTTGATAACAATAAGAAATCATTAGACAAAATCAGTAAATCAAATGGTGGCTGAAAATTTGCAAGAAGCTCTTAAATGTATTGAGAGCACGAGTCGAGCTACTAATTTAAGTGTTGCCTAGAGAGCATTAATGACCATGATTTTCTAGTAAGAAATAATCACATAGAAGACAAACTCAAGCAATTTCCTAGTTATTGAATGTCTCTAGAAGAATTATCCAGAGATATATTAGGAAAATAAATAGGTTGGATGAGAATATTGTAAAGAATTGGGTCAATATTAGCAGGGTTCCTGGGTATGTGCAGGATCATGGTGTGCCAAAACAGGCCCTTAAGTGGCAATGAAATTTCAAAAAATCAGAATTATGAAATAACATGAAAAATTGAATAAGTTATGAACATTATTTTTAAAATATGTAAGAAGAGTATATAGAAAATTGAATGTAGTTTCTAAGCTACTAGTTGTTTTTTTTTTTAAAAAAAACCCTATTTGATGAAAATTTTAAATTTCAATGCAGTGGTACAAAAATTTCAGGAAAAAGATAAGAAATAGGTGTATGTCTGACCACCCTAATCACAATAAAATAATAATATTTTTTTTATAAATTTATAATATAAGTATTAGACTCATGTCCAGATGTGACACATATTTTTTTATAATTTTTTATAAAGTAAATAATTATTTATGAATTTTTTACTACAGTTTTTCTGAAGTTCGGAAACTCTTACATCTGACCACCTTAACTTAGTCAAAACCTTACAAAATTCATTTTTTTAAAATTTTTCCCTATAGTAGACAAAGCATAGGATGTGATGCATGTTTCAGATTCAAAAAAAAGTTATGTGGTTTGAAAGTTATGAGTATTTTTCAATCAGTCTATCAATCAGGACTTTTGTCAAAATTACATTAGAAAATAAATAATTATTATTTATTAAAGTCAAAATAAGACAAGCCTTATATTATTGGAAAGCTGAGAACATCCTTTAAAAATCCTTTTTGTTTTATCAATTTTGGCTATAAAAAAAAGTCGTCAGCCACCAGTGTAAAGTCTAGGAAATCAAGGAATACTGAAAAAACACATTTTTTCAGTTGACTTTCTAGGCTTGTCACTTCCAAGTCAAATCCCAAAGAAAACTTGAACCAAAAGATGGAGGGAAAAGTTTATGTTTTAAAATCAGATATCCGATAAAATCAAATATCTGTTAAAATCGGATATCCGTTTTTGAATAAATAAAAATATATATGTTTTTAGTAAATTGGGCATAACTTTTGTGTTTTATATCAAAATTTTGATTTTTTATAGGCGTTGGAAAGGTAATTAAGAGCTCTATGATATGGAATAAGTATATTTTCAATTATTTGTTTTAAAAAATAATTATTATTCATTTAAATTCATCCTTCATTTTTAAAACATAAAAAAACTCATGACTTTTTCATATGATTTCCCTATTGCATGAATTTTTTGTAACAATCATCGTAAAATAAAATAAATAAGTAATTAATTAATAATAGAAAATTTATGAATTTTATTGAGTTATAAATTTTGATAAACCATGTTATCTATGTTTTGGTCATTTCTCCACCTCTCTTTCCTAAACCTATCACTCCGCCTATTTGTTTCTTCCTCCCTCTCTTTTGTCCATATTTTTGCATCTCTCTTTAGACCTATATCTCTAACTATCAATGAATACCTCATTCAATCTCTCAATCTCTACAAGTTTCTTATATTTCTACCTCTTCATAATTTCCTCCTCTATGTCACTCTCTCTTCCCTAAGATCTAGGCTAGTCTCTCTGCATTTCCTTCTCATATCTAGCAACAAAATTCAGAGGGGACAAGGAGAGGCATAGGGAAGTATCAAACAAAGGACAGGGGGATAGAGGTGAGAAGGAGAGATTAATTGGGGGGAAGAGAGAGTTAGAGAGAGAGAGAGAGTTATAGGTAATTAGGTGGAAGGCGAAGAGAGAGAGGGAGGGGGTGATTGGGGTGAACAGAGAATGGGAGGGAGAGTTTTGACATTATTTAGGGGGTAGGAGGAGAGGGGGAGAGGGGAAAGTATCAAAAAGAGAGAAGAGAGATGGGGAAAGAGGTGAAGGGTATGTGCAGGATCATGGTGTGCCAAAACAGGCCCTTAAGTGGCAATGAAATTTTAGAAAATCAAAGTTATGCAACTTGACATGAAAATTTGAATAAGTTGTGAACATTATTTTTTAAAATATGTAACAAGAGAATATATAGAAAATTGAATGTAGTTTCTAAGCTACTAGTTGTTTTTTGGAAAAAAAAATCCTATTTGATGAAAATTTCATTTTTTCAATGCAGTGGTACTAAAATTTCAGGAAACAAATAAGAAGTAGATGTATGTCTAACCACCCTAATCACAATCAAATATTAATATTTTTTTATAATATTTATTATATAAGTATTAGACTCATGTCCGGATGTGACAAATATTTTTTTTTAATTTTTTATAAATTAAATAATTATTTATGAATTTTTTACTATAGCTCTTCATAAATTCAGAAACTCCTTTGTCTGACCACCTTAACTTGGTCAAAACCTTATGAAATTTAATTTTTTTAAATTTTTCCCTATAGTAGACGAAGCATAGGATGTGAGGCATGTTTCGGTTTCCAAAAATGTTATACCATTTAAAATTTATTAGTATTTTTCAATCAGTATATCAATCAAGACTATTGTCAGAATTCAATTAGAAAATAAATAATAAGTATTTATTAAAGTCAAAATAAGACAAGCCTTATATTGTTGGAAAGCTGGAAATGTCCTTAAAAAACCCTTTTCATTTTATCAATTTTGGTTACAAAAAAAGTCATCAGCCACCAGTGTAAAGTCTAGAAAATCAAGGAATACTGAAAAACACGTTTTTTTAGTTGACTTTCTAGGCTTGTCACTTCCAAACCAAATACCAAAGCATTCCCGAGCTGAAATTTGAAATTTGAAAATTTGACTACAAAAATCGGATATTGGATTTTATCTGATATCCGATATCCGATTTTAGTACAAAAATTTGTGGTCCCCAAAAAATTTCTCGTTCCCGCCATTTATTTGGTAAACTGCCACATGGCAGAAATCTGATATCTGATTAAATCGGATATCAAATTTTATTAGTCATATCTTAGAGAGAGAGAAGGAGAGGGAGAGAGGGGGAGAGAGAGAGAGAGAGAGAGAGAGAGAGAGAGAGAGAGAGAGAGAGAGAGAGAGAGAGAGAGAGAGAGAGAGAGAGGAGGAGGAGAGGGAGAGGGAGAGAGAGAGAGAGAGAGAGAGAGAGAGAGAGAGAGAGAGAGAGAGAGAGAGGAGAGGAGAGAGAGAGAGAGAGAGGAGAGAGAGAGAGAGAGAGAGAGAGAGAGAGGAGAGGAGAGACAAAGACAAAGAGAGAGAGAGAGAGAGAGAGGGAGGAGGAGAGGGAGAGGGAGAGAGAGAGAGAGAGAGAGAGAGAGAGAGAGGAGGAGAAGGAGAGAGGAAGAAAGAGAGAGAGAGAGAGAGAGGAGGAGAGGGAGAGACAAAGACAGAGAGAGAGAGAGAGAGAGAGACAATATGACCCCTAACAACACAATTTGGTGTCTTAAGGGGTCCTATGGTGTCATTAGGGGTCATATGGTGTCTTGGGACACCATAGGATCCCTTAAGACACCAAATCATGTCATTAGGGGTCATATGGTGTCTTAAGGGGTCATATGGTGTCCCCATGAACCCTTATGACCTCTTAGGACACCATATGACCCCCTAATTACACCATATTGGGCTCGCTTTGAGTCATATTGTGTCCTAAGGGGTCCTGTGGTGTCCCAAAACATCATATGACCCCTATGGACACCATATGACCCCTAATGACACCATAGTACCCCTTAAGACACCAAATCATGTCGTTAGGGGGTCATATTGTGTCTTACGGGGTCCTATGGTGTCTTAAGGGGTCCTATGATGTTGTTAGAGGTCATATGGTGTCCATTACGGGTCATATGTGTCCCATGAACCCTTATGACCTCTTAGGACACCATATGACACCTAATGAAACCATATTGGGTCACTTTGGGTCATATTATAGGGAAAAGGGATCATATTGTGTCCTAAGGGGTCCTGTGGTATCCCAACATACCATATGACCCCTCCAAAAACCATATCACCCCTGACGACACCATAGGACCCCTTAAGACACTAAATCATGTCGTTAGGGGTCATATTGTGTCTTACGGGGTCGTGGGACACAATATGACCCCTAACGACATGATTTAGTGTCTTAAGGGGTCCTATGGTATCATTAGGGGTGATATTGTGTCCATAGGGGTCATCCTGTGTCCCATGAACCCTTATGACCTCTTAGGACACCATATGACACCTAATCACACCATATTGGGTCGCTTTGTGTCATATTGTGTCCTAAGGGGTCATATTGTGTCCTAAGGGGTCATATAGTGTCCCAAGACACCATATGACCCCTATGGACACCGTATGACCCCTAACGACACCATAAGACCCCTTAAGACACCAAATCATGTCAATAGGGGTCATATTGTGTCTTACGAGGTCGTACGACACAATATGACCCCTAACAACATGATTTGGTGTCTTAAGGGGTCTTATGGTGTTGTTAGGGGTCATATGGTGTCCATAGGGGTCATATGGTGTCCCATGAACCCTTATGACCTCTTAGGACACCATATGACCCCTAATGACACCATATTGGGTCGCTTTGGGTCATATTGTAGGGAAAAGGGGTCATATTGTGTCCTAACCATATCACCCCTAACAACATCATAGGACCCCTTAAGACACCAAATCATGTCGTTAGGAGTCATATTGTGTCTTACGGGGTCGTAGGACACAATATGACCCCTAACGACATGATTTAGTGTCTTAAGGGGTCTTATGGTGTCGTTAGGGGTCATATGGTGTCCATAAGGGTCATGTGGTGTCCCATGAACCCTTATGACCTCTTAGGACACCATATGACCCCTAATGACACCATATTGGGTCGCTTTGGGTCATATTGTGTCCTAAGGGGTCATATTATGTCCTAAGGGATCCTATGGTGTCCCAAGACATCATATGACCCCTATGGACACCGTATGACCCCTAACGACACCATAAGAGCCCTTAAGACACTAAATCATGTCATTACGGGTCATATTGTGTCTTACGGGGTCGTAGGACACAATATGACCCCTAACGACATGATTTGGTGTCTTAAGGGGTCCTATGGTGTCGTTAGGGGTCATAGGGTGTCCACAGGGGTCATATGGTGTCCCATGAACCTTTATGACCTCTTAGGACACCATATGACCCCTAATGACACCATATTGGGTCTCTTTGTGTCATATTGTGTCCTAAGGGGTCATATTGTGTCCTAAGGGGTCCTATGGTGTCCTAAGACAACATGTGACCCCTATGGACACCGTATGACCCCTAACGACACCATAAGACCCCTTATCATGTCGTTACGGGTCATATTGTGTCTTACAGGGTCATCGAACTTAATATGACCCCTAACAACATGATTTGGTGTCTTAAGGAGTCCTATGGTGTCGTTAGGGGTCATACGGTGTCCCATGAACCCTTATGACCTCTTAGGACACCATATGACCCCTAATGACACCATATTGGGTTGCTTTGGGTCATATTACAGGGAAAAGGGGTCATATTGTGTCCTAAGGGGTCCTGTGGTGTCCCAAGACACCATATGACCCCTAACGACACCATAGGACCCCTTAAGACACCAAATCATGTCGTTAGGGGTCATATTGTGTCTTACGGGGTCGTAGGACACAATATGACCCCTAACGACAAGATTTATTGTATTAAGGGGTCCTATGGTGTCATTAGGGGTCATATGGTGTCCATAGGGGTCATGTGGTGTGCCATGAACCCTTATGACCTCTTAGGACACCATATGATGCCTAATGATACCATATTGGGTCGCTTTGGGTCATACTGTAGGGAAAAGGGGTCATATTATGTCCTAAGGGGTCCTATGGTGTCCCAAGATACCATATGACCCCTATGGACACCACATGACCCCTAACGACACCATAGGACCCCTTAAGACACCAAATCATGTCGTTAGGGGTCATATTGTGTCTTACGGGGTCGTAGGACACAATATGTCCCCTAATGACATGATTTAGAGTCTTAAGGGGTCCTATGGTGTCCTTAGGGGTCATGTGGTGTCCCATGAACCCTTATAACCTCTTAGGACACCATATGATCCCTAATGACACCATATTGGGTCTCTTTGGGTCATATTGAAGGGAAAAGGGGTCATATTGTGTCCTAAGAGGTCCTGTGGTGTCCCAAGACACCATATGACCCCTATGGACACCATACCACCTGTAATAACACCATAGGACCCTTTAAGACACCAAATCATGTCATTAGGGGTCATATTGTGTCTTACAGGGTCATAGGACAAAATATGACCCCTAACGACATGATTTAGTGTCTTAAGGGGTCCTATGGTGTTGTTAGGGGTCATATGGTGTCCATAGGGGTCATATGGTGTCCCATGAACCCTTATGACCTCTTAGGACACCATATGACCCCTAATGACACCATATTAGGTCGCTTTGGGCCATATTGTGTCCTAAGGGGTCATATTGTGTCCTAAGGGGTCCTATGGTGTCCCAAGACACCATATGACCCCTATGGACACCCTATGACCCCTAACAACACTATATTGTGTCCTAAGGGGTCATATTGTGTCTTATAGGGTCATCTCTCTCTCTCTCCTCCTCTCTCTCTCTCCCTCTCCCTCTCCTTCTCTCTCTCTTTCTCTCTCCTCTACTCTCTCTCTCTCTCTCTCTCTCTCTCTCTCTCTCTCTCTCTCTCTCTCTCTCTCTCTCTCTCTCTCTCTCTCTCCTCCTCTCTCTCTTTCTCCTCTCTCTCTTTCTCCCTCTCTCCCTCTTCTTCTCTCTCTCTCTCTCTAAGATATGACTAATAAAATCCAATATCCGATTTAATCTAATATCGGATTTCTACAATGTGGCAGTTTACTAAATAAATGGCAGCAACGGGAATTATTTTGGGGACCACAAATTTTTGTACAAAAAACCGATAAAAAAAGGGTTTGTGGGTCATTCTGTAGATTCCAATGGCCCACAGTCTGCATATATTTTGTTTTCTGTCGAGGATCACGGGTTTTTAGATAGTTAGAGACAAATTTGTGCTTTTGGGAGATTCTTAAAGTGAATACTTACATTGTCAATCACGAAGGAGCATGTGTGGAGGGAAATGGGGAGTAGCAGTCGTCGGAAGTCTAAACGCAAAAGAAAACTTTTAAATGACCAAATTGAAGCGTATAGAGAAAGCGATAGAGAATTTCATAGGAGGAGAAGACAAGGTATGTTAAAAATTGCTAATGTTACCTCAACTGAAGAGGAAATTGAATTTGAAAATGTGCCACAAGTTATTGAAAATGAAAATATTGAAAATTTTGAAAATGTTGAAAGTGATAATGAAAATGCTCAAAATGTGGAAAATTTTGACATAGGAGGTGAAAATGTGGAAAACTTTAATGTTGAAGGTGGAATTGCTCAACCAAGTGAACCATATGTAACACCTAATTACTTTAGAAATGAAGACCCTCTTATGGATGAAAGACAAACTCCAAATCCAAGACCTTCAAGAACCCCAAAATGGTTATTTGAAATTGATGAGAACATTATTTCGAATCTTGAAGGCAAGAGGTCAACAAGAACTGTTTGGTTGTGGGCTACACAACTTTTCAACCAAAATTTTAGCAATAATACATTGACTGAGCAATGCCAACTCTTTGTTCAATTGCTAAAGATGAAAGATGAGACCATTTCTAAACAAATTGAAGATTCTTATGAACAAGAAGATGGAGAGAAATTCTATTATTGCAAAAAATCTATTTGATGCTCTCAATTCTATTGGAAAGAATACCAAAGAAAGAGATAAGAGAACCTCTCGAAGAGTGATTACAACCTCCTTAGTAAGCCATCAATTGAGGAAGGCTCATCAAATGATACAAACTTGTGTTGATTTTAACATAAACCGTAAAACTTTGGATAGAGCACTTGCACGAAGACAAAGACTTGACGATCCACTTCAACAAGATACATGGGCATTTGGTGGGAGGCTTCCACGTGTTGATAGAAAGTTGACTAAAAATGTGAAGGAAGAGATTCAACAATTTTGGCACTCTAATTCTAGAGTGTCACCCAATGTAAAGGACATTTTGAAATTAAGAATCGGCAATCGAGACCATACACCGCATCCCAAACATTTCTTGGAATCAAGCCAAACAATGTTGTACAATTTTTTTTGTGAATTACATCCAACTTTGCAAATATCACAAAGGGCCTTTGAATCTTTGAAACCATTTTATTGTGTTCCTCTTAAGATTCATAATACCTGTTGTTGCAAGTACCACGTGGAGTTTTCAATGTACCATGAACTTTTATGTCATATTCATTCTATGATGCATACTAATGAGATGTTGTAGGAGTGTGGTGCAATGCTATTTCCAAGATCATCAAGAGACTTGCAAGATCTATTTTTATGCCCTGGAGATGATGGCTTCTATTTCTATAGAAATGATTGTTTGAATGAGAAGTGCTCAGAATGCGATGGGTTGTCAAAGTTTGTTTCATGTTTTCATGAGGGCACCAAACACGAGTTTGGAAATAATTATGTTGAGAAAAAAAGATATGACTTATTATCATGCATTTGATGACCTTTACAATCTTGATTATTAGAGAACACTATCTGACAATTTTTGATGATATAATTATCGCAAAACCTTTCTGCTCATGCAGGTCTTTATTGATGATATACAATAGTACATCACATTATGATTTTTGATGATATATAGGTTCATGCTAGATCATTCGTCGTTGACAAGACCCTCTCTTGGTGATGGTACATATTATTTTGTGCATTAATGAGATAAAATTTTGTGCATAAACATTAAGTCAAGCGAATTTATTGCTATTTAGAAATGACCATATCTACCATCGTCTTCAACCATGCAGAGAAATCCAGTGAGAAGGGCTTTAATCAACATGTGTCTTTCTTCAAAGTTATGCTTGTATACTTTGCAGAGAAACTGGTAAGTTTCATAATTATACAATCTTGTGCGTCTTAAAAATGTTTGAAATGATCTATTTATAATTTTCCAAACTAAGTTGTATTGGTCTTCATTTATATACAGGCATTGATGTACGCAAGCTTTTCTCTTAGGACGTGAGGATGTCTGATGCAGATGAAGTGGGATGTTGTATTTGTATATGGATGTGAATTGATGTAACATTGTTATGATGATATACAATGTCCATGAGCAAATTATGTGTATACAATACATGGAAATATTCATGATCATTATGTGTCTACAGTGTAATGCTTGGAAATAATGATGATATACAATGTCCATGAAAAAAAAAATCATGTTTGCATATCCCTTCATGGATGTCACATGCAAGTGTAATGGTAATTATGTGTATACAATACATGGAAATATTCGTGATCATTATGTGTCTACAGTGTAATGCTTGTTTATATATAATTTTAGCGCTCAAGGGATGATGTCGGTAGGGTATGACCCTGAGCGTTTGATCGAGTGGGGGGGAAAAATAGGAGCATGCGTAAGGTAATAATGCCTAACTAGACATGTCAGAGTTGATGGTTCATCATCGCAATGAGCAAAATGAGAAATTGACAACACGACAACATTCCATTGAGTGAGACTGACGATTTTTTCGCCAACCAAAAAATTGCTGCCCTAATAAAACCATAAGGAAAATTGAAAAATAGAGATAGGCTTTTGTAGGGACCCCTCTCGTGGCCCTGTAGGTTCAAACAGATCATTCACAGGTGCCAAAAAATTTGAGTTAGGGCCTATCAAAGTTTGACAATTTTCAGCACTTAGGGCGCTCAAGGGACGACGCCGGTAGGGTATGACCCCGAGCGTTCAATCGAGTGGGGAGGAAAAATAGGAGCATGCATAGGGTAATAATGCCTAAATGGACATGTTGGAGCTGACGATTTGTCATTGCGATGAGCAGAACGAGAAATCGGCCACGTGACAACATTCCATTGAGTGAGACTGACGATTTTTTTGCCAACCATAAAATTTCTGCCCTAATAAAACTGTAGGGCAACTTGAAAAACTGAGATAGGCTTTTGTAGGGACCCCTCTCATGGCCCCATAGGTTCAAATGGATCATTTGCAGGTGCCACAAATTTTGAGTTAGGGCCCGTCAAAGTTTGACAATTTTGAGCACTTAGGGCACTCAAGGGACAATGCCGGTAGGGTATGACCCCGAGCGTTCGATTGAGTGGGGGGGAAAAATAGGAGCATGCATAGGGTAATAATGCCTAACTATACATGTCAGAGCCAACACTTCATCATCGCGATGAGAAGAACGAGAAATCGGCCACACGACAACATTCCATTGATTGAGACTAACAATTTTTTCGCCAACCGAAAAATTGCTGCCCTAATAAAATCGTAGGGCAACTTGAAAAACTGAGATAGGATTTTCTAGGGAGTCCTCTCATGGCCCCGTAGGTTCAAATGGATCATTTGCAGGTGCCATGGATTCTGAGTTAGAGCCCATCAAAGTTTGACAATTTTGAGCACTTAGGACGCTCAAGGGACGATGCTGGTAGGGTATGACCCCAAGCGTTCGATCGATTGGGGGGGAAAATAGGAGCATGTGTAGGGTAATAATGCCTAACTGGACATGTCAAAGCTAATGGTTCATCATCGTGATGAGCAGAACGAGAAATCGGCCACACGACAACATTCTATTGAGTGAGACTAACGATTTTTTTGCCAACGAAAAAATTGCTGCCCTAATAAAACCGTAGGGAAAATTGAAAAACCAAGATAGGATTTGGTAGGGACCCCTCTCATGGCCCCATAGGTTCAAATGAATCATTCACAAGTGCCATGGATTCCAAGTTAGGGCCCATCAAAGTTTGACAATTTTGAGCACTTATGGCACTCAAGGGACAACGCCGGTAGGGTATGACCCCGAGCGTTCGATCGAGTGGGGGGAAAATAGGAGCATGCGTAGGGTAATAATGCCTAATTGGACATGTCAGAGCTGATGGTTCATCATCGCGATGAGCAGAACAAGAAATCAGCCATGTGACAACATTCCATTGATTGAGACTAACGATTTTCTTGCCAACCAAAAAATTGCTGCCCTAATAAAACCATAGGGCAACTTGAAAAACCGAGATAGGCTTTTGTAGGGACCCCTCTTGTGGCCCCATAGGTTCAAATGGATCATTCGTAGGTGCCATGGATTCTGAGTTAGGGCCCATCAAAAATGGACAATTTTGAGCACTTAGGGTGCTCAAGGGATGACGCCGGTAGAGTATGACCCCGAGCATTCGATCGAGTGGGGGGGAAAAATAGGAGCATGTGTAGGGTATTGTTCATGAATTGTATTGTTTATTGAATGAATTATATTGTATTGTTGATTAAATGAATTGTATTGTATTGTTGATTAAATGAATTGTATTGTTCATTAAATGAATTGTATTGTATTGTTCATTAAATGGATTATATTGTTCATTATAAAAATGACACTTACGATGAAATAAAATGAATTGTATTGTTCATTAAATAGCCATTAATAACCATTGTTAATTATTGGAATGAAGATTAAAGATTTCCATGATAACACCATGCACAGATGAGCAACAATTTATATGATCGAATATCAACTTCTGTATATTTAAAAAATGTCAAATGATTACAAATGTATGTCCATACACAAATATGGCATAAACACCAACTGAAACAAAATGTATGTCTAAATACGTGAATGTATGTCCATATACAAAATATACATGCCAACTAGACATGTAAGCATCCCAAAACTATCTATAACATCCTAAGCTGCTGATGGATCATCAAAATCGATCCTCTTCGCCACACTGCTCGGCTCTAAAGGATCCTGCACAAGAAAAACAAACCATGATTAATATTAGTTATATTATATAATTCACATTCAAAAATTTAACATAAAAATGAACTATAATTGAACTATTCATGTTTACCTCATCTCCACGTTTTCTCTTCATCTTTGCAGGACTCTTGATGTATGTCTTCGATAGAGGAGGTATGTTTTGAATATTTTCATACACAACCTACATATGTTCAGAAACATGACATTGATACACTGATAATAACAAATTATATCTACTAATCAAAAAATAAAATAAACACACATCTAATCGAGGCATCTCTTCTTCTTCGGGTATACTATGTGTAGTCATCAAGGATGTGAAGCCAAGAATTCTCTGTATATATACACATCAAGTATATGAAACTATCAATCTATGTCTAGACATGTATAATCACTGTAAGTTATTTAAACTATTCATTCAATCATATTTGCATTCAATTACCTTTCCCTTGTCTCCAACTGCACTACCAGATCCTAAATCACACTGCCTTGCACTCATGCTACTTGTGCCCTACAAGAGTAAAATAAGATATACATGCAAGTTACTACATAATCTAATTAATACCAATATAAATGATGAGCATGTATGTACAATAAAATACAAGAAACTAGCAATAATATATGTACCATCAAGCTATCAAGGCCAAATGAAATGGTCGACAATGTGTCGTCCTAAATCTGTCTCAACTCATCCTCGGTCATCAACTATTGAATAGACCATGTAAATAAAAATTAGTACTTAATATTATCTAATTTATAAATATTTAATTAAAATATAACATGAACTGTGAAAACACAAATCTTACCAATACATCATCAATGTATGATGACGATGCCTCCTTGCCTCTATCATGTGAGGACTCCCCAGGGTATACTCCAATCTATGTAATAACATCTGGTGCATCATGCATCTCATTCACCTCATAATCTGCACTGTCCACATCAGGATCAACGGGTTGTCCAAGTGGACCCAAGCATACGTGCCCACACATGACACAACTATGGGGCATGCATATGTGTGGAGCCGAGGATGACATGTCACCAGCACCAGATGCACCGCTACCATCAAGAGTAGGCTAAGCTACTGACGCAGCCTGAGAAACCAAAATTCTACTCAAAGAGTGAATAGCTAATATGGTCCGTGAAGCCACCTCACAAATGATATCAAGATGTTGAACTACAGGTGGGGGATCAACAAGAGGAGGGGGGACATATGGGCCCTGGACTACTCTGACTGCCCCAGGTCTATTTTGGGGCATACCTAAACCTACACCCTGGAAAGGTTGGATGTCAAAGTAGTTCACATGATTATGTAAAACAAACTCAGCATACAATTTTTTTATGAAATAGAAGGGGATATCAAGATTGTTGTTGGGTGGTTTGTCAAAAACCATCCACCAACGATCCCAAAATTTTTTCACAATCCCATCATTTGTGCATCATTTGATAGAAAGTTTTTTTTTTGGGGGGATCTACGGGCTGACCAATACGAGGATTGACAAACAATGAGGAGATTTCGGCTTTGGATATCTCAAGATCCTTGATATCCTTATACGACAAGCCATCTGCATATTTTTCCTTCATAGAATCTCACCACAAAAGGGCGGCATCATGCTCTGCAGTCATGGTTTCCATACTTTTTATGATCAACGTGATAGGATCAAACAATGGGTTTAGATGAGGGATCCTATGATATACTTTTGTAATCCCCCTCAATTCATTCAAATTTTGTGCAATCAAATCTTGAATTGAGGGGGGGTTTGGCAAATGAGGGTTTGGTTGTTGCAGTTGTGGTTGGTCAGTGTTTTCATTGTTATCCCCCATTTTTAACCTAATTGAATGTAAACAATTAAATTTAGTTAACAAATTTAAACAATTAGGTATTTGATTTTAAAAAACCTAGTTTTCATTAAAAAAACCATATTTTCAATGAAAAATCAAATAAACATTAACAAAAAATACAAAAAATGAATGAAAATGATTCAAAACGATAAAATTCTTACCTCTAACTCTATTTTTTAGCAATTTTTTGTCAAATCACCGGAAATCGGATGGAGCGGATATCGGATTTTGATGAATTTGCGTGGCCTGTGAGTTAAAAATAACTCACGGGACTATCACTATCGAAATATAAAAGTCTCAGAAAATTGGATATCCGATTTCTATACTTAAATTATTTTTAAATAACATATATAATATAATAATATATTATGTAATATAATAATATATTATATAATATAATAATGTATTATATAATATATTATTATATTATATAATATGTATTGTATTATATTATATATATTATAATATATTATATAATATAATATAATATAATATAATATAATATAATATAATATTGTATTATATAATACATATTATATAATATATTATTATAATATAATAATATATTATATAATACGTATTATATAATATATTATTATATTATATAATACGTATTGTATTATATTATATATATTATAATATATTATATAATACAATATTATATTATATATAATATAATATATATAATATAATATTGTATTATATAATATATTATAATATATATAATATAATATAATATAATATAATATTATATTATATTATAATATATAATATAATACAATATTATATTATATTATAATATATAATATAATACAATATAATATTATATTATATAATATATAATATAATATAATATAATATTGTATTATATAATATATTATTATATTATAATATAATATAATAATCTATTATATAATACGTATTATATAATATATATATAATGTAATAATATATTATATAATATATATTATATAATATATTATTACATTATATATATTATATAATATAATAATATATTATATATTATATAATATGTAACATATAATATATTTTTAAAATAATATTACAAATAATAATTGGATATCCAATTTGCATAGGTAATTACCACACCAAGGTGTACTGACACCCAGGCTTAGCAAAAAGTCAACATGGATTTTCACATTTTTAGGCGAGTGAGGAAGGCTATTTTTTTCACATTGCCACTTTTTGGCCCCCCTTGATCCTGCACTAACCCTGAAGAGAGACATAGAGAGTAATTAGGGGGTGGGGAGAGGGGGAGAGGGAAGTATATATAAACCCATAGGAGGTGAGAGGTGATCGAGGGTAATTGAGGGAAAGAAATAATGTGAGAGAGAATTGGGTGTAATTATCGGATAAGAAGAGAGGGAGAAGAGTAAGTATCAACAAAAAGAGAGAGGGAGAGATGTGGAGAGAGGTGAAGAGAGTGATAGAGAGAGGATAATTAGCGGGAGTAGAGGGGAAGAGGGAAGTATTAAGAAAGAGATGGACTAGAGAGAGGGTAATTAGGGGGCTCTCTCCCCATCTCTCGCCCCTCTTCCTTTGTTGATATTCCCTCCCTCTCTCTTCCCCCTCCCCTTCCCCTAATTACCTTCTGTCTAGACCTCTCTCTTTGAACCTCTCTCCTCATCTCTAGCTCTCTCCTTTTGTTGATACTTTCCCATCCCCCCTCTTCTCCCAACACCTAATTACCCCGAACTCTCTCTAATTCTCTCTTCCCCAAATGTCATCTCTTTGTCATACCTATCCTTACCTCTAACTTTACCATATGACCCTTTAGGTGTTGTTAGGGGTCATATTGTGTCTTAATGAGTCATATGGTGTCCTATGAACCCTTAGGACACCATATGATGTTGTTAGGGGTCGTATGGTGTGCTAAGGGTTCATATTGTCTCTTAAACGGTCATATGGTGTCCTATGACCTCTTAGGACACCATATGACTCCTTAAAACACTATATGGTATTGTTATGGGTGTTGTATGGTGTCCTAAGGGGTCATATGGTATCATATGACCCCTTAGGACACCATATAGTGTCGTTAGGGTTTGTATTGTGTGCTATGGGGTCATAAGATATCATATGACCACTAAGGACACCATATGACCCCTAAGGTGTCGTTAGGGGTCATATTGTGTCCTAAGGGGTCATGTATGGTGTCATATGACCCCTTAGGACACCATACGACCCCTTCATATAACATCATATAACCCCTTAAGACACCATATGACCCCTTAGGTATGGTTAGAGGCCATATTGTGTCCTAAGGGGTCATATGGTGGCTCGTGACACCATGTGACCCCTTAGGACACCATATCGTGTTGTTATGGGTCTTCTTGTGTTCTAAGGGGTCATATAGTGTTATATGACCCTTCAGGATACCATATGACCCCTTAGGACACCATATGGTGTTGTAAGGGGTCGTATGGTGTCCTAAGGGGTCATATGTTATCCTATGACCCCTTAGCATACTATATGACCCCTTAGGTGTCGTCAGGGGTCGTATTGTGTTCTAATGGGTCATATGGTGTCTTATGACCCCTTAGGACATCATATGACCCCTTGGGACACTATATGGTGCTATGGGTCGTATGTTGTCCTAAGGGGTCATATGGTGTCCTATGACCCCTTAGGACATTGTTTGGTGTTTTTATGTATCCTATGGTGTCCTAAGGGGTTATATGGTGTTCGATGACCCCTTAGGATACCATATGACCCTTTAGGACACCCTATGGTGTCGTTAAGGGTCGTATATTATGCTAAGGAGTCTTATGGTGTCCTATGACCCCTTAGGTGTCGTTGGGGTTTATTTTATGTCCTAAGGGGTTGTATTGTGTCTTATGGGGTTATATGGTGTCCTATGACCCATTAGGACACTATATGATGTCGTTAGGGGTCATATTATGTCCTAAGGGGTCATATTGTGTCTTATGATCCCTTAGGACACCAGATGGTGTCATTATGGGTTGTGTAGTGTTCTAAGGGGTCATATGGTGTTCTATGACCCCTTAAGATACCATATTATGTTGTTATGGGTCGTATGGTCTCCTAAGGGGTCATATGGTGTCCTATGACCCCTTAGGACACCATATGGTGTCATTATGCATTGTATGGTGTCGTAAAGGTTGATATGGTGTCTCATGAACCTTTAGGACACCATATGACACCTTAGGACACCATATGATGTTGTTATAAGTCTTATGGTGTCCTAAGGGGTCATATGGTATTTTGTGAGCCTTTAGGACACCATATGGTGTTAGTAGGGGTCATATGGTGTGTTAAGGGGTCATATGGTATGTTAAGGGGTCATATGGTATCCTATGACCCCTTAGGACACCATATGACCCCTTAGGTATTGTTAGGGGTCATATTGTGTCCGAACGGGTCATATGGTGTCCTATGATCCCTTAGGATACCATATGGTGTCGTTGGGGGTTGTATGGTGTGCTAAGGGGTCATATTGTGTCCTAAGGGATCACAAGACATCGTATGACCCCTTCGACACCATATGATCCATTAGGTTTTGTTAGGGCTAATACTATGTCCTAAGAGGTCATATGGTGTCTCATGACCCTTTGGGATACCATATGATGTACACCATATGACCCCTTAGGACATCATATGGTGTTGTTATGGGTCTTATAGTGTCCTAAGGGGTCATATGGTGTTCTATAACCCTTTAGGACACAATATGACCCCTTAGGACATTATATGACCCCTTAGGAAACCATACGACCCCTTGGGACACCATATGGTGTCGCAAGGAGTCGTATGGTGTCCTAAGGGGTCATATGGTGTCTTATTTCCTAAGGGATCATATGGTGTCCTATGACATGTTAGGACACCATATGACCCCTTAGGATACCATTTGGAGTTGTTATGTATCGTATGGTGTTCTTTGACCCCTTAGGTGTCATTAGCATTTATTTTATGTCATAAGGAGTTGTATTGTGTCCTAAGGGGTCATATGGTGTCCTATGACCCCTTAGGACACTATATGACATTATTAAGGGTCATATTATGTCCTAAGGGGTCATATTGTGTCTTACAACCCCTTAGGACACCACATGGTGTCGTTATGGGTTGTATGGTGTTCCAAGTAGTCATATGGTGTTCTATGACCCCTTAGGACACCATTTTTATGTTGTTATGGGTCATATGGTCTCCTAAGGGGTCATATGGTGTCCTATGACCCCTTAGGACACCATATTGTTTCATTATGGGTCGTATGGTTTCCTAAGGGGTCATATGGTGTTCTATGACCCATTATGATCTGATTAAGGATCTATGACTGATTGCATAGAAATGCTAACATTACAATGCTTAACAAATTGAAATTAGCATGTACATAAATGTTTAATTACAAATAAATTGAAGTAATGAAATAGAAAAATTAGAGAGGAAGAGAAAGGAGACAAAAACAATAGGATTTGATTACAGAGTTTGCCACAAGGTGACTACGTCTCCGGGCTTACCCAACTGGGTGAGACCAATCCAATTATGCTCCAAAAATGAGTTTACAAAGAGTTATAAATTCACTTAGGACACTATATGACCCGTTAGGACACTATATGATGTCTTTAGGGGTCATATTATGTCTTAAGGGGTCATATTGTGTCTTATGACCCCTTAGGATACCACATGGTGTCGTTATGGGTTGTATGGTGTTCTAAGGGGTCATATGGTATTCTATGACCCTCTAGGACATCAAATTATGTTGTTATGGGTCGTATGTTATGCTAAGGGGTCATATGGTGTCCTATGACCCCTTAGGACACCATATGGTGTCATTATGTGTCGTATGGTGTCCTAAGGGGTCATATGGTGTTATATGACCCCTTAGAACACCATAAGATTCCTTAGGATAACAGATGGTGTCATATGGTGTCCTATGACCCCTTAGGACATAATATGACCCCTTAGGTGTTGTTAGGGGTCATATTGTGTCCTAGTTGGTTATATGGTGTTCTACGACCCCTTAAGAAACCATATAGTGTTGTTAGGGGTTCTATGGTGTCATTATGGGTCGTATAGTGTTCTAAGGGTTCATATGGTGTTCTATGACCCTCTAAGACACCATATTATGTTGGTATGGGTTGTATGGTCCTCTAAGGGGTCATATGGTGTCCTATGACCCCTTAGGACACCATATAGTGTCATTATGCATCATATGGTCTCCTAAGGGGTCATATGGTGTTCTATGACCCCTCAGGACACCATATGGTGTCATTACGGGTCATATGGTGTGCTAAGGGGTCAAATAGTGTTTTATGACCCCTTAGGACACCATATAACCCCTTATGTATCGTTAGGTGTCATTTTGTGTCGTTGGGGGTCATATGGTGTCCTATGACCCCTTAGGACACAATATGACCCCTTAAGACACCATATAGTGTCGTTAGGGGTCATATGGTGTCTTATGACCCCTTAGGACACAATATGACCCCTTAAGTGTTGTTAGGGGTCATATTGTGTCCTAACAGGTCATATGGTGTCCTACGACCCCTTAGGACACCATATGGTGTCGTTAGGGGTTGTATGGTGTGCTAAGGGGTCATATTGTGTTCTAAAGGTTCCTAGGGTATCATATAACCCCTTAGGACACCATATGACCCCTTACGATGTCTCCTGACACCATATGACCCCTTAGGACACCATATCATGTTGTTATGGGTCTTCTTGTGTTATAAGGGGTCATATGGTGTTATATGACCCCTTAGGATATCATATGACCCATTAGCACACCATATGGTGTTGTAAGGGGTCGTATGGTGTTCTAAGGGGTCATATGGTATCCTATGACCCCTTAGGACACTATATGACCCCTTAGGACACTATATGACCCCTTAGGTGTCGTCATGGGTTGTATTGTGTCCTAATGGGTCATATGGCATTCTATGACCCCTTAGGACACCATATGACCCCTTGGGACACTATATGGTTTTATGGGTCGTATAGTGTCCTAAGGGGTCATATGGTATCCTATGACCCCTTAGGACACCATATGACCCTTTAGGATGCCACATTGTGTCATTAGGGGTTGTATGGTATCCTAAGGGGTCACGTGGTGTCTTAGGACCCCTTAAGACACCATATGGTATCATTAGGGGTCTTATTGTGTCTTAAGGGGGCATATGGTGTTTTATGACCCTTAGGACACCATATGACCCCTTAGGAGACCATATGGTGTCATTAGTGGTCATATTGTGTCTTAAGGTGTCATATGATGTTCTATGACCCCTTAGGACATGATATAACCCATTAGGAGACCATATATACTAAGTTTCAAATAAGCAGAGATATAAGGGTGAAGAGAGATGAAGAACTAAAGAGAGGGAAAAGAATTAAAGGACAAGGACATAAATAGAGATATAGATATTAAGGAGTATGAAGTGAGAGGGAGAAAAACTAAAGGACAAGGATGGATAGAAAGAGGTAGACATATCTAGATATTAAAAAGGAGAGAGGACGATAGAGATAAAAAATGAAGATAAAGGGAGAGGGAGATGAATAGATATAGAGAAAGAGAGAGGTAAAGACAAAGATAAATATATGAAGAGATGGAGAAAAAAGGATAGAGAGGGGTAAATAGAGAGATAAAAAAAGGAAGAGATAGAGAGATATAAAGGAAGATAAATATTGATAGATAGAGAGATATATATAGGGATAGATAGAGAGGGAGAGAGAGAAGGAGGAAGATATAGAGATATATAAAGGCACTCTAGATAAGGATGTGGAGAGAGAGATAGAGATATATAAAGATGGAGCAAATAAAGAGATAAAGGTAGAGAAATGGAAAGATACTTCAAGAGGGTGATAGAGGAAGAGATAGAGAAGTAGATTAATCATGTATAGAGGAAGATATATAATGATAGAGGAACATATAAAAATAGAGATTGATAGGGAAAGAGATGGAGATGTGAAGATGGAGATAGAGATAGATACAGATAGAAATTGATAGAGAGAGTAAGACAAATGGAAGGAGAGATGGAGTGAATAAGTGAGATTTAGAGATAATGAGATATAAATATACATGAAGACATATCTATATGGATATAGAGATAGAGGGGACAAGATAGGGAGAGAAAGGAGGTGATAGAGACAAGTAATATATAAGTATATGTAGGATAAGGTATAGGAGGGAGATAAATATAGAGAAGATAGATTATTAGAGAGAAATATAGAAATAAGGAGTGACAATGATGGAGTGGGAGAGGGAGAGATAGGAATAGAAAGATGGAGATATATGCAGAGATGCATGTAACTTGGGAATTTATTTATCTAGATGGGATGAGAAAATAAGTGACATAAGTAGAGAAGAAAGAGATATATTAAATATATTATATAAGTATGAATAGATAAGTGATAGATAAAGGAGGTGATAGGAAAAACATGAGACTTTGTATGCAAAATTTGTGAGTATTTAAAGTTTTAAAATTGAAGGACTAACTTCAAATGATTATAATTATTTTTTGTTATATAATATCATCTAAATACCTCATCCATTTTATATGTCTCTGAATTACCTTTCCAACACCTATAAAAAATCAAAATTACGATAAGAAACGCAAACGTTATGCCCATTTTACTAAACTATATTTTTTATGTTGAGTAAAACGGATATCCGATTTTTTTAAAAGTATGACATCACTCTAGTGACATCACAATGGTGACATCACAAAAGTGTCATCACGAATCGGATTTCCTTATCCGATATTATTGGATATCCGATATTAACAGATATCCGATTTGGTTTGGTATTACCAAACCAAATTCAAATTTTGGCCGACCCAAACAAAAAGTCAAAGCAGATTTTGGCATGTTTGGAAAGGTTTAAAACGGTTTTTTTTTTTCCATTGCCACTTTTTGGCTCCCCATGATCTTTCACATACCCTCCTCGAAAAGATAGAATTAACGAAGATCTAAAAATACTTGTTATTGAATACTGGACTACTCACTCTCGTGTTTCTTCCAATAGAAGAGACACTATATAGATTAGGGATGAAGGTGCTACAAAAATTTCACATCCAAGATAGTTTATAGACACAACACAAAGTGAACTATTTGAAGCATTCAAACAAGAATTTCTAGATGTCAAGATATGTCAAAGTATGTTTGAGGGATTATGACCATGTTTTGTGCGTGCCAATAAGGTATTTGAAACTTGTTGTTGTTGAAATCACGTTGAATTTCAACTACACCTCCAATCATATGAAAAGGCAGTGGCAAAAACTAATCCAAATGTAGTCATCCTTGCAAGTACAACACAATTTGTGAAGTCTATTTTATGTGATAGATTAGAAGGTTCAGATGAGTTCAATGTACAATGTATAAAAATGTATGTGTTAACTGTAAAGATTTGAAGAAATTTGTACAAATTGAGAATGTTGATCTTTTAGTGCAAGTTTTGTGGAAGAAATTTGAATATGAGAAATATCAGACAAAGTTAGGAGCTAAATCAAAAAAAAATATGTTAAAAAAGAGTGAATTGCCTTACAAAGAGTTTATGCGCGTAGATTTGAAAATATGATATATCCACATATCTAACATTGTCATGGTGCAAGATGGAAAGCTAAATAGTTTTGTATCTCAAAAAATTTCTTTCTTGTAGGTTGTATTCTCTCAATAGTAGACTTCTCTAAGAACTATACATTCAATCCTCACACAGAGATTCAAAGTCAATACTATCATTCTGAGCAGGTTGCAATCTGTGTACAAGTTTTGTATAGACATGCAGAGTTTCATGTGGATGGTGTATAATGTGGTGAACATGCACACATTATCATTAGGGAACTTCATTTTTATATCAATGATGATATTGGTCATGACAAGAGTTATGGAGCACATTGTTTTGAGAATTTTTTGAAAACATCATATAGCATCGGATAAATGCTTCACAACACTAAATTCAGTTTGATGGATTTGCTGGTAAACATAAAAATTGATTAAATTTTTGATATTCTTTTAATTAAATAGTATAATTAATTTTTGTAAACTAATATACTAGATTTGATTGTAACTTCACAAGACAATTTAAATCTACAAAAGCATTCAATTGGTTGTCACAATAGAATGCTAAACGTGGTCTAAATTTTTTGTAGAACTTTTTGGAACTGGACATCAAAAAGGAGAGCATGATGGAGTAAGAGCATGTGTGAAGTGTACACTTTGCCAACATGAACTTGGAGGTACATGTTCAACGCATATTTGTGTACTTCGTTCAAGAAATCTCTATTTACTTGAGTATGTATCTTATGGGTCAGAGTTAAATTGCTAAAATAAGTTAATGTGTAGGTAACAACATACCAAAATCAAGTGAGATAGTAGAATGGTGCAAAAGTCATTTTGGTGCTCGTGACACGACATACAACAAATGCTATTTTTGGAAAGTTAAAGATATTGATCGATCCAATCCTTATAATTTCCAAACAATTAATGGTATTAGAAAATAAGTCATGTCTATAGAACTTAACAAACCTCTTGTGATTCAGGTAAGAGATAAATCATGTTTTTGTGCTGATTGCATTAAAAAAATGCAAATATTCAACAATGTTAGAACATTAGAGATGGATTTGTTTCACAATGGGAGATGAAATAATTAGTCACAGTGCCTCCTTATGAAGATAATGACATTGTAGATATTCTTGATCCTATATATTCAGCTGATTATGAATGTGTTTTTGATTTAGTTGTGTGAGGTACACTTCCATTTTATTTAAATATCCTTATGCATTTTCATGTAATTTGTTTAAATTTTAAATAAATTTGAATTATTTTTACATTCTACCATACACTTCATAATTTGATTATTTGTAATTTGTCATGTACAGGTGATATTTTTGTTGTGCTTGCAGATCCTGACAATGTAGAAGGTGTTGACTATTACCTACTAAGATACACAAAACCAAAATGTAAATTCTCAAAATCAGTGGAATATGTTGATGGGCAACAATATCCCACTGGATCAGTCATTTTTTAAGGTACTTATTATCAACAAACCAAGGTAGATAACAATAGTGTTACATTTACTGAATACATGCCTGGCCAAAAAGTTTTGCATTATAGTCACTTAGTTATAGCAACAAGATTACATTTTGAAACTTTACCAAAAAGAGGTCATGGCCCCCAAAAGTGGAGGTTTCTTATCGAAGATCATGAAAGGATATTAGAGATAGTAAAAGAAAGAGAGGATCCACATTTTATGTACCATGAGCTTACTTAACTTATTAGTACAAGTAAACTCATATTTTTTTGACCATGATACATGTATATATATGCATATATGTATGTACATTTGAGGTATATTTTTTATTGTCATACATATATGTACACATGTACATTTGAGTTATTTTTTTGGATCGTCATACATATGTATGTATGTACATTCGAGTTATTTTTTTATCGTCATACATATATACACATGTGCATTTGAGTTATTTTTTTGGATTATCATACATATGTACACATGTACATTTGAGCTATTTTTTTGGATCATCATACATATATACATATGTACACATGTACATACGAGTTATTTTTTGCAACATACGTACACATGTACACATATACATATATGCATATAAATTCAAGTTATTTTCTGCAATATATACATATGTGCACATGTACATTTGAGTTAATTTGTTGCAACTGGTTTGAAATCAAAATTTGCTCAATTTATTCATAAATTGATCCTTAGATGGTTGTGGACAAATAGTCTCTCAAATTTGAGGTTTTTTTTCTTATAATTTTAAAATTTGATCACATTTGAGTTGATCCTCTTTTAAAGTGAATGATTTATCCTTTTTTATAGTTTAAATTTTCTAAGGAAAAATAAATAATTCATTATTGACTCAAAACTATAAGTGGTATAATTATTTATTCTTATTGAGCTTAAATAATTTGTTTTTTTGATAAAATTTAGTTATTTTTTTAATTATCTGCTTATAAAACAATTTTGATACTTAATTGTTTTAATTCTATTTAAGTTACTAATGATCTTATATAAATATTCAAATAAAAATATATATAGTAATTCAAATTCAATGTCATTTGATATTCATTTTAAGTGAAAAACATTCATAATTTTGAATTATATCTACATTTAAAAGATGTGTTAATGTCAATAATATCATCATTTTCCAAAAAGTAAAGTTACAAACATAATATCCTATTCTTCAAATAAATTAAAATTATTTAATGTATTGTTATTTATTACTCTTTGAAAATATTGACATGCATACATGAAATTTGTTATTTTTAATCAACAATTCTACTAACTAAATATCAAGATTTATCATCTGGAATAACATGATCAATTCTATTTAACTTTAACTAATTATAAAAATATAACATGGGCTCATAAAACATGTAATAAAGAAAATAGTGATTAAATAAAACAACATCACATGTTAGATAAACAAAGTGTCAAATAAAATATACAAGTGTCAAATAAAACATCGCATGTATATCTGCAACATATATCTAAAAAAAGTGTGCACTATACATATAATCACATCAAACAAATATCATAAACTATATCGGTGGGCCCTCCACTGATCCATGTCCATAATGTTGTCTCTGCACAAGAAAGTACATGTACACATAAGCACGTGTATATATAAGAACATTTATGCAAATTTTACTTCAACATAAGTACATGCAAATTTTACCTAGCCTAATCCATCATCTGCACCATCATAGCATGCATGCACCACAGGGATCCAACATGAAGAACTCAAATGTGGTCCACGAACCTGGATCATATGTATGTATGTATGTATACATATATATATACATGTATACATGTGTGTGTATATATGCATGTATGTGTGTATATGCATGTGTGTGTGTGTGTGTGTGTGTGTGTGTGTGTGTGTGTGTGTGTGTGTGTGTGTGTGTGTGTGTGTGTGTGTGTGTGTGTGTGTGTGTGTGTGTGTGTGTGTGTGTGTGTAAAAAAATCATTAACATGCATGTCTTTGATTTGAAATGAGCTCAAGTAAGATAGGTACATCTATTTAAATCTTAAAATACCTAATTGTGACCATGTGTAGGAGCATAAGGAGGTTGAAAACCTCCTAATGTCTCCAATGGAATAGGACATTGTATGTAATTCAAAATTAAAATTATGTTAACAATTTTTAAGTTGAAATCCACTATTTAAAATCAATTAAATAATATGACCTTACAGAAAAAATAATGTGTACTCGACTATGACCTTGTGTAGGAGCAGAAGGAGACTACAAATCTCCTAATGTCTCCAATGGAATAGGATGTTGTATATAATTCAAAATTAAAATTTTGTTAACAATTTTGAAGTTGAAATCCACTATTTAAAATTAACTAAATAATATGACCTTACAGAAAAAATAATGTGTACCTGACTGTGACCATGTGTAGGAGCAGAAGGAGGCTGCAAATCTCCTAATGTCTCCAATGTAATAGGATGTTGTATATAATTCACAATTCAAATTGTGTTAACAATTTGAAGTTGAAATCTACTATTTAAAATCAATTAAATAATATGACCTTACAGAAAAAATAATGTGTACCTCTTGAGACCCGAATACTCTCCCAATCTTGCTGACCTCAGATGAATGGAAGAACACGTGGTCAATGTCTATATCCAGAGATGCATCCTCTAAGTCAACAAGAAGACTACCATTGTGACCATGACCTCAAGCAGGAAGTGTAAAAGTAACAGGCGGCAACAGTGTATGTCATGGAGGCTTAGGTGTTGAATCGAATAGTGTAGGCTAAGGAGGAGGTGTGGGATCAACTGATGTACGTGGTGGAGGGGTTGTAGGATGCACTAGAATTCCCTCCTCTCTCCCCATAGAACCCTTAGATGCTCTACCACCATGGCTGTTAGATTGACCTCCATGTACATGTCATCTCACGTGTGTCGCTACAAACTTGAGTGGGATCCCATACTCAGAAGAAATAAATGTGTATGTATCCAATATATCACTAGACAACAATTCATCTGTTGTAAAGGTTCAACCTTAGTCAATTGCATAGCATCAAGGGGAGATGGTATGTTTACACGAATGTAAGGATGAGCACTACTCGATGTCACATCTATAGCCTGAGGAATGGTAGTCTACAACTACAACAAATATCTATCAAAACGATCAGATGACATATGACCGACCTAAGTGGCAATGTGTGTAATGATGAATAAGATGTGTCACTTGGCATCATCCATTGTAGCATCTGCTACATGTGACAATTCCAAATGTTCCAAAAGTTTTGGACCAACTGATGCCTATTTATTAATGGGTGTTGGTGCATCAAGTCATCTATATTTATCGCTCAACCTCCCCCTCCCCTACCCAGCATTCATTGGTATATCTGTGTAATCTACATATATGCCCATACAAAACTCTACAAACAATTATTTGCAAAAATAAAGTGGCAACTCATCCTTTTGTGGCCACATATGATGATTTGCCAGTCATCTACGATATATGAATGGTGCCACAATCGGATTAGTGCATCTAGTCACTAAATAGCCCCTGACCTTATGTTGACTCCCTATATAATGGGGGAACATGGTAAGGACCTGTGTAGAAGATACATCCTTGTTGATGGTTTTCCATCTCATCGTGACAGTCACACTACAAGAAAGGGAGGCATAGAAAGAATTGACAAACATATCATCATATGGATTATATGATCAAATAGTGTCATTCATATACATCAACTCATGTCTAATACTCTTCTCCCTATCCTTATTTGGTTGGGCAGGGGTTGTCTATAATGTACTATCAAGATGTTGTAGTGCATGTTGTAGGACCTGAATGGTTTCCGCAAAAAGTTGAGCCCTCGGAACACTATCATCATAGGGCATTCAACCAAACTATCTAGATGTCTGGTCACCCTCGCGATGAACACTACCATTGGATGGATGATTGGCCATGTGGAAAATATCTGCATGTGTAGTTATAAAAGAAAATAATTTCAAAACTAATTATTCAAAACTATTTTAAAATAATTCAAACTAATTCTGAAAACTATTTTAAACTAATTCAAACATATTTGAAAATGATACAGTTGTAATTTAAAGTAAAATTCAAAGTAATTGAAACATTTTATACAAATTACTTTAAATAAACATTAAAATTAAATACACATACATATACATACACATACACATACACATACACATACACATACACATACACATACACATATACATTCATACATATACATGGACACATGCATACATGTACATATGCACATACATACATACATACATACATACATACATACATACATACATACATACATACATAGAAACACATACATACATACATATACACATACACACATACACACATACACATACATGCACACATACATGTACATACATAGAAACACATACATATACATGGACACATAAATATATGTGAATAGACACATACACACATACACATACACATACACACACATACATACATATATACACATACACACACATAAACATACATACACACATACATACATACCCACATACATACATACATACATACATACATACATACATACATACATACATACATACACCCACATACATATATACAGACATACATACACACATACACACACATACATGTACATACACATGTACACACATGCATACATACACACAAATACACCTACATACATACATATATACATACATACACACATACACACATAAACACACATACTTGCATATACACATACATACATACATACATACACACACATACACCCACATACATATACACATACACATTCACATTAATGCATACATACATACACATACACACACATGCGTGCACATACACATGCATAGACACACATACATACACACATACATACACAAGTGCATACACATGTACATATACTCACATACATACATACATACATACATACATACACATACACACACATACATATATACACATACACACACATAAACATTCATACACACATACATACATATACTCACATACATACATACATACACATGTGTATACACACACATACATACATATATATACATACACACACATAAACATACATACACACATACATACATACATACATACATACATACATACATACATACATACATACACCCACATGCATATATACAAACACACACACACACACACACACACACACACACACACACACACACATACATAAACACGTGCATACACCTACATACATACATATACACACCTACACCCACATACATACATACACACCTACACATGCACATACACATGCATGCACGCATCCACGCACATACATACATACATACATACATACACATGTACATACACACACATACATACATGTGCATACGCATGCACACATGTATATCTATGTATGCATGTATATGTGTGTGTGTGTATGTGTGAGTTTGGGTGTGGGTGTGTTGTGGGTGTGGGTGTGGGTGTGAATGTGGGTGTGAGTGTGGGTGTCTATGTCTTTGTATGAGTATGAGGATTTTTTTTTATTTGTAGTGTATTGATTATAATTTTTTATGGTTTATATGTAAGGGTAATGAGAAAATGAATTTTTTTTTTAAATTATTTAATAGTAATTTGGGCATATTTTTCTAATAGTTTCATACTGTTGGTTTTCAAATTTTGCTAGGTTTAATTTATTTTTAACATTTTTCTAATGCTTTCATTCTAAAAAAATTTTAAAATTGAAAAACTAAAGAATAAAAAAAATATAACAATAAATATATATTTATTTTTTAAACTAACAAAAAAGGGGGGCGGGGTGGGGGGGGATGTACATACGTGGAAAAACAAGGGCTGACACTAAGCTCCTTTTGCAGTTTAGTTGAACTCCCAAAGCTCCTCAGGTTGCAAATGAGGGTCGGTCACCAAAAAATTGGTTTTTATAACCGATACTCTGGCCAAATAGAGTTCGGTCAGACAAAAAATGTCATTTCAGCACCACGCAGGCACCACGCAACTCGAGGGTAGTTTGGACAGACTGAGTTCCTCCGGACTAACCCCAATTAGCTTGAAGTGTGACACAACTTCATGCTTTTTCCCTTATGCATTGCCAGATACACCTCTGTCCAAATTACAATTACATTGACTTAAAAAATTAATTTAAAAAATATTTAACTGTATATGGTGAAAAGTGATGATAAAATATTGTAAAACCATAAAGATTCAACCACAAAAATCTAAGTCCTACAATGAAACATTCACCAATACCAAAAGAGATACCTAAGATCATGGAAATCAACAAAATAACTCACTATTACCATTCACATGTTAAGTAGGGTTTCAATCTCCATTGTCTTCTATCTCTATTGGTCTTGTTTAATACATTTTCTCTTAGATTTTATGTGTGCACAAGAGCTCAAGAAAGAACAGATTGTGGTTGATAGCTTGATTGCAAGAAGGCTTGATTGCATTGTTAGGGGATTAGATGATTAGATGATTAGTGTTGATAATGAAGGAGAGTATCCTCTTATATAGAAGACATTGTAAGAAATGGAGGGATAAGATTAAGAGGTGTAAAGATAAATGGTTGGCTAAGATTAAAGGGTAGGTGGAGGAAATAATTAAATGATAAAGGGGGTAGGTAAGAGAATAATTAAGATATGAATGACATGTGTCATGCATAGAAAAGGAAAATGAATTAATTAAATAAATAAAGATTAATTTAATTAATAGAGGAAGTGGGATCAATTAAATAAATAAAATATTTATTTAATTTAAGAAAAGGACAATTTAAATAGATAAAATATTTATTTAATTTAAGAAAAGGCCAATTTAAATAAATAAAAGTGTTTATTTAAATGAGGAAAGGCTTAGAAGAGGATTAATGAATTAATTAAATAAATAAAGATTCATTTAATTAATAGAAGACTTAGGATAAAATAATTAAATAAATAACATATTTATTTAATTAGACGTGACAATTTTAGGTGTCTACAGTAACAAAAAATTATGAAAAAATATCCATACACTAGATATTGGTGTGACAAATCTATATTTTAAAAATTAGAATTTCCTTCTTGCTATATAAAATCTTATGCATTACACAATAAATTTCACTTTTGAAAAGTGTCTATTACTATAAGTATTATTATTAAAAGTTACATAACAATATGGACAATTCGTTTTTAATTATTTAAAAAATAATATTTAGAATCTATATGAAAAATCTTACGAATTGGTAGTTTCCTTTATCTTCAAATTCTTAATGGTTTAGCTGCTATAAGTGTTACAAAGTAAAGATCTGGTGCAAAATGTTGATTTCAGTGTCAAGTTTGGCCAAAAAGTGTAGCCTAGTATTATGGGATCACCCTTATAAATAATCATATTCCTTATTCTTTTCTCATTATCCCCATTTTAATTCTAGCATGAAAAGGCACCACTAAAACTGCATAATGATATTTTTTATTGACACAAGTTTTCCTTCTTTTTTATTTTGATTGCTACAATTTATAATGGAGGGAACGCACTTATAATCTGACACAACCTTTATATTAGCTTTATCTATTTGGAGGAAAACAGTGACTATAATTCATCATATTTAAATTCTCCCCTCATTTGGTTGCTAGATCTACTTGTATCATTACATTCTTACAATTAATATAAATTTAATTTATTACTAAATACTACTTAAATTGTTTTCTGGACTACAATAATACTTGAATAAGATTTTTGAAGAACATGTGCGTGAATTGAAGTTTTTTCCTAGTTTATTACAATCTCAACATATGATTATACTCACACAATACAATGAAATACATGTGTCAACATTTTGTTTATTATTGATCTTAAGAGAATGATTTATTCTTTACATTTTCCTATCATGTGTGTGTGTGTGTGTGTGTGTGTGTGTGTGTGTGTGTGTGTGTGTGTGTGTGTGTGTGTGTGTGTGTGTGTGTGTGTGTGTGTGTGAGAGAGAGAGAGAGAGAGTATTGTCAGTCTTTTGTCAATGATTCCTATGTTGGTATGCGAGTCAAGTCTTTATTTTGTTAAGATGAGTTTGCGTGTTATGTGTTTTGTGACTTTATTTATCCTTCTAGTGTATTTTATGTGAAATTAATCATTAATACCTTAGGATAATTAATAATTAATGTGTATTGTCATGTTTAAATTATATTAAGGATAATTAATATGGGAACCCACGATTGTGCGTGTCGTGGGTACTCCCACAGTGTGGGTCTCCCACTCACCCACACTCTCCTTCTCCTTTATGGATCCCACATTTCCCACGCCTCCCTTTCTTGCAATATATGCGCCCAGCAAAAATAATAATTAATTTAATTTATATATATATATATAAGTATGTATATATGTTTGGAAATATGGGAATAGTTAAATTTGTTTTATGAATATAATTTAATTATGCTTTTTAAATTAACAAATTTAAAAAATATGTATTGATTATATTTATATATATATATATATATATATATATATATATATATATATATATATATATATATATATATATATATATATATATATATATATATATATATATATATATATATATATATATATATATATATATATATATATATATATATATATATATAACTTGAGTGATTCGAACATGTGACCAAGCTATAATACAAATTGTAACAAGCTAAGGTTGTTGTTGCCCAACTCGGGCAAACCAACCACCCCCGTTGGCTCGGGCAAGGGTCAGCTGCCCACCCCAGAATGATAGTTTTTTGGTTGAAGCATAAGGGTATTCTAGCTGCTATACCTGTTGTTGCAGCTCTTCATTTACGTCGTCACTTCATTATTATCACTCAACATCCTCCATAGAGGAGAAGGCCAAGCACGCAGAGCACTATAAAGAAAAATGACCTCCTTCTTCCCCTCTGATTGGTGCTCATAAATGGGTCTATCCCTCCTGTCAATGGATCATTGTGAATGAATGGTTAGTTCCTACTGTATTCCACTCTGGGAGTGAAGGGTAGGGACCACCGATTGAACTATCCCATCGAATGAGGTGGCTAGGTGGTGTTTCCACACTAATGTGAAGGAGCCTCTATTGTTGTTTTAAAAAATTTAAATTGATGTTAGTGAATATGGATTGGAGGATTCTATTGTTTTTTAAAACTATTGAAGAAATTGATTTAAATCAAAATTTAGAAATTATAGTGAAACTTGGTCAAATATGAACTGGATGGAAAAACCAAATCTATATTCGAATATAAATGATGTTTTTTTTGTTGTTTCATATATGTTTCGCTTTGTAATCAAGTCATTGTGCAAGTTAATTAGTTATATGTTGATTTGTCCTTTTCATGTTTCTTTCCCTTTTGTGGTCTTGTCTTGTGAATAGACCGAATTGTGTTATATTACCTCCAGTTGGTTAAACCTATATGGTAGGGTTTATGTGACCAAGTGTATTTCTTTAGTTGTATTTGAACTCCCTAAGTATGGTTGGCTTTTGTGTTTTTATCTTGGATTTCCTGGTAATTGTGTAGTGTCATAAGGAAGAGTGGCTTCCGAGTGGGGGTCGGGCCCAAAGTGGCTGACAGAATAATCCCCTCCAAAGTTGGATAACTAAGTGATAACCTAATAATATATTAGGGGTTTTGGGTAGCTTAAATACTAATTAACATTAATTGTACTCCGCTCATGGTTGAGTGCTTGCACAGACTCCAGATGCAGTAGGAAGGCCTAGAATGGAAAAACCAACCACCTTATCCTCACGAAAGGTTTTTTGGGTCTGCATGAGATTTGGATGGGGCCGAGGGTTTGGGAGAGGTTGTCAGGATAACCCTATATGGGGGTCGGGGCCTATGGAGGCATGCCAAGATAACCATTAAAAGCTATGCAATGATAGTCTTCCCTTATGTTCACTGATGTGTAGTCTTATTGATGTCACCCAGAGTATTATTGTGGAGTCATGTTTGTATGTGTTTATTTTATGTGTTTACTCGATGTTATGTTTAGACCATGTGTGCATTCTTTGTGGTTTTCTAGAGGGTCTTATTGCTATCTCCTAGCATGGTGGGGTGCTTCTTTTTGAGCCACATGGTCAGGTGGTAGTGCCACTTTCCATCAGGTGTTTGTTCCCTTCATGCAAGGGTTGGATTTGCAGGTCCTCAAGTTGTTCTCATGGATTTGATCATCTCTTGTACCAATTGGATCCTATTTGTTCTTCTTTAATCATTCTTATAATTATTGGACCTTATGTGGTCGGATGTATCATTTGTTCATGTATGCCTTCATGACAAGATTTAATTTTGATGTATTCATTATGTACTCTTATGAGACTTAGTGTTTTAAGTGCAATGCAATATTATGAAAACCTCGTAATGTATATGCAGTTTATTATGGTGAGAATTAGATGGTAGGATTTATATCTTTAATTAGAAACATTGATGTAATGTAAATGAATGTATTATTATGATTGTAGCATAGAAATGTTTATGTATCAAGTGCAAAAGTATGAATCACTCATTGTTTACTTTAATTAAGTTTCTAATTGTTAAATATATCTTAAGTGGATTATTGACCTTAAGCAATGATTAGTTCAATTAAGTAATCCACATTGGGAAACCCTTTAGGAGTTGTAATTTAAGTCTTCACTTGTGCAAATTTAAATGTGATGTTTATCTTAATGCATCTTTTAGTTTAGTAATGTTTAAAAAGAAATATTTTGCACTCTTTTCGAGTGTTTTTAGTTTAATCCTTTAGGGTTTCTTGGTGGGGCATTACAAATTGGTATCAGAGCCCAAGTTTCAACACTGGGTACTTTGGTTTCATATGAGCCCATCCAACTAGACCAATTGCTAAGACTTAGTACATGTGTCTTCCTTGTTAGTATCCTTGTTGGAGATATAAATTTTATTCTTGTGGTGTTGTTAGGATTATGCCTAGTAAGGGTAAAGGTCGTGGTCGCAACCATGATTGTGGTCTAGGTAGAGGTAGAGGACATGGTCTTAGGGCTACCTGTCAGAATCCTTCACCTTAGGATACTCATGAGAGTGCTAAGGCAGAGCAACATCAGTTAGATCACCTGAGTGAGCAGAGGGATCTGAGTCAACATAGTGAGTAGCCTAGTGTTCAGCAGGTTTCTGAGAGGGATGATTTGTGTGAGATGTTTCATGAAGTCCTGGCTCAATTAGGCCCTATACCTAAGGTTGAGTAGCAAGATAATATGCAGTTTTGGGAAACTCACCAGTTTGAGCATGTGGATAGAGATAAAAAGAGGCTCCCTAGGAGGAGAGAGAATGCAGTTGATCACGAGGTTGTAGCTATTGGTCACATGAGGGAAATGTTGAGATCTCACCCTCCTAGATTTCATGGTTCAAGTAGTGGACTCAAGGTCGAGACCTAGCTTATTGATTTGGACCGGTGTTTTGCCATGCACCTGTATCATAGCAACACCAATGTGAGATGCACCATCATGTATCTCTATAGCGTCCTAAAATTGCGACACTTGCAATTTCGACTGCATTTTGGTCTTCACGATGGCGACGCAACACTGAACCTGAATGGAGACCCCGAAACTTGTTCATGACACCAAAAACTACATTTTTCAGCACCCTGGCTTGATCCTCCTTGCACCCTGCTGTCCCAGGAGGTGGGACCATGGCACCCAGCGCCCTGGTCCTTCAGGACTAGGGCACCTAGTGCCCTGGTCCCCCAGGACCATGGCGCCCAGTGCCCTGGTCCCTGGCCCTATTTTGGGCCTGGTCTCTTATGGGGCTTCGGGTCTTTAAGTTTGCAAATTGGAAAATAATGTTTCCTAGTCGGCCTAAGGTCAGGAAAATCAGTCTATCAGCCCTAATTGACAAGTATATAAACTACATTTCCTCTCCCATTTGAGGGGGTCGAAAAAGAGAAAAACATATGCGAGCAAGACGCGAAAGCAACATTCAAACATTCAAGCATTCCTTCAAGCAATTGAGCATTCTAAGTGTCCATTCAAGGCTAAGTGTTGCATTCAAGACAAGAATTCAACCATTGAAGAGGAGATCACATACAACATACAACATACTACATACATTACACCTTCGCATGTAAGAATACAAACATTCTTACAACAAGGTATCAGTACTTGTTTACATTACAAACATTTACATTTACAGCATTCTCATTTCTTGGTTAATTCCAAAACCGGGGTTTGACCTAAAGGCAAACCCCTCATCCCTAACCCCCCAATCATCCTCTCTTTTCTGTGTGTAGGTTGCAGGTACGCGACTGTAATTGAAGATCTGGAATCCTTGTGCAGAGACGAACAGATCCACCTTCGTTTCGCGGATTTTTCGGAGGACCGTGTGCACGCCAGGCACCATCGTCCCGTCAAATTTCACTCAAATTTGCAGAACAGCACCGTCTCGACATTTTACTGCTAATTCCAGGTCCGCAGCTTCATCCCATATCCCTATCTCTGTTTATAAGCGAATCTTTCCTACTTTACATGCATTCCTAGTTTAATCTTTCTATCTACATTCTTTACAAAAGAGGGTATCCTTGATGTCACAACCCTTGAAACTCATTTAGAATCCAATCTTGCATTGCGTGGGATTGGATCAATTTCGGGAGATTGTCCTGATTGCATTTAACAGCTTAAATCTAGGAGATTGGCTGATTTTATTGAAATTTGCTACCTCTAAAATTCAAAATCTTCTCTCTCTCTTTAGTGCATGAGTTTTACAACAATAAGCCCTACTTACACTATTCCCGTTAGGCGAAGCCTTAGAATTAAGTCTTTCCAAGGTGTAATTACCGAGGAGATGGAACCTAATTTGAATGGCCTTTTTAATGAGGACATGGGTAATTCCTCTAATCCTCTTAATGATGAAGAAGCTCTCCATGAGGTTTCTGTAGAACAACTTTCAAAATTGGATAACCAATTTGATGATTTTCGACAATGGATGTCTCAAGAATACCCCGATAGTCAAGCTCTTCCTTTAATTGAGGGTCTAAAATGTATGGTTCAAAGTGATAAGAATGGAATTGATATTTTGCGTGGTATTGCACACATTGTGGATTCGAATGTGATGCCTATGAAGAGTTGTGCCGAAACCTTAGGTTATACGCAACCTCCTACTCAAGTCAATCATTCTATTCCTTTGACAACTCCTATTGCTAGTATACCTACTTTCACATCAAATATAATCACTACTTCAATACAAGACATTCCTCCTATGATCACTAATCATGGGGGCAATCCCTCTTCTTCATTCAATCCGACTTCTTCATTCATTCCTTCAATGAGTGTCCCTATTATATCTCCACAAATGAACATGACGCAAGGGGGCAATTCATTTAACCTTTCCATTCCTCCTTGTAGTGTTCCTCCTTTCCAATAATCTCCTATGACTAACTATCATAGCGTCCCACCACCTTACTCTCTACCTTCTTTCAATAACATAACACCTCCATCACAATCTAACACGTCTAATATGAACTCTTCAACTGAAGCGACCATTAACAATCTTGCACAAACTGTCTCTTCTCTACAGCAACAAATTGCCTCTATGAATCAATCTAAGTTTAGTGTGCCCACATTTGATGTCGCGAGCCCACTTTCTCTTGACATTGTTCGAGCTATTCCCCCTAAACATGTTGAAATTCCACATTTGGAGCTTTATAATGGTAAGGGTGATCCTCTAACACATGTTAAGACCTTTCAAACAATATGTACTGATTTTTCTTATGACCAAAGGTTGCTGGCAAAACTGTTTACTAGAACATTAAGAGATAAAGCCCTACAATGGTATTGCTCATTGCCTTCCTATTCTATTACTTCTTTCAAACAACTTGCAAATGCTTTCATTCAACAATTTCAAAACAATATAAGTCCTAAAGTTACTTTGATTGATTTAATGCATTGTAAACAAGGTGTTAAAGAAAAAGTGACTGATTTCATTGGTAGATATAAGCATTTGTATGCTCAAATTTCTTTTCCAGTGCCTGACAATGACATTCAAAGAATCTTTATTTCTAATTTACAAAAAGACATTAGAGAAAAACTCCTGTTTTCTGAGTTTACTTCTTTCCAACAGTTGTGCGCAACTCTTCACAATTATCAACTGACTGTGAGTCAAATGGAACAAGCAAATCCTATGGCTCTGAGTGATAAGGGTGATAGTAGTCAACAACCATTTGGGAAGTTTAAACCAAATAGAGAGTCCATTAAATTCAATGAAAACATCATCAACAACAATGTGAATGCGGCATCAGGCGTGCCTCCTATTTCTAAGTTTTTCAAGAAAGAAAGAAAGTTTACTCCTTTGAATGAATCATTGCATAGTATTATGAATAAGTTATTGGAACAAAATGTGCTTACTCTTCCTCCTATAAGGCAAATAGATCCTGCAAAGATTAACTCACCCTATTTTGATAACAAATCTTTTTGTCAATTTCATCGTCATCCTGGGCATGATACTGAAAAATGTTTTGCTTTAAAAGGTAAAATTCAAGATTTGATTGATAATAATACTATTTCTATTTCTGGCGTGAATGATAAAGGCAACACATATGTAGCTCCTCCTAACCAAAATCTTCAGATTTTTACTGATCCATTGCCTTCTCATACCTCTAATGCGATTGATACTACTGATTCCTCTGTCTCACCTGATGATCTTGTGTCTATGACTCCGAATGTGATTAACTTTGTGGAGCAGCAGAAAATCCCTAAAGAACCTTCCATCACATTTGATTCCAGTGAAACTATCAGGGCACCTGATGGTCCTTTATATATAGTTGCAAAAGTCAAGAATACACCTTGACGTGGAGTGCTTATTGATCCTTCTTGTATGGTTAATATCATTACTGAAGAATTTCTTTTTACTTTGCAATTGAATCAAGTGATCTATGATGAAACAAATGTGGTTGTGAAATTATTTGATGCATTTTCTTCTCCTGCAATTGGTTCTATTACATTACCTATTGAGGTCCATAACAAATCCCTTGATGTGGACTTTGCTATTATTCCATCATCCGAACAATTTCATGTGAAGATAGGCTATCCTTGGCTATCTTCCATGAAAGCTATTGCTTCTCCTATTCACAAGTGTTTGAAATTTCCCCATAATGGTGAAGTTGTTACTGTCAATCATAGTCTCTTTAAACCAGCTGAAAGAATTTTTAGTGTTCCTATTGATTACTTTTGGCCTAAACAATTCCAATCTCTTCCTTCGCGAAGTGATCATCTTTTTAAATCTTATCAAAAGTGGAAGAAAGATATGATCCTATCTCTAAGTGAACCTAGAACACCCAAACTTGACATTCCTATCATTCTTGAGAAGGAAGTTCTTCCTTTGAAAGATAAAACTAATGTCTTTCCTCAAGAAGATTCCCAACCCATCCCTATGGATGTGACTATGCCTATATCTAATAAACTTCCTAAAAGTAGACCTATCCCTCCTCGTCATGATGGACTTGGTCTCCTTCCTAAACCAAATATTCCTCCCTTATATGGAGCAGTTCCTCCTCCTTCCTCTTATGGAGAGAAGAGACCTTCCTCTTCTCCTATTGTTCAACCTAAGAGACCACAACCTAAACACCCAACTGATAAGGATGAGAACATTCCTCCTCCTCAATCTTCGCAACTTCCTACTAAGACTAGACGAAATCGTTCTGCACGTGAACGCCGATGAAAGCGTCATCTTAGAGCTCAGGCAGCTGCTTTTCAAATTTTGCAATGCCCAAAAACACCTTCAACTAATATTATTCCATTTTCTCCTCAGCCAATGATTGAGCCGAAATCTCCTAAACATAAGATGCATGATGGCCTTGATCCTGTGCGAGTTAAAGATCCTATTTTTATAAATCTTGATGATGATATAGATGAAAATGTTATTCATGATGAAAATGTTACTCCTGTTCATTCTGATAGTGAATATGAATATGTTGATGTTGATAACCATTTATCCAATGAATTTTCTAAAGCACTTATCCTAGCTCCTAGACAAGAACACCGTGGCTTGGGGTATGAACATAGCCCTTGTTTGGATCTTGTGATAGCTCCATCTGCTGTGTTGGATGTTCCTCCTCTAGCGTGTTTCCTACCTTCCCGAAATATTGATCAGCAAGATCGGGGGGTAGATGACGTGCTAGACTAGTTCATTAGCATAGCAGACTCTCTCCTCCTCTCTTTTGTTACTTCTTCTATGTGTTATTCTCATTCTTCTATTCATTGTCCTTAGTGTTGTCTACTTGAGGATGATGCAAAACATTGAGATCTCTTTTGGTCTCTCTCATGTTGACTCAAAAGACACATGTGTTCCCTTCTTATAGGTGACCTTCCTTGATTGGGGAATGAAGAACAATTATGCATACATACATATGATATACATGAATTATCATACAGCATACTGACCCTGAGGAAAGCGAAGTCACCTTGTGCTTTGTGTTTTGTGTCTATTATCCTTGGGCTTATCTCACACTTGGGGGCTAAATCCTTGTGATAATGTGCTCCTTTCTCATCTCTTATATGTATCACTACCTTAAAGAAATCACCCCCGGTGAGGCGTGTGCGATCGCTTTAACGTAGGGGGGCATACATCCCGTCCATATCATTTCAAGATACTTGAAAATTTTTGACAAATTTAGCTTTGCCTTGAAAATTTTTGATATCTTTCTTGCATGACTCATAGTGAGGGAACCTTACTACTGACAATCATGGTTCTCCCTCGTGATCTTCCCTTTTACTTTGTCAATCAAAGTCGTAAGATCCTTAGTCCACTGGGGGCTTGGTGTATCTTGCCTCCTTGACGTGGTGAAAGTTTTTCAATGTTGTTTCTTTGTACTTTACCGGAAGTATGAGCGTACGCTTATACTCCCGCTAAAGTGGGGGCTAAATGTAGCATCCTAAAATTGTGACACTTGCAATTTCGACTGCATTTGGGTCTTCACGATGGCGACGCAACACTGAACCTGAATGGAGACCCCGAAACTTGTTCATGACACCAAAAACTGCATTTTTCAGCACCTTGGCTTGATCCTCCTTGCACCCTACTGTCCCAGGAGGTGGGACCATGGCACCCAGCGCCCTGGTCCTTCAGGACTAGGGCACCCAGTGCCCTGGTCCCCCAGGACCATGGCGCCCAGCGCCCTGGTCCCTGGTCCCTGGCCCTATTTTGGGCCCGGTCTCTTATGGGGCTTCGGGTCTTTAAGTTTGCAAATTGGAAAATAATGTTTCCTAGTCGGCCTAAGGTCAGGAAAATCAGTCTATCAGCCCTAATTGACAAGTATATAAACTACATTTCCTCTCCCATTTAAGGGGGTCGAAAAAGAGAAAAACATATGCGAGCAAGACGCGAAAGCAACATTCAAACATTCAAGCATTCCTTCAAGCAATTGAGCATTCTAAGTGTCCATTCAAGGCTAAGTGTTGCATTCAAGACAAGAATTCAACCATTGAAGAGGAGATCACATACAACATACAACATACTACATACATTACACCTTCGCATGTAAGAATACAAACATTCTTACAACAAGGTATCAGTACTTGTTTACATTACAAACATTTACATTTACAGCATTCTCATTTCTTGGTTAATTCCAAAACCGGGGTTTGACCTAAAGGCAAACCCCTCATCCCTAACCCCTCAATCGTCCTCTCTTTTCTGTGTGTAGGTTGCAGGTACGCGGCTGTAATTGAAGATCTAGAATCCTTGTGCAGAGACGAACAGATCCACCTTCGTTTCGCGGATTTTTCGGAGGACCGTGTGCACGTCGGGCGCCATCGTCCTGTCAAATTTCGCTCAAATTTGTAGAACAGCACCGTCTCAACATTTTACTGCTAATTCTAGGTCCGCAGCTTCATCCCATATCCCTATCTCTATTTATAAGCGAATCTTTCCTACTTTACATGCATTCCTAGTTCAATCTTTCTATCTACATTCTTTACAAAAGAGGGTATCCTTGATGTCACAACCCTTGAAACTCATTTAGAATCCAATCTTGCATTGCATGGGATTGGATCTTGTGGGTTTCAACCCTTCTTTTGAATGTAAAGTCTCTCCTAAGTGAAAACCATCAACCCTAGTGACTCTCCCTTCTCTCTCCTTGGAGTTGGGGAGGGGAGAACGACTAGGGTTCGATTTTTCCGCTTTACAATCTCAAAGCTTTTTCTTCTACCTGGTGGAGACTTGAGGAGCATAAGATTAATGGGGACATAGGTTCATCTTTGTAAGATTTATTTCTTGAGAGGTTCAGGGCTCGTTTCCTTTCATTTCAGTGGAGGCAATGCCCTGCAAACGAATTCCATGAGTTGTGCCAGATGGGGATGACTGTAGAGCAATATGAGCATAGATTTTTTGAGATCAAGTAGTATAGTATTATAGGGAATGATGAGGCTATGTTGTTGCAACACTTTATGAGAGGTCTGAATGATCGTATCAGTGGAGGATTTCAGGTGTTTGAGCTGACATTTGTATAGTTAGCCGTAGTGAAAGCCCAGCTAGTGGAGTAGAATTTATCCCATGCACTTGGTGGATAGACTGGGGTTCAAATTGGTAGTACAGCATCTGGTGGATCTAGGGCTAGACGTGGTCAGTCTCAAGTTGTTGTACCTTTTAGGAGTTTTCAGGCACCCGCCAAGGGTGGTCAGCAGCATCAGAATTTCCAACCTAGGCATTAGCATTTTCAAGGTCATCATGGGGGTAATCCTCAATTCAAGAAGGACATGAACTGGTAGTGAGCTAGGAAGAGTTTTCTGGGTCAGTCCTCGTAGAGTGTTTCTCAAGCCCCTAGTAGGGATAGGTTTTAGTAGTCCAGTGTGCTCGGCCGGAGGTAGAGGGCCTAACAGAGGAGCATGTTTTTCCTATGGCTAGTATGGTCACATAGCTTTTCATTGTCCATAGAGATCTGGTTAGACAGGGACTCAAAGACCTTCTACTTTAGAGCCTACTATTGGGGATGCAAGTCGATCTCATAGAGTATTTGCAATGGTTGATAACCGCTAGGCAGAATATCAAGGCACTGTTATTGAGACCACAGGTGTGTTGGGTGGTATATCTATTTCAGTACTATTTGATCCAGGTGATTTTGATTGTTTCTTATCTTCTTCCTTTGTGGAGATTTGTGGGATCGCATCTGCTAGAAAGGCGGATAGGTGGTAGGTAGAGTTGGCTACCAGTTCTTGTGTGGCTATAGATTCCGTCATTCCAAGGTGTCAGTTGGACCTTGGACCCTTTGCTACCATAGTTGACCTTAGAGTCATTCCTCTGGGGTCTTATGGATTGGCTAGAATCACACAGTGCTAGAGTGGATTGTCATCAAAAGACAGTAGAATGTTTAGATGACCAGGTCAGGAAAGTGGAGATAGTTGGGATTCATAGACCGATATCCCTTTGTATGATCTTTGCTATGCATCTTAAGCAATGAATGCATTAGGGGTTTTATTCTTTAACAGTTTCTCTTGAGGACTTGGATAAGGAGAAAAGTCAAGAAGTCTCTTTTGATAGTCACCTCTTCTTTGGGAGTATGTCAATGTGTTCCCTAGTGACATTCTCGGTATGCCTCTGAAGTGAGATATAGACTTCTGCATTGACTTAATTCCTAGAGTGGAACCTATTTTGAGAGCACAATATCGGATGACCACTCAAGAGTTGAGTGAGCTGAAGTTGCAGATTGAGGAATTTTTGGCCAAGGGATTCATCCATCCTAGTGATTTTCCTTGGGGTGCATGAGTTATCTTCATGAAGAAGAAGGATGGCTCCCTTTGGTTATGCATTGACTACCAACAGTTGAATAAGGTCACCATCAAGAATTTATATCCATTTCCTTGTATAGATGATCTCTTCGATCAAGTAAAGGGATCCAGGGTGTTCTCTAAGATCGATCTGAAATCTAGGTATCATCAACTGTGAATCCATGATGTAGACATATATAGGATGGCCTTTCCTACCCATTATGGTCACTATGAGTTCACAGTGGTGCCATTTGGGTTGACGAATGCGCCTTCAATTTTCATGAGCCTCATGAATAGGGTTTTCCACACCTATCTTGATCAGTTTGTCCTTATGTTCTTGGATGATATTTTGATTTACCCTAGAACCATGGAGGAGCATGAGGACCATTTCAGGCAGGTATTGCAGTGTTTGAGGGAGAATCGGCTTTATGCCAACTTCACTAAGTGTGATTTCTTCCAATCTGAGGTGAAATATCTTGGTCATGTGGTTTCAGGAGAAGGTCTATTCATGGATCCTTCTAAGATCCAAGCCATTGTAGATTGGCCAATGTCGACTAATGTTTCTGAGGTTCAGAGTTTTATAGACTTGGTTGGATACTACCATCATTTTGTTCATATTTTTTCTGGATAGCTCACTTGATTACTTCTCTTAAGAGGAAAGGGAAGAAATTTGTTTGATCGGAGCAGTATGAGGTATCCTTTTGTACTCTGAAGGAACTTCTTGTTAGTGCACTCATTTTGGCAGTTCCTAATCAATCTAGAGACGTCATGGTTTGTAGCGATGCCTCTCTAGAAGGCATAGGATCAGTGCTTAAGCAGGATGGTCATGTGGTAACCTATGAGTCTCACAAACTCAAGGACCATGAGATAAACTATCTTACTCATGATGTAGAGTTGGCATTTGTATTTTATGCTTTAGTCAGGTGGCGTCATTTTCTATTAGGGCATCGGTTTGAGCTACACAGTGATCACCGTAGCTTGCATTACATTTTTACTCAACCAAACTAGAATGCTCAATAGCAAAGATGGATGGAATTCCTCTGTGAATATGATTTTGAGGTTCAATATATTCAAAGGAAAGAGAATGTAGTGGTGGATTCTTTGAGTCAGAGATGGCATGAGGTTTTAGAATTGTCCCTTGGGGTGGATTTTAGAGTAGATTCTTCCACAGGACACCTAGTATCAAGAGGTTAGAGTCATGACTGAGACTGGAATGCCATTAGAGGGTAGATATTCTGGATATAACCTTGAGGTAGATGGTCTTCTTCGACATCTTTAGAGGATCTATGTACCTCTATTGGTTGGACTTTGTACTTTGATCACGACTAAGGCCATCATGCACCTTACTCGGCACATCTTGGTGTCAAGAAGATGCACGCATATCTAAGACAAATATATCATTGGGCTAGCATGAAATGTGACATTGTGGATTTTGTGTCAAAGTGTTTGGAGTGTCAAAGGGTTAAGGTTGGGCATCAGCATCATGTAGGGCTTTTATAGCTTAATTTGGTATTGGAAATGGGACATCATTTCCATGGACTTCAAAGTAGGGTTGTTAATTTCTTTGCATCATCATGATGCCATCATGGTTATTGTTGATAGAATGACAAAGTTTCTCATTTTGTCCATATTTGATCTTCTTATATAGTAGCAATGGTGGCACGAGTTTTCATGGGGGATGTGGTGAGACTACATGGGATTCCTAAGCAGGTCATTTTAGATAGGGATCCTATCTTTACTTCATCATTGTGGACCTCACTTCAACATGCATTAGGGACCTAGCTAAACTTTAGTTTATCTTATCACACAGAGACTGATGGCTAGACTGAGCATGTGAATCAGATTTTTGAGGACATGCTTCTCATGTATGTTATGGACCAGTAGTCACACTGGGAGGACTATCTTTATCTTGTGGAGTTTTCTTATCATAATGGATATCATAGCTCCATAGGTACATCTCCTTTCTAGGCGTTGTATGATCGTCCTTGTCATACTCCTTTGAGCTGGGATTGGTTAGAGGATAGGGTATGTATAGTTCCAAATATGCTTTGAGAGATGGAGCAGCAGGTTGAACAGATTCATGAGCATTTGGTAGCAGCACAGGATAGGCAGAAGAAGTATGTTGATGCTCATAGAGTGGATCGACATTTTTCTGTTGGATACCGAGTATTCTTGTGAGTGTGTCTGTGAAAGAGTCTGATCCATTATGGAAAGGGTTCTAAGCTGGCGCCTCTCTTTGTTGTCCCTTTTGAGATCCTTGAGAGTATAGAACCTATTGCCTACCATCTTGCCTTGCTACTGAGCCTATCCTGCATCCATGATGCCTTTCATGTTTCTATTCTTAGACCATATCATCCTAATGTGACCCATGTTCTTGATTGGAATGCATTTCAGGTCAAGGATGAGCAGCTTTCCATGGAGACCATGCACATTATTCAACGTCAGGGTTTCACCCTCAGGGGTCGTACCAACGACCAGATAAGGGTCCTATGGGACCCAAATGACGAGGCCTCAGCTACGTGGGAGGATGCAGTGAAGATGAGAGATCTTTATCAAAATATGTTTTAGGCTTCTAGGAGTAAGCCTAGTTTTGGGAGGGAGGATGTAGAACCCCTCCCTTGATTAGAATTTTTTGATACTCTTTTTGACCATGGTTGAATTTTCAGTGGTTTTGTGGATACTCTATGTGGTGATTCTTTTATTCAGATATTATGCTATTATGGCATATGCTTTGATGTGTGATTCAGTGAATGTTAATTATGAATTATTTCCTTATGAATGATTAGATGTTAACTTTATTTATGTGTTATTGACCATGGACTAACACATTTACCTTATGTATGAGTTTCATTATGTATCTATCTTCATGTATGTGTGGATTTTGTATGAGGTGTGAGGAGATGATTTTTCGTAACTCACTTCAATGAGACATGAAAAGTCATGATTCTCCTTCACCGGTGTGTTTACTGTATTTGTATATATATGTATTTGTGGTTCGGTGATGCAAGAATTGAAGGTACAATTTATTGACTCCACCTAGCTCCACAGGTCTGAGTGTACCTAATTAACCTGATGGAAGTGCAGGAGATAGTCTTAAGGCCCTAAATATCATCCCTAGCCTTGCTCGATAGTGAGAATTTTTAGTGTTTTGTCAACCTTTGCTATGTTGGTATGTGGGTCAAGTCTTTATTTTTTTAAGATGAGTTTTTGTGTTATGCGTTTTGTGACTTTATTTATCCTTCTAGTGTATTTTGTGTGAAATTAATTATTAATACCTTAGGGTAATTAATAATTAATGTGTATTCTCATGCTTAAATTATATTAAGGATAATTAATATGGGAACCCATGGTTGTGGGTGTTGTGGGTACTCCCAATGTGTGGGTCTCCCACTCACCCACGCCCTCCTTCACCTTCATGGGTCCCACCTTTCCCACGCCTCCCCTCCTTGCAATACGTGGGCCCAGTAAAAATAATAATTTAATTTAAGTTTTTTTTTTAATATATATATATATATATATATATATGTTTGGAAATATGAAAATAGTTAATTCTGTTTTATGAATATCAGTTAATTCTACTTTTTAAATTAACAGATTAAAAAAATATGTATCATATATATATATATATATATATATATATATATATATATATATATATATATATATATATATATATATATATATATATATATATATATATATATATATTACACACGTATATACATGTATATATGTATATATGTGTATATATACACATGTATATATGTATGTATGTATGTATATATATATACACATACATATATACATGTATATATGTATATACGTGTGTAGATATATATATATATATATATATATACACATATACACGTGTGTAGATATATATATATATATATATATATATATACATATACATATATACATGTATATATGTATATACGTGTGTATATATACACGTATATGCATAAATATGTATGTATGTATGTATGTATATATATACATACATATATGTTTGTGTGTGTGTGTGTGAATAATTATATATACATATAGATGACTAGATTTATCTATTATTGTTTTAGAATTTTTAAATTGATGTTAGTGAATATGGATAGCAGGATTATATTGTTTTTGAAAACTATTGAAGAAATTGATTTAGATCAAAATTTAGAGATTATAGTGAAACTTGGTCAAATATGAATTGGATGGTAAAACAAAATCTATGTTCGAAAGTAAATGATTTTTTTTTGTTATTTCATATATGTTTGGATTTGTAATCAAGTCATCATGCAAGTTAATTGGTTATATGTTGATTTGTCCTTTTCATGTTTATTTCCCTTTTGTGGTCTTGTCTTGTGAGTAGACTGAATTGTGTTATATTACCTCCAGTTGGTTAAACCTATATTGTAGGATTTATGTGACAAAGTGTATTTCTTCAGTTGTATTTGAACTCCCTAGGTATGGTTGGCTTTTGTGTTTTTTCCTTGGAGTTCTTGGGAATTGTGTAGTGTCGTGAGAAAGGTTGGCTTTCGAGTGGGGGTTGGGCCCAAAGTGGCTGATAGGATAATCCCCTCAGAAGTTTGATAATTAAGTGATAACCTAATAATATATTAGGGGGTTTGGGTAGGTTAAATACTAATTAAGATTAATTATACCCTGCTCATGGTTGAGTTCTTGTACAGACTCAAGATGTAGTGGGAAGGCCTGGAATGGCAAAACCAACCACCTTGTCTTCAGGAAAGGTTTGGTGGGTCCGCATAAGATTTGGATGGGGCCGAGGGTTCGGGAGAGGGTGCCAAGATAACCCTGTATGGGGGTCGGGCCTATGGAGGTCTACCAGGATAACCATTCCAAGCTATGTGATGACACTCTTTCCTTATGTTGAACACTGATGTGTAGTCTTGTTGATGTCACTTAGAGTATTATTGTGGAGTCATGTATGTGTGTGCTTGTTTTATGTGGTTACCCAATGTTATGTTTAGACTATGTGTGCATTCTTTGTGGTTTGCTAGAGGGTCTTATTGCTATCTCCTAGCACAGTGGGATGCTTCTTTTTGAGCCACATGGTCGGGTGGTAGTGCCACTTTCCATCGAGTGTTTGTTCCTTTCATGCAACGGTTGTCTTTACAGGTGCTCTAGTTGTTCTTGGGAATTTGATCATCTCTTGTACCAATTGGATCCTATTTCTTCTTCTTGGATCATTCTTGTAGTTATTGGACCTTATGTGGTCAGATGTATCATTTGTTCATGTATGCCTTCATGGAAATCTTTAATTTTGATGTATTCATTATGTACTCTTGTGAAACTTGTTTTTTTAAGTGCAATGTAATATTATGAAAACCTCATAATGTATATGCAGTGTATTATGATGAGATTTAGATGGTAGGATTTAAATCTTTAATTAGAAACATTGATGTAATGTAAATGAATGTAGCATATAAATGTTTATGTATCACGTGCAAAAGTATGAATCAATCATTGTTTACTTTAATCAGGTTCCTAATTATTAAATATATCTTAAGTGGATTACTAACCTTAAGTAATGATTAGTTTAATTAAGTAATCTACGTTAGGAAACCCTTTAGGAGTTGTACTTTAAGTCTTCCGCTTGTGCAAATTTAAATGTGATGTTTATCTTAATGCATCTTTTAGTTCAGTAATGTTTTTAAAAAAAAATGTGTTGCACTCTTTTTGAGTGTTTCTAGTTTAATCCTTTAGGGTTTCTTGGCAGGGCATTACATAACTCGTTATTATTCAATTGCATTTCCACCAATTAAATTATGATTTTTCATTTGATATTTTTTTTTTCAAATTTTAAAAAGTTAAGATGCATGATTTTTATTTTTTCTAAATTATAAAAAATAACTTTTCTCTAATCTAATTGACTAAAAATTTTTCATCTTATTACCAGATTTCATGGATCCACTATCTAAATGAATGTTTTTAGACAAAGTTTTAGATAAATTAACATAATCTTTAGTATGTTTAAATTTTCTTTTCAAATTTATTTTACACATCAAATAAACACATATTTAACAAATTATTTAAATCTATATATAGATTTTTTAAAATTTTGTATTTTATAAATAAATAAATGTATATATATAATATAAAATTTATACATAATATTATTGTAATGAGTTCTATATTTTACAAAATTATTTGAACTAATTGCATACAAGTATATTTTTTATGTTTTGAAAATTTATTTTCTTATTCTGAAGTCTAGATGTTATTTTTTAAGTTTATTCAAAAAAATGTTTGGGGGGATGAAGCATTCACGGATCCTCCGCCACTTGTGGATCCCTTTGGATAGCACGTGGATCACATTCCACAGTGGGTTTTTCAAGGAGGGAAATGGGTAGACATGGCAGCGGTGCAAGACAATGGGCATTTTAATGACAAGGGTTTTTAGCGAAAGGAATTTCAGCGGAAGGATTTTTCATTATCTTGTTTCTAAATACTCTCGGGGTTTTTTTAAACATAAGGGAAAGTTTGTTTCGGGCAATTGACAGAGGACTGGAAATAGGTTTTCTACAATGCACCGACATGGTGGGAGTGGGTTTGATAAATTTAGGGCATCCAAGGATGTTTTCAATGTGAGTGGTAAGGTACCATCTGCTTCAATGCCTAATTTGAATGATGGGCAGAAAGATGATTCTAGGGTTTCCCTCAATAAGGGAACATATGTTGAAAATCAGTCTATGTTAAACCCTAATTCACGTTTATCACCACGGGAGATTTTTGTGGATGCCTCAGGTGACATCTGTAACCCTTTGGTTGCTAGTCATAGTTTGGGGGTTGATAAGTCACAGACAGTGTGGCTTTCGGTGCCCTTAATTGATGTTCATGATAATTTGTTGGGCAAGAAAGCTCATGATCTTCAATCTCTTATGCTCATTATTCAGGTTTGGGGTGATGCCATTACCCTTTCAAAATTGCAATATAAGATTCATATGCACTGGTATGGCACTTTATACTTTCAAGCTTTGTTTGTTAGTTCTTTTATTGTTGTTTTTGATTCAGAAGAAGCTAGAAATAAGGCTTTGGAAGTTTCATTTTTTGGGCTGGGTAGGAATGTAATTTTTGTTGAGTTGTGGAAACCCCTCTTTGAGCCTTCTTGGGTCTCTTCCAAACAGACTCTGATTTGGTTTAAGCTTCCTCAATTTCCTTTTGAATTTGTTGATTATGATATCTTATAAAAAAATTGGGGATTCTTTTGGTAAATTTTTATTATCTCATTTAGTGTTTGAGAATGATATGTTCCTTGTTAAAATTTGGGTTTTAGTTAATTCAAGCACTTCTCTTCCTCAGACTTTCAATATTAGGTTTGTTGTTGGTAATTGGTGTCAAAATATTGTTAGGGATTCTGATTGGTTTGGTTGATCTTATGTTACTATGGATTATGCACTGTTTTTTAATATGAAAAGGGTGTCGGCTAAGTCCACTTCTAAAGGTTTGGAATCTTCTTCTAGTCTCATGGAGAAGGATTTTGCTAACTTGGATTCATTCTCATGGGCTAAAATGCAAGATATTTTAAAAGGATCTAATATTCCCTCTTTTGTTCCTCCTTCGCATCCTTCAGGTATGAATGGCCCGTCTGGGGATGGTTTTGCCTCGGATAAGGTTAATTGTTCTATTCCAGTAAATTATTTGGTTGCTCAATATGTTAATGTACCTCCTTCACATACTGTTGTTTTGGGTAAACCTTCTTATGAGTTGGGTAGTTCTGGTTCTCTTCCTAATTCTACTTTTCATATGTCTTTGGATAGTCCTTTTATTGCTCTGGATGACCATCTCATTTCTCAAGTTCAGAATATTGTTAATATGAATAACATTTCCCTTGATTTCGATGTAGCAAACAGAGTGATTACTTCGATTGATAATGATCTAGTTAAGTTGAATAAGGATTTGTCTGCATTTCCTACAGCTAACTCTTTTGAGGTACTTGATCCAGATAAGGAAAATAAGCTTCCTAGTGTTCCTAATATTCCTTTGGGTAGTGGTGGTAGGTTGCCTTTGATTCAGTCTCCACTCTCTCCTGTATCTCCATCACTTCCCCTTTGAAGAGGGGTCATAAACCAAAGCATGTCAAGACCCAGCAGGAAATTGATGCTAGTATCCACTCAACACTTCTTTCTTTGATGGATTCTTCCAAGGGGAAGAGAAAAAAGAAGAATTTTAGTCCACCTATTACAAGGTCTTTAGCTTCTAAGACGTGTCTTCAGAAGGACTTTATTAAGGGAAAGATCTCTCAGACTAGTGATTGTGTGAAGAGGGGAGCCTTGGTCTTCCCTCGAGGCTAATGAGGATCAATTCCTGGAATGTTAGGGGCTTAAATGCCCCTAACAAAAGATGTTTGATTAAGTCCCAATTGGATTTAATGAAGTGTGATATTGTGATGGAATAAGAAACTAAATTAAACTTGTCTTCTGCTGAGTCTTTGTTCTCCTCCTGGAAGCTTTGGAAATTTTGTATCTCTCCTTCTTAGGGGACTTTGAGAGGGCTTGCTTTCCTTTGGAATGATTATAGTGTGGACCTTTCTTTGGTTGCTTCTTCTTCAAATAGGATGCTTGGCTTGGTTAAAATTAGATTTTTCAAAGCTAAATTTAGGCTTTTCAATATTTATGGTCCCATTATTATTGTTGAGAAGAGTAAACTTTGGGAGAGATTAGTTGTGATTGCATCTCTGCTGAAGGGTGCCTTTTTGATATTTGGGGGGGACTTCAATGCTATTTCAATTCTTGAAGAGAAAGCGGGGATTATTATTCCAAACAAGAACATTATTGTTGATTTTTGCCATTTTATTAAGGATTTGAACCTAGTTGATTGTAAAACTTAGAAGGGTCCTTTTACTTGGACAAACATGAGAAAGCATTTATTTAGATTATTAAGAGGTTAGATCATTTTTTGGTATTTGAAAGTTGGTTTGGTTTGGATTGGGAATTCTTTTCCTTAGTTCTCCCTTATACTGGTTTAGATCATTTTCCTATTCTATTCTCTATTCTTGAGGATAGGGCTTCTTGGAAGCTTCCTTTTAAGTTTGAGCCGATGTGGTTTAGGGATCAATATTTTTTTACCCCTGTTGAAATTTTGGTGGATGTCTGCCCCTCATGTGAGTGGGTCTAGGATGTATCAAATTGTTAAAAAGTTGGTCTATCTTAAAGGAAAGATTAGAGAATGGAATTCTCTTCATTTCAAGAATATTTTTGGAGAGAAGGCTAGGATTTAGGGTGTAATTGAAAAGATGAATGAGTTTATTTTAAAAGATGGTATGGATTCTTTGTCCTTTAATAGGCTTAAATATTTGAAAGCTCAACTTGAGGAGGTTTTGGCTTGTGAGGAATCTTATTGGAGATGGAAGTCTAGGGATTTGTCATTGCCAAAGGGTGATAGGAATACTAATTTTTTCCATTCCTCAACTAAATTAAGGAGGTTGCGTAATAGGGTATCTTTCATTCATGATTCTAATGGGAATTGTTTGTCTGATGAGGGTGAAATTGCCTCTAAGGCTATTACATTTTTTAATTCCTTGCTTACTGCTAACATAGTGGATTCGGATAGTAATTTTGTTAATTCAATTCCTCCTCTTATTAAGGAAGAAGATAATAAGATACTTATGGCTCCTTTTACTAGACTTGAGTTAAGAGAGGTGGTATTTTCCATGTCCTCGGAGAAGGCTCTAGAGCCTGATGCATACACTGTAATGTTTTTTCAAAAATGTTGGGATTTTGTGGGAATGATGTCATTTTTATCTCTTTAGGAGTCTAGGTGTAATAGAACCATATTAAAAGAGCTTAATACAACTCTTATTTCGATTATCCCTAAGGTGGAGAATCCTAATTCTTTTTCTAATTTTTTGTCCAATTGCTCTATGCAACACCTTGTACAAGATCATCACTAAGGCAATTTCGGTTAGGCTCGCTAAACTCATTCCTAAGATTATTTATGTTGATCAGGGTCGTTTTGTACCTGGGAGAGAAAATTTGGAGGGTGCTATTGTTGCACATGAGGTCTTGCATTCCATATCTTTAAAGAAGACTTCAATGATGATTCTTAAACTTGATATGCTCAAAGCTTATCATCGGGTGGACAAGCACTCATTAGTCTCTGTTCTGAGGCATTTTGATTTTTCTCGTAGTTGGATTAAATAGGTTTTTTCCTATATCTCTTCTACTCAATTTTTTAGTATTACTAAATGGTTCCCCTTATGGTTTCTTTACTTCCTCTCGAGGTGTTACGCAATGTGATCCTTTGTCCCCTTTTCTATTTATTCTTTTAGTTGATGCTTTTAGTAGGGTTATCCATATTGCTAGATCATCGGGCATTTGGAAAGGAATTAATATTGATGGTTATCTGGTATCCCAATCTCATTGTCTTTTTGCAGATGATACTCTCTTGTTTGGTTCTTCTTCATTGGCAGAGGCTAAATTCATCAAGAATATTATTGTAGATTACTCTACTTTTTCTAGTCAAAAAGTTAATACCTCCAAATATAAGATTTTTTTTTGAATGTTTCCCCTTTAGTTCAGAATAGGTTGACTCAATTTTGGAGTTTTGAGGTGGTAACTTTTCCTTGTAATTATCTAGGCATTCCCTTTTTTGTTGGTTCGTATAAGACAATGTTTTGGGACAAAGTGGTTCATGTAGTGTCTTCCAGAATTTCTTCTTGGAACCATAAATGGCTTACTTTAGTTGGTAAGATTCTTCTGATCAAGTCAGTGCTTAATGCTATTCCTATTTATTTCATGTCTATTTTGATAACACCTCACAAGGTTGTTCATGAGCTTAAGTCGTCTTTAAGATCCTTCCTTTGGAATGATAATATTGGAGGCAAGGAGAAGATCCCTCTCTTGGCCTGGGATAAGGTTTGTCTTTCTAAGGATTTAGGGGGATAGGGTATCAGAGATTTAGTTATTTAGAATAGAGCTTTGGGGGTGAAGTTAGTCTAGAAGCTCTATAAGGATCCCTCAAGTAAATGGGCTACTCTTATGTTTGCCAAGTATTTGAGAGGGGTTCCTAGAGAGCAGTTATTCACAGCTTCATCTCTTCCAAAAGGGTCAGTTTTTTGGAATTTTATTACTAGTTGTAGATCGATTATTCTTCCCCACCTTTCTTGGGTAATTAATAATGGGAGAAAGGCTCGATTTTGGGATGAAGTTTGGAATGGCCATGCTGCTATGACTAGTATTCAGGATTGGTCTCCTTTATTAGATATCCTCAAATGTCATTGGGGTGTGTTTGTTGTTGATTACTATTATGTTGATGTTTCAGGTCCCTATCCCATTTTTTGTTGGAAATCCATAGATTCTATGTTGGTAGACCAAGAACTTAAAGATTATTATGTGTGGGAACTTAAGAAGAGATTGCTAGTATTTCAGGACATGGAGGATGATTTGATCTAGACTAAGAATGTGTCAGGTTCTTATACAGTAAAGGATGGCTATAAGTCTTTGTCTCATCCCTCTTCTTTCTCCTCTTGGCCTTCTCGGATTCTTTGGCATTCGACTTGTCTTCCTAAAGATGGTTCTTTTGCCTAGTTAGCAGTACAAGATAGAGTCCTTACGAGGATGAGATTAGATAGACTTGGGATTACAGATGTGTTTCCTTGTGTGTTTTGTGGCTTCTTCATGGAATCTTTGGATCATGTGTTTTTGCATTGTCCTTTTGCATCAGATTGCTGATATTGTCTATTTGGTAAGCTTGGATGGACATCTGCTATTTGTCCTAATTTATTTTCTCAATTCATGGCTTGGCCTATGTTGTATTCGAGTTCATTCTATTCCCGTCTCTAGATTGTTGCTCTATCTATTATTATTTGGAATATCCAGCTTGAGAGGAATCATAGGATTTTCAAACAAAAATATGCTTCTTTGGTGGATGTGATAGGCAAGATTGAATCTTCCATCTCTGAAGTGGTGCTCTCCTTTATTTATAATAATTTGGATCATTTGCATTCCTTTTCTCATTGTGATAATTGGGTGACATGGAATTGGGAGGCTCTTCGATTCATTCCCTCCCATGGGTCTGTATCCTTAGGATTATCTTTTGTTGTCAAGTGTAGGCATGCTAAATGGTCCCCTCCTCTGTAATTCACTTTTAAATTAAATTTTGATGGGTCTGCTAAGAGCAATCTGGGCAAAACTGGGATTGGAGGTATCAATTTTTATCATAATTCAAAAATTGTCAAGGCTGCTTGTAAATATATTGGTATTGGTTCTAACAATTCTGCAGAATTCCATGCTTTATCATTTGGTCTGGAATTAGCTATTTCTCTTAACATTAAGGATATTGTAATTGAAGGTGATTCTATGTTGTCTTTTCATTCAGTCTCCAATAAGAAATGTGCCTCCTAGTAGTTACAATATCTTTTAGATTGAATTATTGCTCAATTAAAGTTCTTTAGATCCTTTTCTATCTCTCATTGCTATAGGGAAATTAATTGTATTGTTGATTTTCTTTCTAACAAGGCAACAGTCGAGTATTTGGATTACTTGGAGGTCTCCCCTACAGATATTCCCTCCTCTTTAATAAGCATTTTATATTAGCTTGGTTTGGTCGACATTTCTTGTTTGTTCTTTTGGCTAGTGGTCAAGGGGGTGCTTTTCAGTTTTGACTTGGTATGACAAGTGTTTTGTAGTTCTTGAAGGTGTGACATTCTGAGCTTAGACAGTATGGTTTAATAATTAGGATTGGTGGTGTCCTTTCATAAAGGTATAATGTCTTTATCCTTTCATTCATGTTTATGCTCACAAAGTAATGACTATTCATTTTTCAGGACAATTGTATTTTGATTTTCTCTGATTATTCGTATGCTCTGTAATCATGACAGTTGATGGTTTGATACTTTTGTCATGCATATTTTTCATAGTTGATATACTTGTATGTGTTATATTAGGGAGGATGTTGTCCACTTGTTTATTTTGTGGTAACATTTTTGTTGATACCATACATTCCAAGTGTCTTCTCTACGAAAGGTGGTGCTTTCTATGATCTTCTTGTGATGGAGTTTATCTGTGCATTCTATCTCTTTCATGATTCTTGTCCTCATTCTTTTTATTATGTTTGGATCAGGTTTTTGTGGTTGTATATTGGTAATTGATTGCTTGTTATGCATGATCTATTTCCTTCTCCATTCGATACTACTACAATCATTATTGTTAATCGGCTTAACTCATTATTGTGGATTGTATCTTGGGAGCTTTGGTTTGTTAATTAAGAATGTGTGATTTCTTTATCTCCATTGTTGATCATACCTTGGGATCATTGGCTTGGTAATTATGATTGTGCAAGTTGTTTATCTCAGCTTTTGTGAGATTTCGAGCATCTCTTCAAGTAATATTTTTTATGATGACATCTTTCATTTGGTTTGCGATATATATGAGTTTGTCATAGTTGTGTATTTAGCATTTCATCCTTTTGTTGATTCTTTCCTTCTGAGGGTTGTCATTTTCATGCATTCAAAGATGAGGAACTTGGGTGGGTTTGTAATCTGCTTGATTCAGATGATTTTCATGAGGCTTGGAAGGTGTTGGTTGAGTTTTGGATCATGGAAATTGTAGGTGTTTCCATATTTGCAGTGGTTTCTTGTTTTTATTTTGTTTGCATGGCTCTTCTTATGGTTACTCATTTGGCTCAGCCTCTTGTTGATTACATTGGGCTTTCAGCATCCTGCTCTCCTTATTTGGGTTATACTTTGTCTGATCATGGTTTTAATTATGGCATGCTCACTTATAGTGGTTTCATTTCTTCTCTTAATTTTTATGCTAATAAATGGGTTGGAGAATTATTTTGTGTAGCCAGGGGTGGTACGAGGATGTTTAATTTTTTTGCAGTTTTAAAGTTGTAACTGGCAAATGGTCTTCTATTCCATTGTTGTGATATTCTTCATAGTGAGCTGAAAGGATGATAATGTATCTAATATCTTTTTGTAGGCCATTTATGGCAGCTTCTTTTGTACCTAATGGATTTGCTATGTAATATGGACGGGGGTTTTTTTATTATGCCCAGGAGGCTTCTTATAATGAGTAGGTAGGCCTTAAGTTTTTTGGAGTAATATTGGAGGGTTTTCTTATTGGTTCTTTCCCTCTAGTGCTCATTGAACCAGACACCATGTAAAAATTAAAATATTAATATAATTTAGTGGTTCAATGGTGTACCATAACTATGGGCCTTGGGGCCTTGAGTAAATGACAAAGTTTTGACTCTTGATAGGTCTTTGACAAGTGGGAGAATGTTAGGATTAAGGTGTCTCAACCTTAGAGTCCAAAAATGTTTATTATATTTAGTTATTTTATTACACCCACTTTCAAATTTCTAAAAAGAGGGGACTAGTGTCATAGGTTGTTGTGTTGGAACTATGATGGTTTATTTTATTTAGTATGACAGTTACTGGCTTGATGGAAGAGTCATGGAGATTTATTATTTAGCAATTGGTATTTATGGTTGATTTCACTTTTGACAAGTGGTGTGAGGTAGGTGTCACATATGGTAAGGTGGCCGTTATGGATGAGTTATGGTTTGTTGATTTGGAAGAATTGGTACATTCAACATGTCATGGGTTTAGAAAGTTGTTTTTGTTTTTGACACCACATACCTCTTTGGTGTTGAAGTTGGTTTTTGAAACCATGGGTGCTTTCCACTTGTATTGAACTCTATAAATGTGTGGCTTCTTACTATATTTTGTATTATAGGCTGGATACTTCTAAGAAGATTTTATGTGCTAGATATTATCTAGAATTATTTGTCAATGTATTTACTCCTAAACAACATTGGCTCTAGGCATTGTATTGTAGCTTTTAGTTGTTGTTGATAAACAATTGAGTCTGGGTTTTGTAGTATGGGTTTTCTCTTTCCCACGTATTCGATATTGTGATTTTATTTGTTTAAATATGATTTTGAATGTGTTTATCTAATTTGTAACAGTTAAGAGTGTGTAAGAATTTTTTTACATCATCTCTCCTATAAGATTTAGCATTTAGAAGCATTTATTTTGCATTTGAATTCCTCTTACAAATTCCATTCTTATTTTTTATATTATTTTGATAACCTATTCAAATTCTTATGTGAAGTTTCCTAACTTTGTTTTTCTAAATTTTCATTACAACTTAAGGGCCTAGTTTAGACCTTAATGATTCTACACACACCCTTGTAGCATAAGAAGCCTTCATCAAACAAAATGAAATTATCAGGTATATATTTTTGTGCTTGATTTTGATACTTTAGAGATAATCAAACAATTTAAGATTTTGAAGATGGATATATCTTATTATGGTATGTCAATATTTTTAGATGGAATGGTATTATCTAGTCCATGTAAACTATTTTATTTTCACTTTGACATAAAAATCCATCCACTTGCCATTAAACTTTCAAGGGACTATAACCTCAATATCAAATATTAAAGTGGGTAATTTCAAATGATGAGTTTTTATCTCAAAATTCAAATGCACGATAATTTATATTATTCAAGTAAAACTATCTCATCTAAACGTACTGGCATGCCATAATAAGAGATATCTATTTTCAAAACCTTGAAGTTGTTTGATTATGTTTGAAGTATCAAAATAAAACAAACACAAAATTACATACCTTATGTAGTTGTCTAGTTTGATAAAAATGATTATGTTATGAATAGAAATCCTCATGCGAATTCAGATTTGACAGACATTTTCAAAGTGCATCTCGCTTTGGTTTAATGAAGAATCATTCAACTAGGAGTGGAGATGGTTGTGCAATTTAGGCTCATCATATGTTCATTTAAATTTAAAACTATTGCTCATTTAAGTTTAACATGAAAACACAAAGTAAAAATTAGAAAATATAAATAGTATAAATTTTTTTATTTATTTTTTAAAATTACACTATTTACAATCATGTTATAGTTTTCTCAAATAAAGAGCAAAACTAATTACATTGATTTGATGAAAATGATTGAAACATTTTTTTAAATTCTTATTGTTCTTACTTAACATAAACATTGGGCACTTCTTAAAGGTTGATAATGTCATGTCTTCAATGGGCTACTCCACCTTTGCCCGTATTCTAGTTGATATTGACATCTCCTTGCCTCTCTTGAGGGATGTGGTTCTTATGGTTGGGGATAGGCCTTAGACTCAACCATTGGATTTTGAGGGCCTCCCCTTCCGCTATTGGAAGTGCTTTTCTACGAGTCATTTGGCTTCAGATTGCACTATTTCGCGTCGCAAGGGTGTTGCTACTTGGTGAAAGGATGCTATAGCTAATCACTTTATTATCTTTTCTTTTGATTCTAACTCGGTTGACTCTTGGGTAAAAGAACAATGGTGTGTCACACTTTTATAAAGGAATCGGCCAACACAACTAAAACTGTTTAACTTCGACCGCATAAAAGTGACATTTCTAAATTGAATATTGAATTGATGTAAAGTGATCAAGTGTAGAAATATGAATGAAATTTATGTCTGTTATTTTTATAAAAAAAATTGGAGAAAATTTGATATTTTTTTAATAAATTCAAAGACAGATTTTTTATTGCTGAAAAATGTTGAAAATCAAGGGTTCTAATCGGCGCCACAAAAAAAATGAAAACAGACTTATTTTTTTCTTTTTTTTTTTTCCAAATAGAGAACATATATATGCAGTGTTAAAACAAATTCAATTTTGATGTATATTTTTCTCGTTATAATAGTTTGAAGTCCAACATAGCTAAATTTGATCATTTTTGTTCGACGTTACCTTTTGACTACTAAATTTATCATTAACCAAAAAAAAATACCCTTTTCGAGAAGATTCTCTCACCTAGTGAAAAATATTTTTTTAATATCATTTAACATTTTTTTTTAATTTCTAATCAACCTCTTTTTGAACTTTAAAAAGCTACTCGCAATTTTTAATTAATAAAAAATATTAAAATTAATCAAAATACTAAAAAAATTATATCTCTAGATTCGTGATTTTGAGCTCTACAAAAGGGTATTTTTCAATTTTTGTAAAAAAAAAATCTGCTTGAAGAAAAATTGAATAAAAGTAAAAAGTTTTAGAAATACAGAGTTTTGACCTTTTTTGTGTCACACCACATGATACATAGGATAGTTCGGTCGGACTACTCTTAGTCCTAACATTAAAAAAATATGGCGCCATTTGAACTAAAGGAGTCTGGTCGAACTGAGTCTAGTTGGACTCAGTCTGGTCGAACTGAGTCTAGTTGGACTCAGTCCGGTTGAACTCCCAGTGCCACGCAACCCGGGGGTAGTCCAACTAGACTCAGTCTTGTCGGACTCAGTTTAGCTGAACTACCCTCTGTTGGCCGAAAGTGTGACACAGCTCCATGCTTTGGCCCTCTTCTCAGGAGGATGATGATGTGTCTATTACTGTTGTTGATGCTACTATCAATGTCACTATTGTGGCCTCTTCCACCCATGTGGATTCAACTCTCGCTGCTCCAGTTTTGTTGCCATGTTCTTATCCTACTGATGTTGTTGTTTTTTCTACTCCTAATGTTGCTCCTCTGCAACAACCTGTTGTGGTTCTGTATCATCCTATTATTGCTCTGTAGCAACACTCTATTGGTGCTACTAACTATAACCTTACGGGACCTCCCCACTGGACCTCTCTCTTGTTGATCATAATGATAGTATCACCTAGATTATGGTTTTTCATAGGGAGAAGGGGAAGTCCTCCCCCAAACCCCTCCTTGTCAAATCTCGGGTGTTCCCCCCTGCATTGAGGTGGGTTTGGGTAGTTGCCTTGATAGGCTTTTTTCTTTTCATCTGTTCGACCTTGTTTTTTTTAGGCTTGTTCCCTTGTTTGTTGTATCTCTTTTGGCCTAAGGATTGTTGTATTAAGGTTCAACTCCATTGTTCTTTCTTCTATTTTAATAAAAATTAAATAGATTAAGATTGGTGTGTTGAATATGAAAAACTATCAACAAATAAAATTCCCTATAAATGTAAAAATGTCACTAAAAATGAAAAATACAAAATAAAATAGAAAGGAAAAAAGAATTAAAAGTGCCAAATTTTAATTTATTTTTTAAAAATTTATACCATTTAGAGTCATGTCTTTTCTTTCTCAAATAAGTCGTAAGACAAACAACAATAATTTGATAAGAATGACTAAAATGTTTTTTTTTAATCTCATTGTTCAAGCACTTAACATATAATGCTAAAATTGACATGTTTGATATGAAAAACTATGGATAAATAAACTTCACTCAATAAATAAATATATGTGTATGTGTGAGAGAGAGTTTGCATATTGGATTGTTTGGAGTATCAAAAACCAAACAGAAAATTACATATCCAATGTAATAATTTCATTTCATAAAAGTAGTTTGTTATGAATGAAGATCGTTATGTGAATTATGGCTCCACAATCATTTTCGAAGTGTGTCTAACTTAAGTTTGATGAAGAATTGTTCAAGTGTCAATGGATATTGTTATGTGTTATGTCAATGGAGAGTGTTATGTTAATCATTTTTTAAGTGTGTCTAAATCTGGTTTAATGAAGAATCATTCAATTGTGAATGCGGTTGTGAAATCTAGGTTCAATGTGTGTTCATTTGAATATAAAAATACTACTAAAAAAGTAAAATGGAGAAATGGAATAGAAATTTTAAAAAATATCAAAAGTATCAATTTACCATCTATTTTTCAAAATTCACACTTTTATATATTATGAATTTGAAAGGGCAAAGAGAGCATCTCAAAAAGACCTTGAGAACCTTTATGCACCATCAGTGTTCTTTTAAAATAAGATTTTAACAACTTGATACAAGCACATACTACTATGACATTAAAACAAAAATAGACATAATTTATTTTCCATCTATTAACCCATAAAAACAAATTAATGTATTATTCTTACAAACCCTATCGATGTAAAAAAGTTTGACCCACCTACTTTCACCTATAACTGAACATTTACTCTTTCTATATTACCCTGGCCTATGAAATAAATTTCACCTTCAGTGAAAATATTTAATCTGATGATGCACTTTAATTCATGGGGCAAAATAAACCCCTTTTGAGTAAAATAATACTTACTCAACTTTAGCTTTGGCCATATATTTAAAACTAATCAACTCCAAGCCAAAACGAATATTTACAATTAAAATTACTAATTGTCCATGTACTCCTCAAATATTCCTAAAATCTACACTCTCTCACCATTTGACAGTATTTGGCATCTAATATCTTAATACCCTGCCTACAAATATCATTCACTCCATTGCTTGAATTACAACTGCATTCAAATTCTTAGGAAAATCTCATCTCTACCTCTATCTGTGGGTATGTTTTTATCAGTAGCTGACACATCATTTGCACCCTTCACAATTTCTATTGTCTACCAATCAGCTTTTGGGGTACTACATATTTGTTGAAATAATTGAAGGTGTCAAAATCAAAAGGTTCGACGATAATTTCTTCCTTACTTGAACTATCTTTATATCTTGATTACAATTACCCCCCTCTTATCACGGACCTTGAAATGTTGCAAAATGGCTCCACTTTACGGGCAACTTCTTTGATTTTGGCTCTTAGCAAACTAGATTAACTACTAGTGTTTTGTAGACTTCAATTTTTTCTTCCTGTTTAATTTGTCATCTGAATATTCATTAACTGCAAGACAAGTTCTATCATGGCTAGAATTCTTTACACTCAATCCCACCAAAGCTGCAATTCTTGCAGCTGCTTTTGTTTGAATAATGTTTATCTTCAATTTCCTTAGGATATCCTCAGCATTTGGTGCCTTTTAGCGCCCTTTCCTTTTGCATTCAGGTGTGAATTGAAACAAAAATGGACAATGTAAAAACACAAGAAATCGAACTTAATGTCTTCAATGTTAGAATCCAAAACCTTAGAATATCTACATAATGCTTCCCATGTTTTCTCTGTTAAGGATTATGCATAGTATCGCTCACCACCATTCATCACGGTGCTCTCCTCACATTGAGTAACTTGACATTAAGGGTCCATGATCTAACTCGATGCTTCATGATTTTACAATCAGACTTAGCAGACCCCCACTTTACAATGTGTGGCTGAAAGAATAGAGAGAAAATTCTAAACCATTCAGATTCAACACAGTATCATCCCTTTACGCCACTGGCAAATTCTTGTGTCACCTTCACTATTACAATGAATGTACAACACAAATAACAATGCCCGAGACGACGAAATGTAGTCTTATCATTCAAATTGAGGCAATCTGAACATGAGTTTCAAAATCAAGCTAAAACGTTCCATTGATATCATCACAGAAATAGCAGCAATTCCAAATACTGGAAAACCTCACTGCTTACTATTTTTCAGAAAATCCCACTTATTTGCACAAGAGATTATGAACCTACGACCTTAGAAATGCTTATGCGCTGCCAATATAATTCACAGAGTGCACACCAGTACTCAACACTTTTGATGATCCAATGGGCAAAATAGTTTCAGAATGCTGCTATCCTTCAAGAATGTTGTGAAATCTGCACACTACATAAATTTATCACGTTCAGCTGGAAAACAAAAAGAGACTTGAAAACATGTAAAATGCAAACCCCAGTAAATCATATCAAGAATTAATTTAGGGCTTCATCCTTTTCATCGCTGGGCATGTTAAGCATCGATTATGAGCCTTTTTTACTTCCATCGATTCACCAATTCAACTGATCCGGGAGGATCAAAACAAAGTGGCACCACTCAGCTCTCCTCCAGTTTAATAATGGCATGGTCGTTCAAAAGCTGGTTGGAGTGATTCGAATCCCCATCCCCAATCACTCAAACGCAACCGCTAGACCTATGCCTAGATTAGCATATCGCTTCAACAAAATTTGATTTAATTAAATTCTGAGATGGGCCGTGAAAGAAGGGGCTCGGGAGCTCTCCCATAATATCTTTTAAATCTTAATATAGCCAGCCTGATTTGTTTTCAAAGATAATGATAAAGGTTCTTGAAACAATAAGAGCCATACATCAAGATTTTGAATGTAAAATAAGGATATACATTTTTATAAGGGCTTAGTTTAGGGGATTTGAAAATATTATTGTTTAACTTCTTAATTAGCAATGTAAAACTGTATATATGGGTGAGTATTTGGCTTGTAAAAGCAAGGAATTTCTCTTAGGAGATGAATTAGAATTATCTAGAGTGAGAGAATAAGAATCTTGAGGATTCTTGTTGTAAGCACAAAGACATTTGTCAATTTGTAATACTCTTCAGTGTAATTGGGTTAAGAGGCAATTGAAGCCTAACCTAAGAAAGAGAGTTCGTGAGTGTCTTTAGGTGCAAGAGGAGACTGTGAGAGAACTTTTGTTGTAGGTTAAAAGTTTGGATGATGTAATAAGGTGATTAATGCTTGGCATCATCAATAAAGAGGTCCTACATTGAGAAGCGGACCCGAAGGCGTAACTCATATTAAGCGAACTCAGTTATCAAACTCATGATCTTTCTTCTGCTCTTCTGTCTTCCAATTCTCTTTTGTTCTTTTCAGATTTGATTCCTTCTTTGAGATTCAATTACGAAAATTGAAGTAATTAGTTAATGTCATAAAGTTGTAATTGATTAAGTGAACCTCTCTGTATTTCAACAGTTAAAAGACATGGTCATGCAATTCTGTTTGCAATCAAGATAAATCTGTAATTTGAGTTGAGTGGAAATTTAATTTGTAAGACTTAATTACAGATCAAGTGGTATCAAAGTAGTTTTACAGGAAATTGCAAGTGGTGGATGTTAACCAAGTTGAAATTAAACCGAGGAGAAGGTGCACTTGAAGAATTTAATCCAGAGATTGGATCGAGGCGAGTCACTCAAAGATCAACCATGGCACAACCAGAAGAAGGAAAACATTCCAGTCTTGAACTCTTTGAGAACGAAGAACAATTTTGTAAAGCATTCCTAGACATGAAGATGATGGTGGAAGAGTTGTACAAGGATAGGCAGACCAAAAAGGAAAGAAAGGACAAAAAGAAGAAGAAGGAAGTTGAATCCCCTTCGAAAGAAAACAAAGGCAAAGGGGTAGGAGGTGGTACCCTAACTCATTTGGGTGCATTTTTCGACAAATATTTCCGACGAACTATGGGATTTCTTTTGCTTTGTCGGATTTTACAAAGCAATTTGTGTCAAATTTTCCCTTTTTTTAAACCTTGCCCACGTTCGTCAAAATTCCGACGACAATGGTGTTCATCGGAAGTGCTCATCGGAATTCCGATGACAATGCTGTTCATCGGAAGTCCTCATCAGAATTTCGACGAAAATGGCATATGTTTTAAAAAACATAATGTTCGCGCCTTCATTATACACGAGAACGGTGCAAAAATTGGGAGGAAGTGGGCACGTGATGAGACCATGATGAGCGTTTTTAATAGATTTTGAGATTGGGTAAGTTATGATCTCTTTCCATTTCCATTGTGTTATCTATTTTTCATTGCAAATCTGATTTATATTTAAATTTTTTACATTTACATTTTGTAGGTTGAGGCAATTCCAAGTGTCGACCTGGGTTTGATTCAAGTTTTAGAAATTTCACCGTTGTTTTTCTCCTGGATTGCATTGTATGTATACATTCTCAAATTCTTTTCTGCATATTAAAAACCCCAAATACTTCTTGCACAAAATAGTATGAACATCGAGAGGGATTTTTCCTGTACATGATCGAGCTCTGCATGGTCTGTAATCCTTGATTCACAATATTCTTATATAATCCTATAAGAGTGAAATAATGAAATAATTTACATTAAAAACTACCAACTCATGGCAGGCTATACCATAGACCACTAGCCCCACAATCCCCTCAAGCAGCACCAGCACGGCTATCAAATAACCCGAAGAACCTTAGTAGCATCAAAAATCTATATACCCCCCATCCTAATACATACATAGACCATACATAATTCAAATACAATTACATAAGATATAGGATGGTAGTTGCTCGATTACCCAGATCTACCAATTTTTCTATAATTGCATCTGACAGCCAATTTTCCTCAGTATTCATCATCCTCCTAAAGGTAGCTAGGTCACGGTTGATTACCCCAATTCAGAATACCTCCCAAGACTCAGCCATGAAGTTTTTCTTCCTCTTTCTCTCCACATTCAGCCTTTCAATCTCCTCTTTCTCAGCTTCAGGATCTTCTTCTTTGTCTGGAAACAAAACTATAGGGTTAAAGTAGACCCTCATAATACTAGACCATTCCTCCTCCAATTCCATAACAGCACTCCCAACAACGTCTACATCGACCTCTCTGACAAAGCCAACAAGTCACTCGACGCATTTTTCCTTCGAGGTGAGGATGTCCACCAGAACTGTGAGCACCGCTTCATACACATAACCATTGCACCAATGTCTGTTTCCACTCATTTCCTCCACCACCAACCCCATAATCTCATCTTGTCCCTCCACATAAATGTCAAAAATCCTTTCGCATTGTTCCTCCAGCGTTACCTCCCTGCACATAAAACTCAAACCAGAATAATGACCCATTCTAAAGCCATCTCCGTTCAGCTCCACAGTCAAGAAACATTTCCCCACCTGCCTTAAATAGCCTTTCTTACCACTAAAAGTTTCTCAGGAAATTCAAAGGTATCTAATCCTTATTCAAATCCAACCCCTCCCCCAAGAAACCATGATCTATGTCTAGATCGGGTTGATTTCACCCCATAGCCAAAGAATCCACTTTAGTCTCATCCTTAGATTTTTTCAGGATCTTCTTACAATGAATCTAATTGTTGTACATTCCATTCAATACACATTGTACTACTCCCTCTAGCAATTCATCTCTTTTAGTTGCAAGAGATGACAACACCAATGCATGGGATGGACAAGACACTCGTTCTGATAAAAGTTGCTACCTATATCTTATCCCAACAAAACCCTTTGGTACCATTACTGCTACAAAGGCCAAGATGCTATCAATCTTGCTTTCTCTTAAAGGAATCTCGATGCACACTTGATTACCCAGTTCCTTTCTTGACCACTTTCTCTGCATCTCTAAAAATAATATCCATGAAAGATTGATCTCAATCGATGCTATTGTCAATTGTCTTATCCAAAACTACTTCGACCCCCTTATTTGCAAGCCAATTTGTCACTCTGTTGCCTTCTCTATATGTGTGTTACATCCTATAATACACTAAAGAACTCAATAGTTGTTCAATCCTATGAGTCCATATCTAAAGTCTCCAATTAAGAAAACATCCTTTTGAAATCAGATTTTAATTACATTTATTTATAGGTAAATGCTCATCGTATGAGCTGCATCTAGAAAATTCTAAACTCTCAATAAAATTTCTCTTGGAGGGGATATGAGCAACAATTGATAGAGCATATGACTGAAGTCCTATCTCCATATACATGGATGTTCACTCCACTGTAAACAATGCAGACTAATACAAATTTTTCAATCATTGAATAGATTTTCTTGCATGAGAAAACACAACTTCAAGATTAATTTCTAACTATAGTTTTCATGACATAGATTTTACAAACAAGAGAAAGGATAATCACATTAGTTTCAATGAATATACCTACATAACTATAAACATATATATGCATGTGTGGTGCCACAATTTTTTAATAATAGTAAAAGCACATCTTTGGGGAATACCAAGGAATTTAATGTTATCTTTAATATGTTTCATACATCTGTAATCTCAAGATTTGCAGAAGTGCTTATAATATCTTCTTCTTGTCTATTTTTACACATAACAATTAATATCCCTTTATAAAGAGTGAAGCAGTTTGACACTGAAAAGACATGCCCTTTCGAAAACACAACTAACTAACTAGCAAACAACTATTGAATTCTTAACATAAACAAATTAAATAAACCAAGATAATGGATGTAATCATTGTTACAATAATATTGGAAATCCTTGGTCCATTTTCTCATGGTATTCTCCAATGTGTAAGCCTGACCAATCATGTATCTCACAAAGGGTGCCATGTCTCCATTTTCATTAACTCGCGCCCTTGACCTATCTAGGAATCCAATCAAATTTCCTCAATGGGTATTTCTCTTTGAGTTGGATCAACATTAAACCCTTTTTAGAAAAATATTTATTTCGGTGGGAGCAAGGAGGGTTCCTCGGGTACTTTCTCTTGTTTGATTTTGGTAAGAAAACTTGTGTAGCTTCATTCCAAGGGTGATACAAAGGCTTGGTAATGATAACTTTAGGAGGTGAAAACTTTGGTCATAACAGGACCATCTGTGGGTCCTTATTGGATTAAACAAGTGACAAAGGTGCCCCTGCACCACCTAGTTTAGACACTCCTATTTATAAGAATTTCCTACGATTGTAAAATAAAATTGGAATGAAGATCTATCATCTTGTCAATGACTCATTTCTCTAGCTTGTAATAAAAAAAAGGGAAGGTTATCGAATTCATTTCTACATGGCCTTATTAGATTACCTATTACATCTTCTAAGTGGCCTTATTAGGACCTTACAAACATATTTCATTCTTAAACCCTTAATTAACCACTAAACCCCAATAATGTCAAATAATAATATAAATATGTCTCAAAAGATTTTAAAAAAATGGAATGGTGAGTCGATGTAATTAGTTTTGATATCAATATAACATTGGTTTCTGCTCATTTTTCATGTTTTTGACAGTATAATATTATGATCACTTGAGTTTTTTGTGTTAATACCTTGAAGTTTTGGTTTATCTTCTATTGGATTTGATGTGGCACTGAAAAAACTTCAATTTGGTTTTTATTCTATTCAAATCCATCATTGTTTAGGCAAGATATTCAAGTTTTTATCCAAATTATAAACCCTCAGTCTAGGGTATCCAGTGACTAGTAAAAATCTAATAACTTTTTTTTTCATGTGCATCAAGTACCCAAAATTGGTAATGTAAAGAGGAAGGATGTGTACAATATGTGTTAACGCCTGTAGGACACCATGTATAGATTGGTATGTGTGTCGGTGGATGAAGATGACTAAAAATCTGTCTCAGACTGAGACAAAGCAGTGAAGTGGTAGTTTGATAAAGGTTTTGTGCATGCAGGTTACTTGGAAGGGAAAGTGGTGCTTTGGAGAGATGTAATAGTGACTGTTGAATGTGTCCAATTATTTAAAACGGTAAGGGATACTTGTTTGGGGTTGTTTTGGGTGACTGTCTCAAATAAAGGTAAGACTGTCACGGCTAAGAGTGAATTCTTGTGTTGGAACTTAAGTTGCACTCAAAGGTTGGATTGTTAGGTTGCATTGGGGAATTTTATTGAGTTGTGTTGAAGGTCTCTTAATATGTGCGAGGAGTCAAGATTCCTAATGTGTAAGGTTTTTTTTCAAACCAAGAGTTGTTAAGCGTTGTTGAATGCTTAAGGGGAAATTTTATGGGACAGTCACAGCAATATAAGTTGTTTAATGTGTTGACAGAGGTTTGAAGTTGTTAAAAATCCATTGAGTGCTTTGGAGTATGGGGATGGTTTGGTTGTGTGTAGGTGAATTTATGTTGTTACCACAAGAAGTATATCCTAGTTGTCAATACAAGGGTTGTTGAGTTGTTAATATGAAAGATGTTGTCATAGGAATGGGTATGTGTTCAAACAAAAGTTACAGACCATAGTATCTTATGACCAATAAGAGCATTGTTTGTGAGATCAAGTTTGGAGTGAAAGGTTGGATAAGGGTGTTGAGGCCTAATGCATGAAGGCTTGACCATAGTGGTCATTTGAAGAAGCAAAGAGATTGTGAGTGAGTCATGAATGATGGTGGATCTTGGAGATAGGTCCTGATTGTGAGTTTGAAGGTGTTATTAACAAACAAAGTTGGAACCATGAACTGTTTCATTGCAATTGTTAAGAGGGCCATGATGGATCCTCATCATCACATGACCCTCCTTGTGTTTCTCTAGGGTTCAGGTTCTCCTACACCACTTGTGACCTCTCTTTCAAGAGTACAAGTTCTCCACCACTAGGCCAACTCAGGTTGTCTTCGAACTCTTGCATTGGCACTACTTTGTAGGCATTGATATCATTGTTTCATAGTGCAATAAAGTGTCAATATATATGCATCCACATTATCTTGGTTTATTTCTAACTTTGGGAGTCATGGTGCTAAGTATTAATGGTGTCACGTCCTCATACTACAATGGTCACTACTTTGATCTTATCAGAGTGCTCTGACATTGTTGTAATCTAGCAGCTTCTCTTGTGATCTGTCAATGACTGTTGTTCATGATGATAGTGATGCCTCTTGTTCCGGTCATGCCTAGGACAAAATCCATACCTATGATTTAAGTTTTCTTATTAACCTGAAATTGGCATTACGATGATCTCCACAAAAGCTTGAATTACCTGTCCCCGGGACGTCCTCACACCAGGTAATTGGAGTACCCGAGTACTATGTTACTATGTTTATTGTTCAATGGTTTTGGTTCTTTTTGCAATTTTTCTATGTTTAAGTATTTCAATTTGGTATATTATACTGAAACATCATTTCATAACTAACATTTCAAGTTATTTATAACTAATTCTAAGAAGACGTTCATACTTGCGACATCGTTTTTCTTAGGACCAAATTTTCCATAGCCTGGTTTTTTTGCCTATGAAGAAAGATCATGTTAAATAGTATCAGTAAAGAGAAAAATAAGGAGACAATTGTAGTTTGTGGTCTAGCTTGAAAATAAAAGGTGATGGAAAATGTTATTGTCTCTACAAAAATTGTAAGGGCCTAAAGACTAGAAGACTTCTAATCACAACAGTTGAGAAACATTGTAGGCAGCATGGTCACATTGAAGGGGGGAATGATTATTGTCCATTGGTAAGTTGTTCATTATATCATTTTGACAATTTATATACATAAGAAATCACTTGATGATGAGGTCATGATCATGGTTTATTTATGTCGATCATTTTTATATAGGTGGAGTACCCTAGGGCACCTGATATGGACTGCCACAACCCGGAGAATGTGGTTTTCCAAGTGGAGGAACATGGAGATGTGAATATCAAAGCTGAAGATAATGATCCTATGGAAGAAGATGACCATGTTCTAGAAAACATATTTGAAGATGATGGTACAAATACATTGATCCACGACACATTTAGTGCTAGCGCAACTGATCATGATGATCAAGATGACTTTGATGTTGTTCATGATGTACCTCTACTTGAGAAAGCATATGAGCCCCTTTATGAAGGCTCCCAAATAACTCTTCTCTTTGTGGTATTGTTGTTGGTGAGCTTGAAGGTTATGAACAATTTATCCAACATAACAATCTCACATATGTTAAGGTATGTCATATATGTCATCTTTTTTCATCTTTTTTTGTTGTTATTTCATTATAGTTAATAAAGGGTGAAACATGAACCATTAAGATTCTTTATATTAACAAATTATATTTTTGGTTGTAGATTGATAGGTGAGTTTTTGTTACCACTATCAAATATTCTACCTCGCTCATACCGAGAATTATTTGTCATTATGAAAGATATTGAATGGAGTATCAAGAAATAGATGCACGTCCCAATGATCATATTATATATCATAAACAAAATGAATTTGTAATAGAATGCCCTGAATATCATGAGTATATATCAAACAGATCAACTAACAAAAAAGGTGCCTCGCAAGGTTTTCATTATATTCTCATTATTCTACGTTTGCAATGATTATTTAGGTGTGAAAGCTTGGCGCAATTTATGGATTACCATGTATGCAATAGAAGTCAAGATGACATTATTCAAATGCCTACGGATGGTTTTGTATTTATGGAAATAGACAAAAAGTGGCCACACTTTAAAGAAGAATCTCATAATCTCAGGCTTTCATTGGCAGCAGACGGTGTCAATCCATTTGGAGAGCTGAGATCTACTTACTTGGTGTGACCTATTTTTGTTATCAACAATAACATTCCTCTATGGATGTCAGTAAAGAGGGAGCACATAATGTTGGCAATGATTGTTCCAGGTATTTTATCATTTAATAGACATCTACATTAAATTATAAATATTGCAGCAAAATGATCATAATAATTATGTAATGTTTTTGTTCATTCAACTAGGTAAGTACCAAGTTCAAGATATGAATTTATATATTGAGCCTCTTATCGACGAGTTGTTGGAGTTATGGAATGGTGTCACTATGTATGACATATTTAGACCAATAGGACAAAGACAATTTCAATTTCATGCAATACTTGTATGGACAATTCATGATGCTCGAAGGCTAACACATTTGTGTGTTATGTTATAGTTTTGAACTTTTGCATAATTATAAATATAAAAAATTCTCATATTTAATCCAATTATACATGATCTTGTAGGTCTTCAAACAAAGGTAAAATTTGCATGTCCAGTTTGTGGTCCAAAGATGAAATCTCGTCATTCAAAAAGTTTAGGAAAGAAGGTGTTTGATGAGTATAGGCACTTCCTCCACAAAAATCATAAGTATTGAAATACTTAAAAATATCTTTTCAATGGTAAAGAAGAGACTACATCAAAGCCACGAAGAATGACACCTTCCCTATGGAAGTTGGAATATAATAGAATTAATAGTCAAGGTAATGTCATTCCATCTAATGGTTTATGTTTGGAATTTATATTTTTATATTATGTTTTGTTTACTGATGATGTAATTGATGATGAATGTCGTTGTTAAATTTTTAAACTTATATACCTCGTGAAGGTCGTCAAGGCATTAATGACCACCTTCCAAAGAGACTAAAAAGTTGTCCCAAACAATTTAGTAGGTTTCCCTACTACGAGAAGCTACAAATTATGCATTTGTTTGATACTATGCATATTGGAAAGAATATAACATAGACATTATGGAAAATATTGGATGGAACGCGTGACAAATAAAAAATTATCAAAATTTGTAGTGACATTCAGGAATCCAATCATGAAATGAAAAATGTCATTCAATCAAATAGTAATGGAGACCGGATTAATATAAGTGCCCTTCCTTGGTTATCAACGGAGCAGAAAAGCAATTCTATAAAAGAAGTCATATGAAAAATTGGATTGCCCACAGGATTTGCTGCGAACATAAACAATCTCATAACAAAGAAAAGTGAATTTGGGTCACGGATGAAAATGCATGATTGGCATACCTTCATTAAGGTAATTCATGTTCTTGTATATTTACAATATATTTGTAGACTACATGTACTTTTCATTGTATTATGTTAGAAAACAATGAAAAAGATCATTTTATAATTGTTACAATACGTTCTACCTCTATCTCTCCCAGACCAATTTGATAATAATGTCAAGCAAGTTATATATGATCTTGGAAAATACATGAGGTAAGTAGTGTTATTTGCTCAATTTGTTGTATAAATATTATATTTGGATTTGTTTTACTTGTTATGTAATATATTGTATATTATTTTGTAAAGTCTTGTTAATATATTTGTATCTTGAATCTCTTGTAGGTGGTTGTCATCTAAAGAAATTCATAAAGAAGATATAAAATATTGGAAGAGAAAGATTCCTTGTCTAATGTGTGAAATGCAAAAGTGTCTATCTTAAACTTTTTTCAATGCACAAGAACACTACCTCATACACCAAGTTGAGGAGATTGAATTGTGTGGACCTGTACACACAAGGTCAATGTAGATGGTGTTGGCATTATGTGAACTAGCATGAGCATTATGTGAACCAGCATGAGCCTTATGTAAACTGGCATGAAGACATAATGATATTGTATCTTGTCATTGATGTCAATATGAGACATAGTGTGAACCGGCACATGAGATAAGTGAAGAAAGAGATACCAGCATATGTGTGAATCGGTATATGCCAAAGTGAAGAGGCACATTTGTTCAAAGTGAACCGGCATGCAGTTATGGGAACCAGCACATGGAAGCACTCTGTGACTACTGGTTGGTAAGGCAACTTCCACTTTGGGGTTTCCGGTTGGAGTATCTCAAGTCTATGTGACTCAATCGGTGATCTTTGTGTAATGAGTTAGCAGTATGATGGAGGAAAGATCATGTTTCCACATAAGCTTTGTGCGCATGAAGGATCTTGCATGAAGAAGACTATTCCTATCTACCTAGAGAATGTGCAAAGTCTGTCAAATGGTGATAACGTGTGATGGGTTATCAGCTGCCATGAAAACGGTGGATAATGGACGATGGAGAATGTCTTGAGATCGACTCAAGACTAGTGCATTTAATGCAGTATGTTTCAACGGTCAGGAACGAACCATTTGACTTGCTCAACCTAACAGGTTAAGGGTTTAAGGTTTTTGCTACCGACTTGTATGTTCCCTATAAGGTGGATGTTAGGTTTTTGTCTAAAATTGTTGGCAAAAGTTGTGAGTGTGTATCCAATGAAAGTGATACAAGATTCTTGCCAGACTATAGGAGAGAAGAGATACCTGCAAAGTGTATGTGCAGAAGGAAAAGAGGCGCCTAAATAGATCTATATTAGTATTAAGTGCTATTCCAGATCATTGTAATACCTGTTGATCTCTAACCACTTCAACAGTTGCAAAATCCCCTAACAGGGTAGCCTTAACTGGCTTGATTCAAAATCCCTTAAATCGGGTGGTCTTAACCGGCTTGCTGTAAATCCCTTAACCGGGTAACTAGAAGCTAATGAGTTCTGAGAAGCTAGAGAAGCTTAGGAGATCCTTTCAGCTATTGAGTTCTTAAAATCCTCTAACAAGGTGACCCTACCAGGTTTAACCCTTAACCGGGTATCCCTTAATCGGGTGATCCCTAATAGGATCAGTTCCTACCAGAACCTATTGTAATGTTCTTAACCGGACAAGGCTCCTAACAGAGCGGACTTCTAAAGAGTTCAAAAAGCATCTTGTGGGTATTCATCCCCACCGTGGTTTTTTCCCAATTGGGTTTCCACATGAAAAATATGTGTGTCATGTGAAATGCTTTTGTCTTGTGATGCTTTGTTTTATCTGTTATGCACATGAAGTTTCTATGTTCTATGCCTATCTATAAAACATATTGAACTCACTGTTGTGAAGATTTGATGGTTAAGTCTACTAGTTCATGCATGAGAATATTATGATAATGTGGTATTGAGCTAAGAGAAAAGCTTAGTGAGTGACCGGTTCATGACTGATTGAGCTATTCTGGATGCTACTAGTTGCACTCTATTTTACCGGTATCTCTATTTATCAGTCATTGTGAGTGTTTGCTGTCAAACTAGTTTTGGAGTGTATTTGTGTCTGTATTGATTCACCCCCCCCTCTCAGTACCGGTTTGGTACTAGTGGTTCATCATTGAGTTATCAATTGGTATCAGAGCACTCCAGGTCCTCTGTGTTGTAAGCTTAACTGCTTGCAGAAAAGATCCTAGCCAAATGATGAAGAGGGAAGGTCCAAAGTTCAACAGGGAAAACTTTGGTATATGAAAAGACAAGATGAATATATTCATCAAAAGCATGGGTGTTCAACACTGGAGTTATGTTGAAAATGTATATGTTGTTCCTACCGGTACTCTCACCGATGACCAAAAGAGAGAGTTACAAGAAAATGGGCAAGTCATGGAAGCCCTCATCATTAGTCTATTTGACATTGAGTTTATTGATGTTCAGGACAAGGCAAATCCCAAAGAAGTATGGGATGCTCTTGAAAATATCTATGGTGGTGATGAGCATGTAAAACATGCTAAGGAAGAGAGCTTGAGAGGAAAGTTTGAAGACATGAGAATGGTTGAAGGAGAGACCATTCAACAATCTGGAATAAGAATCAAAACAGTTGTTGGAGAAATAAAGAGTGCAGGTGGTAAAATAGAAGATTCCACTATGGTAAGTAAAGTCTTGAGATCCTCGTTGCCAGTCTATGCAATAAGGGTTGCTACTATTCAGGAGCTAAGATCAATAGATAAGTCTAAGGCATCCTTGGACTCCATCATAGCCAAGTTGATAGCCTATGGGCTGAATAGCTATGATGGTAGTGTTCAAAAGTTAGAATCAGCTTTTAAAGCTTCTGCTATACCATCCAGAAAAGGAAAAGAGGCTAGCACTAGTGGGGAACCTAGTCAGAACAAAGAGATGAAGGATGAAGAGTTTCTAATGGAATTTGAAGCTCTTCTAGCCAGGAGATTCCCAAAAGGAATTGGTAAATACAAAGGTAAGCTACCTTTGAAATGTTTCTTCTGCAACCGGATAGGACATATTGCTATGAACTATCCTAATAGTGACAACAAGGACAAACCGGAAAGGTTCAAGAAATTCAAAGGAGGAAACCGGAGAAATTGTTTTGTGGCAGTTGATGAAGGTGTCACAGATGAGGAATCGGAAGATGAAGAAAATGAAGACATTGTGTTTGTTGTTGTAAAGGAAGATGTGATAGACAAGAAGGCTCTTGTCTCCCGGTTTGATGATTCCAATGAGTGGATCATTGACAGTGGCTACTCTCACCATATGACTGGTGACCAGAGCAAGTTTCTATCATTAGAAGAGTATGATGGTGGTGTGGTTCACTTTGGCAATGATGCACCATGCATGGTCAAAGGCAGAGGGTCGATCTCCTTGAATGGAAAGAGTAGTGCTGACAATGTGTATTGGGTTGATGGTATCAGACACAACCTTCTAAGTGTTGCCCAGTTAAATGACAATGGACTCACTCTGCAATTCAAGAATGGAGTTTGCAGAATCAAAGATAAAAATGGTAAATTGGTAGCCACCAGCATGTAGACTAAAGGTAACCTATTTCATCTAAATGCTAATATAAGTACATGTCTTATGGCTAAGCTTGATGATAGCTGGATATGGCATAAGAGATTATGCCATGTAAACTTTGACAACATTGTGAAGGCTAGTAAGATCAAGGCAATTAGAGGGTTGTCGGTGCTGAGCAAACTAGATGATACCTTGTGTAGAGAATGTCAATAGGGGAAAATGTCTTCCTCAACTTTTAAAGGTAAATCTTTCACTGTTGACAACTTGCTTGATCTTGTGCATACTGATTTATGTGGTCCTATGAAAACTAGAAGTGTGCAGGGTGATAGGTACTTCATGATTCTCACTGATGACTGCTCAAGAATGATGTGGGTCACATTCTTAAAAGACAAGTCTGAAGCTTTTGGGAAATTAAAAACTTTCAGAGCATTAGTGGAAAAGGAAAGCAGTAAAAGGATCAAGTGTCTCAGAACTGATCAAGGAGGGGAATTCACTTCCAGTGAATTCAACAAGTACTGTGAAGAATTTGGCATCAAGAGATAGCTGTCTACCCCCCAGACTCCATAGCAGAATGGCCTAGTAGAGAGGAATAACCAGACTATGGTTGAAGCAGCTAGAACTATGTTGATCCAAGGAAAGGTTGCTCACACCTTTTGGACAGAAGCAGTGAGCACTGCAGTTTACACTATGAATCGGGTACTCATCAAAAAGGGCAAGGACAAAACCCCTTATGAGTATTGGACCGGTAAGACCCCTGTGGTAAATTATTTTAAGGTCTTTGGTAGCAAATGTTACATCAAGAGGAGTGAACATCAGGGCAAATTTGAAGCTAAATGTGATGAAGGAATATTTCTAGGATATTCCACCAAGAGTAAAGCTTTCAAGTGCTACAACAATAGGACTTAGAGAATTATGGAAAGCATCAATGTAAGAGTTGATGAATCCTCTGAGAAGACTAAGAAAATCGGCAGTGAGCAAGGTGTAAATGAACTGGTTGCAACCTTCTAGGAATGGGTTGTCAGTCAACCGAGCACCAGTAATAGTGTTCCTGAACCAGTGAATGTTGATACTGATGAAGATAAGGATGAAGAAGAAAAGCAAGAAGAACCAATTAAGACCATTCCTCGGTATGTCAAGTTGAATCATGATCCCAACCAGATCATAGGTGATAAGAATGCAGGAATCCTTACCAGAAAAAAGATCAGAGAAAACTTATGTATGTTCTCTGAATTTGAGCCTAAATCATTCAAAGAGGCTCATAATGATGAAGACTGGATCAAGGAAATGGAAGAAGAACTTAACCAGATAGAGAAAAATGGTACATGGTCCTTGGTACCCAGACCAGAGCATAAGAATGTCATTGGCACCAAATGGGTGTTCAGAAATAAGTTGAATGAGGATGGCACAGTGATTAGGAATAAAGCCAGACTAGTATGCAAAGGATATGCTCAAGAAGAAGGTGAAGACTATGGGAAAACCTTTGCTCCTATAGCCAGATTGGAAGGAGTTCGTATGCTTCTTGCATATGCAACTTTTAAGAGATTCAAGGTATATCAAATGGAAGTAAAATTTGCATTCCTAAATGGTGTACTTGAAGAGGAGGTATATATTAAGCAACCAGATGGGTTTACCCTATCTGAAGATAGTGACATGGTATGTAGGCTACACAAAGCATTATATGGTCTAAAGCAAGCACCTAGGGCATGGTATGAGCACCTACATTCCCATCTTGTGAAGATTGGATTTGAGAGAACAAGTGAAGATAGAAATATCTACTTGAAGTCTGAAGAAGATCAGATCCTGATCAGTGAAGTCTTTGTTGATGACATCATCTTTGGTGGAGATGAAAAGATGAGTCACAAGTTTGCTGATGAGATGAAGAAAGAGTTTGAAATGTCACTCATAGGGGAGATTAAGTTCTTCATTGGACTGCAGATTCAGCAGATGAAAGATGGAATCTTCATCACTCAGTCCAAATATGTCAAAGAGGTGTTGAAGACTTTTGGCATGGAAGATAGCAAACCAGTTGGTACACCGATGGTGACCGGTTGCAAATTGACAAAGGAAGATGATTCTGCACTGGTTGATGAGAAGGAATACTGATCAATGATTGTTAAGTTGCATTATGTAGTGCATAGCAGACCGGATATTGTACATGCAATTGGCATCACTGCAAGGTTCCAGAAGAGTCCAAGAGAATCTCACTTGAATGTAGTCAAGGGGATTCTTAGGTATCTAAAGGGAACAATTGACTATGGATTGTGGTACCCATACAGCAATAATTTCAATCTGAAAGTATTCACAGATGCTAATTGGGCCGGTAATGTGGATGACCGGAAGAGCACAATCGGTGGTGAATTCTTTCTCGGTGGTAGACTGGTCTCATGGATGAGTAAAAAGAAGAGTTGCATCTCTCAGTCTACAGTGAAAGCGGAGTATGTTGCAGCTTTCATGAACTACACTCAGACAATCTGGATGAAGCATGTATTGGAAGGCTTCAAGATCCCTGTATCTGAACCGGTAAGTATATTTTGTCATAACACAAGTGCTATCAATATATCAAAGAATCTGGTTTTACATTCTAGAACTAAGCATTTTGAGCTTAAGTATCATTTCTTGAGGGAAAAGGTTCAGAATAAAGAGATTGCACTAGAGCATGTGTCCAGTAAGGAGCAGTTAGCATACATATTCACCAAGCCTCTTCCAAAGACAACATTTGTGCATTTGAGAGGTGAATTAGGGGTATTACCCCTTCAGGAGGTGAACTAAAAGTGGTTGTTCCACATCAGTCAGGTACTAGATAGACAAATCTTTGGTTGATTGGTGTGCTTAAGGATGCTACTCCTCAGGGGGAGCAGCATGAGGAAATAGTGATGATTGTACCTCCACTTTGGCATTGTTGTCAAGGGGGGAGAAGAAGTGAAGTGAAAAGATATCTGCAGCAAATAGGGAGAAGATGTGAAGCAAAGAAGATATCTTTTGTATATTGCCATCAATGCCAAAGGGAGAGATTGTTGGCATTATGTGAACCGGCATGAGCATTATGTGCACCGACATGAGCCTTATGTAAACTGGCATGAAGACATAATGATATTGTATGTTGTCATTGATGTCAATATGAGACATAGTGTTAACTGGCACATGAGATAAGTGAAGAAAGAGATATCGGCATATGTGTGAACCGGTATATGCCAAAGTGAAGCGACACATTTGTTCAAAGTGAACCGGCACATGGAAGCATTGTATGACTACCGGTTGGTAAGGAAGCTTCCACTTTGGGGTTTCCGATTGGAGTATCTCAAGTCTGTGTGACTCAATTGGTGATCTTTGTGTGATGAGTTAGCAGTATGATGGAGGACAGATCATGTTGCCACGTAAGCTCTGTGCGCGTGAAGGATCTTGCATGAAGAAGAATATTCCTATCTACCTCGGGAATGTGCAAAGTTTGTCAAATGGTGATAACATGTGATGGGTTATCAGCCACCATGAAAACGGTGGATAATGGACGATGGAGAAGGTCTTGAGATCGACTCAAGATTGATGCATTTAATGCAGTATGTTTCAATGGTCAGGAACGAACCATTTGAATTGCTCAACCTAACAGGTTTAGGGTTTAAGGTTTTTGCTACTAACTTGTATGTTCCCTATAAGGTCAATGTTAGGTTTCTGTCTAAAGTTGTTGGAAAAAGTTGTGAGTGTGTATCCAACAAAAGTGATACAAGATTCTTGCCAAACCATAGGAGAGAAGAGATACCTGCAAAGTGTATGTGCCGAAGGAAAAGAGGAGCCTAAATGGATCTATATTAGTATTAAGTGATGTTAACAGATCATTGTAATACTTGTTGATCTCTAACCACTTCAATAGTTGCAAAATCCCCTAACAGGGTATCCTTAACTGGCTTGATTCAAAATCCCTTAAATCGGGTGGTCTTAACCGGCTTGCTGTAAATCCCTTAACCGGGTAACTGGAAGCTAATGAGTTCTGAGAAGCTAGAGAAGCTTAAGAGATCCTTTCAGCTATTGAGTTCTTAAAATCCTCTAACAAGGTGACCCTACCAAGTTTAACCCTTAATCGGGTATCCCTTAACCGGGTGATCCCTAACACGATTGGTTCCTACTAGAACCTATTGTAATGTTCTTAACTGGACAAGGCTCCTAACAGAGCGGACTTCTAAAGAGTTCAAAAAGCAACTTGTGGGTATTCATCCCCACCGTGGTTTTTTCCCAGTTGGGTTTCCATGTGAAAAATATGTGTGTCATGTGAAATGCTTTTGTCTTGTGATGCTTTGTTTTATCTGTTATGCACATGAAGTTTCTATGTTTTATGCCTGTCTATAAAACATATTGAACTCACTGTTGTGAAGATTTGATGGTTAAGTCTACTAGTTCATGCATGAGAATATTATGATAATGTGGTATTGAGCTAAGAGAAAAGCTTAGTGAGTGACCAGTTCATGACTGATTGAGCTATTCTGGATGCTACCGGTTGCACTCTATTTTACGGGTATCTCTGTTTATCAGTCATTGTGAGTGTTTGCTGTCAAACCAGTTTTGGACTGTATTTGTGTCTGTACTGATTCACCCCCCCCTCTCAGTACCGGTTTGGTACTAGTGGTTCATCATTGAGTTATCAGATGGTTGAGAGGCACTTGAAATTTTTGAATTCTTTGGTTCAACAAAGAGCACATCTTGAGGGTTCTATGGTGGAGGGATATATGGTATACTAGACTATGGTGTACATTACTAAATACCTTTCTAAGTTTGCAGCAAAGATCTATGTAGATCGTATTTGGGATCCCAACTCCATTAACAAATTTGAAGGGGACTACTTGATGGGGAAAGGTAGAATGAGGAAAGTGATAGGTAATTATTTGATATTGCAGTTATTTTATATATATTGTAGTTAATTTATTTGTAATATTCAATATACTTCAGTTGTAAATTTATAGTTATTTTTTGTATAGTTGCTTGAGAGTGGGATGCACTACATTTGTATGTTGCAAACAATCTTGATTGGATGATGGTATGGATTCAATGATGTCAACAATCTGGTCGCACATTAACATGGGAAGGTGTGGCTTCATTGGTTAAAGAAGCTCACCGTAATGGAGATTCCAGTGTTACACAAAGGGAAATTGATTTAGAATATGGTTTAAGAGATAAACAGGTACGTATAAATATATTAATCATCCATATTATTTAATTTTTTTCCAATTGTAATGATGTACATATTATATATGTTTGACATTTTGCAGGTGAAACACCACAAGTCTATGTGGTGCATTGGTCATAAATTTTGCATCAAAAAGTTAGATGACATGAAGAAAACTTGTGACTCTGGAATAAGTGCAGTATTTAAGGTGACTAACATTTCGTCTAGAAGAGACATACATCCTCGAGTGTCAGAAAATCGATACTATGGGATTTTGGATGATATACTGGAGTGTGAATTTAGGTCCTTCAAATTAGTTATTTTCATCGTCAAATCGTATATGCTACGAATGCATAAAAATGATCCTGACAGAACTATTATTGACCATGATAATGGATTTTAAATTGTTAATACAAGGTCATTTGATCGAGCTGGAAATGAGCCCTATGTTCTTCCAAGCCAATGTGAGAAGGTATTTTACTCAGAGGTTCCTCATAAACCGGGTTGGTTATTTTTAATTAGACGTGATCCAAGAGGAAGGTCGATAAAGTATAATGCTATGGAAGAAGAAGATACCAAAGAAGCAGAAGAAGATCTAGATGATGATCATGATCGACAGTTAGTTAATGATGTTCTTGATGGAAATGTTCATGAAGAAGAAGATGATGATGATGGTGATGATGATGTTGTTGATGATGATGATGATGATGATGATGATGATGATGATGATGATGATGATGATGATGATGATGATGATGATGATGATGATGATGATGATGATGATGATGATGATGATGATGATGATGATGATGAGTTAGATGAAGAAGAAGATCAATGGCATGAATGAAATGTATTGGTATGTGATTAGTATATTATCTAATGTCACCCATAGGAGATGGAGACAGATATAGTGTTGGCTAGCCCTCATTTTGTGTGACATTTTTTGAAGTTTGTGTTTATTTATTGAATGTGGACTGTTCATTAGCTATGTGATGGATGGTGATTTATGATACATATGTGATGAATTACAACATATTTATGATGATACATATGTGATTTATGATACATATGTAATGGGTTATAACATATATGATGGATTACAACATGTTTATGATGATACATATGTGATTTATGATACATGTGTTTCTATTATTACTCATATATTTAATGTATTTATTGTTTATCAAATTGCAAATGTAATGCTTATTATGTTGAATTATTGGTGCTGATGAAATGTATATATTTTGTGTGATTTTGTCATCCTTGGTGGAAATAGGTAATTAACTATAGACATTGTCAACCCTTTTGTTGAGGACCCTGCACTTTCTAGATAAACGAAAGGTAAGGAATTAAAAAATATAAAATGATTATGATGTCTGCATATTATTCATGTTGTCTACTAGGTAATTTTTAGCATATGTATCATGTAATGCTTATGATGCTCAATTGTTGGGTCTGATTACATGTATATATTTTGTGTGATTCTATCATCCTTGGTGGAAACGGGTAATTGACTACAGAAATCATCAACCCTTTTGTTGAGGACCCTGTACTTTCTAGATAAATGAAAGGTAAGGAAAAAAATATATAATGATTATGATGTCTGCATATTGTTCATGTTGTCTACTATGTAATTTTTAGCATACGTATCATGTAATTTTTAGCTAACATAAGATAAATGAATTACATATGCAGGAACCTGAACCCCTTTAACGAGGATCCTACATAGTGTCATGGATCGACAGGTATAAGTCAATACACCCTATAGAAACCATTTATTAATTGATTTCTTTCTCTTTAATAGCTACCTTTCATCTCAAATGCACTTTATATTCTTTTAACTTATAATTATAATAAAAAATCTTCACACAAATATTTAATATAACAACCACTTTAAATGGTTATAACAGAGTACTAATTTGAAAATAAATAATCCATAGCACAATTGAAAATAAGAAAATGGGTTTTCTTTGTATTATCTTGAAAATAAAGTCTTTTGACTTGAAACACAAAGATATACTTCAAAACTTTTTTCTGTTGCTATCTATTTCTATCTTCCAAAACTTATTCTCATCAAATGATGACATTGAATAATATATAATATGCCAAAGAGTCATGCCCTTTGATCGAAGTCTTTTGAGAATAGATGAAACTTACAACTAATCACTTAGTTAAGCATAAATGCACATTACTTAAATGTCCTAGATACTTCTCATTATATCTAGTACCACAGTCATGGATTGTGTATCGGGCTTCCACCTCCATCAAGACCATGATTTCCATGAAGTTTGCCACCTTATCAATATTTTGGTCTTTAGCCACTTTCAATGCACTTTTGAGTATATGTTGGCATTCACAGATCTAGACTATTTTCTCTTTTTGCTCTCCATCTTTTTTGAGTAGGGATGGAATATTATATGTGCTATTATGGAGGAAGGTTTCTCATTCTTCTCTTAACTCTCTTAGATATTATTTGTGAGCTTTCATCAAATCCTCATAGTTCTGCATTGCATCATGTTGTGCTTCATCTTCATTCTGTAACTCCTGGGATCTCTCATGCAATCACTTATTCAACCGTTCATGTTCTTCAATAACAGTTTGGTTCTTGTTGTATATGTCACAGTACTTATCCATCCATGTCATCATATTAGTGAACCTTCTCTAAATTGGGACTAACATGGTTTCATTTTTTGTTGTTTTCAATTGAGCTTGTAGCTGATAGTTTTCTTCTTTCAATTTACTAGTCTTGGTCTAGGGTTGTGAGCTCTCACCCTTCATCAACAATATTTGTGGCTCCTTTTGTTTTAACATTTCTTTCAAATGATCAACCTTTTCTCTCATCCTGACAATTTCAAGCTTGTTTGATTGATTATCCTTCACCAAGAATTGAATCTGCGCCTTGTTCAATTTGGCTATATTCACTCCCAAATCTATTGTCATTATGGGATCTATCTCACCAACTTTTAAGGTCATGATGTGTCTGAAAGATTTTTGAGTATCAATAACCATAGGCTTCTTACTTGGGGGATATAGTGACCATATTTGCATAGAAAGTTTTTCAGGGTTATATAGTGATCCCATGTACACTTGGGTCACACCCTCAGGAGACAATTTGTGCTTGGCATCAATATCATGGAGAAAATTGTCAAATATTAGGGTTGAATTCATATCTCATCTAGGAAAGATCAAAACATTTTCATCTTTGAGAAGATTCCTTCCTCTTTTAAGGGTCATCAGGGTCATTTCTTGTGTTACTTTGTTTTCTAAGGTGGCTGATAATTGTTTTTCATTTGAGGTATTGACCTCATCAACACTCTCCCTGATTGCTTTTCCTTTTATTTTGTACAAGAATTACATAAATTTAAGAGACATTATAAAATCATCATCAGATATAAAAGAATCATAGGCCAATTGCCTTGGATCATCATCTACTAGGATTCCTTCATTAAGATCCCTATCATGTGACACATGTTCTTCAATCAGTATCTTGGAGAATTATTCAAATGAAAGCTCATCTTCTTCTAAAGACTCCTTCTCCTTTGGGATGATATATCTACAGTCTGCTTCTCCCTAGCCTTTTGTTCAACATCTTTGTTATGATATATCTAGATTCCTTATTAAATCATCTCTTCAATATGGGATGTGTTCATAATCACCCAGTCTTTACTTCTTCCTGACGGAATGAATATATCCTTTCAGGTCAAAGTTTTTCCTTTGAGCACCCAATTTCATGTTATAATTACATAATTTGTTTCATGTGAGCTCCTGCCCTTCTCTCCCATTCACAACAAACTCGCCAACACATAGAGTCCCAAGAAGAAAGGATTACTTATTATGTGAAGCTAAATGTATATAATTTGATTCTCTCATTTTCCTTGTGATCTCTAGACAAGCTATTCTCTTAGGAACCATTTTAGGAAGAAATAGTGGGGTACCCTCAAAGCTATAAACCCTTATCATGTTTACATCAGAGAAGCAATACCAATCTCCCCAATTGTGTTTAACAATCTCTAGTCCTCCAAAATCTACAGGCCTTAATAATCTCTTTATATCTTCTAAAAGTGAGAATTTGCAAGGGTAATTATAAAACCTATTAAGTGTTTTAACAAAAAATTCTTCAAAAATGGTTTCAATTTGACCTGACAAATCTGCAATCCCATATTGAAGTCCATAATTAGACTGGCAGAGAATGTTTGTCATCATCATATCTTATTATCCTCATTTCGTCAGGCCATAGACCCATCTATTTCCCATAAAACAGCACCATATGCATGAGCAAGAAATAGTGTGCAAAATGAATCTTTGAAGAGTCCTTTTGGATGGTTGTAAGTCCCATCACAAGTTGCTCTACTACGATTGTGGAAAAATCAAACTCTCTGGCCTTTTGGGATTGACTATCCACTGCAGTAATCATGGATTTGACTCTCATAAATTCTGGAGTATTCAACCCTAATACCTGACCAATTGAGTAATATGTGTATTTAAAATAGTTCTTAAACAAGTTTACATGAAATTCCAAACCTTCCCCTCTTTCCAATGGTACCTTGGGATTTAGAAAATGAAAGGGTAACCTCCACCCTGCATAAGTGGTATCCAATCTTTTGTATTCTTCCAGCAAATTCCCAAGGATGATAGGATGATCCTAAACTCCAAGCAAATAAAAAACCTCATAATTTGCCTCTCACGACACGAAGAAGCAAGGGTTCCTATCCTAATCGCATATTGCCCTTTTGTTTGGATCAAAGTTCTATGCCAGCAACTTCAGGAGATCAACATTAACATACACATTTGGAACCACAAGTTTTCCCAGACTCAACTGCCACGGATTGCAAATGGGCTCTGGTTTTTCACGTCTATGATAGTGAAACAAAAATAACTCATATCCCCTAACAGTCATGTATACATCTCCTACATCAGCATAATTATCTTTCGATTTCCACTTTGTGGACCTCTTAGGTTTAGGGGTGGAACTTGGTAATTGATCCAGTAGGTCCTGATTTAGTTTTTTGTCCTCCCCCTTGGTTTTTCAACTTGTTTTTTTTTTTTATTATTTCTTTCCTTTACCCTTTCTTGTTTACCCTCTTTCTCTCTTTGCAGAACCACTAGAGCTTTCCATTTTGCAAGCAATTCAATAGATTATTTGAAACAATCATAGGGGAATCAATCAGAGCACTTACTTGTCGCCTTCTACTATATCTTTAGCCTGCCTTAATGTTGTTTCCAAGCTCCTATAATTCTAGGTACAACATCCTTCTAGATATATTTCTCAAAGAATGTTGTTCCTGTAACAATAAATGTGTCTTAATTCTGCAAATCAATGTGCCATCTCTTCAAAATTTGAATTTTTTTGGATGATGTCTGACATTGGCTTAACTCCTTTCATCATTGTTCTAATTTTGTAGCTTCCTAACAATTTAGTCACTATAGATAAATTTAGCTACATTAGTAACTATCTACCTTTTACGTCATTTTGGATTGAGCTATACCAACAAGTAACCATTAACTTATTTTTTGATCTTCAGCTATTTATGTTGATAATGTCTCGAATGATGCCCCATCGGTATTACTTTTAGTATCGGCATATCCAAAGATTGCTTTCCCAACTTTATAAGTCATTCCGATAAGGGTCTTATTTATTTTCTCCCTATCGTTGATCTCTTACTAAATCGAGATAGTTCTTCCAACATCACTCCATTGATCAGGATAACTTAATCTATCGGGACATTGTTGATGCATTATTCTGAATTTGCAAGCTATTCTGAACATCTCCTAGATTATGTTCATTGGCATTATTTTCATTATAGGCGAAGAAAAAAGGTGTTCTCTTGTCTTCATAAGTTATACCGATAGAGGCTTTATCCTTGAATTCATCATAAGTCATCCCGACATGTGTATCCTAATTCATGGTATGTTATCGAAGTAACTAATCTTGTTAAGCGTCTTCAATGTTTATGTTTTTGGTTTGCAGACTCCTTTATCGGAATAGTTTTCCTGATATTACTTTATTCCCTGACTATCGGAATAGTTTCACTAGTTGGGATGTGCTTGATAGGTTACTCTAACCTAATAAGTTATTTTGATGAGCTTCAATACTTTCTTCCATCGAGATAGTTTACACTATTTGGATAGCCTTCCATTCCTACCCCGATCTTACATGTTATTCTGATGGGCCATGTATTGTTATAAGTGATCCCTAGATGTGTATCGAGATAACCTTACTCTGTCGGCATTATGAAATATTGCTATTCCACCCTTAGTAATTATTCTGATATACATATCAATGTTTGTGATCAGTATAGCTATGCTGATAACTATGTCCAACATTGACTTATCGAATCGGGTTAGCTATCTCGATATAGAACGTTGCTTAATGTGGGTTATTTTGTCGATCTTTCTTAGGTCTATTAGGGATGATTTTAGGTAAGAAATTGTGGGTATAGTATGCGAGGTTTTGTATTAAGTAAAAGAAAACTTTTGTAGATGAACAACCTTTTGCCATGTTAAATACAAAAGCTTGGTGATGATAGACATGCTAGGGGTATTAGGTGTTATTAATAGATTTTATTATTAAGTTATTTTACGAAGTCAATTGGTTTCATTTCGCTAATGTTTTTTTTATATTTAATCTTTGTCATAGGGTGACATTCATCTGACACATAGCACAGATAGGGATGTAGCTCCCAACCCTTCTACCCACTAGGTAAACCTCATTGTAATTATACAAATTAGATAGAAGCAAAATGTTATATTATTATGTTCTTTTCTTTAGGGTTTGATGAGAAAGATCCCAAAAAAAATTAATAGAGAAATTCTTGCTTTGGCATACCGAGTCCCTCAAACTGATGCAATAAAAGAGAGGGTACAACAATTGATGCAGAGAGCACAAAACTTGGAAGTAAGTAGTAATGAAATCTTTAATTATAACATAAGTTCAAAAATGGTTTATATTTTATACTCTTTTATGTCTTTAACTAAAATATGTACGTGTTCTTTTTACAAGAAATATTATGTCCTCATCAAGCTGGTGGCCATGATCAGGGTACTCTCAGTAGTTCAAGTGATGACCATGTTCCATACATTAAAACTACTTTGATGCTCTGATATATCCTTTATGTGTTCACAGGCTCCTTGTTGTTATCAAACATGTGACTACTATCACTTGTGTTTTGATATCTTTTCAGACCATATGTTTCCTCTTTTACTGATCATAGAACTATTCATTCTTCACAACAGCCCCAATACTTCCTTTTTAACTAAGTTCTTTGTCTTGAATATTGATCTCTAGTATTTTGACTGCATGATTGCTCTCACTGATGCAAAGACACCAAAGATTTCTCACTTGGATCCTAATATGATCCATTCAACCTTCCAATATAGGCTACATTTCAGAGGAATTCCTAAACCAATATCATGGAACTACCAACCTTCCAAGGATCCAAACTGATCCAATCTACCCTTTCAACATGTTCATCAACAATTTCAATTTATATAAGAGGCATAATTAAAGTACAAACTCTTCTAGATACACCAAGTGGATGGGTTTGAGACATCTAACAAGATTAATGTTTTATATATTTAATGTATTATGTATTTAATATATATTTAATGTATATTTAATGTTTTATATATTTAATGTATTATTCTTCAAGTGATGTCCATGTTCCTGTGCAAATGATGCCTCAACAGAGGCCATCATCCCCACCTATATTGCCAACTGAAATTTCGGCAACACGCAACATGCAGACATCCTCTAGTGCACATCATACTGACCCCGGAGTTGGTAGATTCCTCTTTTGCTCTCTCTTTTGTTATGTGTTTATTTCCCTTGAAGTGTTCTTTCTTGGTGGCATTTCATAGTGGATTCATTCTCTACAACAAGACATGTACATGACGATCCAGAGGCCACTAGTGGTCATACCATAGCAGCATTTTGTGGATCTTCATGTATTGCTAGTACGGGAACTTTGTCAGTCACATTTGTGGTGACTGGAGATTTGCTTCCCATTAAGATAGAGAAGGTTACAGGTACTTTAAAATTATTACTATATAGTCTAATTGTAATTTACTTATTGATCACTCATTTTGGACTAATCATCCCATGATTTGTTTGCAGGAAATGATATTTTTTACAAAAATCTTAATGAAATTACATTGGAGAACTTTGGGCCCACCATACGTAAACGATGGAATGAGAAAGAAAAAAATTTAAAAGATGAACTCATAAACTATTTGGTTGGGTTGTTTGGAAATGACACATTTGAGAAAAGAAAGGTCCTTGACCAAGCTAGCAAACATCTAAAGTATGTGAGGGACTAGTATAGGACACATTTAGAGAAGAACAAAAAGTACGAGCATCTCCCCATGATTCTAGAGAGGGAGTGCAAGGACCTACTTTTGGATGCAAAGGAGAAAGTTGAAAGGAAAAAAGGAGAGAGATAAAAGGAAAAAGGGAAATACACCACCAGGGAGAAGAAGGTATGTGATACTATTAAGAATGTAATTATGTACTAATTATTTTTTATATTTATATAATCTAACATATTTCACTCTTTTCATAGACTGCTCGACACATCAAAGGCAACTAAGACAAGACTAGAAAAGAATGGGCAACACAAACTTGACTCTGGTGGTTATATGAAAGTTGTCGCATGAATTGTAAGTATCAATAAATGAAATATCACATTGAAATAATAAATTGCAAATAATTTTCTTAATCATTAAATAATACAAGCAAAATTCATGATATTAAGAAAAAATGTAGGGCTCTGAATTCAATAGACAGCCCACAGAAGATGACATGAAAATTGCCTTCCATCAAGGCTATGGAGTTATGGTTGAACGCCTAAGAGAATTGAATGGGAAAACACAAGATTCAGATGCATCCGTCACACGGGTAAATAAGATAAATGAAAATTATTTAAAATTGAATACTTGAGCAATAATCTATTCGATATTAATTTCCAACATAATGTGACTATATTTGTTTTAAATAATCAAGCAATCATAACAATGCAAATGACGTTGGAATGCAACCTAGGCAGGGTGGAACACAACCTCCACATAATGAAGGTCGTGGTGTGCATCCCGATACTAAAGATATTCATGTGCTAAACAATTTTTTTTTATGTAATGATTACTACAATTAAACATCTTTAATTAAAATTGGTGTAGTAATTAATGTAATATTTTTTGTTTTTATTTTAGAGCATGTAGACTGTGGTGACCAAGTTGAGCATGATCCAGGTAGACAACATTAGGAACATGATGGGGTCCCACTAGGTAAAAAGGACCATTGTTATTCCTTTAAACAAATTTAATTACAATTGGTGTATTGATTAATGTAACCTTTCATGCTTCAACTCCAGAGGATTTAGAGGGTGCTCATGATGTTGAGGATGAGGCTAGACAAAATGATCAGGAAGATGATGTGGCCCATCAAGTAAAGAGCACCCCTATAATTTTCTTTTAATTAATTAAATACTTGTAACAATAATATTAAAACTTAGGAATTTAACTCATTTCTTTGTTATTGCAGTGGACCCCCTTTGCATATGCATCCTCATCGTGAGTACGGGACTGGGCATACATTAACTAGATCACGAGCAGAGGGAAGAAAAACTAAAGAGGGGACAAATGATGAAGACAACGATGGTCCAATTAGTCTTTACCTCTAAGCTTCAAAAAGAAAGAAAAAAAATAAATGATTGTAATCTTATTATATGTTAAGAACTGGATTTTATGTATTAAGGAATTTAATTGTGTTAATGAATGTTAATGAATAATATGTGTTAATGAATGTTGATGAATGTCACTTTTTAATGAATCTTAATGAATGATATGTGTTAATGAATGTTGATGAATGTTATATGTTAATGAATTTTAATTAATGTTATGTGTTAATATTCAATGTTACATGATAATTAATTAATGTTATGTTTCATTAATGGATGAAAGAATGTTAGACATTAATGCGGAATTTAGAGTGATATTAGGGGGGGAGGAGCCAAATGAGCTTCCACCTTCACGTGGGCGGCCCTGTTAAGTAGAGAATATTAAACTATTCTTGAAACAAATAGAAGCTCAATAAGGTAATGCACTTTTCAATATTTCATTATGCTCCACTGTTATTCTTATTGATGCTAAGCATATTGTTTGCAGGTTACATATTCAGTGCTACAAGTGAATGCATGCCTCATTGGTTTTGCAAGATTTTTTTGTTCTAGAATAGACACACTTCCTTTGTTCATTCCTTAACATTTGTTCATTTTATTTTACAATAGACACACTAGCTCATTGCGATCTGTTCCAAGATCTGACTCTCCATTGGGCATTCATTCTTGTAAAATGGAGTCTACTTATTATAAGGTAAGTGCATTTTAAAATTATGTATGAAGATGGATAACAAGTGTTGGGGTAGATACTAAACCACTATTTAAAATCTATATTGTATATAATGAAAGTATAAATGCTTCCCAAGCAACCTGATAAATGAAGATTTGACGGGATGGAGATCATGATATATGCATTTGGTTAGCCCCTCTCTCTTATCCTTTATTACCTCAAATAGTACTTTTTCTCAAGTGTGTCTTCTGTATTGGCAACTTTTGCTTCAGCCTATGTAGTTTTGTCTCATCTTTCATTTGTAGGTTGCTTGCTTCGCACCCAAACCCTTCTTTGACTGATGATTATTGTTTCCTATGACAGCAAACTCTTTCTTCTCACTACCAACTCAATATAGGATTCATTTGGCATCTCTTTGATATCTTCAAACACTTATCACTCATTCTAAGCCTCATTAAAACCCAAACAACTCTAACTTAAATCAAGTTTAATGTGTTTGATAAGGTCTCTAAGGTCTGAGGTGTCAAAAGCACAAAAAGTGGGAAAAAGTTGTAAAAAGAAAAAATGCAACTTTGATTTTTGCAAATGTTGCATATGAGTTCTTAGCCATTGGTTGAAAAAGGGGTGGTTAAAGTTTGTAACTATCATATGGGCCTATAAATTCCTAAAGTTGGTCAAGATTGGGTAGAGAGAAGGTGATGCAGAGTGACCAATGGTTCTTCAAGTACTCTTAGGGTTTCTTCATGATACAGAGCATCATGGGAATCCATCCAAGTGTCTTAGGAACCAACTGATCCAATTCTTTATTTTAACATATCAATCATTAATTAGAGGCATTTCCCACATAACAACACTCCTTAAGCATGGAATCTATTGGATCTCAAATCAACAGATTGGATGTATTATAAGGAAATGTCAACTCCTATCTTCAAACTCTTCAATTGATCGGCCCAACTTGTGGAGTGAACCAATTAAGTTGCTAACTACCTCACTTTAGGCTCTATAGGACCTAGGCAGGTATACCTACTCACTAGTTGTTTCTTTTCACTAACGCTTTTTATAGAAGATTCAATGTTTCACTTTGGTTTTCTCCCTATCTCAAAATGGCATAAGGTCCAAAAATAGAGTGCTACTGATGAGTTCAATATTGTTGTTGTAGAATTTATTTGACCTTTATGCTTGAAGTCTATGTATTCTTACAGAATTTATGTTTCTTATTTGTGTTATCTACTAACCTTAATCTTCCGTATTGATCTCAACTTATTCCCTACTCTCTATCTTCTTTATCAATCCTACTACTTTAATTAAATTTAAGTGTATTCAATATGCAAAAGTAAAGTATTATTTTGAGTAAATAATTGAGTAATGATCAATGCCTATCCTTCTATTGGGTCGCAGAGTCTATGTCTTTAAGGATTCCACATATAACTCCTATGTGACAGTTTTTTAAATCACCCTTTCGATGGATCTTTTAGTTGTCCTTCTCCCAATTGTTTATAAATTGACTTGTTCCACTAGAATTCGCTTAAATAAATTTAACTTTCCTTATGAAAGACCAATTAAGCAAGAAATATAAGGAACAATTATGTTTCACATATGCAATCTTGTTTTTTTAAATTGAAAGTGAAAGCAACCAATTTTCCACACTGAGAAATCTTTAAAGCAACCTTATCTATTCCAGATAATAACATAAGAGAACAGGTTACTGAAACAACATTTATCCACAACACATGTAGAGGAAATGCAGACACTTGTATTGATTAAAATTACATAACTTTCAGAATAGTGGAAGCTCAGTTGCCCATTGTTACCAATATATTAGTTCTCTCCTCAGTCAACCAGTTATCTTCTACATTCATCATCCTTTGAAGCCAAATCACTATTGATAACCCCAATCCAAAAGACCTCCCAGGATTCATCCAAAAAATTATCTTGTCTCTTTCTCTCCTCTTTCTATCTTTCAATCTCCACATCATTAGCATTAGAATCTTCTTCAAAATATGAAAAAATAACTGTAGGGTTAAAATAAACATTCAGAACACTAGCCAATTCCTCCTCTAGTTCCATAACCACACTACCAACAACATCTATATCAACATCTCTTATGAAGCCAACAAATCGCTCAACACACTTCTCCTTGAAAACAAGAATATCAACCAAAATTGTGAGCACTGCTTCATACACATATCCATTCCACCAATATCTATCTTCGCTAAGCACCTCCTCTGCTAGTCTCCTAATTGCCTCTTGTCCCTCCTCTACATCAATATCAAATAATATCTTGCACTACTCCTCCAGCATTTATGAGCTCTACATAAGAAGCTCAGCTAAAAATAATGACCCATTGTTTGAATCTACAATGATCATCTCCTCTGTCAAAAACTTTAGCATACACCTTCCTAAAATAGCCTACCTTCCCCTAGAAGTTTTCAAAACTTTCAAGGATTTCTATGAATAATTCAAATCTGACTCCTTCCCAAAAAATCAAACCAGCTTCGTGTCGCCAGAAAAACAACTTTAGTCCCATCCTAAATCTACTCAATATCTAAATTCTACAAACTTCAATCGATGAGTTATACTGTCATGGCACTTTGTACCAATTCCCTCCTATTACCTGACAGAATTTACTAGTTTATTCTGGGTGAAAGATTTGTAAAGTACATCCATGTACTATGGACAAAAGTTCATCAATGAAGTCTGCTGCTAAATCCAAACAACCATCATTCAATCTTGTTCTTAGGGAATTTCGAGAATGCCATCACCCTACAGGTTGTTTTGTGCATATTCCTACATCTTGTAAAGTTACCTTATTGGGCTCCTGAGCTACTAGTTGTGAGTTTCCATGGACAATTTTGGTTCTGGTTATCTACTAACCTTAATATTCCCTATTGATCTCAACTTATTCCCTACTCTCTATCTTCTTTATCAATCCTGCTACTTGAATTAAATTGAAGTGTATTCAATATGCAAAAGTAAAGTATTATTTTGAGTAAATAATTGAGTAATGATTAGTGCCTATCCTTCTATTGGGTCATAGAGTCTATGTCTTCCAGGATCCCACATATAACTCCTATGTGATGATTTTATAAATCCACCCTTTCGATGGATCTTTCAGTTGTCCTGCTCCCAAGTGTTTATAAATTGACTTGTTCCACTAGAATTCGCTTAAATGAATTTAACTTTCCTTCTGAAAGACCAATTAAACAATAAATATAAGGAACAATTATGTTTCACATACACAATCTTGTTTTTTCAAAGTGAAAGTGAAAGCAACCAATTTTCCACACTAAGAAATTTTTAAAGCAACCTTATCTATTCCAGATAATAACATAAGAGAACAGGTTACTAAAACAACATTTATCCACAACACATGTAGAGGAAATGCGGACACTTATATTGATTAAAATTACATAACTTTCAGAATAGTGGAAGCTCAGTTGCTCATTGTTACCAATCTATTAGTTCTCTCCTTAGTCAACCAGTTATCTACTACATTCATCATCCTCCGAAAAGGATCCAAATCACTATTGATAACCCCAAACCGAAAGAACTCCCAGGATTCATCCAAAAAATTATCTTGCCTCTTTCTCTCCTCTTTCTATCTTTCAATCTCCACATCATCAGCATTACAATCTTCTTCGAAATATGAAAAAATAATTGTAGGGTTAAAATAAACATTCAGAACACTGGCCCATTCCTCCTCTAGTTCCATAACCGCACTACCAACAACATCTATATCAACATGTCTTATGAAGCCAAAAAGTTGCTCAGCACACTTCTTCTTGGAAGCAAGAATATCAACCAAAATTGTGAGAACTACTTCATACACATATCCGTTCCACCAATATCTATCTTCGCTAAGCACCTCCTCCACTAGCATCCTAATTGCCTCTTGTCTCTCCTCTGCATCAATATCAAATAATCTCTCGCACTACTCCTCCAGTGTTTCTGAGCTCTACATAAGAAGCTCAAATAAAAATAATGACCCATTGTTTGAATCTACGATGATCCTCTTCTCTATCCAAAACTTTAGCATACACCTGCCTAAAATAGCCTACCTTCCCCTAGAAGTTTCCAAAATTTTCAAGGATTTCTATGAATAATTCAAATCAGACTCCTTCCCAAAAAATCAAAACAGCTTCGTCGCCAGAAAAATGACTTTAGTCCCATCCTAAATCTACTCAATATCTAAGTTCTGCAAACTTCAATCGATGAGTTATACTGTCATGGCACTTTGAACTAGTTCCCTCCTATTACCTGACAGAATTTACTAGTTTCTTCCGGGTGAAAGATTTGTCAATTACATCCATGCACTATGGACAAAAGTCGATCAATGAACTCTGCTGCTAAATCCAAACAACCATCATTCAATCTTGTTCTGAGGGAATTTCGAGAATGCCATCACCATACAGGTTGTTTTGTGCATATTTTGTAGTACCCCTCCTCGTTTGAACTTATTAGACTCATATTTTATTATTGTTTACTTTCAGTGGATACATTACCATGATGTGTTATTCAGACTTATATGACATTATTTCATGCTTTATCTGGATATGCGATGCATAATTTATTTGCAGTATTTCAGTACTTGTGATTTATGGCATTTTATGGATTATTGTTGTGTACTGACACTTTACTTTATCTATGCAATGTGAAATAATATGTTGCGTGTCTAGGAGTGTATTGGATGCAAGGGGACGATTTTCCTTCACTCACTCCGATGAGATAGGGAACGTCACGATTCTCCTGCATCTGTGTACATGTCATGTTTTCTATATTGTATATATGCATGTGTGGCTCGGTGATGCAGGATATTGCAGGTACAAGTACCAGGTAGGTACGGGGTATCATCTCCACCTGGCTTCATAGGTCTGAGTGTGCCTTATATTTGTCTAATGGAAGTGGAGGACGTAGTAGTTGACCCTATTTTACCCAATTACACTCTTGTGAGTGTCGTCAGTTGGTCGTCCTGTCAATTTGTTCGGCCTTCGTATTTTGTCGTTTGACCTTATTATGAGTCTTTGCTTGGGGTTTTCTCAATTTGTGCGTTTAGTGGATTTAATTAATTAATTAAATTTATGGAGTTATCTCATAGTTGGTATTTTTGGAATTATGTATTTTATGCATTGAGATTTTAAATTTAATTAATTAAAAGAAATTATTAAATTAGATTGCAAGTTGCATTGTATTCAAATTATATCTTATTTAAATTTTAGTGAAAAATAAATTAGATTAATTTCATTTATTGTTTCCTAGAATTTTAAATAAATGAATGAATAAAAGAATAAATTAAAATTAAAATATTGCTATATTTTCTTTGTTTAGAAAATTAATTAATTTGAATCAGAAAAGAAAAGAAAAAAATGATTATTGCTTATTGCATGTTAATATATCCCTTTGTTAGGAATTAGAAAAGAAAATAAAATTGCTTTTATTACTAAAATTAAATATTAGGTTTTTGGGAAAAATATGTGCAACCTAAAATTTTAGGTTAAAAAGAATAGATTTTTCAATTTTTGGTACACAAGGAGGCAGAGATTTTGGAAGCAATATTTTGTTGAAGAAGAAATTATAGAGGATTGTTGGAAGAGGGGTTGGCTTGAAAAACTGGTACAGAACTGAGCTCTTTCACGTGAATCTTCTAGGAAAGCTATACAGGTTGGGTGGCCTCTTCTAGTTGTTTTTAAAGAAAATATTTTATATCTTCCCTCTTTCTGAATGATGTGTGTTAAAAATATTTGTCAAATCCAAAACTCTTTCTAGTTATTTCATGTACTTGGCTAAAATTCATTCCTAAAATTAATTTTAGTTAATGGAAAGAAATTATTTGCTGAGTGTTTGTAGATTAAATTTTGAGAGGATTTTGGAAAAGTTATTCTGGCAAATTTTGCCAAGATGTTTTACTGTGCATAAAAGTTGCAAGTTTTGGTAGAAAATGGGATTTACCAGAGAAAATATTCCCTCTTGTTTGGTATTGGTTTCAATATTTGGCTATGGTTGTGATGTCAATATTTTTACATCTCTGTGAATTATTTAGTTACTATAGTAATAAATTTAATTTTAATTAAATTTATTGGGTTATTATAAATTATGGGGAAATTGCTTTATTTAGTTATTTTGGGGAAAATTGTATTAAATAAATTCTAGGGAAATAAATTTCATTGAAAATTGAATTTATAATTGTAATGCTATAGAATTTTTTAAAATATATATATATATATATATATATATATATATATATATATATATATAAATTCGGTAGTTGCTACCGATGGTAGTACAGCTACCGGCGGTAGCAGTGCTACCTAAGGTAGTACCTTCTACTGTGCGGTAGCAATGCTATCAGCGGTAGCACCTACTACCGTGCAGTAGCAGAGAGTTAATAAGGTTCGCTTGTCCCTGGGTTTTATTTTGTATTCAAGAATATGGTACAATCGGGTTCTGTGCCCAGTGTTATATAATTCAGTTTTTTTTTAATTAATTTAATATATATTCATAAATAAGTTTTTAAAATTTTGGGTATTATATCATATAAGTATTATTTAATTTTGTACAAATTAATTCATGTTTTAATATATATATATATGTATATGATATATATACAATGAATATATATATATATATATTCATATATTTATATTTTATATATATATATATATATATATATATATATATATATATATATATATATATATATATATATATATAATTAATTCAGAATTTGCTTATTTCCAGAAAAGCTTATATTTTTTAGATTCTATATTTATTCTTGGAGGTACATTAGAAGGTAATTTTTATGTGCTTAATTTAGCCTTCTTGTTCAAATGACAATTCTGCTTTTCTTTTATCAATGAGGTGTATTTTCTGCTTTTCTGAAATATTCGTATTTGCAAGTAATGAATGCTTTTTATTGATTAAAAATATTGCTTGTTATAGGATCTTTTGAATAAAGGGTATTCTTTGGTAAAAGCATATTTTGTTGTAAATATAATTTGAGTTATTGTCTTGTTACTAAGATTGTTTTTACCTCTTGGTCAGGAGTTGTTGTGTAACCTTGTTGATATGACCCATTGTGTGTTTTGTTCCAAATGGTCAAACCTTGATTAGTGATTGTGTATCCTTCACCTGTGGTTTGTCAGGATTAGATATGGCTATCAGTTTCGCTAGAGTTCTCGTAGAGAGACCTTTCCTGTTAGTGTCCTATGAGACAGAGTGGCTTTCGAGCGGGGGCAGCACCCAAAGTGGATGGCAAAACAACCCCTCAAAGGTCAGTTAAGAAGTGATAACCTAATAATTGATTAGGGGGTGGGTAGATTAAATATTAATTAAGATAATATGCCTCGCACATGGTTGAGTGCTTGTATAGGCTCAGGATGTGGTGAGAAGGCCTAGAATGGCAAACCTATCACCTTGTCTTCACGAAAGAATTAGTAGGGTTAGCATGAGGCTTAGATGGAGCTGGAGGTTCCGGAGAGGTTACTAGGATAACCCAGGATGGGGGTTGGGACCTATGGAGGCCTACCAGGGTAACCACCTTAAGCCATGTGATGACACTCTCTCCTTAGAGTCACTAGTGTTTATGAGTTGAGTCACATGGATGTTTGCGGAGTCATGTAGTTTTGTCGTACTTGTCTTATTTTTCTTGCTTGAGGGTCTTCTACTATCTCCTAGCATGGTGGGGTGGATCCATTTTGGGATCACATGGTCAGGTGGTAGTGCCACTTCCCATCAGATGTTCTGGATTGTATCTTCAGATGAGGAAAGGCTTCGCCGGTGTTACTTGGTTCATGGTTCATATACTAGCTCTTGTTCGTGATCATTGTTCAGTTGAGACCTTGTGGTCATTGTATCAAACTTTTATGTAACCTTGATATTGTAACTTTTGGATTCCATGGTATTTTTGGAATCCATGTATTTATGGATATTTTAATATTATATCAATGGAATGTATGTTAATTCAGTTGCTTTAATATTTTGTATAGATGATCTATGGAAAAATAAATGCATTGGAATACTTTGATAATTTCGTTATGGAAATTAGATGTATGAGTATGTTTTTATTTAAGCATTTAATTTTCCAAATTAGATGAACAATTGGATTAACCATGGTGTTAATATAATCCGTGAATTAATCTTCATTGGTAACCCTTAGGAAATCATGTTTTAGACATCTATTGTGTTATTAAATGTGCTATTGTTATAATTAATGCACTTAACCTTTTAAAATATATATATATTTCACCCTTTAGTTGCCTAGTTGTGTTTTTTTCCTTTAGGGTTCCTGGTGGGGCATTACATTTGGTATCAGAGCTCAAGTTTCAACACTGGGTACTCTGGGTTTATAGTGAGCCTATTCAACTTGACCTTTTTACTTAGGTCTTTATGTTTATTTTTCTCTTGTCTTATCCTTGTCGTAGATTTGAGACGTTATCTCTTTTGTGGTGCTAGGTCATGGCTAGGAAAGCTAGGGGAGGTAGTCGTACAGGTGGTCGCAAAGGACGCAGAGGTGGAGGATGGGGAGATGGTTTTGACCATCACAGTCCTTCACAACCACCCACTCATGTAAGTGTTGAGCCGGAACAATATATTCATCAGGATTCTCAGCATGCAGTAGAGCAGGTTCCCGAAAGGGAAGAGCTGAGACAAATGTTTCAGGAGGTTCTGGCCAGGTTAGGCCCCAGACCTGTGGTTGATTAGCCTATTCATGCTCAGGTTGAGGAGTCGCATCAGCAGGTTCCAGAAGAGAGAGAGAGGGAGAGATCACCTAGGAGGAGGGAGATTCCAACTAACTGAGATCCATCTTCTTTGGGTCACATAAAGGACTTGATGAGGTCCAACCCTCCTTTCTTTGATGGTATGGGTACCGATCCCGAGGTAGAGACCTAGTTTATCAGTTTGCATCGGTGTTTCACTATGTTCCCATATAGTAGCAACACCAAGGTGAGATTTGCAATCATGCATCTCAATAGTTTTGCTTCGATCTGGTGGAGACTAGAGGAGGAGAAGATCGATGTGTGAATTAACACCATAACATGGGAGCTATTTCTGGAGAGATTCAGGGCACGATTTCTCTCACCCCAATGGAGGCAGACTCAGGCAGATGAGTTATATGCCTTGCATTAGTATGGTATGATAGTAGACCAATATGAGCATAGGTTCTATGAGCTCAAACAGTATGTCGGGATTGGTAATGATGAGGCTATGCTTGTTCAGCACTTCTTGAGGGGTTTGAATGACTGAATCTGTGGTGGTGTGAGGGTGTTTGAGCCACCTTCAGTTGAGATAGCCATGGTGAAAGCCAGATTGGTTGAGCAGAACCTTAGTCATGCACTAGGTGGTTAGTCAGGAGTGTAGATAGGGACTACACCTTCCAGTGGGAACAGAGCTTGGGGAAATCAGTCCCAGTCAGCTACACCATTTAGGACTCCTCGGGCACCCGCTAAGGGTGGCCAGTAGCAACTGTCGAAACTGAAATAGTTCTAGGGCCAGCAAGGTGGAAACTCTTAGTATAGGAAGAATAGGAACTGGCAGAGGGGAAAACAGGGCCCTTCAGAGCAGTCCTCACAGAGTGCATCTCATGCCCCTAGCCAGGGAAGTTTCCAATAGTCTAGTGGGTCGACAGGTAATAAAGGACCAGGTAGAGGAGCTTGTTTCTCTTATGGGTAGTTTGGTCACATAGTCGCGCAGTGCCCTTAGCGTTTCCACCATATAGGTAGTCAGAGGCCAGCAGCATCAGAGCCTACAGTGGGAGATGCAAGGAGATCCCATAGAGTGTTTGCAGTGGTGGATGACCACCAAGTTGATCATCAGGGTACAATTATTAAGGCAGCATGTATATTATGCAGAATCCCTATCTCAGTACTTTTTGATTCTAGTGCTTTGGATTCGTTCATTTCTTCATCCATTGTGGAGTGGTACGGACTCGCGTCTGCTAAGTAGGCGGATAGGTGGCAAGTAGAGTTGGCTACAGGTGTCCGTGTTTCTATAGATGCCTTTATTCCAAGTTGTGAGTTGGACCTAGGAACCATAGTTACCTTAGTTGACCTTTGAGTCATTCCTTTGGGTTCTTATGGAGTTGTGTTGGGAATGGATTGGCTTTCATCTCACAGTGCTCGCGTAGACTGTCGCAAGAAGATAGTGAAGTGTTTAGATGACCTTGGCGGGGAAGTGGAGACTGTTGGAGTTCAAAGACTGATATCCCTACATATGATTTCCGCTATGGAACTTAAGAAATGCATGTGTAGAGGGTGTCAAATTTTTGCAGTTACTCTTGAGGATGTGGATGAGTCAGAGAGTTGATGAATCACTCTTGATGGTCACCCTATTCTTCAAGAGTATGTTGATGTGTTTCCATTGGATATTCCTAGTATGCCTCTGAAGCGAGACATAGACTTTGGCATTGATTTGGTTCCTGGTGCTGAACCTATTTCGAGAGATCCATATCGGATGACTACTCAGAAGTTGAGTGAGTTGAAGTTGCAGATAGAGGAATTGTTGGCCAAGGGATTCATTCATCCTAGTTTTTCTCCTTGGGGTGCACCTATTATCTTTGTTAAGAAGAAGGATGGTTCTCTTCGGTTATGCATTGATTACGGACAACTAAATAAGCTAACCATCTGGAATCAATATCCATTGCCTCATATAGATGATCTTTTTTATCAGGTTAAGGGGGCCAAGGTGTTCTCAAAGATTGATTTGAAATTCAAGTATCATCAGTTGTGTATTTAGGATGCAAATATTCATAAGACAGTGTTTCCTACTCATTATGTTCACTATGAGTTCACAATGGTTCCATTTGGGTTAACGAATGTGCCTTTAGTTTTTATGAGCCTCATGAATGGGGTTTTTTGCACCTACCTTGATCATTTTGTCCTTGTGTTCTTGGATGACATATTGATTTATTCTAGAACTATGGAAGAGCATGAGGGTCACTTACGTCAGGTATTGCAGTGCTTGAGGGAGAATCAGCTTTATGCCAATTTGGCAAAGTGTGACTTCTTCCAGTCTGAGGTGAACTATCTTGGTCATGTAGTTTTGGGAGAAGGTATATCCATGGATCCTTCAAAGATCCAAGCCATTGTTGATTGGCCAGCATTGACCAACATTTCAGAAGTTTTGAGTTTTATGGGTTTGGTCGGATACTACCATCGCTTTTTTTAGGGCTTTTCCTGGATCGAACACCCAATTACTTCTCTTCAAAGGAAAGGGAAGAAGTTTGTTTGGTCATAGCAGTGTGAGGCAGCTTTTTGTAACTTAAAGGAACTCCTTGTCAGTGCTCCGATTTTTGCAGTTCCTGATCCATCTAGAGATTTTATGGTATGCACGGATGCCTCTTTGGAAGGTATAGGTGTAGTGCTTATGCAGGATGGGCATGTGGTTGCTTATGAGTCTCGAAAACTCAAGAACCACGAGTTGAACTATCCAGTTCATGATTTAGAGTTGGTAGCTATAGTTCATGCTTTGGTTAGATGGTGACATTTCCTATTAGGGCGTCGGTTTGAGCTGCATAGTGATCACCGCAATCTGCAGTATATATTCACACAGCCAAACTTGAATGCTCGACAGTGAAGATGGATGGAATTCCTCTGCGAGTATGATTTTGAGGTTCATTATATTCAGGGGAAAGAGAACATGGTGGCAGATGCTTTGATTCGTAGGCAACATGAAGTTTCAGCATTGTCCCTTGGAGTAGACTTGAGAGAGAGGATTCTTGGATTTCTTCCTCAGGATACCTGGTATCAGGATGTTACAGTCGTGATAGAGTCTGGAAGGCCTTTAGAGGGTAGATTTTCCAGATATAACCTTGAGGTAGATGGACTTCTTTGTCACCTTGGACAGATCTATGTACCTCCTTTGGAGGGTCTTTGTGTTTTGATCATGACCAAGGCCCATCATGCACCCTATTCGGCACATCTAGGTGTCAAGAAGATGCATGCAGATCTTAGACAGATTTATCATTGGGCTGGTATGAAACGTGACATTGCTGATTTTGTGTCGAAGTGTTTAGAGTGTTAGTGGGTGAAGGTAGAGCATCAGCACCCGGCAAGGCTTTTATAGCCTAATTTGGTACCAAATTGGAAGTGGGATATCATTTCCATGGATTTTATTGTTGGGTTGTCTGTCTCTTCACGTCATCATGATGCTATCATTGTCATAGTTGATAGATTAACAAAGGTTGCTCACTTTTCTCCTATTCGATCTTCCTATACGGCAACAGTGGTGGCACGAGTCTTCTTGGAAGATGTAGTGAGATTGCATGGGATTCCGAGGCAGATCAACTCTGATAGAGATCTTGTCTTTACCTTAGCATTGTGAACCTCACTTCAGCATGCTTTGGGGACTCAGTTGAACTTTAGTTTAGCTTATCACCCAAAGACAGATGGTCAAACCGAGCGAGTGAATCAGGTTTTGGAGGACATGCTTCGCACGTATGTTATGGACCAACAGTCACACTGGGAGGATTATATCTATCTAGTGGAGTTTTCTTATAACAATGGATATCACAGCTCCATAGGTATGTCCCCCTTTTAGGCATTGTATGGTCGTCCTTGCCGTACTCTTTTGAGTTGGGATAGGATAGAGGATAGGGTGCTTATAGGACTGGATATTCTTCTAGAGATGGAATAGCAGGTTGAGTAGATTCATGAGCATTTGGTAGCTGGACAAGATAGGCAGAAGAAGTATGCAGATGCTCATAGGATAGATCATGAGTTTTCTATTGGTGATTGTGTGTTCTTAAGAGTGCATCCGCGTAAGAGTCTGATCCATTATGGAAAGGGTTCTAAGTTGGTGCATCGGTTTATTGGCCCTTTTGAGATCCTTGAGAGGATAGGACATGTTGCCTACCATCTTACCTTACCACCGAGTCTTTCTTTCATCCACGATGTCTTTCATGTTTCAGTTCTTCGACCTCATCATCCTGATGTGACACATGTTCTTCATTGGAACTCTTTGAAGGTTGAGGATGGGTAGCTTTCCATGGAGCCCGTGCACATTCTTCAGCATCAGGATTTGATCCTCAGGGGTCACACCATCGACCAAGTAAGGGTTATATGGGATCCAAATGATGAGACCTCGGTGACTTGGGAGGATGCAGTGAAGATGAGAGAGTTGTATTCTTATTTGTTTTAGGCTTCCAAGAGTAAGCCTAGTTTTGGGGGGGAGAATGTAGTACCCCTTCTCATTTGAACTTATTAGACTCATATTTTATTATTGTTTACTTTCAGTGGATACATTACCATGATGTGTTATTCAGACTTATATGACATTATTTCATGCTTTATCTGGATATGCGATGCATAATTTATTTGCAGTATTTCAGTACTTGTGATTTATGGCATTTTATGGATTATTGCTATGTACTGACACTTTACTTTATCTATGCAATGTGAAATTATATATTGCGTGTCTGAGAGTGTATTGGATGCAAGGGGATGATTTTCCTTCCCTCACTCCGATGAGACAGGGAATGTCACGATTCGCCTGCATCTGTGTACATGTCATGTTTTCTATATTGTATATATGCATGTGTGGTTTGGTGATGTAGGATATTGCAGGTACAAGTACCGGTAGGTACGGGGTATCGTCTCCACCTGACTTCATAGGTCTGAGTGTGCCTTATATTTGTCCGATTGAAGTGGAGGAGGTAGTAGTTGACCCTATTTTACCCAGTTACACTCTTGTGACTGTCGTCAGTTGGTCGTCCTGTCAGTTTGTTCGGCCTTCGTATTTTGTTGTTTGACCTTTTTATGGGTCTTTGTTTGGGGTTTGCTTAGTTTGTGTGTTTAGTGGATTTAATTAATTAATTAAATTTATGGAGTTATCTCATAGTTGGTATTTTTGGAATTATGTATTTTATGCATTGAGATTTTAAATTTAATTAATTAAAAGAAATTATTAAATTAGATTGGAAGTTGCATTGTATTCGAATTATATCTTATTCAAATTTTAGTGAAAAATAAATTAAATGAATTTCATTTATTGTTTCCTAGAATTTTAAATAAATAAAAGAATAAATAAGAATTAAAGTATTGCTTTATTTTCTTTGTTTAGAAAATTAATTAATTTGCATGAGAAAAGAAAAGAAAATAAAAAAATGATTTTTGTTTATAGCATGTTAATTTATCCCTTTGTTAGGAATTAGAAAATAAAATAAAATTGTTTTTATTACTAAAATTAAATATTAGGTTTTTGGGAAAAATATGTGCAACCTAAAATTTTAGGTTAAAAAGAATAGATCTTTCTCTTTTTGGTACACAAGGAGGCAGAGATTTTGGAAGAAAAATTATTTTGGAAGCAATATTTTGTTGAAGAAGAAATTATCAAAGGATTGTTCGAAGAGGGGTTGGCTTGGAAAACCGGTACACGACTGAGCTCTTCCACATGAATCTTCCAGGAAAGCTATATAGGTTGGGTGGCCTCTTCTAGTTGTTTTTAAAGAAAATATTTTATTTCTTCCCTCTTTCTGAATGATGTGTTAAAAATATTTGTCAAATCCAAAACCCTTTCTGGTTATTTCATGTTCTTGGCTAAAATTCATTCCTGAAATTAATTTTAGTTTATGGAAAGAAGTTATTTCCTGAGTGTTTGTAGATTAAATTTTGTGAGGATTTTGGAAAAGTTATTCTGGCAAATTTTGCCAAGATGTTTTACTATGCATAAAAGTTGCAAGTTTTGGTAGAAAATGGGATTTACCAGAGAAAATATTCCCTCTTGTTTGGTATTGGTTTCGATATTTGTCTATGGTTGTGCTGTCAATATTTGTACATCTCTATGTAATTATTTAGTTACTATAGTAATAAATTTAATTAAATTTATTGGGTTATTAAAAATTATGGGGAAATTGTTGTATTTAATTATTTTGGGAAAATTGCATTAAATAAATTCTAGGGAAATAAATTTTATTGAAAATTGAAATTTATAATTTTTATGCTATGGAATATATAGTATATATATATATATATATATATATATATATATATATATATATATATATATATAATTCGGTAGTTGCTACCGACGGTAGTACAGCTACCAGTGGTAGCACCTGCTACCGACGGTAGTACAGCTACCAGTGGTAGCACCTGCTACCGTGTCGTAGCAGTGCTACCATAAGGTAGCATGTACTACCTATGGTAGTACCTACTACCGTGTGGTAGCAATGAGTTAATAAGGTAAGCTTGTCCCTGGGTTTTATTTTGTATTCCAGAATATGGTACAATCAGGTTCCATGCCTAGTGTTATATAATTCGGTATTTTTTAATTAATTTATTATATATGATATATATATATATATATATATATATATATATATATAAGTTTTTAAAATTTTGTGTATTATATCATTTAAGTATTATTTAATTTTGTACAAATTAATTCATGTTTTAATATACATCTTTTGTAATATGAATATAGGTATATGATATATATACGATGAATATATATATATATATATTCATATATTTATATTATATATATATAATTAATTCAGAATTTGGTTATTTCCAGAAAAACTTATATTTTTTAGATTCTATATTTATTCTTAGAAGTACATTAGAAGGTTAATTTTTATGTGCTTAATTTAGCCTTGTTGTTCAAATGACAATTCTACTTTTCTTTTATCAATGAGGTGTATTTTCTGCTTTTCTGAAATATCCGTATTTGCAAGTAATTAATGTTTTTTACTGTTTTAAAAATATTGCCTCTTATAGGATCTTTTGAATAAAGGGTATTCTCTAGTAAAAGCATATTTTGTTGTAAATCTGATTTGAGTTATTGTCTTGTTACTAAGGTTGTTTTTACCTCTTGGTCAGGTGTTGTTGTGTAGCCTTGTTGATATGAGCCATTGTGTGTTTTGTTCCAAATGGTCAATCCTAGGTTAGTGATTGTGTATCCTTCACCTGTGGTTTGTCAGGATTAGATATGATTTTCAGTTTTTTCATAGAGTTCTCGTAGAGAGACCTTTCCTATTAGTGTCCTATGAGAGAGAGTGGCTTTCGAGCAGGGGCCGCGCCCAAAGTTGATGGCGGGATAACCCCTCGAAAGTCAGCTAAGAAGTGATAACCTAATAATTGATTAGGGGGTGGGTAGATTAAATATTAATTAAGATAATTTACCTCACACGTGGTTGAGTGCTTGTATAGGCTCAAGATGTGGTGATAAGGCCTGGAATGGCAAACCTATCACCTTGTCTTCACAAAAGAATTAGTAGGGTCCGCACGAGGCTTAGATGGAGCCAAAGGATAGCCCAGGATGGGCGTCGGGACCTATGGAGGCCTACCAGGGTAACCACCTTAAGCCATGCGATGACACTCTCTCCTTAAAGTCACTAGTGTTTGTGAGTTGAGTCATATGGATTTTTGCGGAGTCATGTACTTCTATCATACTTGTCTTATCTTGCTTGCTTGAGGGTCTTCTACTATCTCCTAGCATGGTAGGGTGGATCCATTTCGGGATCACATGGTCGGGTGGTAGTGCCACTTCCCATCAGATGTTCTAGATTGTATCTTCAGGCGAGGAAAGGCTTCGCTGGTGTTACTTGGTTTGTGGTTCATGTACTAGCTCTTGTTCATGATCATTGTTTAGTTGAGACCTTGTGGTCATTTTATCAAACTTTTATGTAACCTTGATATTGAAACTTTTGGATTCCGTGGTATTTTTGGAAGCCATGTATTTATGGATATTGTAATACTATATCAATGGAATGTATGTTAATTCAGTTGCTTTAATCTTTTGTATAAATGATCTATAGAAAAATAAATGTATTGGAATACTTTGATTCTTTCATTATGGAAATTAGATGTATGAGTATGTTTTTATTTAAGCATTTAATTTTCCTAATTAGATGAACAATTTGATTAACCATGGTGTTAATATAACCCGTGAATTAATCTTCGTTGGTAACCCTTAGGAAATCATGTGTTAGACTTCCGTTGTGTTATTGAATGTGCTATTTTTATAATTAATGCACTTAATCTTTTAAAAAAATATATATTTCACCCTTTAGTTGCCTAGTTGTGTTGTTTTCCTTTAGGGTTCCTAGCGGGGCATTACGTTTGGTATCAGAGCCCAAGTTTCAACATTGGGTACTCTGGGTTTATAGTGAGCCTATTCAACTTGACCTTTTTACTTAGGTCTTAATTTTTTTTTTCTCTTGTCTTATCCTTGTTGTAGATCTGAACCGTTTTCTTTTTTGTGGTGCTGGGTCATGGCTAGGAAAGCTAGGGGAGGTGGTCGTACGGGTGGTCGCAAAGGAGGCAAAGGTGGAGGAAGGTGTTATGGTTCTGACCGTCATAGTCCTTCACCACCACCCACTCATGTAAGTGTTGAGCCAGAACAGTTTGTTCATCAGGATTATCAGCATGCAGGAGAGCAGGTTCCCGAAAGGGAAGAGCTGAGATAGATGTTTCAAGAGGTTTTGGCCAGGTCAGGCCCCAGGCCTGAGTTTGATCAGCCTATTCATTCTCAGGTTGAGGAGTCGCATCAGCAGGTTCCAGAGGAAAGAGAGAGGGAGAGATCACCCAGGAGGAGGGAGATTCCAGCTGATCGAGATCCACCTTCTTTGGGTCACATAAAGGACTTGATGAGGTCCAACCCTCCTTTCTTTGATGGTATGGGTATCAGTCTCGAGGCAGAGACCTGGCTTATCAGTTTGGATCTATGTTTCGCTATGTTCCCATATAGTAGCAACACCAAGGTGAGATGTGTTGTCATGCATCTCGATAGTTTTGCTTTGATCTAGTGGAGACTAGAGGAGGAGAAGATCGGTGTGTGCATTAACACCGTAACATGGGAGCTACAACTGGAGAGATTCAGGGAATGATTTCTCTCACCCTAGTGGAGGGAGACTCGGGTCGATGAGTTCTACACCTTGCATCAGTATGGTATGACAATCGACCAATATGACCATAGGTTCTATGAGCTCAAACAGTATGTCGGGATTGGTAATGATGAGGCTATGCTTGTTTAGCACTTCTTGAGGGGTTTGAATGATCGAATCAGTGGTGGTGCGAGGGTGTTTGAGCCACCTTTAGTTGAGATAGCCATGGTGAAAGCCAGATTGGTTGAGACGAACCTTAGCCGTGCACTAGGTGGTCAATCAGGAGTGCAGATAGGGAGTGCACCTTCCAATGGGAACAGAGCTTGGGGAAATCAGTCCCAGACCGCTGCACCATTTAGAACTTCTCAAGCATCCGCTAAGGGTGGACAGCAACAACCGTCAAAACCAAAAAAGTTCCAGGGCAAGAAAGGTGGCAACTCTTAGTATAGGAAGAACATGAACTGGCAGAGGGGAAAACGGGGACCTTCAGGGCAGTCCTCGCAGAGTGCATCTCACCCCCCTAGCTGAGGAATTTTCCAGCAGTCTAGTGGGCCGACAGGTAATAGAGGACTAGGTATAGGAGCTTGCTTCTCTTGTGGGAAATTTGGTCACATAGCCACGCAGTGCCCTCAACGTTTCCACCATACAAGTAGTCAAAGGCTAGTAGCATCAGATCCTACAGTGGGAGATGCAGGGAGATCCCATAGAGTGTTTGGAGTGGTAGATGACCGCCAAGCTGATCATCAAGGTACAGTTATTGAGGTAGCAGGTGTGTTATTTGGAATCCCTATATCTGTACTTTTTTATTCCAGTGCTTCGAATTCTTTCATTTCTTCGTCCACTGTGGAGCAGTGTGGACTTGCATCTACTAAGCAGGTGGATAGGTGGCAAGTAGAATTGGCTACAGGTGTCTATGTTTCTGTAGATGCCTTTATTCCTAGTTGTGAGTTGGACCTAGGAACCATAGTTACCTCAGTTGACCTTTGATTCATTCCTTTGGGTTCTTATGAAGTTGTGTTGGGAATGGCTTGGTTTTCATCTCGCAGTGCTCATGTAGACTGTCGCAAGAAGACAGTGGAGTGTTTAGATGACCTTGGCGGGGAAGTGGAGATTGTTGGAGTTCAGAGACCGATATCCCTACGTATGATTTCCGCTATGCAACTTAAGCGGTGCATGCGTAGAGGATGTCATCTTTTTGTAGTTACTCTTGAGGATGTGGATGAGTCAGAGAGTTGAGGAATCACTCTTGATGGTCACCCTATTCTTCGAGAGTATGCTGATGTGTTCCATTGGATATTCCTGGTATGCCTCCGGAGCGAGACATAGACTTTGGCATTGATTTGGTTCCTGGTGCTGAACCTATTTTGAGAGATCCATATCAGATGACTACTTAGGAGTTGAGTGAGTTGAAGTTGCAGATAGAGGAATTGTTGGCCAAGGGATTCATTCATCCTAGTGTTTCTCCTTGGGATGCGCTTGTTATCTTTGTTAAGAAAAAGGATGGTTCTCTTCGGTTATGCATTGATTACAGACAGCTGAATAAAGTACCCATCCGGAATCGATATCCATTGCCTTGTATGGATGATCTTTTTGATCAGGTTAAGGGGGCCAAGGTGTTCTTGAAGATTGATTTGAAATCTGGGTATCATCAGTTGTGCATTCAGGATGCAAATATTCATAAGACAATGTTTCATACTCATTATGGTCACTACGAGTTCACAGTGGTGCCATTTGGGTTAACGAACGCGCCTTCATTTTTCATGAGCCTCATGAATGGGGTTTTTCGCACCTACCTTGATCATTTTGTCCTTGTGTTCTTGGATGACATATTGATTTATTCTAGAACTATGGAAGAGCATGAGGGTCACTTACGTCAGGTATTGTAGTGCTTGAGGGAGAATTGGCTTTATGCCAATTTGGCAAAGTGTGACTTCTTCCAGTCTAAGGTGAACTATCTTGGTCATGTAGTTTCAGGAGAAGGTATATCCGTGGATCCTTCAAAGATCCAAGCCATTGTTGATTGGCCAGCACCGACCAACATTTTAGAAGTTTGAAGTTTTATGGGTTTGGCTGGATACTACCGTCACTTTGTCTAGGGCTTTTCCCAAATCAGACACCCAATTGCTTCTCTTCAGAGGAAAGGGAAGAAATTTGTTTGGTCAGAGCAGTGTGAGGTAGCTTTTTGTACCTTGAAGGAACTCCTTGTCAGTGCTCCAATTTTTGCAGTTCCTGATCCATCTAGAGATTTTATGGTATGCACGGATGCCTCTTTGGAAGGTATAGGTGCAATGCTTATGCAAGATGGATGTGTGGTTGCTTATAAGTCTCGCAAACTCAAGAACCACAAGTTGAACTATCCATTTCATGATTTAGAGTTGGCAGTTGTAGTTCATGCTTTGGTTAGATGGTGACATTTTCTGTTAGGGTGTCGGTTTGAGCTGCATAGTGATCATCGCAATTTATAATATATATTCACAAAGCCAAACTTGAATGCTTGACAATGGAGATGGATGGAATTCCTCTGTGAGTATGATTTTGAGGTTCATTATATTTGGGGGAAAGAGAACGTGGTGGTAGATGCTTTGAGTCGTAGGCAGCATGAAGTTTCAACATTGTTCGTTGGTGTAGACTTGAGAGAGAGGATTCTTGGAGTTCTCCCTCAAGATACTTGGTATCAGGGTGTTAGAGTCATGATAGAGTTCGGAAGGCCTTTAGAGGGTAGATTTTCTGGATATAACCTTGAGGCAGATGGACTTCTTTGTCACCTTGGATGGATCTATGTACCTCCTTTGGAGGGTCTTTGTGTTTTGATCATGATTGAGGCCCATCATACACCTTATTCGACACATCCAGGTGTCAAGAAGATGCATGCAGATCTTAGATAGGTTTATCATTGGGCTGGTATGAAATTTGACATTACTAATTTTGTGTCGAAGTGTTTAGAGTGTCAGCGGGTGAAGGCAAAGCATTAGCACTCGATAGGGCTTTTACAGCCTAATTTGGTACCGGATTAGAAATGGGATATCATTTCCATGGATTTTATTATTGGGTTGCCTGTCTATTCACGTCGTCATGATGCTATGATGGTCATAGTTGATAGATTGACAAAGGTTGCTCACTTTGTTCCTATTCGAGCTTCCTATATGGTAGTAGTGGTGGAATGAGTCTTCTTGGAAGATGTAGTGAGATTGCATGGGATTCTGAGGCAGATCATCTCTGATAGAGATCCTGTCTTTACCTCAGCATTGTGAACCTCACTTCAGCATGCTTCAGGGACTCAGTTGAACTTGAGTTTAGCTTATCACCCAGAGACAGATGGTCAAACTGAGTGAGTGAATCAGGTTTTGGAGGACATGCTTCGCATGTATGTTATGGACTAGTAGTCGCATTGGGAGGATTATTTCTATCTATTGGAGTTTGCTTATAATAATGGATATCACAACTCCATAGGTATGTCCTCCCCCTTTCAGGCATTGTATGGTCATCATTTTTGTACTCCTTTGAGTTGGGATCGGCTAGAGGAGAGGGTGTTTATAGGACCGGATATTCTTCTAGAGATGGAGCAACAGGTTGAGCGGATTTGTAAGCATTTGGTAGCTGCATAGGATAGGAAGAAGAAGTATGCAGATGCTCGTAGGATAGATCATGAGTTTTCTATTGGTGACCATGTGTTCTTGAGAGTGAGTCCGCATAAGAGTCTGATCTATTATGGAAAGGGTTCTAAGTTGGCGCCTCGGTTTGTTGGCCCTTTTGAGATCCTTGAGAAGATAGGACATGTTGCCTACCATCTTGCCTTGGCACCGGGTCTATCCCGCATCCACGATGTCTTTCATGTTTTAGTTCTTCGACCTTATCATCCTGATGTGACACATGTTCTTGATTGGAACTCTTTCAATGTCTAGGATGGGAAGCTTTCCATGGAGCCCGTGCGCATTCGTCAGCGCCAGGATTTGATCCTCAGGGGTCGCATCATCGACCAGGTAAGGGTCCTATGGGACGCAAATGATGAGACCTCAGCAACTTGGTAGGATGCAGCAAAGATGAGAGAGTTGTATTCTTATTTGTTTTAGGCTTCCAGGAGTAAGCCTAGTTTTGGGGGGGAGAATGTATTACCCCTCCTCGTTTGAACTTATTAGACTCATATTTTATTATTGTTTACTCTTAGTGGATACATTACCATGATGTGTTATTCAGACTTATATGACATTATTTCATGCTTTATCTGGATATGTGATGCATATTTTATTTGCAGTATTTTAGTACTTGTGATTTATGGCATTTTATGGATTATTTCTATGTACTAACACTTTACTTTATCTATGCAATGTGAAATTATATGTTGTGTGTCTGCGAGTGTATTGGATGCAAGGGGACAATTTTCCTTCACTCACTCCGGTGAGACAAGGAACATCGTGATTCTCCTTAATCGGTGAGCATGTCGTGTTTTCTATATTGTATATATGTATGTGTTGTTCGGTGATGTAGGATATTGCAGGCACAAGTACCAACTAGGTACGGGGTATCGTCTCCACCTGGCTTCACAGGTCTGAGTGTGCCTTATATTTGTCTGATGGAAGTGGAGGAGGTAGTAGTTGACGCTATTTTACCCAGTTACACTCTTGTGAGTGTCGTCAGTTGGTCATCTTGTAAGTTTGTTCGACCTTTGTATTTTTTCGTTTGACCTTTTTATGAGTCTTTGCTTGGGGTTTGCTTAGTTTATGTGTTTAGTGGATTTAATTAATTAATTAAATTTATGGAGTTATCTCATAGTTGGTATTTTTGGAATTATGTATTTTATGCATTGAGATTTTAAATTTAATTAATTAAAAGAAATTATTAAATTAGATTGCAAGTTGCATTGTATTCGAATTATATCTTATTTAAATTTTAGTGAAAATTAAATTAGATTAATTTCAGTTATTGTTTCCTAGAATTTTAAATAAATGAATGAATAAAAGATTAAATTAGAATTAAAGTATTGCTTTATTTTTTTTGTTTAGAAAATTAATTAATTTGCATGAGAAAATAAAAGAAAAAAAATGATTTTTGCTTATCGCATGTTAATTTATCCCTTTGTTAGGAATTAGAAAAGAAAATAAAATTGCTTTTATTACTAAAGTTAAATATTAGGTTTTTGTGAAAAATATGTGCAACCTAAAATTTTAGGTTAAAAAGAATAGATCTTTCTCTTTTTGGTACGCAAGAAGGAGGCAAAGATTTTGGAAGCAATATTTTGTTGAAGAAGAAATTATCAGAGGATTGTTGGAAGAGGGGTTGGCTTGGAAAACCAGTGCAGGACTAAGCTCTTCCATGTGAATCTTCCAAGAAAGCTATATAGGTTGGGTGGCCTCTTCTAGTTGTTTTTAAAGAAAATATTTTATTTCTTCCCTCTTTTTGAATGATGTGTGTTAAAAATATTTTTCAAATCCAAAACCCTTTCTGGTTATTTCATGTTCTTAGCTAAAATTTCATGAGTGTTTGTAGATTAAATTTTGTGAGGATTTTGGAAAAGTTATTTTGGCAAATTTTGCCAAGATGTTTTACTATGCATAAAAGTTGCAAGTTTTGGTAGAAAACGGGATTTACCAGAGAAAATATTCTCTCTTGTTTGGTATTGGTTTCGATATTTGGCTATAGTTATGCTCTCGATATTTGTACATCTTTGTGTAATTATTTGGTTACTATAGTAATAAATTTAATTTTAATTAAATTTATTGGGTTATTAAAAATTATGGGGAAATTGCTTTATTTAATTATTTTGGGGAAAATTGTATTAAATAAATTCTAGGAAAATAAATTTGATTGAAAACTGAAATTTATAATTTTAATGCTATGGAATTTTTAAATATATATATATATATAAAATTCGGTAGTTCCTACCGATGATAGTACAGCTACCGGGAGTAGCAGTACTACTGGCGGTAGCAGTGCTACCTACAGTAGTACCTGCTACCGTGCGGTAGCAGTGAGTTAATAAGGTTCACTTGTCCCTGGGTTTTATTTTGTATTCCAAAATGTGGTACAATCAGGTTTCGTGCCCAGTGTCATATAATTCGGTTTTTTTTAATTAATTTATTATATATGATCGATATATATATATATATATTCATAAATAAGTTTTTAAAATTTTGGGTATTATATCATTTAAGTATTATTTAATTTTGTACAAATCAATTCATGTTTTAATATATATATATATTTTTTGTAATATGAATATAGGTATATGATATATATACGATGAATATATATATATATATTCATATATTTATATTATATATATATATATATAATTAATTCAGAATTTGGTTATTTCCAAAAAAGGTTATATTTTTTAGATTCTATATTTATTCTTGGAAGTAGATTAGAAGATTAATTTTTATGTGCTTAATTTAGCCTTCTTATTCAAATGACAATTCTGCTTTTCTTTTATCAATGAGGTGTATTTTTTGCTTTTTTGAAATATTCGTATTTGCAAGTAATTAATGCTTTTTACTGTTTTAAAAAGATTGCCTATTATAGGATCTTTTCAATAAAGGGTATTCTCTGGTAAAAGCATATTTTGTTGTAAATTTGATTTGAGTTATTGTCTTGTTACTAAGGTTGTTTTTACCTCTTGTCAGGAGTTGTTGTGTAACCTTGTTGATATGAGCCATTGTGTGTTTTGTTCCAAATGGTCAATCCTGGGTTAGTGATTGTGTATCCTTCGCCTGTGGTTTTTCAAGATTAGATATGGCTGCCAGTTTCACCATAGAGTTCTCATAGAGAGACCTTTCCTGTTAGTGTCCTATGAGAGAGAGTGGCTTTTGAGTGGGGGCCGCGCCCGAAGTTGATGGCGGGATAACCCCTCGAAAGTCAGTTAAGAAGTGATAACCTAATAATTGATTAGGGGGTGGGTAGATTAAATATTAATTAAGATAATTTGCCTCGCACATGGTTGAGTTCTTATATAGGCTCAAGATGTGGTGAGAAGGCCTGGAAGGGCAAACCTATCACCTTGTCTTCACAAAAGAATTGGTAGGGTCCGCATGAGGCTTATATGGAGCCGGAGGTTCGGGAGAGGTTACAAGGATAACCCAAGATGGGGGCTAGGACCTATGGAGGCCAACCAGGGTAACCACCTTAAGCCATGAGATGAAACTCTCTCCTTAGAGTCACTAGTGTTTGTGAGTTGAGTCACATGGATGTTTGTGAAGTCATGTAGTTCTATTGTACTTGTCTTATTTTGCTTGCTTGAGGGTCTTCTACTATCTCCTAGCACGGTGGGGTGGTTCCATTTCGGGATCACATGGTCGGGTGGTAGTGCCACTTCCCATCGGATGTTCTGGATTGTATCTTCAGGCGAGGAAAAGCTTTGCTGGTGTTACTTGGTTTGTGTTTCATGTACTAGCACTTGTTCATGATCATTTTTCAGTTGAGACCTTGTGGTCATTGTATCAAACTTTTATGTAACCTTTATATTGTAACTTTTGGATTCCGTGGTATTTTTGGAAGCCATGTATTTATGGATACTGTAATATTATATCAATGTAAAGTATGTTAATTCAGTTGCTTTAATCTTTTGTATAAATGATCTATAGAAAAATAAATGCATTGGAATACTTGGATTCTTTCATTATGGAAATTAGATGTATGAGTATGCTTTTATTTAAGCATTTAATTTTCCTAATTAGATGAACAATTGGATTAACCATGGTGTTAATATAATGCGCGAATTAATCTTCGTTGGTAACCCTTAGGAAATCATGTGTTATACTTTCGTTGTGTTATTAAACATTCTATTGTTAAAATTAATGCACTTAATCTTTTAAAAAAAAATATTTCACCCTTTAGTTGCCTAGTTGTGTTTTTTTCCTTTAGGGTTCCTAGCGAGGCATTAGATATTCCTACATCTTGTAAACTTACCTTATTGGGCTCCTGGGATACTAGTTGTGAGTTTCCATGGACAATTCTAGTTCTGGTTATATTACCCTTGAGAAACCAAGGAGTGGTGTTCCTTGAGATATTTTATGATAGATCCAGTCAAGTACAAGTCTTATGTACCTTTGGATTTACAATGCTATAAGACCTATTCCAAGGTGGTGTATTTAATGTAGAATTTCTTTTATGTTATAGGAGGCCAATATAAAATAACAACCAAAGGATAATTTTTTTGTTTTGTTGCATTTAAGGTTTTCATACTTATTTCCATTCTAAGACTAGTCCCTTTTTGAAATGCTTTAGTATTATAGAGTTTGTGTCCTCTATATCCTTTGAGATGGATTTAGTACTAATAAAAAAGTTTGTTTTTCCTATTGTTTGTAGGTTACATATTCATTGTTACATCAAGGCCTGGTGAATTAATTCATTCAAATGGACTCAAATTTGGTATATATTGTGATGCTGGCATGCAGTCCTAGGATCATTGTAGCTTCCATATAATATTTATTGTCTATGACTATCTTTATGTTTCTTGCAATCATCTCCATATCATCATAATCCAATGGAGATGCACTTCTTACTTGTTACGATAATCATCATTGCCTTGATGGTGTATTCTTCATCTTGAATTCTATCTTTCTAATGATATGACTTGTATTCGAATGTGTTGGCTAATGGTATGGAAGAAGTTACTTCTTCTTGATGAATCATTTATTAATCTCTTTACTCCTTAGTGTGATGGATATATTCAAGGCCTTGTCTTTAAGATCTTCCTTCCTTTAGGCATTCCTTAATATGATGGAGACAGATGATATTTTGTCTTGGTGGTGATCATCTTTGGGGTTCAACCCTTATTTACCTTAAGAAACCATCTTATTTATAAGACTCGATAGTTTCCTCAGTTATTATTATCTTACTAATATTTAGTTATAGTTACTAACTCCTAAATGCTAATGGTGTCCAAGGACTATCACTCCTTGTCCACAAATGTACCTTAATGCTTTAGTGGGAATAGTTTAAGAATGGAGACATTACACAGCTCTTTTATTTCACATGGAATTTCATTTAATGCATCAAAATCATATAGTTTACCTACATCCCATATATATAGGGAAGTCAACCTACATAAAAAAAATTGCTACATTTTTTTTTTAAATGTTGGGGAATGTCGGAATTTCGATGAACACCACAAGACAACCGACGAGGTTTCCATACCTATGGAATTCTTGTCATCGCATTTTTCATCGTCTTTCCGACACACACAACCATTTATGTGATGAGGATACCATAGCTATGATGACAAAAATATCGTAGGATGCAGCCTCGTCAGTGGTCGTAGTCATCAAAATTCCAACCTCTCCTCATCGAAAAAAGATGAGTGTTTCCTATGTCTCATCGTCACACATGCATCAAAATTCAAACATCTCCTCATCAAAAAAAGAGGAGCGTGTCCTACATCTCATCATCGCACACACATCGGAATTTTAGCATCTCGTCGTCGAAAAAAGAGAGGTGTCTTCTACGTCTCATCATCGTATACACGTCAGAATTCCAACGTCTCCTCATCAAAAAAAGAGGAGCATGTCCTATGTCTCATCGTCACACACTACACGTCGTAATTCCAACGTCTCCTCATCAAAAAAAGAGGGGTGTGTCCTACATCTCATCATCGTACATACATCAGAATTCTAATGTCTCCTCATTGAAAAAACATGACACTACTCCATAGAAATTTCTGGCATAGAGAATTCAGATTTCTGACATGCAGACCATTGTCGGAATTTTCGACCAAAAAAAGCGACGAGGATTTTCTCCTGATTTTGTCATAATTCTGATGTTTTGTTGTCTAAACTTCGACAAACGCTCGTCAAAAAATGGCCCCAAATGTACTAGTGGTAGTGACCCTCTTGAACCTTCATCCCCATCTTCTTCTTCTTCTTCATCCTCTTCATCTTCTTCTTCTTCCCCCAAGAAGAAACAACCTGTACAGTCCAAATCTAACTCACCTTTGTTGAAACTTGATGTAAAATGTGAATTGTCAGCCTATAATGGAGAACTAGATGTAGAGAAACTTGATAATTGGATAAAACAAGTTGAAGTTTATTGCAGGATTCAAAAGTTTACTGATGATGCTTCAAAGATCCAGGTAGCCACTCTTCGCCTAGGAGGCACAACCTTAATCTAGTGGGAGAGTAGAACTCAAGAAGATCTTAGCCGATATGGTAAAATCATTTCTTCTTGATTTGAGTTTGCAATTGCACTTATGAACAATTTTATCCATTAGGTCACATGCAAAAATTAGTAATGAATTAGCAATCATTAAGGAAAGAGAAAGGACAAAGTGTGTAGGAATATACACAAGAGTTTCAAAAAAGAGCTTTAATTTTGGGCATTCTTTTATACACGCAATAAACTTTGTTAAATTATATAGGGGGATTACATGATAATTTGAGGCATACAATACTTATGTTTAAGATAACTAACCTTGATGAAGTTAGTGTGCAAGTCATTCATCTTGAAACAAGCTCGGGGAATAGCCATGATAGTCTCTTAATGGAATCCGGTAAGCACAAAGGGAGCAAGAAAGGGAAGGAGAAAATGCAGCGAACAGCTTCCGTGAAGAAAGAGTAGGAGAAGCCTTACTTCTCACACTGTAAAAGGAAAGGGCACGAAGATGAAAAATGTTGGAAACTACATCCTGATCAGAAGCCAAAGTGGTTCAAAGATCGAAAGGGTAAGTAGAAGAATGCAACTATCGTACAAGATCTCGGATCAAATTCTGATGATGAAACCAAGATAACAGTTGTGGGTATAAAAGATATTGTTCATGTTGCTAGTACTAGGTCTCATGCTTCTTTTATAAAGTGTAATGAGGTCCCTGTTGAAAGTAAAAGGAGTGAATTGTTTCATATAAGGGTTATTGCAAAACTAAGTAAAATTGATACACTCATAGATAGTGGATCACAAGTGAACTTAATCTCTGAACAAGTTGTTAAGCAATTGGGATTAAAAACAACACCTCATCCTAAACCATATATCCATTGGGTTAGGCGTATGATAATACTCTATTACATGTATCAAGACAATGTAAACTCTGATTCACAATCACATCCAAGTTTGGAGATGAGGTAGAGTTAGATGTAATTCCTCTTGACATATGTGGGATGGCTCTAGGAAGTCCTTATTTGTATGATAGAAAGTCTATTTATTACAAGGAACATAACAGGTATCATTTGTTTAAAGATGGAATTGAATTCATTGTGAAAGATCATCACATGAAGAATTATAGATCTGTTGTAAACACAAGGCATTTGAAGATGATTGTAAATGTAATCAATGCTTTAACCCTCACATCTATAACAGCTAGTGATAATAAGAATAAAGATTATATTCATGACAAGGCATCACAGATAGCACAATGTGAGGAGAAGTTGCAAGAACTTTTAAGCCTTCAGCCTAAGGTGGTAAAAGAGGGTTTGAATGATTCATTTTCTAATGATGTTCATGTTCAAGAGATCCAACATGTTGATACATTTTCTTCCATATCGTTTATTCAGTATTGTTGTTTTTTATTCTACTAGTTAGTTCTATGTGGATGGTGGATGCGACAATACATATTAATGATAATAGATGTGAAAGAATGGTTAATTGTATTAGCAATGCTATCTCATTTTTCATCTTGTTTGTGATGAGTTAGATGTTCACAATTTCAATAGGGTGGACAGATGATATCGGGCAAGTGAGGCAACAATGCGTTGGCATTGTATGAAGATTGCATTAGAGAAGTATAGTGTTGTCATTGATGTCAATAGCAACCAGTAATGAAGTAGTATAGCAACCGGTAATTAAGTAGTAAAGCAACCGGTAATGAAGCAAGTGTTGCGACCAGTTATGTTGTAGTGAAGTTCAATCGGTAACCCTAACCGATGGAGCTTGGAGATCGGTTGTGATGATCTATGACCGAATCATGATCGGTGATGAAGATGTCACGTAAGCATGTTGCACGTGATGAGTTTTGAAAAGGTTTTGGCACGTAAAGATAACCGTTTATCTTGGGAATGATAAAATGCATAGTATGAAGTGAAAAACGTGTGATGTGCTACAAGATTCAAAGTGCGATGATCTAGGAGTGGTTGTAGATGCTTAGAAGAATGTAAAGTTGATTGCATATAATCTAACGGTCAATATTGAACCAATGTGTTTGTAATCTCTATGAGATTTGTAGGGTTTGTGTTGTGTTACCGACCTGATGTATTTTCTTATAAGGTCGATGATTTGATTCAATGAAGTGTTGGCAAATTTGGTTGTGTGTAAGTGATTGTTGTCAAACCAAGAGGTGTATCTGCAGAATGATGTGAAGGAAGATAAGAGTAGTAAAGGATTTGATTCAGCAAGGAAGTGTTATTTCCAAATTAGTCAAGAACATGTTGTTCTCTAACCATTACAACAGGAAAATCCCTTAACCGGGTAAGCTTTAACAGGCTTGTTGTTAAAATCCTCTACCTAGGTGATCTATTAGCTTGGATTTGAAATCCTCCACCGAGATTACCTTTAACAAGGTATTACCTTTAACGGGGTATTTATAGTCAATCCCTTAATCGGGTGGTCCTTAACTGGATATGTTCCTAACAAGGCATTATTTTATAAGATTCTAACAAGGCTTGGCTCCTAACAGGGTGAACTTCAAAAGAGCTCAAAATACTTGTGGGTATTCATCCCCACCATGGTTTTTTCCATTTGGGTTTCCACGTGAAAAATCATTATGTCAAGTGGTGAATGATTTTGTGGATGTGTTTTTTAGATGGTTGATATGAATGATTGGTAAATCTGCATAGATATATTTACATGATTGAAAATGATCTGAAACATGTTATGATTGGTATTATTGAAGTGGTTTAAGGTTTTGGTCAAAGGATAATGAAGTTTTAGATCTGTGCATTATATCACTACTAAATTATTAGGTCAATCGGTAAGGTTTAGCAGTATTGTTGCAGATTTGTTAAAGTGTCTAAACCGGTAAACTTTGTTAGTTGTTTTTGAGTTGGAAATAAGTTTGGTGAAAGCCCAGTTAATTTTTTATCTACTGATTCACCCCTCCCCCTCTCAGTATTTGATTGGATCTTTATAGTTTCATCATATTATCACAACACCCTCACTCAAATTCTATGTTAAAACAGACCTTTTGGTGGTCCAAAAGCTTCTCAATTGAGAGGAATGATCCGGGAGGATCCAAAAAATGTGGCACCACTCATCTCTCCTCCAGTTTAATGGCATGTTCATTCAAAAGCTACTTGGAGTGATTTGAACCCCCAACCACTCAATTCCTATTCTCAAGCACAACCGCTAAACCAACCGCCTTTCTCAACAATGTATGTGGGGCGGATTCATTTTGTTTACTGCTTTTGGTGGCAAATTATTTAAAAAAGGGTTGGACGGTTTCAACCCCCGACCTTCCAATTTCAATAGTTGCGTGCAACCTCTAATCCATATGCCTAGTTTAGCATATAGCTTGAACAAAATTTGTCTTAATTAAATTCTGAGATGAGTCGTGAAAGAAGGGGCTAGGGAGCTCTCCCATAAGATCTTTTAAATCTTAATATAGCCAGCCCGATTTGTTTTCAAAGATAATAATAAAGGTTCTTGAAACAATAAGAGCCACACATCAAGATTTTGAATGTAAAATAAGGATATACATTGTTATAAGGGCTTAGTTTAGGGGATTTGAAAATATTATTGTTTAAGCCCTTAATTAGCATGTAAAATTTTATATAAGGGAGAGTATTTGGCTTGTAAAAGCAAGGAATTTCTCTTGGGAGATGAATTAGAATTATCTAGAGTGAGAGAATAAGAATCTTGAGGATTCTTGTTGTAAGAACAAAGACATTTCTCAATTGGTAATACTCTTAAGTGTAATTGGGTTAAGAGGCAATTGAAGCCTAACCTAAGAAGGAGAGAATGTGGGTGTCTTTAGGTGCAAGAGGAGATTGTGAGAGAACTTTTGTTGCGGGTTAAAAGCTTTGATGATGTAATAAGGCGATTAATGCTTGGCATAATCAATAAAGTGGTCCTACATTTAGAAGCAGACCCAAAGACATAACTCATATTGAGCGAACTCAGTTACCAAGCTCGTGATCTTCCTTCTTCTCTTCTATCTTCTAGTTCTCTTTTGTTATTTTCATATTTGATTCCTTCTTTGAGATTTAATTATGAAAAATTGAATCAATTAGTTAATGTCATAAAGTTGCAATTGATTAAGTGAACCTAACTCTGTATTTCAATAGTTAAAGACATGGCCACGCAATTCTATTTGTGATCGGGATAAATTTGTAAGTTGAGTGAAGTGCAAATTTAATCTATAAGCCTTAATTACAGATCATCAACCATGAGAATATATCCACCATGAAGAAGTAAAATAGACCCCACATATATTTATGTTGCACTTTCACTTATATCATTGAAGATTCATTCCTCTATTCCTCTTTCACTGTGCAAAGCTTCACCAAAGTTTTTAATTTCTCCACGTGAACTATGGAGTTTATAAAATTTACAAAGTAACTTATAATTTATAAAACCATTTGATAGCTGCCCTAAAATCAATTTTTAAAATTGCACTATCTAAACTATAGACAAACTATAAAATATTCAATTTCTCTGATAGCCAATCTATGGTAATTCTACGCTGCCGACAAATCAGGCATCCTAAGAGCCACGAAAACTCTATCATAATTTAAATGAAATAATGTAGCAAGAAAATGTGAACTTTAAAATAATATATCAAAAGGATTTAGATTTTGACAAAATCAAATCTGGAGACTCTTAAGACCATACCAAGAGCCATGACGTTCTTTGATTTTTGAATTTTGCACATTTGAATGCCAAATCTAGTTTGAGAGAAGTCAAGAAACAATTTAAAAGCCTATCAAAAATCCTTCGGCCTCCATGAAATTGAAAAGGCATGCAATCATATGTACCAAGAAACTTTCTACCACATGAAATCCCAATATCATTTTTGTCTTTCAAAATTTTAATTGTCAAACTTGGTGACTAAAGTGTTTCAGCAACTTGCACATGTCAGAAATCATTTGAACCTTGCCAATTTCATGGTTTGAAAAAATATCAAACTTCATTCTGGGGAGTTTTCACTTGGTGAGTGAATTCATTAAGGTACAATGAACATATTTTTAAAGGAAAATTTCATAATTCAACTTTCTATGCAAGATATCAATGATCAAAGTAACCCTTGTAAAACTTTCAAGCAATAAACCTCTATAAACTCTCTTTATTTTTAGCTTTGAAAAAATACCAAATTGTATGTCGGAGTTCTGAAATTAAGCTAGGGAATATATGAGCATTGTGGGAATCACAAGAAGCAATCCATTTCACTTGACAATCAACCAGATTTAAAATATTGATTCTCAAAAGTAGGTCCTCTGATAGACCTTACAACAAATTTCAATAAATTCAATTTTCTTTGGGATTGTGAAAAATAGAAAATGAAGTGTTGTGGTTGTTAAAATGGACATAGTAGTATATGAATATGAGCGGAATATCAAGAACCAACCCATTCAACATGATAGTCAAATGGTAGTGAAATATTCATCCTCATAGAAGGCCACTCTGGCAAATCAACCAATGTGCAAACAACAGAACTTTCTCTAAACCCATCAACTGAAGGCATCAAAAATATATCAAACCTAATCATAGGATTTTGTGACTTAGTACAAATGTTCTTTGTTATGACATGTGAACATATGCTCCAAGATATTTTGCATGACAATCAATAAATTCCAAATTATTACCCTTCAAAGTAGGTCACTTGAGAAGATTAAGCAAGGGTGTCCAAGAGTGTGTTGACGCAAACTGAAGACAAAACAACACTTCAAATTGAAAAAAATTGAAGGTGCCAACAGGTCCCAAAGTTATTTGGCCTTGTGGACGTTATTTAAAACATTCATTCATTCATGACCCAAAAATCTCCACATCCTTTTAAGATCGCTAAGGCAATAATGAGCCACTCCTATGCCCCTTGTTTGGTAAATAATCACATCTTAATGTCTGGATCTTAAAATTATTTATTCTTGTACATTAGTTAGAAAAAAAATATGTTCATTTGAAATTAATAATTTTGTACAAAAACATTTACATTTCCCTGGAGCTTGAGAGAACATCCATACATTGTAATGATAACTATGTCCAGTTGATTCTCTCTATTAAATATTCAATAGTCATCTCCAAGAAACAACAAAATCTAAAACAAGGTTGAGTTGGTTTCATTCATGAAGCTTACAAGTTTTATGTCTTGCACTGGAGCTCCCAATTGTTCATTTTCCTTTTATGAGACTGTTAGCAAGAAATCTGAGGGATGAAAACTAGAATTTTGTACCCTAAGGATTTCTATCCTTGTAGTCTTCTACCTCGGACTCAATTCTATTGAAGCAAACAAGGAAAGATATCTAGACCTAAACTTAGTTGTAAATTAGGATAACAACATCATATAGTAATATTGGGAAAATAGGTATTTGCTAATTTAGCTATGTTACAAAGAAGGAATGAGTCTACTTCCAATACTAATTGCATTCAAGGAGCAATGAAATCAATAGATTCGACCTCAAAGAGTGAATGTTGATTGATTTTTGTTTCTCCTTTTGTTTGAGTTGAAAATGAGTTATGGAAAGATGTGAATTGAATGCTAGATGCAGGCCTAAAGGTGTAAAATTGGCATAAATCAACATACATAAGTAGCTTTAGATTTGATGTGCAGACATGTGTACAAACCGGGAATAAGGAAACTAAGAAGAACCTATGTTTAAAATTTGGGCCTTTAAGTGTGGGACAATGGTGCTCCGGACAACCTTGTCCTTAGAGTGTCTCATGCGAGCAATAGGTATATTTCCCAGATCAAAATACAATTCTGAGTGTTTTCCTAGAGTTTCACCCAAAAGTTATCAAACATAGGTGTGTGGGGTGACCTTGTCCTCCAATTTTTGCCTCTAGAAAAGTTGAATCTAGTTGTATTTGTCTTCTCTTTCCAAATCTACAACTATTTCTTCATATCTTTCCACTGGTACATGCAAAACAGAGAAAATAGTGTTGTGGATAGGGTTTTTCTAGGGCAAACCTCAGGTGTGGAATTAACCCTTGAGTTAAATTGAAAATGCTAAAGTAAAATGTTGAATTTTATACCTCAACCTTGTTGAAGTTGATGAAGGTTGATGATGCAATTCTCTTTGATTGTGATCACAAGTGTTGATGCAATAACATGACATGACATAAGTGACTCAATCATAAACACATGCTTGCGTGAAGATTGATGTAATTTGTTACTCCATAATGTCCAGATCTTGAATAATGCTTAAGGATATGGTGGGATGAAATTTTGCCTTGATGCTTAATGAATGCTTGTGGATGTAGGTGGATGATCATCAATTATAGATACTTGTAATTGATTAATTGTGTTTAAAGTTGATTGATGTGTATATGTAACTCAAAAATCTATTGATCTACCTCTAGGAGTGTATTAGGTATCTGAATGTTCTTGAATGTAGACAATGCTTGAAACATCTTGATTTCTTCTAATCGAGCTGCCAAAGAAACAGTTTCTACAAAATCAATGCCTTCCACTTGCGCATAGCCTTATTTCTAATCAGTTTTCCAATCTTCATTCAATTTATTTTAAAATTGGGTACCTAAGTGTCCTTGAGGAAATTTTGGGCCTCCTAGAGTATTCTAGTAATGTGGGATAATTGTAGGCTAGCAAACTCTCTTAGTTGTTGAAATATTTTTGGGGATTTACCCCTTTGTCCCTAGACTTTCTAGTAGTGATCATAAATATCCTCGATTGCTACTCTTTGGTTTCCATCCAGATTGTTTAGGGCATCATAGTTTCTTGAGGTGTGGAGCACCTAGAGTTCCACGTTGTCCATTTGAGTCTTAATAGGGCCTACAATGGTTGGTCATTGCAAATAGTCTTGGTATAATTGATTGATTTCTATCTATGTGCTCTTTTCTATACTGATTTGAGCTTCAAGGGTAGACAAGGTTATAGAACAATATTTCCTTTCTTAATCCATCTTTGATGTTTGAAACTCTATATGTGCTTCTTGTTTAAGATTTTCCTTCTACAAGGTTGGATCCTATAACAATTCATCCACCAGTATTTTTAACTATGTTGGATCTGGTTGACAAGGATCCCCTTTGAGGTAAGGGTATTTATTCTCTATCTCCTAAATTGCTTCCTCTATTCATTGTTTAGTCTACACATGTTGCTTTAGCAAATCATTTTGGTTCGTTTGGTGAAATATACACCCTAATTAAAATTTCTATAAAGGAGATATGCTCCCTATAGCTACTTCATTTCTAGTTACCAATAGTTGGAACAACCACGATGATGCCATCAGTTGTATTTCTTGTTGTTGGGAAAGGAAATTTTGCATGTGCTCCATTGTAGAGGATGTGGATATATAGATTCTATTGATGTTGTAGATTCTATGTTAGTCTAGGGAGGTGGAGGTACAACTTCTTTATGTTTTTTTTCTTCTTTACATAATTGATTGTATACTTTGGTAGTCACCTCCATTATCTCCAATTGCACACATTGTATTACCTATGATTATTCCAACATAAGATTGTCTACCCTTTGTTTTTTCCTAGAGCTCTTTGTTCTATGTTTCTTTAAGCTTTTGTAGTTTGGGAGGTGTCATAGCCTAGGCCACCAATTGAATAGCTATATCCTTCAACTTCTCCTCTTCCTGGGTTGCTTTTATTTTCCACATCTTTAGTGTAGCAATCTTTCCATGAAGTCCTCCGAGGTATAATTATTTGCTGACATGTATCGGATTAGTTCTATCTCTATAACCTTCTTTTTAGATGGTGACATAGCAAGGTACTCCTCTAGTGCCTTTGTAAAAAGTCTTTGGTCATATAAGGCACTATATAATTGGTCTTCATGCGACAAAGGGATTTCTTTTGATTTAGATGTGCTCTCTAGTCTAGCAATCTCCTCTTCAATGATTTCAATCTCCTCCTCAATATCATCTGACTGATTCAAATTTTCTTTGTTCTTGTTATTTCTTCCTTCATTTCTTGTTTGCACTCATCAAAAGTATGGCTTTTGTTGCCTCTTGTTCTGATGACCCTTCTCTCTTCAATGTGGTTGATAGCTTTCTTTTTACCGGTTGGTTGCTTTTGTCTTTTGCAGGTTTTCTTAGGGAAGTTCCCATGTGTAATCTTACAGACCTCCTTCTAGAGGTGAGCACGTTTTCCACTTTGTGCTCTTATTCTTCCTTAAGGGTATTTTCCTTTTACTCATGTGCTTTTCCTTTCTTCTTTTCTACCTTTCCTATTTTTTACTCCTTAGCTAGTGAGTCAAAGAATTCCTTGGTTGTAAGGTTCCTTTTTGCTTCTGGATCTTTTGGCAATCTGAGCAATCCTTATGCATAGGATTCCACTTTTGCATCTGATACCTCATAGGGTAGTGGGAGTATCCATGAGGTTTGTATCTCCAATGCATCCCTTATTGTGAAGTCTTTGTCAACCTGAAATACTATTTTATGGACTATGGAATGTGACATCCTCAACTAGTCTTGCATCCTCTTATAGAAACCCTTAAAGTATCCATCTAAAAATTTTACATAAGTGTTGGGAGTGGTAAAATTTATTGCATGTTCTAAAACTAGGGTGGCTATTTGTTTATTTGTGGCTCACATCATTCTTTTATACTATGGTCGCTCATGCATAAAGTAAAAAGCTAAGCAAATCAATAGAGTTTCATATTGAATTGGTATCTTGATTTCTTCATTCAAGATGTGTTCTCCAAGATCTCCATTCTTAGGAATTCACGTACATTTAAATCCTTTCCCTCAATTACCATCTAATGTGCCATGTACATTGCAATTGTTATAGTAGAGCCCTCCTATTTTGTTAAGTAGACTTTGTAGGATATGACCTTGGTGGCATATAACACTGCTTTGTTTATGATATTGTTAATGTTCAAGCTTCTGCCATCAAAAGTAGGTGTAGTCAAATTCTCCACTTATGTATTTTTTATCCCTTTTTTAGGTGGGATTTCCCCTATCACCACTAATCTAGTGACTACCTAGATGACTTCCTTAGTAAAGAAATGTGGATTTTTGAGATAGATATATTCATCATATAGATGGTTCAACACCAACTAGACATGTTGAATTGGTTGAAAGGACTGGAATAATGAGACGGGGGTGAATCGGTATTCCCACAATAACTAAAAAATTTATTGATGTACCAATTTCATCAATTAAGCTTATCAACATGAAATAGCAAATGCAAAATAAATAACATAACCACAAATGGAACACTAGATTTTATAAGTAGAAAACCCAAATGGGAAAAAACATGGAGATAATATAACTAGTTATATGGTGTTCACAAAATGGGGTGGCTCACAACCGATTGGCTCACTACCAAATACAAAAAGTGTCTCACTGACAGAATGCTCACTGCAATATAAAGGAATTAAACTGAGAGAAATTGCTTCTCCTAATGCATGAGGTCAGTTCCAGATTAAGTTCAAATAACAACTCACAAAACTAACAGGAGATCCAGTAAGGGATCATTGTTCTATTGTCCATAATCACTTGCAAAAAATCTAGTAAGGGATTACTGCACCACTTTGCCAAACCAATCACTTGCATCAAATCCAATAAAGGATTACTGCAACACTATCTTCACTCTAACTCTTCTATATGTATTCCTTCGCTACTTCTCTTATTATAACTGCTTCGCTATCCACAACTTGCACTTCTCTGACTCTGCTAAATTATACGCATGTTGCACTTACATCCACCATACCACACCTTACATCTACTAAATGCATATATGTATATATATACCGGAAAGCTCATACACTGAGATAATGTTGGCCAAGCACAAATGATTTACATAGTAATATACTACTCGGATCAACACATTATCCAAAAAGCCTTAACCAAAAAGAACATGATAACAAAGTCAACCTTCACTTGATCTTCCACACACTTCCTTCACATATTTCATTTATGGACGCATACACCTTAATTACCAGAATAGAACAGGGATCTACCAAACCCATAGATATGAACCCATAAGCACAAAATTCCAACTCCTACCTCCAAAATGCAGATACCACAAATGTCAGATCATGAGCCATGATGGATACAATTGCATACAACTGATATAATTGATACGGAAACTCACACAGTTGATACTGGAATAGGATAAAAACCAAAATAAGCACAACTCAAGATTTCGAAGATGAGGATCTTCCAGAAATAACTCCAATAGATCAATTATGCTTTACTGCTTCATATCACATTGATGCTTGGCTACAAAAACCAAAATTTCTTCCAACAACATACACCATCCAGTCCTAACTGGATAACCAAGTTTGTCATCAATGACAACAATGACAATATTCACACAAGTCTAACAGGACCCACTTATCCTTTGTGAAGTCTAGGATATTTTTCTAGACATCAAGATTATTTTCTCCCACCAAGCATACTCCAGTGAATATTGGTTAGTGCCTTTTCAGTAATAAATCTGGACATAGCTCCTCAAAAGTTGTGTGGTCAGTCTCCTCCAAATGTGAGTGAATGTACTTCCTCGTGTCCTCTATGTATGACATCAGAGGGAACCCTTGAAAACACCCTATTCGAGTCTATCTCAACTACCTTATAGGGGAAACATTTTCACTCTAGTTGAGGCTTCTTTGTAGCAAAGACAAATTTTGGGGTGACCATGATTGTGAGCTAAACTTTGAGCTAGAGAATGATAGATAGGGTTTTGCATAGGTAATTGAATGCATGAGAATATGATTGTTATGAGAGCACAAATGAGATAAAAGTGAGTGAGTGTGAGGATAGGGACTTGGGTCTCTTATAGTGTTTTCTAGGTGGAGGTAATTTATTAGTATGGTCATTTCTTGTCTTTTCCCAATAGTTTCTACTCGTTTCTTTTTTACAGCTAACCTTTTCTAGCTTTTACTTTTCCTACTTTGTTTTATAATACGGGTATGTGCAAGATCATGGGGAGCCAAAAAGTGGCAATCGAAAAAAATGTGTTTTAAACCTTTCCAAACACATCAAAATCCGCTTTGACTTTTTGTTTGGGTCGGCCAAAATTTGAATTTGGTTTGGTAATACCAAACCAAATCGAATATTCGATTTGTGATGTCACTATTGTGATGTCGCCATCATGATGTCACTATTGTGATGTCATACTTTTCCAAATCGGATATCCATTTTTCTCAACATAAAAAATATAGTTTAGTAAAATGGGCATAATGTTTGCGTTCCTTATCGAAATTTTGATTTTTTACAGGTGTTGGAAAGGTAATTCAGAGACCTATCAAATGCATGAGGTAGTTTGATGATATTATATAACAAAAATTAATTATAATCATTTCAAGTTATTCCTTCAATTTTAAAACTTTAAATACTCACAAATTTTGCATACAATGTCTCATTTTTTTCTTATCACCTCCTTTACCTATCACTTGTCTATCTATACTTATATAATATATTTTATCTATCTCTTTCTTTTCTACTTATGTCACTTATTTTTTCATCCCATCTAGATAAATAAATTCCCAAGTTACATGCATCTTTGCATATATCTCCATCTTTCTATTCCTATCTCTCTCTCTCCCACTCCATCATTGTCACTCCTTATTTATATACTTCTCTCTAATAATCTCTCTTCTCTCTATTTATCTACCTCCTCTACCTTATCCTACCTATACTTATATATTACTTTTCTCTATCACCTCCTTTCTCTCCCTATCTTGTCCCCTCTATCTCTATATCCCTATACATCTGTCTTCATGTATATTTATATATCATTATCTCTAAATCTCACTTATTCACTCCATCTCTCCCTCCATTTGTCTTACTCTCTCTTTCACTTTCTATCCATATCTATCTTTGTCTCCATCTTCACATCTTTATCTTTTTCCCTATCAATCTCTATTTTTACATGTTCCTCTATCTTTATATGTCTTCCTCTATACATGATTAATCTACTTCTCTATCTCTTCCTCTATCGCCCTCTTGAAGTATCTTTCCCTTTCTCTACCTTTATCTCTTTATTTTCTCCATCTTTATATATATCTGGCTCTCTCCCCACATCCTTCTCTATAGTGTCTTTATATATCTCTATATCTTCCTCTTTCTCTCTCTCCCTCTCTATCTATCCCTATCTATAATCTCTATCTCTCTTTCTCACTCTCTTGCACTATCTACATCTCTATAGCTATAGATATTTCTCTTCCTTTATATCTCTCTATCTCTTTCATTTTTATCTCTCTCTTTACCCCTCTCTATCCATTTTTCTCCATCTCTTCATATATTTATCTTTGTCTTTACCTCTCTCTTTCTCTATATCTATTCATCTCCCTTTATCTTCATTTTTTTATGTCTATCTTCCTCTCTCCTTTTTAATATCTAGATATGTCTACCTCTTTCTATCCATCCTTGTCCTTTAGTTTTTCTCCCTCTCACTTCATACTCCTTAATATCTATATCTCTATTTATGTCCTTGTCCTTTAGTTCTTTTCCCTCTCTTTAGTTTCTTCATCTCTCTTCACCCTTATATCTCTCCTTATTTGAAACTTAGTATATATGGTTTCCTAATGGGTTATATTGTGTCCTAAGGGGTCATAGAACATCATATGAGCCCATAGGACACAATATGACCCCTAACGACACCATATGGTCACCTAAGGGGTCATATGGTGTCTTAAGGGGTCATAACACACCATATGACCCCTTAAGACAAAATAAGACCCCTAATGACACCATATGGTGTCCTAAGGGGTCCTAAGACACCAAGTTACCCCTTAGGACACCATACGACCCCTAATGACACAATGTGGAATCCTAAAGGGTCATATGGTGTCCTAAGGGGTCATAGGACACCATATGACCCCTTAGGACACCATACGACCCATAGCACCATATAGTGTCCCAAGGGGTCATATGGTGTCCTAAGGGGTCATAGAACGCCATATGACCCATTAGGACACAATACGACCCATGACGACACCCAAGGGGTCATAGGACACCATATGACCCCTTAGAACACCATACAACACCATATGGTGTTCTAAGGGGTCATATAACACCATATGACCCCTTATAACACAAGAAGACCCATAACAACATGATATGGTGTCCTAAGGGGTCATATGGTGTCAGGATACACCATATGACCCCTTAGAACACAATATGACCCTTAACGATACCTAAGGGGTCATATGGTGTTCTAAGGGGTCATATGGTGTCAGGATACACCATATGACCCCTTAGAACACAATATGACCCCTAACAATACCTAAGGGGTCATATGGTGTCCTAAGGGGTTATATGATGTCCTAGGAACCTTTAGGACATAATATGATCCCTTAGCACATCATACAACCCCTAACGACACCATATGGTGTCCTAAGGGGTCGTAGGACACCATATGACCCGTTAGGACACAATATGGCCCCTAACAACACCTAAGGGGTCATATTGTGACCTAAGGGGTCATAGGACACCATATGACCCCTAACGACACTACATGGTGTCTTAAGGGGTCATATTGTGTCCTAAGGGGTCATAGCACACCATATGACCCCTAACAATGCAAAATGACACCTAACGATGCCTAAGGGGTCATATGGTGTTCTAAGGGGTCATAGGACACCATATGACCCCTTAGCACACCATATGACCCTTAATGACACCATATGGTGTCCTAAGGGGTCATATGGTGTGCTAAGGGGTCATAGAACACCATATGACCCCTTAGGACACCATATGATGCATAATGACACTATATGGTGTCCTAAGCGGTCATAGGACACCATATGACCCCTTAGAGGACCATACAACCCATAAAAACATAATATGGTGTCTTAGAGGGTCATAGAGCACCATATGACCCCTTAGAACACCATACGACCCATAACGACACCATGTGGTGTTTTAAGGGCTCATAAGACACAATATTACCCCTTAGGACATAATATGACCCCTAACAACATCATATAGTGTCTTAAGGGGTCATAGGACACCATATGACCCCTTAGGACACCATACGATCCCTTATGACACCATACCACCCTTTATGACACTATATGGTTTCCTAAGGGGTCATATGGTATCCTAAGGGGTCATATAACACCATATGACCCCTTAGAACACAAGAAGACCCATAATGACATGATATGGTGTCCTGATGGGTCATATGGTGTCATAAGACACCATTCGACTCCTTAGGACACAATATGACCCCTAATGATACCTAAGGGGTCATATGGTGTCCTAAGGGGTTATATGATGTCATATGAACCTTTAGAACACAATATGACCCCTTATCACACCATACAACCCCTAACGACACCATATGGTGTCCTAAGGGGTCGTAGGACACCATATAACTCGTTAGGACACAATACATGACCCCTAACAACACCTAAGGGGTCATATTATGTCCTAAGGGGTCATAGGACACCATATGACCCCTAAGGACACTATGTGGTGTACTAAGGGGTCATATTGTGTCCTAAGGGGTCATAAGACACCATATAACCCTTTAGCACACAATACAACCCTAACAACACTGTATGGTATCCTAAGGGATCATATGGTGTCTGAAGGGTCATATAACACCATATGACCCCTTAGGACACCATACGACACATAATGACACCATATGGTATCCTAAGGGGTTATAGGACAACATATGACCCCTTAGGAGATCATACAACCCATAACAACATAATATGGTGTCCTAGAGGGTCATAGAACATCATACGACCCATAACGACACTATGTGGTGTCTGACAATATGACCCCGTAGGACATAATATGACCCCTAACGATGTCATATAGTGTCTTAAGGGGTCATACAAAACCATATGACCCCATAGAACACCATATGGCCCCTTAGAACACCATACGACCCTTTGCAACACCATATGGTGTCCTAAGGGGTCATATGGTGTCCTAAGGGGTCATATGGTATCCTAAGGGGTCATATAAAACCATATGACCCCTTAGAACACCATATGACCCCTTAGAACACAAGAAGACCCATAACGACATGATATGGTGTCCTAAGGGGTCATATGGTGTCACAAGACACCATATGACCCCTTAGGACACAATATGACCCCTTAGGACACAATATGACCCCTTAGAACACCATATGACGCCTTAGAACACAAGAAGACCCATAATGACACGATATGGTGTCCTAAGGGGTCATATGGTGTCACAAGATGCTATATGACCCCTTAGGACACAATATGACCCCTAACGACATATAAGGGGTCATATGGTGTCCTGAGAGGTTATATGATGTCCTAGGAATCGTTAGGACACAATATGACCCCTTAGCGCACCATACAACCCCGAACGACACCATATGGTGTCCTAAGGGGTTGTAGGACACTATATGACCCGTTAGGACACAATATGACCCCTTAGCGCACCATACAACCCCGAACGACACCATATGGTGTCCTAAGGGGTTGTAGGACACTATATGACCCGTTAGGACACAATATGACCCCTAACGGCACCTAAGGGGTCATATTGTGTCCTAAGAGGTCATAATACACCATATGATGCCTAACAACACTGTACGGTGTCCTAAGGGGTCATAGGACACCATATGACCCCTAACGACACAAAATGTTGTCTAACGATACCTAAGGGGTCATATGACACCATATGACCCCTTAGCACACCATACAACCCTTAATGACACCATATGGTGTCCTAAGGGGTCATAGAACACCATATGATCCCTTAGGACACCATATGACCCCTTAGGAGACCATACGACCCATAACAACATAAAAATGGTGTCTTAAGGGGTCATAGAGAACCATATGACCCCTTAGAACACCATACGACCCATCATGACACCATGTGGTGTCCTAAGGGGTCATAAGACACAATATGACCCCTTAGGACATAATATGACCCCTAACGATGTCATATAGTGTCCTAAGGGGTCATAGGACACCATATGACCCCTTAGGACACAATACGACCCCTTAGGACACAAAATAAACCCTAACAAAACCTAAGGGCCAATATAGTTTCCTAAGGGGTCATAGGACACCATATTACTCCTTAGCACACTATACGACCCCTAACGACACCATATGGTGTCCTAAGGGGTCATAAAACACCATATGACCCCTTAGGACACCATACAATGCATAACAACACCAAATGGTGTCCTAAGAGGTCATATCGTGTCCTAAGGGGTCATAGAACACCATTTGACCCCTTAGGACACAAAATAAACCCTAACAACACCTAAGGGGTCATATAGTTTTCTAAGGGGCCATAGGACACCATATGACTTCTTAGCACGCCATACTACCCCTAATGACACCATATGGTGTCCTAATGGGTCATACGGTGTCCTAAGGGGTCATAGAACACCATATGACCCCTTAAGACACCATACAAAACATAACGACACCAAATGGTGTCCTAAGGGGTCGTATGGTGTCCTCAAGGGGTCATAGGACACCATATGACCCCTTAGGAGACCATATGACCCATAACAACACCATATGGTGTCCTAAGGGGTCATAGAACACCATATGACCCCTTAGGATGCCATATGACCCATAATGATACCATATGGTGTCCTAAGGGATCATAAGACACCATATGACCCCTTAGAACACAATATGACCCCTAACGACATCATATAGTGTCCTAAGGGGTCATAAGACACCATATGACCCCTTGTGACACAATATGACCCCTAACAGCATCATATAGTGTCCTAAGGGGTCATATAGTGTCCTGAGGGGTTGTAGAACACCATGTAACCCCTTAGGACACCATATAATGTCCTAAGGGGTCATATGGTGTCCTAAAGGGTCACGAGAGACCATATGACCTCTTAGGACATAGTATGACCCCTAACAAAACCTAATGGATCATATGGTGTCTAAAGGGTCATGCGATGTCTTATGACCCCTTAGGACATAATATGACCCCTTAGCACACCATACAACCCCCAACGACATCATATGGTGTCCTAAGGGGTCATAGGACACCATATGACCCGTTCGGACACAATATGACCCCTAAAAATACCTAAGGGGTCATATGGTGTCCTAAGGGGTCATAGGATACCATATAACCCCTTAACACACCATACAACACCACATGGTGTCCTAAAGGCTCATAGAACACCATATGACCCGTTAGGATACCATAAGACTTATAACAACATCATATGGTGTCATATAGTGTCCTAAAGGTTCATGAGACACCATATGACCCTTTAGGACACAATATGACCCCTAACGACATCTGAGGGGTCATATGGTGTCCTAATGAGTCATATGATGTCCTATCACCCTTTAAGATACAATATGACCCCTTAGCACACCATATAACCCCTAACGATGCCATATGGTATCTTAAGGGGTTATAAGATGCCATATGGTATCCAAAGGTGTTATAAGATACCATATGACCCCTAACAACACCTAAGGGGTCATAGGACACCATATGAACCCTTAGGACACAATATAACTCCTAACGACACCTAATGGGTCATATGGTGTCCTAAGTGGTCATATGACATCCTACGACCCCTTAAGACACAATATGACCCCTTAGCACACCATACAACCCCTAACAATGCTATATGGTGTCCTAAGGGGTCATAGGACATTACATGACCCTTTAGAACATAATATGACCCCAAATGACACCTAAATGATCATATATTGTCCTAAGGGGTCATAGGACACGATATGATCCTTTAGGACACCATATAATCCATGATGACACCATATGGTATCCTAAGGGGTCATATGACACCATACATGACCCCTTAGGACACAATATGACCCCTAAAGACACCTTAGGGGTCATATGGTGTCCTCAGTGGTCATATGATATCTTATGACCCCTTAGCACACCATACGAACCCTAACGACACCATATGGTGTGCTAAGGGGTCATAGGATACCATATGACCCCTTAGGACACCATACGACCCATAACAACACCATATAGTGTTTTAAGGAGTCATATGGTGTCCTATGTACGACCCATAACAACACCATATAGTGTTTTAAGGAGTCATATGGTTTCCTATGTACGACCCATAACAACACCATATAGTGTTTTAAGGAGTCATATGGTGTCCTAAGAGGTCATAGGACACCATATGACTCCTTAAAACACTATATGGTGTTGTTATGGGTCGTATGGTGTCCTAAGGGACCCTTTAAGATATAATATGAACCCTTAGCACACCATATGACCCCTAACAATATCATATGGTGTCCTAAGAGTTCATAGGACACCATATGACTCATATGGACACAATATGACCCCTAACAACACCTAAGGGGTCATATGGTAAAGTTAGAGGTAAGGATAGGTATGACAAAGAGATGAAATTTGGGGAAGAGAGAATTATAGAGAGTTGGGGGTAATTAGATGTTGGGAGGAGAGGGGGGGTGGGAAAGTATCAACAAAGGGAGAGAGGGAGAGATGAGGAGAGAGGTTCAAAGAGAGAGGTCTACAGAGAAGGTAATTAGGGGAAGGAGAGGAGGGAGAGAGAGGGAGGGAGTATCAACAAAGAAAGAGGGGGGAGAGATGGGGAGAGAGCCCCCTGATTACCCTCTCTCTAGTCCATCTCTTTGGTAATACTTCCCCCTTCCCCTCTACTCCCGCTAATTATCCTCTCTCTATCACTCTCTTCACCTCTTTGCACATCTCTCCCTCTCTCCTTTTGTTGATACTTACTCTTCTCCCTCTCTTCTTATCTGATAATTACACCCAACTCTCTCTCACATTATTTATTTCCCTCAATTACCCTTGATCACCTCTCTCCTCCTATGGGTTTATAGATACTTCCCTCTCCCCCTCTCCCCACCCCCTAATTAATCTATATGTCTCTCTTCAGCTTTGTCCCCATCTCTCTTCTCTCTTTGTTGATACTTTTCCCCCTCCCCCTCTCCTCCTACCCCCTAATAATCTGAAACTCTCCCTCTCATTCTCTCTTCACCCCAATCACCCCCTCCCTCTCTCTCTTCGCCTTCCACCTAATTAACTATAGCTCTCTCTCTCTCTCTCACTCTCTCTTCCCCCCAATTAATATCTCCTTCTCTCCTCTCTCCCCCTCTCCTTTTTTTGATACTTCCCTACCCCTCTCCTTGTCCCCTCTGAATTTTGTTGCTAGAGATGAGAAGGAAATGCAGAGAGACTAGTCTAGATCTTAGGGAAGAGAGAGTGACATAGAGGAGGAAATTATGAAGAGGTAGAAATATAAGCACCTTATAGAGATTGAGAGATTGAATGGGGTATTCATTGACAGTTAGAGATATAGGTATAGAGAGAGATGTATAAATATGGACAAAAGAGAGGGAGGAAGAAACAAATAGGTGGAGCGATAGGTTTAGGAGAGAGAGGTGGAGAAAGGAACAAAAATAGATAACATGGTTTATCAAAATTTATCGAACTCAATAAAATTCATAAATTTTCTATTATTAATTAATTACACATTTAGTTTATTTTGAGATGATTGTTACAAAAATTCATGCAATAGGGAAATCATATGAATAAGTCATGAGTTTTTTATGTTTTAAAAATGAAGGATGAATTTAAATGAATTATAATTATTTTTTAAAACAAATAATTGAAAGTATACCTATTCCATATCCTAGAGCTCTTAATTACCTTTCCAACGCCTATAAAAAATCAAAATTTTGATATAAAACGCAAAAGTTATGCCCAAATTATTATAAAAAAAAATTGTTTTTCAAAAACGGATATCCGATTTTAAAACATAAATTTTTCCCTCCATCTTTTGGTTCGGGTTTTCTTTGGGATTTGGCTTGGAAGTGACAAGCCTGGAAAGTCAACTAAAAAAACGTGTTTTTCAGTATTCCTTGATTTTCCAGACTTTACACTGGTGGCTAACGACTTTTTTTATAGCCAAAATTGATAAAACGAAAAGGGTTTTTTAAGGACGTTCTCAACTTTCCAACAATATAAGGCTTGTCTTATTTCAACTTTAATAAATATTTATTATCTATTTTCTAATTGCATTCTGACAAAAGTCTTGATTGATAGACTGATTGAAAAATACTCATAACTTTCAAATCGCATAACATTTTTTGAATCTGAAACATGCGTCACATCCTATGTTCATCTACTATAGGAAAAAATTAAAAACAAAATGAATTTCATAAGTTTTTGACCAAATTAAGGTGGTCAGACGTAGGAGTTTCTGAATTTCTAAAAAGATGTAGTAAAAAATTCATAAATAATTATTTACTTTATAAAAAATTATTAAAAAAAATGTGTCACATCCAGACATGAGTCTACTACTTATATTATAAATCTTATAAAAAAAATTATGATTTGATTGTGATTAGGGTGATCAGACATACACCTACTTCTTATCTTTTTCCTGAAATTTTTGTACAAATTTGAGATTTTCATCAAATAGGATTTTTTTTTCAAAAAAAAACTAATAGCTTAGAAGCTACATTCAATTTTCGATAGATTCTCTTCTTACATATTTTAAAAATAATGTTCATAACTTATTCAATTTTCTATGTCAAGTTGCATAACTCTGATTTTTTTAAATTTCATTGCCACTTAAGGGCCTGTTTTGGCACACCATGATCCTGCACATACCCATACACTATAATATGAGTATTTCACATGTAAATGTGCTTATGGTAGGTGATGGTTATCATATTTTCTCTTAATGCCATGTTAGATTTGTAACCAGTGTTAGGATTATAGTTCTTATGTTACATATTTTCATCCAAAATAGTCTCCTTATACTTCTATGTTGATCAAATGTCTATTTTCTTATCATAAGTACCCTTATAACCATTTTACCTCTTAGCCAAAATTGCCAAGGTCTAGTCTATTTTTGCTTTGTGATTTTACATTTGTGTTTCACCTGTAGCCTTCCAACTATTTGTTGGTATTCTAGGGTGCTTTGTCCTAGTTTTAGTATTTTTGTGTATCAAGAAGGCTCCCTGAAATCCTAAACTCTCTAAAATGCCAATTCCAGTTCACTTTTCATCCATGCTTCAAGACTCATCATTCTCAATGTTGCAATTATCACTATCTAATTAAAGTTCTTCTACACTATTTAGATTTTCTTCTTCCTCTGTATTTGAAAGTTTAAAGAATGACTATAGATTTTTTATATCTTCCCCTTCATTATCATGTGCTACTTCTACAGGTGAATTATCCTCTTGTTCTCCTAATGGGACATGAACAACTCTATTATTGTCTGCAAATGAAATCTACTCCTTTCAAGAGTCTATAGTCATTAGATTTAATATACCATCTTAGGCCTAATAGGGTTCTAAACGTATTAAAAGGATCCTTTGTAATAGCCTGCCCCTATTTGGCAAATCTAGCTTCCCAATCAGCCTTGTAGAGTTTTGTCAAACAGTTGATGTACAAAAACCTGTGAACTAAATTCTTGCTCTTACTATATTGTTTAATGGTTTCGTTGTCACCCAGTGCGTTTGTTGTTTTTTGGAAGTTTCATTCATATACATTTGCCAATATTTCATATATTAACTTGAACAAACAATACATTTGCATTTGCATTGAACTGAATAATTACAACGAATATTAAGCATGTGTTTTTTTTTCTAACTTGCATATACTCCTCACACAACAAACTTATAAGGTATTACAACCTGTAATTTGACAATTCAATCAAGGAAATAGAGTCACACAGTGGAACCTGTTGGAGGTCATCTGCACTCCACATTCCTGACTGGCAGCTACAATAATTTCTGCAACATCCTAATCTCCCCGCCCAGGAAGATTGTCACCAACCAAGCCCTCGGCCCCTGTTAATTTCCACCCACCCAGCTCTCACACACACAACAAATATAGAACCACGCCCAAGTGTTTGAACACGGCCAGCAAGAAGAAATACCACGCCTGCCAGTATATAGATAGTTCACGCACAACAAAGGATGGTATTCACGCCAAACAAGGTCCTTTTCACGCCCAGCCAAATGGTTATGTTCACACCCAGCAAATGCATTATTCACGCCCAGCTAGATTAGTGTTTTCGCCCAGCCAAAGTAGAAACCTTACGCACAGCTGGGAAGAGTTTTTTCTTTGACTCTCAGCCACGAGATTGTGCCACGTCCATCAGAGGAAACTATCGCAAACAACAGAAATGGTGACCAAGCTGCCCCACGATGGCACAAGAAATGAACTCATTTCCACCCCAAACTTGTCGCATAAGTTTTTATTCGCGCCCAATAGAAATTTTGCAATACACGTCTGGGCTGTGTAATGCAGCTAATCGAATCTCCTGTGTGTTCCCAAAAGGAGTGAACTCTAGTATGTCAGTAAATCTCCCCTTCCATTACACCCAGTTGTAATCTCAGAGTTGCATTCAAAGCTTCTATGTCTCTAAACCCTGTGAATTTACTCTTCCTGGCCATATTGTCTTCTACTTGAAATTTATAATTTTCTATAGCAGACAAGAATTCCCTTACCAATTAATTTCATCACTGTTATTCCTCCATGGACGACCTTCAGCCTGCTAATTCAAAATGCCATAAGTCCCTGCAATTTTATTTAAAAAGATTTCTTAAATTTGGTCTTCCACAAACGTGGGAAATGTTGTCAATGAGGGTGTACATCCCCAAAAGCCAAGAAATTTCCATATTTCTCCATAAAACACAAACTTCAATAACATTGTTTCCACGATGATCTCCTTCAGCATTAAATGCACTTATTTATGAGTGAGAGGCCCAGTAGGGGGCCGGCATTAGCCTGTTAATTAATCAGTTCATTAATGCGCTCCATAGGGCGAGCCATTCATTAATGCGCCCCATAGAATTGTAGGGCGAGCGGCGAGCAGCTCGCTAGGCCTTTCCCTACAATTCTATGGGGGCATAACCGGGCTGCTAGATTAAGCTAGAATACGCTAGATTAGATAATCGCCCATAGAGCCATAGAACTCTAGCTTGGGGGGGATAGGGGGGCCCTCCAGTCAACACTCAATAGTTGCTCAAATAGTTATAGAATTGAGCATGCAGGAACTAGAGTTTCCCACCCACCCAACAACTATTCTAAAGCAGGGGGGGGGGAGGGGTTATATTGCCTCCCACCCACCCCTGCGGGACCGACATAAGTAGCATAGGCAGTTCGACAGCCAATTCCAGATCTTCCAGCGGCCCACTGCCATCTTGCCCAGCATCCTTGCCCGGTCCATGCATTCCTTTGCCCGGCCCCATATCCCGCCCTCAATCAGTTGGGAAGCGACCCTGTCGAAGACAAACAAACATCAGTTGTTAGGTAGAAATCGATACGCCCATAGAATAGTAGGGGCCCACCCCAGTTTTCGGAAAAGATTCTATACGTAACATGCCCAAGCCTACCTACCATTTAATGGGGTGGGGGGGCGAGGGATAGTTGTCTCGCGGACATGACTGTGCCCTACTATTCGGCTGGGGACCCGAGCCCCACCTCCAGGGGAGGGAGGGGAGAGGTAATTGACTCGAATGAATTGATAAAAAGTTTAGGTCATATGGGTCTTTAGACACTTGACTGCGTCTATATCTCCCACCCAACCCCGGGGTGGGAGGGAGCCCTTTAGCCCCCCACCCATCCCCACACACGAGCACACTTTCCAAGGCAAGGCCAATGTGAGATAAATGAAAAATAGAATAAAATATTATTATCCCCTTATGTCTCCACGAGGGGTACTTTTAATTTTTCAGTTTTAACATTAGCTTCAACATTAAATAACTATTAAAGTTAAATAATTAATTTTTTAGGAACTTTTAATTTATTGCTCAAATAAATAATGGTTCATTAAATTAGCAATCGGTATGAAGAAATTAATGCACCAAATTACTGACAACCAAAATTGCTACCAAAAATCACTAGACACTACTGACTTGCTATGAATAGTAAGTATCTAAATAACCCAACAAAACACCTCCGATTGGCCTGAAATTGAAAATGCCTACTCCAAATCCTCCACCGATCCCTGTAAAGTCTTGGTTAGCCCTCGAGGCCATGGCAAAATGGGCTAATGGCAAATCACCTCGTAACTGCTAAAAAAGGGACATTATAGTCCGCCCCCTTGAAATTGCTTGTCCTCAAGAAATCTCAACTCTAGATGTTGCAAAACATACTCACCCTCCCAAGTAGCATCCTCAACCGACAATTTTTTTCATTTAACCAAATACTCCCGGATGACCTATCTCCGTAAAGTATGATACCTGGTATCAAGAATTGTCTCAGGAACCAAGATAAGTTTCCTCTCATCATCAAGAGGAGGTAGCTCTGTTGAAGGTACCACATTATGACCCAACGCCTTTTTAAGACGAGATACATGAAACACATTATGCACCTTACTATCTGTCGGCAACTCAAGCTCATAAGCCACCTCTCCAACCTTTCTAATAACTCTAAAAGGCCCATAATAGTGTCGCTTCAACTTCTCTGCACCACTCCTTTTGAGAGTGGACTGTCGGTAAGGCTACAGTAGAAGATAAACCATGTCACGAACCTCAAAACATCTCTCCACTTTGTGCTGGTATGCATATTGCTTTTGCTAATTCTGAGCTTTTTGCATATTCTCCTTCAAGGACCTCATTATATCCTAGCTCTCTTATAAGAGATCCTTAGCCTTAGGTACCCAGCTGTCACCAAACAAGTCCAAAAAGTTTGGAGCCTCATAGCCATAGAGAGCCATAAAAGGTAACATCTGAATAGATATATTATAAGTGGTGTTATAACAGTACTCACCTAAATGCAACCACTTCACCCATGCCTTATGCTGCCCTACAATATAATTATGGAGGTATCCTTCCACCCACTTGTTCACAATCTTAGACTGCCCATCTGTCTATGAGTGATAGTTAGTGCTCAGTGTAAGCTCTATCCCACACAACCTGAAAAGATCCTACCCAAAATTGCCCATGAACCTGGTGTCCCTGTCACTGACAATGCTTCGTTGCAACCTATGCAACCTGAATACCTCTCTAAAAAATATCTTTGTTGTTTGAACCATTGTATAGGTGGATGAAATAGTAAAGAAATGTGCAAACTTTGTTAACCAATCCACCACAACATATATGCAATCCCTACCTTGGACCTTAGGTAGGCCCGAAATAAAATCCATTGACACACTGTCCCACTTCCTCTCAGGAATGGGAAGGGGTTGCAATAATCCACCAGGAAAAGAGTACTCATGCTTATTTTGCTGACACACATGGCACTCCCTCACATACTATAATAGCTCAATCTTGAGCCCTTTCCATGTGAAGCGCTCTCTCACCTGCCTGTAAGTTTTGAAAAACCCTAGATGTCATGTTGTGGGTGAGTCGTGGGAAGCTCTCAATATCTTATGCTTCATAGCAGATCCAAGCACTAAGAAGTTCCTCTACTTGTAAATGATCAAGTCATTTATCACTATGTACCTATCATCCTGAATAGTGTCATCAATGATTCCAATAGCCCACTTGTCCTTTGCATACTCTGCATAAATCAACTCCCTCCAATCATCCTCCAATACTCCCAAAGCACACAACTGAGGTCTCTTGGATAAAGCGTTAGCAACTATTCTTTTCTTGCCTTTGACAGAAACTATGTCAAAATCATATGCCTGTAGCTTGCTGACCCACTTCTACTACCTATCATTCAAATCCTTCTGCCCCAAGAAATGTCTCAAACTATTATGATCCATCTTGACTATAAACTTACTACCAACCAAGTATTGTCTGAATTTAGCCAAGGCATGCATTATCGCCAACATCTCATTGTCATATATATTGTAACTCCTCTCAACACCCCTCAACTTCCTACTTTCAAATGCAATGGGGTGTTTATCCTACATAAATACCGCACCAAGGCCTTCGCCCGAAGCATCATAATGCAACTTGAAAGATCTACTAAAATTAGGAATGGCCAAAACTAGGCATGTGCTCATCAACTCCTTGAATCTGTCAAAACATTGTTGAGATTTGTCTAACCATTTGAATTCATCTTTCTGAGTCAAATTTGTAAGGGGCGCAACAGTCTGATAAAAACCCCTCACAAAATGACAGTAGAATCCACACAAACCAAGGAATCCCTTCAGCTGAGAAATATTCTTCGAAGGCGGCCAATCCATAATAGCCCTGATCTTCTCCAGATCCACACGAACACCCTCAACACTGATGATGTGCCCCAAATACAACAACTTTGTCATCCCAAAAGTACATTTAGACATCTTTGCGTACAAGGATTCACGTTCAAGTATACTCAACACAATGTCTATGTATTTCAAATGCTCCTCCCAAGTCTTATTGTAAATCAGTATGTCATCAAAAATATCAGCACAAATCTCCTCAACTGATCTCTGAATGTCTTGTTCATACAGGACTGGAAGGTAGTCGGTGCATTAGTCAAACGAATAGGCATGACTAAGAACTCAAAGTCTCCATAATGACACCTGAAAGTTGTCTTCTCCCCATCATCCTCCCTAACCCGAATCTGATGGTAGCCTGATCTCAAGTCTATCTTGGAGAAGCAACGAGCGCCATGTAACTCATCAATGAGTTCATCAATACGGGGCATCAGATATCTATTCTTAATTGTTTTCTTATTCTACTCTCGGTAATCAATACACATCCTGAAAGTCACATCCTTCTTTTTAACCAGCACAACTAATGAAGCAAACAGACTCTTTCTAGGCCTGACGTGTCCCATCTCAAGAAGCTCTCTATAGCCTTCTCGATCTCACCCTTATACCTTTTCCGATGCCTGTAGGGTGTAGTAATAATAGGTTTATCTCCCTTCTCTAATTATATAACATGCTCAATGCCCCTATCAGGAGGTCTACCTAGAGGTATATCACCAAACACTTTGGAGCATTCGGTCAACAACGACTAAACCTATGAAGGATACTCCTACTTTTGTTGTCATATCACCTCTAGCATCACTAAAATCCCAGCAGCCCACTACACCTAGTCATGATGAATCAATCGTTCCATCTGCCTAAGTGATACCACTCTAAGTCCACCATCTAATAAACCACGAATTACCACTTTCCTGCCTTGATGCTCAAATCTCATTTCTACCTTCTCCAAATTAAATGTAAACTCCACTAGAGAAGTCATCCAATTCATGCCTAGTATGACATCATAATCTCCCATGTTAACTACATAGAAATCATCAACTAATTCATAATCACCAATCCTCATATGCAAATTAGAAATTTTCTACGTACATAGGAGTTTGTGTCCACTAGCCACCATAACTCTGAATCCCTCATGCTCTTCTGTCTCTAACCCCCATTTTGCCACAACCTAAGCATCAATGAAATTATGAGTAGCACCAGTGTCAATCAAAGATATTACTCACTGCCTCTATGTCACACCATGCACCTTAAAGGTAATTGACTTATGGGTCCCTATCAAAAATGCTATCACCCTATCATCACCACTGTCCCCTCCAACTGCTAGTTTACTATCGTTGTCCTCAGAAGTAGATGAATTTTTTGAACTCTCGGAGGTTGTCTCCTCAGCTGAAAATTACTCAATCTTCTTGGCCTTATCCTTAAGAGGACATTTATGAGATGGATCACATCGCTCCCTATAGTGAAAACACAGTTTCTTCCTCCTAAGTTCATGCAACTGGTCACTATCCAATTTCTTAGTACCCTCACGTGGCTAATGTGAATCCTCTTGGAATGTTTTCTTATCTTTGTCCTTCCTGAAATGAGAATCCTTAGACTAGAATTTACTCTTGTAGGATGATGGTTCCAAGTCCTTAGCCTTTTTAATAGCCTCCTATAATGTCAAAGGATCATGTCCCTTGACCCAACCATGTAATGGATCTGAAAGACCATCCATGAATAAAACAACAAGCCTCCTCTCTGAGATATCAATCACTAACAAAGCAATCCTCTGGAATTCTGCAATATATGTATCTACTGACCCCAATTGTCTAAGTTGTGCTAGCTCCTTGAAATGCAACTTGGAATCCTTAGTGTCAAACCTCTCAATCAATCATTCTATAAACTCAACATAAGAAGTAATTTGTCCATGTCATGGTGTCACCACTCATGTGCAACTCCATCAAGGTGTATAGAAGCATATTTAATGGCTTCTTCTTTAGGCATAGGATTTAGCTAAAGGTAAGTATCCACCTTTTGGAGCCAAGCTCATGTTGTAGTTTTTTCAGAAGCATCAAAATATGGTAAAGACAACTTCCCTACTTTCTTCCTTAACTCATAGTTTCGATTCTTGTCTCCTGCACAAGGCATGTGTCTCATCCTCATGTCAATGTAGTCCCGTAGAGTTATAGCTGCCTGAAAAATCATGTCTTCTACTCTCCCAATCTCTCTGAAACTGATCATGTTAATCTACAATATGTGGCTCAATAGTTGGTTGTACTAGAACTCTAGGTGGAAAAGTGGGTATGAGAGTTCTAGAGCTCGTTGTCCTAGTGGGTTGCATTGCATAACCAAAATTATCAACCACCCGACCTCCTCCATTTCTGTTGTGCCCCCCATTGTTACCTCCATTCTGTCTATTATTACCCCCTTGTTGGTTATTATTACCCCCCTATTGATTGTTACCGGCATTACCACCACCTAAGTTATTCACATTAATACCCATCTATCGTGTTATCATCTGTGTCAACAAGTCCAACCATTAATTCTGTTGTTGTGCCCTTTGTTCTACTAATTGTTGCCCTTGTACCAGTGTGTCTTAACAGCTTTATAAACATTTCCTCACATGGGTCTCTTCTCTCACCCATATTTCTAGCTAGAAAGGGATCACTGATTTCTTCAATTACAGGTGGATCTTCTAGCCCTGCTCCGGTTTGATTATTGAGGTTATTGTTGGATTTATTTCTCCTCAAATAATACTAATGATGAATGAGTTTTAGACCTTCATGTTGGCAGAATTTTCTGCTCTGATACCACTGAAATAGGCTCCCCCTATTTGGCCAATCTAGCTTCTCGATCAGCCTTGTAGAATTTTGTCAAACAGTGGATGTGCAAAAACCTATGAACTAAATTATTTCTCCGACTATATTGTTTAATGGTTTTGTTGTCACCTGGTGCGTTTGTTGTTTTTTAGAAGTTTCATTCATATACATTTGCCAATAATGCATATATTAACTAGAACAAACAATACATTTGCATTCACATCGAATTGAAGAATTACAACGAATATTAAGCATGTGTTTGTTTTTCAATTTGCATATACTCACACAGCAAAATCATAAGGTATTACAGCTTATAATTTGATGATTCAATCAAGGAAATAGAGTCACAGAGTGGAACTTGTTGGAGGTCATTTGCACTCCATGTTCCCGATTGGCAGCTACAATAATGTCTGCAACCTCCTAATCTCCCTGCCTAGGCAAACTGTCACCAACCAAGCCCTCGGCCCCTGTTAATTTCCACCCACCCAGCTCACACACACACACAACAAATATAGAACCATGCCCAAGTGTTTGAACATAGCTAGCAAGAAGAAATGCCATGCCTGCCAATAGTAGATAGTTCACGCACAGCAAAGGATGGTATTCACGCCAAACAAAATCCTTTTCATGCCCAACCAAATGGTTATGTTCAAGCCCAACAAATGTATTATTCACACCTAGCTAGATTAGTGTTTTAGCCCAGCCAAAGTAGAAACCTTACGCACAACTGGGAAGAGTTTTTTCTTTGATGCCTAGCCACGAGATTGTGCCACGCCCATTAGAGGAAACTATAACAAACAACAGAAATGGTGACCAAGCAGCCCCACGATGGCACAAGCAATGAACTCATTTCCACCCCAAACTTAGTCGCAAAAGTATTTATTTGTGCCCAACAGAAATTTTGGAATTGTACATGTCATTAGATATCCAGCAATAGACGTCTAGGTTCTGTAATCTAGCTAATCGAATCTCTCATGTGTGTTCCCAAAAGGAGTCGGCTCTAGTATGTCAGTAAATATCCCCTTCCATTACGCCCAGTTGTAATCTCAGAGTTGCATTCAAAGCTTCTATGTCTCTAAACCCTGTGAATTTACTCTTTCTGAGCCATATTGTCTTCTACTTGAAATTTATAATTTTCTACAACAGACAAGAATTCCTTTACCAATCAATTTCATCACTGTTATTCCTCCATGGATGACCTTCAGCCTGCTAATTCAATATGCCATGTCCCTACAATTTTATTTAAAAAGATTTCCCAGATTTGGTCTTCCACAAATGTGAGAAATGTTGCCAATGAGGGTGTACATCCCCAAAAGCCAAGAAAAATCCAAATTTCTCCAGAAAACACAAACTTCAATAACATTGTTTCCAAGATGATCTCCTTCAGCATTAAATGCACTTATTTATGACTTCTTTTGGGCACACTTCCCAAGGCACCACCAATGTGGGATAAATGAAAGGTAGAATAAAATATAATTATCCCCTTATGTCTCCACAAGGAAGGGGTACTTTTATTTTTTTCCTTTTAACATTAGCTTTAGCATTAAATAACCACTAAAGTAATTAAATTTAACTTTAGGAACTTTTAATTTATTGCTCAATTAAATTAGCAATCCGAATGAATAAATTAATGCACCAAAATACTGACAACCAAAATTTCTACAAAAATCACTAGACACTGAGTCATAACTGACTTACTATAAATAGTAAGTATCTGGATAACCCAACAAAACACCTCCGATTGGCCTGAAACTGAAAATGCCTAGGCAAAATCCTCCACCAATCCTTATAAAGTCCTGGTTAGCCCTCAGGACCATGGAAAAATGGGCTAACAACAAATCACCTCGTAACTGCTAAAAAGGGGACATTACATCCTTCATCTCAACCACCTCAAAAACAACACATTGTTTTATTCCCTATACATTGACCTCCACAGTCTTCCATGTCCCTAAGGTCTCCATTCTAGAACCATTAGCAAGGCTTATGTTCATCAATGTTTTAATCAATTTAAGCTTTCCTAATTTCTCCCAAGTAGTTGATAGATGATATTCAAATATACTCATAAATTCACCATAACATATTTTACATTTCGATCATTAAATGTACATTTAGCAGCAAAGGTTTGTTCTTCCAATTTTGGACTTATAGAAGTTGGTTAGCTTGTTTTTGTTTATTCCAATATTTTCCCCATTGTTTATATTTAACCACTAAATCCTTTTGTCTTCCAAGGGATGTTATGTCTTTCAGCATTCTAACTTCTTCAATAAAACATCCCACTTCTTGTTGTTGTTGTATGATTGTTTATTTACTTGCTATACAATTTTCTCATGCTAACTTTTGTTATAATGGAAGGATTCTAATTCTTCTTCTTCTTCCTTTAGGTTGTATTCATTATACCCATCTAACAACTCCTTTTGTTTGTTTCTACTAGTATCAGTTCCCTTTTTAGTTGCCACATTTGCTTTCTTCTTTCCTCTAGATTACTTTTGCTTCTTATTCTCAACTACTAGCTCTTCTCCAAAATGTTCCTCTATTGAAGATTTTGAGGTCCACACGTCTATTCAATGACAACCTCTGATTCCTTGTTGTGGTACTCTCTGGATTATCCTTGCTTCACTTTGTAGCTCATCACTCTGGGAAGGTTGACTAGCATTCTGATAAAATATTCTAGCATTCTTACACTTGAAAATAACATGAGTATCTTGTCCACAAAATGCATTTTTTTGTTTCTTTTTAGTCTAGCATTCTAAGGCATAATGTCCCACTTTCCCACAATTAAAAACAATTTGCATCATTTCCCCTCTTAGCGTTCCTACCTCTTCCTCTACCTCCTCTATAGTTTGATTGTCTATTATCACCTTGATACCCCTATTTTTTATTATTGTGCATGGTACATACGTTTTGGTTATCATTCTAGGGTGGTATATGCTATTTGACATCATTCTTCTCATCTACATTGCAACTATGACTACAACAGCATTGATTTCCTTGATTTCCTTGGTTTCTCAGACTAGAGGTTTATTATCTAGGCAGTCACGTGTCAAATGAGCATCCCATTCCTTGTAGAATGCATAGTACATAGAATTAGGTCTCACTGATTTGACTGCAACTACTCTTTTCTCTTCTTCGTCCTTAAGGCATTCATTTCAAATGTGCCCTTCTCTGTTACAATAAATCCACCAAATTTATTTAAGCTTCTTAGGCTTACTAGCCCTAAACTCCAACTATACTACTAAACTTTGCACTTTCAATTGTAGATCTTCTAGTTGCTTCTAGAATTCTATCTTTCTCTAGCCTTCTCCATGGTTGTGCTTCAATTTGGTATGTCATGGCTGTTAGGTCAATGTATTTATCAAAGATTCTTCCATCCAATCCCACTCTAATGTCTTTATGTAATCCAAAAATGAGCCATTTTATATATGCTTCTTTGCTAGTTGTTCTTCCAACCTTCTACAGATATCTTTGAATCTTTTATCATAGCCTTTTACTGATTTTGTTTCTCCTTGTACTAGATTTCTCATTTGGCTTACACTCTCGATTGGAATTTTTGGAGTTGCAAAATTTGCCAAGAATTCTTTTTTAACTTCCTCCTAAATGGCTGCAAGTTAGGGATAATTTTTCATGTACAATTCCAATTCTTCTTTTCTCAGTGATCCAACAAAATCCAATAATATGTCCTTATCTATATCACATATCGATTCCAAAAGGAATACAAGTTCTAAGGTTTCTATAGTATCTATCTTAAAGATTGGAAGTTTGATTGATGTATCCATAGTGTTTGAGTTTTGTCCCAATTTAATATTTTTTGTCTTGGGCTTTTGGTACAATTTCCTTTTCAATTTGGGTGTAGCTAGCTTCGTTTTTTTATTTGTGTTAATCTTAGGCTTGGTTTCTTTGTCTTTAACTCTCTCAAGTTTAATATCAAAATACTCCTAGCCTAATATCTCACTCCAAGGGATATCCTTCTCTTGTTTCTTTTTTCTTTAGCTTCTCTTCTTTCTCCTCTTTGTGGTAATACTTCTACAACTCTCTTGCTTTTAGACCTTAAGGGGGATGGATCCTAGTCTAGAAGTTACGACTTTTCATAACTTATTTTCATCTTTTTGTTTGTAATTGAAATTTGATTAGTTAACAGCCTCACTTCTTCACCCAAGGTTAACTCCTTTCTCCTTCTCTTTTTGTTCCTTTAATTTACTTATACTTTTGATAACCATTCTCTCTAAATAATCATCACTCAAGGAAAGGACCTTAGCTAGGGTTTGTAGGAACTCTTTAAACCTGGCATCTAACATAATTGTTATGTTAATTAAATCAAATTTTTGCTTAGGGTTTGTGGAAGGTTCTAAAAAAGAAAGAGCTCTATGCTACAACTTTCCTCTATCGACAAGCTTTTAGGTTCTTGATTATGTATGATCTTTTTGAAACTACTTGATAGCCTTACGATTTCTTTCAATGATAAACTTATATTTTCCAAGGTCTTCTCCTTCTTTCTTCTTTCTTTTCCTCTTTTTCCAATAGCAAACATGTCGATAGGCTTAGCAAAACCCCCAATGGTGCACTCTAACCTCAATTTTGTGGTCAATTTCATTATTTTCTAGTGTTTATCATCTCTTTCCATCAATTGTCTTTGTCTTCTCTCTTGACCGATTGGGCTAGCCATTGTTCCTTGCCTTTCTAAGACAATTTGCTCTTTGATTTCCCATGAATTTCTTGTCTCCTTTGGCCATGGATGTTTTTGGTTTGGAATTGCATCTCCTTTATTTTTTCCTATGGTCGTTATCCAATAGTTTCCTCAACAGTCACATCTCTTCATAGGTCTCTTCGAACCTTTTCCCCCTTTCCATTTCACATCCTCTTGGCACCTAACACGTCTCACAAAGTTGATGTTAAGAGAATAGAATTATACTTTATCAAATCTAGTTCATCATCTGCTTTATGCTTCTTGATCTAGTGTGAGTTTTATATTTGAAATTTTTTCTAGTAAACCTCAACAAAACCTAACTAGGGTCCGGGCAACGGAACCAATGTTAGCTAGAAATCTAAGAGATGCAGGTCAGAATTTTGTACCCTAAGGATTTCTGGTGTTATAGTCTTCCACCCTAGACTCAGTCCTATTGAGGCAAACAAGGAAAGATATCTAGACCTAAGATTAGTTGTAAGTTGGAATAATAACATCATATACGTACAATAGATCAGAATTCAAAATTGCATTCATTATATCAATAAATATTCATTACATTCCTTATATCTCATCTACTATATCATGCATACTTCTTCATACAGTTGGTGAATATATCTTTCTATCCACTTATATTTACAATAGGGGATGTGGCCCTTAGATAACATCCCTAGACTATATTCTATCTTACAAAGCTTTTGTTCTGGATTCTTCTTTCTGGTAAGATATGTCAGCTTCTCCGTATCAGTATTTGTACTCTGTTTTCTGGCCAATAGAGATATCAAAGGACAAACATAAAAATATATACCAAAAGTTAATGAAGGTTACAGCTTAGAGGGGCCAATTATGCTCTTTTGCATTCTTAATGCCAAAGCAAGTACATCAAAGGCAGCTCTTAATTAGCATTTTAGTAGAAGAATTCAGTTGCATACGTGACTTGTTCCACTTGATTGGGCTCTCTATTAAATGAAGCTGGTTAGTAATTTTTTTAACAGACTTAGCATTCTGGATAGTTTCTCTTTCAGTATTTTAACAAATTTGGATTTTCTAACTATTGATGCTCTAAACTATCAAAATTGATGTTTCAACTGACCATTAAAATGAATTGTTAATGTAGTCTCCCATTTAAGCTTTCAATATGAGAATGGTTAAACAAAAAATAAGGCTCATCTAGTTGTCACTTTGTGAAATATAACAAACACAATCAGATTCAAAACAAATACTTGAGCAATGGGCGTGAAGAGAACATGAGCCAATACACCAGAATTTGCTCCCCTCTACAATGCAAGCAATATTTTACCAGCATTGATTGGAATCACAATGTGAATTTGAAAAAAGTCAATATGGATGACATTTATGAGCAAAACCAGTCTCCCAAAACAAATGTACACTAAAATACAACCATTTAGTTACCAGTCACTTCAATATCTCAATGATTAGCCTCTTTTATTTGAGGTGAGACTGAATGGCCTCAGCCTAACTGTCACCTCTTCAAGCTGTAGAAAGGTATAAATTGATTCTACAAAAAATATGGAACCCCACTTCTTGGGCCCATCATGGCATTGTTCTCCTGAGTTTCAGTGAAATAATTTACATCCCTTTCCTGCATTCATAGACTGCAAATTAATTGGCAACCAATAATAATAGTATTCAAGAGTCTAAATACAAAGTTGAAGGAAATGTGTATGTCCACGACAGTACACACCCTAACATACCATGTTTTCATTAAAGCTCAAAATTGAGGCAACATTTCCACAACGATAACAATAGTTTGGTGCAGACCATACCTGTCATTTCTCCAAATGGTATGGTTATGTATCACAATTAAATATCGGATGAAAGCTAGCAAAAATGAAGCTTCAAAATTTTCATTATTCTATGCAGAAAAAAATTAATAGTGGTAATGCAACAACACACCGTCACTAAACTCTTGTCCTGAAACATATATTTAAGACCTTCCTGAACCAGTTGATGTGCTCGGCAAATAAGTTCTAGGTTATTGATATGATTGAACTGCAGACAAAATCGATTTGTGAATATTTAATCAAATAATTGGCTCTTGCATTTCTCCATTCTTGCCAAACCCTCAATCTGACAACAATAAAGAACTAGATATGCCATCTTCAGACTCAAATTGGACTGAAGTAATATAAGAATAACATTGATCAGTTCAATTTTTTCTTACTTCAGATGTAACTCGAGATCCAAAAAGCCACCCAGCACCACGAGGACTGACTGCCCAAGTTTCAATTTCTTCTGGATCACTCCACATTAGATCACAGAAGGGACCTTCATGTGGTATTTCACAATTCCTCTCAATGAGTCTCATCTGGAAAATGTAATAAGAAAATAAATCAAAAAAGAAAATTATCAACCATGCTTCAAAAAATGTACTAATGACTTTCAATCGGTTTTTCTCACTGACCTGATCAATTGTTCGTACATCGGGAGAAAGCCCTCCATGCACGCAAAGTACCTACATTTCATGGAAACTATTTGTATTGAATTCAAATTAAAATGTTTAATCTACATGATTTTGAAACTCAAAAATTGAGAAGTCCAAGCGAAGGGTTTGTCAACTTGAACTGAAACTCTATATCAAACTTTATATTTATGAAATTTATTCATGTCACTTCATCTTTCTGTGCACCAAACATTATCATCCTTTTACCTACATTTCATATTTGCATGTCTAAATAGTAAATAAGATAGAGAGTGCATTGAGCTTATTAGTATTCTACCTTACCCTTGCATCAATTATTGCAGAGAGAGTGAGATAATCAAATACATCCGTGCAATAACGCCATGCATTTGCATTCCCATATTTACGCTGGCACTCATCATAGAACCCATAGACCTGAAAAGCCATAGCTTAGTTTCGTGACAAATATAATAGCTTATAACATAAATAATCTACATTTCTGTATTTGTGAAGGAAAGTTTAATAAGGAATGGATATTTACTTTTATTCTAGTAGAATCTTAGCTTTAAAGGCACAATATTTGATTACACTCAATAAAATGTAGTTACGATAATATTTCTGAACAGAAGCCATATTATATATACCAATGTGTATGTGTATATGACATATGAAGCTGCAGAATTGATCCCAAAAACCATCTTATTGATGACATTGTTAGAAATTAGAATCATTTTTTTTTTTGCAGAGAAGAAAAAAACTGAATTTTTAAATACAAAGGGAATACATAAAAAAGGTAAATGGAAGACACGGAAAGCTGGCGGCCATGAAGTATCCCGGTATGTATGTGTATATGACATATTATATATACCCATGTGTATGTGTATATGACATATAAAGCTGCAGAATTGTTCCCAAAAACCATCTTATTGATGACATTGTTAGTGTAAATGATATTCAAATTTATGTTCAAGTCTGATTTTATATATATTATTATTTTCTTTACTGATATTTTCTGTTTCTTATGTCATAGGTTGCTCAAGATAAAATTAATTATTTCGATGCATCTTCAGCACTTCATTTGTATATACTTATAGTTCTATGCTTCACCAATCAACGCATGCCTTGATCGGGCATGTCTTTTTGTCTTGATCAGTGCATAGACACCGTTTCAGTTTAATATAACCACTTACCATGTGTTATGCCGATAACTATCGGTCATGTCATTTCTCTTTATCGTGTGTTATACCAATAACTATCGGTCACGTCATTTAACGTGCTTATGCCGATAACTATTAATAATCGGGGCAACGTGAAGTAATATAGTTACCCGATAAATGACCGGGATAAGTCAATCATAATCAACAAATAAATGATCAGTATTAACATGCATTTTAGGATGATAACTATTATAGTTATCATATGATAGCATCAATCGATGCTATCATATGATAGCTATGGTAGTTATAATTCTGGTCTGATCACAGCATGAGTAATATTATCGATTATGCATATAAGATGATTATAACAAGTTCATTTATTTAATCATGACGTCTAAACTTATATTGTAGTTATATCGATAAGGTAGATGATTGAATGAGAGATAAATGAAGTCTCTCATTCAATCATTTATCTTACCGAAGCTACTAAGTTTCAACAGTTAGAAATTAAAATCATTTTCTTTTTGCAGAGAAGAAAAAAATCTGAATTTTTAAATACAAAGGGAATACATAAAAAAGGTAAATGGAAGAAACAGAAAGCTGGCAGCCATGGACTATCCTGTTATGGATGCTCTCATGCCATATAACTGTGCACTGTAAGGTTTTGTGTGATCAACTTCCAAAGCAAAAAATAAATCAAACAAACAAACGTCATTTGTATCCAATTAATGTTTTGGTATGCTCATACTAGGAAAGTAAAGGTCACAACCATAAGGTTTTGTGTGGCCAATTTCCAAAGTAAAATATAAATAGAAGCAAACAAAAGCAATTCATATGCGATTATCTTTTGGTATGCTCACAAGTAAAGGTCACAAGGCTTCAAGAATAGTAGCATATTCACACTAGGAAGGTAAGGGCCACAAGGCGTCATGGATATGTATTTTCATCTGTCTCCATGATCATTGAATTTTTACTTTCATCAGTGAATTGAAATTCCTTATTCTATTAATTTAAGACAACTGACCAAGCCACCATTTTCTTTCAATCATCCCGGCATTTGATTTCCTGTATGAAGGATTGGTCCTCTTGATTTGTGGTGCAATCTATTAAGATTGACTCCATCAGCTGGACTGAAACTACATAGTTCTCAGCCAATCATTCTCCAGTGTGGACAGTGTCTCTCTTGTGATTTGATTTGATTGTTCACTTCCTTTAAACTTAATACTTCAAACATTTGAGCTCAGCAACCCATTTAAGCACTTTAGTTTCTCTATGTTTCTAGCCCAACCATCAGTTTCCATCCATGGTGAGCATTAGTTCCCACTACCTGGTGTTCTGCTGCTACTTTATTTCCATCTACTAAGCAAAGAGAACAAGAATACTCATGTTAACTTTCTAGATGTTCAATGTTTGTTATATCTAAACTTATGCTACAAGTTCTTAATCTAGATTAAGGCCCCATCCTCATCTTGCCAAAGGCATATGGCCTTATACTTCCACTATTCTAAAATTATCACTTAGACTGCTTCTACCGTGGCTTGCACATCTGCTCTAGCACATATTCAATTCATGCTACCAATAACTCCTCTCCTCTATCACTGATGCTATTGCCCAGGTTTTTGTTTTCATCCTCAAACTCCTACAACTTTTCCGTTCCACTTGGGTCCTTCAAGTTCAGGCCCCCAATCTAACTGTTGCTTTTTTGCTGGACCCAGAAAATTCTTGGTTTTGATTGAATATGCTCTCCAACAACTTCAGAATGTATTTAGTAAACAGCCAAATATTCCTCATTAAGTAATAGTAAATACGGAGCAAAGATTACAAAGCTAGAGTTCAAGATCGATTGCATGTTCCATAAACTGGACACTTTGCCTAGTGCAAATGACTTTAATTTCCTTAAATTACCATCAATGTGCTTCATGATATTTCAGTATGGTTAGCATTCTTTACCTACCACTTACCAGCACCATCCAGACAAATTTCAATATTCATTTATCATTCACAACCAGAAGCTACAATCGTATAGCAGAATATCCAGCAATTGTGCATCTGATGTACTTTTATCAGCAATTTCAGACCCACCCTTTTGCTCAAAAACATGGAAAAAAAATCAATACTTTCAACAGCTCATTCACCAGAAATCCCACTATAATCATAAGTTGTAAATGATTATCACAATCTGGATATTGTGTCCTCACTGGAAGCTTTGGGATTCCATGTAGTCAGGAAGTTTGTCTGATTCAGTTTTAACAGTGTTTCATGTGGAGCCCGCACAGGGAGCGGAGTTGGCTTGGGCCATGGGTTTGCTCCCTATTGGTCTTGGGTTTGACTCTGGGGCCTGGAATCACCCAATGCACCTGGCTTGCGGGCGGCTTGGTACATCCCCAGGGGATTAGTCTCACCCCAGCTCGCCCCTTCTTGAACCCCAACTTCGCAATATGTAAGCCCAAGGTAAGGCAGGTTGGGCGCTTGGCTGGGTCGCAGGGATACCCCTGTGGCAACAAAAAAAGTGTTTCATATGGACACATCCACAGAGTCCAAGAGATGTTCAAAACATCCCCGATGTCCTGGGGACATGGACAACTGGAAGAGATATCCTCCTTTTTCAGAATCTGACAGCCTCTTACTTTTGGTGCTTAAAATTATAAGAAGGTAACTGTAGACATCTAAAAATGGTCAACGCTTGCGGAGTCATACTTTAACATTTGCGCATTGCCTAATTTTAGGGTTTTTGCGTCGCATTAACATTTCTTCTATGTTGTGCACTTGGTCTTTATCATTTGCGAGCATCGAGTCCTTCTTCTGCATTCTTCATTTTTCTCGCTTTCAAATTTGGTCTTGTCGATAACAATCTTCAGTCATGATTTTGGTCGATCTTATCCTATCGCATCAATGTGTGTTCTCATTTGTCATATTTTGACATCGTCAATTCGATTTCATTTTGGACATCGTCAATCCTAATCGATGATAGAATTAGGGTTGTGTCCTCTTGTCAATCTTGTCATCTTGCGATCGATTCGTCATCGATCCTCGTCCTTGTCAATCTTGTTATTTTGCGATCGATTCGTCATTGATCCTTATCTTCTTGTCAATCTTGTCATTTTGCGATCGATTCGTCATCGATCGTTGTCCTTTTCAATCGTGTCAGTTTGGATCAATTAGTCATTGTTCCTCGTCAATTGGTGCCTATCAATTTGATCTCCTTGTCAATCTTGGTCAATTTGTCATTGATTTTTGTCAATCAATCTCAATCAATCAGCATTGGTCCTTTGTCAATCAAAATCAGAATCATGATCGACATCAATTATCTTTTGTCAAAACCTAATTGTCGTCCTTGCATTTCTAATTCATCTTCTAGGGTTTTATGATTTGTTCATTTAATCTTGTTTGTCATTTTCTCTCTAGGTTAAATAATTTATTTATTTATCCTAAGTCTTCTTGTCACAATTAAACATTTATTTAATTGGCTAATTAATTCCCCCTCTTTTTGTGAATTAATTAATGAATGAAAAATTATTGATTAATTTACCTAATTTTCATCAATTTCTAATTTCCTAATTTCCAATTCATCATTTCTAACCTAATTTTCTATTTTCTCCTATTTTTTTAATATTTCCCCTAATTTCATGGGAATGACATGGCAATCTTGTCAATTTTGTCATAATTTGTCAATCAATCAATTTTGCATGTCAATCTTGTCATAATTTGTCATATTTGTCATTCTTGATTTGAAATTTCCTTTCAAATCTCTTCATGCTAATCTTGTCATCTCTCCAATTTGTCTATAAATTGGATGAGTTTCTTCAATCAAGGGATCAATTAATCACATTATCAATTAATCACATTATCGAATCTAATCACATTTTCAGAGAAATCAATCACGCTTCTAGTATCCTTATGCTGCCATTTCATCTTGTCAATCTTGCTTTCATGCTATGCCTTTGCATTTGTAGGTGAGATCCACAAACAAAGCAATTTGAAGGAGAAAGAAGGACAATGGAGAATTATGGAGGAGATATTCGCGTTTGTAATGGTTTGCATTTGGTTTGATTGTCTTGTCTTCATATCTCTTTTGGATGTTTTTAGGATTTCCTATCATTGCAATCTAGTTTTTGTGATTGAGCTAGTTTAATATCTATTGCTTTGATGATTTCCAAATTCCTATCAACAGTAACTTTTTAGGAAAAAATGCTAAAACCCTCTTTAATAACCCTCTTTAATAGGTTAAAGAGGGAGGATTGCTGCCATTGCAAATTCAGCATATTGCATTTACTTTTTAAAATTTTAGCTTCTCTTAGCTTGTTTAATTTATTACGTAGCCCTCTCCCGGCCACCCCAGAAATTTACCAGAATTCTCGGCATCCCCAAAACCGTGTCCACATGTCCTTGCATTCCCCCATTCCATAAATTTGGAGAAACGTTGGTTTTACATGTTTTTATGACAATTCTTTTAGTATTTAAGCAATCTCTCAGCACATTAAGGACTATACCTTAAGGTTTCAAACTTTTGATTTCTGCCAATGTCATTTTTGAGTGTTTGGAAAGGCATGTTGAAATCAGTGTCAGTTTATCTTTCATTTTGGAGCTTTTCCATCTCCTGCAGATCTCTCTAAAGGTCTCAAATTTGTAACAATTTTTACCATACAATAGAACTTACTGATAGAAAGAAGAAAAGGATGCAAAGCATGCATGCATTCTGAAAAATTTTAGGCCATTGATATGGAAGGATACCTGTGTGATTTGCCTGCTCTCATGATTACCTCGGAGAAGAGTTATATGTGCTGGATACCTGGACAAGGAATTTGCAAACAAGAGTAGAAATCAATCAAAATTCAATATTGGAGGATATAATGTGAATCAATTTAGGTAAAACTACTAAAAAGAATCACATGATAGAACGCCTCAATAAACTGACTATTAATAGAATTAAAATGATATGTTTTGGTAGTCCTTTGACTGCAAATTTTCTTCTTGATAATTGATGAACCACGCAGTTTCAAATATTGGTTAACACAATGACATTAAAAAAGGGATTTGCATTAAACTTCTGCATCTAAAGTGCAACAAAGAATGTAATACAGACATTACTCCAGTGTCCAGCTTTTCAAAGCATTCCAGAAAAATATGAAATTCCAAAGGCATTCTCAGTATTGATAGTCGAGAAACTAAATAAGCTAGTAAGGTTTAAAACATAAATCTTGGGTTATATAATTAGGAAGAACTAAAAGAGAAGCCCCTCCCCTCACTGCCCCCAAATAGAGAGATAAAAAGACCCCCCAAAGTAGAGAGAGAAAGGAAGAACTAGGTAGTCCATCCCCACACCCTCTTCCCCCTCACCCCCTCCCCCTCAAAAAAAGTAGCCCCCTATACCCCTAACAAAGTTCAAAAATTTAAGAAACTTGCTTTTTGTAAAGGATTTGATGAAGATGTCAGCAATCTGCTAAAAGAATCAATGAGTATCAGAGATCAATGACTTGTCCATGAATAAGCTCCCAAATATAATGCATATGAACCTCTATGTGCTTAGTCTGCTAATGGTAGACCCAGTTTTGATAATTCTAAATAGCACTCTGGTTGTCACAAAAATAATAGCTGGCCTTGTAAACTAGATATCAAACCTAGTGAAAATGTGTTGAAGCCAAATGGCCTCAATGGCAACATTCATAGTCCCCAATACTAAGCCTCAATGGAAGATCAAGCAATAGCATGTTCCTTCTTGCTCAACCAACATATAAAGCCTGAACCAAGTGAGAAATTTTAGATTAAACTGGACTTAGAATCTAGAGAATCACGTACCAACTCTAAATCAGCATACCCTACAATGTCAATATCATACTGTTGATGTGTTTTTAGGCACATGCAAACACAGAATAAAATACCCAAAAGTATCTTAGCCTCTCTTGAACAAAGTTACTCAAATGCTGAAGATTAGCTTAAGGATCACTTGAGATAACTCCAAGGTTCTTATATGTCGGGCCACGACATGTGGATGAGCTCGTTGGTTTGATGTGATTATGCTGGAATCACAAGGGGACTTACATAGAATACTTGAATTGGAGTGAATTTCGCTCCTACTAGGGAGCACTTGAAGTAATTTTCGCTCCTACTGAGGAGCCCTTGAAGTAATTTGAAAATGCATCTTTTGAGTTGAATCTCATCATTTATATCTTAGTTTATGCTCCTATATACCAAAAGACCTCAAAACTCACCTTGGATGTGGCTTCACCTTCTACCTGACTCATTAGAAGTGAAACTCGCTCTGAGAGAGGGGCACTTGAAGTGAATTTCGCTCCAGAAGAGGAGCACTTGAAGCATCCTTAACTATCAATCTGTCTTCACTCCTTGGTTGAATTCATGATAAACTTCACTTCTTCTATGATCAAAATGTTGTTAAAGGCTTATAAAATCACTCATTTCCCTCAAATGCTGCTCAAGAAGTCTACATCACTCCCAACAATGAGCAATGGAAGCAGATTTCACTGCAAACTAGGGAGCACTTGAAGTTGCCTACATACTTGACCTGATCCAAGGTTATTGATTTTGCATCGCATTCCTTGTCCGAATTGAGACATTGCACAATGATTAGAGGCATCTTGAGTGATTTGGAGAGCTTGGAAAGGATTTCCCTCCTACTGAGGAGCAATAGAAGCAAAATTCGCTCCTACTAGGGAGCAATTGAAATTTTTATATACTCAGTCAAATTTTTGCTCCTGAAAGTCACCTCTCACTCGGATGCATATAAGTCACTCGGATGACCGAAGAAACATTAGCATTATTGATTAGACTTGTTCTTTGAAGGTTCCTCCATCAAACCTCTTTCTTTGTGTGCTCAATTTGACCTTTTCACCATTTTGCTATTGTAAACCTTAAGCAATCGAGCCAATGACCCTCCTTACCACTCACTCACTCATCTTACATCACTTCATTTCACACCTCACAAAGGGCTATTCACCTGACTCTTGGCTTCTTGACGAACTATACCTCTCCAATGCAAAGGTTAATAGCAAAAGACTCGACAACAACCAACAACTAAGCTAAGACAACTAACCTAGAAAGCGAAAAAAAAGTGGGGGTCCCCATTTGCAATGGGGCGATGTGTGAAAACATCAGAACATCTAGCGCCACCTCGAATAAATGTTCCTAAACATTTCAAAGATAAAGACTCAATCCATACCTGAACCTCCGAAAAATTCAACCCGACCTATCAAGAGACTAGGAAACATACTCAGAAAGGAAGAAGAATCCCAGACCGGATCAAGGTTCTTTGTCTTTGATTATCCATGTGTGTGCAAATGTATTCATTCCCCTCAACAAGAACAATATGACTTCCAAGTTCCATCGTGATTAGCTATGTAATTTGTCTAAACTTCATAAGCATCCTAGATAGAGCCTCACTGCCAGTCGGACGTCTATAGCCCCGACGAGGTTATCGCTGTAATCTCACAAATATTGCTCCATTGCCAGCCGGGCATCCATAGCCTCGATGGAGTTACTCGCATGTTCCCATAGCCAGTTTTGATATTTCATTTCATTCTACTTTTCTTTTTCTCTTGATTTTTCTTTATCAACTTCTCATTTTCTCTCTTTTGATATTGCTTTCTTTTCTTTTATTCTGTCAATTCCTTTGGCTCGTAAGCAATGAAGCTCACTTGGGTTTGATGATTACAGTGGCACTTAAGCTAGACTTTGGATTTTTCACTAATCATAGCTTCGCCTGAAAACCATAATGACTCGGAGTTTATTAGTGTGTAAAGATATTGTAATCAAAAGATGTAGGTATCAAGACATAGAAAGTGATTCTCTTCCAAGTAAAGTACAAGTCCTAACTAAATGATAAAGCTAGCGATGAATAACCTCGGATTCAAAGAACTTAATTAATAGATATCTAAGAAATGAACCAAACATAAGATCCAAAATGTTGCTAGTGCATGAGCAAACAACGCAAACTCCCTTCTCACAAATGGAGGTTCCCACTTAGGACATCAAAACTAAGCAAAACGACTGACTCTAAGGAAAACCGACACAGGCAAACTAAGCTAAGACACACAAAAGCAAACTACACTAAGGCAAACCAAAAGGAAACTAAACTAAAGAAAGCAAACAATTAACTACTTGAGCCACTTAAGAATCATGAGTCAAATGACTCAAGGCAAATTAAGAATAAGGCTCAATAAGACCCCTAATTTTAAACACGTGAAAAGAAACCTACTCTAAGCTATATACAAGGCTCCTAGACTTGACACGACTCGAATAAGCAACATATGTACATGACTTTACATGATTTATCAGAGTATGCAACATGAGCATGGAAAAAGTGATAGTTCGCAGTCGAGCAAATTCATATTTAAATATGGAAAAGCAAGCTCTCACCATGCATCTCTCATATTCAAGCAAGGTTTCATGTAGGATAATCAATTGAGGCAACTGATTAGGACCGTGATCAATCCAGATGCAAGTTGTTTTTCCTAACCCCCTATAATCAAAATTAAGATAACTTTCAAATTTGAGAGCAAGGAAAGAGACGACCTGGTGTCATTTGTGCTCGAATGGAAGTGTTTACTTGCCATTCAGTACATTGTCGGAAGCAAGATCATCAGCTGCTTCAAGAGGTTGCCATTGGTGATGTACCATTCCACGTTGATCCTCACTTGCAAGCTCTTCTTGAAATAAGCTTAGCGCCCCTTCGAATGGCTCAATTTTCTTTACTTTCATCATGACATCTTGCTCATCTCTATGCATAAACCACGCATCCTCGTGAAACTTTGTAAGCATATATTCGAAAATGAGAGTCTCCTTGAGTGATTGATCTTCAAAAATTTCTTCTAGCGGTTGTTCAAATGCAAACATTGATGGAAACACCAACTCAAAGTGTCTTTCACTTTCTAGCTCCATTTGTTCACCTTCAAGGATGCTTGAAAGTTCTTTCTTTAGGATGACTTGACATTCTTCATTTGATTCTCCTTCTTGTAGTGAGGATGGATGCTCACCAAGGATTTCATCATCTTGAATGGTATAACACTCAATTCCTTGTTCTTGGGATGGTGAAACATCAAATGCGTGATAATCTCTCAAGTCATCTATGCCTCTTGCATCATTTTTATTCTGGCAAGAGTTTGAGTGGAAACATAGACAAGGCTCGTGAACTATGTGCAGATTCAAATACAGTTGGTTGGTGTGAAACTCATCCTATTATACCCGTGGCCTGAATGTCTTGGTGGATGGACAGGATCCGTGAACTATTTGACAGAATGCCTCGAAGAAATGTTGTGCCACGAACTGCATTAATTGGAGGAAATGGATTTGTTAGTAAGGATTTAGATACAAGAAGAAGTGGGTCAGAGAGAAGAACAAGAATAGTTAAAAAAATAAACCCTTAGTAAAAGACCAGCGTCGTACCTGGAGGCTAGGAGGAGTGTTGAGTGTGAGAGGAGATAAGATACCAGGCGTAGAGGAACAAAAAGAAAGGTCTCATCGGCATAGGGAGAGACATAGTCAATTGTGTTTGGCTCGAGTGTGCAGACCCAAGTAGGGGTTAAAATATGTAAAGCAAGAACAGAGCTTTCAAGCAAAGACAAATGCTTAAAATAGAGCACATAGCAAGGTGAAGTAAAATACTACACAAGGAAAGGAACTTGATCATGTGTTGTAAAGAAAGGCCAAGACAAGAAAACTACAACTACGTAGGAAGCAATTGGAAAGAACTTGTAAAGGAGAGAATGAAATTGAGAACCATTTTACATTCGATAAAGTTTAAAAGGTTTTCTCTTTAACCAATTTTGTTGATTATAAGTTGATTTTATTATCTAAACTTCAAATTTCTACAATTTTACTCTGTTTGGAAAACTCAGTATGATGCTCCTGCATCACCTTACCATGATTCAAGTGTTAAGTACGAGAAACTTCAAAAGTCATTCACGCAATATAAGCTACAAAGCTAATTAATCACATTTACAAAATCTTTCCTGAATTCTTCTATATCAAATGCCAAACTATATTCTCCTTATCAATTTGATGAATCCCCTCTTAGACATTCTCTATAGCTCTGTTTACGACTCAATGGTAGTTTTTCTCAGACTTATTGGCTGTGAAGGAGGTTCACTTGGAGATCATTTTCAGTACCTAGTTCTCAGTCAGAGATGCTGTCACTCAAACAATAGATAGAGGTATTCAATTCACCTTTCATTTTTCCAACATTTGTAAAAACTATTCAAACTTAAGACAGAAACAAAGTGAAGCAGAACAATCCCACAATCCCTATTGTTTTCAATAACAAAGTAGACATTCAAAAAGACATTTACCAGCATACTCCCAACCAGTTCCAAAAATGAAAGCTTAGAACAATCTATAAATGATTATCAAAGGAGGGTAAAGGAATCTCATAGGATTGTGTCATTAGCGAACATAACAGTAGAATGTCACAATCACTTACCTTAGGCGACCAAGCCCTGCGTCAATCCAAAAGATGGAAATAGCTAAAAGCAATTTAAAGGCCACATAAGTACAATCTGTCAGGAAACTGGAAAAATATAGGCATTGTTAGCCTTGATGTATACATTGGCGGTGACTAAGGAAGCGACAACAAACAGCGAGGCATGCATTTACTGAAAACTCTTCTGAAAGATCAAATAAAATCTTCCTACCAATCTACAGCTGGAGATGATAAATGGTAGCCATCAATGAAACTAATCCAACGATACTGCATTTATTGCAAACATAAAAATCTGATTTACCCCAACTGAAAATATTTTTTAATCCTTGAAAGTTGTTTAATGGAATTTCTAATCGTTCGGAGCTTGTTTTCTAGGCAATTTACAGGATAGGAGGGTTTTGCAGCGTGAGATAGGTTTCGACTGAAACCTCACACTATATAGCCCATTGGCTAACAAGTGTTGTTTATAATTAGGGCCTGGCAGATTCCAATTGCCTTGGGCAACATTGGAATCCGCCTAAGGGGGCCAGCCCCTTCTCCAATACATAGGGCCAGGCCCTATACCTTTCGGCTACTCCAAAAGGTCCCCACGCTACACCTTGATAGGGCCGACCCTATCCTCTGCGCACAAAAGAAATTAAATAAATTAATTGACAAAATTAAAAGGTTCAAGCCGACTTGATTAGAAGTGTTTGCTCTCCTATAAATAAGGCATATACTTCTCAAAATATCATCAATGCAGTTTCAAGTAAATGCGAAATATATTCTCAGGTAGCGAACTCCTTTGTAAGCAACAAATCACAGCGAACTTCATTCATATGCACCAGATTATCAGTTAGGTCACAGCAAACTCCATTTATGTGCAGCAGATCACCAATTAGATCACACCGAACTTCATTAAGACAGCAAGTTATCATCAAAGACAGTGATCTCCATTGAAGGCTCAAGCAAAGGACTGCGAACTAGTTGAAAGGTGCAGTTAACCCTTGTTATGCACAGCAAGACAAGTTAGAAGGACTGCAAATCATGATCACTGCCAACAAGCTAGTTGTGTAGTCTTCTATATCATCTTCCTTGTGACTGCAACTTCTATACTCCAGATAAGTGTGTAATTGTCAATTGAATCTAAAACCATAATCAGATCTGAGGATCTTTTCTGGCTGGGTTTTTCCTCCTGGGAGGTTTTCCCAAGGTAACTTTGTCTTGTCCTTTTGCATTCATTTCTTACTATGCTTAAATTTGGAAAAACAATAAATCTAATTAACCTAGTTAGAAACAAATTCTAATTTTCTGAGTTTCATCTAATCTGAAAGTACTAAAACTAACATGGTATCAAAGCTATAGGCTAGATCAAACTTTCAGATTTAAAATTCAGTACTCCTTTATTTTCAGATTGTTGTCGCATTTGCAAGTTAGGTCAATGGGGCTGAAAGTTGAAGATAGGCTTGATGGGAATCTCAGTTTTACTGCATGGAAAGTTCGAATCAAGTTGGCTCTAGAGGAAGAAGATCTTCTCCAATTCATAGAAGCGAAAGAGCTAACTGCGCCTACGGATGCAGCCGAGTTAAAACAATTCAAAAGGGATGCTATCAAGGCCAAGAAGATTCTCATTGATTCAGTCAAAGACCACCTAGTCACCTCTATTACCTCATTTATCACTGCAAGGGAAATGTTCAGCCATCTACAAGGTACATATGAAGTTAACAATCTCAGTAGGGCAATTACTTTAAGATAGCAACTACTTAATATCAAAATGGCAAAAGAAGATTCTGTTATTTCCTACTTTATGAGAATTTCAGAACTAAAGAATTAGCTAAGTTTAATTGGCCATAACATGGAAGACAAAGACCTTGTCATGATTGCCCTAAATGGTCTACCTCACTCATGGGAGTCATTTATCCAAACCATAAGTGGCAGGACTAAGTTACCTACCCTTGATCACCTTAAGAATGATTGCATCCAAGAAGAGTCTCGCCTCATCACAAGAGGGCAAACCAAAAGTCCCCATGTAGATGATCATCACATGCTTGTTGATCAATGCAAGAAAGGGGGAAATTGGAAGAAGCCTTATCCAAAAAGAAATAGGGAATTCAGACCATTTAGTTCCCAACACCCTTGGAAGAAACCAAAAGATACCTCACGTGTCTGATGCTTTAGATGTGACAAATTTGGTCACTATGCTAAAGAATGTCAGAATAACCCTAACCAAAGTGAAGCCAACCTAAATGAAGTCTAAGAACAAAATGATGACTTCTTATTCATCTCCGCCCTGTCTAGCAGTGTTCCTTCAGATAGCAATACGTGGTTGATTGACAGTGGTGCCTCCAGACACATCACAGGCTACTGTGATCACCTTTCAAGCTTAGTAGAAAAGGATACCAGCCTTCACGTGGTAATTGGTGATGACGCTCGTTATTCGGTAAGAGGTTCTGGCTCTACTTCTCTAAATTTAGACTCTGATATTTCCTTGCACCTCAGTGATATCTTGTTTGTTCCTGGAATTAAAAGAAACCTAATTTCCATTTCTGCTCTAGAAGATAAAGGTTATCAAATTGCATTTTCTAAGGGAAAAGTTCTTGCTTGGCCTAAGAAAGCTAGTTTTAAATCTGCTCGTATAATTGGTCATAGATATGATAGTCTTTATAAGCTCTCTACTAATCCTATTCAAGCCCTCATTAATGAGGCTCCTGAATTCTGTGAGTTATGGCATAGAAGACTTGGACACTTGCATTATCAAGCTCTTCCATCCCTTGAAAAGTTAGTCAAAGGTATGCCTAAACTCAGTCAAATCCATGATAACACTTGTAAAGGTTGTGCTATAGGTAAAAATGTTAAAAGTCCTTTTCATAAAAGTGAAAATAGAGCTAAAGACAAACTAGAACTTGTTCACTCTGATTTATGTGGTCCTATGTCTATAGCATCTCCTAGTGGATTTCTTTATTACGTAATCTTTATAGATGATTTCTCTAGGAAAACTTGGATCTACTTCTTGAAATCTAAAGAATCTGATGAAGTCTTAAATAAATATAAAGAGTTTAAAGCATTAACTAAAAACTCCTCTGGTAAAAGAATTAAATGTTTAAGATCTGACAATGGAGGTGAGTACACCTCCGGTAGCTTTTATGATTTTTGTGTTGAGTCAAGAATTAAGAGGGAGTTTTGTGTTCCATACAATCCTCAACAAATGGTGTTGCTAAAAGAAAGAGTAGGACTATTGTGGAGGTTGCAAAGGCTATGATTCACGATCAAGACTTGCAGACCTTCCTATGGGCTGAGGCTTCTAGAACAGCAGTGTATATCCAGAATAGATGTCCTCATCGTGTTCTAAAGAACATAACCCCGAAAGAAGCCTTCATAGGATCCAAACCTGACATTAGTCACCTCAGAATTTTTGGAAGTCCCGTTTATGTTCATGTGCCCAAGGAAAAGCGATCAAAGTTGGAACCCTCCGGAAAGAAAGGCATACTAGTCGACTACAGTGAATCCTCAAAGGCATTCAGGATATACATCCTGGGTCAAAGGTATGTTGAGGTAAGTAGGGATGTTACATTTGAAGAAGACATTGCTTTTAAGAAATCAAAAGGTTCTTGTGTTATTGATGAAGCTAATGACAAACAAGATATAAATGTCGATACTAACCCTGAGATTCAGAGGGAGCAAGTTGAACCTCCACCTCAAGATGAACATGATGATTCACCAGAGCCCATGAATCCCACTAATATTCCTAGTGACATTGTCATTACCAAAAAGAGGCCTCTTTGGGTAAGAAACACCATTCAAGAAGTTGAAAGATTTGCTGCTCCCAGTGGCACCTTCCGTGAAACTAAGAGACCTCAGGTATTCTCCAACTACATTGCTTTGATGTGCAATCTCATTGAAACCGAACCTTGCAATGTTGAAGAAGCCTTGATTCATCATGCCTGGAAGCTTGCTATGGATGAAGAGTATCAGTCTATCATCAAGAATGATGTGTGGGACATTGTGCCCAAGACCCAAAGGTAAATCTGTTGTTTCCTCTAAATGGTTATTTAAAATTAAACATAATGTTGATGGTAGTATTGAAAAATATAAGGCTAGATTTGTAGCTTGTGGTTTTTCTCAAAAGGAAGGCATAGACTATGAAGAAACATTTGCTCCTATTGCTAGATATACTTCTATTAGAACGATAATAGCTATTGTTGCTGCTAGGGGTTGGAAACTACATCAGATGGATGTTAAGACTGCCTTCCTCAATGGTGTCATTGAGGAAGAGGTCTATATTGAGCAACCTGAGGGTTATGAGATTCAGGATAGATTAACCCATGTGTGCAGGTTAAAGAAAGCTCTGTATGGCCTTAAACAAGCTCCTCGTGCTTGGTATGAAAGAATTGATAAATACTTGCTAAGTCTAGGCTTTTGTAAAAATGATGCTAACTCTAACATATACCTTAAGGTAGCCAATGATGAAATGCTAATTCTAGTTCTTTATGTGGATGACTTATTCCTTACTGGTAAAGATGAACTTATTATTAGATGCAAGAAAGAACTAGCTTCAGAATTTGAAATGAAAGATTTAGGTCTTATGCATTATTCTCTAGGTCTAGAAGTATGGCAAAGATCTAACGAAAATTCTCTAAGTCAAGGAAAGTATACTATTGACATTTTGAAAAGATTTAGAATGATGGATTATAAACCCATGTCTACTCCTATGGAATCTAACTTAAAGAAGTTAAGTGTTTCTGCAACTAACTCTGATTTTGCAGATCCATCCGAGTACCGGCAGTTGATTGGATCACTGATATATCTAGTTAACACTAGACCAGACATATGTTTTGCTGTGAATGCTCTCAGCCAGTTTATGAGCATGCCCAAACATGTTCATCTTGTTGCAGCCAAGCATATCCTAAGATACTTGTGAGGCACAGTTGGTTTTGGACTGAAGTATCCCCTTAACACTTCAATAACCTTGGAAGGTTATTCAGATGCAGACTGGGCTAGAAGCGTCAAAGACAGGAAAAGCACCTTTGGTATTTGTTTTAGCTTGGGATCTGCAGTGATCTCTTGGGCTTGCAGAAAACAATCCTCAGTGGCATTGAGTATTGTTGAAGCTGAGTATATTGTAGCAAGTGTAGCTTCCAAAGAAGCAATGTGGCTTCGTAAGCTTCTTGCTGGGCTGTTTGGTTAGCCATGGGATCCTACAGTTATTCACTATGATAACCAGAGTTGTATTAAAATGTCTATCAATCCAGTGTTTCATGACAGGTCAAAACATGTGGAAACCCACTATCATTTCATTCAGGATATGGTGCAAAGAGGTGCTATTCAGCTGAAATATGTCAGCACTGATGAGCAGGTTGCAGATATTCTTACCAAGCCTCTATCCAAAGTGAAGTTTGTGTACTTCAGGGGCAGACTTGGTATTATGGAAAATGAAACCCTAATTGAGAGGGAGTCTCAATCTCTGTGATACATTGTGTTGTATCAAACCACCCTCTGCGGGCAATGTAAGGTGGTATTGTAAACTTCTCAGGGAGAAGTATAATTACTAACCATCCTCTGCGGGCAATGTAAGATGGTATTGTAAATGTTAACCATCCTCTGCGGGCAATGTAAGATGGTATTGTAAATCTTCTCAAGGAGAAGCGTAACTGTTAAGCCATCCTCTGCGGGCAATGTAAGATGGTATTAGTGTAATTGTTGACCATCCTCTGCGGGCAATGTAAGATGGTAGAAAAGATCCTCTCCACCCTCTGCGGGCAATGCAAGGTGGATCCAGTCTATGCTCGTGTGCAAGCTGGAAAATTATGATTATGTAGTTCCATACTTTGCTTGTGTGCAAGATGGAAGATTATGTTTATGATTCTTTGCCCTAATTAAGAGGGAGTGTTGTTTATAATTAGGGCCTGGCGAATTCCAATTGCCTTGGGCAACATTGGAATCCGCCTAAGGGGGCCAACCCCTTCTCCAATACATAGGGCCAGGCCCTATACCTTTCGGCTACTCCAAAAGGTCCCCACACTACACCTTGATAGGGCTGACCCTATCCTCTACGCACAAAAGAAATTAAATAAATTAATTGACAAAATTAAAAGGTTCAAGCCAACTTGATTAGAAGTGTTTGCTCTCCTATAAATAAGGCATATACTTCTCACAATATCATCAATGCAGTTTCAAGTAAATGCGAAATATATTCTCAGGTAGCGAACTCCTTGTAAGCAGCAGATCACAGCGAACTTCATTCATATGCAACAGATTATCAGTTAGGTCACAGCGAACTCCATTTATGTGTAGTAGATCACCAATTAGATCACACCGAACTTCATTAAGACAGCAAGTTATCATCAAAGACAGTGATCTCCATTGAAGGCTCAAGCAAAGGACTGCGAACTAGTTGAAAGGTGCAGTTAACCCTTGTTATGCACAGCAAGACAAGTTAGAAGGACTGCAAATCATGATCACTGCCAACAAGCTAGTTGTGTAGTCTTCTATATCATCTTCCTTGTGACTGCAACTTCTATACTCCAGATAAGTGTGTAATTGTCAATTGAATCTAAAACCATAATCAGATCTGAGGATCTTTTCTGGCTGGGTTTTTCCTCCTAGGAGGTTTTCCCAGGGTAACTTTGTCTTGTCTTTTTGCATTCATTTCTTACTATGCTTAAATCTGGAAAAACGATAAATCTAATTAACCTAGTTAGAAACAAATTCTGATTTTCTGAGTTTCATCTAATCTGAAAGTACTAAAACTAACAAGAAGCATCTAGTTCTTGAGTTTTATTAGTGGCCTGCTACATCAAAGCCTTTGAATGTCACATTGTCACGTATGTTGATGATTTAGGGTTTATAATACTATCATTGATTTGTGGCATTTCAATTATGTTCTACATTTGATTTTTGTGTGTACTCTATTTGGCATTTTTCTTATCTATCTCTAGGGATGCACAAGTAGACTGTTCTTCAGTGGACTCTCTATCCTCAGCTACACAGCATATAGGCAAGTTTTTAACCTGCCACAATGAAAAAGGCCTCTCTATCATCAATTTAATTGTAACTAGGCCAAGTTTGATGGGATTGAAGACCATATGTGGGAGCCCAACAGCCACTTGATTAACCCTCTACTCTAGGGGGGCATGGACTCCCTTGAGAAGCCTTGTCAAAATAAAGCGTCTTACAAATAATGTCCAGGACTATCCATTAAATCCAATACATCTAGCAAGCTTCACTACTGGCCCCATTGTTTGAGAGAACAAAACCAATACCTTGTTCCTCTACTATTTAATCACAAAGAAAAGGCATAACCTTGTCCTTAAATATTTATGCCTTAATTACAATTCTCTGTCTAGGTAGAGAATGACAACGCTAGTCTCCAAATGACAAAAAAGGGAAAGAGATAAAAAACAGAATATTGAACACAAGGAAATGAATATGCATGACTCAATATGTAACTTTTGATAGATATACCCGCCAAGTGCAATATGTGGCAATACCATGAAACTATTTGGATTAGCATGCAAAAGTAACAAACAGGATATCAAACTATATGGGAGAGAAGCCAACATCTGTGAAGCAAAAGAGTGTAAGCTACTATCTAGTCAAGAAAAACCACAAACATGTGAAGCAAAGAATGAAAAAATAATTGCTTAAAACAAAGTGGTTCAAATCAACTTATATCAGCTTCTAACAACTTGACAATAGATGAGACAATCTGCACCCAAAAAGTGTCTTCTCAATTGAATGGCATTATGTGGTCTTTCCCTTACTACATTGTTATTTCTAAAGATAGCATGTCTCTAATATTAGATGTATGTACCACTAGATATTAGACTGCAAAGAAGGGAAACAGTTTGAAGAGAATCTACGATCTGCTACTTATACTGCTAGAAATTGCTTTGGTTGCACTAGGTTGGTCTTCTAAAAGGAAGAACACCAACCAGCTCAAAAGTAGAGGAAAAAAGGATTCTGAAGAACTATACAAATACCCACCGGAAAGAATGATCAAAATTTAGTTTATTACCAAGGCATCAACCATCATTCTATTTATACCAAAAGATAGGAGGAAGTAAGAGCTGGAACTAGCCATCAAATATAAAATTCAAAGCAAAATAAATATTAGGAACTATCCTTGGTAATTGTTATATTGTGTCCTTATCCTCAAATTTTCATTATAAAAGTCACACATTTGTCTAGTCCCTAAAGGCCCCAAAAGGTGGTGTAACAGCATTGTGTGTGAAAAAACCACAGCATAACATGTCAGTGGACCAACATAGAAAGGTATAGTATAAGCACGCACTTATCTAACGTGAGCAAAACTTAAATAAAATTGGAATTTGATTTCCAAACCAGAAATGTCTGTTTTTGAAAGTGAAGATGACCTATTTGACTTTAATGGGAAATTTGGATTAAATGGTTATATTGAAAGTTGTTTTGACACACCACCAGTCCGCCTAATAAAAATTGATTGTCCAAATAAAGTCCACTAATTGATCAAGATCTCACTCATACAATTTCATCATGACTAAGTCTTGACCAAAATTAGCTTAGTGTTCTCGTGAATAAGCCCCATAACTCGGCATCATTCCAAAAAAACCTTTTCACTTAGTCTCAAACTAGAAGTATGAACTTGTAATGTTACAGATAAAGTTAAAGAGAAAAGAGATGAAGCCACAAAAAATAAATGAAGAAAATAAGAAAAATTAGGTAAGAATTGAGAAGCACATGTGGTAGATAATTGAGAAAGAAAAAACAAAAGGATCTGTGAAATCATTCATACAAGCATAGGACATAGGATCTGTTGCTTGGGGATTACTCCCATTTAATAATTCATTCTGAAAAGGATAAATGTACAAATTTAATAATCCATTCCCATAATGCAAGGATATGGCCATAAATGCAATCTATGTTTGTTGATACCGATCTAGGGGGATATGTCTAATGGACATGTATGTTAATAATTAATGTAATGTACTAATAACTATATCTATATTTATTTAGATATGTATAATAAGATATGCCTTGAGAGAAATGTTGAATGATTTCTAACTAATTTTGAACGTCAGATTTTAATACTCTTACTAGAGATGAAGACCTTTCAGAACTGAGTTCTGCAAAATCATTATCTTGTCCTGATTTTCATGTTTCATCAACTTAAGGTTTGGTGTATCTCTATGACCTCTTAGTTTCCATTGCCTTTATTTCAAGGCATGGGTATAAGCGATTATCACCAGTTTTACTTTTCTCTCAATTTCTGGAGATTCACTGGTCTTGGGTGTTGATTTTGAGGTAATTATCCTACTTCCTGCTAGAATTGTCAACCTGCCCTGCCCCCATTAGCCCAGGAAAATCTCCTCTAAAAAGTATCAGATCCTCCATCGATCCTTTTATGGTGGTGGATGACAACCCTGCAGTTTTTCTATCTATACTGTTGAGTCCGCTTCTGCTCCAGATGTTGATATAGACATGTGAAAGCATAGTGTTGCAGCCTTCAGCTTCAACATAGACCTCCTTTTAATCCCTCCCTCCCTTTTGTTCTCCTCCCTTCACATGGCTAATTATTATTGTAACTGTACATTATGGCTAATTTTTAAATCATTCCATTTACATTCTATAATTTTGCTTTCAATGTTTTGTTCTATTTTTTAGTTCTTGGTACATTTTTCAGGTTCATGGGTTCCTTTTTAGCCTGGAACCTTTTTACTCTACTTGGATGTATCACAAGTTCCATTGACCACCTCTTGTCACTCATGGAAATTGATATAATTTCTCTCTTTTTTTCCTTCTTTATATATAAATTATTGGCTAGATGAACTATCAAATACTTGATTACAACTGTCCAATTAAAATAGTTTATGTGTCACTGGATGATGGTACACTTTCAGATAAGTTATCTCATCAGCATGCTCCATAGATTCTGATGAGCTTTTGGTTTACATATAGAAAATTCCTTCCAGTTCCAAAATTGAAACTAAAAGATTTTGGTTTACTGTCTGAGACTGAGAATACATAAAGAATAAGGGTCATTTTCCCAGAGAATCGAGACTAAGTAGGCTGTTAAAAAAATTCATATGTGAACAGAGGGCAGTTAAACCCCAAAAAATGTCCATATAGAAATCCATTTATGGTTCAATGTACCTTGCTTTTAATAACAAAAGAATACTAAATACTTCAAGACTGTTGTAGCCTCGATCAACAAAATCCCCCTGTTAAACATTCAAACAAATTAAGTTAATGCAAATGTGAATGACAAAGATGAAGCCAAAGCAACTAACAAGAAATAATCATCTATTCTTATTTTTCTTAACATTCTAACAGTTTCATATAATGGGGATAACTTGCCATAAAAATATAGTTGGTTTCTGGCACATGACCCCCTGTCTTGAAAAGCTTCATTAAATCATGGAACTGGCCATGGATATCTCCACAAACAGTCACTGGACTATTCACAGGCTGTACATTTGATTCTTCCACAAGTATTTCTTTGACCTGGGTGATGTAAAATCATAGAGATCATATTCAGATATTATATCCTGTAAAATAATTAGATATATTAAATACTTGTAAACGTCAAAAACATACAACAGAATTGGAGCTTACGTGTTGTGGTCAAGGCCCAATTGTATTGACAAAGGATTATCAGTGTTATAAGAGTGTATTCACAAGTTACACAGACTCTGCTGAGAAATAAGCTATAATTATTGTCTTGTTTGTAGAATTGGTCTTAGCAAATAAAAAGAAATTGATTATATCAATATGCCTACATGGACATAGTTGTTACTCCCAGATTACATAGGACATTACTGCAAGTAAACTTACTATGATTGCAACTCCAACAATACTTAGTTCAAAGCAACAATATTTCTGCAAGACATTCTATTAGGATGAAATCTGTGGAAAGGCCACAACAATTTTGTATACTAAAATCTATCAATAGATAAAAGTTGCTTCAACTTGGATACTTATATGTTAAATTATCTCTTTGATCTGATATTTGTGCAGTTGCCATTAGAAAAAATTATAGATAATTAATGTTGCTTCAGCTTGGATGACCGCTAGGCTAAATGATTTCTTTGGTCTGATATCTGTGAAGTTGCTAATAGAGAAAAAACAGATAGTTAAATGATGCTTCAACTTGGATAATTATTAGGTTAAATTATATCTCAAAATTATGTAATGTCCCCTTTCTGGACCACTCTCTATTGTGCCCTAAATTCACAAAACCAAATGAAACGAAGCATATGATATAGTTAGGGGTACATTTTTGAGTTAAAAATACGATGAGTTAAGCCTGTTCTGGAAACCTGCAATCAAGTTAGGTAACATTGCAAACACAGTTAATGAACTAAATCTATTATTAGAGCAAGGAAATCATATATTGATCAATATGCAGCATGTCTGATTAGTATGTGAATCTGAGTCATAGAGGATAAAAAATGAGGCATGGAAGACTTCCTTAAGACAGCCGTTCTCTCCCTTCATGCAACCCCCCTCCATTCTTCCATGGCTGGAGAATCTTTAGGTTCATCAACAGTCCCTCAACATAGGGGTTGGAAGAGAAATTGCAATAGGGTGCCCTTAGCCGATCTCTCCCTTTCAGTGTAATAGGGTGCCCTAATAGTTGTTCTCTCCATACTTGCCACTGTAGCAGGGTGCCCTAAGTTTTTCTCCCTTAATGCAGATTTCCTTCCTTTCCTTTGGTGACAGACTATTGCAGTGCCATATGTATCGTCTGAATCTGCAATGTTTATTAGATCCAATGCTTATCTTGTCTACGATGATCACTTGATTCATATCATATATATACTTACTAATTCAAGGCTGCCAGCCATGAATCAGATTTCTGTTTATATGTATTCTATTTCCAGATTCTAATTCAAATGTTTATTTTATTCAGGTCAGATATATTTATTGATCCTTCATGGGATGCCTTTTCCAAGTGATTTGCCCTTCCTCTTATACATTCAAATGAAGAGAAGACACACCTTTTCATTGAGTCTATTGCCTTTGCAAGGGTTGCAACCCTTCATACTTAATCGTTGTTTATTTTCTTTTTATCAAATTGTTAAACTTTCTAACAAACTCTATCGCTGCCCTTTTTTCCTTAACATATTCGCTGCTTTTTCCTGCACATATTTTGTCTTATATTAATTTTGTTCTATATGGATTTTGTCTTATATGACTTGTCTTCTATCTCCACCTTTTTCCATTTAATCATTTATCTACAAGAAATAAATCGCTACCTTTTATAAAGGTAATTTCTCTTCTGTAATTTTCTGCCATTAAATATAATCTTTGTTTATTATATGATAGTTACTGTTCATTGCTTCTGCTCCTTGGCGATTATCATAATTTCAATCTGAGAAAAGATATCTTTCAAATCTGTATTGATGATTTACTGTGAGAAAAGGTCTTTGTAAAAGCATACTGTGTGTAGTTGCAACTAGATACAGAGTTTCCCATGATATCTTTGATTTATTCCATGCAGGTTAGACAAACACCATCATATTTGTTCTCTGTTTAGGCGAGGACATGACATATTACTATTAGAGAAAGAGTAGATGGTTCTATATTACTTCAATTTGAATAATTATATGGTTAAATGATTTCTATTGATATTGCACCAGGATTAGACTAATCCTCTGAATTGTTTCTCAAACGATATGCGCTTCTGTGGAATGGCCCCTGTAGCTCATAGCATTCCAGTGATCAGAATGTAAGGAGTGACTTTTTTGGCTGGAAAGGTCTGGTTGTACTTGAACAAAGGAGAAATTATGCATATGATCAAGGGACATTTCCCACATCCTACAAATTCCGGGATACCCTAAATACAATCAGGTTTGTTTTTTCACCAAGCAATAAACATAAGTTGCCAAGAAGGTTGACTAAATGTAACCAGCCTAAACCACTCTCCATGGTTCGTTTGAAACTAATCCTAACCCAACCCATAAACACAAAAAAGAAGAGTCTGAAGTTGAAGAACAGATGAGAAGACTGAGTTACATGTTTGAGAAGGAAAAGGACCAATTCAAAGAAAGCACCTATAACAGATGATAATTAGTAACATCAGAGGAAAACATCCAACTTGAAGGCAGATATCTCATCTCTTCTTTTCTTCCCATACTTCATATTTATTTATACCCTTTTTTCTTGCTCTTCAAACATCCATCAAAAAAGTTTCAAAGGTAAGAAACTCAAATACTGGAAACCTCTATTACCAGTTCGCTCAGAAAAAACTCCAGATCCTAGTCCAGTTTGTTCTAGGTTTTGGTTAGCAATCCAGTCTGATATGAGTTTGAGCAGGCAATAGATTTCGGGGCCCAAATTCACTAGGGCACATCAACCAGAAAAACCCCCAGATCCAGGTTTACTTTGTTCTTGACCCAGGCAGATCCAGGTCCAAATCCCATGCCAAGAGGAAACCTTCTGTGAACAACAGCCTTTTTGTTTTACTTGTGTCTTTTGTTTTTGCTTTTTTTATTTGCACTGTAATATTTGTTTTTATCATCAATTTCACAGAAAGAATAAATAAAATGGTTGACAGGAGGGAACTTGTACAGGTAGCTCCATGACAGTTAGGAAGCCAAGAAGAATGTTGTAGGAAAGCCATCATTCCCATGCCAAGAGGAAACCTTCTGTGAACAACAGCCTTTTTGTTTTTACTTGTGTCTTTTGTTTTTGCTTTTTTTATTTGCACTGTAATATTTGTTTTTATCATCAATTTCACAGAAAGAATAAATAAAATTGTTGACAGGAGGGAATTTGTACAGGTAGCTCCATGACAGTTAGGAAGCCAAGAAGAATGTTGTAGGAAAGCCATCATTCCCTGAGGCTTCTACTTCTATTTACTTCTCCATCCAATGATGACAAATGAGTATGTGCATAAAAATGGTGGTGTTTTGGTGGTAGTGTTATTATTGTTGTTGCCGCTGCTATTTTAAGTTTGTATGCTACACTTTTCACTTTTTTTCTTTTTTATTTATTTCAGTTTTGAAGATTTGTACAGCTGTTGGAGAATTTTATGGTTTGTCTTTAACAGTAACCATTTATGCATTACCATAGTTCCACGAAGTTTCCTGACGGGGGGATGGGGGGATAGGGGGACAGGTTTCAGTGATGGAGGGACCAAGGGCCTAAGGTTGGGGATGGTTGTGGCGCAGATATACATATAGTACTTGAAAAAATAGTTGTAAAAAGATGTATCAGATTTCAATTTTAAATTTTCAAATGAAACTTGGGCACATTGGTAAAATACTAAATACTATATACTGAAAACTTGAATACTATTAAAATTTGAAGTGGGCATTCAACAATAATAATGTATCATTGAAGTTTGAACAATGAAAATGTCAAATTCGAAATTAGTATTATATTTGAGATTTCATAAAGAAGATTACAATGAGTACAATGATGTCAAAATAGCAAAATGTAATGAAGTGAGGCCTCTAATCATCCCCAAACTCCTTATCACTAGAGCTAGCAGACTCCACATGGTCAAGCTCCGCTAAACTAATACCAACCAGCCCTGCCTTTGTAACTGCAGAATCCTCATCAACTTGTGCTGGCTCCTCTAGCTCTACATCCCACCATGCTATTGGACTCTTTGTACAAAAGTGTCTTGCAGTCAATGAGACACAAAGCAATATGTACAACCAAACGCTTTGCTGCTCTCCTAAAGGTAAGTTTGTTCCTCTTAAGAGAGTGGATGAAGCTATAAGTAGACCAATTTCTCTCAAAAGCTGAAGAACTACAAAATTGAGATAGCAATCGAATGGCTAGAGTGGTAGTCAAAGAAATCGGTTCATGGCAACTCTACCACAAAATTGGGTCCTCATGCACCATAGTTGCCATATCCATCTTGGCCACCTTAGAATAACCCCTAAGAGTGGAAAATTTTGTCCACTCAGTACGAATGATGCTAGCCTATATAGGATCATACATCTTTTCAATGGCCCTAAAGAACCCTGCCTCCTCCTCAGCATTCCATATGGGTGTAATTCTACTAGACCTATACTTGTACCACTTGGGGTTCAATGCATAGGCAGCCATGTGCAAGGGATTGTTGAGCTTCTCCCATCTCTAATGAATTCTTGGTTGAATGTGCTCATTGTAGAATGCTAAATGTGGGGTCCTCTCACACGGCAGCCCTCATTTGGTCAAGCATACTATCAATGCACTCATACACCTCTCCAAGTTTAGGTGCATTGGAATCCCCATATCTAATGACTTGGAAAACTAGAGTAATTATGGAGATTGTATATTTTACATCACCCCAAAACAACATCACTCTTCACTACGTCCTTCACCCTCCTCCCCTACTTTGTCTTGGACTCAGTCCACCGATTCCATTTTGCTATCATAACCATTAGTTTCAACACCTCTTGCAACTCAAGCATTCTCTTCAAGAAAATTAAACAAGATGCATGTCTAGTCTCAACAGGTTTCAAGAAATCCTTCTTAGAGAAGCTTCTAAAAAGTGCAAGTGAAATGTGGTGGTTGTAGATAAACATTTGCACATCTCTAGCATCATTGACTGGTAATTTGATCCAATCAATCTTTCCCATGTCCTTGAGTGCATTTTTCATAGCATGCACACAGCAAGGAGTTTACCAAATATGTCTATATGTTGCCTCAATCAATTTCCCGACTGCTTTGCACAACTGGGCTACATCTGTCACTACTTGGACCACATTTTGTGGTCCAACCTTCTCAATAGCCTCTTCGGGATCTGAAACTAAAAATAAGCATCTTTGCGATGCCAAGAACAATCAATTGCCTTAAGAAAATATGGGCCCTCTGTACATGTAATCATGGTATTGATGAGTGGACAATGTCTAATATCCGTCCATCCATCCACGACCATACTACATCATGTTGCCCCCCAACATTCCTTCATTTTCTCCATTAACACATTTCTCTTGAAATAGTTCTTATCCAAGATTGTGGTCCTCAATTTTGTCTCCCCTGCTGGCAAATATAATGGTCCTCCCCTTGCTACCATCGCCATTATCTCCTTATAATAAGGAGAACAAGACACATGGAATGGAATGCCATCGGCAGAGAAGAATTTGTCAATGGCATCATCTATATCATCTTTCAATTGCACAATGAATAATTCAACTATCCAGTTAGAAGCTGAACTTATCAACATGTGTTTGCCCTAGCCTCTATTGCATGGGCTCCTGAAAAACCTGGCATATGTGCAACTTGCCTCTGCAAAGTAGAAGTAGAACCGTGTGGCTGATCCTGATGACCCTGTGGCCTCTAAGTCAAAGAAGCATATATAAGTGCAGCTAAATTGTCTTCATTGACACCCCATAGCTTATATATCTCCACTTTGTAATTCAGGTTTGACGTTCTTCCTATAAATGTACATGCTTCCACAATTTTTCCTTAGATATGAAGGAGGTGGGCATTAACTCTAGTCATGTTGCCAAAAAATTTAAGCACACAAAAGTGGCACTACCACAACCTTGTGCCCCCATATGTCCCAAGCCTGCTCACTAATGTTTTTGCAAACTATTTTAAAGGAGACTTACAAACAAAAGGACCCTTGGAATACTCTACCAATAATGTGGAGGGGCAATTAATAGAACTTGCGGTTGCACCCACCATGGAAATAGTGGTTGGGATTTCATCCTCATGGTCATCCCTTGCAGTCTCAACCTCATATGCATAATTAGATTCAATACTTTCACTATGAACCTCAATCTCATCCTCACTATTGTTATGAGAACTCATTGTGACACTGCAATTAACAATATAAGGTTTATAAATTTATAATTTTAAAATTAAAATTCAAACTATGCATCCAAGTTGCAACAACATAATGCAAAGGATTAAGACACAAAGATTTTGTTTTTATTTTTGTTTTGAGTTCATGAGAGGAAGAAGAGAGAGAGAACATGAATACACACTTTGGTGATCCATGAGAAGAAAGGCGAACAAAAGGAACCATGGACATCTCACCCCTAGAATTAGGTGATCCATGGAGAAAAGAGGACATGGAAAACTAGCCCCCAAATTTTGTCTAGGTGATCCATGTAAGGGAGGAGGACGAGAACACCGTTAGTTCCACTCAACCTCATGCGCGTGTGTGCAAAAGAGGTTCGAAGCACCTCATAGGAGTCTATGCCGAGTATGCTACAACCTGTATAAGATGTATAGTACAAATGTCAAGAAAGTGGCGACATCTCGCTCTTAGAGTGCCCTCTGGTTCCGAGAATAACCCACTGTATAAAAGAAAAGTGGTGACATCTCGTTCTAAGAATGACCCACTGTATAAGGGAAAAGTGGCGACATCTTGTTCTAAGAATGACCCACTGTATAAGGGATACAATGCACGAGAGAAATATAATACAAAAGGAGCAGTGTGGGTGCCCCCCCCTTAAGATGTCAACATAGTTTAATGTTGATATCTTAAGAAAAGTAGAACAAGGATACCTACCTTCAACAGAAAGAAGATATCCATCATGCAACAATGTCATAGATCCAAGCAAGAGAGGGAATACTCTTCAAGTAAGGATAAGATAGTTGAAAAGAGATATCTTGCTATAAGTGTAAAGGAGATCATTAGAGAAGAAGAGATCTTTGTTCAAAAGACATGTACCCCCAAGAGGAGTTGTTTTAGACAAATATAACATCTTCTAGAATAAAGCAAAGAAGAGAGCAAGAATTCAATCCTTGCTCCTATTGCTAAGTGAAAGGGATTCTTGATGAAGGATAACTCACTTTTATCCCAATGGGGATGGGTGAATTTATTATAGATGTACATTACCAAGTGTGAAAGAGATTATAGTCAAGGACTTGTATAAGAGAGAACCCTTGCATGAACAACAACAATTCCATCAAGTGATAAAACTCACACCATCCACAACATAGGAAAGAGTGGATCCTTAGAGAAAGAGAGAGGGAGAGAGATCATTGCCCCCCGAGTGTAGGACAATGAGAAGAATTACACAACTTCTAGAGAGAGACTACTCATAAGAGACGTACCTTTTCAAGCAAGAAATACATCCTAACCAAGGAACATACATGCGCTCGCATGAAGGATAACTCCATTCAAGAAAGGACATCAAATTCTAAATAACACAATAGAAGAGGTAGTTTGCAAAGAGAGAAAGAAAAAGATTCACAAATGTTCTCTAAGGAGAGATTGTTCATAATAGACGTATTGTTTCAAGCAAGGAGAAGATCCCACTCACGGAACAAACATGCGCTCGCATGAAGGAGAACTCCATGCAAGAAAGGACATCAAGTTTATGAATAATGTACTCCATAAAGAAAATAGCGAAACCTTAGAAAGAGGAAAAGGAATATTCTTGTCCCCCAAGCATAGAGGCGAGTATAAATAAACTATTACGTTGCTCACTAAGTATGTTTGCACCTGAAAATGTACCACCATGAATGACACGGAGCCCCCAATAGGTAGGCTAACTATGTCACATAGTGAGGAGCAACATAATAGGAACTTGAATGTTATTTTAAATGATCATGATGAATATGCCATTCATTGTCAGATGTTATTTTTAACATGCCTGAATCAATGTAATGTTGTATTTTTGTTTTCAAAGCTTGACACTCATTAGTAGAATGGCCATGGGTATGATGATATTTACAAACAGAAGAATTTTGAGAATGTTGTTTATGTTTTCTTCTTCATTTAGGACAAAGAGGAGATATTAATTTGGAATTTACAAGATTGGTCAACACATTTTCTTGTTGTACCTCAAAATTAGAATGAGAAGGTATCGATTTACGGGACAATGGAGAAAAAAAAAGTTGACAAAGGAAAGTGTGATTTATCATAACTTTGTTGCTCACATTCAAGCATTTGTCCATTGCATCCATGTGTATGTTCAAAAGAAGTTCACTCTTAGGGGGAAATTGGATTGAAGTTTAAAGAGGCCCAATCAATGTCAAGATTTGTGTTAAGAGAAAAATTTGGAATATGAAATTCAGGCATCTTAAACTTTCTACAAAAGGGAAGGAATGAAATCTAAGGACCCCCAATCATAAGAGTTCTTATTTAGGAACTTCTTTGGTAGGAGATGGTGTATTTGAGTGAATTGAAGAGAGGATTGTAGGAACTAAGACAGATTTGAATTACAATTTTGAAATAGAAATCAGATCTGAAACAAGCAACCAAAATGCTATACTGCACAAGCTTAATTTCCTCAAAATGAAAAATTAGGGTTTTTATGCAATTAACCTCTAAATTTTGCAAAAAGATCAAACTTGGAAATAAGAAATCAGAATTAAGATGGAGGACATCGGGTTCACCAAAATGTAAAGTGGAAAATTGAACCCTAGTGATTCCCAACCTAGGAGAAAGAAAGGAAATCACTACGATGATTTTCACTTGGGAGATACTTTACATTCAAAAGAGGGGTTGAATCCACTAGATCCAAATCCAAGGGAAACAAGAATGTGAATTCTAAGTGGATTGCAAGTGTTGGAATGTAATTTGCCCTCTTTTGTAAGTAGAAGAGTTGACTTGTTGACCATGCTGAAAATGAAGACAAAATGGGTGAAATAAGGAGCTACCGATTTGAGATCGTGTTGTAACTTCGGATCTGAGGTATTTAGATTGATATGGACCTGCCCTGCAAATTTGGAGAAAAATTGTCAGGACCGGGTTGAAGTTGCACCCGGTCCTCTGAAAAATCCATGAGTCAAAAAGGGTTTTTCCGTCTCTGCAAATGAAGCCTAAATCTGCAATTACAATTGCGCACCTGCAACCTCCACACAGAAAAGAAGAGAAGAAGGGTTGTGGGAAGGGGTTTGCCTTAGTCAAACCTTGGTTGAGGAATCAACCTTCAAAGAAAGTAATTGCAAATGCTTAAATGTAAATAATGGAAATGTATACCTTGTAGATCTGCAATTTGTTGATGATGGTTGCTTTGCTTCTTGAATGTAATCACAAGTGTTGCATGAAATGGCATGTAACATGACAAAACCCTACCACACACACATGCTTGCAAATGAATGTTGTAATGTTGCTCCAATGGATGGATGAAGAAGACACATGAAGAAGGAGACGTTTGAAGACTTGAACAATTGAACACTTGACGACGATAATGAAGGCCTCCTCCTGAATTTTCGCTTATATACCTTGCTTATCTAATTTCTACTTATGCAAATGAGAGGACTAAATCCCTTTTTTATACTTGCCTTGGAGGATTAATTTTTATCTCACTGAAGGCAGACATAGGAGAATTTAAGTCTCCGGGGAGCAAATTAGGTCCAAGGGTCAAATGGACCCATCTTAGGGCCACCCTAAAAGGAAGGACAGGGGCACCACGCCCCTATCCTGCCCTACTTTGGGGCCTAGACAGGGTCTCAAGGTGATGCAGGGGCTGGAACAGGAGAAGATTTGGAATTATGATGCAGAGAGGGGTCCCAATTGAGTAGGAAGATGCAGTCGCTAGGGTGAGGACCTAAAATGTGGTCAAAATTGCAAGGGTCGCAATTTTATGACGCTACAGGTAGATAGTCTTATAAAAAAATTATGGTTGTTTTGTTTATTATATATATGTTATGTGGACATTATACTTAATTTCTGGTTTTAGGCTAAATAATGTATATATTTATGAGTTTTTTTGTTAATTGTACAGACGCACCCAAAACTTTTCCAACTCCTCTAAAAAAATGTCATACAAGCATACCATAATCCAAACCAAACTGAAACTAGTAACTTAGCTAGAAATATTTAATGCATTACAACATACAAAAGCGAATCTTCAAGGAGGCAACCATGAGCCACTTATAATTTGATGTAAAGAAACAACTTGCACAATAGAAGAATATAGTAGGAAATTAGCTTCAAATACTTGATAATACTAAGCCACTTTGGGGGGAAAAACCTCCAAAAGTCTCCAAGAACATAATTCACAATATGATGATAATAAACTAACAACTATCTCCTATATATACCCTACTTATGCCTTGGATGTCATCTAAGCTGACATAGATACCTAACTCTAGCATTTAAGATGGCCTAATTATCTAAATTAGAATATAATAATGATCATATAACTTAATTATGAGGTAAAGTAGCCATAAGCCAACTCTTCTAACCCTATGAACACAATACGATTATTGGCATAGCATGCCTCCCTCTTTAGAGAAGCATTGTCCTCAATGCTTATCGATTATGAATGCTTATGCACAAAATTTTCATCTTCCCATGTGGAATCTTCAACTGAGAAAATTTTCCACTAAATGAGAAACTTGATGATTATCCTAATCCTCAACTTCTTTGTGCATTTTTGGAGAATTAACTTTGAAACCAAGATGATTGTTCCTTCTTCATCTAGCTTTGGTAACATTGTCTATGTAGGGTCCTATTGACCAATAACCTTCTTTAAACAACATAAAAAAATAGATGTATCTTTGTTGTTAAGGTAACTCAAGCTTTGTCGGCTACATTGCCTATCTTCTACATCTAATATGGACCATAATATTTTGGTGATAGCTTGCTATTCTTTATTTGTTGTTTCAAGGGATTTTCTTATAAGGTTGCAATCTCAAGAAAACCCAATTGCCTACTTAAAATTTCCTTTCTCTACAATGTTGGTCAACCTGTTGTTTCATTGTATTTTGTGTGATAGCCAAATGTTCCTCAAGTCCTAAAAGTACCTATTGTTGAAGATTCATGTGGTCTTCCATAACTTAAACTCTTGGTGTCATCTTCAATGATGATGTGATGGATGGAGGATAGTATCCACCATAAATGGAGACATTTTTGAAGAAATATGTAATGAAGTGTTATACCACTATTATGCGAGTGGTAGCCACTCCACCCATTGAGAATATTTATCTGAAGTGAAACAACATATATATCCTTCCAAGAACTTATTGTCAGCCTTAGTTTGCGCATCTAATTGAGGATGGTATGAAGAGCTACAAGCCAACTGAGTACCTTGTATAGAATTTACTAGTAAAGCTAGGATTAAAATCACTAAAAATAACCCTTGGGATAGCATGTAACTTTTGTATATTCTCCTAAGTTGCAAGGTTTGCCCCCCTAGACCCCTGGTACTGGTCTGGTTCGGTCCTGGTCTGGGGTCCTGGTCTAGTCTGCCTATGGTCCGGACAGGGTCCATGATTCACAAGCTTGGTTCGAACCAGGTTGAACCCAAGAGGACACAAGTCAAACCCAAGGGTCCGATGGCCCAAAAATGGTGTTTTTTTTTAAATCCACCACATAAAAAATTAAAATATAATCCTAAAAGTGAGTTTTAAAACATAAACTTGGCTCATTTCACACAAGCAACATGACTACAAGCAAGGGGAAACGAAGATGTGGGATATAGAGCCAGAGCATACTGATTTGGATGCTTTCACTTCTCAACTTGTTGCATTTGATGACTCGGATAGCGAGCAAACTTATAGTGCAAGTGCAAGTGTAAGTGGCATTTGGCATTGGTTCATCTAATGCCAATGTCAATGTCAATGATGAGGAGAATGAGGATGATGAATTAGGGAATCCATTTGATAATTAAACTTAAAATTGTTGAAAGTTGAAACAATGATACTTGAATATTTTGTCATTTTGATATTAAGCTTTATGTATATGATGTTGTTATGGTATGTTAATGATGCTATGTAACATGCTAATCTTAATTCATGCTTATAGGCTGCATACACACACACACACACACACATATATATGTGTGTGTGTGTATGTATGTATATATCTACATGTGTATATATATATCTATGTATGTATATATATGTATACATATATACATACATACATAGATATACATACATACATACATACATACATACACATATATGCATGTATGTATGTATGTATGTGTATATATATATGTATGTATGTATATGTATATATGTATGTATGTATATTGACGAACCCAAACCCCTTTTCAAAATTTTGCCGTACCGACATACCGGTTCTTCGAACCTGAACCGATGCCCGAACCCAAACCGGCAACTTAGATATTCTCCATAAATGTTTTTTCCATTGTACTTGCTATAAAAGGATAGATTAATGTAATAAAATGGGTGTATTTGGTGAGGCAATCCACTAGTACCATGATAATACCCTTTCGATCTTGGAAGGCTTCCAATAAAATCCATAAAAGCCTCTTCCCATTGCTAACTAGGAATAACAAAGGGCTGCAAAAGCGGTTTCAGGTCCCCTCAAAACCTGTTTTTGCTTAATCAAAAACAAAGGGCTGCAAAGGACCAAGTTTCTTAACTATCTCCCCATTATTTCTTTCACATATCAAACATTCTACCACAAAAATTTTAACGTCACCTTTAAGCCCTTCCTAAAAGAAATCTTGATTAATAAAACAATGTCTTCAAAAATCCTCAATGAGCCCTAACTGGAGAACCACAAAGCTCTTCAAGAATCTTGTATTTGAGGATGGAATACTTGCATAGATAAAATCTCTCCTTGCACCACAAAGACTCTCCTTTCCAACAAAACTTATCTAAACTACTAGGATCATTTTGCAACTGTTGAATGAGATTCCTTGTAGCAACATCATTTTGCCACTTGACTTTGGCTTCTTAAACCTAATCTGCTTGTAATATTGAAATGGCAAACAATAATGCCTCGTCATTCTCATCCTTCCTTGATAAGCATTGACCATAATATTCTCCTACCCTTTGTTATAGATAGTCTTAATTACATAACCGAACATCTTAGTGACCCATTTTTTGTCACATTGTAGAGGATAATTGCTGCTCCAAAAAAAAAATTTAGGCTATCATGATTTATCTAACTCATCAGATATGACCTCCATTGTTTCATTGCATGAAGAATAGTTAATGTTTCCTTCTCATAAATGGGTTTGAGTTGATTTTTACCCCTCAATTAATGACTTTCAAAAGTAATGGTTTGACCTACCTACTTGAGAACTACACATGCAGCATTTCTTGAAGCATCACACTCCACAATAAAATCTTTGGTGAAGTTGGCTAAACTAGAGTAGTACATATAGCCTACTTCAATCTCTCAAAAATCATTCCATTGAAAAGCATCCTTCTTCAACAAAATTGTGAGGGTTGTTGCTATGTGGCCATAGTTACTACAAATCTTCTATAGTATGCAATGCATCCTAGAAAACTGCTCAAGTTCTTAATAATTTTAGGAATAAGACACTCCATTATACACTTGATTTTGTTCAAATCAACCTTTACTCCATGAGACACTGTGACTCAAATATTCCACCTCTTTGAGACCAAAGCACACTTGGAAGGTTTAGCATAAAGTTGTTGTTGTTTGAGAGCTTGTGATGCTTGATTTACATGGAACAAATGGTTTTCCCATGTCTTGCTATATATCTATGTATAATCCAAGAACACCAACACAAACTTTTTTTTATAATGGAGTTCATCAAAAATCGAAATGCAAAAGAACTATTAGCAAGACAATGTGACATCACTAGAAACTCATAATGAATCTTGGAGTCCTAAATGTTGTCATGGGAATATCTTCTTCCTTAATTTAAATTTGGTGATAACCCGATCTTAGTTCTATTAGTTCATCTAGTAAATCATAAATGACTAGGATAAGAAACTTATCTTGGTGTATTTGTTGCACTCTCTAGTCTAGGCACATAAGCAAAGTGTCATCCTTCTTGTGTATCATCATCATTGTAGAGGAGGAGGCAATCCATATATGTCTAATAATGCTTGCCTCTAGCATCCCCTAAACCATCTTCTCAATCTCAGTTTTTTTACATAGGGGTACCTGTAGGGCCTTAGGCACTTGGCTCCCTATTAGTAGCTAAAAGGCATGATCTTGATCCCTTTTTAGATGCAATCTTTTTGGCATATTTCCAAAAACTACTAAATACTTATCTACAACTACTTGTAAGTCTAGTGGTGTAGAAGCCTTTGATTGATATGCTTCTAATGAAAATAGTTGGGCCACAAAACCATTTTCTCCCTTGTTAAGCATCTTTCACATTTGGTCAGAACTTCATATGTGGAGACTTTGCACGCAACACTCGTAGTTCTATTGTCCTCCCTTCTAAATGAAAGTGCATAAATAGCTCATGGAAGTTCATCTCAATTGCCCCAATGTAGTAGTCCATTGTAGTCCCAAAACAATATCTATAGCACCCATGGAGCTAACAAACATAGGACAATAAATTTTGTATTCTCCCATGGAAAACTTAATTGTACAGTATTTCCCTATACAACTAATAGTGTCCCATATGCAATCATGACCTAAAATTCTACAGCTAGATGGATAAACAATTCAAGTAAGCATACACACACACACACACACAAGACCACCCCCAAAGTTGCTATTAGTGCCTCAAGGCGTGGAATTGTCAAGTCTTGATAAATGTGCACATCTTCTCATGAATTGTCCACGCTCTCTAACCTACTCAGGATAGCGGAGCCAAGTCTTCCATAAATTTACAAGCTGAAGTGAAGATGTCCTCTACCCATTCCTTAGAGCACTGAGCCCTTTTCCTTATTTCTTCAATCCCATCCATGGATTCCTTCGGAAGAGAAGAGGGAGGAACAAAAGTCTAATCTTCCTCTCTGAATGGATGCATCAAGCGCTGCACATATTCACATAAGGCTTTGTTTTCTCTCTTCAACTTCGTGTTTTTCTCTTTTACTCCTTTCATCTGCTCCTTCAATGCTAAGGAAGACTCATCAAAATCTTCAACCACTTGTGCCTTGGAGACACGCCCTAAGTCGACTGTTGTAATATCATACTCATCAGGAGTAATCTCATTCCTGTCTTTGTCAACTCTGGGTACAACTAGGTGTAACGTCCTAGATCCAAATTCATCCCTTGTAACCTTGGAGAATTTCTTTGTTGCCTTCTTCGGTTGGCTTGCCTATCCTGTTCAGAAGTTCTTCAAGTTCTAGCGTAGGATCCATCTCTTCATCTAGCTCTTTCCTCATTCTATCCTTCAACCAATCTGAAGCGGCTGCTTGTTGATCCTGCATTCCCAATTATACTTGTTCCTATGAAACTTCCTTAAAAGTTCCTAAGTCTCCCACGTCTGTTTCCCTAAAACAATTCTGAACCTGTTGTTCTGGATTCGGAGGAAGTTCCTATCTTTGACTCCTCTACTGAACAAGTCTCTGGGAGGCGCTGACACTGAGAATATCCTATGCTTGTGAAATGTCATGATCATCCTCTTGTGGCTGATTTCCTGCAACTTCTTCTATGAACATTTCAACTTCATGCATGCTGGAAGAGCTAACAAGTGACTGTGCTTCTTCTATCATTGGCTTCTTTTGTTGTGGTTCTTCCTGCTAAACTTCCTTTCTCTTCCTTGCTTGTGAATTCCAAGGAACACTTTTCTCCTTCCCACGTTCTACTCTTTCCTGTGGAATTTCCTCTTCCCTGTCCTGGGCTCCTGATGACCCTTTGGTTGCTTCGTCATGGGACTCCAAGTCTCCCATTAGATTGTAAGTCAAGTGGTTATTCTTTGCTTTCAGCTTTGCGATATGCCATTCAACCCAATGCCTAGTGAACTTCAGAATTGGCCTACTTAGGACATCTAAATTATCAACTTCTGGTTCTAACCAATTTGGCACCTGAATAGGCCTATCCTTCTCCTTTTCATGCTCTGGCAAAATAGTATTTGCATCCTCTTCAATTTGATCCGACAGTTGTATAGCTTCATAGATTCTTATCAGCTTGAGAGGCAATCTGGAGAACATCCTCCTTCTGACTTCAAAGTCATCCTTGGCATTCGCCCAATAATCTTCCAACTGAAACTTATGTTTGTGCCTTACGCCAACAACCATCCTTATTTTATCATATGGATCAAACAATGTCCTTGAGGTATGAGGTGCCAGGTGGTAAAATATTAATTCATCTGCTGACTTTTCTGTTGCCGCCAATGATGGACACATTTCCTCATAATCTCCCACTACAATTGGAAATTGAAGTCCCAACTTCTTCTTCTTTTGGACTTTGCAATAAGCGGTCAACTATCTAGTAACCTCTAATAGCACCATTTTGTCCATTGGATATCTTGGAAGCTTATATGGCTGGGCAAAAAATCCTTGGATCCAAATATAAGTAAATTTTGGAAATTGAATGTACCAGGTTCCATACTTCTTTACTAACTTCCTTGCCTCCTACGGCAACCTCGTGTGAAGTCCTCCTTGCAAAGACCTAGTGATGTGCATAGTGAAAGTGTCGCTTTCTTGAAAGAAGTAGGATCATATAAGTGCAACTGTGGATAGCACTCATGGACTTTCAGTTGTCCTAGTCTGCATCACATGGGCCCTTTGCCTGGTAACCCACTGAATTTGCCCATTCTTGCCAACATGTAGACAACATACGAGCTCATGTAGAAAGATTGAGATTGCTTTAAATCCCTCAATTGCTAGTCTAGGTTGTGGCTAATTATTCTTGCCCAGTCTACCACCTTTATGCCTTCCATTACTTCGCCAATGAAGTAAAACATCCAAGATTCAACAAGATTCAAATATGTAAGCCTGAGGACATCCCATGAACCGGCTCATCATCAGCACAAGATCAGCATATTCCTGCTTGAAATCCATGCTGGCAATCTGCTTGGGTAACTTTGAAATATGAGGCTTTGGCTTCTGCATCCACACCTTATTGATTATTCGAGCACATCTCTCAAAGCCAGAATCATAAATCAACGTTGCTCTTTCCTTGGTCTTATATGTCATGGACTGAAATGTAGGAATTCCAAAAGTCTCCTCAATTGCTTCAACTATAAGATTGGCCAAGAGTTTGCCATCGAGTGCTAGAATCGCCCTTCTTTCAATGTTGTAATGCTTCGCACATTCCAAAATCAACTTCGGGCATTGGATGGTAGGAGGGAAGCCGACAGCTGCTACAATTCCACTTTTGACTATTTTACTAGCAATGGTTGATGGAGGACACTCGTTTGTTCCAAATGCTCTCTTTTTGAACTCTCCCAACTTGAAAGTTCCCAAGTTGGTATCGCTGACTTCTCTCCATTTTGAAATGATTTTTGTCTTCGGGAGAAATCCTCTTTGTTTGTTGTTGATAAGTGCCTGCTAGGAAGTATTTGCCACCTTGCTGGATTCCGCCATTCCTGCAAAATAAATTAATTAACATTAAATTCCTAATAAGAGAATTCTAGAAATCCATCAAGGGAAGAATCCCGTGCTATCAAATTCCAAACTTCGAATAAATAAAAACCTCCAAAATAAGAACTTCTAGAAAATGATAAAAAAACTTCACTCTAACTTTCTTCACTTTGATCTTGCTTCCAATTCTTCAAAAAACGTTGTGAAGAATGAATTTCCAAATCTTTGCTTAAATAGCAATCATCCACTAAGTTGCTAAGTTGGCGAGGGGATAAATTTAGCAGTTGCATTAATTATTTTCAATCATGCGTCATGTTTCCTTAGACGACTTGCCATTCTAGTGGACCCCACCATTATCTTTGAGTTCAAAAATAGGAACTTCTATAATTTTCCAAGTTGTGCTTCATTAATATGGAATATTCTTTTTACATGTCGCCAACTCATCCTTTACAAGATTCTTTCTATCCTGGGCATACAAGGAAGATTTTGGAAGTTTTTCTTGCCTTGGAGAAATTTTAATAATCTTTTCCATTTTTAAGGAATTCTTGAACGCCTGTTAATCTTGGAGAGAGAAAATTTTCCCTAGTGGAATTTTGCCTTGAAGGAATCTTTTAGATGCGCGTGTATACTCTATCCTAAAGGGATATTTTTCAAACAACCAACCATTTTTTTCATGCCCAAGGAATTTCATTCTGTCTGGAGTCTGGAGGAGAGAAATTCTCAACACTTAGCCAATTTTTCTTGTTCTGGAGCTTTGCCAACTTGGGCGTATTTTGGCCCTGAGGAAAGAATTTTGCTGAGGAGGAAAAATCCTCCATGATATGGAATCCACACTCTCTCCTCTATCCTGGGTGCAAATGAGGGGTAGTGGAGGAATTTCCTTGGATTCCTCCTTCACTTGATTTTGGTGCCCATACACTGTCCTTGAGCGCCATTTAGAGGAGGTGGAGGAATTTCTTCCCCAAGGAATAATCCTCCTTGACTTGGTTCTTGCGCCCTGGAGCCTAACTTGGGTGCATTTCTGGGGGGGTGAAGGAATTCCTTGGAGAGGAAAATTCCTCCTTAACATGGTTTTGGCACCCTAGAGTCCTCCTTGAGCGCATTTTTCCTATGAGGAAGGAATTTTTTGAAAGTTGAACATTCCTCCTTGACCTTGGTTTTGTTAATTTTAAGTAATCAAATGTTAAACAAACCAATTGACTATAATCAGACCGTGAATAAACAGTAATAGTAATAGAACACAAGACACCAATACCCTGGGAAGACCTCCCTCTTGGAGGTGAAAAACCCAGCCTTAAATTATGATATGTATTATCTCAATGATAGGCAATTACAACATAGCAGACTTATCTCTGATTGCTGTCCAAACAGCAAGTTGGCAAGATGATAAAGGATGCAGCCCTAATCAGCAGTAGATGACCAAAGGAGCAGATCAACAGAAGATGACTACAATAGGCTTGAGCAGAATCGCAAAAGATCTTGACAACTTCGCACAACAATGTCCTTGACTGAGTTTGCACAAGTGAAGAGTTTGCTAAAGAGCAGATCCCATTGCTAGTAAGTATGGTTGCATGAATGACTTCATCTTGAAATTGATTATATATCATCCTTTTGGTGGTAGACATCCTTAAGTCAGCTTGCAACATTATTTAATTAATCATACATTCTTCTCACGTTAGGTATTTGGGTCCATCCCAATAGCCTTTCACGTTACATTTAAGCCTAGCTCAAATCATAGTTAATTGTTTCCCCACATTACATTTGGGTCCAGCCTAGTAACAAATAAATTGAGCATTGATTGAGATAATACATATAACTTTTGATTGTCATTTGACAACATCGAAAATTCGATAATCAGATATCCAAACTTAGCTAACATTTTCAACACTCCCTCTTAGCTAGGGAGGATAATTGCCACATGTCATGATCCATTCATGACTTTCATCTTGCATTGCCCGCAAGAGTGAATGTATAAGCTTCATAGAGTATACCTACAGTAAAACACATAAATATCATGAACTCATTTCATGATGTCCATCTTACATTGCCCGCAGAGGATGGACCCACCTTGCATTGCCCATAGAGGGTGAAAGAGGTCTTACACCTCATCCTTCTCCCAGAGAAGGACACACTGTCACCTTGCATTGCCCGCAGAGGGTGGAAGATGCAAACTGAATTGCATCACTAAGATTGAGACTCCCTCTCAATCAATGTTGTGTTCTCCACCATTCCAAGCTTCTCTCTGAAGTACTCAAACTTCACCCGAGCTAGAGGATTGGTGAGAACATCAGAAACCTGTTCATCAGTGCTGATATATTTCAGTTGAATAGCACCTCTTTGTGCCATATCACGAATATAGTGATAATGAGTTTCCACATGTTTTGACCTATCATGAAACATGGGATTGTTAGACATTTTAATACAACTCTGATTATCACAATAAATAACAGTGGATTCCCAAGGTTGTCCAAACAACCTAGCAAGAAACTTGCGAAGCCAAACTGCTTCTCTAGTTGCCACACTTGAGGCAATGTATTCAGCTTATGCAATACTTAATGCAACTGAGGACTGTTTCCTACTGGCCCAAGAGATCATAGCGGAACCCAAGCTGAAACAGATTCATGAAGTGTTTTTCCTATCAGATACACTTCCAGACCAGTCAAAATCAGAGTAGCCTTCCAAGTTGATTGTTGTGTTGATTGGATACTTCAGCCCATAGCCAATTGTTCCACGCAAGTATCTCAGGATGTGCTTGGTTGCCACCAAGTAAACATGCTTTGGCTGGTTCATGAATTGGCTAAGTGCACTCACTGCATAGCAAATATCTGGTCTAGTGTTGACTAGATACATCAAGGATCCAATCAATTGCCTGTACTCTGAGGGATCTGCAAAATCAGAGTTAGCTGCAGAAATACTCAACTTCTTCAAGTTAGTTTCCATAGGAGTAGACATAGGTTTACAATCCATCATACCAAATCTTTTCAATATATCAATAATATATTTACCTTGACTTAGAATAATTTCATTAGATTTTTGCCACACTTCTAACCCTCGAAAGTAATGCATTAGACCTAGATCCTTCATTTCAAATTCAAAAGCTAATTCTTTCTTACACCTAATGATGAGACTATCTTCACCAGTTAGAAATAAATCATCAACATATAAAACCAGAATTAGCATTTCACCATTAAATACTTTAAAGTAAATGTTAGGGTCAGCATCATTCTTATAAAATCCTAAACTAACTAAGTACTTATCAATTCTTTCATACCAAGCTCTAGGAGCTTGCTTGAGGCCATAGAGAGCTTTCTTCAATCTGCACACATGAGTCTCTCTATTATGAATCTCATAACCTTCAAGTTGTTCAATATAGACTTCTTCCTCAATAACACCATTAAGGAAGGCAGTCTTTACATCCATTTGATGTAGTTTCCAACTTTTGGCTGCAGCAATAGCTATGATAGTTCTAATAGAAGTATATTTAGCAACAGAAGCAAATGTTTCTTCATAATCTATGCCTTCTTTTTGAAAAAAACCACATACTACAAATCTAGCTTTATATTTCTCTATACTACCATCAGCAGCATGTTTAATTTTAAAAAACCATCTGGAAGAAACAACAGACTTACCTTTAGGTCTAGGCACAACATCCCAAACATCATTCTTGATGATGGATTGATACTCTTCGTCCATAGCTAACTTCCCTGCTTGTTGGTTCATAGCTTCTTCTATGCTGGATGGTTCAGCCTCAATGATGTTGCACATCATTGCAACATAGTTAAGGAGCTTCCGAGGTCTCTTACTTTATCTAAAAGTGCCACTAGGAGCTGCAAATTTTTTGCATCTTGAATTGTGCTTCTAACCCAAAGGGGTCTTTTCTTGCTAGCTGCAATATCTCTAAGTCCATCAGTTGGAACTAGAGGCTTAGGAGGATCATTATGCTCAATAGGTTCAGGAGGCACAATAGTCTCCCTCTGAATCTCAGGGTTAGTATCAATATCCATATCTTGATAATCATTAACTTCTTTATCATTATCAATAAGAGAACCTTTAGATTTCTTGAAAGCAATATTTTCTTCAAAGGTGACATCTCTACTTACCTCAATGTACCTTTGACCAGGAATGTAGATGCGAAATGCCTTGGAAGATTCACTATATCCAACAAGGATACCCTTCTTCCTAGAAGGCTCTAACTTAGTCCTCTTTTCCTTTGGCACATGAACATAGACAGGACTTCCAAAGATCCTTAGGTGGCTGATATCTGGTTTGACTCCTGTGAAAGTTTCCTCGGGAGTTATGTTCTTCAGGATACGGTGAGGACATCTATTCTAAATGTACACAGTAGTCTTGGATGTTTCAGCCCATAAGAAGATCTGCAAGTCTTGATCGTGAATCATAGCTTTAGCAGCTTCAACGATGGTTCTATTCTTTCGTTCAGCTACACCATTCTGCTGAGGATTGTAGGGAACGCAGAACTCCCTCTTAATTCCTGTTTCTGCACAAAAGTCATTGAAGCTACTTGAGGTGTATTCAACTCCATTGTCAGATCTTAACACTTTAATCCTTTTACCAGACATATTTTCAGCTAGAGCTTTAAATTCTTTAAACCTACTTAACACTTCATCAGATTCTTTAGATTTTAGAAAGTAAATCCAAGTCTTTCTAGAAAAATCATCTATAAATGTAACATAGTATAGAAATCTGCTAGGTGAAGTAACAAACATAGGTCCACATAGATCAGAATGAAAAAGTGCTAGTTTTTCTTTAGCTCTACTTTCACTTTTATGAAATGGACTTTTAGTGTTCTTACCTAATGCACAACCTTTGCAAGCATCATCATGAGAATGATTAAGTTTAGGCATACCTTTAACCATCCTTTCAAGTGAAGGAAGTGCCTGATAGTGAAGATGACCGAGCCTTCTATGCCATAGCTCACTAGATTCAGGAGCTTCATGAATGAGTGCTCGAATGGGGTTAGCTAAAAGCTTATACAAACTATCATATCTATTTCCAATAGCACGAACAGATTTAATACCAAATTTCGTAGGCCATGCAAGTACTTTACCCTCAGAAAATGTTATTTGATAACCTTTATCTTCTAGGGCAGAAATAGAAATTAAATTCCTCTTAATTCCAGGGACAAATAAAATATTACTAAGATGCAAGGACATACCAGATTCAAAATTAAATAAGTACTACCAAAGCCTCTTACCGAATATTGTGCATCATCACCAATTACCACAAGAAGATTGGACTCTTTCTCCATCAAGTCTGAGAGATGCTCTCGATATCCCGTGATGTGTCTAGATGCACCACTGTCGATCAACCAAGTGTTGCTATCAGTTGGCACATTGCTGGACAAAGCAGAAATGAAGAGAGAGTCTTCATTATCCTCTGAGTTTGTAACTTCATTCAGGTTGGCCTCCCCTTGCATGGGCGAATTCTGACATTCTTTGGCATAATGTCCAAACTTGTCACATCTGAAGCAACGGACATGTGAAAGATCCCTTGGCTTCTTCCTTGAATCAAAAGCTAGAGGTCTAAAGTCTCTATCTCTTTTGAAGTTGTTCTTCTTCCAATGGCCTCCCTTCCTTCTAACATGTTGAGATGCAAGCACATGTTGATCTCCTCCATGAGAGCCTTTATGCATTTCTCTGGCAGCTAGGCGAGACTCCTCTTGAATGCAATCTGACCGGAGGCGATCGAAGGAAGATAATTCAGCTCTTCCACTTATGCTTTGAATCAAGGAATCCCAAGAGTCAAGAAGACCATTCAACGCAATCATGACAATATCCTTGTCCACAACCTCGTTTCCAATGGCGCTGAGTTGGTCCTTCAATTCTGAAATCTTCATGCAAAAGGACATGATTGAATCTCCTTTGCACATTCTGACTTGAAGAAGTTGTTGCCTCAGTGTGAGTGTCCGGCTGATGTTGTTGATCTCATATATCCCTTCTAGGTGTTTGAACATCTCTCGGGCTGTCTTCAATTTGGAGATGACTGGAACAAGATGATCCTTCACGGAATCAATAAGGAACTTCTTTGCTTTGAGGGCATTCTTCTTGAATTGCTTTAGCTCTTCCGGATCCAAAGGTTCAGTCAGATCCGTATCTTCCACAAACTGTAATAGCTCTAATTCTTCAAGAGCAAGGAGGACACGAACCTTCCATGATGTGAAATTTAGGGCACCTCCAAGTCTATCCTCTACTTTCAGACATCTAACCATCTTGCAAAACTAAAACAGCAAACTGAAAGTGAAAAGCAACTAATAATCTAATTATTTGAATGAACCTAAAGCTCTGATACCATGTTAATTTTAAGTACTCAGATGTTAAACAAACCAATTGACTATAATCAGACTATGAATAAACAGTAACAATAATAAAACACAAAACACCAATACCCTGGGAAAACCTCCCTCTTGGAGATGAAAAACCCAGCCTTAAATTATGATATGTATTATCTCAATGATAGGCAATTACAACATAGCAGACTTATCTCTGATTGCTGTCCAAACAGCAAGTTGGCAAGATGATAAAGGATGCAGCCCTAATCAGCAGTAGATGACCAAAGGAGCAGATCAGCAGAAGATGACTACAATAGGCTAGAGCAGAATTGCAAAAGATCTTGACAACTTCGCACAACAATGTCCTTGACTGAGTTTGCACAAGTGAAGAGTTCGCTAAAGAGCAGATCGCATTGCTAGTAAGTATGATTGCGTGAATGACTTCATCTTGAAGTTGATTATATATCATCCTTTTGGCGGTAGACATCCTTAAGTCGGCTTGCAACATTATTTAATTAATCACACATTCTTCTTCACGTTAGGTATTTGGGTCCAGCCCAATGGCCTTTCACGTTACATTTAAGCCTAGCTCAAATCATAGTTAATTGTTTCCCCACGTTACATTTGGGTCCAGCCCAATAACAAATAAATTGAGCATTGATTGAGATAATACATATAACTTTTGATTGTCATTTGACAACATCAAAAATTCGATTATCAGATATCCGAACTTAGCTAACATTTTCAACAGGTTTTGCACCCTCTCTCTGTCCTCTCTCTTTGTCCTTAGGCGCCAATTTGAGGAGGTGGAGGAATTTTGAGAATTTTGGAAAATCCTCCGTGCTAGGTGAAATGCGCCCACCTTCCTGTCTTGATCGCCATTTTGTGGTAGAGGAGGAATTTTGAGTGAAAGATGAATTCTTCCATGCCTTAGAATAGATTTTCATGGGTTTGCCATTTCAAGAAAGAATTCCAAGACTTAGCCACAAATTTTATCGTCCACCAACTTTTTCAACTTTTCCGGATTTAGAACTTGGATTTTCAAGAATGTTCTGCCATCAGTGTCCTGTCAATTGCTAGAGATAGACTTGCCAAAAATACACTTACTAAAAATAGTAAGTTCTTCCAAACATCAAATTAGGGCAAACTAGGGCACGGGGACACTAAAAATAGTAAGTTTGTTTAAATGCAAAATTAGGCCAAACCAGGATGCAGTGAAACTTACTAAAAATAGTAAGTCCTCAAAATTTGCTCAAATTTCATTGGTAGCTTCCTTGAAGGGTTCTCACTTCATTGCTTCATTCAAATTTCTCAAAACCCTAAGCTATTGACCTCAATTCTAAGTCTGAAGGGTAAAAACCCTAAAATAGACAATACAAGCTCCAGAATTAGCCAAATTCACTCAAAAGACTTGCAGACAACCAAAATTTGCCAAAACACTTGGGGACTCGGGGAGATCGAAGAAATTGTTGCCAAACAACCCAAAAAGCCACAACCAAAAGACCAAGTGGGCCAAAGTGTAGGGGGTCCTCTTGTGACCATTTCACACATCGCCCCATTAGAATGGGGACCCCCTCTTGTTCGCTTTTGTTTTGCTTGTTCTTTTCTCTGTTTTTAGGGTTTTTGAGTGAGTGAGTTGTCTGCCTGGGCTAGGGCTAAACCTTAGGGGTTTCTTTCGGGTGTTATTCAAGCTGAGTCCAGTCAAATTTTGAAGGTTATTAAGTGTCCTCCCAAAGAGTTGAGACGATTGAAGTAAGGTAAGCCTTTCAGGGGAGTCAAGTAGGTCTTAGGTTAGGTCTAATCAAGGTTTTTTTAGGGTAAAAATCCAAATTTTGACTAAGTGTTAGCATTTTGAAGGTGAAATTGTGTGTTCTTGCCTAGGTAAGTTTTGATTAAATTTTGGAAGTAAGATGATGCCTGAAATAGAGAAATCGCTCCTGACCCTTGCTGAGGGCACAGGGCGAAATTTATCCTGAGTGCAATTTCTTCTTTTTGATAGGCTTGCTAACTGGTTCCTGACCTTGAAAATGACCTGACTCTGCCTTGTGAAGTGATTGGAGACTTAAATTTTGAATAGTTTAGCCAAAAAGGGCAAAATCGCTTCTGACCCTTGCTGGGGGTCCAGGGCGAAAATGTTATTTGAGGCATATTTGTCACTGACTTTTCTAATTTGTTTTGTGCAGGGTCTCCAGGAGGGATGATTGGACGTAGTTTGATGCTTTTGAGGATTTGAAGGCATATAAAATGATGAATTTTGAAGGTTAAGGGAAAAATCGCTCCTGACCCTCTCTGGAGGCCCAGGGCGAAATTTTGATTTCCCTCATCTTGCAGTGAAAAGGAACCAAGTGTTGGACATGAATGGAAAGTGAATAACTTTCTCCACCTGCCTGAAGCAGTTTTAACTCGAGATGATAAAGGATTTTGTTGGAATCATCAAAATCGCTCCTGACCCTCTCTGAAGGTCCAGGGCGAAAAAATTTATTAGTCATTCCTGACCTTGTTTGGTCAAATTGAGATATCAAAGGCGTGGTGGAGGACGAAATGAGCATGATGAAGCATCCAGACTTGATCGAAGATAATGAAATGATGGAGTTTTGCCCAAGAAGGGTAATTTCGCTCCTGACCCTCTCTCAAGGTCCAGAGCGAAATTCTTTATATGCACATTTTTTAGACCTTTCTTGGACTTGAACTTCTTCATAGTGTGAAACAAGATGAAATCTTCCCTAGCAAAGACATTTCATGGTGAAAAGTAAAGTATTTTGGTCTAGAAGGCAAAATTCGCTCCTGACCCTCTCTGAAGGTCCAGAGCGAAATTTTCAAAAGGCACATTTCTTGCTAGATCAAAGTGATTTTTTATGATTGGAATAGATAAAGGCAAGTGTGTTTTACCCATTGAATGTAATTTGGACGATCAACAAGGAGGCAATCAAGCCAGGTTTGAAAAATCGCTCCTGACCCTCTCTAGGGGTCCAGGGCGAAAAACCTAATATCCAGCCTTTTCCTCCAAAATTAAATGAAGCTAAGCCTGGACACAAGTTTGAAACGATGTTTGAAATGCCTTGAGGTGGAATTGAGATGCTAAGATTGCAAATGTTGAGGACAATAAAGAAAATCGCTGCTGACCCTCTCCAAGGGTCCAGGGCAAAATTTCCAAGTATGCCCACTTTCCTTGCATTTCGAGATGATATTTTTGTTTCCGAGACTCAAAAGGGAGTGGAGAATGATGTTCTACGCCTTAAGAGTAATTTGAAGTTGGAATGATCAAGAATTTGTGCAAAAGACTCAAATTCGCTCCTGACCCTCACTGAAGGTCCAGGGCGATTTTTACAAAACCAACAACTTCCCTTCAAGATTACGCTAAGGCAAGGTTGTGCAAAGGTGGAAAAGGTCTTCTAAAGCATGGTGAACAAAGATTTGACTTTAAAACTTGATAATCCTAGGCTAAAATACAAAAGTCGCGCCTGACCCTCACTGGAGGCCTAGGGCGAAAATCTTTGAAGTCCTTATTTTTGCATTGCAAAAGCAAATCAAGCATGCATGGAACGAGTGAAGGAGATCATCGCTTATCCCACAAGGAGAGTTGGCAATTAAAGGATGAAGGATTGAGAGCAAAAGTGAAAAATCGCTCCTGACCCTTGCCAAGGGTCCAGGGCGAAAAAGTCCTAATAGTACTTTCCTCCTAGAGATCAAATGAAATCAAATTCAAAACTCCAATTAGAAATGCCATTTAAATGCCTAGATGAAGTTTTGGACAAGAAAAATGAGGAATGCAAGAGCAAAATTGAAAGTTCGCTCCTGACCCTTGCTAAGGGTCCAGGGCGAAGTTAATAGCATTCTTTATTTTTACCATATTTGAGCATTAATATCCTCCAAACTGTATTAAATGCCAAAATTGCTAACTTCGAAGCATTTGAAAAAATTAAATTAAATTGGCATTTAATAAAGGACATATTGACATTTAATAAATTAATTTTGAGCCTTAAAAAATCGAACTTTTATTGTTAAGGCATTTAAAATTAATTTTTATGAAATTAAAATTAAATATGGAGCGCTTAAGGTCTTATTTTTATTTATTTTATCAAGTCGGCCCCTCCTTTTTGCTATTTTTTAACCTCTTTTTGCCAAGTCGGCCTAGAGGGAGCAAAGGGGTGGGCGCTCTATATATTGGAGGTGTTTTTTCATCATTCAAATCATTCACTCATTGCTTCAAGTGCGAATTTGGAGAGCAAGAAGGAGGTGCGAAATCTGGTCTATTTGGAGCGAATTTATTTCAAGTGTTGGAGACTAGAAGGAAGTGGAATTGATTCTTGTGAAGACTAAAGGAGGCGCATTTTATTCAAGGGAGAGCTTTGATCTACATTTTGCCTAGCAAAATTCACCTATTTTTTGCATCATTTCTTAGAGTTAGTACTCAAGAGGAGGTATGGCGAAATCACCTAACACCATTGTTGAAGATTTGAATTTTTAACTTTGTTTTGAAAATTCTAAGTTTGGCTTAGTTAATTAGGAAATGATAACTCAAGATTTATCATGAAGTTTCCTAATTAAAATCCTAAATCTTCCTTTCTACTCTATATTTCTACGCTTCAAGGTATATTACTAATTGTGAAATGTTGTGTAGGTGTCAAGATGGCGACTCCAAAGGCAGGAGCATCTACTAGTCGCCCGGCTCTCATGAAGGAAGATCAAAAGAATGAAGAATTGGAGACCAGGATCGTGTCCAAATGGAGCAATATCGGAGATACCAACTTGGGAATCTTCAGTATGAAGAAGTTTCGAGAGGTCCCCTACATTGGCAAGCCATCACCTGTCGCGAAGAGAATAATTGAAAGTGGCATCATCAAGGCGGTCGGTTTCCCTCCAGCAGTCCAGTGTCATGAGCTGATGATCGAGTGTGCCCGCCATTATGACTCACAATCAAGATCGATCGTATCCAAGGAAGGAAACACTTTGGCTTACCTTTCAGAGGAGGCTATAAGTGAGGCTCTCCATCTTCCAGAGCATAAAGATATGATTTACAAAAGTTTAGAAGGAGCCAAGTCAATGTATGAGGATGATCCCGACACTTGCCTGAATCTCATCAATAAGAATTGGTTGCTCAAAAGTCGTCCTCGCCTGAGCAAGACTCCTAACACACCACATAGGATCGACTTCCACGAGGAGTACAGAGATTTGATAACTTTGTTCAATCGAGTTACAGGGGCTCCCCAAGCCTTCTACTTCAAAAAGTGGATGTTCCACTTCATCCAAGTGATAGTCCAAGGAAAAGGAACGATTCATTGGGCTAGAATTATTAGCCATTGTCTAGATGTGCAGTTGAGAAGGCCAAGACTTACTAAATCATTCCACATGAGCTCATATGTCATGTATGCCTTGATCAGGAGTTTCGAATATGCAGGGCTACCTCACAGAGGAGTGATCGGAAGAGGACCCGGAGAAGTGAGAGTTTGTGACTCTTATGTTCATTTGCATCATCCTCCCAGAGGTGACTACAAGTTAGTCAATGACACCTTCACGATGAACATCACTAGGATATTGCAAGGTGGGATTCATAATAGACTATCTCTGGATGCACAAGAACTTGTGAAGAAGTATGGTGCATGGTTCATCCAGTTTCAAAAGTTTACATATATCAGAATTCATGGGTGTCCTTCACCTCCCTACATGTTGCCGAGGTATCCGACAGACAGGATAGTGCTACTTGAGGTGACTAGACAGTTGGCAGCTTATGCAAAGGCATTCAGACACAAGCATGGAAATGGAATTCCCGTGCCCATCATATTGGGGAATTCAGTTGAGGTATGTCCTAATACTCAGGCCTTGGAGGATGCAGAGAAGGAATTGGCCTTATATTCATTCACATTCTTTGCCTCGAGGGAGAATTTTGATCCTCATGGTTATATGGAGGAGACAGTTGGTAAGAAGTACAAACACGAATTTCAGGTAGAGGACTTTTGGATGAATCTCTCAAGTGATTTAGAGGTTAAAAGAAAGATGCATTCCAGGCTACCCTTAGATCTTATCAGGAAATGCAAAGTTTATAGGGTAGCAAATCAGGCACAGGATAGCGGTAGACATCTCCAGTCATCTTATGACAGAGAAGACAAAGCAATGAAGATAGATTGGAATGAACCTGAGGTTTTGGACTTGAGAGCTTTGATGGCTCCAGTTTTGTCATGTACTCGCAGATGGGTGGATGTACAACATCAGAAGCTAAGAGAGCAGAGCATACCAATGACTTTTACTTTGGAGGAAAGACCAGAAGAAGGAGGAGCAAGCGTAAGTGAAGATAATTCTCATCCTAGAGGCGCAAAGAGGAAAGAAAGACCTGAGAAAAGAGAACCCTCCAAGAAGAAGCAAGAGGCCAATCGAGATCGCTCATCAGGCACATCTTCTCGACATGGAAAGAAGGCAAGTCAAGCTTAAGGACAAGAGAAGACCGTGCCTGAGGTTGATGAATCTATGGAGTCCATGGTACAGAATGATAAGCCTGAAAAGGGGCAGACACCTCAGCATTCATCAAGTCAATCTCCCCAAGTTGATGAGCTACCTGAAGGGAAGAATGATGATGAAGCGACATCTCCTCTCCGAGAAGATGAACCATTGCCTAAAGAAATACAAGAGAGACGAGATCTGCCATTCCAGATTGGTTAAAGGAGAGACTGACGAGGGTGATTGTGGTTGAAGATGAAGATGCTGTAATTGACTTAGAGAGCCTTATAGGAAATTCTCAAGAAGTAACGGAGAAGAAGGCCACCAAGATGTCCAAGGTGATCAGAGATGAGACAGGATCCAGGAAATTGCAGATAGCTACACCAGTAGTGGACAAATGTGAAGGTGAAATCCTTGCAGATGAGTATGATGTAGAAACATTTGAGCTTGGTCCGCTCACTACTGAACAGGCACTGGATGAGGCAACCGATTCATTTGAAGCACTTAAAGACAAGCTTAAAGAAGAAATGGAAAAGAATAGAAAGCTTGAGAGAGAAGTCGGTGCATGGAGAGGCTACTTTACCCATCTCAATCAGCCCTTGGGACGTCAGGATCCGGCAGTATCTCCTATGCAAGCACTTCCCCTCGAATCAGTTGGCGAGGCAGAAAGAGTCAAGAGCTTGGTTCAGCTTATGAGCTCTTGGATTGACAAATCCCACATGGTAGCTGTTGAATTTACAACAAGAATGATGAAAACAATCCACCGAGCTATCCAGGTCCTTGAGATCGTCCACAATCTAATGATAACTGTAGCCGCTTTCGCTCACACTAGAGATGTTATCATTCTTGTTCTCCAAGTAATCAGGCAAACACCAAGGAAGATCCTAGCACAAGAAAAGATAATGGATGGAGGAGCTCATAACCTACTTCAGTGGTCAACTCTACTCCAGATGAAAGAGGTTCTCTTCGAGGACATCAGCACCAAATGCAATCAAGTTGAGGGCGTCATCCATCCAATTCAGGATAAGGTGTTTGAAGTGTTATGTACCATTCTCGGCAGGAGGATCGAAGTTGAGACGGATGTGAACCTCCAAGAGTTGGATGAGAGAGTCAAGATCATCTTTTGCAAAGATGAGAATGTCATCACAGATGAGCAACGGGATCTAATGTTCACTACTATGCTCCTGATTGAGAAGATCAAGGAACTCGAACCTGGATGGGAAGCTGCTCTTCTCACTGCCTTTGATCAGGTTATCCACTTGGAGGAACGCATGAGGAATCTTCCCGAGATTCCTATTGCTGAAATTGAAGGAATTGTGTCCAAATTCGTTGCATATGCTAGGAAAGAACATTGGAAAGGGAATAAGGTTCTAGAAGAAAGGTTGTTATAAAATGATGTGGCATCTTAATTATCATTGGTCTATGTTCCCTCGACTTTTGTGCCAATTAAATATTTGGCTATGCATTTAATAATGTTCATCTAAAAAGGGAACTTTTGTAACAAACCCTAATTAGGGTTTAGGTGTCAGAATCTCAGCCGTCGATCTTCTTTTGATCTAGGCCGTTCATTGTAATTGAGGATGCTATATATACCCTCACTCATTTTCATTTTGTCATTAGGAATTAGATGTGAAGGAGATAGATAATAGGTAGAGCTTTGGAGAGAAGAAAGTTATTTTGTAGCAAGATTGAGTAGTGAAGAAAGAATTTCGAACAATTGTTGTCTATTTTGGCTTTGAGATCAATAAAATATTGAGGTTATGGTGTTTTATTGCAATTCTTGTGGCTATTTTCATGGTTGTTTACTTTCTTGAATCATTCTCAGTCGAAGTAGTATTTAAGTTCGAAGGACTAAGTGTTGCGCTTGATCTTTGGTGAGATTCACGTTCCAAACCACAAGCTTCTTACTGATTGTAAGGACGCCTTGTGTGGTCAACTGGAGATATTGAGATTGTTTGAACCTTCAATCATTATTGAAATATTGATATGTATATTTATGGTAGTATATATAATTCTTGATGATTTGAAAATCACTAATCACCTTAGAAGATCGCATCAATTTCAATGGAGTTGTAATTCCTTGGCAATATTGAAATTGGTAGAATCTTACCAAGTCTAGCCTACATTGAGTCATTCTTAGGATTAGATTAGTATCCATCTTTTGAAACCCTATCTTTTGCTATTTTTTGAGAACCTGTTAGCTTTAGGAAAATCCTGTTCCTGCAGATCGAAAACGTAAGGCCCCTTGAAGAAACAGCATTCACAACTACCACAGAGAGCTTATCCACACGTAGAGATCCTACAACGAAGAACCTTGAAGTCACCCTGATTGATCCTTTTTCGCAATATCTTCAGCATTCAGAGGCTTTACTCAAGAGAGGATAAGGTACCCTTGGGTATTTTATTCTGTGTTTGATAGTGTACAAAAAACACGTCAACAGGTCCCCATTTGGAATGGGGTGATGTGTGATTAGGTCACAACAAGATGGACCTAAGGGTACCACATGGTTGGATGGCATTGCAAACCACCATTGGGGACCAATGGACTTGGATTGTGATTGGCTGAGAGTGATATACCACCATCCTCAACACTTGTTCCTTCTCATTTTATCTTCCTTGTAGGATTGTAATAATATGTATATCATATCAAGTATTGTAAGCATTGATTATATATGTATTGAACACTCCAAGAAAAGATGGATGTATTTGTAACATATTGTATTGGTATCGGTATCCTTACATGCTATGGTGTTGAAGTCGAGCATGACCTATGCTCTTGTATGTTCTTCATTTCTTCATGCTTCATGGATATGTTGTAGTTACACTTCTATTGGTGCTCTAAAATGAACGTAGAAGTGATTGGTGTAGTGGTGGAGGTTGATTTGATCATCTCCAATTGTGGTCATGAGATCTTGACCAGTCTAGTGTGGTTTAGAGCATTTCAAAGCCATTTTGGGCTCAACCAGGACTACCCATGGGGTGTCTCAACCTTGTTTCTTGGTGGATTAGGCATCCCTGAGTATTGTGAAATCAGTTTTGGGAAGTTATGGGTGCAATGAGTATGTTTTGAGTTCACCCGATCCCCGACTAGTCTTGTAGGTGTCACCCGGTGACTTGATGGCATCGTTCTTGACTCATTTTCTCACCTTTTTGCCCAATTCTCTCAATTCAAGGATCATATGGGTATTTTGACTTCACCTAGGGGTTTTAGGTGTTTGGCACATCAAACTGTCCAACCAAAAGCTCACTGGTCCAGACAAACACGTGTCTTAGAGGACGAAAATGTAGGTCCACCAGTCCCAGGGGCACCAACGTGTCTCAAGGACACTAGCACATCTCAGGGACACCAATGCGAGTGGAGGACACTAGCACACCACATGAGTGTCCACCTAGCATGCAAATGTCCTCTTAGGTGGCTTGGGTCAGGTCCGCAAGCCTATGTTCATGCATTCAGTCTAGGAATGAATCTAAGAGCTAGGGATGTCAAATTGACCCTGTTTCGGATGCATTACGGAAGTAGCGATGTCAAGGAACCCTCAGAGGTGGTTTGAGTAGGTTTTGAGTTGGTTTGGATGGTGTTGGGGGCGTCCATTTGTGACTAGGGTTTTCTCGAAGCTCATCCGTCACACCTAGGACCTAGTGGTTGGTCCTGTTCGCCGTTTCGAGTTTTGCAACTTTGGGGGTGGTCTTGTGTGGTCCTAATCACCTCTTGGACACTTCCTAAGGTTAGGGAGACCTATTCCCATGTTCATTTGGAGTTTCCAGGTGTTTAGTCTTTTGCATGTGCATTGTTGATTATCGATAGTTTGATCTAATCTTGATCTTTGAGCGTGATACTCGTATATGTTATGCAAGATGACACTTAATTGCTTCAAAAAAAATATTTCCATGCATTATATGTGTATTTTGCTCATATCATCTATGGTTCCTTGGTGGGGCGTTACATGATGATTCACCTTTGTCAGAAGCTTTACCAGTAGAGTAGGAATTCTTGCCTCCACTCTAGTTTGTGGTCTACTCATATAGTGCAAAATTTATTTATATTTTTGTTGACCAAAACTTGACCAAACGATTTAAGAAAAATTCAGCCCCAAAATTAAAGTTTCAACAATATGCCCCTAATAATTTTTTCCAATCATTCCAAAAATGTTTAAAAGTCTGAAAATTTCCATGAATTGCAGCCTATAGAGAAAATTTATTAGGAGACCTAAAATTGAAAAAACTACAAACAATTTTAGGTGCCTTCAAATCAAGACTATTAGTGGAACGATGTGCCCTTGTTCGACCAACTAGAATTTAAGAAAAAATCACTGATTTGCAGCCCTAGCAATGAATTTGTGGAAACCCTAATTTTGCAATAACTTCTTGAATTCTGCTCCAGATAACCTCAAATCTAGCTTCAATATGGCCTTGAAATAACCTTTAAAAATCAACAAAAAATTCACCAAAATTAGCGAGGAACTTGCCAAAATGACCTCCAAAATCCAAAAAAAAAAGCACTTTGTTTATTGCCTTCACAGTGCCCATATATCCTTTGATACCAGTTGTAATGAAACAACTTGCACAATCGATGAATATAATAGGAAATATGCTGCAAATACTTGACAATAATAAGCCAGTTTGAGGAACACAATTCACAATATGATGATACTAAATTAACCACTATCTCCTATATATACTCCACAAATGCCTTGGATGTCACCCAAACTGACTTAGGTACCTAAATATAATTCCTAAGACGACCTAATCATCTAAATAAGAATATAATAATGATCACATAAATTAATTAATGGTGAAAGTAGCCACAAGTCGACTACTCATAACCCTATGCACACTATAGGATTAAAGGCATGGCATTTGAGCTTTACACTTATGTCTAAACCTTCAATTTTGCTATTTTTTCATTTTTAATTTTCATTATTAAAAAGAAATTTGATAATTCAACCAATATAGCATGTCTAATTTGTCTTGGATACATATTTGGTAAATTCAGTAGTTATACAAATACAACAACACTTTGAATAATATTTAACCTCTATATTATAGGAAGAATCCTTTAACATTTCCTAAATACATTCTCTCAACACCCCCAAACAACCCTCCCACTAACATTCCTAAATCTTGGGGTTGAAAACTAAAATGTTTTCTAATTTGTAAATGATTCCATCATACCGGTGATCTTCCATCAGATGCTATGGATGAGTCAAAATCATGCAAAAAAACAGAAAAATTGAAATGATTAAAAAATATGTACAAGAATCATACATATAAACATCAAATGGTTTGCATACAACCAAAGTCAAAACTCACTCAAGACTGAAGAGCTAGCTACCTAAAGAAGTCTTGAAAAAGGTGAAGTTGACTTATCTGATATCTTGAAAAAGAAGGCATAGCTTCAAAAAAATTATCAAAGCATGTAGAAGAAATGTATTTGGTCAGATAGAAAATGCATATAACAAGAAGGGTTGATAGATTGAGATAAGCTAAATGTTAAGAATGTAACACTCGACATCTAAGTGATCATCTTACCAACATATGATATTAAACTTATGGTAATATAAGTGATCAAAGGAACAAAAATTGGCATTAGAGAGTTAAGTCATGAGGGGTGATTAAAACTTAAGACATACCATTTACATATTATAAGAACCAGACTGTAAGGTGGGTGCATTCACAATAAGATACCAAGCAAAGAAAACTTAAAAAATATTATCTTATTCAACACACAGACAAACCAATCTGACTTATACAAGGCATCTGTACTCACCAGCCAATCCCTGGATATGGGTTAGGGAAAGTAACCAATTAAAGATGATTTTTCACACAAATCAATGACCACTATAAGTTTCAGGTGATGCCTCTTTAGTTAATCAATGCTCGGGTTTCTTTTCACAATGGGTCATATATTCCATTCTTATTGAGGAAATTCATTCATATTTTGTCAGTGGCAATCTAATTTACTAAGAGTCCATGGAAAAGCACTATATGAGAATTGTTTCAGAACCAATTTGTAGTTAAACTTTCTGAGTGAAGAGTCAATGTGTTATTTTGCAAAAACTAAGCTTCCGTACTGTTGATGTGTCTTTTATACACGACCAAACACAGAATAAAATACCTAAAGGTACCTTATCCTCTCTTGAACAAAGTTTCCCGACTGCTGAAGATCTTGCCGAAGGATCAGTCGGAGTAACTCCAAGGTTCTGATATGTAGGTTCTCTATGTGTGGATAAGCTCTTTGCGGTACGATGTGATTTTGCTGGAATCACAAGGGGACTTACTCTCGACGACCTGAACGTCTGATTTGCTTTGGATATTACTGGAACATGGAATTTCACCGGCCCTTGATTTTGAAAAAAGGAAAAAAGGATAAGGGTTGGAACGGGATCTATTCCTAACACTAAGAACGTAAGAGCAATGAATGACCTTTGATGAAATTCTAACTAAGTCTTGCTTTGACATCCTAGGATCATCTCCACAAGATTAGTGCGATCTTCTGAGGAAAGCTTTATGATGTTTAGATCACCGCTACAAGCATGGACACCGTCAGGTTGATGCATATCAATGAAGAAGCGATAATTGAAGTTAAGCTTAAGCTAAATGATTCCAGTTGACTACGCAAGGAAAGTCTGCAATCAACAAACCACTAGTAGTATGGATATACGAATTTCACCGTTGATCATACAAATTTCTTCCATTCACCTAATAACATGAAATTAAATTTGAGAAGTATAGAGACCATGCAAATTGTTGGATCAACCCATAGAATTCACCATTTCTTCAATGAAATTTACAAGTCTTTTGCAACAATGTCTTGGCAACAATCTTTGCCTTCTCTTTCTACTCTACTCTAAAATGCTATCTACTATTGAGCTACTAATTATTGACTATCTCTCTAACTATTTTCTATTCTCTGACTATTAACCATTAACTAACTATTAACTATTAACCCTTACAAATGAGGAGCTAGGGCTTTATATAGAGAACCCTTTACAAACAAACGGCTCTGATTGTCTTAGAATCAATGGCTAGGATTACAAGATAGAAACCCTAATTAGGGTTTGTTACAACAAACTTCCTCTAGCCAATGAGAAAATTACATTCCAAGAGTGAGGACCAATAGGAAGCATGGGTAGGTACATTGAAGTTTGTGCCACCTCCGATAGATTAGATACATTGAATCTGGTCCTACTGAGGTAGACCAATCCGACCAGAGGAATGATGACTGGGATGCCACCTTGTCTAACGCTTGTGACTTGGTTGATCCTCCTCTGTCTCTGACATGATAAATGATGTACTTCCTTTACTCCCATGCTTGATGAGGTTTCCTTATTGTCAAGTCTTCTTGCTCCGGTAGCATATCTCGCCTTGAAGTGCTGGCAAAGCCTTTCTTTGTCATCTTGTGGTTCCTTAGTGTGGCGAAATGAAGGTTTTGGAGATGGCTGGAAACTTCTTGAACACCTGAAGTCTTCCAACGCTTCAAAACACCTTGAGTCCACCTTTATGCCTTAGGAATGTCCTTGATGATGATGGACTGGAATAGGTCATCCTTGTCCTGGCTTGGTCTCCTCCTATCTGCAAAATAAATCAAAGGATGATTAAGTACATATGACATATTCATTTCAACATAGCATTTTTCACCTTAAATCATTAATGAGAAGACATCAAAATGGAATTTCACTCAATATCTTCTCCAGGGACAGGCCCTATTAGAATTTCGCTTTGGACCCTTTGGAAGGGTCAGGAGCGAAATTTACATTTTAGCTTAAATTGCATCATTTCTTCACTCCAAAATGCCTCCAAGACAAGCATATGCTAGCTTTCTCTTTCTAAAGCCTAGGAATCCACAACTTGGCCTTCATCATGAGCAAATTAGGTGAAGTTGAGAATTTTGCTCTGGACCCTTTGGAAGGGTCAAGAGCGAAATTCTTGACTTGCTTGTTTTCCTTCACCTAAGTCTACTCTTTTCACTTTTCATACCTGGACTTCCACTTTTGAATCCCTCTCTCAACATGGCAAAACTTGCTTGACCCTCAAAATGGCTAGAAAGGAGAATTTCACTAAGAATCATGGCTAGGGACAAGACCTATTTAGGATTTTCGCCCTGGACCCTTTGGAAGGGTCAGGAGCGAAATCCTAGTTTAAGCTCAAAATCTTGATCATTAGTGGCCACAATCAATTCAAAGGCATGCCTAGGGGTCCTTCCAAGCTCAATCTACCTTGATCCACACTTAGCTTGACACAAAAATGGAAGGAAAAGAGGGATTTTGGGAATTTTGCTCTGGACCCTTTGGAAGGGTCAAGAGCGAAATTCTAGTTTTGAGCACATTTCTTCATTTTTTCAACCCCAATCCACCTCAAAAGGCAAGGACACATCAACTCACTTCCATCCACGCCATAAAAACCAAGGATTTGACCTTCTCCAAGGGAAACATAGGTGTTTGCAACAATTTCGCTCTAGACCCTTTGGAAGGGTCAGGAGCAAAATTCAAGATTTAGGCTTGATTCTTCATTCCCTTCGCCCTCATTCACTTCCTAAGGCAAAAACATGTTGATTTACTTCCAAATACGCCCAAGGGACTAAGATCTTGGTCCAAACAAGGAAGAAATGGGTGTCTTCTAGGAATTTTGCTCTAGACCCTTTGGAAGGGTCAGGAGCGAAATTTGCATTTTAGGACAAATTCTATCACGTCTCTCACTTCAACTCACCTCAAAGGTCAAGGAAACGTTGCTCCAGTCTTCCCTAAGCCATACAAACCAAAAGTTTGACTTGATTTGCAAGGGAAATAGGTGATCTTAGGAATTTCGCTCTGGACCCTTTGGAAGGGTCAAGAGCGAAATCCTAGTTTTTACTCAATTCCTTCAAATTTATTGATCACTAGCAACTCAAAGTCATTCCTAAGGACATATCCAATCCTATCTCACCCTGACCCACACTTGACTTGGCACAAAACTGGGAGAAAAGAGTGGTTTTGTGGAATTTCGCTCTGGACCCTTTGGAAGGGTCAGGAGCGAAATTCCTACTCTAGGCTTGACTCTTCATCTCTTCAACTCCAATCTTCTCTGGAAGGCAAAAATACATCACTCTCCACCCAAGGAACAAGGTTTGTAGCCTAAGCAAGGGAGCAAATGAGGTTTATAATGAATTTCGCTCTGGACTCTTTGGAAGGGTCAGGAGCGAATTTCATCCTTTAGGCAAAATCTTCATCTTCCAATGCTTTCAACCACCTCTCAAGGCAAGAACACGTCAATCCACCTTCCAACATGCCTTAGAAACCAACACTTGGCCAAAACTAGGAAGGAAATGAGAGTTATGGGGATTTTCGCTCTGGACCCTTTGGAAGGGTCAGGAGCGAAATTCTCATTCTTGGTTGATTTTCCACTTCATTGATCCAATTCTCTCTCAAACTTGATCAATTTCAAGGTCCTTTCATCATAATCAAGGCAATCCACCATCAAACTAGCTCCAGACAAGGCTAACCTAGGGCCTAAGGCAAAAAAGAAGGTCAAATGGAGGATTTCGCTCTGGACCCTTTGGAAGGGTCAAGAGCAAAATTCTCCTTCCAGGTTGATTTCCATCATTTCATCGCCTCAAATCTCCTCTCCAAGGAATATGAATTTCGCTCTGACCCTTTGGAAGGGTTAGGAGCGAAATCCTAGTCTTAGGTCAAAATCTTCATTCCTCAATGCTTTCAATCACTTCCTGAGGCAAGAACATATCAATCTACCCCCACCATGTCCAAGGAACAAGGATGTTAGCCCAAACAAGGGAGAAAATAGTGTCTAGGGAGAATTTCGCTCTGGACCCTTTAGAAGGGTCAAGAGCGAAATTCACATTTAGGCTCAAATCTTGACTTCATTTCTCACATTTCTTCATCCAAACAAGTGTTTTGCCCTCAATAATGCCTGGGAATGAGTTAGTTCTAAGTTTGGGTCAAAGTAGAATGTCTTATGGAGAATTTCGCTCTGGACCCTTTAGAAGGGTCAGGAGCGAAATTGAAATTTGCTTTGGACCCTTTGGAAGGGTCAGGAGCGAAATTTGACATTTTGGTCTCTCCGTCAAGATTCATATATGGAATATAACATTTAAGTTCTTATACTTTAAGTTATATTCCATATATACTGTCAGGATGTTTGAGAGTGGTTTCGGACCTCCAGGAGTTATAATGCAAAATCTAGTTTTTGGAGGATTCTTCAATTTTCCAGACTTAGTCAAATTTCAGGATCAGGATGACATTCCAGACAACGAAATTTCAGGACATTTGAAGATCAGGATGACATTCCAAACTTTATCACTCACCAATTTGACCTAACTCAAACCTTCAAAGATGATATTCACTCATCAAGCTTCATTGACCTCCTCAAACTCAAACAAGACACAATTAGCAACAAGAGCATAACCTTGTCCTAAGGAAGACTTTCAAAGATGACCCTAACCCGGAGCATCCACTGACTCACCTTTAGCAAAAACAGAGCCTGCTCTCTTAGTGATCCCTCTGGCAACACTCAACATGCAAAAGGCTAATAGACAAAACCCTAAAAGACCTAGAAACAAACCCCAGAAAGCGAAAAAGGAGGGGTCCCCATTTGCAATGGGGCGATGTGTGAATACGTCACAACACGTACCTAGGCATATTATCAGTGAGGAATGAGTAAAAGTTGTTCAAAGTTCAAACAATGATCCTTCTCATTCTTGACTTGCCCACACACAAGAACCACCTCAATTGAAGGGGCTATGTTTTCAGGATTCTAGATAGCTATGATATGAAATGCATTATAGATTTTGATGGCACTGCTCACTGATTCGACCAAAAGGACCCAATTCAAATGGACAAAGAAAGCAGAGGCTGCATTTCAAACCTAAGTCACAGGATACGGCGATTTTCATGGATGAGGTTCGAATTTAATCGAATTTCAAACTTCTATAAAAAAAAATCAAATTTAATCGAATTTCCTCTATAAAGCACTGCTATCCACCTCTAAGCACAACTCAGCTGGTCGTGGGTATTCTTTGTATATGTTTTGTATCTATTGGGTCATGGGTGTCTGCAACTGCTGGGTCGCCCTCGGATTTTCTCCAACAAGGGTCGCTATTCTGATAATTTATTAGAAGTATACATATATTTAAAAATAAACAAAATTATAGAAGGCGAATTTTATCCGAATTTTTTTTCGAATTTTTCCCTTGTTGAATTTCATCCGAATTTCATGGCTGTCGAATTCGAATTCGAATTCGAACCTTGTGACTTAGTTTCAAACCATGAATATGGTAACGGCATTAGCCCTTGTACTCACACTCACCGAGTTTTCACAGCCATTTGTCAGAGAATGTCATGCACAAGCCATGGATGTAGGGGCTTTTCTGATGCAAAATCAGTGACCAAATACCTTTTAAGAGCAGAAAACTCAATGATACAAAGATATTATGTATTTATGACAGCGAAATGTTGGAATAACACTTATTCATCTGCACTGATTGCCAAAGCTTGAAGTATTTCTTATCCAACAGACCTTCACAAAACAACAAGCAAAGTTGGTAAGCAAGCTACAGGGATTTGACTTTGAAATACATTATTCCTTGTCTCAAACACCCTTGGATATAAGCAATTTCTACAGCTAAACCAGTATAGAAAGAAGAGACTAAGATATTAAAGGAATATGCCAGGCATGATAAATCTCTACTGAACAAAGTCAAAATGCAAGAAGTGGACAGAAAATATTTATTTTCAGGTGACATGATTTTCTACAGCAACTGTATATATGGTGTCAGATTCTGGATTGAAACAAAAGATTTTATCTGACTGTCATTATGCCCAACACTAATGACATAATTTTTCCAAAATCAATTTCGAACAAATAAGGTATTATTCTGGGAAGGACTCAAATCAGATGTTGAAAACTTTGTTGCAACATGTGAGACTTGCTACAGAAACAAGACAAAGATTGTGAAATGCTCTAGCCTGCTCAACATTACCATATTCCTCAAAAACAATTTAGTGATCCATCAAAATGAATGTTCTTACATAAAAAGAGAGACTAGAGAAAACTCCAATTTTGCTTTGGTTGATCAATTGACTAAATATGCCCACATTATTGCCATCAATTTCAATGATGACCTCACAACATCTGTTGTTCATGCAGCATATGTGGAGAGTACATGGGCTTAACGAGTGTTGTTCATTATAGATATCCAAAGATTATAAGGATCTTTTGGAAAAATCTATTTAAACTTGTGATAGCCACTATAAAACCGAGCACCATGAATCATCCTCGAAACTGATGGGAAATCAGGTATTGCGTATAAAAGTCTAGATTGCTACTTGTTATATTATGTTACAAATCAACAAATGTCACAGCGAAAATAACTATACTTGGGAATGCACATTTACATTAAGAGATCATTATTTAATGCTCTTTACAATAATGAGCCCCCTGTGTCAATTCATGAGACAAATTAAGAGACCTGTGTACAAACAATAAGATATTTCCTTGAATAAAATCAGAAAAAATTAAAGAAACTGAAAAAACATCAAAAGAGTGTTTCAAGATAGGATGAAGGCTCTGCAAGATGATAAACATATTGAAAGCGAGTTACAAGTTAGTGATAATGATTTTCATAACGCCACAAACACATACACAAATATTCCTTGGAGGAAAAGCAGTGCAAAATCATGGACCAAAGTATCACAGACCTTATGATTCGCCAAAAAGAGGAAAAATTGCATGCACTCTTTAACTTTCAGCAATTGCCTGTGTACATGATCTATTTCAGATCTTATGTTTGAAGAAAGTAATAAGACAAAGGGTTGAAATCTCAAAGACTCTGACACATATAAATAATGAAGGACATCTCACTTAATCCTTGAACAAGTTCCAACCACAATAGATAAGAAACAGGGAAACAAAATATTGTTTGAGCACCTTGATCGCTAGAAAAGGAAGCTACATGGGAGGAGCCACAAAAAATTAACCACCCGGCATTAAAATTGCTTTGTGACAAAGCAATTCAAGGAGCGGGAAACCATTGGGATACCCATTATAAGTTAGAAGACCAACTCACCCTCTAGTCAGTGGGTCAGCACACCGTTTTAAATGGTAGTTTAGTCCACTCAGTCTTTCGGTAGGTTCAATGTCATATTGCAGACCATACTGTAGGGTTTGGAAAGGATGAGATGAATAAATATCTCATGGTAAAGTCTTTAAGAAAATTGCTTATCCTAATGCAATGTTTAGTCATGTCTGCGGGAGTCTTTGCTTTTTGCCTTTGGCAGTCTTGACGACTGGAACTCCAAATAGCTGACCTGTGTTGGAAATCAAATCCTCTCTATATATTGATAATTTGACACTCTGCTTTTAGCATGTTTTGTCAATGTATTTTATGTATTTATGACATGGAAATGTTGGCCCTTACACAATTTAAACTTTAAGATAAAGCCTCCATTTCTATGAATATATTAACACTCAATAATTTCATGTGTATCAGTTTCAACTGTTGTAAGTTAAGGTTTGAATTCTTCTTTTCTTTTCAAGTTATAGCTTCACTTTTCAGTTGGTTTAATAGAAAGAGTCAATTTAGTCAATGTAGCTACAATCCTTTTCCCAGATGAGCAATTACGTCCATTATTTGATGTTTAAGTGTAGTTATGCCTCTTATGGACATAGGTACAATACAGAAAGTCCATCTAAAAGCTAGCCCAACATGGAACTAGATGCAACACTACAGAAACGATGTGACTGTCAAGAGAAAACAAAAAGAAAGTAACTCCTAAATTGGTTTCTGTGAATGACGGCTGTTAAGTCAGTTCCATGAAAAGATCCAAATCTCATCATAGTTGTATCAAAGGCCTGAATATTTGGTCACATATGAGCCTAAACCACCCCTTTTAACCATTTTGGAACATGTGCATCAAAATTCTGAAACAAGCAAAATAGAAGATGGAACGTGCCTACTGAAAGAAAATTTTCTAAGGCACATGTGCAGCATTAAAATCTTTCTGTTTACGTTCAATGTTCCAGTACACATACATGGAGATAGAAGCTTGCTAAGGGAATGTTACCTGGAAAAACATTTTAGCATCATTGGAAACAGTAACCATAATATGAGGTATTCTCAATTTTTTCCTCAACATTACAGTACACAAATACAGAGATGAGATTTTGTACAAGAAATGTTGTCATGCATGTTCTTGGTCCCAGGTAACAAACATGTAGTGAGTTCTTCAATCATATACAAGTTTCTTTGAGCTTGAATGTTAGGAAAGCTTCTCATTCTAAACAGTGGGAATGATTTGTGGCCACCAAGCACGACCAAGCAATGCCCTATCTGTCTAGGCTGTTCTCAGATTTTCTTCACCATTGAATTTGACTTCCCGCCTCAAGAGACATATACGACCAGCCGTGTCCACTGGACATAGCAATTCCTTCCCAGTTTTGCATCACTATTGATTGGACATATACTTTTCTACTCTTGTATTTAAGCATTTATATTTTGCTTGTGGAGCTACCATCTGGTTTTGGTTTCTCCTGGTTTAAATTTTTCTAATCTATGTGTACCTCAGTACAATTGACCTGCTTAGGTCATCTGCAAGCACTATTATAACATCAAAATCAAATTCATTTTCAGTTATGCTACTATGTGACGTGCACCATCTACTGAAAGACTTGACACTGCTCCATTGAAGAAAGCCGCAAAACCAATTTAACAGTTGTTTTCCCAAGCACCATCATGACCCATCAACATCAGCAAGTCACTTGAAAACTTATTGCAAGATCTCACCCTTCCCTGCATTAGTTTATTATACCATTCATTTCACTTAAAATTCTATTCTGCCGCCGCTGTAAATGCATAGAGAATTCACACTTCATCTACATTTGATCCCACTTACCATACGCGTGGCATGCATCCTCCGATAATATTCGACTCCCACTGAGCTAGTGCGTCCTTACGGTGGTGATTGCAGGGTTGATTATCTTTATTTAATGATCAACTCACTGCCATCATGCCAGCCCAATGTAGGAATTGAGATTCTTTAAAACTAAAAATTATGGTATAAATACCCTATGTAGGAATTGAGATTCTAAAAAGCTAAAAAACTTGGGTACTACACATGGGAGATGAATTGTAAGTAAAGACCATATCTAAACATGTCTGTTTTCCTTGAATTCATGAGGATGAGAATTTCTGTTAGTCAAAATTTTGATTCATGGGCAGATTCATGAAATCCCTTCTGCCCTGCCAAAATTCGAGTTTAGTAGAAACTATTAGACCTTTTTCCAGTTATCAAGCAATTGGCAACGCAACTTTTTTGTAGATGTCAAATTTTCATGAATAATTACAGGCAGAGTTAGTGTATCCAATCCTTCAACAATCCATGTTTTGAGTAATCTTATCTTCTATGACCAATCTCTTGTGGGTTAAGTAGCCCACTTGGTGGGCATTGCATAAGCAAATGCGAAGCAATGGGATTGAAATTAACAAACCCAGCAATTGCATATGATAGCAAATGATCCATCGTTAGTTCGCGGTAAATAAGGAGATCTGGAAGAGAAGAAAAAAACAGGGGAGCGAAGGGCAAAATTCATCTGGGTTAATCTGGAAAGACACGAGAAAGGTAAGGAAAAATACTCACATATTCACAGAGGAGTTTGAGCTGGTCTTCCATGAGATGCTGTCCTTCCTTGACCTTGACAATCCATTCATCCAGATCCATGGAGCTTCACTGCTATTATTATTAATTCTAATAATAGATGGATCTGCAAGAGGATTCTAGAGGAGGCCTCAGAGACATGAGAATGGAAAAGCTTGCAATGTATAGATTCCAGAAGAGGCACAAAGCTTTTGCTTTCAGTTGGAAATACCACTAAAATATTGTTGATTCCTTGCCAAGGATATTTTTCACGTACCCACTTTATTTCAAGTCCATTCATATTAGGAAAGTCATCGATTGGACGGCTTATCTTTTCGAAGTGCCTGAATTGGCCCAAATAACTGTTGTACAAGGAGGGTTTAGATACTCCAACTGTTTGGAACGAATAAAATACCGTTTATTGTTGAAGATATATAAGCTCTCGTTTTTTTGTTCTTCAGCCATAACCAAGACGTCTTTACATTTTCTTTTATCTCCTGCGAGTGACCGGGAAATTTTGAGCTTTTCTGAATGTAGAAGTCAAAACAATTGAATTCAACATAATTGCATCATTATATATATATATTTTGTTATTTTGAGCTGTAATTACATTTTAGATGTAGCTTTTAAAGTATCATTCATATAGTATTAAATTTAAATTTGGAATTGTCTCTGAAATTTATTTTTTTTTAAATTAAATCTAAAAGTAATTGTAGATTCAAGTTGACTTGTTTGTAACTTTTTTTAATTGAAAATGCAAATTGCAAAAGAATTGTCCCAAAAACTTGCAACAAAAACTAACCAACAATTATGAAACTAGAATGTAGACATAGGAGTTACATGCTTGAATAAGCACAAGCCAATGAACCTATTTGTAATTAGTTAATATCCTTTGATTTAAGAAAAAATATTAAAATTGACATGTTAGAGCGTTGTATTAAAAATTAAATTTCAATTCATTTTAGATCATCTAATCATCATCTCATAACATTATTCTTCAATCATATAGTCTATGTTGCATCAATATCTAGAATCATAAGGGCAAACATAAAAATGTGCATTTTTTTGTGTGAGTCTACAACCTTGTTCAAGTCATTAAATCAATCAAGGGGTGGCTAAGGTATAAAGTGAAAATCTACTTGACTTCCCTTCCCTAGCATAGAAAGTTCTTGTTCTTTTAAGCACATATCAAATAACATAAGAAAATAAGAATTTAATTTAGAGACTCGAAGTGTAAGAAGGTTACTTGTGTGAGATTGGACCAAAAGGAGGCGAAGGTAAATTTCTAGTATGTTGAAATCTAACAATCACAAATCCGATAGAAAAAAAAATAGAGTCGGATCATAAAACACGCACTAAAATAAATTATCCACTTGTCACACATAGACCTAAGTACAATTATCTTTATTTCTTTTTTTCTATTGATATTAATATGTTGAGAAATTACTTAGTTATCCAGATTAGTCAATGTATTGGTTATTTAATTAATTAGCTTGGATATTTTTTAAATTAGCATTTGATTTTCTTTCATTTTGATGAATGTTAGCAAGAAATTTGGGACACGAGCTGGAGCACTTAACCCTAATGACTTTCTAGTGTTGTAGTCTTATACCCTGGACTCAATCCTATTAAAGGAACAAGGAATTAGATCAGGATAAAACATTATATATTTAACAGAATATTAGGAACATACACAACACATCGTATGGAGACCCAAAAGCATTTGTATTATTGATATTCATTTAATACATTATATAAACCCATATAAATCCTTATATACTCTCATACATTCATATCATATACATTTGTTCTTCATATTCTATCTTTTTTTATATATCTATTATACCTCTCTATTATATCCTTTATGTTAGTGATCACATCCTATAATATATTTGTATCTACAAGATGAGACATGACTTGTACTTAGTGTCCCTAATCTACATATTATTTCCAACTCCTAAGCTTTGTAGGCTTGATGTAGAAAGATGAAACCTGTTATCCATATGTTTGTTCGGCTACTCTTTCCTTGTCAACATCATCCCCCTTCTAAACTATGACTTGCCCTTAAGTCATCTTTGTCACATCAAAAGTATATCATTATGTATCTCCTAAAGGTTGTCAAAATTGTTGTCCCATCGATTATTTTCCAACCATAGTTGTTGTGTGGGCACTTGGAGTTGTACCAAATGATTTTTTGTTTTCAAACTATGGGGGGTATTTGGATGTTTTGGTATAAGTGTTGTGCCTCCTGAAGGATGCCAATTTAATATGATCCAACCTCAAATTAACAACCTCTCTCGATTGATGAAACTAGTGTCAGGTCTTATTCCTTTGATCTTGTCATTCTTGATATTGGGCATGCAAGGATTCTATGCCTACCCGGTCTTGACCATCTAGATCATTCATTACATCATAATCACTTGATCTTTTAATTATTTGAAGCTCCAAGTTTTCCATCTCATCTTTGAGTGACCTTTGCATCCTTTATGGCCTTCTTTGGTGGAATGTCCCCTTGTTCATATAGCCCAGTTATTGCTTGAATCACTTCCTTAGTGATCATGCAAAGTTTGTCTAGTTAGAGATATTTATCGTGTAACCAACTAAAGACCATGCAGACCCATTTCTCCTATGTTGTAAATTCTAGGAACTCCTTCTAGGAATTCAACTTCTACTTTTCTATTTGGCCATATTGTGGCAAGTAGTTTCTTGTGTTGGGTTGCAACATAGTTACCCTAAGCTCTTCAGATTTCATGTGGTCAATCTCTACCATTTTAGTGTGAATATAACATTGAACATCCTGTGTGTATACGGTGTCTCTAAGAACCTTAGAGAATGTGTCAACTAAGTTGACCTTCATTGCTTTTATAGGGGAACCTTTTATACTTAGGGTGGAGTTTTTGTGAAGAATCTACAAGGATAGGTGTGGCCATGTCGGTAGTCTTGAAGTAGAGTAATGAAGGAGCAAATTGTAGCTATGGTTTGGATGGGAAAAGCTAAGTTCAAAAAATTAAGATGATAGAAACAATAAGTATAGAGTGAGAGTGTGATATTAAGGGTTGATATTTATAAGTTTATCCAAAGGTGATGCATTTATTGTGATAGTCATTTTCTTCCTTTTTCAGTCATTTTCTACCTGTTATTCTTGCTAGGCTTCTATTTTCTGGCACTTTATTCCTTATATCTACTTTATAGTACATTATGATACAAATATATGCATTTGGTTAAACTTAAGTAAAGTTAGGTTTAGTACTCGTTTTCCTATAATCAAATCATATTAAGGTTGGTATGCAAGAGTAGGATTTTATTCTTTAATTATCCTAGAATCCCCTTGTACTATATCCTTGTAACTAAATAATGTTTATAGGATTTTCCCTTGGTGATTATGATTGTGATGCAGAGGCAACAAACTAGAAGGATAACCTTGAACCAACCAACCTCTAAGGATCGCAAACTCAACCAAAACCCTACTACCAAAGGGTCCTTACACAACACCAAGTCAAGCAATGGTTCAATGACACTAAGAAATGCCTTAGGAGACTCAAGAGCTCCAATATGTCCACTTAAAAACAACTAACACTCTCAAGTCTTGTGTGACTACACACAGCATTGCATACATGAGTGGGCTACCACTAGGCTTTAGGGGTTTGAATGGCCCACTTGACTAATTCAAAACAACCCTTCTAGGGGTGTTCTCACAAAACCTTAACATAAATGAAACTGGATTTCATGGTTTAGACCCACCAGAACATCAGTTTTGACTCACTTGCCCACAAATAGAACCAGTTGTAATTAGGCCTCCATTTGAAGGAATCGGGTGATAACTTTTGACACCCTGAGGATCTAGGCAAACAAATTATATTTTCAGATACCCTTTTGGGATTTCTCAACAATATCTTTGTTTCCAGTACCAAACCAACTTGCAGATATCCCAACCAATACTGCACTAACAAACCTAATAGGGCTATTAGGCCTATTTCACTGAACACCTGTCACAAACTTGATTGGTTCTCCTAAGAGATGACAATCCCTGACCATGAAATATTGTCTCAACCTCCAAAATACTCCTCTATCACATTAAATCCCCTTTCCAGTGCTCTACCACTCAATTCTCTCGCACTGCACTCATCAAATCAGTCTATCACATAGAGATGCTAGACCTAGGGTTAGTTCTCCATCCTCTTCGTCCTATTGTGTCCTCTTAATAGCTCTTGGAATTGACATATGATACAGTGGCCTATCATCTCCTATAATGGCAGAGTCTTCAGTTAAGGATTGATAGGCCAAAACCCATTATTACAATCAAACCCTAGGGGTTTGAGGGTTTTAGGCTACCCGATAGAGATTTGCTTGTAGAATGGGGCAGTGATATCTTCAAGGCTTCAAACCAAATGAAAAACAAAGGTAAAACAATATAGTTTCAAGATCTATGTGATGATCATTCTTGCCAATCCACCTTCAATATGCAATCAATAGAAATTAGACGATTTCCTGCATTTCTAACAGTTTTGATGCTTCAATTTCCTTCTCAAAACAATCAAATCAACACACACTTACATCTTTCAGGGTTTGAGGTCCTTAAAGGTGTCACCCCAAATGAACACAACCTCCTCCAATCATTTTTCAAGCTAATTTGACCATTGGAGAATCATGACTTACAAAAAGTGCAAAATTGTCATGACAACAAATTGACAATATGACAATTTTTGCATTACTCAACCAACTTAGACTCCAAACTATCATAGTCCCCCAAAATGATTGGGTTACTTTCAATATTTTTCTAAACCATGACCTTAAACACATTGAAATATGTCCAAATAGACATGAAAGGAGTCTCGTTGGAACCAACTTTTACATTATTACATCAATTTGACCCATTTTGACTCATTTGCACAATATTGGCCAAATTAGGACCATCTAAACAACTTAATTGCATTAATGGTAAAATGACCTTATTACAATGCTATTGGTCTCATTAGACCTTATTTGACACAAGAAACCATCTAGAACTCAAAATGTTCATATTTGACCCCATATAGGTCATTGGAATCAGGAGGTACACTTGGTTCACTCGATGTTCCTACACCATACTCCCCTCCTTGAAAAATCCTCATGTCCCATGAGGGAACATCAACTCCAGCCTTCTAAAAACCTACAAGAAACTGATAAAAACCAGAATACAAAAACCAATTAGTCCACAAAGGAACTCCAACCACCATAGTACTTGGTGGAGACCAAGAATCTTCAATAGGTGCTTGCCCTTGCACCTTCTTCTCCACTTCCCCAACCTTTGTTTGTTGTACCTGCTCCTTCTTACCTGCAACATCAAATTTATCCTTCACCGTGTCCTGTACAAATGGACATAAAACTAAACCAACCATTATACCTTCACACAAATTGTCATTTCCAACCCTTTTTATCTGTGACCTGGCTACCAACTCTTCATCCTCAAGCAATGTCTTCTTCCCAAACATGACTATTTTGTTCTTACCCTTGACACCATCATTCATTGACCATAAAGTATACTTAACCCCATCCTTTTCAATAGTATAAGTGTTTCTTCTACCATCATAACTAGTATGGTTGTCATATTGCCAAGGTCTACCAAGTAAAATATGGCTACATTCCATGGGTAAAATGTCACATAGAACACTCTCCTTATATTGACCAATCTGAAAATCAACCCTTGCATGTTCCTTAACCAATAGACTAACATCGTCATTGACCTAAGAAACTCTATAAGGATTATTATGAGGCAATCTTTCCAAATGTAACTTGTCAACCATTTCAATAGAAACCATGTTATCAGTGGAACCAGAATCAACAACAAGAGTACACACTTTACCTTTACATTGACACCTTGTTCTAAAGAGGCTTCTTCTTTGTATGGATTCATGTACTAGTGAGATCTTCAAAGTAGTCTTCTTAATCATCAAACTTTCACCAACCTCTGAATTGCATACAACCTCTCTTGGACTACTATCAACCTCCTCCTCCTCTTGAGAAAATTCAACCCTCTTGTCAACCTTAGATGATGATTATGTTATCTTTTCAGGACACTTAAAAGAAGGATGACCATATTCATTACAATTATAACATCGTCCTGAAAATTGATTAGAACCTCTACCAAATATGCCTCTATTATTACCAAATCCACCTCTAAAATCATAAAAAGATTGATCTTTACCTTTTTTTGTATCACCTTGTTCATCATTGGTTTGCTTATGTGAATGAAATGTACCTTTTCCTCTATTATTGTTGCTACCTCTTCCTCTTGTGGATTTCTCTTACCTTCTTTTGACTTTCTCCTCAGCCCTGAGTGCCAATTGAAAATATTCTTCCACACTTTTGGGGTTAGCAATTACCAACTCATCTTGAATATTGAATCTAAGACCACCAAGGTGCCTAGCCACCTTTTCAACTTCATCTTCATCCCTTCCTACTCTTATACTCAACTTATAAAACTCATCAGTATATGCCTTCACATCTAAATCCTTATGTTTTAAACTTTGCAATTTCTTAAACATTTGAACTTCATAGTCTTTAGGAAGAAGTTTACCTTTAAGTTTTGCAACCATCTTGTCCCAAGATATGATCTTGGCTTTGCCTTTCTTTCTTCTTTCTGCCTGTTCATAATCCCACCATAGGAGAGCATGTCCTTTCAACTTTATCTTTGCCACTTTGACCTTCTGATCCTCTGGCACATCTTCACTCTCAAAATAAGTATCCATGTCTACTACCGAATCAAGCAACTCTTTTTCATTTAGATTCCCACCATACATAGGTAGGTCAACTCTTGCCTTGTACTGATCACCTTTTACTGCCTTTAACAATCTGAGTGTCCACTGCTCCTCAGGATCTACTTGTTCTTCCTCCTGTGCTTCTTGGAACTCTTCTTCTTCTTCCTCTTCATCACTCACATCTCCTATATCAACATTCCTTCTTTGATTGGACTCTAAGGTTTCAATCCTTGCCATCACCGCATTATAGGATTCTTGCAACCTTGCATTCTTCTCCTTCAACTCTTGTAACTCTCTAGTAGTACCCACACTCTTATGAGGCATATTGACTTCAACCTCTTAGTTACCCTTTTCTCAAAACCCAACCATCTTCTTTGGGGACCTACTTCCTTGCTTTGATACCAATATGATGCAGAGGCAACGGATTGGAAGGATAATCTTGAACCAACCAACTTCTAAGGCTCGTAAACTCAAGCAAAACCCTACTACCAAAGGGTCCTTACACAACACCAAGTCAAGAAATGGTTCAATGACACTAGAAAATGCCTCATGAGACTCAAGGTCTCTAATATGTCCACTTACAAACAACTAACACTCTCAAGTTTTGTGTGACTACACACACCCTTGCATACATGAGTGGGCTACTGCTAGGCTTTAGGGGTTTGAATAGCCCACTTGACCAATTCAAAACAATAACCCTTGGATTGGTGTTCTCACAACACCTTAACACAAATAAAACTGGAATTCATGGTTTAGACCCACCAGAACATCAATTTTGACTCACTTGCCCACAAACAGAACCAGTTGCAATTAGGCCTCCATTTGAAGGAATCAGGTGATAACTTTTGACACCTTGAGGATCTAGGCAAACAAACTATATTTTTAGATTCCCTTTTGGGAGTTCTCAAGAATATCTTTGTTTCTAGTACCAGACCAACTTGCAAATATCCCAACCAATACTGCACTAACAGACCTAATAGGGAGCTATTAGGCCTATTTGACTAAACACTTGTCACAAACTTGCTTGGTTCTCCTAAAAGATGACTATCCCTGACCATGAATTGTTGTCTCAACCTCCAAAATACTCTTCTATCACATTCAAATGACTTTCCAGTGCTCTACCACTCAACTATCTCGCACTGCACTCATCAAACCGGTATGTCACATAGATATGCCAGACCTAGGGTTAGTTCTCCATCCTCTTCACCCTATTGTGTCCTATTAATGGCTCTTGGAATTGACATATGATATAGTGGCCTATCATCTCCTATAACGATAGAGTCTTTAGTTAAGGATCGATAGGCCAAAACCCATTATTACAATCAAACCCTATGGGTTTGAGGGTTTTAGGCTACCCGTTAGATATTTGCTTGTAGAATGGGGCAGCGATAACTTCAAGCCTTCACACCAAATGAAAAACAAAGGTAAAACAATCTAGTTTCAGGATCTATGTGATGATCATTCTTTCCAATGCACCTTCAGTATGCAATCAATGGAAATTAGACGATTTCTTGCGTTTCCAATGGTTTTGATGCTTCAATTTCCTTCTCAAAACATTCAAATCAACACACACTTACATCTTTCAGGGTTCGGGGTCCTTAAAGGTGTCACCCCAAATGAACACAACCTCTTCCAACCATTTTTCAAACTGAACTGACCGTTGGAGAATCACAACTTATAAAAAGTGCAAAGTTGTCATGACAACAAATTGACAATATGACAATTTTTGCATTACCCAACCAACTTAGACTCCAGACTATCATAGTCCCCCAAAATGATTGGCTTACTTTCAACATTTTTCTAAACCATGACCTTAAACACATTGAAATATGTCCAAATAGACATGAAAGGACTGTTGGAACCAACTTTTACATTATTACATCAATTTGACCCATTTTGACTCATTTGCACAATATTGGCCAATTCAGGACCATCTAGACAACTTGATTACATGAATGGTCAAATGACCTTATTGCAATGCTATTGGTCTCATTAGACCTTATTTGACACAAGAAACCATCTAGAACTCAAAATGTTCATATTTGACCCCATATAGGTCATTGGAATCAGGAGGTACACTTGGTTCACTCGGTGCTCCTGGAGTTCCTTGAGAGATTCTTTAGTTTCATCCTTTTTTGAATTTGTAACTGGAGTTCCTTGATAGATTCTTTAGTTTCATCATTTTTTGGCTTCCTCCAAGGTTGTGCTTCAATATGGTAAGTCATTGTAATAAGGCTTGTATAAGAGTCAAAGACTATGGCATTCAAAGCCATTCTAATATATTTTTGTAATCTAGATGTAAACCATTCATTTTTTTGCCTCTCTAATAGTGGTTCTTCCAATTTGTAGCAAACCTCTTTGAACCTTTTATCATAGGCCTTAACTAATGCATTCTCCCTTTGTTTCAACTCTCTCATTTTTCTTACACTTCAGTACAGATGGTTGGAGTATCAATATTTTGTTAGAATGAAGGTGCCATCTACCTTGTAAATCTTATGAGAAGGTTCCAACACCCTTGGAAAGTGTCCTAAGGCACTTACAATGTATTTGTATTGGAAAAATAATTTTTAATATTTAATTTTCACCATTATTTATAATACATTCATAATGGGTGATAGGGTCCCCTAGTAGTGGTTAGATTGGGTTGTGAACGCAATTATTTTTTATTGTTTTCCCCACTTATGTATGTGTAGAATAAGATATTTAATAACTTAAGAAAGTGAAAAAAGAGTAACATGTGGGCTTCTCCAAGTGGGGGAATCCAAGAGGCAACAACTGTCTTTTGGTTTCTAATCATTTACTTTATTTTATTTAATGTTTATCTTGTGATTATAGGTGTCCATGTTGGAGGGAAGGTATTGGAAGCTAAACCAATGTCTTTTTGAGTTTTATGGAGGAATTCTAAGGATTGTGGTCATGAGGAAGGAAAAGTCTTCTTTGGGAACTTTTATTGGTGGTTTTGGAGCTCTTGTCATTCTATAAGGAGGCTATTCACATGTGTATAGGTGATACTATGGTGGAGGAAAAGAGGAGAATGAAAGTTATTGTATTGTAAGCACTTTTATCGTTGTTAATGCAAGCTTGTCCTCTCTTCTTGGTGGAGTTTTTCTCACAAGGGTTTCTCCATGTAAATCTTGTGTTATATGAAAAAAATTGTTGTTGATTTATTTTGTATTGCTTCTATGTTATGCTAACATTAATCATTATCTATTTCTTTTATAATTTCACATAATATAAGTTTATTAAGCATGGTTAACAAGTTGATTTTTGACATTATAAAGAAGAAAGATCTAATCATGGGTTTTCCACAATTAAGGCAGCTTAATTTTTCAGATTTGCATATGAGTTTAAAATTTTCATGTTGTTGTTATCCAAGCCTTTAATCTCATAATTTTATTAGTTTATTGGATAGAGTTTAATTTTCACAATATTTGGTATTGAACCTATTCATTTTCCAACATTTGGTATTAGAGTTGCAGGTTACTAGTTCTAGGTATTCCTCTAGTTTTGGTTTCTTAGTATGGAAAGCTTGTGGAAATAATTAAAGGTTGTTGGAAGGATTTTAAAGCTATAATGAATGGCCTGTGAGTTAACTTTTTTTCGCAAATTTGTCAGATTGGAAACTGTTGGACATTTGAAGGTCATGTTTGTGGATCGTGATCATGGATACTAGAAAGACTTGGGTGAGGCTATGAGATCTCATTTTTTTTGGATCACGTGTTGATATGGTTACTCTTAGATGAGGATTTCAATAAAAAGACCAAGGAGCCTACACCTAGTTATGGATGTGAATCTATTATGGAGCTGATGAGAATATTATCATTTATTATTAGATTTATTGCTTGGTATTGTGAGCTTGTGACAATCTTGTTTCTCACTCTTGGTTTACTTGGAAAGTGAATTATCTGAGAGGTATTGTCCACCTGCTTATTAGGTGCATTCTTTATTTTGTATCTTATTTTTTCATGTGAATAATTCTTGAATATAGAAGTTTTAAGGACTTGTTGAGAAGAAGATGCATGGTTTCACATGTTTTTGTTGTTCTCCTTGTTGATGGTCTTAAGCTATGGATATGGTTTTGAGTACTTATTTGGAGAGGTACGAGAAAAGGTTTGTGGCTTTAGGCATTATTCCCTTTGTTGTGGGAGTGGATGGTTTGTTTTATCTACCTTTGGTATGAGAGTTTATCTATTGTTGTCATGTTTCATTTGATTGAATGTTAGATGTTGATATCCTTTTAGTTTGTGAATGATGAAGGAGATCTTACATTACACAGCCTAATACATGTTAGTGTGGAACAAGGATGTGGTTTGATTTGCACATTCCTTCTTTGGTCTTATTTTTACTCTTGGATGTTTGTATACACATGTTTGAGTGTGAATAACTTGGGAGAGCCATGGAGACTGATAGTGAGAGAGGTATTGCAACATTTTTAGTTGCAGGATTTGCAGATCAATTATGTTTCCTTAACACCATGATAGAGGAGTCAACCACATATTTTATATAAAATATTATAGATAGACTTCATATGCTTTTATCTATTTTCAGATTAGATACTACTCGTGTAGTGGGAGATTTTGGATATATGCTTGGTTATCATTGGTAATATCTTGGTTTGTTGATTACTGATGGGATGACGAAATTGTATGTTTCACTGGATTTAGATCTATGAGTTATACAAATTATGGACTAGCTACCCATTTTCTTGTAGTGGGATGACTCATATGTGGATTATCTTTATCCACAAGATTGTTTTAGTGGTGATGTATACTTTATTAGTTGGCCTTGTCTATGGTCATTTGTGCATTGGTATGTTTCTTTGAGATGGGAAGATGGATATATAGTGACTTGATTATAGGTTTAAAGTTGATATATTGACAACATGAAGTTATATATTCGCAATATTTAGTATTAACCTTGTTTGTTTCCCAATAGATTTACTAAGAAATAGTCCTTAACCTCATCACAACTACTACTATGTTAAGGATAGGTCTCCATACAAAAATCTAGTTCATCTTTTCTTAGAGAGGACACAAAGCCTAGTAATCTCTATCTATATTCTTAAATACAACTTTTCTCTCCCATAGGAACTCTAATAGAACACATATTCTACAACTTCAGTGTTGCCTTGACTGAAGACTAGTGTCTTGATTAAAGCTTCAATCCCATATGTTTTCTTCTTGAGTTTAGGTTTCTGCATTTGGGGACTTACTTTTTCTCATTCTTAAAATTGTGAACTATCTAGGGCTTATCTTCTCTAATCTTATTTTTGTTTAATTTAATATATCAAATAACTCACTTCCCAATATCTCTTCCCAAACAACCTCTTGTGATAATTTTCCTTCTTTCTTTTGTAGTATCTCTTCCACTCAAATTATCCTACTCTTAAATGGGTGTGGGGATGAATCCTGGTCAAGGGGTTGTGACTCCTCAAAATAACCTTTCATCATTTTATTTGCAAGTGACATATGATTAGTTAGTGACCTTAACTCTTCATCCAAATCAAATTTAACGTCTTCTTCTTTATCATTTTCATCTTTTCTTAATTCTTGGAGTAATTAAGATACTTTATCTAATTATTTATTAATTTTTCCTTAATTAATCTATTACTTATGCTAAACTTAGGTGATTTTTTGTTATCTAGAGTTTCCTTTTCTAGATGTAGTTGAGCCTAATTTAGTTCCTACTTTAGATTGCTTTAGTTCTCCTAATTTTAGCATTAGGTTTTTCACCTAGGGTTTCATTCATCCTTTATAAGGATTCATTCATTCATTGTGATTATATCTCTAATATTGATTTTTGCAATAATATAGAATTCTCTGGTTGTTATAGAGCATGCAATCTTTGCTTGATTTCTTTTGTGTGATAGGTGTTTTGCTTGCATATGAATTTTGGCTTCAATGGTTGATCGTCAACTTCTACATTGTAGTAAAGCAGATCTATCAAGTTCCTATCCATGTGCTAGAGAGATCCAACCTGGGGTTATTTTTTTGTGCACATTGGGCTCAAACGAAGGTTGCAATTGCGTTTGCAATGTCCCAAAACTCTAAGATCAAATGTCATTTCATCAAAAATTGAGTAGTTGAAATTTTGGGTCAATTTGGCTAAGGGCACAAAATTTGAGGCAAGAACCAAGGGTAGATAAAAAATAAAGTCACCTTGGAGTGAAACAGATGTTGCCATCACGCTCAAAAGGCCCAAAAATCCTAAAATTGCTTGTTCGTTTGTCAAAATCAAAGATAGTGAAATTTAGGGCAAAACATCTCAAGGTGAAATCCATATGGATTGTACAAATCTATATGACAGTACCATTTTTGTAATAGGCCAGGTTCAAAAATCCACTAGCATGAGTTGGAAAAGAAAAATTATGCAAAAATTTTCAAAAAAATCACTTTTTTGAGGTGTGTTTAAAAAGGTCAAAAAGAGGTGCGTTTTTCTTTGTAAGGGAAAATAGTACAACCTTTTTTGCAACCATTAATTAGATCAAACAAGTATGTACCTATTTGCTACAGTTCTAACATTAGATCTGTTATCACTGTTTAAAAAATGGGTATTCTTTTCCCATAATTGGTTGAGTTTTTGAGGTGTTGAGTCAGGTATGCCCTTGTTGCTTCAAAACTGTTTTAAGTCCAAAGGGGTTTAGGGTTTAGGTTTTAATCACTTTAATGTCTAATAAAAACCCTTTGGCTTCTAATTTTGTGTTACTTTATTCACTTAAGTGATGGGTCCCTTAGTCGTACGAGTGTCCCCCCATTGTTATTTGCCTAGGCGGTCATTAAATACTTGTAAAATTTTACGCCTATCTCGTATGCCTTTTCCTAATGTGTGTCGGGCCCTGTAAGTATCACGCAACTCTCAAATAAATCTATGACTTTTACTGTTTCGTTGGGCGGAGTTGCTAGTGTGTTAGCCTCTGCGAAATAGCAAAAGGCATAAGCGAGCCTGACTGGGTGCACTGGCAGCCAGCTCAATGAGACTCCATCTCATTTTGAATCCAACGGCTCGCATTGATTCGCGGTCGAAATAAGCACACAAGTTACCTATCGCGAAGTAGCGAAAAGGTTTGGCGGGACCTAGCGGTGAGGACTTCTCCCTAGGCTAAGAGGTGATCAGGTTTGAAAGAGATCAACTGCCCACGTTGATTCACGGTCGGGAGATGCTCGCGGTTTATTAATTGCAAAGTAGTGAAAAGGTGGCGGGTCCCGCTAAAGGTGGCAGTGAAGATGGTAGGTCCACCTGGTGATGATAGAGCAGTGACGAGGTGCTCAGTTGGCGGTTCGTAGTAGGCCTGGGCAAGGTTGTCATAAAAGGAATAAACAACGAGCAAGTTCTTGAGATCTGACGGCTCGCGTGGATTCGCGAAGGTAAGATGCTAGTGAATTAAAGCCTACGAAATGGCGAAAAGGCTGGTGGGCCCAAAGGATAGGCAAGGCACGAAGTTAAAAGTCGATCAACTTTGTTTTGATCCAACGGTTCATGGTTTCGTGGCCACAAGCTGAACGAAGATTAATGTTCACAAAATGACGAAAGACAGGTGGAAATCACATGAAGGCATGATGTGGCATGACAGCTGGTGCATTTCGTAGGGTTTGATAGTGATGTGTTGAATGCCACGTGGTTCTGAAGGGTAGTTGAGGGCCCGCCTAGGCGTAACCGGTAGTTATGTGGGAATAATGAAGTAAGACACGTGGCTGACTCATAACTGAACCCGAAGGAGCTTCCAGAGCTAATGGTCGACTGCCATGTGGCATTTGTTAATCAGAGAACAAGTAGGGTAAGTGATTTCCGAATAAAGGGCCCACTTAAAAGGTTTGAAGGTTGTTAAAAGGTATCCATCTCAAGGTCAATCCAATAGTTTTCGTTGTTTCATGCCCCAAAGATGCCCGCGGCTTAACCTCTGTGAAATGGCGAAAACTGCTAGCTGTCAAGATGAAGCGCGGTTAATTAGTGAGGTTGACAGTCCTGGTTATAGTTAAAGACAGGGTGATTTGAGCTCGATCTAATGGTTCGCACGGTTTCATGAAAGAAAAGTGTTCGAGGGTTAAAGCCCGTGAAGTGGCGAAAAGGAGGTAGGGCCTGACACTAACGTAGTGAGATCAAGCCAAGATAAAGACTGATCAAGTTCCATCCGATTGGATGGCTAGCATGGCTTCGCTGGGTTAAAGTGCACGTTGGCTACTGTCTGTGAAATAGCTAAAGGATTTCTAGCCCATTGTCGGATGAGGAAAGGTAAAAGGGTAAAGGCAGTGCAAGTTTTATTTGATCTAGCGGTTGGCGTGACTTCGCTAGATGAACATGCAAGGGTGTTATGCTCTGCGAAATGGTGAAAGAGCAAAAAGAAAATACACAGACATGTTATGACCCGTTGGAGCCAAATTTTTGAATTCTTCCATGAATTCAATTCTGAAGGCACGACCGAAGCATGCGATATCAATTTCGCAGTTAAGAGCCCGATTACCGTATATGGTCTCACATCAATTGAATGTAGGCATCATTTCGAAGAGCTGTTGCGAAAAGGTGGGTGCAGAGCATATTTCTTCAAGCCAAGAACAAGTTTTCTTGTATTTTTGCTTAACAATTACTTGACAGTTTGTTTGAATTGGGGTTTTGTTCTGTTATAGAATTGTTATGGTTAGTAATTAAGTTACTTGCATAGTATTATTGAGATGGAACCTAAAAGAGAGTTCTCAGGGAAAGTTAATTACCATGAGAGGGCAATCTGTGACGATTTCCTAGAACAGTTAACCATGTCAACTAGCGTGGCAGCTAAGGTTAAAGAGTTGGTGCCAAAAGCTCCTCGCCTGAGAATAGGAGAAGGATTGTACGACAAAGGCAATTGGATGAGAGACCCACAGATAGGGTTGTCTGGGTTGGGTTTATTCAAGGTCGGATTCAGTATGAGACACTCCCCAGCCCCAATGAACAGTATTTGGGAGTTGGATGTAGGCAAATTGGTGGTCCCTGGAGTGTTCATGGATGTGGATCTCCTAGCTCAGATTGCACACAACTATGACCCCATTACAAAGAGTGTTAGGGACATAAATGGAAAAGCCCTCATTGAAATAAATGATGAGGTGTTCAGAGATGTATTTGGGCTCAGTGAAGTGTCCAATTACTTGGAACCCATCAATTTTAAATCATTGGCTCAGGTTTACAATTCACAGAGGAATCATCTTAGAAATGGGCCTCTTAAAGAGTTCTTTGTTAAAGTAGGCAGATTAACTGTTGTAGGACCTAATACCATGGAGCCTTTCTCCTTAAATCTATTCACTCTTAGAGCCAAGGGATTATACTGGTCACTCTGCCCGATTTTTGGAGAGGATGCTGAAGCAAACATGCCAACTCATTACATGTTAATGATTGCTCAAATTTTAAATCCTTCTCTGGCAGTGACATTTGAGTATGCCCCCTATATTATTGATGCCATCCATGAAAGCTTGATAGGGATAAAGAATGGAAAAGTGGATAGGCCTTTTGGATGGTATTCCCTCCTCATGCACCTGTTTCTATTCAAGGGTGGTGATTACTTTGCAAATGGAATGGATCTAGTGAAAGAAAAGGATGGAGAGAAGATGTCAGTTCAGTTATGGAGCATAGTGATGTCATGGGACAGAGAAGATGCTAGCTACTTGAGGTTTGATAAGTGCTTTGCATCCAAGATCAGGACTCTTTTATGGTCAGAGAATCCAAGAGTCCCTAAAGCTCTTTTGGAGTTCCTTAGGCCAAAGGAGTTTGCTGAAGATATCAAAATTGTCCACAATTGGGGTGATATGTACTTATACCTCATTTCCATAGTTTTTAGAGTGTATGGTTTCAGAGGCACTCCATTTTTGTTGCCATATCAGGTCCCACTAAAAATAGGAATTGCAGAAGTCCTCGGGCAGATTGGAAGTGTGCAAGAGGCAGAGCTAATAGGTAGAGGTAAAGGGACCATTTTCCCTACGATAACTATAGCACATCAGTTTGTAATAACTAAAGGGGGTTGGAAGTGCTTTGAAGATTTCCTTCAACCTTACCATTTATCAACTGTAGTATCAAGGTGTGCCGACCCTAAAGATTTCTTCAACGACATGTTCAGAAAAAGGGCAGTATGCAGAGGCAGACCTCACCAATTCCAATTCCCTGAAGACCTCATCAGGAATGAGTTCGATTTGGATGAGCAAGAGCTAAGGAAAGAAAAGTGGGTGGCCTACAAGAAGGCCCTAGATTTTGTGCACCAATTTGACACCAACTATGACCCTTTGTCCAGTTTCCACCCCTTTGAAGAAAAGGCAAAATTCTTAATTCTTTGTTTTGAAGATGTAATGCAAACATTGAAAGAGAAGAGGGAGGCAGTGATTAAAAATAACCTTGAGAAGGCAAGATTAGTTTTAACTAGGTCTACATCTACCAAAGCAATCCCTCCAGGTGATTATGTGTTACATAAAAAGTCCAAATATAGTGTGCTAGTGCCAACAACAGGGGAGCCTTCTACTTCAAGAGGGAAGAGGAAAATACAAGATGTCATTGACATTCAGGACTCCCCAAAGAAGAAAAGGGTGGGAAAGGAAGTGCAATCTGATGAGCCCTTGTATTCCCCATCTCAATCCCCTATTCATATAAGAGATGAATAGGCAACAACTGAGAAACTATTACAATTAGGCAGTCTTGGGGAGATAGCCTACACCTATGATGAAGTAGAAGAGGGAATGCCGGAAGAGCCCCTTAATGCTGAGATGAACATAACCACTAATGAGTTCAAAGGCCAGGAGTTGGATCCTGATATTAAACAAGCCAGTGAGGATTTCTTGGCTGATAGCAACTTTTTCACATCAGGAGCTTTCATGCAATTCATGTGGAAGCAAAATATTGATCAGTTTAATACTAGATGTGAGAAGAGGAAGAATGAGCAGCCCCACAAGGATCCAGCTGTGCTGGAGGAAGAAATAAAGCAAGAAATGATGGCTGAATTCAAAGCCATCACTCCTGAGGCTAGAAGGGAAATGGTTTCAAAAGCCGATGTACTCATTCTCCTTGAATGGGATATAGCAGATGCCTTGGTTTTAGAGGCAGTAAGGAAGGAGACCAAGCCTATGGAAGGAGTCACCTTCAACAAGGATAACGCTGCCCTGGTCATGTGGTCTCTGAAAAGATGAAAATAGAAAGAAAAAGGACACCCCAGGGTTAAGCTACCTTGGAGGTATGATAGTGAAAAGAGTACAAAGCACTAGGGTGGTAGAGGCTGCTAGCATAGTCCTAGAGACTTCAAAGTTTAGTGTTGCAGTGGCAGAGAAAGAAGCAAAGGAAAAGGCAGATCTCCAAGCTAAGTTGGAGACAGTTTTAAAAGCCTACAACAATGCCAAGGAGGAGGTAATGGGTAAAGATGGCATCATTGCCAAGTTGAAAAGCCAGTTGGCAGGACAGTACCATCAAGGTGAGTCCTCAACATTGATGATCGCCTCTTCTCCTACATGGCCTCCACCTACTAGCCCTATCATTGAATTCCCACCATCTCCAGCACCTTCCAGTTCCCAATTGGTTGAGATCACTCCCCATGAGTTGGAGAAGCTAAAACAGGCCCAAGCCCTGTTTGCAAAGAAATATGAAGAGAGAGTGAGGGCTACAATTTTGAGTTTTGCTGACACCATAGGGTCCTCATTAATGTACAACAACATGAGCAAAATTTTGGACATGTGGAATGAGCTCAATGGAGACAAGGTTGTTCTAATGCCTATTTTTGACAAGTGGAAACCCAAAGAGCAGGATCTAGAACTTATTTGTGTATCTTATGATGAGGTAGGGACTGATCCCATTATCAAATCCACTTGTGACATAACAAAGGATCTAGCAAAGTTAGCAGAAGGAGTAGATAATGCAAATAGAAAGATCAACCTGTACAAGAAAGAGTACACTGATCAAGTATTTGAACTACTCCCAAGGGGTTTTGCCAGTCCAACTCAATTGAAGGACAAACAAATATGGCTTAATGAATTAGAAGCCAACCTATCATTAAGAATAAAAGGAATCATTAATACAGATGATACTTCCCTATTTGTCAAAACAATTGAGGAGATAGAGAAAATCAAATCACACTATGGTTTTCTAAATTCAAAGGTCAACAAAATGAGGAACTCTTGGAAAATATTAGCTAAGACGAAGGGAAAAGTGATTAACTTCTCGTGGCCTACTGACGATGTATACCAAGAGTGGATAAGAAAGTACACGGTGCTGGATGTAGAGCAGTTAGAAGAGGTTGCAGCAGAACAACAAGCAGAGAAATCCGTAGATGCTGAAAAGGACTTGTAACCACTTCTTGGAAAAGACGGTTGTTTGTAGCAAGCTTTCTTTTGAAAGGTCCAAAGCTTGTATGCATCCATGCTATTATAAATGGATACCAGGACTTCTAAAAAAATGATCGCAAGTAATTGTAAGAAAATGCTGCATAAATTTATCTGAGCTTTCTTTAAGTTTTATGGAGAACATTTAAGTGTCTTGTAATATTTTCTGAATTAATATCAATACACAGACCATCAACTTTGAGCCTAGAATCTGTGTTGTCTTCAAGTGTGCTTGCAAATATTTGTTGTTTTCAATTTGAGTGATCTAGGGTTATTCATTTGAATATGGATTGTAAGGCAATCTTAAATAGATGCGTTTCTTAGCTTTTCTCTTCAGTAGGGGAATTAAATATGCAGGAATCATTTCTATTAGTAAATTCCTTGTGGGAGACTTTGAATTTGATGAATGCTATCTAGTTGTGATGAGGGTAAATTCTTATGTATGTCAGGCATATGTGGGGTTTTATATAAGCCGAAGTGATGGGATGAATGGAGATGTTTAATTGTGAGATTATTGTTTGAACTTAGATGACTCTGTGGCCTGGATAAGGCACTGATATCTATTTGTGGTTATCTTTTACATATCTTGTAGGTCGATACTGAATATGAGCATAAGTTTTATTTTCTTTGTTTCAGTTAATTTTGAGGCGATAAGATCCACTGGTTTTTTGGACAATGGTTACTGTGGATTTTGTTTAAAAGTGTGAAAGAATTCACCTAAGGTATACCCGCCTGAAACTTTCGATAAGTTCAAAGTGTAGAAGGTTATAAAACCTTGTCATATGTTGTTCTGAAGTTTCCTTCTCTTTGATTTCTCTTCTATAGACTAAGTTTATTGTTTTATTATAAGGGTTTTTAAGGGGAATCAAAATTTGAGAACAACAAGATCAACACATCATTCTTTTTTTGGTGGCCTCCACTAAAATAGGCACTCTCCTAAATTTAGCAAGGTTCCACTAATTTTAGCTCAAAACCTTAAAAAAGCTTTAGTCTCAGTTTTTTGCTCATAACTTCGTCATATGGAATCAAATCAGGCAAACAATATATCATCAAATATTTGATTATGGCATCAACATAAATCTAGTGGTGGTTTTTTTAGATGTGGCACCAATTTTGTGTACCACGCCTCCAAATTCAACCTTCATTTTTATTCTTCTAAGGCCATATCTTGCACTTTCGAACTCTGTTTTTCAAAAACTAGATATTGTCAAAAATCTCTTAGAGTCTCCTATCTTGATCTTAGGCTTAGTTTTCCATATTTTTTCCCAGACATATTTTATTTAGTTTTCTATGTTTTCTCTATCTGCTCAATTACTTGGATGCTTTGGCACTTGAGATGGATCTATTTTTTGAAGAGGGTTGTATTTTATGTGCTCTATATGTGCTGAGATATTTGGGGTCTAATAATTTCATTTGAGGAAGTATCATGGGTTTTTTTAATTCATCCTTCAATTATCTACCTAGCAAAGGGCAATTATGAGTCTTGGCAACATGACATCCTAACACATCTCAGGTGGATAGATATGTTGGCGTATTTGTATGAACTCATACCTGAACCAACTACTTCAAGAGGTAAATCAACTTGGGGTAATCTCATTGACCATGTTGTAGGTGTGATTGGTTTTAGTGTTGATTTTGACATATGTGTGCTATATCAAACCTTGATTGTCCCTGCACACTTTGGACTCGCCTCTAGGAGATCTTTAGATACCCTCATATCTCTTCATTCCCAATGGATCCTACAATAGATTGTCTTCTTCCTCTTGCACATGCATATTTCATACCCTTTGATGATGATACTGTAAAAGATCTTGAGTATATCTAAGGTCTTGCATGTTGTGCTAGATCAAAGGCCTATCTTCATGTTCCTACTCCTCACATTGAGATCCCATCTCAATCATCTTCATATTCTATTGTTCCTTATCAGGTTAGCATTAGATCGTGCATATCCCTCCTTAATTCAATGTAATAGGACATTGTTCTTCCAAATATGGCTACTTGGGACTCATATATTATCAATATATCATCATTGTTTATGGAGTCTCATATTTTAGATCTGGAGAATTATTTTGAGGATATCCATCTTCTCTTTGTTGATAGCAACATAATTGTTGTCAGCTCATCTTCATCGCCCATGGATATTGTTCTTCATTAGTTTTTGTAGAGTCCTAATTTGTCACCTCCTACATTAATTGGGCATGTACCCAATTGGTTTGTGGCATTATCATGTATCATGGACATAGCAATATTTGAGCAGTTTCCAAAGGCACATGTAGTTTGGATTTGGATTCCTACATCTTCTAGTTTATGAGAGTGGCTTCTCCTATTTCCTATGAATTTGTTTCTTCCTAAGGGGAGAAATGTTCTTTGTAGATAGTGGATCATGTTTTGTCTTTAGGCATTCACCATTGACACAGTCTTGAGCTACTTCTTCATTGGGGGGATTCATATCCTCATTTTCTATTTGTCATGGGGGGATATTTAGTATACTATTGTGACAGAAGAAGCCCTTGGGGAGTCACACTAAGTACTTCTTATTTCACTCTTTCTCTAGTACATCTATTGTATTTTCTCTCTTTTGGAGAGGAGTTTTTTCTCATTGGGTTTTTCTCCTTTTCTCTATTTGTGAGAGCCGTATTAGTTTAAGTTGCATTTATTTACATTGGTTTGTACACGAGTACCTGATTAGGCCTAGTTGTTGGGACTCATTCATGCATGCTTTCATAATAGCGCTTTAGCTTATCCCAAAGTTAATCTTAATGGGTGATGTTGAAATAATTAGGGACACTTTATCTAATTATTTATTAATTAAGTCCTTAATTACTTTTTCACTTAAGATAAACTTAGGCACTTTTTAGTTATCTAGAGTTCCCTTTTCTAGACATAGTTGAGCTTAATTTAACTCCTACTTTGCATTGCTTTAGTTCTTCAAATTTTAGCATTAGGGTTTTGCACCTAGGGTTTCATTCATCTTTTATAAGGATTCATTCATTATAATTTATATTCATTCATTCATTATAATTGTATCTCCAATATTGATTTGTGCAATAATACAAAATTCGCTGGTTGTTATAGAGCATACAATCTTTGCTTGATCTCTTTTGTGTGATAGGTGTTTTGCGTGTAGGTGAATCTTGTCTCTTGTGGTTAATCATCAAATTTTGCATTAATTTAATTCTAATATTGTTAACTAATTCCTCCAAATATGCTTCATTTAAGGGTAAGACCTTTTCTAGAGTTCATAAAATTTTTATTAATATGTTATTTAATTTGATTTTTTATATTTGAGAAGTCCAATTTAATTTTATGATTTTTAGAATGTTATAGTAGGGTAGGAGTCTCCATTTCCCCTAATAAAAACCTTTTAGATCTTTCCTATTCATCAAGAGTCATCTCCAAACTATTTAATAATTGGTCTATTTTATTCCAACCTTAATTTAATCTTTTTATGGTCTTTTTCTCCTTTCCTCTATTTTCTTTCTTCTTTTCCTTGACAACATCCACATTGGCACACTCTAATATAATATTTATCCATCTTCTTGCAGTGTCTTTCTTCTCTTCCCATCATCCATTTTGTCTTCTTCTCTCTCTATTTGGGCTTTTATTGTCACTTCCTTTCCCAAGTCAATTTTCTCCTTTATTTCTCTTGTATTATATTTGTCTCTTGTTTCCATGTGTGTTTATATTTTAGGATTACATTACTCCTTTATTATCTCCCATTGTAGTTATCCAATACTTTTCTTATTGGTCAAATTGTTTCAAGAATCCCTTCAAGACCTCTTCCCCTCTTCCATTCCCCATCCCCTTTTCTCATAACCCCCTCTCACTAGGTAGAAGTTGTTATTTGTGAGGAACTAGTTATTACTGAGAGGGGGAGTGAATTAGTAATAATAATAAACTTTAAAACTTTAACATCCACCAAAAAATTCTTCCAAAAATAACTCATAAATAGTACCGATAATAATTGAAATCATACTACTTAACCAGATTTATCAAATTGCTCATTCTAAGTGTTCATCAACATGCACTCAATAGAAATATATCAACTCAACACATAAGAAATCATGCAACACATGAACACCAGGAGTTTCACATGGAAACCCAAATGGGAAAAACCATGGTGGGAATTGGTACCCACAAGATTTTTGCACTCTTTCAGAATGCACCTTGTTAGGAGCCTAGCCCAGTTAGGAGCAGACCCTGTTAGGAGTCCCCTGGTTAAGGGTTTTACCTAAGCCCTATTAGGAGCTTTACTATGTTAGGAGTAACTTTGTGAAAGGATTTAGAACCCAAGCTAATGAATCACTCGGTGAAGGGATTTATACAATCAAGCCTGTCAGGACCTACCCGGTTAAGGGATTTTGAGTTTGCTGCAACTGTTAGGGAACAAAAGATGAATGATATGAAAATAACACTCTTGCTTGTACATATCCTTTTCTATTCCAATCCACTTCTCTCTTACAAACACACACACTGGTTTGACCACACACTATTCTTTTCATCATTGACACAGTAAATCATCACAGACTTACCCTAAATAGACTTTATAACTTAGTCGGTTATAAAACCCTAAGATTTACATCATAGATCATTACAGATATTTACAACTCATTACAGATAATCATATGGATCATTACAATCAATTAAAAATCAATTGTAGTCATTGAATGATCACTGCAGCTCGATCTGATGCACTTTCAAACCCTTAGCTCATTCCACTAAGCACTTTGCAGCTTCCCAAGAAATTTTCTCTTTGATCGTGCCAAAACATCATTTAAAGACTTCATGCAGTTTTAGCCACATCATCACTAACTTACAAACATAATGTAATACACCGCCAAACTCAAAATCATTACCGGTTATAAGATTTGAATATTGGTTCTTAAACCCTACTAAAACCCTATATAAAATACATCAGTCAATCATAAACATGACTTCCGATAATCAAAACATGATTTGGTTCCGATCATAACCTCATTACAATATTACCAACATATATTCCAAACCTCAACACCAAATTCTTCATCAATCTCAAGATCTAATTACTTAAGCATACACAATTTCACATTTACCGGTTAAAGTCCTATTTTCCAGTTAACTATCAAATCCATTCCATATCTTTCTAGTCAATCATAGATGACTTAGATAACATGATAAAACAATATAACCATAGTTGCCATCAATGAAAACACAAACTGGTCAACCAGTCATCAAACAACATCTCAACTAAATCATCAGCAACAGTCCTTGTACCGATTCATCAATATCATCAATAGTTATGCCAATATGTCAACAGAAGTCAAGATGATAGTATGTCACATTTTCATATCCTTCTTATCATTTCCTTATCTTCTTTATATAGTATATATTTTTGAAGGAAAATTTTCCTTTTTGTTCTCAACAAGACCTAACCAAGGTCCCAACAATGGGAACCAATGTTAGCAAGAAATATGGAGGCACAAACTGGAGTTATAAAGCGTAATGACTTTCTACTTTTGTAGTCTTATACCTTAGACTCAATCCTATTAAGGGAACATGGAATTAGATCTAGCCAAAAGATTGTCTATTTAATAAAATATTAGGAACATACACATCACATCATATTAAGAAACAAAAGTATTTGCATTTTTTATATTCATTTAATACATCATATACACCCTTATAATGTCTTATATACTCTCATATATTCATATCATATACATTTCTTCTTCTTGAGTTTTGTCTTTCTTTATATATCTTTTATACCTCTCTATGATATCCTTACTATTGAAGATCACATCTTACAACATCTAAATGAATCTACAATATGGGATGTGACCTATATTTAACATCTCTAATCTACATACTACTTTCCAACTCGTAAGCTTTGTAGGATTGATGTATGCAGGATGTGCGTATACTTTGAAAGACTTTATAGTTGCTCTTTCCCTATTGTTAATGAACCTAACATGTCTTCCATCCTCTAGGGTTTGGCCTTATAGTTTATCCTTCTAACTTACTATTTTAAAATTTTATGTTTTGATATCATTCATCTTTTCAAATTTTAAATTATTTTATCAATTTAACATTTAAGAAAGGTTTAAGCTATTAGCAATAAATAGTGAAATGTGATGAAATAAACATATTTACAAATAAAATATAAATTTGATACACACACATATAAAGATATATACATATATGTGTGTGTAGGACTCAATAATGATTTTAAGATCTAAAGTTATCATTTAACCATTTTAAATTGAGAATAGT